>NC_133721.1:4987774-6229024 GCF_048934315.1 Petromyzon marinus | reverse complement strand
AGTGACTACTGCAGTGTCCTGTAACTACACAGTGACTACTGCAGCGTCCTGTAGCTACGCAGTGACTACTGCAGCGTCCTGTAACTACACAGTGACTACTGCAGTGTCCTGTAACTACAGTGACTACTGCAGCGTCCTGTAACTACACAGTGACTACTGCAGCGTCCTGTAACTACACAGTGACTACTGCAGCGTCCTGTAACTACACAGTGACTACTGCAGCGTCATGTAACTACACAGTGACTACTGCAGTGTCCAGTAACTACACAGTGACTACTGCAGTGTCCTGTAACTACACAGTGACTACTGCAGTGTCCTGTAACTACACAGTGACTACTGCAGCGTCATGTAACTACACAGTGACTACTGCAGTGTCCAGTAACTATACAGTGACTACTGCAGCGTCCTGTAGCTACGCAGTGACTACTGCAGTGTCCTGTAACTACACAGTGACTACTGCAGCGTCCTGTAACTACACAGTGACTACTGCAGCGTCCTGTAACTACACAGTGACTACTGCAGCGTCCTGTAACTACACAGTGACTACTGCAGCGTCCTGTAACTACACAGTGACTACTGCAGCGTCATGTAACTACACAGTGACTACTGCAGTGTCCAGTAACTACACAGTGACTACTGCAGTGTCCTGTAACTACACAGTGACTACTGCAGTGTCCTGTAACTACACAGTGACTACTGCAGTGTCCTCTAACTACACAGTGACTACTGCAGCATCCTATAACTACACAGTGACTACTGCAGCATCCTGTAACTACACAGTGACTACTGCAGTGTCCTGTAACTACGCAGTGACTACTGCAGTGTCCTGTAACTACGCAGTGACTACTGCAGTGTCCTGTAACTACACAGTGACTACTGCAGTGTCCTGTAACTACACAGTGACTACTGCAGCGTCCTGTAACTACAGTGACTACTGCAGTGTCCTGTAACTACACAGTGACTACTGCAGTGTCCTGTAACTACAGTGACTACTGCAGTGTCCTGTAACTACACAGTGACTACTGCAGTGTCCTGTAACTACAGTGACTACTGCAGTGTCCTGTAACTACACAGTGACTACTGCAGCGTCCTGTAACTATACAGTGACTACTGCAGCGTCCTGTAACTACACAGTAACTACTGCAGCGTCCTGTAACTATACAGTGACTACTGCAGCGTCCTGTAACTACACAGTGACTACTGCAGCGTCCTGTAACTACACAGTGACTACTGCAGCGTCCTGTAACTATACAGTGACTACTGCAGTGTCCTGTAACTACACAGTGACTACTGCAGCGTCCTGTAACTATACAGTGACTACTGCAGCGTCCTGTAGCTATACAGTGACTACTGCAGTGTCCTGTAACTACACAGTGACTACTGCAGCGTCCTGTAGCTATACAGTGACTACTGCAGTGTCCTGTAGCTATACAGTGACTACTGCAGTGTCCTGTAACTATACAGTGACTACTGCAGTGTCCTGTAACTATACAGTGACTACTGCAGTGTCCTGTAACTACACAGTGACTACTGCAGTGTCCTGTAACTATACAGTGACTACTGCAGCGTCCTGTAACTACACAGTGACTACTGCAGCGTCCTGTAACTACACAGTGACTACTGCAGTGTCCTGTAACTACATAGTGACTACTGCAGCGTTGGATTCTGAATTCCAGAATTGCCCTTCAGAATACCAGTGGGTTTTTTTTAGTGGCGGTTTGTCATATTTCTTTCGTCACGTTTTGTTGACCTGACAAACCTTACTTAGTGGCTATGTCGGGTGGTGGCGGGTTTAACGACACGTTTATATTCACACAATCTAACCCCCAAATAAGCTCGTTTAAAAAAGTTTTTTTTAAGCAACGGTTTTATCAACAACTTCGTTTAGCTCACGGTCGAGAAGTACGCCAATGGCGCCTGAGACACGTGGCGCCTGCGTTTTATGCGAGCCGATTCCACAGTTTAGGTACCGCGCACGTTTTTGAACTACACAAATATATATAAATAAGGCACCCATACAAAATGTAAATTGCTTGAAAGTAGCGAATTAATTGATGCCGATTTCGATACAGACATGCATTGTCACCGGATCTGAGTACGTGTGCAAAATGTGGAATGGATTAGACAACGGGAAGTGGACGAAATTTTGATTACAAGATTTGACCCAGGCAAACAGAGGAATCAAGTGAAGTAAAACCGTTGAAAAAACCTCGACAGTTTTATGAACCTTTTTTTAAATGTTTTCCTTTTTGCAGCAATTCTCTCACGCAGAGTGAACTACTCTGCGATACTTAGAATGGATGTTTAGTCTCGTGGTGTAATGCCGATAGCACAATTCAAATACATTGAGGGTGGGGGAAGAAGTAAACAAACAAAACAAACCAACAGACAATCTGTTATGCACTCAAACCAGGTAATGTAATAAATTAAACTCGGTTGACAAACTCTGCACGATTGCTGCTGCTATGTCAACATTTCCCAGAAGGAAGCGTAATGCTGAGTTAAATATTTGCCAATCGCCTAGGCCCGAGTGCAATTTGCCCTTCCGGGAATAATAAAAGAAGGGAATTGCAGAGAACGAGAGGGACAGGACATTCATTATACGAGCATGGGTGCTGAGTCACACGCAATCGGACCAACATGAAGATCACGTCCTGCTCAGAACTAAACTAAACTAAATTTATTCTTAACAGGTAAGGCCCACTGAGCTACATAGCTATTTTGCAGAGGCGATCTGGTCACAAATGAAAGCTCTAGGAAGTTGGCCTACCTTGTGGCAATGTATAGCAGCCAAATACACATAAACGCATGTTTCTAAAATGTGAAGGGAGAAAACCGGAGGACCCAGAAAAAAATCCATGCGACCACGGGGTAAGAGACACCGCAAACTTCAAGTATACAGGCGTCAGGGTCGAGATCGAACTCAACGACTTCCTGCATACTAGGCGAGGCAGTTGACATTTCTCCACCGTGGTGCCACCACCACCGACACTCCACTTCCATCCCTTTCACCCAAGATGACACACACACAACCTACCACTATGAACCTGGCACCCCGAGTTCGATTCACCGCCACGGCCAACATCAGTGGCGAGCGAAATCAGAAGAGGTCCTGGGACTCCCTCCCTGGGTCTACCTAGCCTTACATGAGTACCCAGTGCAATGTTTAAATATGAACACTGGGAATACAAAGGTGGTTAGCGGATTTGTCTTGGCCACACCATCTTCTCAATAGGTACTTGATGTGTGTGTTTTTGCAGGGTTCCGCTACATGATAGCTGACTAACCGTTGGGTTAACTTTCCTTAGAGGCGGTTATGAAGAGGGGGGCAGTCCCATTTTTTTAAAATTTTCAAACATTAATAATAATAAAATATTCAACGTGTGTTCTATGGCAGGGGTCCCCAACTCCCGGGCCGCGGACCTGGTCCGTGGCCTGTTAGGAACCGGGCCGCACAACAGAAGGTGAGCGGTGAGTCCGCGCGTGGCCCGCCCATTGTTTTATTATTTACCACTTCCATCCGCGCCTCTTTCCCGCACTGCAAACTTGTCTCAGTAACAATTTTGGTAAGCCCACAAGCTAACCCTAGTAGCCAAAATGAGCAAAAAACAAACGTCGCTGGAGAAAATTGTCTTTTAAGAAACCAGTTTCTGGTGCCAAAAAGGTTGGACCGCTGTTCTATGGTATATAATAATAATAATAAAGCACCAGGTAGGGGGGGCACCAATTGTCCCAAAATGACCCCTATTCCACCACTTTTAAGGTCATGTTTACAGCAGCATTCAAGGCCCCGTCCACTTTTGGCCCACTCCCATCAACTAAAACTGAAACTGGATACTCGGTTCCTGAAGCAGCTCTCGGCACGTGGGGTGAAACATCAGGGCACTATGCCGAAGGAAAAAAAACCCTGAAAACACATTGGAGAGAGCTGTGCAAGGCGCCACCTCGAAAAACCTAGCAAGCTCAAATCTCGTCCATACCTCCGCACGGCGCTCATGAACCGGTCGCGGAATTTCTCGCCGACGAAGAAGTAGATGAGCGGGTCGAGGCAGCTGTTGAAGGCGGCGAAGCAGACGGTGGCCACCACCGACTTCTGCAGGTAGAGCTTCGTATCGCAGCTGCTGTGGCGGTTGATGAGCTGGTGGAGCAGCAGCGTGCGCTGCACGTGGTACGGGATGAAGCAGACCACGAACACCGTGAGCACCAGCACGATCATGCGCACCGCGCGCTTCCGCACGTTCGAGTCCCTGCGCTGGCCTTCCGGGGTCTTCATCAGCGTCCGGGCGATGGCCGCGTAGCAGACGACAATGATCGCGAACGGGATGAGGACTCCAACCAGCAGGGCGAGGTAGTTCATGGCAAAAATCATTTTCAGGCTGCTGCCCGAGCTCTCGAAGCACAGGATCCTCCCGCTTGATAAGACGTGCTGGCCGCTGAGAAGGAACGGGGAGGTGACCAGGGTCACGAAGACCCAGATGGACACACAGGCGATGACCGCGCGCCGCGCCGTGACGGCCTTGAGCGAGCGCACGGGGTGAACCACGGCCAGGTAACGTGTCACGCTGAGGCCGGTGAGGAAGAAGATGCTGCTGTACAGGTTGGCGTAGAAGGTGAACGAGCTGATGCGGCACATCGCGTCCCCGAATGGCCAGTCGCCGTCGCGCACGTAGTAGACGACGCGCAGCGGCAGCGTCAGCACGAAGAACATGTCGGCGAGGGCCAGGTTGATGAGGTAGATGGTGCTGGCACTCTTGGTCCGCGTGAGGCACAGGAAGACGTAGAGCGCGATGGCGTTGCCCATCATCCCGATGATGCAGACGATGCCGTAGATGGCCGAGTAGATGGGGTACTTGTAGGAGTCGTCCATTGAGCAGGGACCGGTACCATTGGGAGCTGCGCTGGAGTTCATCGTCACAATGCCTGCGCTTCTCTTCAAGTTACAGAGCTGAACAAACAATGCGTTGATGGGTTATCAATGTGCTTATGGTCGCATTAGCAACTTTTGCAAATGTTTCGGTATATATCACTCATTCCAACTCATGTGATGAGGACTGAGTCTAACAGACTGTTACAACTAATCTTAACTGTGTTCAACCACCATGCTGCAGGTCACAATACTCACCTCTCTGCTTCTTCCATCGCACTGCTCCAACTTTTAATTCCTGCTACTTTCTGATTTTTCAAATTCTTTTTTAATTTTACTTTTTTCTTAAACTATGTTCGACCGATAATCACTTTAGATTGAACTTTTTGTTGCATTTGCACGTTTGATAATTGAACATGTTCACTACCAGTACACTGCACAGTTTAATGTTGTCAATAATTCAGGACATATCAAATACGGTATTCAATTTTGCCGATAATTGAGGATTTCTTACATAAAGTTTTTAAATATAGTCGGAGATATAACATATATAATCAAACATAGCGGCAAATATGCCATGAAGGGCTGCATATTATAATGGTATTGTACATTGTAACGCGTAAAAACGGGAACAATGACAGCCCGCCATGAGGAAGAATCAGGAGGCTGCTTTAAGAACGCACCGAGGAGGCTGTCGGCTGTGAAACAGCTTGGTTCGTCGAGGAAAAGGAAGCGATTGCGAGGTGCGATTTTATCGGAGACCTTGACAAGTCACTGCTTAATAGTGTTAGTGCTTCTCTTCAAAAGCAATACAATCATTCACCTGTGCTGCAAACGCTTACCTTGTGAGAAGGCAGCACTCTCTGTCGGTCGGCTTGCGTCTTCAGTGTGCGTCGACTTGTGTGTCGAAACAGTAAAGATACGCCGAGTAATTTATGGTGCAACCGGCGAAGAGGAAACACGTAGTTGAACGTACCCACCTTGGTCATCTGTTCGAAGGAATGCCTGCCAAGTTGTCTCCTGCGCGGAAAGCAGCACAGTGCGCAGATGTAAGTCAAAGATTGGACCATGCAGTTCCTTGCCCACGCCATTGCTGGTGGAATGGCCTTCACGAGGATGTCTAGAGCAGTATATTTCTCGAACTTCTTTTGGCCCACCGATCACCCAGCCCCCTGTCATAGTGTTGGGTCCATCAGCGTCCAACAGAACCTCTTTTCAACCGCTCGTGAAGCAGTCCAGCCCACCCGAGCTGCCAGCGCACAGCCACCGCTCAGCGCAGCCCGATCGACATGAAGAATCACTGGACTCTTACGAATGAAAATGTAACAAAACACAACTAAACAATCAACCTACTCGCGTCTCCCCAGAAAAGTCACCACCACCGCATATTGGGGGTCTCGACTCTGGAAACTCCTCCGGGGCCTCGTGCCAGAGCAGGTTACGGTCTCACACTCCTGAGCTCTGATGTAGGAGCAGCGTGCAGCCTCTGACCCCTGGGCTCTGATGAGTGAGAACGCGTCTGTCACGAGTTGCAGCAGCGTGAATGCCTGTGAGACTCATAGTCTCTGTCCTTGGCGGTACTGTAGACGTCCAACGCCCAAGAATTTCACCTTCCAGAAATAATTCGTGCCTTGGGGACTTCAAACCTCCGTCCTCGGCAGGGCTGTAGATGTCGTACGCCTATTGGTCACAGGTTGCAGATATGTGGAGGCCTGGGAGGTTCATGAACGGTGAACTCTCCCTCCTGGAAGGCACACGATGAAAGCAGGGTACGACCATCACCCAGAGACACGGCGTTTTGGGTGAGCACGCAGTTGTGCCACAGGGCCGCATCACGGTGCCACTGACCGCCCTATGCATTTAATAGGCGGACTTAGCATGATGAAAGGTGGGGAGGGGGTGAACATGTGCAGGCTGGCGAGGGGGCAAGGTAGAGTCCACATGCTGGTGGTGTGAAAAGGGAATTTTAAGAAGCTGCGAAAGTTTGGGGTACCACTTCTTGAAAAAATATACTGTACCATTGAAAATTAGTTTAATGTTTGGTTCGATTTAGAACATCTTTCCAATGGTTGCTTAATTTGAAACCATCTTCTCGGTTGAAATTGTGTCTGTGTTTTTAGATCTGAATTGCCTCGTGACTTTACCGAATAGAACCAAAGAGTATGGATCCTTGCAGTCAGGAAAGCTTCAAATCTAGAATAAGTAGTGCCTATTGACTCTGTAGTTGTATCTACTGATTGTACAATAGTATCTGCTGAGCCAGTAGTAGCTACTCACTTTATAGTAGTATTTACTGACTTTAGCAGTATTTACTGACCGTAGTGGTATATACTGACTGTTTTAGTATTTCATAACTCTATATACAGTAGCAGTACCTACCAACTCGATAGCAGTATCTACTATCACTCAACCAGTACATACCAACTGTGGTGGTATCTGCTATGATTACAGCAGTGCATACTGACTGTGGTGGTAGCTGCTATGATTCCAGCAGTGCATACTGCCTGTGGTGGTACCTGCTATGACTACAGCAATGCATACCGACTAGGATGGTATCCTGATATTGCTACAGCAGTGGATACTGACTGTGGTGGTACCTGCTTTCACTACAGCAGTGCATACCGACTGTGGTGCCTACTATGATTACAGCAGTGCATACCGACTATGGTGGTACCTGCTATGATTACAGCAGTGCATACTGTGGTGGTGTCTGCTATGATTACAGCAGTGCATACTGTGGTGGTGTCTGCTATGATTACAGCAGTGCATACTGTGGCGGTGCCTGCTATGATTACAGTAGTACATGCTGACTCTATAGCAGTATATATCGACTCTATAGCACAAACTACTAACCTGACAGATTGCCGTGGTGAGGCCTAGTCCCGTGCAGAGACCCGGCCTCGCCTTGATTGCCCAGCCGGCTGAGGCTGTGGACTGGCCCGCTACCCCCCCCACTACCCCCCCCCCCCCCGCGCTACAATAAAACGAGGGAATCGCTATAAAATGAGTATATACCGACCCTATAGCAGTAAGTGCACACATTGGGGTGAGGGGGGAGAGAAGAGGACATGACAATTTGATGAATTTACCTCAGCGTCGCGTGTATTTTTTTTTGCATTCTGAACACGAAGGAGAAATCCCCCCACCCTCCAACGATGACGCGCGTGCGTTGCCAGGGGCAACCCCCGGGCAGCCTGAGGGGCACGAGGAAATAATTTAATAAAGGAAAATCGCACAAATACGCGATTATTATTAATTTAAAGGTGATGGACTTGAAAAAGAAAGAGCGCTTGCCCACCTCAGGGCTTAGTGCGTGCTGCCTGGCAATTTTTTTTCGACACACACCCCACGGTTTGAGATATAATCCCTCGCAAGCACGACTGCGCAGACAGACGGACGGACAGACAGACAGACAGACGGACAGACAGACGGACAGACAGATTAAAAAAATGCCTTTTTTTAATGGTTAGATTGTTAGGGTCGTTAAATCAGGGTAGTTTACCAAACTTTTCTTTAATTAAATGCCAGTCAAACACAAATTAACGCCCAAAACAAAAGGCTATCATTAATTGCGGATCAACCTGCACTTATATCACAGCCCGCGGGCCACCTGGAGGACCGTGATGGGTCACCCACTGGTGGTTCGCTTACCGAGCAATTAACGTGGAACCTATCTCACTCGTTAAGCGAGACACGCCTGTACTACATTTGTTATCTGCCCAAATGTGTTTATATAGATACAATTACCAATGAAAGGCCATTGAGTCAACTGTATTTTGATCAGCGTTAATTTCAATGTATCTGTACGATGATTTAATCGGTGATGTAATTAGAAATGATATCAAAGAGGAGATTAATGCAGCCCCATTTGTTGCAGCCGAAGTAGACGAGACAACGGATGTCACAAACAAAGCCCAGGTCTCTGTAACGTTGCGTTATGTGGCTAGAAGGGAGGTGACTTGTGAGGTGACGGAGGCGTTCTTGGTATTTAATGATGTCAGTGATGACAGATAGCACCGGCTATTGCTGATTATGTTTTGGGATTGTTGAGGAAATACAAATGCGTTGAAATGCTGGTAGCTCAGACTTACGACGGAGCCTCTGTGATGGCATCAGATCTTAATGGGGTGCAGACCAATATTAAAGAAAAGGAACCTAAAGCCACGTTTACCTATTGTTATGCACGCAAATTGAACCTGGTGCTCTCGCATTCAGCAAAATGTATGCCTGAGTGTAAAACGTTTTTTAAAACAATAAGTCGACTAAGCGCACCCACCTACTGGACGATGTTGTGAAGCGACGTTTACCAAGAGCAGCGGCCACAAGATGGAGCTCAAATTCTAGACTCGTGCAGACGATCAGCGTGTACCAATCTGATCTGCGTGCTGTGTTCCGAATAATGAGCGGAAATCCCGATGGTTGGGACAATGACACCCTGATGATGGCCGCCGGATATGATCTCTGGCTGTCAAAAGCATCAACTTGCTTCTTCAGAATAACATATGAGGGCATTTTCAATGAAACCAATGCACTATTTCGCGTGCTGCAGAATAAAGTAATGGACATCGGAATCTGCTGTGGGCGAATCCTCGACACAATGGGAGTTGTGGAACGCCAGAGACAAGAGTTTGATAGTTTCTACGATCGATTCGAGCAGAAATGCGTCACACTTGGCCTGATGGAAAATGCCCGAAGTAAACAGCCGATCAGATATGAGAGGAAAATAATATTTTATAACATTCTGGACAATATCAGTGTTCAAATGAAAGCTAGGTTTGATAATTTCGGTTGGCTAACTTTCCTTGGTTTGGTCAATTGCACGAAATTTAATGAAATGTCACAACATTTCGATGCCACCAAACTGCAGAGCCTATCAAAATATGCAAGGTACTTTGACTGTGTTAGACTAAAGGCTGACCTTATCGGATTGTATAGTTCACAAATGGTGAGGAACGAATGCAAATCACCCGGACAGCTCCTCAGCTTTTTGTCCCAGAATGATCTGATGCAGACGGTTCCCGAGGCGACAAAGTTACTCCAGATTGTGGTGCTCACTATACCAGCTACAACAGCGTCTGTTGAAAGGTCGTTCTCTGCTTTGAAACGCCCCAAAACATAGTCGGAATCGGACTGACCAAGGACGACTTTCATCCCTGGAAATCATCTCTATTTAGACAGGGATGACATCTTTGTCCTAGAAGGATAGGCGATTGGACTTCATTTACAAGTCAAGGTAAGACCATGCCATATATATTTTCATTTGTGTTGAATGACTATGAATAGTGGAACTGCATTTGCCTATAAAACGTGAATCGATTACGTAACTTACCTGTATCCGCGTGTTGTAACGAAGGCCGATATGAAATACGAAACATGGCCCCCTAACCAATAGTCATTGTGCAGCCTGCCAATTTAATGGTGATTTTAAGCTACCTCTATCGGGTTCATATGTGCGTAAATCTGGCTCTGATACTAGCCAGTGCCTCCCCAGCCATTGAACTCACCGCACATCACTGATGTCTGCTCTATTGAGGGCCATATTGGCAAGTAAAAATATTGATTATTATAGACACACAAAAGCAGTACAACAAATGTTTCAGGTTAAATTTTATTTTTAATCCTCACAGAAACTTATTTGAAACGTAAAAAAATGCGCAGTTATACAAATGATTAAAAAGCTAGGTTTTTATTCTTGCAAAATACATACACTGTACAGTACATACCATGGAGTCCAGGCGAGTTGTCTTGGTAAGGGGACTTTATAGTTTCAGTAACGTACACTAAGAATGTATCAGATGAAGATGTTGGTGAAATGTCCTTCATGTTACTGAAATTGATGGAACGATGCATGAGCAGAGATGGGCAGGGATGAAACCAAATCGAAAAGCAGCAAATTGATCAGATAGGCCACGACTAACATTCGTGGTGAGTGATATCAGAACTGGTCCTGGGCACACACAATTTACCAATCCCAAGTCCCACGTCTATGATCACCACTGTCACCAACTTGCCCTGACCAGCGTGGGGAAGTATGGTCAAACGATCCGCACGACCCGAACGACGCACACAGGAAATCATCCAGATGTCAAATAACAAGACTGTCCACATGGACACAAGCAAATGTACAACAGTATACATTTGTACAGCAATACAAAACGCCCACCAATATGTATAAAGTTAAATATAAAAAGATAGGGGTTCAGCATTAAGACACAAATCGTTGAGTGAGGAGATGGAGCGATGAAAGCAGCTTTTGTGCGGGTGCTATGTGGATCATTACATCGCAGGATGCCGAGAGTTAGCAGTGGCTTAGGAAGCGCCTTCATCCAGCAGTGGAATAATCATGGCTGTACGGTACAAAAATCATCACACGCGTGGTATCGATATGGTAAAAGACAATCATCATTGTTTCCCCAGCCAGCGTTGGGCGTCCATCGCTGAACACTCGTCTGGTGCGGAGTCTCACACAGACGCCTATCACTAGTCGGTCTCCTCTTGTGGCTCCTCCTCCTTCTGTAGAGGATCGCCCTCGAGTGGCTGCATGTGAAGCTTGCCGGCGTCCCTGGTCGTGCTTCTGGCGAGGGCATCTTTGGGGCGGACGGAGCTTGTGGCGGAGGAGATTCGTGAACGACTGTGGGAGGGAAACATTTTTCATGCGTGAACATGGGAGGGACACTCCATCCATCCATCAGCAATACAAGCAAGGGAAGACATGAATCCTCGTAAAAAGATTTCAGTTTTGTTGCCAGAAAAAAGGTGAATAACCCTATTATAACATTTTGGTGCTGGCAAAGGAGGTCTAATCATGAAGATAAAGGTGGTTGGGCATGGTATTGGCCACACCACCTCCGCAATGTGTCCAATTTGTGTGTATTTTTTGCAGGAATCTGCCGCATGATGTCAGATAAAACGTGGTGACTATTCCTCAGAGATAGATCTCCAAACTTCCCAGGGAGGGGGAGAAAGGAAGGGTTGGTCTCTAAATGCCAAACTTTTTAAAATAGGGCCCTACATTAATTATACGATATTTTTTATTTATTTGAAGGCTGGATTCCTGCCTGCGTAGCCAGATTCCTTGCGTGCGGTGGTTGAAGTCACCACACACATCTGGGACAAAGAGGGTACCGGTGGGGAGAGAGTGAAAGGGCATGAATCGGAGAGGAAAGAAAGATAAAAATTGGAAGGGGAGAGCGAGGGAAAGCGACAAGCAGTGGGAGGAAAGGGAGAGGTGGGAATAAGGAGAGCAAGGGTGAGAGGTGAGAGAAACAGGGAGATAGGGGGAGGGAAGACCTGCGGTGGCGAGATGTTAACTACCTCGCCTGGTATGCAGAGGTTTTGAATTTGATCCCGACCCTGACCGTATATATTTGGAGTTTGCGTGCTCTCCCTGTGGTTGTGTGGTTTTTTCTCCGTGTTCTCTGGTTGTTTCCTCCACATTTAGAATCAATATGCGTTGAAGAATATTTTTTGCTGCTATAATCCACTTCGTTGAGCTATCATTTGTGGGCAGGTCGCTTGTGAAAAACGAGCTATATAGCTCAGTGGCCCTTACCTGGTAAAATAAAATTAAGTTTTAGTTCATAGTTTAAGTGGGTGAAATAGAGTGGACGGAGAAGAGCGAGGGAGAGGTAGAAGAGGGTACAAAGGAAGAGACTGATGGTCATGGCCAAATGACGTGTAGATTTCTAGTTATAAAATAAACGTTATCTGGTAAATTTAAACAAAATTCCAATGTTATGGTCTCAAGGGGGAGAGGAGGTTCCAAATGTCATGCTATGACCCCCATTGCGCCACTTTTAACGTCACGTCCAAAGCAGCATTCTAGCCCCCGTCCACTTTTTGGGCCACTCCATCAGTCCAACTGAAACTGGATACTCAGTTCCTGGAGCGGCTCTCTGCACGTGCAATGAAAACATCGCGGTATTATTCGGAAGGAAAAAAAACACATTGGAGAGAGCTGTGCAAGGCGCCACCTCGAAAAACACCCTAGCAAGTCCAAATCTCGTTGCGTACCTCCGCACGGCGCTCATGAACCGCTCGCGGAACTTCTCGCCGACGAAGAAGTAGATGAGCGGGTCGAGGCAGCTGTTGAAGGCGGCGAAGCAGACGGTGGCCACCACCGACTTCTGCAGGTAGAGCTTCGTATCGCAGCTGCTGTGGCGGTTGATGAGCTGGTGGAGCAGCAGCGTGCGCTGCACGTGGTACGGGATGAAGCAGACCACGAACACCGTGAGCACCAGCACGATCATGCGCACCGCGCGCTTCCGCACGTTCGAGTCCCTGCGCTGGCCTTCCGGGGTCTTCATCAGCATCCGGGCGATGGCCGCGTAGCAGACGACGATGATCGCGAACGGGATGAGGACTCCGACCACCAGGGCGACGTAGTTCATGGCAAAAACCATTTTCAGGCTGCTGCCCGAGCTCTCGAAGCACAGGATCCTCCCGCTTGATAAGACGTGCTGGCCGCTGAGAAGGAACGGGGAGGTGATCAGGGTCACGAAGACCCAGATGGACACGCAGGCGATGACCGCATGCCTCGCCGTGACAGCCTTGAGCGAGCGCACGGGGTGAACCACGGCCAGGTAACGCGTCACGCTGAGGCCGGTGAGGAAGAAGATGCTGCTGTACAGGTTGGCGTAGAAGGCGAACGAGCTGATGCGGCACATCGCGTCCCCGAACGGCCAGTCGCCTTCGCGCACGTAGTAGACGACGCGCAGCGGCAGCGTCAGCACGAAGAACATGTCGGCGAGGGCCAGGTTGATGAGGTAGATGGTGCTGGCACTCTTGGTCCGCGTGAGGCACAGGAAGACGTAGAGCGCGATGGCGTTGCCCATCATCCCTATGATGCAGACGATGCCGTAGATGGCCGAGTAGATGGGGTACTTGTAGGAGTCGTCCATTGAGCAGGACCTGGACCCATTGGGAGCTGCGCTCGGGTTCATCGTCACGATCGTTGGGCTTCTCTACCAGTTACACAGCTGAACAAACAATGCGGTGATGGGTTATCAATGTGCTTATGGTCGCATTAGCAACTTCAGCAAATGTTCCGGTATATATCACTCATTTCAACTCATGTGTTGAGGACTTCGTCTACCACTGTGACAACTCATCTGCACTTTGTTCAACCACCATGCTGCAGGCCACAGCATCTCTCTGCTTCTTCCATCGCAGAGCTCCAAAGTTTACTTCCCTCCACTTGTCTATGTTCCCAAGTTCCTTTTTGATAAAAATTCCTTCAACTATCTTGTACGAATAATCACTTAAAATTGAACTTCTTGTGGCATATGTACATGTTTGATAATTGAACGTATTAAGTACCCGTACACTGCACGGTTTAATGTTGTGAATAATTGAGGATATATCAAATACTCTTTGGTTCTTTCGGTAAAGTCACGTAGGTATTTTATTTTATACCTACGTGACTTTACCGAAAGAACCAAAAGGGTATGGATTCCTGCAGTCACGAAAGCTTCAAATCAAGATATATCAAATACTGTATTCAATGTTGCCGACGATTGAGGATTCATAACGTGAGGTTATTAAACATATTGTCGGAGATATAACATATATAATCAAACAAAGCGACAAATATTACGTCACACGATGGTCTTGTACATTGTTACGCGTAAAAACTGGATCTAAGACAGCCTACCATTAGGAACAATAAGGAAATTGGAGGCTGCTTTAAGAACGCACCGAGGAGGCTGTCGGCTGTGAAACAGCTTGGTTCGTCGAGGCAAAGGAAGCGATTGCGAGGTGCGATTGCATCGGAGACTCTGACAAGTCAATGCTTAATAGTCTTGAAGTGCTTCTCTTCAAAAGCAATAAAATCATTCACCTGTGCTGCAAACGCTTACCGCGTGAGAAGGCAGCACTCTCGGTCGGTCGGCTTGCATCTTCAGTGTGCGTCGACTTGTGTGTCGAAACAGTAAAGATACGCTGAGTAATTTATGGTGCAACCGGCGAAGAGGAAACACGCAGTTGAACGTACCCACCTTGGTCATCTGTTCGAAGGAATGCCTGCCAAGTTGTCTCCTGTGTGGAAAGCAGCGCAGTGCGCGGATGTTAGTCAAAGATTGGACCATGCAGTTCCTTGCCCACGCCATTGCTGGTGGAATGGCCTTCACGAGGATGTCTAGAGCAGTATATTTCTCGAACTTCTTTTGGCCCACCGATCACCCAGCCCCCTGTCATAGTGTTGGGTCCATCAGCGTCCAACAGAACCTCTTTTCAACCGCTCGTGAAGCAGTCCAGCCCACCCGAGCTGCCAGCGCACAGCCACCGCTCAGCGCAGCCCGATCGACATGAAGAATCACCGAACTCTTACGAATGAAAATGTAACAAAACACAACTAAACAATCAACCTACTCGCGTCTCCCCAGAAAAGTCCCCCCCACCGCATATTGGGGGTCTCGACTCTGGAAACTCCTCCGGGGCATCGTGCCAGAGCAGGTTACGGTCTCAGACTGCTGAGCTCTGATGTAGGAGCAGCGTGCAGCCTCAGACCCCTGGGCTCTGATGCAGTGATGACACGTCTGTCACGAGTTGCAGCAGCGTGAATGCCTGTGAGAGCTCATAGTCTCTGTACTCGGCGGTACTGTAGACGTCGAACGCCCAAGAATTTCACCTTCCAGAAATAACTCGTGCCTTGGGGACTCCAAACCTCCGTCATCGGCAGTGCTGTAGATGTCGTACACCCATTGGTCACAGGTTGCAGATATGTGGAGGCCTGGGAGGTTCATGAATGGTGAACTCTCCCTCCTGGAAGGCACACGATGAAAGCGGGGTACAACCATCACCCAGAGACACGGCGTTTTGGGTGAGCACGCAGTTGTGCCACAGAGCTGCATCACGATGCCACTGACCGCTTTATGCATTTAATAGGCGGACTTAGCATGATGAAAGGTGGGGAGGGGGTGAACATGTGCAGGCTGGCGAGGGCGCAAGGTAGAGTCCACATGCTGGTGGTGTGAAAAGGGAATTTTAAGAAGCTGTGAAAGTTTCGGGTACCACTACTTGAAAAAATATATTGTACCATTGAAAATTAGTTTAATGTTTGGTTCGATTTAGAACATCTTTCCAATGGTTGCTTAATTTGAAACCATCTTATCGGTTGAAATTGTGTCTGTGTTTTTAGATCTGAATTGCCTCGTGACTTTACCGAATAGAAGCAAAGAGTATGGATCCTTGCAGTCAGGAAAGCTTCAAATCTAGAATAAGTAGTGCCTATTGACTCTGTAGTTGTATATACTGATTGTACAATAGTATCTGCTGAGCCAGTAGTAGCTACTCACTTTATAGTAGTATTTACTGACTTTAGCAGTATTTACTGACCATAGTGGTATATACTAACTGTTTTAGTATTTCATAACTCTATATACAGTAGCAGTACCTACCAACTCGATAGCAGTATCTACTATCACTCAACCAGTACATACCGACTGTGGTGGTATCTGCTATGATTACAGCAGTGCATACTGACTGTGGTGGTAGCTGCTATGATTCCAGCAGTGCATACTGCCTGTGGTGGTACCTGCTATGACTACAGCAATGCATACCGACTAGGATGGTATCCTGATATTGCTACAGCAGTGGATACTGACTGTGGTGGTACCTGCTTTCACTACAGCAGTGCATACCGACTGTGGTTCCTGCTATGATTACAGCAGTGCATACCGACTATGGTGGTACCTGCTATGATTACAGCAGTGCATACTGTGGTGGTGTCTGCTATGATTACAGCAGTGCATACTGTGGTGGTGTCTGCTATGATTACAGCAGTGCATACTGTGGCGGTGTCTGCTATGATTACAGTAGTACATGCTGACTCTATAGCAGTATATATCGACTTTATAGCACAAACTACTAACCTGACAGATTGCCGTGGTGAGGCCTAGTCCCGTGCAGAGACCCGGCCTCGCCTTGATTGCCCAGCCCGGCTGAGGCTGTGGACTGGGCCGCTACGCCCCCCACTACCCCCCCCCCGCGCTACAATAAAACGAGGGAATCGCTATAAAATGAGTATATACCGACCCTATAGCAGTAAGTGCACACATTGGGGTGAGGGGGGAGAGAAGAGGACATGACACTTTGATGAATTTACCTCAGCCTCGCGTGTATTTTTTTTGCATTCTGAACACGAAGGAGAAATCCCCCCACCCTCCAACGATGCCGCGCGTTCGTTGCCAGGGGCAACCCCCGGGCAGCCTGAGGGGCACGATGAAATAATTAAATAAAGGGACATCGCACAAAAACGCTATTATAATTAATTTAAAGGTGACGGACTTGAAAAAGAAACAGCGCTTGCCCACCTCAGGGCTTAGTGCGTGCTGCCTGGCAATTTTTTTTCGACACACACCCCACGGTTTGAGATATAATCCCTCGCAAGCACGCGTGCGCAGACAGACGGACGGACAGACAGACAGAGAGACGGACAGACAGATGGACAGATTAAAAATGCCTTTTTTTAATGGTTAGATTGTTAGGGTCGTTAAATCAGGGTAGTTTACCAAACTTTTCTTTAATTAAATGCCAGTCAAACACAAATTAACGCCCAAAACAAAAGGCTATCATTAATAACGGATCAACCTGCACTTATATCACAGCCCGCGGGCCACCTGGAGGACCGTGATGGGTCACTCACTGGTGGTTCGCTTACCGAGCAATTAACGTGGAACCTATCTCACTCGTTAAGCGAGACACGCCTGTACTACATTTGTTATCTGCCCAAATGTGTTTATATAGATACAATTACCAATGAAAGGCCATTGAGTCAACTGTATTTTGATCAGCGTTTATTTCAATGTATCTGTACGATGATTTAATCGGTGATGTAATTAGAAATGATATCAAAGAGGAGATTAATGCAGCCCCATGTGTTGCAGTCGAAGTGGACGAGACAACGGATGTCACAAACAAAGCCCAGGTCTCTGTAACGTTGCGTTATGTGGCTAGAAGGGAGGTGACTTGTGAGGTGAGGAAGGCGTTCTTGGTATTTAATGATTTCAGTGATGACAGATAGCACCGGCTATTGCTGATTATGTTTTGGGATTGTTGAGGAAATACAAATGCGTTGAAAAGCTGGTAGCTCAGAATTACGACAGAGCCTCTGTGATGGCATCAGATCTTAATCGGGTGCAGGCCAAGATTAAAGCAAAGGTACCTGAAGCCACGTTTACCCATTGTTATGCACGCAAATTGAACCTGGTGCTCTCGCATTCAGCAAAGTTTATGCCTGAGTGTAAAAGTTTTTTTTTTAACATTTGAGGGACTTGCGACGTTTTTCAATAAGTCGACCAAGCGCACCCCCCTACTGGACGATGTTGTGAAGCGACGTTTACCAAGAGCAGCGCCCACAAGATGGAGCTCAAATTCTAGACTCGTGCAGACGATCAGCGTGTACCAATCTGATCTGCGTGCTGTGATCCGAATAATGAGCGGAAATCCCGAAGGTTGGGACAATGACACCCTGGTGATGGCCGCCGGATATGATATCTGGCTGCCAAAAGCATCAACTTGCTTCTTCAGAATGACATATGAGGGCATTTTCAATGAAACCGATGGACTCTTTCGCGTGCTGCAGAATAAAGTAATGGACATCGGAATCTGCTGTGGGAGAATCTGCGACACAATGGGAGTTGTGGAACGCCAGAGACAAGAGTTTGATAGTTTCTACGATCGATTCGAGCAGAAATGCGTCACACTTGGCCTGATGGAAAATGCCCGAAGTAAACAGCCGATCAGATATGAGAGGAAAATAATATTTTATAACATTCTGGACAATATCAGTGTTCAAATGAAAGCTAGGTTTGATCATTTCGGTGAGCTAACTTTCCTTGGTTTGGTCAATTGCACGAAATTTCATGAAATGTCACAACATTTCGATGCCACCAAACTGCAGAGCCTATCAAAATATGCAAGGTACTTTGACTGTGTTAGGCTAAAGGCTGACCTTATCGGATTGTATAGTTCACAAATGGTGAGGAACGAATGCAAATCACCCGGACAGCTCCTCAGCTTTTTGTCCCAGAATGATCTGATGCAGACGGTTCCCGAGGCGACAAAGTTTCTCCAGATTGTGGTGCTCACTATAACAGATACAACAGCGTCCGTTGAAAGGTCGTTCTCTGCTTTGAAACGCCCCAAAACATAGTCGGAATCGGACTGACCAAGGACGACTTTCATCCCTGGAAATCATCTCTATTTAGACAGGGATGACATCTTTGTCCTAGAAATATAGGCGATTGGACTTCATTTGCAAGTCAAGGTAAGACCATGCAATATATATTTTCATTTGTGTTGAATGACAATGAATAGTGGAACTGCATTTGCCTATAAAACGTGAATCGAATACGTAACTTAACTGTGTCCGTGTGTTGTAACGAATGCTGATATGAAATATGAAACATACGGCCCCCTAACCAATAGTCATTGTGCAGCCTGCCAATTTAATGGTGATTTTAAGCTACCTCTATCGGGTTCATATGTGCGTAAATCTGGCTCTGATACTAGCCAGTGCCTCCCCAGCCATTGAACTCACCGCACATCACTGATGCCTGCTCTATTGAGGGCCATATTGGCAAGTAAAAATATTGATTATTATAGATACACAAAAGCAGTACAACAAATGTTTCGGGTTAAATTTTATTTTTTCTCCTCACAGAAACGTATTTGAAACGTAAAAAAATGCGCAGTAATACAAATGGTTAAAAAGCTAGGTTTTTATTCTTGCAAAATACATACAGTGTACAGTACATACCATGGAGTCCAGGCGAGTTGTCTTGGTAAGGGGACTTCATAGTTTCAGTAACGTACACTAAGAATGTATCAGATGAAGATGTTGGTGAAATGTCCTTCATGTTACTAAAATTGATGGAACGATGCATGAGCAGAGATGGGCAGGGATGAAACCAAATCGAAAAGCAGCAAATTGATCAGATAGGCCACGACTAACATTCGTGGTGAGTGATATCAGAACTGGTCCTGGGCACACACAATTTACCAATCCCAAGTCCCACGTCTATGATCACCACTGTCACCAACTTGCCCTGACCAGCGTGGGGAAGTATGGTCAAACGATCCGCACGACCCGAACGACGCACACAGGAAATCATCCAGATGTCAAATGACAAGACTGTCCACATGGACACAAGCAAATGTACAACAGTATACATTTGTACAGCAATACAAAACGCCCACCAATATGTATAAAGTTAAATATAAAAAGTTAGGGGTTCAGCATTAAGACACAAATCGTTGAGTGAGGAGATGGAGCGATGAAAGCAGCTTTTGTGCAGGTGCTATGTGGATCATTACATCGCAGGATGCCGAGAGTTAGCAGTGGCTTGGGAAGCGCCTTCATCCAGCAGTGGAATAATCATGGCTGCACGGTACAAAAATCATCACACGCGTGGTATCGATATGGTAAAAGACAATCATCATTGTTTCCCCAGCCAGCGTTGGGCGTCCATCGCTGAACACTCGTCTGGTGCGGAGTCTCACACAGACGCCTATCACTCGTCGGTCTCCTCTTGTGGCTCCTCCTCCTTCTGTAGAGGATCGCCCTCGAGTGGCTGCATGTGAAGCTTGCCGGCGTCCCTGGTCGTGCTTCTGGCGAGGGGATCTTTGGGGCGGACGGAGCTGGTGGCGGAGGAGATTCGTGAGCGACTGTGGGAGGGAAACATTTTTCAAGCGTGAACATGGGAGGGACACTCCATCCATCTATCAGCAATACAAGCAAGGGAAGACATGAATTCTCGTAAAAAGATTTCAGTTTTGTTGCCAGAAAAAAGGGGAAAACCCCTATTATTACATTTTGGTGCTGGCAAAGGAGGTCTAATCATGAAGATAAAGGTAGTTGGGCATGGTATTGGGCACACTACCTCCGCAATGTGTCCAATTTGTGGGTATTTTTTGCAGGAATCTGCCGCATGATGTCAGATAAAACGTTGTGACTATTCCTCAGAGATAGATCTCCAAACTTCCCAGGGAGGGGGAGAAAGGAAGGGTTGGTCTCTAAATGTCAAACTTTTTACAATAGGGCCCTACATTAATTATACGATATTTTTTTATTCATTTGATGGCTGGATTCCTGCCTGCGTAGCCAGATTCCTTGCGTGCGGTGATTGAAGTCACCACAGACATCTGGGACAAAGAGGTAGCGGTGGAGAGAGAGTGAAAGGGCATGAATCGGAGAGGAAAGAAAGAGAAAAATGGGAAGGGGAGAGCGAGGGAAAGCGACAAGCAGTGGGAGGAAAGGGAGAGGTGGGAATAAGGAGAGCAAGGGTGAGAGGTGAGAGAAACATGGAGATAGGGGGAGGGAAGACCTGCGGTGGCGAGATGTTAACTACCTCGCCTGGTATGCAGGAGGTTTTGAATTTGATCCCGACCCTGACCGTATATATTTGGAGTTTGCGTGCTCTCCCTGTAGTTGTGTGGATTTTTCTCCGTGTTCTCTGGTTGTTTCCTCCACATTTAGAATCAATATGCGTTGAAGAATATTTTGCTGCTATAATCCACTTCGTTGAGCTATCATTTGTGTGCAGGTCGCTTGTGAAAAACGAGCTATATAGTTGAGTGGCCCTTACCTGGTAAAATAAAAATAAGTTTTAGTTCATAGTTTAAGTGGGTGAAATAGAGTGGACGGAGAAGAGCGAGGGAGAGGTAGAAGAGGGTACAAAGGAAGAGACTGATGGTCATGGCCAAATGACGTGTAGGTTTCTAGTTATAAAATGAACTTTATCTGGTAAATTTTAACAAAATTCCAATGTTCTGGTCTCAAGGGGGAGAGGAGGTTCCAAATGTCATGCTATGACCCCCATTGCGCCACTTTTAACGTCACGTCCAAAGCAGCATTCTAGCCCCCGTCCACTTTTTGGGCCACTCCATCAGTCCAACTGAAACTGGATACTCAGTTCCTGGAGCGGCTCTCTGCACGTGCAATGAAAACATCGCGGTATTATTCGGAAGGAAAAAAAACACATTGGAGAGAGCTGTGCAAGGCGCCACCTCGAAAAACACCCTAGCAAGTTCAAATCTCGTTGCGTACCTCCGCAAGGCGCTCATGAACCGCTCGCGGAACTTCTCGCCGACGAAGAAGTAGATGAGCGGGTCGAGGCAGCTGTTGAAGGCGGCGAAGCAGACGGTGGCCACCACCGACTTCTGCAGGTAGAGCTTCGTGTCGCAGCTGCTGTGGCGGTTGATGAGCTGGTGGAGCAGCAGCGTGCGCTGCACGTGGTACGGGATGAAGCAGACCACGAACACCGTGAGCACCAGCACGATCATGCGCACCGCGCGCTTCCGCACGTTCGAGTCCCTGCGCTGGCCTTCCGGGGTCTTCATCAGCATCCGGGCGATGGCCGCGTAGCAGACGACGATGATCGCGAACGGGATGAGGACTCCGACCACCAGGGCGACGTAGTTCATGGCAAAAATCATTTTCAGGCTGCTGCCCGAGCTCTCGAAGCACAGGATCCTCCCGCTTGATAAGACGTGCTGGCCGCTGAGAAGGAACGGGGAGGTGATCAGGGTCACGAAGACCCAGATGGACACGCAGGCGATGACCGCATGCCTCGCCGTGACAGCCTTGAGCGATCGCACGGGGTGAACCACGGCCAGGTAACGCGTCACGCTGAGGCCGGTGAGGAAGAAGATGCTGCTGTACAGGTTGGCGTAGAAAGCGAACGAGCTGATGCGGCACATCGCGTCCCCGAACGGCCAGTCGCCTTCGCGCACGTAGTAGACGACGCGCAGCGGCAGCGTCAGCACGAAGAACATGTCGGCGAGGGCCAGGTTGATGAGGTAGATGGTGCTGGCACTCTTGGTCCGCGTGAGGCACAGGAAGACGTAGAGCGCGATGGCGTTGCCCATCATCCCGATGATGCAGACGATGCCGTAGATGGCCGAGTAGATGGGGTACTTGTAGGAGTCGTCCATTGAGCAGGAACTGGACCCATTGGGAGCTGCGCTCGGGTTCATCGTCACGATCGTTGGGCTTCCCTACCAGTTACACAGCTGAACAAACAACGCGGTGATGGGTTATCAATGTGCTTATGGTCGCATTAGCAACTTCAGCAAATGTTCTGGTATATATCACTCATTTCAACTCATGTGTTGAGGACTTCGTCTAACACTGTGACAACTCATCTGCACTTTGTTCAACCACCATGCTGCAGGCCACAGCATCTCTCTGCTTCTTCCATCGCAGAGCTCCAAAGTTTAATTCCCTCCACTTGTCTATTTTCCCAAGTTCCTTTTTTATAAAAATTCCTTCAACTATTTTGTACGAATAATCACTTAAAATTTAACTTCTTGTGGCATATGTACATGTTTGATAATTGAACGTATTAAGTACCCGTACACTGCACGGTTTAATTTTGTGAATAATTGAGGATATATCAAATACTCTTTGGTTCTTTCGGTAAAGTCACGTAGGTATTTTATTTTATACCTACGTGACTTTACCGAAAGAACCAAAAGGGTATGGATTCCTGCAGTCACGAAAGCTTCAAATCAAGATATATCAAATACTGTATTCAATGTTGCCGATAATTGAGGATTCATAACATGAGGTTATTAAACATATTGTCGGAGATATAACATATATAATCAACAAAGCGACAAATATTACGTCACACGATGGTCTTGTACATTGTTACGCGTAAAAACTGGATCTAAGACAGCCTACCACTAGGAACAATAAGGAAATTGGAGGCTGCTTTAAGAACGCACCGAGGAGGCTGTCGGCTGTGAAATAGCTTGGTGCGTCGAGGCAAAGGAAGCGATTGCGAGGTGCGATTGCATCGGAGACTCTGACAAGTCACTGCTTAATAGTCTTGAAGTGCTTCTCTTGAAAAGCAACACAATCATTCACCCGTGCTGCAAACGCTTACCGCGTGAGAAGGCAGCACTCTCGGTCGGTCGGCTTGCGTCTTCAGTGTGCGTCGACTTGTGTGTCGAAACAGTAAAGATACGCCGAGTAATTTATGGTGCAACCGGCGAAGAGGAAGCACGTAGTTGAACGTACCCACCTTGGTCATCTGTTCGAAGGAATGCCTGCCAAGTTGTCTCCTGTGCGGAAAGCAGCGCAGTGTGCGGATGTAAGTCAAAGACTGGACCATGCAGTTCCTTGCACACGCCATTGCTGGTGGAATGGCCTTCACGAGGATGTCTAGAGCAGTATATTTCTCGAACTTCTTTTGGCCCACCGACCACCCAGCCCCCTGTCATAGTGTTGGGTCCATCAGCGTCCAACAGAACCTCTTTTCCACCGCTCGTGAAGCAGTCCAGCCCACCCGAGCTGCCAGCGCACAGCCACCGCTCAGCGCAGCCCGATCAACATAAAGAATCACCGGACTCTTACGAATGAAAATGTAACAAAACACAACTAAACAATCAACCTACTCGCGTCTCCCCAGAAAAGTCACCCCCACCGCATATTGGGGGTCTCGACTCTGGAAACTCCTCCGGGGCCTCGTGCCAGAGCAGGTTACGGTCTCAGACTCCTGAGCTCTGATGTAGGAGCAGCGTGCAGCCTCTGACCCCTGGGCTCTGATGAGTGAGAACGCGTCTGTCACGAGTTGCAGCAGCGTGAATGCCTGTGAGACTCATAGTCTCTGTCCTTGGCGGTACTGAAGACGTCGAACGCCCAAGAATTTCACCTTCCAGAAATAATTCGTGCCTTGGGGACTTCAAACCTCCGTCCTCGGCAGGGCTGTAGATGTCGTACGCCTATTGGTCACTGGTTGCAGATATGTGGAGGCCTGGAAGGTTCATGAACGGTGAACTCTCCCTCCTGGAAGGCGCACGATGAAAGCGGGGTACGACCATCACCCAGAGACACGGCGTTTTGGGTGAGCACGCAGTTGTGCCACAGGGCCGCATCACGGTGCCACTGACCGCCCTATGGCCGCTCCCCTCCTGTCACTCTCCACGGTGCTCCTCCCTCTCCTGTGATTCTCCCCATCCTGCCCATGAGACACCTCCCCCAACACTCAGCACCGAACCGAGAGAGGGACGGAACGAGTTGGGGGAGCTCGCATGGAACGCCCCACCCCCAAACCCTTGCTGACAAAACACAATCACTTATCTCGAAATGGCAGCACTTAATACAAAATTATTTATATTACCGTAACTTGAAAAACATATTTTTTTACGCAGCTATAATGTGTTTCTTTTTATACGTAGAGTAATTTATATATTATGGTTAGGGTCGTTTAATCAGGGTAGTTTACCGAACGTTTTTTGTTATTAAATACCAGTCAAACATAAATTAACGCCCGAAACAAAAGGTTTATCATTGATTCTGGATCAGCCTGCACTTATATCACAGCCGGCGGGCCACCTGGAGGACCGTGATGGGTCACCCACTGGTGGTTCGCTTACCGAGCAATTAACGTGGAACCTATCTCACTCGTTAAGCGAGACACGCCTGTACTACATTTGTTATCTGTCCCAATGTGTTTATATAGATACGGTATTGCTACATAGATTACAATTACCAATGAAAGGCCATTGGGTCAACTGTATTTTGATCAGCTTTTATTTAAATGTATACGTACATCTTTGTTATAGATTCATAATATTTATTGTATTACATATTTAAATGTGCACCAATGCCTACCAGTCAGGGGAGGCAAAGCCTCACCTGTCATACTTCAATGAAAATAGCTGTTACGAAAAGTAAAAAATATAATAAAATAAAAAAAATATTAGGATATTTCCACTGATCTGTATTATGTTATTTCTGTATGATTACAATCATTTTTATAGTCAAAATCGACAAATTTGCGGAGTTCCGCTCAAAACAGGGAGAGATGAGAGGCGAGGATGAAGCGACGGGCTCAGCCTCCCCTCTGATTGCGCAACCCCTCCGAAACTGGATGGAGCGCGGGCAATAAGCACATGCCTGTTACTATCTCAGTATGTCACCAATGTAATTTTTATATACCCCTTCATTGCATGTCGTCGCCTTCCATACTCCAGGTAACTTATTTCACGTACATGCATAGAGATATTTAGGCTCGCTGGTCTCGTCATGAAACTGCAATGAAAAAGCACCAGGGGAGGCAGCTATCACGTCTGCATCACTGAGGGGGGCGTATCAGACACGCTCCCCTCAGTGAGGACACGCCCCCCCTCAGTGATGCAGCTATCACATCTGCCTCCCTGGGGGATGGCGTGTCTTGAGCCCGCGTAATTGACGCACGCTGTCCCTACACGTTAGCCAGCTCAAGCAAAACATTTCCAGCGGCTGCAAAAATGGAAAACGTTATATCTAACCTTAAATTCTCAAAATTGGACTTTCAATCAAAACAGGGAGTGATAAACAATGGAAGACTAAGGCCTGAGCTTAAAGACTTACTTCAAATGAAGGGACCGAAAATAACACGGTCGTTTCAAATGGAGTGGCACCAACGAAAAGACTGGCCGTGTTAGCTGTGCTACGAAATAAATCGCCTTTACTGCTTCCCCTGCCTTCTGTTCTCCACTTCCGACAACGTTTGGACGAACGTGGGATTTTTTTACATGAAAAATCGACAACTCACATTCAAAGCCAAATTTCTTTAAACCTTTTGGAGTTTCAAGGATAGATCTGGCTTTGAATGAAAAGCGGAGATTAAATATTAGCATCCACAATGCTAAATAAAGGGAAACCGTGATATTTTAAAAGACGTTATTAATGCGACCTGCTTCCTAGCCAAACAGGAATTAGCATTTCGTGGTAACGAGGAGAGTGTAAGCTCGTCTAATCGTGGCAACCATGTGGAGCTATTACATGCTTTTGCTGAGAAAGGTGAAAAGTTAGATAGACATTTGGCGACATCCACTGTGTTTTCTGGCTTATCAAACAAAATACAGAACGATTTAATCGAAGCAGTCGGTGATGTAATTAGAAATGATATCAAAGAGGAGATTAATGCAGCCCCATTTGTTGCAGCCGAAGTAGACGAGACAACGGATGTCACAAACAAAGCCCAGGTCTCTGTAACGTTGCGTTATGTGGCTAAAACTGAGGTGACTTGTGAGGTGAGGGAGGCGTTCCTGGGATTTGATGATGTCAGTGATGACAGACAAGCACCGGCTATTGCTGATTATGTTTTGGGAGTGTTGTGGAAATACGTTTGCGTTGAAAAGCTGGTAGCTCAGACTTACGACGGAGCCTCTGTGATGTCATCTTAATGGGGTGCAGACCAATATTAAAGAAAAGGAACCTAAAGCCACGTTTACCTATTGTTATGCACGCAAATTGAACCTGGTGCTCTCGCATTCAGCAAAATGTATGCCTGAGTGTAAAACTTTTTTAAAACAATAAGTCGACCAAGCGCAC
Organism: Petromyzon marinus; assembly: GCF_048934315.1. Taxonomy (NCBI): domain Eukaryota; kingdom Metazoa; phylum Chordata; class Hyperoartia; order Petromyzontiformes; family Petromyzontidae; genus Petromyzon; species Petromyzon marinus. The sequence goes on along the minus strand of NC_133721.1, from coordinate 6,201,833 downwards.
CCACCTACTGGACGATGTTGTGAAGCGACGTTTACCAAGAGCAGCGCCCACAAGATGGAGCTCAAATTCTAGACTCGTGCAGACGATCAGCGTGTACCAATCTGATCTGCGTGCTGTGTTTCGAATAATGAGCGGAAATCCCGATGGTTGGGACAATGACACCCTGATGATGGCCGCCGGATATGATCTCTGGCTGTCAAAAGCATCAACTTGCTTCTTCAGAATGACATATGAGGGCATTTTCAATGAAACCAATGCACTATTTCGCGTGCTGCAGAATAAAGTAATGGACATCGGAATCTGCTGTGGGCGAATCCTCGACACAATGGGAGTTGTGGAACCCCAGAGACAAGAGTTTGATAGTTTCTACGATCGATTCGAGCAGAAATGCGTCACACTTGGCCTGATGGAAAATGCCCGAAGTAAACAGCCGATCAGATATGAGAGGAAAATAATATTTTATAACATTCTGGACAATATCAGTGTTCAAATGAAAGCTAGGTTTGATAATTTCGGTTGGCTAACTTTCCTTCGTTTGGTCAATTGCACGAAATTTAATTAAATGTCACAACATTTCGATGCCACCAAACTGCTGAGCCTATCAAAATATGCAAGGTACTTTGACTGTGTTAGACTAAAGGCTGACCTTATCGGATTGTATAGTTCACAAATGGTGAGGAACGAATGCAAATCACCCGGACAGCTCCTCAGCTTTTTGTCCCAGAATGATCTGATGCAGACGGTTCCCGAGGCGACAAAGTTACTCCAGATTGTGGTGCTCACTATACCAGCTACAACAGCGTCTGTTGAAAGGTCGTTCTCTGCTTTGAAACGCCCCAAAACATAGTCGGAATCGGACCGACCAAGGACGACTTTCATCCCTGGAAATCATCTCTATTTAGACAGGGATGACATCTTTGTCCTAGAAGGATAGGCGATTGGACTTCATTTACAAGTCAAGGTAAGACCATGCAATATATATTTTCATTTGTGTTGAATGACTATGAATAGTGGAACTGCATTTGCCTATAAAACGTGAATCGATTACGTAACTTACCTGTATCCGCGTGTTGTAACGAAGGCCGATATGAAATACGAAACATGGCCCCCTAACCAATAGTCATTGTGCAGCCTGCCAATTTAATGGTGATTTTAAGCTACCTCTATCGGGTTCATATGAGCGTAAATCTGGCTCTGATACTAGCCAGTGCCTCCCCAGCCATTGAACTCACCGCACATCACTGATGTCTGCTCTATTGAGGGCCATATTGGCAAGTAAAAATATTGATTATTATAGACACACAAAAGCAGTACAACAAATGTTTCAGGTTAAATTTTATTTTTAATCCTCACAGAAACTTATTTGAAACGTAAAAAAATGCGCAGTAATACAAATGATTAAAAAGCTAGGTTTTTATTCTTGCAAAATACATCCAGTGTACAGCACATACCATGGAGTCCAGGCGAGTTGTCTTGGTAAGGGGACTTCATAGTTTCAGTAACGTACACTAAGGATGTATCAGATGAAGATGTTGGTGAAATGTCCTTCATGTTACTAAAATTGATGGAACGATGCATGAGCAGAGATGGGCAGGGGTAAAACCAAATCGAAAAGCAGCAAATTGATCAGATAGGCCACGACTAACATTCGTGGTGAGTGATATCAGAACTGGTCCTGGGCACACACAATTTACCAATCCCAAGTCCCACGTCTATGATCACCACTGTCACCAACTTGCCCTGACCAGCGTGGGGAAGTATGGTCAAACGATCCGCACGACCCGAACGACGCACACAGGAAATCATCCAGATGTCAAATAACAAGACTGTCCACATGGACACAAGCAAATGTACAACAGTATACATTTGTACAGCAATACAAAACGCCCACCATTATGTATAAAGTTAAATATAAAAAGTTAGGGGTTCAGCATTAAGACACAAATCGTTGAGTGAGGAGATGGAGCGATGAAAGCAGCTTTTGTGCGGGTGCTATGTGGATCATTACATCGCAGGATGCCGAGAGTTAGCAGTGGCTTGGGAAGCGCCTTCATCCAGCAGTGGAATAATCATGGCTGCACGGTACAAAAATCATCACACGTGTGGTATCGATATGGTAATAGACGATCATCATTGTTTCCCCAGCCAGCGTTGGGCGTCCATCGCTGAACACTCGTCTGGTGCGGAGTCTCACTCAGACGCCTATCGCTCGTCGGTCTCCTCTTGTGGCTCCCCCTCCTTCTGTAGAGGATCGCCCTCGAGTGGCTGCATGTGAAGCTTGGAGGCGTCCCTGGTCGTGCTTCTGGTGAGAGGATCTTTGGGGCGGACGGAGCTGGTGGCGGAGGTGATTCGTGAGCGCCTGTGCGAGGGAAACATTTTTCACGCGTGAACATGGGAGGGACACTCCATCCATCCATCAGCAATACACGCAAGGGAGGGCGTGAAGAGGGCATGATGGTACTCTTATATGTAAAAAAAAAGTTTGGCTGGCTGGGTGGCCATGCGCTGCTCAGCACGCAGAGGGGAGGGTGGCACCCGAATGGCCGGCACGTGGGTGCTGCTCTTTTCCCAGAAGAGTTTGCAACTCTGGGCGAAAGCAACGTTGACTTGAGTGAGAGACAGCGTGATTGGGTCATAGATGAACCCGGCGTCCATAGTTCAATTCACCGCTATGGCTAACTTCAGTGGCGAGTGATATCAGAACAGGTGTTGGGCCTCTCTTCCTAGGTCGACCTAGCTTTACATGAGTACCTGGTGCAGTGATTAACAGCACTAGGAAAACAAAGGTGATTGAGCATGGTATTTGCCACACCACCTCCACAATGTGTCCAATGTGTGTGCATTTTTGGCAGGAATCTGCCGCATAATGTCAGACAAAACGTGGTGACCATTCCTCAGAGATAGATCTCCAAACTTCCCAGGGAGGGGGGGAAAGGAAGGGTTGGTCCCTAAATGTCAAACTTTTTAAATAGGACCCTACATTAATCATACAATTTATTTCTGTTTTAAGTTTTTGATGGCTGTATTCCTGCCTGCATAGCCGGATTCCTTGTGTGCAGTGGTTGACGTCACCACGCACATCTGGAACACACGGGAGAGCGATGGAGAGAGAGTGAAAGGGCATGAATCGGAGAGGAAAGCGAGAGAGAGAGAGAAATGGGAAGGGGAGAGTGAGGGAAAGCGACAAGCAGTGGGAGGAAAGGGAGAGGTGGGAATAAGGAGAGCCAGGGTGAGAGGTGAGAAAAACATGGAGATAGGGGGAGGGAAGCCCTGCGGTGGTGAGATGTTAACTACCTCGCCTGGAGGTTTTGTGTTTGACCCCGACACCGGTATATTTGGAGATTTGAGTGTCACACTTCCCATCGTCGCGTGGATTTTTCTCCGGGTCCTCCGGTTTCCCCCTCAACATTTAGAGGCGACATGCGCTCAAGAGTATTTGGCTGCTATCAATGTCCACGTGATAAGCTATGGTTTGTGGCCAGGTCGCTTGTGAAAACACATCGAGTACAAAATTTGGTTCACAATTTCAGTGGGTGAGATGAAGTGGAGGGAGAAGAGAGAGCGAGGGAGAGGTCGGCGGAGGGTGCACAGGAATAGAGACACAAGAGAGACAAAAATGGACAACGCAATGAATTGTGATATACAGAAGGCAAGATTAATGTGGGGAGAAACAAGGCTTGACATAAGATTGACATAAGATTTTTAAAAGTCGTGCTGGCTGGCTGGGAGGGATGGGCGGACACGGCCAAAGAGCGTGTGTGGGTTGCTAGTCGTATACAATGCAATTTACCGTGCACATTACAACAAAATACCAAATGTTGTGGCCTCAACGGGGGAGAGGAGGCACCAATTGTTCGGCCATGACCTCTCTTGCCCCACTTTTAATGTCACATCTACAGCAGCATCCTAGTCCTTAGTTCACTTTTGGGCCACTCGATCAGTCAAACCGAGAACGGATAATCAGTTCCTGAAACAGCTCTCCGGCACGTGGGGTCAATCGTCACGGCTTTATGCCTCGAAGGAAAATTAAAAAAAAAACGCGACAACACATTGGAGAGAGCTGTGCAGCGTGCCACCTCGAAAAACACCCTAGCAAGTCCAAATCTCGTTGCGTACCTCCGCACGGCGCTCATGAACCGCTCGCGGAACTTCTCGCCGACGAAGAAGTAGATGAGCGGGTCGAGGCAGCTGTTGAAGGCGGCGAAGCAGACGGTGGCCACCACCGACTTCTGCAGGTAGAGCTTCGTGTCGCAGCTGCTGTGGCGGTTGATGAGCTGGTGGAGCAGCAGCGTGCGCTGCACGTGGTACGGGATGAAGCAGACCACGAACACGGCCAGCACCTGCAGCACGAACCCAACATCGTTGTCATTGCGATCGCCACCGGCATGGAATCATTCCACCTTTTGATACAAATCGAACGAGCGGTCTGTCGCATTGAGGCGACATGGAGGCGCGTGCAACGACGTGATTGTTTTTGTTTTGTTTTAAGATCACGCCCAATGAATGATTTCACACCGTGATGTTCGTGTACCAACAAAATGCGGATTGCGATAGGCGGGCCTAAATGAGACCGCATGTCGTGACTCTCTCTGGAAACATTGGACGCATTCATATTGTCGAGGGTGGTGGTGGGGGCATGGTGCAGAGGGTAGGGCTGTTCCCAAAGCCTGGACAGAGTTACAGGCTTTGGGAACAGCAGAGGAGAATGAGCAACCTCCCACTGAGAGAACATCTTATGAAGCTATACTCTTTGGTTCTATTCGGTAAAGTCACGTAAAAGTATAAAAACAAAAAAAAATAATCTTTGAAGCTACTGGACATTTGTGAAATGAGCTTTAGAGCATATCGGATTCCTCCAATATGAATACAGATTTTGATTCTGAGATTAACTGAGGACTTTGGCAGAAAGAATTGAATATCAGAGCAGAGTGTTTGCAGAGGGGAATCGAGCGAGATGCGATGGGAGAGGTAGGAAAGTGCACAGAGGGGAACAGAGTGAGATGAGGCAAGAAAGGTAGGCAGAGGTGAGTCCACAGAGAATCTTGAGGATTGTCATTTTGTGGTATTTAAATTCATCAGTCATTGGATTGGGAGACAGTAGAGCGATCGGAGCATTGGGTGATGTAGGATAAAGGTGCCACTTCTTTGAAATGTCCAGCTGTTTCTTGTTGCAGATAGTGGTTCGCTGTTCGATCCTAGCGGCTACCCTGGTTAACACTGCGTGATATTTTAATCGTTACATTTGTGACGTTATACTTGAGAAAAAAATCGGCCACGTGCGCCGACGTCACTGTGAAAAATGACTCTCAATGCAACGTCACCCAGAAAAAAATTCCGCAGAGCACAATCGTACCCCCCCCCCCCTCCTCCTCTCTTACTGGCAGACCATACCCATCTGTGAATCACAGCGTCTGCCTCCGTGGTAACGTAGCACTCGTGAGAATGGTGCAGCACACCAGGTGCGTGCTCAGTTATCATCGGTTCGCACGTCGAATACTCACCAGCACGATCATGCGCACGGCGCGCTTGCACGCGTTTGAATCTCTGCGCTGTGCCATCGGGGAGTTCATCAGGGTGCGCGCGATGGCCACGTAGCAGGCGACGATGATCGCGAACGGGACGAGGACTCCGATCACCAGGGCGATGTAGTTCATGGCCAATATCATCATCAGGCTGCCGCCACTTTTACTCTCGAAGCAGAGCGTCCTCCCGCTCGACGCGTCGTGATGCTGGCCGTTGAGCAGGAACGGGGAGGTGAGCAGCGCCACGAAGACCCAGATGGACACGCAGGCGATGACCGCGCGCCGCGCCGTGACGGCCTTGAGCGAGCGCACGGGGTGAACCACGGCCAGGTAGCGAGTCACGCTGAGGCCGGTGAGGAAGAAGATGCTGCCGTAGAGGTTGACGTAGAAGGCGAACGAGCTGATGCGGCACATCGCGTCCCCGAACGGCCAGTCGCCGTCGCGCACGTAGTAGACGACGCGCAGCGGCAGAATGAGCACGAAGAACATGTCGGCGAAGGCCAGGTTGATGAAGTAGACGGTGCTGGCCAGTTTCGTCCTCGTCAGGTGCAGGAAGACGTAGAGCGCGATCGAGTTGCCCGTGATCCCGATGATGAAGACAATGCCGTAGACGGCCGAGTAGACGGGGTACTTGTAGGAGTCGTCTGTTGGGCAGAGGCCGCCGCCGCCGCTGATGCTGCTGTTCATGTTGGGAGCTGCGCTCGAGTCCATGGTTGGTGCGGCAGCTCCCGTGGTCGGCTTCGCTGCTGCTCCTGCTCGGGATAGAGTTGGACACGCGTGTAGAGAGTGGGTACATTTATTGCTGCGGAAATCTCGCAATCACAATTCGTAAACAGGAAGGATATCTCATTCCCATATCTGTTGCTCCATATTTCAAGAAAGAAAAAAAAAACGTGTATTTTGTTTACATTATCGGTCAATCATCAGGTCTCCTGGGAACGCATAATTCGAGCAGCATTTGGTTCAACGCAAGCGGCCGTCTGGAACACTCTTCCGATATTAGGAAGCCACTGTAGCTAAGCACTTTATTCGCCTGGCAACAACTCAAACAGCCTAGACAGAAAAAAAACAATAATATAAGGAGGCCAAATCGGAAGTACAAACTAAAATCCGGGAACTGAAGAACAACTGGTTCAGAGACAAAGCAGAAGAAATACAATTCTAGATTTGAAGCTTTCGTGACTGCAAGGATCCATACTCTTTGGTTCTATTCGGTAAAGTCACGTAGGTAAAAAATGGACGCGACCTGGGCTGGACTGTCTTCACTCCAACGCTGTCCTCGTGACAGTACGGTCCCCTTCACCTCATGAAGGCCACTTGTGTTGTGGCCGAAACGTCGTGATTTTTGTTGTTTTATTTTTTTACCTACGTGACTTTACCGAATAGAACCAAAGAGTACAGAAGAAATACAACATCTTACAGATTCAAATAACCCACATGATTTTTTTAAATCAACCAAAGTCTTTATGGACCATCAAAACAGGGCCTTGCACCACAGCAGGATGGGTCTAATATTGAACACCAGCACAACAAAGACACCAGCACAACAAAGACACCAGCACAACAAAGACACCTACCACCCCCCTACAATCATTACCAACAATGCAATACGAGAAAACGTTCCCAATTTCCCATACTTAGGCAGCGACCTCTCTAGCAATGTCTTAATTGATTATGAAATCCAACATCGGATTTCCCGAGCTAGTGCTGCCTTTGGCAAACTTAAGAACAGGGTCTTTGAAGACCACGACATTACCACCACGACCCACGGTGGCTGTGTATAATGCTGTGATCATTCCAACCCGCTTATATGGTGCAGAAACCTGGACAACTTACCGTAAACACGTAAAATCTCTCGAAATGTTTAATCGACGTTGTCTCAGAAAATAGTAAACATCACCTGGGAAGAAAGACAAACTAATATCGGTGTCCTGGAGCGATCCAACTCATCCAGCATAGGGGCCATCATGATGAAGTATCAACTCAGATGGGCAGGGGGATGAATGACTAAGCAAATGTTCTATTCCCAGCTCAGCGATGGATCACGTTGCCCCCGGAGGTCAATTGAAGCGTTTCCGTGACAACCTTAAAATGCACCTCAAGTGAAGCCACACAGATTCAAACAACTGGAAAATCTCTGCTCTTGATAGACCATCATGGAGGGCCAAAATAAACAATGGAACTCAGCATTTTGAGGCCGAGCGAAGAGAGTTGATAGCCAGGAAAAGAGCACACCGCAAAGCAACACACACACCAGAGACAGACAACAACTTGTTCAGCCATGGCCAGCCAGGTCCACCTCACAACATAGACAAGTAACACCTGGAGGGAAATCATACTCGACTTCGAGAGATCCCAGAAGAAGAAGAAGCGCTTTAACATATAGATTTAAATATAGATTTGCTTTAGAACTGCTTCACGTGCGCAGTTTGTTATCTCCCCCGGGCACCTCCGATGAGCACGGTTGGCTAGAAGTTCGGTGCGAAATAAGTTCACACATACATTGTAAGAAAGTGGGCCTTGTTTCAACTGCCGCGCAGGGAGACCGAACCGGCCACCTCTGGATTACTGTAAACTCCGACTCACAACGTAATTATGACGTCATTTTGACATTTAACGCTGGCCCAGAACAAACTCGCACCGCGACAATCATTTGCCAAGTCGGCGCTCGGCGATGGAACAAAGTGAAACTCGAATACAACCGCGACTTCTCAACGGATTGACGAGAATAGCAGCGTCGCATGAATCGCTGTCGACGCAGTGTGCAATGCCGTGCCCAGCATGGGGCTACGCAATGCACACATCCAGTGCACGTTCTCGCAAATCGTTGGGCAAATACAGCACAGAGCACACAACAAAACAATGCCGCGCAACTTACGATAGAATATATTTTTTACTTTTAGAAAGCGTGCGAAGGAGTGGTGACAACGGCCCCGGCGCATTCTCGCCGCTTGTCGCAGGGGCTGATGGTTTTGGACCCAGCGGCCACCCCCAGTTATCACTGTGGGCATACTCACCACGAAGCTTGCTGCACACTATTAACAATGTCATAATATCGATTTAAAGCTTTCGTGACTGCAAGGATTCATCTTCTTGGTTTTTTCGGTAAAGTCACGTAGAATGAGACTAAAACAATAAAACAAAATAAGACAATAAAATTATCACGACGTTTCGGCCACAACACAAGTAGCCTTCTTCAGGTGAAGGAACAGAACTGTCGGGACGACAGCGCACGCTTTCTAAAAGCGCAGAAAGCGTGCGCTTTCTAAAAGCGCTGTCGTCCCGACAGTTCTGTTCCTTCACCTGAAGAAGGCTACTTGTGTTGTGGCCGAAACGTCGTGACAATTTTATTGTCATATTTTGATTTATTGTTTTATTCTCATTCTACGTGACTTTACCGAAAGAACCAAGAAGATGAATGTCATAATAGTTACAATTTACAAAGCACCCTTAAACAATCGTTCGCAGTGGCGCTGTGCCTGAAGAGAGAAAGACGTTTGAAAATAACTAAAGGGAGAACGCCATTTTAAACAGATGTATTTTCAGCCGAGATTTGAGGATTTATAGTGTCTTGGAAGTCCTGACCTCGAAGGGGCAACGAGTCCCAGAGTTTAGGTGCCGAAATTGCAAAGTCACGATCAACCCCAAGCGTGAAGCCTCGACCGTGGGCACCCTCAACAGGTTCAGGACTGGTCACTGCCCATGCCTCGCCAACCTCCACCGATGGGGCATGGGAGCGAGCCCCCTATGTGCCTACGGAGTGGAGCAAACCGTGCACCACATCCTATAAGTCTGCCCAATCCACAAACTCTGTGGAGCCCTGCTCACCCTCAACACTACAGGACCGGAAGCAACCTCTTGGCTTAGGGACTTTACGTTCGTTAAATAAATACATAGTGAGCAATGCACAATCTGAGCATCTTAATGACCTTAATGGAATATGTGGCCGAAGGAGGTCATGCATGTAGGGAGGAGCAAGTTCGTTTAAGGCTTTGGATACCAGCAAGAGCATCTTAAAATCAATACGGGTATAGGCACAGGGAGCAAGTGAAGGAACAAGAGCACAGGTGTGACGTGATCCTTAAAGGGCTATGTAATAGTTAGATTTTCATGATCCCGTGATGTCATTCGCAAGAGTGCCAATGTGTGCTGGAGTCACGGTCTAAATTTGTCTTTTTTTTATTTAAACGCAAATCACTCAATTGGATGTATACACATCAATCACCGCCTACTCCTGTCAAACACTTGGCAGGACCCTCCTGAAGAAGAGTCACGAGACTCAATGTTAGGTTCTGGGTAGACAGAAAAGCATCACTCTCTATTTTTCATTTGTCCCTTAAAACACTCACTTATTTTCCCTCGGCTTACCCCCAAACTCCCTTTCTCCCTCGCGTCCCCATCACTAACTCCAACCGTCTTCCCAACTTCACTGTGGTCTACCCATTTGTACTGCCAGGCGGCGGGGGAGAGGACTTTTACGTCGAGATTGAAAGCGCAAATCCCTAGCATTGCTTCTTTGTATTCAGTTTGTTGTCCTTCATCCCGCACCTCCGATTAGCGCGGTTGGCTACCCACAGTTGTGCGAAATAATGTAAACATACTTGTAAACAATTATGCCTTGTTTCAAATGCCGCGCCGGGAGATAGAACCAACCGGCGACCTCTGGAGTACCTGAACCCTCATAATCACCAGGTCATTATAACACAATTTAGACATTTAACACTGGCCCATCAACATTCGCACCGTCAAAGTCATCCGCCACATCGGAGCTGGGAAAAGTGTAACTCGAATTCAAGAGCCTAAATTTCGTTCGCCCCATAAAAACATTCACTCGTTTTCCCCTCGGCTTACCCCCAAACTCCCCTTCTCCCTCCCGTCCCCATAACTAACTCCAATCCCTCTTCACCAGCTTATCTTATCATTCATCGTCACACTCGCTAATCATCATCATCATTAACCACTCACTGCCACTCTCATCATCGTTTACTTCATCCATCATCGTCATATTCATCGAGCACTACCACCGTTCTCGTCCTAAACTCATCCCATCTCATCGCGCGCTTCTTCTGTACAAATACTTTGTTCAGCGTCTTAGTTAAGGCACGATATTAATTAAAATAAGGTAGCAGAAGTGTCTGTACTAGACGCAGCTCTAAAGAGAGCTTCTCTAGAGCTGCCTGTATCTGGGATGAACTCTTCCATACTGGCGAGAAGTGTGAGCAGAGGTGAGAGGATAAAAAACGTTACCCCTCCACACACGACCTCCCGATCGACTAAATTTGAAAGTACAACGATCCATTACGCGTACCAATAAAATATGACCGGATAGTTAGAGCCGTCATAGCTGCCGATTACAACAACAAAAACATTCAAATACAACAATTCGGCTTTCACGATACAAAACTTCCGATCGGCACGGTTGGCTACGTACGGCGCGAACGTTTTTTTTTTAAATATCCGACACGTACACACGTACATGCACGCGTGCAAAACACGTGACGCAGGAGACAATCATGGAAAACCCACGTGGTCAGAAGTCGTCCCGAGTGGCAGCCGAGAGACCAGGAGTTCTCGCAGGGGTGGAGTAGGGGCCGCACCCCGTCCTCTCGCACTGAGCGCGATGGATCTTTGAATTCGAGACTTGGGCGTGAAGAGGAAGTCGGCGAGATCGACTCTTTTGGGGCGGGCGGGCGGGCGGGGGGGGTTGGTGAATGCGTCTTTGTTGCTGACGACACCGCTCGAGACCGAGTGCGGTGAGCTCCGCTCAGTTGCGTGCGTGCGCACGCCAGCTCAATTTCACGACTCTTCCTCTTCGCGCTGGGGCACACGCTATGCGGTCATGGGGTTGGAAATGCGCTGCGCCGTCGACGATGCGAGTCGCCCGAAGACGCTTGGAGAGAGCTGCATGGAGCTCAAAAGAACTCACAAACACCCAACGCAGACGATCTCCTGGTTTTGATTTTCCACGAGACTCATGGTCCACCCTTAACCGCATCTGCACAAACCATGGCAGATGCGGATACCTGATGCACAAATGTGCGATTGCGGTCATCTAGAACAGACCGTACAGCGTCTAATGATGCATTGATCGATCCACAGATACGAAGGAGACATCACAGCGATACACTCCGCTGCTCCTGACGCGGTTACCCGGGCTTGACCGCTTGAATGTGAAATCGTAGTTGGTGTTGCTCTGCATCTACATCAGCAGCAGCCATACGGAAGAAAAGGAAGCGACATTTTGCAACGTCCGGTGACACATCCAACGCGATGTGAAATCAATGTCCGTGCAGGTTGAGAAGATGCGGCCAACGACCAAACCACCCGCACCTGGTCTCGTCAGCTCTCGGAAGCTAAGCAGGGTTTTGAACCTGGACGGTGCATGGATGGGGAGCCACGATTGGCGCAGAAGGCGCAGCCCTGCAATGTCTCGTTCAGGCCACTGCTGGCTGAACGGCCTTCACTTCGCTTACGGGTAAACTCGAAGGATCCCTTCCTCATCCACTCTTGCCAGACATCTTGGAAGAGGTGTGAGTACCCACACTTTATCCCCACCACACGTTGAGCTACCGATCGACTGTGCTCCACCAATTTGTACTGCTGCTGGGTGGACAGGCGGGGGGGGGGTGAATTTGAGAAACTCGCCCCACATTGTTTCAACTGCCACGACGGGAGATAGAACCGGCGGCCTCTGGATTGACAAGTCCAGTGCGCCAACGATTCCCCCGGGCAGCATGTACGTACAGTCTGTTGAACTTCTTTCGCACCGTATGTAGGCACCCGTGCTAATCGGAGGTGAGAAAGCGTCCAGACTAGCACTTAATAATATGGCAGAATAACAGAATAACAGCAGGGTTTATTTGTTTTTTGTACTATGGCGGAGATAAGTCATATCAATATTATCATTATACGCACCTCACGGTAACACAGAGAATGTATTCGTGACCTTTCTGGTGGTTGGGTGGGTGGTTTTGTCTTCTGTTTGTTATCGGCCCGGTGTCACGTGAAATGGAAAATCACCGATTCACGAACCCGGGACGTGACGGACAGAAATCGCTGCTTGGAGAACTCGCGTCACGCGGAAGAGGGCGCACACTTGTGTGTAAACATCGTTTTGTGTTTCGATAGAGATTAGAAAACACTAAAAATAAAAAAATAATGAGAGCCCAGCACAGACGTAACCGCAATGACTACACATCACACCGGTGTCTTCAACCCATCGGAAATGTTTCCATAACAGCAGCAACAAATACAACCACCGTAATCCACCACCTCCCATTGGCACGGTGGGCTACGTACGGTGTTAAAGAAGTTCAACACACGTACATACAACAACAACGTGTCTTTGGCGATGATGCTACTGTTGCGTTGGCAGTGATGCACCAGCATAAACAACATCAACACTCAACGAATTCATCAATAACAGTGTGTGTGTGTGTGGCCTTGACGGAAACTATTTCCCCGAACGTCACCTGTTAAAGATATAGTTTCCTTGTAAGGACACAGGGTTATCAACAAACACAAGTTCATTGTATCCAGGAACGAGCTGCGTAAAGAGGGCAGCCGTATCAACTCCGCTGGGGGCTCGAGAGGCTGCAGCCCCGGGGGAGGATTTGGATCTTAAGGTCCCCCCCAAAAAGAATGATCTCCGAGCGCTCTATCATGGTTCACGTGCAGCGACGGTGCAATACGGCCAACAGCTGAAGGTAATCTTTAAAGTCTCGGCATCGCTGTGTGCGTTTTGTACTACCAGTTGCGTTCTGAAATAATAATACAAATAGTTTGTTTCCACTTGAATGTAGTGTAACAGAAGGTGTGTCCACGTTTAAACAATAATAACAGTGAAGGGAAGGCATTGAAGATGCAAGAGGGGCTTCCCAAAATCTACAACAGCGCCGGTCACCCATCAATTTGATTTCGTCCGCGTCAATGGGCGTGAAACGGTGGAGCGGTGGAGCAGTGGTCAGTGCCCTTGCACTCCAAAGCAGGCAACCGGAAATTCGATTACCTGACCTTGGCTAACTGATCACGGTGGCGATATCTGAACCAAGTCATCGTACCCCGCACCTGCCACCAGTCACCAACTCGCACTCACCCGCGGGACGACGCACGGCCAAGGGGATGACCCGACCCACCCACCCGGTAAAGTCACGTATGAATAAGAAATAATAAAATAACATAATAGCGTATGATGTTTCGGTTGCAACACAAACAGCCATCATCAGGTACAGAAGAGCTAAATTTAAGAGAGAGGGGAAACACATAACCCCAGATGTATACACAGACACCCAAGCAGGGGGAACCAACACCGACACAACAGGGGACACAGAGAGAGAAGCATACCAAACAGACAGAGTTCAGCAGAATTTGGAAACCACATAAAGCAACACAGACGGTCGGTCAAAACACAATTAACGCATAGCCTGGTTGATTACGTTATTTCAAAGATTGCTAAATTGCAAGTTAAGTATGAAATTTAAGATACAGACGGCACACACACACACATAGACATTCAAGTAGAGCGGACCAGCACAGGCACAAGCACACAGTGAAGTCGCCTTAAATAGGCAGAGAAGGCAAGGCTGAGAGACAATGGGACATATTAGCATGAGAAGACAAGGCTGAGAGAGAATGGGACATTTTAGCATGAGGTATGCATAGAGCAAAGTGGAGCACGGCAGCAAACATTCGGAAGCACCAAGACCTACACATAGGCAGAGACAGCACAGATAAACAAATCCAAGCACAGACACAAAGGCAGATACACAAGCAGAGGCAACACACAGACAACACAAGACAACACAAAGACAGACACAAAAATACAGACCTTTTACCTCCCCGTAGAGGCGGTTTAAACTTGGTTCGAAGCTTTCGTGACTGCAGGAATTAATCTTTGTTTTTTTCGGTAAAGTCACGCACAAATAAGAAATAATAAAACAACATAATAGCGCACGACGTTTCGGCCGCAACACAAGCAGCCATCATCAGGCACAGAAGAGCCAAACCCACGAGAGAGGGGAAACACACAACCCCAGATGCACACACAGACAAACAAGCAGGGGGAACCAACACCGACAAAGCTTAAATTCACCATTAAATTGGCAGGTTGCACAATGACTATTGGTTAGGCGGCCGTATGTTTCGTATTTCATATCAGCATTCGTGACAACACGCGGATACAGGTAAGTTACGTATTCGTTTCACGTTTTATAGGCAAATGCAGTTCCACTATTTATAATCATTCAACACAAATTAAAATGTATACAGTGAGGGAAAAAAGTATTTGATTCCCTGCTGATTTTGTACGTTTGCCCACTGATAAAGAAATGGTCAGTCTATAATTTTAATGGTAGGTTTATTTGAACAGTGAGAGACGAAATAACAACAAAAAACATCCAGAAAAACGCATGTCAAAAATGTTATAAATTGATTTGCATTTTAATGAGGGAAATAAGTATTTGACCCCTCTGCAAAACATGACTTAGTACTTGGTGGCAAAACCCTTGTTGGCAATCACAGAGGTCAGACGTTTCTTGTAGTTGGCCACCAGGTTTGCACACATCTCAGGAGGGATTCTGTCCCACTCCTCTTTGCAGATCTTCTCCAAGTTATTAAGGTTTCGAGGCTGACGTTTGGCAACTCGAACCTTCAGCGCCCTCCACAGATTTTCTATGGGATTAAGGTCTGGAGACTGGCTAGGCCACTCCAGGACCTTAATGTGCTTCTTCTTGAGCTACTCCTTTGTTGCCTTGGCCGTGTGTTTTGGATCATTGTCATGCTGGAATACCCATCCACAACCCATTTTCAATGCCCTGGCTACGGGAAGGAGGTTCTCACCCAAGATTTGACGGTACATGGCCCCGTCCATCGTCCCTTTGATGCGGTGAAGTTGTCCTGTCCCCTTAGCATAAAAACAACCCCAAAGCATAATGTTTCCACCTCCATGTTTGACGGTGGGGATGGTGTTCTTGGGGTCATAGGCAGCATTCCTCCAAACACGGCGAGTTGAGTTGATGCCAAAGAGCTCCATTTTGGTCTCATCTGACCACAACACTTTCACCCAGTTGTTCTCTGAATCATTCAGATGTCCATTGGCAAACTTCAGACGGGCATGTATATGTGCTTTCTTGAGCAGGGGGACCTTGCGGATGCTGCAGGATTTCAGTCCTTCACGGGGTCGTGTGTTACCAATTGTTTTCTTGGCGACTATGGTCCCAGCTGCCTTAAGATCATTGATAAGATCCTCCCGTGTAGTTCTGGGCTGATTCCTCACCGTTCTCATGATCATTGCAACTCCACGAGGTGAGATCTTGCATGGGGCCCCAGGCCGAGGGAGATTACCAGTCTTTTGTGTTTCTTCCATTTGCGAATAATCGCACCAACTGTTGTCACCTTCTCACCAAGCTGCTTGGCAATGGTCGTATAGCCCATTCTAGCTTTGTGTAGATCTACAATCTTTTCTCTGACATCCTTGGACAGCTCTTTGGTCTTGGCCATGGTGGAGAGTTTCGAATCTGATTGATTGCTTCTGTGGACAGGTGTCTTTTATACAGGTAACAAGCTGAGATTAGGAGCACTCCCTTTAAGAGTGTTGGCACTGACTACCGTGGTCAAGGCGCTAAGTTGGCGCTGACTACCGTGGTCAGGGCGCTAAGTTGGCACTGACTACCGTGGTCAGGGAGCTAAGTTGACACTGACTACCGTGGTCAGGGTGCTAAGTTGGCACTGACTACCGTGGTCAGGGTGCTAAGTTGGCACTGACTACCGTGGTCAGGGCACTAAGTGGGCGCTGACTACCGTGGTCAGGGCGCTAAGTTGGCACTGACTACCGTGGTCAGGGCGCTAAGTTGACACTGACTACCGTGGTCAAGGCGCTAAGTTGGCGCTGACTACCGTGGTCAGGGCGCTAAGTTGGCACTGACTACCGTGGTCAGGGTGCTAAGTTGGCACTGACTACCGTGGTCAGGGCGCTAAGTTGGCACTGACTACCGTGGTCAGGGCGCTAAGTTGGCACTGACTACCGTGGTCAGGGCGCTAAGTTGACACTGACTACCGTGGTCAGGGTGCTAAGTTGGCACTGACTACCGTGGTCAGGGCACTAAGTGGGCGCTGACTACCGTGGTCAGGGCGCTAAGTTGGCACTGACTACCGTGGTCAGGGCGCTAAGTTGACACTGACTACCGTGGTCAAGGCGCTAAGTTGGCGCTGACTACCGTGGTCAGAGCGCTAAGTTGGCACTGACTACCGTGGTCAGGGCGCTAAGTTGGCACTGACTACCGTGGTCAGGGCACTAAGTTGGCACTGACTACCGTGGTCAGGGCGCTAAGTTGGCACTGACTACCGTGGTCAGGGCACTAAGTGGGCGCTGACTACCGTGGTCAGGGCGCTAAGTTGGCACTGACTACCGTGGTCAGGGCACTAAGTTGACACTGACTACCGTGGTCAGGGCGCTAAGTTGGCACTGACTACCGTGGTCAGGGCGCTAAGTTGGCACTGACTACCATGGTCAGGGCGCTAAGTTGGCACTGACTACCGTGGTCAGGGCGCTAAGTTGACACTGACTACCGAGATTCGTGCTTCGACTCGGTTATTATTAATGACTGCACACAACAACAACAAATCCGCACCAGTTACGCAACGAGCGTGGGGGGCAGGAGGTGATTTGTCCCACCCCCCCCACCAGATATCCACCATGAGAAATGTTTCCAACGACAGTGTAAAAGAACAAAAACAACAACACTTATTTAAAACGGAGCGCGCCTTCAGCGTTACACGTTCTAGACCGTGAGCGTAACGATGATGCGATTAGGGCGACATGAGACGCGGTATAGAATAGCCTCTGGGTGCAACCGTGCCAAGAGACAAATCAAATATTGGGTATCCACCGCACCCGCCCCGCAGCTGATACTGTAGTGTCGTTACTGCGCCACTGGTAAACGCAGTCGCCAGTATGCGAAGTGAAGGCCGTTCAGCCAGCAGTGGCCTGAACGAGACATTGCATTGCGTTGTCACCTTTAGTCCGATTCTAAAGGTTCGCCCAATCAGAAACCCTCCCACTTATCTCGTCGTGCAGTCAATCCACCGCTCGACCGGAGCCCTTCCACGCTGTAGAATGTCATATCGACCATACTTCACCACGCTTGTCAATGCGAGTTGGTGATAGCAGGGAGCATAGACACACACCGCAACGATGCAGTGCTCTGCACTGATCTTTGCTGCCCCCAACACGAAGACCCGCAAGCCAACGGTGTATTTATGTTGAACTTCTTTCGCACCGTACGTAGCCAAGCGGTCCGAAGGACGTGGGGTGAACATCGCTCTCTGGGGCAGGGGCGGGTGGCAAAGCGCTGCCCCCCCACCCTCCCTCCCACTGTGTGGACCAAAGGTCACTGGACGGGACGTCAGAGGTAGCTCTGTTATGTCCGCTTCCGTGGGCCCTCCAATGGGTTGCGCCGCTACGTGAGAGAGCTCGGAATGGATTCCTGTGTCTCCAGACCACCGCCGATGAGGCCGATACAGACACCGGGATAGAATTGGTGGGGGGGGGGAGGGAAGACGAAAAGCCACCAGGAGACGGCAGTCCAGCAATGATCCTTGATTTTATTTAATTTATTTGTGCGGCACTGTGCCACCCCCTCTCCCCCCACCTCCCCCCCCCCGTCATATGCGTGGTGGGTCTTCTCCGGCCTCTGCCCACTCGAAGCCAAGCACTCACCCAGGGAGTCGGCCGAACGTTCCAATGCAGGACCCTCCTGAAAAAAAGGAGTATAGACACTCAATGGGCATCTGCAGGATAAATAACCGGGGGCGTTATTTATTTATTACTTTTGAAAGATACCACAAATGCGGAACATGGGTTTATCTCAGTAAAATGTGCATCCTTTTACACAAGGTGTCCATGGCGACACTCAGCCTTAAACCATTGTTTTGATAGACGATTTGCAGATCACGCTGGGATGGGTCGCGTATCACAGAAACCTCCTCTGAAGCGAGTCATCAATAGCGCATCCTAACCAGGGCGGAAATGGGAAGAGATTAATGTGGGAATTAATTAATTATTGCTCTGTCTGTGGATCTCTGAGCTTGTCTGTGGGTCTCTGTGCGTGTCTGTTGGTCTCTGAGCGTGGCTGTGGTCTTCTGGGCGTGTCTGTGGGTCTCTGAGCCTGTCTGTAGGTCTCTGAGCGTGTCTGTGGGTCTCTGAGCGTGTCTGTAGGTCTCTGAGCATGGCTATGGTCCTCTGAGCGTGTCTATGGGTCTCTGAGCGTGTCTGTGGGTCTCTGAGCCTGTCCGTGGGATTCTGTGTCTGTCTGTAGGTCTCTCAGCGTGTCTGTGGGTCTCTGTGTGTCTGTGGGTCTCTGTGTGTGTCTGTGGGTCTCTCTGTGTGTCTCTGTGGGTCTCTGTGTGTGTCTTTGGGTCTCTGAGCGTGTCTGTGGGTCTCTGAGCGTGTCTGTGGGTCTCTGATCGTGTCTGTGGGTCTCTGTGTGTCTGTGGGTCTCTGTGTGTGTCTGTGGATCTCTGTTTGTGTCTGTGGGTCTCAGCGTGTGTGTGGGTGCCTGTGGGTCTATATTCGTGTATGCGGGTCTATGAGCGTGTCTGTGTGTCTCTGTAAGTGCCTGTGGGTCTCTGGGCGTGTATGTGGGTGTCTGAGCTTGTCTGTGGGTCTCTGAGCGTGTCTGTGGGTGTCTAAGCGTGTTTGTGGGTCTCAGTGTGTCTGTGGGTCTCTGTGTGTGTCTATGGGTCTCTGAGTGTGTCTGTGGGTCTCTATGTGTGTCCCTGGGTCTCTGAGCTTGTCTGTGGGTCTCTGGGTGTCTGTGGGTCTCTGAGCGTGTCTGTGGGACTCTGAGCGTGTCTCTGGGTCTCTGAGCGTGTCTGTGGGTATCTGTGTGTGTCTATGGGTCTCTGAGCGTGTCTGTGGGTCTCTGTGTGTGTATGTGGGTCTCTGAGCGTGTTTTTGGGTCTCTGAGTGTGTCTGTGGTTCTCTGTGTCTGTCTGTGGTTCTCTGAGCATGGCTATGGTCCTCTGTGCGTGTCTGTGGGTCTCTGGGTGTCTGTGTGTATCTGTGTGTGTCTGTGGGTCTCTGAGCCTGTCTGTGGGTCTCTGTGTGTGGCTGTGGGTCTCTGAGCGTGTCTTTGGGTCTTTGTGTGTCTGTGGGTCTCTGTGTGTGTCTGTGGGTCTCTGTGTGTGTCTGTGGGTCTCTGTTTGTGTCTGTGGGTCTCATCGTTTCTGTGGGTGCCTGTGGGTCTCTATTCGTGTACGTGGGTCTCTGAGCGTGTCTGTGGGTCTCCGTGAGTGCCTGTGGGTCTCTGAGCTTGTCTTTGGGTCTCTGAGTGTGTCTGTGGGTCTCTGAGCGTATCTGTGGGGCTCTATGTGTGGCTGTTGGTTTCTGAGCGTGTCTGTGGGTCTCTGTGTGTCTGTGGGTCTCTGTGTGTGTCTATGTGTCTCGGTGTGTGTCTGTGGGTCTCAGCGTGTCTTTGGGTGCCTGTGGGTCTATATTCGTGTATGTGGGTCTCTGAGAGTGTCTGCGGGTGTATAAGCGTGTCTGTGGGTCTCAGTGTGTCTGTGGGACTCTGTGTGTGTCTATGGGTCTCAGTGTGTCTGTGGGTCTCTATGTGTTTCCCTGGGTCTCTGAGCTTGTCTGTGGGTCTCTGTGTGTCTGTGGGTCTCAGCGTGTCTGTGGGTTTCTGAGCGTGTCTGTGGGCCTCTGAGCGTGTCTGTGGGTCTCTGAGCGTGTCTCCGGGTCTCTGAGCGTGTCTGTGGGCCTCTGAGTGTGTCTGTGGTTCTCTGTGTGTCTGCGGGTCTCTCTGTGTGTGTCTGTGGGTCTCTGAGCGTGTCTGTGGGTCTCTGAGCTTGTCTGCGGGTCTCTGTGCGTGTCTCTGGGTCTCTGAGCGCGTCTGTGGGTCTCTGAGCGTATATGTGGATCTCTTTGTGTGTCTATGGGTCTCTGAGCGTATATGTGGGTCTTTGAGCGTGATAGTGGGTCTATGTGCGTGTCTGTGGGTCTCTAAGTGCGTCTGTGGGTCTCTGAGCGTATATATGGGTCTCTCTGTGTGTCTATGGGTCTCTGAGCGTGTCTGTGAGTTTCTGTGTGTGTATGTGGGTCTCTGAGCGTGTTTGTGGGTCTCTGAGTGGGTCTGTGGTTCTCTGTGTCAGTCTGTGGTTCTCTGATCCTGTCTGTTGGTCTCTGAGCGTGGCTGTGGTCCTCTGAGCGTGTCTTTGGGACTCTGAGCGTGTCTGTGGGTCTCTGAGCGTGTCCGTGGGACTCTGTGTCTGTCTGTTGATCTCTCAGCGTGTCTGTGGGACTCTGAGCGTTTCTGTGGGTCTCTGAGCGTGTCTGTGCGTCTCTTGTGTGTCTGTGGGTCTCTCTGTGTGTCTGTAGGTCTCTGTGTGCATCTGTGGGTCTCTGAACGTGGCTGTCGTCGTCTGGGCTTATCTGTTTTTCTCTGTGCGTGTCTCTGGGTCTATGAGCGTGTCTTTGGGTCTCTGAGCGTGTCTGTGGGACTCTATGTGTGTCTGTGTGTCTCTGAGCGTGTCTGTGGGTCTCTGTGTGTCTGTGTGTCTGTGTGTGTGTCTGTGGGTCTCTGAGCGTGTCTGTGGGTCTCTGTGTGTGGCTGTGGGTCTCTGAGAGTGTCGGTGGGTCTCTGTGGGTCTCTGTGTGTGTCTGTGGGTCTCTGTGTGTGTCTATGGGTCTCTGTGTGTGTCTGTGGGTCTCAGCGTGTCTGTGGGTGCCTGTGGGTCTATCTTCGTGTGTGTGGGTCTCTGAGCGTGTCTGTGGGTCTTTGAGCGTGTCTGTTGGTGTCTAAGCGTGTCTGTGCGTCTCTGTGTGTCTGTGGGTCTCTGTGTGTGTCAATGGGTCTCTGAGTCTTTCTGTAGGTCTCTATGTGTTTCACTGAGTCTCTGAGCTTGTCTGTGGGTCTCTGTGTGTCTGTGGGTCTCAGCGTGTCTGTGGGTCTCTGAGCGTGTCTGTGGGTCTCTGAGCGTGTCCGTGGGACTCTGTGTCTGTCTGTTGATCTCTCAGCATGTCTGTGGGACTCTGAGCGTTTCTGTGGGTCTCTGAGCGTGTCTGTGCGTCTCTTGTGTGTCTGTGGGTCTCTCTGTGTGTCTGTAGGTCTCTGTGTGCATCTGTGGGTCTCTGAACGTGGCTGTCGTCGTCTGGGCTTATCTGTTTTTCTCTGTGCGTGTCTCTGGGTCTATGAGCGTGTCTTTGGGTCTCTGAGCGTGTCTGTGGGACTCTATGTGTGTCTGTGTGTCTCTGAGCGTGTCTGTGGGTCTCTGTGTGTCTGTGTGTCTGTGTGTGTGTCTGTGGGTCTCTGAGCGTGTCTGTGGGTCTCTGTGTGTGGCTGTGGGTCTCTGAGAGTGTCGGTGGGTCTCTGTGGGTCTCTGTGTGTGTCTGTGGGTCTCTGTGTGTGTCTATGGGTCTCTGTGTGTGTCTGTGGGTCTCAGCGTGTCTGTGGGTGCCTGTGGGTCTATCTTCGTGTGTGTGGGTCTCTGAGCGTGTCTGTGGGTCTTTGAGCGTGTCTGTTGGTGTCTAAGCGTGTCTGTGCGTCTCTGTGTCTGTGGGTCTCTGTGTGTGTCAATGGGTCTCTGAGTCTTTCTGTAGGTCTCTATGTGTTTCACTGAGTCTCTGAGCTTGTCTGTGGGTCTCTGTGTGTCTGTGGGTCTCAGCGTGTCTGTGGGTCTCTGAGCGTGTCTGTGGGCCTCTGAGCGTGTCTGTGGGTCTCTGAGCGCGTCTCTGGGTCTCTGAGCGTGTCTGTGGGCCTTTGAGCGTTTATGTGGGTCTATGTGTGTTTGTGGGTCTCTGAGCGTGTCTGTGCATCTCTTGTGTGTCTCTGGATCTCTCTGTGTGTCTGTGGGTCTCAGCGTGTCTGTGGATCTCTGTGTGTGTCTGTGGGTCTCTGAGCGTGTCTGTGGGTATCTTTGTTTGTCTGTGGGTCTCTGAGCGTGTCTGTGGGTCTCTATGTTTGTCTGTGGGTCTCTGAGCGTGTCTGTGTGTCTATGCGCGTGGCTGTGGTCGTCTGAGCGTGTCTGTGGGTCTCTGAGCTTTTCTGCGGGTCTCTGTGCGTGTCTCTGGGTCGCTGAGCTTGTCTGTGAGTCTCTGTGTGTCTGTGGGTCTCAGTGTGTCTGTAGGTCTCTGTGGATCTCTGAGCGTGTCTGTGGGCCTTTGAGCGTGTCTGTGGCCTCTGAGCGTGTCTGTGCGTCTCTTGTGTGTCTGTTGGTCTCTCTGTGTGTCTCTGGGTCTCTGAGCGTGTCTGTGGGTCTCTGAGCGTGGCTGTGGTCGTCTGAGCGTGTCTGTGGGTCTCTGTGTGTGTCTGTGGGTCTCTGTGTCTCTGGGTCTCTGAGCGTGCCTGTGGGTCTCTATTTTTGTCTTTGGGTCTCTGAGCGTGTCTGTGCGTTTCTGAGCTTGTCTGCGGGTCTCCGTGCGTGTCTCTGGGTCTCTGAGCTTGTCTGTAGGTCTCTGTGTGTCTGTGGGTCTCTGTGGGTCTCTGAGCGTATTTGTGGGTCTCTGAGCGTGTCTGTGGGTCTCTGAGCGTATATGTGGGTCTCTGTGTATGTCTGTGGGTCTATGGCCGTATTTGTGGGTCTCTGAGCGTGTATGTGGGTCTCTGAGCGTATATGTGGGTCTCTGTGTGTGTCTGTGGGTCTCTGAGCGTGTCTGTAGGTCTATGTGTGTGTCTGTGGGTCTCTGAGCGTGGCTGTCGTCTGGGCGTACCTGTTTTTCTCTGTGCGTGTCTATGGGTCTATGAGCGTGTCTTTCGGTCTCTGAGCGTGTTTGTGGGTCTCTATGTGTGTCTGTGGGTGTCTGATCGTGACTGTGGGTCTCTGTTTGTGGCTGTGGGTCTCTGAGCATGTCTGTGGGTCTCTGTGTCTGTGGGTCTCTGTGTGTGTCTGTGGGTCTCTGTTTGTGTCTGTGGGTCTCATCGTGTCTGTGGGTGCCTGTGGGTCTATTTTCGTGTATGTGGGTCTCTGAGCGTTTCTGTGGGTCTTTGAGCGTGTCTGTGGGTGTCTAAGCATGTCTGTGGGTCTCTGTGTGTGTCTATGGGGCTCTGAGTGTGTCTGTGGGTCTCTATGTGTCTCCGAGGGTCTCTGAGCTTGTATGTGGGTCTCTGGGTGTCTGTGGGTCTCAGTGTGTCTGTGGGCCTCTGAGCGTGTCTGTGGGTCTTTGAGCGTGTCTTTGGGTCTCTGTGCGTGTATTTGGGTCTCTGAGCGTGTTTGTGGGTCTCGGAGCGTGTCTGTGGGTCTCTGAACGTATTTGTGGGTCTCTGTGTATGTCTGTGGTTCTCTGACCGTGTTTGTGGGTCTCTGAGCGTGTCTGTGGGTCTCTGAGCGTATATGTGGGTCTCTGAGCGCGTCTCTGGGTCTCTGAGCGTGTCTGTGGGCCTTTGAGCGTTTATGTGGGTCTATGTGTGTTTGTGGGTCTCTGAGCGTGTCTGTGCATCTCTTGTGTGTCTCTGGATCTCTCTGTGTGTCTGTGGGTCTCAGCGTGTCTGTGGATCTCTGTGTGTGTCTGTGGGTCTCTGAGCGTGTCTGTGGGTATCTTTGTTTGTCTGTGGGTCTCTGAGCGTGTCTGTGGGTCTCTATGTTTGTCTGTGGGTCTCTGAGCGTGTCTGTGTGTCTATGCGCGTGGCTGTGGTCGTCTGAGCGTGTCTGTGGGTCTCTGAGCTTTTCTGCGGGTCTCTGTGCGTGTCTCTGGGTCGCTGAGCTTGTCTGTGAGTCTCTGTGTGTCTGTGGGTCTCAGTGTGTCTGTGGGTCTCTGTGGGTCTCTGAGCGTGTCTGTGGGCCTTTGAGCGTGTCTGTGGCCTCTGAGCGTGTCTGTGCGTCTCTTGTGTGTCTGTTGGTCTCTCTGTGTGTCTCTGGGTCTCTGAGCGTGTCTGTGGGTCTCTGAGCGTGGCTGTGGTCGTCTGAGCGTGTCTGTGGGTCTCTGTGTGTGTCTGTGGGTCTCTGTGTCTCTGGGTCTCTGAGCGTGCCTGTGGGTCTCTATTTTTGTCTTTGGGTCTCTGAGCGTGTCTGTGCGTTTCTGAGCTTGTCTGCGGGTCTCCGTGCGTGTCTCTGGGTCTCTGAGCTTGTCTGTAGGTCTCTGTGTGTCTGTGGGTCTCTGTGGGTCTCTGAGCGTATTTGTGGGTCTCTGAGCGTGTCTGTGGGTCTCTGAGCGTATATGTGGGTCTCTGTGTATGTCTGTGGGTCTATGGCCGTATTTGTGGGTCTCTGAGC
Organism: Petromyzon marinus; assembly: GCF_048934315.1. Lineage (NCBI taxonomy): Eukaryota > Metazoa > Chordata > Hyperoartia > Petromyzontiformes > Petromyzontidae > Petromyzon > Petromyzon marinus. The sequence continues at coordinate 6,177,105 of NC_133721.1, read as the reverse complement.
GTGTATGTGGGTCTCTGAGCGTATATGTGGGTCTCTGTGTGTGTCTGTGGGTCTCTGAGCGTGTCTGTAGGTCTATGTGTGTGTCTGTGGGTCTCTGAGCGTGGCTGTCGTCTGGGCGTACCTGTTTTTCTCTGTGCGTGTCTATGGGTCTATGAGCGTGTCTTTCGGTCTCTGAGCGTGTTTGTGGGTCTCTATGTGTGTCTGTGGGTGTCTGATCGTGACTGTGGGTCTCTGTTTGTGGCTGTGGGTCTCTGAGCATGTCTGTGGGTCTCTGTGTCTGTGGGTCTCTGTGTGTGTCTGTGGGTCTCTGTTTGTGTCTGTGGGTCTCATCGTGTCTGTGGGTGCCTGTGGGTCTATTTTCGTGTATGTGGGTCTCTGAGCGTTTCTGTGGGTCTTTGAGCGTGTCTGTGGGTGTCTAAGCATGTCTGTGGGTCTCTGTGTGTGTCTATGGGGTTCTGAGTGTGTCTGTGGGTCTCTATGTGTCTCCGAGGGTCTCTGAGCTTGTATGTGGGTCTCTGGGTGTCTGTGGGTCTCAGTGTGTCTGTGGGCCTCTGAGCGTGTTTGTGGGTCTTTGAGCGTGTCTTTGGGTCTCTGTGCGTGTATTTGGGTCTCTGAGCGTGTTTGTGGGTCTCGGAGCGTGTCTGTGGGTCTCTGAACGTATTTGTGGGTCTCTGTGTATGTCTGTGGTTCTCTGACCGTGTTTGTGGGTCTCTGAGCGTGTCTGTGGGTCTCTGAGCGTATATGTGGGTCTCTGAGCGCGTCTCTGGGTCTCTGAGCGTGTCTGTGGGCCTTTGAGCGTTTATGTGGGTCTATGTGTGTTTGTGGGTCTCTGAGCGTGTCTGTGCATCTCTTGTGTGTCTCTGGATCTCTCTGTGTGTCTGTGGGTCTCAGCGTGTCTGTGGATCTCTGTTTGTGTCTGTGGGTCTCTGAGCGTGTCTGTGGGTATCTTTGTTTGTCTGTGGGTCTCTGAGCGTGTCTGTGGGTCTCTATGTTTGTCTGTGGGTCTCTGAGCGTGTCTGTGTGTCTATGCGCGTGGCTGTGGTCGTCTGAGCGTGTCTGTGGGTCTCTGAGCTTTTCTGCGGGTCTCTGTGCGTGTCTCTGGGTCGCTGAGCTTGTCTGTGAGTCTCTGTGTGTCTGTGGGTCTCAGTGTGTCTGTGGGTCTCTGTGGGTCTCTGAGCGTGTCTGTGGGCCTTTGAGCGTGTCTGTGGCCTCTGAGCGTGTCTGTGCGTCTCTTGTGTGTCTGTTGGTCTCTCTGTGTGTCTCTGGGTCTCTGAGCGTGTCTGTGGGTCTCTGAGCGTGGCTGTGGTCGTCTGAGCGTGTCTGTGGGTCTCTGTGTGTGTCTGTGGGTCTCTGTGTCTCTGGGTCTCTGAGCGTGCCTGTGGGTCTCTATTTTTGTCTTTGGGTCTCTGAGCGTGTCTGTGCGTTTCTGAGCTTGTCTGCGGGTCTCCGTGCGTGTCTCTGGGTCTCTGAGCTTGTCTGTAGGTCTCTGTGTGTCTGTGGGTCTCTGTGGGTCTCTGAGCGTATTTGTGGGTCTCTGAGCGTGTCTGTGGGTCTCTGAGCGTATATGTGGGTCTCTGTGTATGTCTGTGGGTCTATGGCCGTATTTGTGGGTCTCTGAGCGTGTATGTGGGTCTCTGAGCGTATATGTGGGTCTCTGTGTGTGTCTTTGGGTCTCTGAGCGTGTCTGTAGGTCTATGTGTGTGTCTGTGGGTCTCTGAGCGTGGCTGTCGTCTGGGCGTACCTGTTTTTCTCTGTGCGTGTCTATGGGTCTATGAGCGTGTCTTTCGGTCTCTGAGCGTGTTTGTGGGTCTCTATGTGTGTCTGTGGGTGTCTGATCGTGACTGTGGGTCTCTGTTTGTGGCTGTGGGTCTCTGAGCATGTCTGTGGGTCTCTGTGTCTGTGGGTCTCTGTGTGTGTCTGTGGGTCTCTGTTTGTGTCTGTGGGTCTCATCGTGTCTGTGGGTGCCTGTGGGTCTATTTTCGTGTATGTGGGTCTCTGAGCGTTTCTGTGGGTCTTTGAGCGTGTCTGTGGGTGTCTAAGCATGTCTGTGGGTCTCTGTGTGTGTCTATGGGGCTCTGAGTGTGTCTGTGGGTCTCTATGTGTCTCCGAGGGTCTCTGAGCTTGTATGTGGGTCTCTGGGTGTCTGTGGGTCTCAGTGTGTCTGTGGGCCTCTGAGCGTGTCTGTGGGTCTTTGAGCGTGTCTTTGGGTCTCTGTGCGTGTATTTGGGTCTCTGAGCGTGTTTGTGGGTCTCGGAGCGTGTCTGTGGGTCTCTGAACGTATTTGTGGGTCTCTGTGTATGTCTGTGGTTCTCTGACCGTGTTTGTGGGTCTCTGAGCGTGTCTGTGGGTCTCTGAGCGTATATGTGGGTCTCTGTGTGTGTATGTGGGTCTCTGAGCGTTCTGTAGGTCTATGTGTGTGTCTGTGGGTCTCTTAGCGTGGCTGTCGTCGTCTGGGCGTACCTGTTTTTCTCTGTGCGTGTCTCTATGTCTATGAGCGTTTCTTTCGGTCTCTGAGCGTGTCTGTGGGTCTCTATGTGTGTCTGTGGGTCTCTGAGCGTGTATGTGGATCTCTGTGTGTCTGTGGTTCTCTGTGTGTCTGTGGGTCTCTGATCGTGACTGTGGGTCTCTGTGTGTGGCTGTGGGTCTCTGAGCGTGTCTGTGGGTCTCTGTGTCTGTCTGTAGGTCTCTGAGCGTGTCTGTAGGTCTCTGAGCGTGTCTGTGGGTCTCTGTGCATGTCTATGCGTCTCTGTACGTGTCTGTGGGTCTCTGAGCCTGCCTCTGCGTCTCTGAGCGTGGCTGTGGTCCTCTGAGCGTGCCTTTGGGTCTCTGAGCGTGTCTGTGGGTCTCTGAGAATGTATGTGGGTCTCTGACCTTGTCTGTGGGTCTCTGTTTTTCTGTGGGTCTCAGTGTGTCTGTGGGTCTCTGTGTGTGTATGTGGGTCTCAGCGTGTCTGTGCGTGCCTGTGGGTCTATATTCGTGTATGTGGGTCTCTGAGCGTGTCTGTGTGACTCTGAGCATGTCTGTGGGTGTCTAAGTGTGTCTGTGGGTCCCAGCGTGTCTGTGGGTCTCTGTGTGTCTGTTGGTCTCTGAGCGTGTCTGTGGGTCTGGGTGTGTCTGTGTGTATCTGTGCCTCTCTGTGGGCCTCTGTGCGTGTCTGTGGGTCTCTGTGCGTGCTTGTGGGTCTCTCTGTGTGTCTGGGATTCTCTGGGCGTGTCTGTGGGTCTCTTTTCGTGTCTGTGGGTCATCGAGCGTGTCTGTGGGGCTCTGTGCGTGTCTGTGGGTCTCTTAGCGTGTTTGTGGGTCTCTGAGTGTGTCTGTGGTTCTCTGAGCGTGTCTTTGGGTCTCTGAGCGTGTCCGTGGGTCTCTGTGTCTGTCTGTAGGTCTCTGAGCGTGTCTGTAGGTCTCTGAGCGTGTCTGTGGGTCTCTGTGCGTGTCTGTGGGTCTCAGCGTGTCTGTGGGTCTCTGAGCCTGTCTCTGCGTCTCTGAGCGTGGCTGTGGTCTTCTGAGCGTGTCTGTGGGTCTCTGACCGTGTCTGTGGGTCTTTGTGTGTGTCTGTGGGTCTCTGAGCGTGTCTATGGATTTCTGAGCGTGTCTGTGCGTCCCTGAGCGTGTCTGTGCGTCTCTGAGCTTGCCTACGGGTCTCCGTGCGTGTCTCTGGGTCTCTGAGCTTGTCTGTAGGTCTCTGTGTGTCTGTGGGTCTCAGCGTGTCTGTGGGTCTCTGTGGGTCTCTGAGTGTATTTGTGGGTCTCTGAGCGTGTCTGTGGGTCTCTGAGCGTATATGTGGGTCTCTGTGTATGTCTGTGGGTCTATGGCCGTGTTTGTGGGTCTCTGAGCGTGTCTGTGGGTCTCTGAGCGTATATGTGGGTCTCTGTGTGTGTCTGTGGGTCTCTGAGCGTGTCTGTAGGTCTATGTGTGTGTCTGTGGGTCTCTGAGCGTGGCTGTCGTCTGGGCGTACCTGTTTTTCTCTGTGCGTGTCTATGGGTCTATGAGCGTGTCTTTCGGTCTCTGAGCATGTTTGTGGGTCTCTATGTGTGTCTGTGGGTCTCTGATCGTGACTGTGGGTCTCTGTTTGTGGCTGTGGGTCTCTGAGCATGTCTGTGGGTCTCTGTGTCTGTGGGTCTCTGTGTGTGTCTGTGGGTCTCTGTTTGTGTCTGTGGGTCTCATCGTGTCTGTGGGTGCCTGTGGGTCTATTTTCGTGTATGTGGGTCTCTGAGCGTTTCTGTGGGTCTTTGAGCGTGTCTGTGGGTGTCTAAGCATGTCTGTGGGTCTCTGTGTGTGTCTATGGGGCTCTGAGTGTGTCTGTGGGTCTCTATGTGTCTCCGTGGGTCTCTGAGCTTGTATGTGGGTCTCTGGGTGTCTGTGGGTCTCAGTGTGTCTGTGGGCCTCTGAGCGTGTCTGTGGGTCTTTGAGCGTGTCTTTGGGTCTCTGTGCGTGTCTGTGGGTCTCTGAGCGTATATGTGGGTCTCTGTGTGTGTATGTGGGTCTCTGAGCGTGTCTGTAGGTCTCTGTGTGTGTCTGTGGGTCTCTGAGCGTGGCTGTCGTCGTCTGGGCGTACCTGTTTTTCTCTGTGCGTGTCTCTAGGTCTATGAGCGTGTCTTTCGGTCTCTGAGCGTGTCTGTGGGTCTCTATGTGTGTCTGTGGGTCTCTGAGCGTGTATGTGGATCTCTGTGTGTCTGTGGTTCTCTGTGTGTCTGTGGGTCTCTGATCGTGACTGTGGGTCTCTGTGTGTGGCTGTGGGTCTCTGAGCGTGTCTGTGGGTCTCTGTGTCTGTCTGTAGGTCTCTGAGCGTGTCTGTAGGTCTCTGAGCGTGTCTGTGGGTCTCTGAGCGTGTCTGTGGGTCTCTGAGAATGTATGTGGGTCTCTGACCTTGTCTGTGGGTCTCTGTTTTTCTGTGGGTCTCAGTGTATCTGTGGGTCTCTGTGTGTGTATGTGGGTCTCAGCGTGTCTGTGCGTGCCTGTGGGTCTATATTCGTGTATGTGGGTCTCTGAGCGTGTCTGTGTGACTCTGAGCATGTCTGTGGGTGTCTAAGTGTGTCTGTGGGTCCCAGCGTGTCTGTGGGTCTCTGTGTGTCTGTTGGTCTCTGAGCGTGTCTGTGGGTCTGGGTGTGTCTGTGTGTATCTGTGCCTCTCTGTGGGCCTCTGTGCGTGTCTGTGGGTCTCTGTGCGTGCCTGTGGGTCTCTCTGTGTGTCTGGGATTCTCTGGGCGTGTCTGTGGGTCTCTTTTCGTGTATGTGGGTCATTGAGCGTGTCTGTGGGGCTCTGTGCGTGTCTGTGGGGCTCTGTGCGTGTCTGTGGGTCTCTTAGCGTGTTTGTGGGTCTCTGAGTGTGTCTGTGGTTCTCTGAGCGTGTCTGTGGGTCTCTGAGCGTGTCCGTGGGTCTCTGTGTCTGTCTGTAGGTCTCTGAGCGTGTCTGTAGGTCTCTGAGCGTGTCTGTGGGTCTCTGTGCGTGTCTGTGGGTCTCAGCGTGTCTGTGGGTCTCTGAGCCTGTCTCTGCGTCTCTGAGCGTGGCTGTGGTCTTCTGATCGTGTCTGTGGGTCTCTGAGCGTGTCTGTGGGTTTTTGTGTGTGTCTGTGGGTCTCTGAGCGTGTCTGTGGGTTTCTGAGCGTGTCTGTGCGTCTCTGAGCGTGTCTGTGCGTCTCTGAGCTTGTCTGTGGGTCTCTGTGCGTGTCTCTTATCGTGTCTGTGGGTCTCTGTGTGTGTCTGTGGTTTTCTGTGCGTGTCTGTGGGTCCCTGAGCGTGTCTGTGGTTCTCTGAGCGTGTCTGTGGTCCTCTGAGCATGTCTGTGGGTCTCTGAGCATGCCTGTGGGTCTCTGACCGTGTCTGTGAGTTTTTAGCGTGTCTGTGGGTTTCTGAGCGTGTCTGTGGGTTTCTGAGCGTGTCTGTCGGTCTCTGAGCGTGTATGTGGATCTCAGCGTGTCTGTGGGTCTCTGAGTGTGTCTGTGGGTCTCTGATTGTGTCTGTGCGTCTCTGAGCGTGTCTGTGGGTCTCTGAGCGTGTCTGTGGGTCTTTGTGCGTGTGTTTTTGGGTCTCTGTGCATGTCTGTGTCTCTCTCTGTTCGTATTGGGTATATATCTCTGAGTCGAATAAAAGAAAAGACGAATCCTTGATTCCTTCAGGAAGACAGTCGGGTTCAAAATGTGTATATGTTGAACTTCTTTCGCACCCTATGTAGCTAACCGTGATAATCCACCACGGATTTCCAAGGCGTTCCGGCCCATTTCCACCACTAATCCGAACAGGCTGCCGTTGCGGACTCGGGAGCGTTCTCCTCTTGAATGAGTTTGGATTGTCTCCTCGGTTTGGTTTCCTGACACGCGGGGAAAAAATATAAAGTACTTAAACAATCCCAGCCAGCAACCACCAATCCTGTAAAATCTTGGAACATTCATTGAGTCGTCTTGCCTGCATACAGTTTTCAACATGCGGACACAATACACAGCGTCCACAATTACTCCATCGGCAGGTTTCGAGTGGCGGGATGAAGTGAGGGTACTCGCACCGCCATGTACCTGTCCCCCTGTTTAGGGCAGTGTCGTTAATGGAATGTGTTGAACGTTTTCACGTGACCGGGCAAACGCCCTGGTCAGACACGGGAACAGCGAGCATCAGTGCCCCCTGTAGACAGAGAGAGGAACACGTGTTGTATTGTGACGTCTGGATTTTATTATCGGGTTATGTTGTCGGCAGAGGGCGATATAGCAACATTCACTGGCGTACTGCGATAGGATCCAGCGTCCATGCATTTCGCCTTCTACCTGGACTTGACCAGCAATGGTGAAGTATGGTCAAACCAATGCCGATGACCGGCATGGCCTCAACAGGCCTTCAATCCAGCAATGGATTGACGAAGGGGTTTGACATACTTATTCAGCATCACTCAAGGCATGTAGCAGGGTTTGAGCGGACGCTAAGTCAAAGTATTTGCAGTGTTCCTATCAACACCCATTGATGCATCATTCACTTGCAGTCAACCAGCCGCCCCTTCGTCCCTCTATTATCGCTACTACCACAGTCGTTGATCGCGTGAAATTGACGCAGTGACACCTCTGCCAGATGTCTCTGAGTAATCCGGCAGTATGTTCAACCGCCATTGTTCGGAAAGTCAATTAGCATTCCATTTTTTTATCATACTTTAGAACTCCCTTTGTCATCGCTCTGCCTAGCTTCCTAGAACCTCGCTCGCTCCAGGACAAGTAAAAGTCCATGCCTGCCGAGTCCTCTCTGTCGCTGGCTTTGGAGCCCCCTCCCACCTTCGCCTCTTCTCAAGTTCACGCAAATCCCTCTGCTCGGTTCAAGAAACGTCAATTCGTGTCTGCTGCACCGTCAGCACGTTTTAGTTGTTGGCCGATTTCCGCTAGAGGCCTTCAATGTCGCCCTTGACAAACACGATATGCGGTGTAGAGGATATGTGATCATATTACATTTTTTGTTGGTACTTCCCCGAACCGTATTGCTTCTTGAACGATGTCAAATTTAGCCACACCGGGGTTGTGCCAAGCAAGCCAGGCGCGTCTCCATAGTGGGCCATGTTGTTTTTCCATTGCGTAAAGACGAGCCGTGCCAACGATATCACGCGCAAAAAACAAGAAGATTAACTCCGGCCCTGGCCCTGCTTGACCCCAAATCGGACTCAGTTCTCTCGTGAGTCCAGCGTATCACGCTATGATTCTGGCTTGGCACGGAAACATATCAAGCGGAAAAACCATCGATACCATGCTGGCGCGGTTTGAATGTGCCAGTAGAAAAGGGTTGTTAGATGTGGACACGGTTCGTGGACTGCACTAAGCCCTGCGCCGCGGCACGCAGCATCGTGTGAACATCTGGCGGAGCTCCCTGCGGAAGGAGCTGGCGGTGCAGTAATAAACCACGGGGTCCAGGGCGGCGTTGGTGACGCTGAGCGCCAGAGCCACGCGGTGCGCGACGGTCGCCACCGTCAGCAGACGGCAGTGCCCATCCTGCGACGGGTCCCCCGCGTAGCGCACGAGCAGCTCCAGCACGTGGGTGGCGTGGAAGGGGACGTAGCAGAGCACGAACACGGCCATGGTGAGGCGCACGGATCGCAGCGAGCGCTCGCGCGTGTGCGTTCGCGCCGGGCTCGTGCCGCCGCTGCCGCCGAGCGTCGCGAGCTCGCTCGGCCGCCCCGGACCTCCGCCGCGGAGGCGGAGCGCGATGCGCGCGTAGCAATAGAGGAGCACGGCGAGCGGAGCCAGAAAGGAGACGGCGTATCCGAGCAGGCTGGCGTACACCACCTCGCGCGAGTGGCTCTCGAAGCACGCGGTGCGCCAGCCCCGCCGATCCTGCAGCTGCTGCTGCTGCTGCTGCTGCAACGCGGAGTCGTGGCGCAGAGGGGGGTGGAGCGACGGCCTCGGGGGAACGCGCGCCGTGTGCTCCATGGCGAGCACGCGCGCCGCGCCGCATGCGTGCACGAGCCAGAGCAGCGCGCAGACGACCCGCGCGTTCCGCGGCCGCCGCGCGGAGCCGCGCCGCCGCGTCGGGTGCAGCACGGCGTGGTAGCGCTCCACGCCGACGAGGGCGAGCGACGTGACCGACACGTACATGCTGCCGAAGAAGAGGACGCCCGCGACTCGGCACGCCGCCTCGCCGAACACCCAGTTCCCGCCCAGCGCGTGGTACGCGCCGTGGAACGGCAGCGCCAGCACCAGGAGCAGGTCGGACGCGGCCAGGTTGGCCATGTAGACGGTGGTGGCGCTCCGCGCGCGCGTGCGGAAGGCGAACACCCAGAGGGCGGCCGCGTTGCCCGCCAGCCCCACCAGGAACACGGCGCCGTAGACCGCCGGGTAGGCGACCGTTCGGAAGTCCCAAGGCTCCGCGCACGTTGGGGCGCCCGCCGTGATGTTGAGCGGCGAGGGGGGGACGCGGGAGGCGGCGGAGTAGGACGAGTTTGGGGGCATCCCACGCCGGTCCATGGTCGTGGCCGCTGGTGGTTGCGGTGGCGCTGGTTGGTGTGGTGATGGATGCGGTGGTGGCGTTGGTGACGTTGGCTGTGGCGGTGGCGGTATTGATGGTTGTGGTTGTGGTTGAGATGGTTCCGGTGATGGTAGTGGTGGTGATGTTGGTTGCAGCGGTGGTGGTAGCGATGGTTGTGGTGGTGGTTGCGGTGGTAGTGGTGTCAGTGGTAATTATAATAATGATGAGTGGGTGACGGCGGTGGTGTGGTTTCTTACGCAGTCGTTCGTGACCGGCCTGACACCTTCAACCGGAGTGGAGAGGCCAGTTTTACTGTGGGTGGATCTTTATCTCGGTTTGCTCTGATCCTTGAGACGGCTCGCCACCACCTCGGATCGTGGCCGTCACCGTGGCAGTGGTGACAGTGGTGGTGGTGGTGAGGGTGGTGGTGCTGGTGGTGGTGTGGGTGGGTGGTGGTGGTGCTGGTGTGGGTGGTGCTGCTGTGGGTGGTGGTGCTGGTGCTGGTGGTGTGGGTGGGTGGTGGTGGTGGTGGTGCTGGTGGGTGGTGGTGGTTGGTGGCGGGTGGTGGCGGGTGGTAGTGGTTGGTGGTGGTTGGTGGTGTGGGTGGATGGTGGTGGTGCTGGTGGTTGTTGGTGTGGGTGGGTGGTGCTGCTGGTGAGTAGTGGTGGTTGGTGGTGGTTTGGTGGTGCTGGTGGGTGGTGCTGGTTGGTGGTGGTTGGTGTTGGTGGGTGGTGGTGGGTTGTGGTTGGTAGTGCTGGTGGTTGGTGGTGCTGTGGTTGGTGGTGGTTGGTGGTAGTGGTGGTGGATGGTGATGGTGGTTGGTGTTGGTAGGTGGTGGTGGGTGGTGGTGGTGGTTGGTGGTGGTTGGTGTTGGTGGGTGGTGGTGGGTGGTGGTGGTTGGTGGTGCTGGTGGTTGGTGGTGCTGGTGGGTGGTGGTGGGTGGTGGTGGTTGGTGTGTGGTGGTGGGTGGTGGTGGTTGGTGGTGGTGGTTGGTATTGGTGGTTGGTGGTGGGTGGTTGTGGTTGGTGGTGCTGGTGGTGGTGGTTGGTGGTGCTGGTGGGTGGTGGTGGTTGGTGGTGGTGGGTGGTGGTGGGTGGTGGTGGGTGGTGGTGGTGGTTGTTGTTGGTGCTGGTGGGTGGTGCTGATTGGTGGTGGTGGTTGGTGGTGTGGGTGGATGGTGGTGCTGGTGAGTAGTGGTGGTTAGTGGTGCTGGTGGTTGGTGGTGCTGGTGGTTAGTGGTGTTGGTGGGTGGTGCTAATTGGTGGTGGTTGGTGGTGCTGGTGGGTGGTTGTGGTTGGTGGTGTGGGTGGGTGGTGGTGCTGGTGAGTAGTGGTGGTTGGTGGTGCTGGTGGTGCTGGTGGGTGGTTGGTGGTGGTGGTGGTGGTGGGCCATCAGCCCTGAGGCCGCCTCCTTGCTCCACTTCCCGCCCAGGCCGCAGACATCGCTGCTGAAGTTTTTTTTTCCACCTGCGTAGAGAATGCACAAAGAAACAGGAAATAGTACGACAAAATTAAAATAGGTTTTACCCTTTGTGGCAATAAAACAGGAAGTGTTAATATATTCAAACACCAAATAGAAACCTTTTGCAATGAATCAAGTGTGCATTAACCACACGTGCTTGTGGTGAACATGCAAACAAACATGCTCTGATAATATATGGGCATTGTCTTTGAAACTGATTGGCCTACACCAGAGACAGCTTTCTTCATCACCGAGTCTCACTACCAGTGTCAGATCAGACAACAACGCCACAAGGCGAACAGTGCAATGACTTATCAGATCATTTATAGCTCGTTGTGAGCAGCTATATCATGGGATAGCTTTTTGCTAGAATCAAAGTATGAAAAAATTAGAATAGGTTTTACCCTTTCTGGCAATAAAGGAAATTGTATCCGTCATGAAACCTTATTTAAAATAATAAGCGAACAATTGGTTCAGGGGTCGGCAACCTGCTTCTCCAGATCAGCACGCGGCTCTTTAAGGAACTGCTGCTTCGTGGTGGTTGTTTATTATTTATTTATTACGAATTTGATTTAAAAAAACACATATTTTCTTGTTATTGTGGTCGCTGACCCCTGGATTAGTTGAATATAGCGCGTCGTCATTCGTACAAAACTCCATCTCACAATCGCCGAGAAGCAACAGCCAAGCTTGGAAGGCCGTGAGTTCTGCGTCTCTATTCAGATGAAGTGCTTTGAATAAGGGTCATTGCCCGAAACGTCGCCCATTATTCGTCTCCTTTTAAGGCCACGGTGGCTATTGACGAACGCGTTGAGTTTCTATTACTTGCGCGCCACTGTCACTGAAGAAGAAGCAGCAGCAGCACCAAATACAGCTTTGTTTAACTTTGCGCAGTGACTGCAAGGGGCGATTTGCGAACAACCGCACGCGAGACGCGGCTACTTCGCACGCAGGGCCATTCAATGCGTGCTCACGTAGCTTTTGTATGTTTGTATCTACTGTATGTTGAACTTATTTCGCATCGGGACATGGCCAATCCGTGATAATCGGAGGTGCGGGGGGAAATGACAACAAACCAAACACAAACAAACTAGCAGTTTTCATTAAATGACTTTTCAATCTAACTGATTTATAAGTGCACGGCTCTCAGTGGCTTCCTAATATCGGGAGGGAGGAGCGTTCCAGACGGCCGCAGAAGCGCGTCTGAAAGCGCGCGATGGGCGTTGACCCGTCGACTGTTCGATGGTCAGCCGTGATCGGAGTTCGCGTGATTGTAAACTTGGGCCAGGCGCTGTTGGTTACCGCCCACAGATGTGTGTTAAACAAGGGCGACCGTGCTCACTAACCCACGTTGTGCGGACGCGCGGGCGATGATGATGATGACGATGCCGATGCGCAGCAATAACCGAGCTTTCTTAATCGCACGGAAGCTCACGAATTGTCACGCGCTTTGAAGTCTCCGACTTCCCGCGTTAATTATACCGACGTCCCGAACTGCTCGTGTTTACCGACCAATCGAAAACAGGAGCTGCGGAATATAGGATGCGCGTCTCGGCTATTTAAGAGACAAGGAAGAAAAACCACGCGCACGCCACGGATTCTGCAAGCCTCTGATCAATGTGGCCGATTCCCAAGCAGGCAAATCTCTAGTAGCAACAGAACTACACACGGAAGTTTCGTTCACATTGGATGTTTTAGTTTTACAAGAGTTATGAGACACAGAGGCTAACAGAGTTAACCCGTTGCATAGTAAATCGCAATGGGTGACTCCTGGTGGTGCAGAGAAATCCAATCTTGCGCTGCACTTCTATGCCCGCACGTCCGCGCTCCCCGCCTTCGCTAGCCGGCACTGACCAGCGTGGTGAAGTATATTCCAATCAACCCCGACGACCCAGAACGGCGTGGGGAAGCCCATCATCATCCGGCAGTGGCTGAATGTCATCGACTGGTGGGGTGTTTGACAAAGTCATCAACACCGGTGGAGCGCATTCAGCATCACGGTTCGGGACCCGTGGTGCGTCATACCGAGCGCCCTTACATCCAGAGATCAAGGCGCGGCAGCTGAAACAATGGGCGAGTTCTCTAAATCCTAAATCCCCCCCCCCCCTCCCACCGCTTCTGTCAAGAAGTAATTTGCCGTAGTCCACTACTAATTTGCTGTAGTCCACCACAGCAAATTACTTCTTGCTGTGACTATCCCACCTGATAACGGAGGCTTGTATTTCTTCCGAAACGTCGTGATTTGATTAACTTTATTTTTTTTTTACCTACGTGACTTTACCGACAGAACCAAAGAGTATGGTTGTCGTTTTGTTATCAATCCACTGCCGGATGGAGGCCTTTAATTCATGGCCGTTGGGGGGCGGGGGGAGGTGGTGCGTTATTGGACCATACATCACCACACTGTCGATTTAAAGCTTTCGTGACTGCAAGGATTCATCTTCTTTGGTTGTTTCGGTAAAGTCTCATTCTACGTGACTTTACCGAAAGAACCGAAGAAGAGCACCACACTCGTTCGTATATCGCTCGCCGCCCACGCTCATTTGGCGGTTACGGGAGTCGAACTCGGGAAAACGAACCTTTGGTGCTTTGCGCTAACCGCTGCGCCACGCCCTCCTCCCCCGGCGCTTTTACGAAGGCGACGTTAATGACGCGTGCTTCTCGGTAACGCCGCTTCTGTGTGGCACAAGACGCTCGCCTCTCGGCCATAAAGCTCACTCCGGTTTCAACCTTCGGAGGCGATTTAGAGGAGAATCGTTTTTTTTTAGCATTCTTTTTTGTGTGTAAACCTTGCACTGGTTTTCTTCGTGCGCCGGGGGAGTTCAGGACGCACGCCCCAAGGCACGCAAGCACAAGACGCGTTGGCACTTGGGGCCCCCTCGTATCTCCCGTTTATGATCTCCGCTCAGGAGGGACATGCGCGGGGAGTCGGAGGAGAGACGTCAGCGGTCGCTCCGCGCTGCGCTGAGCACGACATTTTAACAACCTCGGAGCCACGCGTGTCGTCTCGCAACTGGTGGATGTACACGGGATGTTAAACTTTACTTGTTCTACTCTCCAGCCCCTTTTTTCCCAACCCAACGCCGGGGGGCCACGGTGGCGAGATGTTAACTACCTCGCCTGGTATACAGGAGGTTCGATCCCGACACTGCTGTATAATTGGAGTTTTTATGTTCTCCCCGTGGTCGCGTAGATTTTTTTCTCCGGGTCATCCGGTTTTTCCCTCCACATTTAGAATCCACATCACGCTTTGAGAGCATGTGGCTGGTATACTTCTACATGCGATAAGCCACTTCGTTGAGCTAGCATTTGTGGCCTCACCTGGTAAATAAAAATGATAGTTAGAAGGCCTCACCAGCCCGTGTTGCTCACATGAGGTTGTTACGATCACCCTCCCTTTAATCACCACGCCAGCCGGTGTGGGGAGCATAGAAGTAGTGCACAATGAATGTGCCGCATCGCCCTCTGTGTTCCACCACTTATCACCGCAGCATATTCTACTCCTCGCGTGTATGATGGCAATACGTTCAGGAGCTAAGTGCCAATGTCGAGGTCCTGCTGTTGCTGCTGGCCACGACGAGAGGGCTTCAGCACAGCGAGAGTTCGTGTCGTGTCGCCGTCCCCCCCCGTCCCCCCCCCCTCCGTTGAAGGAGCGCAGGCCACATTGGGTTTTACTGTGTGGTGCATAGTTGCATGGCCACACGCTCCATTCATCTCGACGAGCCTATGTATTTTTCGATTTAAAGCTTTCGTGACTGCAAGGATTCATCTTCTTTGGTTCTTTCGGTAAAGTCACGTAGAATGAGAATAAAATAATAAATTGATAAAATAAAATAACGCAATAATATTCTCACGAGCCTATGTATCTCTGTGTCTACGTGGGTCTCTGTTTCTCTACGAGTCTCTACGCTTTTATTATGTGCGGCTTTACAATATGGCCCCACAGTTTGGGTTGCATGGCAACAGTCGCACAAATGCGGCTTTTGTGCTTATGAAGGAGTTGGTGAGCATCGGCCTGCTGACCGGTGTTAGATGCGGATGCCCGCAGCCGATAATGAACGTACGCGTGGTGATCGCCCATCCGAGCGCTAACCAGGCCCAACCTCGCTTAGCCTCCCAGATGTGACGAGATCGAGCGCGTTGCGGGTGATTTGCCCACTGGCTTTGTCTGCGTGCAACGCGGTCCGTGTTGATACCATACCACCGGTACACTGCTCTGTAAGGCTGTGCGGCTCTTTCTTTTGAGAAGCGACATGGCCACCACTGATAGCTCAACGAAGTGGCTTATCACGTGGAAATGTATAGCAGCCAAATACTCGCAATGCACGTTGAGTCTAAATGTGGAGGGGGAAACACCAGAGGACGCGCATACATTTTTACCCGACCACGGGGAGAGAGACACGCAACTCCAAATATCCAAATATACAGCAGCAGGCGTCGGGGTCGGACCCACAAACTCCTGCGTACCAGGCGAGGTAGTTAACATCGTGCCACCGCGGCACCCACTGCGTCACGTGCGATTTCAACAGATCCGTGTTAATATCACACGTGACGCTACGCTGCCGTGTGCTGATAGTAAGCTGAAGAATTCATTACAGGCATGCTTTGATACAATGTTTGTTTGCATGTTCCACCACAAGTACTTGTGGGTAATGCAGACTTGGTTCGTTGCAAAAAAAACCCCTCCTGTTTTATTGCCAGAAAGGGTAACACCTATTCTTCATCCTTTGATAATGTAAAAAAAGTCCCGTGAGATTTTAATATACATATAATTACAGTTTAAGTCCAACATATATTGTTTTGCTCAGCCGTATTCACGTTGTACTCTCGATTCATTCAGCGTCCAATTCAGTCTACGTTTAAACGCTTTAGAAAAGCATGCTGTTGAATTTCCCTCTGCACGTGATCCCAGGCCGATATTGCAAAAAAGAGGATGGTGAATGCTTCACGAGTCTTATTTGAGGTTGTTTCAATCGTCTGCTTGGGTGTTCTCTTCACTCATTTTCGGGGGGGGGGGGGGGGGGTGGTGGGTCAGTGCCGGATTATCCTCGTAGCAAAAGTAGCTACTACATGTGCTACGGGCCCCGCACTTTCAAAGGCCCCGCGCTAAATGCTTTCAAGTTATTAATTCCGGTTCAGTGATTCTGCACTTGCTCTATTATTCTAGTACTATACTGCCTTCAATTTTTACGAACGACCGGGTGTTTAAGGTTAGCGATTTGTCATATTGTCTGGCTGTATAGCAAATAAAAAAAAATACAATGACGTTGCTATGTAAGTAAAAAGCAAGTTTTTTTAATATTTACGTGTTTTTGTTTTAATTCAGGGCCCCTTCATAACATATGCTACAGGCCTCGCACTAGCTTAATCCGGCACTGGGGTGGGTGGGGAACTTTCACCGATAAGACATCGTCACCGTGAGAGGGCCGCCACAGATTTAAAACCATTAGGGGGTTGACAGCAGCACGATGATGATGATGGGGTGGTGTTTTCACCATTTGTGTAAAGTCACGGGGCCGCACTAAAGGCCACACAGGGGGCCCCTGCCAGTGGCCTCGTGATGGCCTTCAAAGGACGAAACACGTGTCTGATTAAGTAAAGGATACACAACACACCTACATTGACGAATAAACGAAACTCTTACCACGCCAGCGCACATTTAGACCGGGAGTTTATTTTGCTCAAGGGCACCCTGCTAAGTGAGCACGCACGTGACGGCCACGCGGCATAAAGGCCGCGCTCATGGCACACGAAGTTGCCCGCCTCAAATGAACCGTGACACCTCGTTGATCTCGACAGGGTGCGTAAAGCATCACCAGGCGAACTGCGGCCACAGCCTCGCAGCACCATCATCAGCGTCTTCTCGCTAGCCGTCGAACAAAGGCAGTGGTCATCGCATCGCGCGCTTTCAGATGCGCCTCTGCGGCCGTCTGGAACGCTCTTCCGTTCCGATATTAGGAAGCCACTTGAGCTCAGCACTTTCAGATCATGTAGAATGACAAAATCAGTTGTGTTTAGTTTCGTGTCCTTCCCCAGCGCCTCTGATAAGCACGGTTGGCTACGTACGGTGCGCAGGAAATTCAACATACGTACATACAATGCATCGACTTTACGCGTTCAAATTTTGCACCCTAAAAGACGATCCCCTCGGTATTAGTAATGTAAAACCATACGTTCCAAAATAATCTGTTTGCAACAATGTTAAGGCTCCCAAACGAGCACGCATGTTTAACTCATACAGACAAGTCCGCATGCCTGTGATTAAATCAAATCGTCCACTATCGCCCGATCTCGAAAGATAAGCAGGTTATTGATCTTGGACAGGCCGTAGATGGGCCACCACCACTACCACCATGCATTAACAGGTGCTATAGGCTGCTGCGGGGCCTCGTTGCGGGAATCAAAAGGGCAGAGCAGAAAATTCCACTGGTTGTACTGTACTGTGCTTCCACGTCTATTCCTCCTGCCTTGATCGACCCCCACTGACCAGCGTGGTGAAGTATGGTCAAGAGGACTGTACCATGCACACGTTAACGTTCCTCAACAACATTCGTTGCTACGTAGCGCTTTCACCCAAGCATACTTGTACTGTACGTACAAGTTCTAAAATCCACACGCGTTAGTCATGCGCAATATTGGCGAACATCAGCCATCACCGCGATCATTCAAATCGGCTGAGCAATTCTCAACTCGAGCTTCGAGTGGTAGTCGCGTCAAGCGTGCACATCAGTGCCACGCACAACGCCAAGCCCCGTTCCATACCTTCGTCTGTCGGCCGTGCTGGCACAGGGCACGAGACCGCCCCCCGTGTTTGAAGGCGCGCAGCAGAGCCCACGGCGTCACGCACCAACGACCACACCAGGCGTTGCGTAACACTCGCCACCGCGTCGACCAACTCGCACTTGCTCCTCGCCCAGTGGAGCCCGCTCGCTCCTAATCCAAGCCCAGGCAGTCGCGAGCGTGTGCGTGTTGTTTATAGGCAACCCATGCACCACTCGGTCTTCCCCCCCCACCAACCCCAGCCCCCTCCCCCGCTCCCCCCTACCGCCAGGCACACAGTGACGCGTGGACACAGTCCAAAACATCAATGCTCTTATCTGTGCCGATACCAAAAGCGCCACCCCCTCCCATGCTGGTATGTTGGCCGATTGGAAAGGGGTTGGATGGATCCAAAGCAAAGGGTTACAATCCTAATCGTCGTCTTCATCCTCATCCTCGCATGGCTGATGTTGATGGAGAGCGACGCCGATAATTGCGAGCCGGATAAATTGCGCCCAGGAGTCGCGGAACGGTGCGATGACGCCTCCTCCGTATTTGCGAATCGGGCATAGAAGCCTTTCACGTCCCATGCGATTTAGTCGGAGCGACCACAGCGTGTGCACGCTGCCGGAGAGTATTTATTTTTATTCTCCATTTGTGCATCATCATCGTCGTCGTCGTCGCCGTCGTCGGCGTCGTCAAGTATCCACGTCATCATCTGCTGCCGCTGCTGCTGCCGTGGTTGGTGCAGCGGATGCGATTCAGGGGGTTGTCGCCGCAGAAGCTTCGCGAAGATGGAAGCCGGGGACCTCCCTCTGGGTCCGTGCGGTCTGGCACGAGTCACTTGTTTATGACATCTTGTCAACTCCGTTCGGGGGCCGCGAGGCATCGCGGTTTGAAGTCGCATTGTTGACGCTGAAGCGCGTGGGTCCAAAAGGGCTTGCGCCGCGTCAAAGCGACGGTGAAGCGGG
The DNA here is from genome assembly GCF_048934315.1 of Petromyzon marinus. Lineage (NCBI taxonomy): Eukaryota > Metazoa > Chordata > Hyperoartia > Petromyzontiformes > Petromyzontidae > Petromyzon > Petromyzon marinus. The sequence continues at coordinate 6,158,987 of NC_133721.1, read as the reverse complement.
ACGGTGTTGAGATCCCGGGTGTGGTTGTACGAGAGGACGGAAGAGGCACGTGAAGATTAGTCACCTGGATAAATAGTCTACATGGCCCGTCTCGTTTGCGAGCGCCGTCAATTGAGCAATGCGCAGCGACGCACGAAATTGACTCGTTTACAAAATGCACACAGGCAAGAGACGTATCCGTACTTTCGGTAAAGTCACGTAGGTATAAAATAAAATAAATTAAATCACAACGTTTCGGGCGCAACACAAGCGTCCGTTATCAGGTGGGACAACCACAGCAAGAAACAATTAGCTGAAGTGGGCAAAAGGGCTGCTGTAACAAGAGGCTATATACAGTGAGGGAAAAAAAAGTATTTGATCCCCTGCTGATTCTGTACGTTTGTCCACTGACAAAGAAATGATCAGTCTATAATTTTAATGGTAGGTTTATTTGAACAGTGAGACAGAATAACAATAAAATAATTCAGAAAAACGCGTGTCAAAAATGTTATAAATTGATTTGCATTTTAATGAGGGAAATAAGTATTTGACCCCCTCTCAATCAGAAAGATTTCTGGCTCCCAGGTGTCTTTTATACAGGTAACGAGCTGAGATTAGGAGCACACTCTTAAAGGGAGTGCTCCTAATCTCAGCTTGTTACCTGTATAGAAGACACCTGTCCACAGAAGCCATCAATCAATCAGATTCCAAACTCTCCACCATGGCCAAGACCAAAGAGCTCTCCAAGGATGTCAGGGACAAGATTGTAGACCTACACAAGGCTGGAATGGGCTACAAAACCATTGCCAAGCAGCTTGGTGAGAAGGTGACAACAGTTGGTGCGATTATTCGCAAATGGAAGAAACACAAAATAACTGTCAATCTCCCGCGGCCTGAGGCTCCATGCAAGATCTCACCTTGTGGAGTTGCAATGCTCATGAGAACGGTGAGGAATCAGCCCAGAACTACACGGGAGGATCTTGTCAATGATCTCAAGGCAGCTGGGACCATAGTCATCAAGAAAACAATTGGTAACACACTACGCCGTGAAGGACTGAAATCCTGCAGCGCCCGCAAGGTCCCCCTGCTCAAGAAAGCACATACATGCCTGTCTGAAGTTTGCCAATGAACATCTGAATGATTCAGATCACAACTGGGTGAAAGTGTTGTGGTCAGATGAGACCAAAATGGAGCTCTTTGGCATCAACTCAACTTGCCGTGTTTAGAGGAGGAGGAATGCTGCCTATGACCCAAAGAACACCATCCCCACCGTCAAACATGGAGGTGGAAACATTATGCTTTGGGGGTGTTTTTCTGCTAAGGGGACAGGACAACTTCACCGCATCAAAGGGACGATGGACGGGGCCATGTACTGTCAAATATTGGGTGAGAACCTTCTTCCCTCAGCCAGGGCATTGAAAATGGGTCGTGGACGGGTATTCCAGCATGACAATGACCCAAAACACACGGCCAAGGCAACAAAGGAGTGGCTCAAGAAGAAGCACATTAAGGTCCTGGAGTGGCCTAGCCAGTCTCCAGACCTTAATCCCATAGAAAATCTGTGGAGGGAGCTGAAGGTTCGAGTTGCCAAACGTCAGCCTCGAAACCTTAATGGCTTGGAGAAGATCTGCAAAGAGGAGTGGGACAAAATCCCTCCTGAGATGTGTGCAAACCTGGTGGCAAACTACAAGAAAAGTCTGATCTCTGTGTTTGCCAACAAGGGATTTGCCACCAAGTACTAAGTCATGTTTTGCAGAGGGGTCAAATACTTATTTCCCTCATTAAAATGCAAATAAATTTATCACATTATTTACATGCGTTTTTCTGGATTTTTTTGTTGTTATTCTGTCTCTCACTGTTCAAATAAACCTACCATTAAAATTATAGACTGATCATTTCTTTGTCCGTGGGCAAACGTACAAAATCAGCAGGGGATCAAATACTTTTTTCCCTCACTGTAAGTAAGAGAGGGGGGAAGGAGCCCGAAACGTCATTATTTAATTTATTTTATACCTACGTGACTTTACCGAAAGAACCAAAGAGTATGGATCCCTGCAGTCACGAAAACTTCAAATCTAGAAAGAGACGTATCGCCGTGGCGAGACGAGACACGTGGACGAGAAAGATAGCTCTGGAATGAGAGTCGAGGGATACAGATCAGACGGAGATGCGGCGACACGAGGGGTGAAGAAGAGACAGAGATACAAATGTGGGTGAGAATAGAACACCGCAGGCATGCATATTGGACGATAATTATTATTTATTAGGGGTCTGAATTTGAAGGATACCACGGTGGCGAGATGTTCACCATCTCGCCTGGTATACAGGAGGTCGTGGGTTCCATCCCGACCCTGACGCCTGCTGTATATTTGGAGTTCGCAGTTCTCTCTCCCCGTGGTCGCGTGGATTTTTCTCCGGGTCCTCCCGGTTTTTCCCGCTCCACATTTAAAATCAACATCGCGCGTTCAGAGCATCTTTCCGCTATACATTTCCACACGGTAAGCCGGCACTTCGTTGGAGCCATCATTCGTGATAGCCAGGTCGCTTCTGAATAAAATAGCTACGTAGCTCAGTGTGGACTTTAGCTGGTAAAATAAAAATAAAATTAGTTTAGAACTATTTGGTGCATTCCTCATTTTCCCATTAAACCAGATGCCTCCCTGAGCCTCTTTGAGGGGGCACCAATGACGTTGCTTCAGCTCGCTTCTGTGACTTCCGTCCCCGCCCTGGGCTTGTGCCGCCCAGCGTGCTCTTAGACTCCTCCATTCATCATCATCAGCAGCTGCAGCAGCAGCAGCCCCGATATATCCACTGCTGGATGAAAGCCCTAGCAGGACGTTGCCAACTCCGACGGCCCCAGTATGCAACCGTCACGCGCACGCGTTCACGACCAATATTTCGATTCACAATTGGTTTATTTTTGGGTTAGATCGTCCCGTAGCTATAATGTGATATTTTTGTTTTACTGGAGACCTCCGCCACCCGACACAGCCAATCAAATATTGAATTATTCACGTGGGCAATTATGCCACAATTGATTTAGTTTTTTTCAGTAAAACCTCTGGAATCATGAAAATCAACCAGAATGTTTTTTGTTATGATTTTGTCCGACGTTTCGCTGGCTATTAAGATCGCGCATCATCAGTTGTTACCAAACGCTCACCTCAGGCTTCAAAATATTCCTGCTCCGGGTCCTTAAGTAGGTGCCAAAACATAATGCAACCATGCAGGTGAACTTGTTTAATGCTTAGCTTATCTTGTTTTACATTTATTAGACTACATTGGTTGTGTTTTTGGCAGGTGATATTAGTGTAGTAAAGGTGAATCTATTTAGCGGGTGGTGAACAGAGGCTTTCCTTACATTTAATTCAGGTGTATTGTGACATTTGTGAAGCTGGAGTGTTAATACCATAGTAATTCAAGTTAGGCGTTAATGTGGGTAATTAAATTAGTGCTATGGGGATTCGCACGATGAGTAATTAGTGTTGCACGATCATTGAAAGTAGTGCTAATATTATCGACCCACGTGTAAATTATGAACCAGGTCGATCTCCTTAATATGTTTATAAAATCAATATACACACTGTACCAACACACTGTACCAACTTCTGGGGAGGGGGGGTGCCTATGGGAGGGAGGGGGATAGGGAGCAGGGGGGCTAGGGGAGGGGGATAAAAGGGGTGGGGGCTAAAGGGGGAGAGGAGCTAGAGGGGGGCTAGAGGAGAGTAGGGGGCTAGAGGGGAGTAGAGGGCTAGAAGGGAGGGGGGCTAGAAGGGAACGGGGGGGGCTAGAGGGGAAGGGGGGCTAGAGGGGAGGGGGGCTTGAGGCGGGGCTATAGGAGGGGTCTAGAGGGGGGCTAGAGGGGAGTAGGGGGCTATGGGGGGGGGCTAGAGGGGAGTAAGGGGCTAGAGGGGAGTAGGGGGCTATGGGGGGGGGATAGAGGGGAGTAGGGGGCTATGGGGGAGGCTAGAGGGGAGTAGGGGGCTATGGGGGGGGGGCTAGAGGGGAGTAAGGGGCTAGAGGGGAGTAGGGGGCTATGGGGGGGGGCTAGAGGGGAGTAAGGGGCTAGAGGGGAGTAAGGGGCTAGAGGGGAGTAGGGGGCTATGGGGGGGGCTAGAGGGGAGTAGGGGGCTATGGGGGGGGCTAGAGGGGAGTAGGGGGCTAGAGGGGAGGGGGGGCTAGAGGGGAGTAGGGGGCTAGAGGGGGGGCTAGAGGGGAGTAGGGGGCTATGGGGGGGCTAGAGGGGAGTAGGGGGCTATGGGGGGGCTAGAGGGGAGTAAGGGGCTAGAGGGGAGTAGGGGGCTATGGGGGGGGGGCTAGAGGGGAGTAGGGGGCTAGAGGGGAGTAAGGGGCTAGAGGGGAGTAAGGGGCTAGAGGGGAGTAGGGGGCTATGGGGGGGGCTAGAGGGGAGTAGGGGGCTATGGGGGGGCTAGAGGGGAGTAGGGGGCTATGGGGGGGCTCGAGGGGGGCTAGAGGAGACTAGGAGGCTATAGGGGGGCTAGAGGGGAGTAGGGGGCTAGAGGGGGGCTAGAGGGGACTAGGAGGCTATAGGGGGGGGCTAGAGGGGAGTAGGGGGCTAGAGGAAGAGGGGGGCTAGAAGGGGGTGGCTAGAAAGGGGGGTAGACGGGGGGAGGGTAGACGGGGGGGGGCTAGAGGGGAGTAGGGGGCTAGAGGGGGGCTATAGGGGAGTAGGGGGGCTATAGGGGGCTAGAGGGGAGTAGGGGGCTATAGGGGAGTAGGGGGGCTATAGGGGGGGCTAGAGGGGGGGCTAGAGGGGAGTAGGGGGGCTATAGGGGGGCTAGAGGGGAGTAAGGGGCTAGAGGGGGAGGGGGGCTAGAAGGGGGTGGCTAGAAAGGGGGGTAGACGGGGGGAGGGTAGACGGGGGGGGGGAGGCTAGAGGGGAGTAGGGGGCTAGAGGGGGGAGGGGGCTATAGGGGGGCTAGAGGGGAGTAGGGGGCTAGAGGGGAGTAGGGGGGCTATAGGGGGGGGGGGCTAGAGGGGGGGGCTAGAGGGGAGTAGGGGGCTAGAGGGGGGAGGGGGGCTAGAATGGGGGTGGCTGGAAGGGGGTAGACGTGGGGTGTAGACGGGGGGGGCTAGAGGGGAGGGGGAGCTAGAGGGGGGAGAGGGGTCTAGAGGGGGAGGGGAGATAGAGGGGGAAGGGGTGGGCTAGAAGGGGGGGCTAGTGGGGGGAGGGGGTCTTATAATCCGGCATGTGAGTGCGCGTTTGTGACCAGATACATTTTTTGCTACGAGTGCGGGGTGCGTCTCTGACTTTATCTGTGAATGTTTTTTTTTGTGTTCCCAGAGCGCCGCCCTTCCGACTGTCCGCAAGTCCATCCCACGGGTTCAGCGTTCCGAAGGTCGTTTTCCAAATCGCCGATGAAAATGACCGCTTCTGTGTGTTCGTGCGACCGCGTTCTGAGCCGACAAGAACTCGCCGGAACTCGTGGGGGCAAAGCGAACTCGACGAGCCTCCTGCCGGATGATCGACTCGTGAAACGCAATTCCCGTTAGACACATAGACACACACACAAAGACAAAGGTCCCCCCTTCCCCTGTATAGCCTTAACAGACCGTTGGGGCAAGTGCGTTTAAGCGACCACCTTTGAAGAACGGAACACAACACGAGGGGAATGGGTGGCCAGCACCACACTCGGTCGCCTCTGTCGCCGCGGTGGTGGCGAGTGATAAACCACCTCGACTGGTGTACAGGAGGTCGTGGGTTCGATCCCGACTCTGACGCCTGCTGTCTCTCTCCCCGTGGTCGCCGGGATCCTGGTCCAGGTCCTCGTTCCCTCCACAATTAGAATCGACATGCGTTTAGAGTATTTGACTGGCTGGTATGCATTTGCGCGTGATATAAAGCCGCTTCATCGAGCTATTAATTATTCGTCGCCAGGTCGCTTCTAAAACAAGAGATGCAAATTTTGATTTAAAGCTTTCGTGACTGCAGTAATTCATATTCTTAGCTCTTTCTTAGCTCTTTCTTTTGGTAAAACCCAAAAAATGTTTTAGTTTCGTTTTTGTCTCCTCAGTGGCGATGTTTACGCACCGCACCAGGTACTCATTTGAGGCTGACCTCGGGGAGGCCCGCGACCGACGCAGATAATCGTCACTGTTGTTGGTGGCCGTGAGCGGGAATGGAACTCGAGGAATCCGGGGTTCATAGCGCAGCGCACTAACCGCTGCGCCACCGCTCCACGCGCTAACCGCTGCGCCACCGCTCCCCGCGCAAACGAGCGTCGAGACCAATTAACCAACCAATGGCCACGGGATGAATGAACCGTGGCCGCGCCGTGGAGATAGGGAGGACTCCGTTCTATAAACACGCGCTGGTGGCGTGACGGTCATGGGAATAAACCCGCGGGGCTGGTCTGTCGCAGCGATTCCCTTTGATGCTGCCAGTGGAGCCGTCTGTTTGACGCCGTAGTTTGGTTTGGTTCCTGCACGCGGGGGTGGCGTCCGTGTCAAGGAGGACGATTTGGGGTTCAAAGGAAAAACAAAGCCGCATGAACCCCGGGGAAAACCTCGCGCGGAGCCAGGGCCTCGCCAAGCCATCGCCGTGGAGGTGGTTGTGGGATGCGCAGCGCTCTCGCGGTGGCTAATCCACTGGCCGCCTGTTCGATTATTCGATCTTTCGGCGCGGCAGTTGAATGAATTGATCAAGGTTCCTGAATCCCACCTCCACCACCACTCGGCCTCTGTGCACCGAGGAGGAAGAACGGGTGCGTCACTGGTATTCGTCGATCGGGCAGGTCGTCTGTGGTGGAGTAAAATTTGGGTACTGCCACAATTTTACAAGACGTATTGGCCAACGTGGAAGAGTAGACCAAATCCCCCCCCCCTCCCCGGCTCTGCATATTCGCGTTTTTGTTGTTGTTGTTGTGGTTGTTTTTATATTATACATCATCCCAACGCCGTAGCCATGGAGTCAACATTGGGGGGGGGGGCAAATCTTCCAGGGGGTCTGGGGGTCCCAACCCAGAAAAATATCTAAATTTAAAATCTTATTTCCTCCCATTTCCTGCCTAAAAATATTTTAAAAATTCACTAACACATGGGATGGACTTTTTTTATTTTTTTACAATAATGTCTAATAGTGTACTGTATTGCATTGCTCTGTTTTAGATATTTTTTCACCATTTCTTGTTTCATTGTATGTAATGTTTGACATTAGCGATTAATAAAGTACAACCATAATCATATAAACAGAAATATATGCATTGATTTATATGAAGACAATTCCAAATATTGTGGTCAAGGTTTAGCAAATAGTTGTTTTTATTTACATAGCATAGCAATTATTATTACTTTTGTATATTTTTATAGCAATATATTGGGGGGGGGGGACATTTTGAGCACATTTGAGCATATTTGAATATTGGGGGGGATGTGTCCCCCCCAATATATTATGATTACGGCCTTGCATCATCCTGTAATCGGCTATGCGCACCGCTGCTGTTCCAGTCACCGCTGCCAGAGTGCGCCCTCGTTCCGTGAACGTCAAACTGGTCCGATAACGTTGCTCCTATGAGCCGTGAGGATCATCAAATCTCCGACATGGAGATGTGAGAATATGAAGTGAGCGTGAGCATGCAGCGACAACCTAGAACGCGCGGTGATCAACTCGCGCCCATTATTTAAATGCCGTGCCGGGAGATCGAACCGGCGACATCTGGATTGCAATTCCAGAGCGCCAACTATTGGGCCGTGGCATGCAGCAACAGCGTCTCTCCGCGTCAAATGAACGCGACTGCCGGTGAAAGTTCACCAGCTGAAATCCTTCTTTCAAATACGATCCTTGCCCTCCACGGTCTTCCACGGGGAAATTCACACACAGAGGGCGCCACGGTGGCGAGATGTCAACTCCCTCGCATGGTGCGCAGGAGGTCGTGAGTTCGATCCCGACCCCGACGCCTGCTGTATGTTTGGAGTTTGCGCGTCTCTTTCTCTCTTCCCGTGGTCACATGGATTTTTCTCCGGGTCCTTCAGTTGTTTCCCTCCACATTTAGAATGAACACGCGTTTAGATTATGCGGCTGCTGCTCTACATTTCCACGTGATAAGCCACTTCGTTGAAGTATCATTTGTGATAGCTAGCTTGCTTCTGAAAAATAGCTACATAGCTCAGTGGGCCTTACCTGCTAAAAAAAAATAGTTTTAGCTTGTGTTCCTTGTGTAACAATCCGGCCACATGACTCAGCGGTATCGAGCAGAGCAGCTCACAATCGGAGATTTCGATTTCAAATCCAGGTTGAGGGTTGACTCAATCATCCCTTTCTCCGTGGTTGACCAAAGGACTACCCATTTTTTTAGGCAAACCAACAGTGGTTGTCCTATGGATATACTCGTCCCCGCCATAGGAATATGAAAGTTCCACCTCTTTCTCAGGGTACCCAATCGGAAGAAGATCAACTCCCATCCCTTCACAGTGCCGGATTACATGCGTGCATTGCCACCGTCGCCCGGCTGATACATCCATACTCTATCCCCACACCTACGCTTACCACTTCAAACCCGCACTGATCAACGTGGCATCAAATTAATTAAGTTAGGTAATCCTCTTCATTCCCTGTGTGACATAAAGCCGCCACGAGTTTCCCCCTACTTCTTCTTGTCCTTGGCAACATGTTGAGCCTCGCCCCAAGAGAGGTTGGTCGCTTGCTGCCAGCTCGTCCTGCGCGGCTTTACGCCAGCGGGTCTCGGTTCTCCCAGGTTCGCTTTTGCCCGGTGGTGTCCATCTTCGGGCAATTTTTTGGTAAACGGTTCCTGGTCCATTCTGAGCACGTGTCCGAGCCATTTGAGTCGCCGTCTCTCGATGTCTCGTGTGTCATGTTAGGACAACCGGGACTCATGTGCAGTTCAGTGTCGTGGATTTTCTTTGGACAGACGTTGCAGCAGATTATCCCTAGGCATCTGTTATGGAAGTGGTATCAAAGACTATTAAATGACACAGACGAGATCGCTCGGAGTGGGGATCTGCCCTCATCCAGCAGTGGAGTGACCGATGGGGCTGTGCGTGTGAATGCGTTGCGGTCATAGGTCGCCGCTGCCGTATAGAGCAACTGCAAGCAGAAGTATCCCGATCAGCTCTGCTTCTTTGCCAACAAGAAGGGAACACATTCCTTTTCGTATTTTTGTCATACCTCGCTGGGGCGTGTGTATCCTGTGCTACGGAATATTTTAAGCACCTCCACAAACACTACACAACGGCTGTGACTTGTGCGCACTCTTTGCACAATTGCAATCATCCAGACAGCCGACGTCGCTTTCAACTCTGCCCCCGAAGTGAGCCGTGCTCACGCCGGCGCCACCGTAGCGTTGATTTGTCTCGCGTGCAGTGTGAACAAGTCCTGTGCCGATAGCGTGCCGGGGTCATGACCTCCGCGGGCCGTAACATGACCCTAGGGCGCTGTGACCGACGCGTGCGAACCGCGTGTTGTGCCGTCTGTTTCAGTGATCGCGTTTCGCTGCCAGCGGCGGCTATTGGTTAACACAGCGGACGGATTACCCGCGCGTACGACGCGTCGTCCGCTTCGCCACGGATGTGAATGATCCCGTGACGTCATTCGAATAGATAAGAAAGAGACGGCCATGTGTTGATGGCGTCACCGTTTTAGATTAGCCACATTTTTGACAGATGACTTAATTGGGTAAAACCTTGAAGCAACATTGCCCTATACTTACAGACGATACCCATCTGTGACAGATGCCGCCTCCCGTTATAGCTTTGCGCCATAGAAATGGTGCAATGACAGATGTACTATAATTAGTATCGTTATTATCAGATTCGTGCCTATGGGTGGCGCTCATTATCTCAGTCAGATTTTTCCAGGGCGACTGGACCTCCTTGTGATACATATAATGGGTGATGTTGTTTCATTTTGATGATGATGATGACATATGGAAGTAGAACAGTATTCGACGATGTGACATTGAGATTTTCATGTACAGGCAAGCTGCTTCATCGGCAGGTGTGAATTTCAGAGATGTTTGTCTGAAGGCGGTGGGTGAGGGATGAGTTACAGGGGGCCAGTTGATCACCACTCGATGTTCCATTGCTTCAAGTTGCTCGTCACGTCCTCACGGTGGAGTGTCCTTGAGGCTCCATTTGTTCATAAGCCTCACGCAGCGTCCACGTGACGTGGCGATGAGGTTCAGGACCGTTATCCACCCTGGCCATTTGCCGATCTATGATTATCCCCGCTCTGAATCCCTCCCCTCTCCCCTCGCCCCCATGGTGTATGCGTCTTCGTTTCCTATGTGGGGAGCGGTGGTGTAGCCGTTAGCTCGCTGCGCTACGAACCCGGCGACCCGAGATCGATAATTACCGCTCGCGGCCAACATCGTTGACGATTATCTGAATCGCTCCTGGGCCTCCTCCCCTAGGTCGGCTCAGCCTCAAATGAGTATCTGGTGCAGTGTGTAAACATCGCCACTGGGGGGGGGGGGGGGCTAAGTACTGTCCACCCACCCCCTCGTATACCGTTCCGGCCGTCCTAGGTGCTCACTAACAGGACTTGCCCCAAAAGTCTGTTAAAGGAAATACGAGGGAGTTTTGTTTTTGGCTATGTATTTTTGTTTTTGGCTATGTATGTATGGTGGACTTCTTCCGCACCGTACGTGGCCAACCGCCCTAATCGGAGGTGCGGGGGAATGACAACGAGCTCGACACAAAAGGCAGTTCTAAAGAAATCAGTTTTCAATCTCGATTATTTAAAAACTCCAGTGGCTTCCTAATATCGGAAGAAAGAAGAACAACAGAAGCAGTTCCTCCGTGCAGCTCACTTGTACTCGCTCCTGCCTTCTCCCTCCTCCACCCACCTCTTCCCCTCCCCTCTTCATCGCCCGTCTCATCCCGACATCGACATTACATCACTGACTACTCACCACCACCCCGTCGCGTGCCATGTGATCATTTGTAGTTATATACATAATGAAGTATTCGTCTGTTTAATATCAACACAATTCTAACGTGTCTCGCGCTGGGAGGGAAGGGGTTGGAGATGAGGCGACCCATCCCCATTTGTATCCCCCCCGTCCCATCCGTCGCTGACCGTCGCCAAAGGGAGTCCAAAGCCTGAAGATTCGAACGCCCACAATTTCTGGTCACCCCCTCAATAGGACCCAGGTGAGCCTCCGGTTCTTAGTGGGGGGGGGGGGGGTCTCTATAGCAGTGGCTCTCACGCTGCGGCCTGCAGACCGCTTGGTGGCCCAGAAGCCTGCGGGGGTAAGTTGTCCACACAAGTGATGCAAGACGCGACAATGTCCACAACAAAATAAACCACGGTTTTGGTTTTATTATTCCCCATAGCTCAGCTACGTTATCTAGTTAGTGAAACGCACGAGTATATAAAACAGTCTAGTAAATCGTCTTCATGGCTTTTTTTTTTAAAGTAACATTTCACGACACTTTGATAGCCGTTTTAATTTACAGAACGCGATCGGTGCATGGGTGATCCGTGGACGCGTTTTTTAAGCCTTGACAGTCCCCTACGTTGAACCGTTGACAGTCCGCCGGGTTGAAGTGTTGACAGTCCCCTACGTTGAAGCGTTGACAGTCCCCTGGGTTGAAGCGTTGACAGTCCCCCGGGTTGAAGTGTTGACAGTCCCCCGGGTTGAAGTGTTGACAGTCCCCTGGGTTGAAGTGTTGACAGTCCCCCGGGTTGAAACGTTGACAGTCCCCCGGGTTGAAGTGTTGACAGTCCCCTGGGTTGAAGTGTTGACAGTCCCCCGGGTTGAAGCGTTGACAGTCCCCCGGGTTGAAGCGTTGACAGTCCCCCGGGTTGAAGTGTTGACAGTCCCCCGGGTTGAAGCGTTGACAGTCCGCCGGGTTGAAGTGTTGACAGTCCCCCGGGTTGAAGCGTTGACAGTCCCCTGGGTTGAAGTGTTGACAGTCCCCCGGGTTGAAACGTTGACAGTCCCCTGGGTTGAAGTGTTGACAGTCCCCTGGGTTGAAGTGTTGACAGTCCCCCGGGTTGAAACGTTGACAGTCCCCTGGGTTGAAGCGTTGACAGACCCCTGGGTTGAAGCGTTGACAGTCACCCGGGTTGAAGTGTTGACAGTCCCCCGGGTTGAAGTGTTGACAGTCCCCCGGGTTGAAGTGTTGACAGTCCCCTGGGTTGAAGTGTTGACAGTCCCCCGGATTGAAACGTTGACAGTCCCCTGGGTTGAAGCGTTGACAGACCCCTGGGTTGAAGCGTTGACAGTCCCCCGGGTTGAAGTGTTGACAGTCCCCCGGATTGAAGCGTTGACAGTCCCCCGGGTTGAAGTGTTGACAGTCCCCCGGGTTGAAGCGTTGACAGTCCCCCGGGTTGAAGTGTTGACAGTCCCCTGGGTTGAAGTGTTGACAGTCCCCTGGGTTGAAGTGTTGACAGTCCCCTGGGTTGAAGTGTTGACGGTCCCCTGGGTTGAAGGGTTGACAGTCCCCAGGGTTAAAGTGTTGACAGTCCCCCGGGTTGAAGTGTTGACAGTCCCCCGGGTTGAAACGTTGACAGTCCCCTGGGTTGAAGCGTTGACAGTCCGCCGGGTTGAAGTGTTGATAGTCCCCTGTTGGTTGAAGTGTTGACAGTCCCCCGGGTTGAAACGTTGACAGTCCCCCGGGTTGAAGTGTTGACAGTCCCCTGGGTTGAAGTGTTGACAGTCCCCCGGGTTGAAACGTTGACAGTCCCCTGGGTTGAAGTGTTGACAGTCCCCCGGGTTGAAGTGTTGACAGTCCCCTGGGTTGAAGTGTTGACAGTCCCCCGGGTTGAAACGTTGACAGTCCCCTGGGTTGAAGCGTTGACAGACCCCTGGGTTGAAGCGTTGACAGTCACCCGGGTTGAAGTGTTGACAGTCCCCTAGGTTGAAGTGTTGACAGTCCCCTGGGTTGAAGTGTTGACAGTCCCCTGGGTTGAAGTGTTGACGGTCCCCTGGGTTGAAGGGTTGACAGTCCCCAGGGTTAAAGTGTTGACAGTCCCCCGGGTTGAAGCGTTGACAGACCCCCGGGTTGAAGTGTTGACAGTCCCCCGGGTTAAAGTGTTGACAGACCCCCGGGTTGAAGTGTTGACAGACCCCCGGGTTGAAGTGTTGACAGTCCCCCGGGTTGAAGTGCTGACAGACCCCAGGTTGAAGTGTTGACAGTCCCCCGGGATGAAGCGTTGACAGTCCCCCGGGTTGATGCATTGACAGTCCCCCGGGTCCAGGAATGTTGTGGCCACTTCCCGACTGTATATCTGGTTGCTATCTCCGCACGGGTGAATGGGCTCGTCGCTCTGGGCTCCTTGCGCGATATCCCGTGGCGTCCTGGGTTAGAGAGGAGTGGGGGGCTATCGCTGGGGGTGGGGTTCCTCCGCATCATCGAATCACTCCTGCATTTAATCCTCTGGAGGGCGATGTCAATGGTAGATAGATTGTGGAGTTTTTTTTTCAAATTGAGATCCTTTAGTTTAACTTGGGTAAACGGATATTTTGTTTTTGAAATTATTACACGCAGCCCGAACGTTCTTTTGACCTTCGGGCACCTCCGATTAGCACGGTTGTCTTCATACGGTGTGAACGAAATTCAACATACATACTTCAGAGGAATCCGATGAGCTATAAAACTATTTTTCACAAATATCCGGTAGTTTTCACATACCATTGGAGGTGGCCATTCGTCCGTCGTTAAACGGCGTTCCCCCCCGCCCCCTGAAGTCCCTACCTCTCCCTGCCCCCCCCCCCCCTCTCGCGCGTGACAACCCCCTGGACCCAATCCCAACACCCGCGATTTGCCACTAAGTGACGGTGACTTCACCACGGCGCCTGGCAACCCACACATCCCCCCCACCACGCGCCCCCCACTGGCATGCCGGCCACCTTAAAACAAGGGGCAACAATGACAATGATGATGACGAGGCTTGGGGCCAAAGTCGGTCCCAACGGCCTGTAACAGGCCAACGCTGGCCCAACGTTGGCCCGACGTTGACCCGACGTTGGCCAGACGTTGGCCCGACGTTGGCCCAACGTTGTCCTTGTTTTACCGGGAGGCTGATGGGGCCTACAGTGAACGCCCGTCTCCCCCGTGTGCAGAGAGAGCCCCGAGTCCAGCTCCACACCCAGCCCAGCAAAGGGTGGCACGGGCGTTCTTGTTGGATGACTCGGGCGCTCGAACATGCCGCGCATTCCTCAGAACGGCAGATGAAAGAGTGGTGTAGGCTGGAGGAGCCATGGATTATATCGGAAACAGCACCTCAATAACATATTTCTCATACTGCCTTAAGCATAATAATAATGAATGAATGCCCTTTATTTATCCGGGTAAGTATCACTACGCCTCCAGACTCTTTATTTTTTTTAAAGAATCAGAATCTTTATTTATACCGGAGGAGGAATCTGATGAGCTATACAGCTTTTTCACAGATGTCCAGTTAGGAGCGGGTCAGAAAGTTACAACAACAAACAATACAAAAAACGCTATAGGAGTGCAAAGTATAGGAAAGGTAAGAAAAATCACTAAAAATATTAAACTTAAACTAAACTTTTTTATTTTACCAGGTAAAGCCCACTGAGCTATTAGCTTTGTTTTTTTTTCAGACGCGACCTGGGCCATAAATGATAGCTCAACGAAGTGGCTTGTCACGTGGAAATGTAGAGCAGCGTACGAGGGGATAGCGTAACAAGGTTATCAGTTCAGGGGGTGCGGCAATCGGTCATGTGGGCCCCCAACAATTGATGTGTCTCTTCCCACGGTTGCACCCTAGGCTTATTATATGTACGTCGCGGCTCTTCTCTTGTCTAATCGTATCGTATCGTCGTTACGCTCCCGGTCTCGAACATTTAACGCTGTGGGGGCGCTCCGTCTTCGCAAAATGTAGTTACGACAACTCCGTAGTAGCATCACTTTGCAATGTTCCTGCTGTGATTCGATTAAAATACAAACGTGCAAGGTAAATGAAAGCATTTTCATTAAAAAAACATGAATTTTAACCGCGTTTTAAATACGCCTGTGTTCATCTTCTTGGTTCTTTCGGTAAAGTCACGTAGAATGGAAATAAAATAATAAAAAATAATAAGACATAATTTTTATTACTTTATTTACATTCTACGTGACTTTACCGAAAGAACCAAGAAGATGAATCCCTGCAGTCACGAAAGCTTTAATTCGAAATTTACGTGTGTTCTTTTGCATGGTGGTTTTGAAGGGTGCCCCAACTCGTAGCTTTGGCCACCGGGGCACCCCCCGCCTGTCCCACGCTCGCCACGCGGCTGACTCAAGCTACACAAAGGAAATCCAATCACTCACGGCGGAATTGCTGCGTTCAGTATCCCCGAGCGCTTATTTTCGTGGTGACGTAATCGTTAGAAACACATCGCTCAATGAGTCAACGTCGCAGTGTCTGCTCATAAACAATTTCACGTATACAACACAGTAGTTAGCAACCAATTCTTCAAATATTACAATTATGAAGACGTTGGTACCATACAGATGTGGCACTACCTGAGAGTATTGGCACAAGACAGAGAGGTGGACACCTACGGGCTTATCTGGCCACGAATCGTGAGGATGATGATGAAGGATGTCCATTTTATTTGTAATAATAATACAATAATGTCATTTTATAGAGCGTCAAATTAATGCAATTTCATCCCACAACGCTGCACGTCAATTAGCCAGTTCCTAACACATGTAATCCGAAAACAAAACCCCACTACTTAGCAAATCAAAGACTAAAAGATGTTATTTACAGAGGAGAGCCTCGCTGAATCTCGGGACGCGTTTTCATGACGGTTCTGCGTTGCAATAACGGCAGTAATGTTGATCACTACTGCCACCCACTATATCATGGTAAATGTACTCTCGGAATGGGTGGGGGGAGGGAACGTGCTTATCGTGGGAGAAAATGCGCTGCTCAGAGATTCGTTTCTGAACAAGCTCCCGGCACGTGGAAGCAAAACGTCGGACACCGTGCCAAACGACGCGCGATGCAACCCCGCAAAGGCGTTGGAGAGCGGTGAAAATTCAATCGTTGCCACTTTAGCGATTGTGGGCGCCACAATGGCTATGAGATGTTGACTACCTCGCCTGGATATACAGGAGGTCGTGGGTTCGATCCCGACCGACCCTGATGCTAACGCCTGCTGTCTATTTGGAGTTTGCGTGTCTCTCTCTCCCCGCGGTCGCGTGGATTTTTCTCCGGGTCCTCCGGCTTTTCCCTCCACGTTTAGCATCAACGTCACCACGCGTTTAGAGTATTCGGCTGCTGCTATAAATGTCCACGTGATGATAAACCACGTGGTGATAAACCACGTGATGATGAGCCACTTCGTTGAGCTGTCATGTGTGATAGGCAGGTCGCTTCTGAAAATGAGATTCAATATCGCTGAGTGGGGCCTTACCTGGTAAAACAAAGAAATGCATAATAAAGATTTTTGGGTTAGATCGCGTTATTTATAAATGTGTCGTAACCCTCCATCACCCGACACGGCCAATCAGCAAAAAGTGTCTTGTTAACAAAAGACAAATAGTTCACTACTTTAGCCCACCGGTGTGTTGAAGAGTGAATCCACAACATTTACAGTTTGAATGAGTTAAATGATGACGTCACCCTGCTGCTCTATTTAAGACCGGGAGCAAGTGAGGGCTTTACCATTCTGACGAATTGCCCGATGATGCTGGATGTAATTTCCAGCGAAACGTCGTACCCAAACTGTAAATGTTGTGGATTCACTCTTCAACACACCGGTGGGCTAAAGTAGTGAACTATTTGTCTTTTGTCAACGTGACACTTTTTTGCTGATTGGCCGTGTCGGGTGGTGGCAGGGGTTACGACACATTTATAAAAAACGCGATCTAACCCAAAAAAACCTTTATTATGAAAGAAATGCATGTTTATATTTTCGTTTTGTTTTTAAGTAAACGTAAAGAGGAGAGGTTTATTCTGTTCGCTCTCGTTGAGAAGAAGAGGAATTGCTCACTTTATCACCCCCGACCTTGTTCTGTAAACGCCCGCGTGGCTCCCAACATTCAACCACGGGGCCGCGGTTATTTTCCCGGAAATTTGTCGGAGGGCTCAACTGTTTGGTCTTCTTTACATTCGGAAGACAAATGCTCGCTCAACGATGTTCTAATGATTGCGTACGGGTGAGACGAATGCGAGGCGCGTTTTAATGGTTTGTGACAACCAAAGTGGTCCGTGTTTAGCCAACTTTTGGTCTGTGTTACACTTAAACCGGTCAGTAATAAAATGTAAACAAATTTAAGCGGAACTCCTTCCTGTGTCTGCAGATGTAAACGATTAAAAGTAGTCCTTCGGCGTAGCTGTTTCCAGACCAATGTTTTTATTATCATAATGCTCGTTTACTTGAGAAAGTCTCGCCGAGTGCCACGACTCTCTCCCACGAGGGTCCTGTCAAGGATTCACAGAAGGAGGCGACGATTGCTACGTTTAGCGTGAAAGCCGAACAAGACGTCGGCCACACAGTGGCCTAGAGGCAGTCCGACGACGCGCACGTACTGCTGTTCACGGTTCACGCATCCGTGGTGTTAATCGGTGCTCGCCGCCGTTCGAGTCGATTCGAACCGCGAAACTCTGCAACGGGAGGCGAACGCGCCAACCGCTGGGCCGCGTCAGCCAACGGCGTTTTGTTGAAGCACGCGAACCGTCGAACTGTTTCTGCCTCTTCGTCAGCGGAGTCAGACCACAGTTAAACTCACGCCGTGCGTCTGCGCTCAACGTTGTAACTGGTGTTGCTGCTGGTGCTGCGTCATCCCGTAACGGTCTGCTGGCGTGTGCTCACGCGAATACACGGCAGGGCCCTGTGCTCAGTGTTAACGTTGACTTCGCTAGGGACCCGGTTCATATCGCCGTTCATTCCACCACTTAACTGTACCCCGTATGCACTCTGTCCTGCAGAGAAAGTAACGTAAACATAACTGTCGTTCAGCTCTCGCCGAGAGATGGGAGGGATCCTTACAATGAATCCTTAGTTGATATTGTACCAAGCGAGTCGCGCTGATGCAAATAGTTATGCGATGGTCTTTGGCAACAAGCAATATTAACTCAGTAACCTGAGTTCTATTCCCGGTCATGACTGGCTCGGGTGGCCAGATGTCCAGGTTTGACCCAGAAAATGCGGAATTCGGTTTCTGCGTTCTGACAGCAGGAATTGATTTGTACCCAAGTCTCGTACCGGTATCGTATTGAACTTCATTGCAGTAGACTGCACCATTTTGATCATAGATCTATACGCTGACTGAGAAATAAGTCCGCATTTGGTGTGTGTAAAAAGTGGCGATCCTCTGGCTTACATTGGTGTCACGTGATATCTAAACCGGTCCTGCACTGACCAGCGGGTGAGCAATGGTCAAACAATATTCATGAGTGACAGGATGGGAAGGCCTCATCCAGCAGTAGATTGACAAAAAAACTGTAAATAAATAGTTTTTGTATCGTTCCAAAATAAAGATTTGACCAACCCTTCTCCAGACGCATGCTGACTAAAGTGAGATATATTTCATTCGTGTATCATCACCACGCTGTTCCAGCAGTATTTAGGGCTACATCTCATTAAGTCGATCAGCAGGTCATGTGCGGTGGGACAACGTGTGGATACTTCCACCTCTTCCAAGCAGTCTAGCCAGCATGAAAGAGTAGGCCAAAACACCCTCAGTATAGGGGCTCTCTTGAGCTCCCTCTAGTGGAGGCCCTTCTGCCAGCAGTGGCGTGGACGAGGAATTGCAGGGCTGCACCTCCCCATAATTGATGCCTAATAATAATTTCTCATGTAGAATTTTTTACTTTTAAATATTTTACAATATTTTGCCGACCATTTACTTGGTGGGGACCATTTGCCAGTGGCATTTTTTTATGGGCAACGGTTCTGGAAGCCTCTGATGGAGAAAGCTATCTCGATACGTTAAGAATTGTGACAACGTCAATTCCACATTGGAGTGAATTATATCACAGGTAACCAATTGTGATATCATTAGAAATCACAATGGGTGGGGGTTGAGTTATAAGTACCAGACTGGGACCCGTAAGTCGGAATGTACAATCAGAATCTTTTTTCGACTGGAGGAATCCGATTAGCTATGACGTTCTTTTTCACAGATGTCTGCGTATCAGAGGTATTTTGGTTCGATCTCGACCCTGACGCCTGTTTCATATTTTAATAATAGGGTTTTTCCCCTTTTTTTCTGGCAACAAAACTGAAACCTTTTTACAAGGATTCATGTCTGCATTAACCACAATACCTGCAGTCAAAATGCAAACAAAAAACATACTATGATAATATATGCATTGTCTTCTTTGGTTCTTTCGATAAAGTCACGTAGAATGGGAATAAAATAATAAATTGATAAAATAAAATACCACAATAATATTCTCACGACGTTTCGGCCACAACACAAGCGGCCTTCATCAGGTGAAGGGACGAGACTGTCTGTCCTCCAGAAGGGACGAGACTGTCTGTCCTCCAGACAGTCTCGTCCCTTCACCTGATGAAGGCTGCTTGTGTTGTGGCCGAAACGTCGTGAGAATATTATTGTGTTATTTTATTTTATCAATTTATTATTTTATTCTCATTCTACGTGACTTTACCGAAAGAACCAAAGAAGATGAATCCTTGCAGTCACGAAAGCTTTAAATCGAAATATGCATTGTCCTTGAAAGTGATTGGTCCACACCAAGGGACGGCTTTCTTTTGAGCCTCGACCCAATTCGTGCTCGACCAGATGACGCCAAAAGGCGTACAGCTCAAAGACAATGCACTATCAAAGTAATGAGGGCTCGGGGTGGGCATCTACATCATTAGACCTTCTTTGCCAGTACCAAAATGTAATAATAGAGTTTTCCCCTTTTTGACTGCAGGTTTTGTGGTTAATGCAGATATGAATCCTTGTAAAAAGGTTTCAGTTTTGTTGCCAGAAAAAAAGTGGAAAAACCCTATTATTACATTTTGGTACTGGCAAAGGAGGTCTAATGAAATAAATTAAAAAATACTTTAGTTTAGCTTAGACCCATCCCATTCTCTTAACGTAACATTTTTTGTCAAAAGAATAAATCTTTACATGGGCTCGTAGGCCATGTCCGGTTGCGTAGAAGATCCCCAAGCCACGTGCACAGCTGCAAACAGAGGGCCTGCACCGCCGCGAGCTACGAACAGTCTGCTCCGAGTTGAAAGTAAACACAAAGCGCCCACTTGCCCGAGCGAAATTTACAGCTCCAGTGACCACATAATACACCCACAGTTTATTTAACCAGCGAATTAAACGGCGCGTGCGATAAACGCACCGCTGAAATATGCACTTTCATCATCACCAACGCCGTAAAGGGACTCAGGCAGCCACGGTCAAGCCACCGCTGGATGAATGCCACCGCAAGTCGCGGCCGTTCGTAGTCGCTCGCTGTACTGCGATGGAACAATCCGTCCATCTCTCGTACACGAGCTGCCACCCAGCCTGACATTGGACTTGACCACTAAAACTAACAACTGCATTTCTTTTGGTACCAGAAACGACCTGTCCGCGAATGATAGCTCAGCGAAGTAACGTAGCATCACGTGGATAAGCATAGCAACCGAATACTCTGAACGCATGCCGATGCAAAATGTGGAGGGAAAAACCGGAGGACCTCTACGCGACCACGGGGACACGCAAACTCCAAATATACAGCAGCAGGCGTCAGGGTCGGGATCGAACCCACAACATCCTGCATACCAGGCGAGGTAAGGACCATCTCGCCACCGTGGCGCACGTGACAACGGGCCATGCCCCCCCCCCCCTTCTCGTGATTCATCACGCCCTTACACTTTAACAACAACCATTGAAAATGAACAGTTTGATAAAAGAAAACACATCCACGGCTTTCACTGCGTAGCTTTTCTCTTTCCTCGTTGTGTTTTCCTCCTTTCCGGCGCGTGTTTTTTTTTCTTTCCGGGTCATACTGCGCCGTCTGTTAGGATCGACGATCCGACGGATCCGCTCCGCGTAACCGGCGGGAGCTCCCAGTTCAGTTTCCAGCCCCCCCCCCCCCCCAAAAAAAAAGCAATCATCCGGCACGTGGAGCGAATTGCGTGGGATCGTCGTGGCGAACAAATCGCGGCGCGAAACAAACGCGCGTCGGTGGGGCCGTTAATTGTAAGAAGCGACGTAACGACCAGTTTGGTAAAACTCACGGAAATTGGATTTTACTCGCGCGCCACGAGTTGTGCTTGTGACCCCCCCCCTGCCCCACTTGCGTCACGCTATTTGCAAATGAGTCACCGCAAATTCCTCGCTCCCGTCGCCCACGTTGGGTGTAGACCAGTGGTGGTGGCACGGGCTCAGCAAGGGCTCAAGGGGTCACGGTAGCTCATGAGCCCCCTCCTCCCCGCTTACACCCTGGGCGTTCAAGTTACCAGCTGGAATTCAGAGGCCAATACTGTCCGTGCAACGAGATGATTAGAATAAAGAGCCAAATACAACTCTCTCTCGTCTTGATATTGTCTAACTATCCTCTTCTCATTCAGGCCGTTTTTGTTGTTGTTGTTGCAATTATTACTGCCCCGGTCTCCAAATGGTGAAGCTCTTGAACTCCATTATCGCTGTCTGCATGTATATCGATGCAATACACTCTGTGTCTCGTGTGCATCTCTTTATGTCGCTACGTAAATGTTTTCTCACCTCATCACACGTCCCATTATCACGGTCGTATGTGTGTATGTATGTATGGTGGACGTTGAACTTCTTTAGCTACAAGCTTTTCTACAAAGTGGTAATAATTTTACCGACCTCAGAGGGATTGATAGGCTGCGTGTTTATCTCTTGCCAATATTTATCTCACCCTGCTACATCTCTCTCTCTCTCTGTGTGTCTTGTCAATGTACAGGCATGGCGGACAACCCAAGTATAATTTATGCTCGGATCCCCCAATGTGCCAGCACCAGCCGTGTGTGTTTGTGTGTATAGCCTGACATTCAACGGCACGGCTCCCAGGAGTCGTGAGAGAGCGTCTGGAGCACTTAAAGTTCCCGCAGGCTGCGTGGGTGCAGGGTGAAGCTCCCGTATGGATTATACATTATTTAGCGTCTCGCCATCCGCCGGGAGAGACCGCTGCTAATTACGTGCGTTCACGAGGTCTCCCGAGATCGTCCGTAGCAGGCCGTGTCCGTGTGTGTCTCTGTGTGTGTATCTGTGCGTGTGTCTGGGTGTGTGTGTCTGTGTGTGTGTCTCTGTGTGCGTATCTGTGTGTGTTGTGGGGAGCGGTTTTGTAACGGTTAGCGCGCTGCGCTACGAACCCGGCGACCCGAGTTCGATTCGCACTCACGGCCAACACCAGTGACGATTATCTGAACCGGTCCTTGGCCTCCCCTAGGTCGACTCAGCCTCAAATGAGTACCTTGTGCGGTGTGTAAACATCACCACTGGGGAGACAAAGGCGGCTCGGGCGTAGTGCTGGCCACCCACCCCCTCGTGTGCCGTTCGGGCCTTCATAGGTGCTCGCTAGCAGCACTTGCCCCTACAGTCTGTTAAGGCTACACGGGGGATTTTTGTCTTTGTCTTTATGTGTATCTGTGTGTGTGTGTGTGTATCTGAGTGTGTGTGTGTCTGTCTGTATTCCCACCCTCCGCCCGTGTGCCGCATTAGCATCGAGAAGTGTCCCCCGGCGGGCTCCGCGCACTCTGTTTATAGAAATCCCAGCGCAGGGATTACGGTGCCGTGCCACGGTCATTAAGCGGCGCTCCCTTAACGAGAGACCCCCCCACCTCCCCCCCTTCACCTCTGGAGTCTGAGCTATAATTACGGTAATTGGTGCCCCTTGTGAAGAGTCCTCGTCTAATAACAACAACAATCTAAACGTAGCCGCCGGAGACACGCCATCGGAAATGATTTGGCCCCAGGGTGTTAAACCCTGCAAATTCGCTCCCGCTGCCGTTTAAGGATTTTGTTTGTGTATCCGTTTCAGGCTCGTAGACATATACACATACACACACGCGCACATATACATATAAAGGGACTCCTCTACTTACGAACCAGTTAGGTTCTAGAGGTCTGTTCGTCATTCGAATTGTTCGTAAGTCCAACCTTACCACTGTCGATTACAAACATGTTGTACGGCTTACGAACTTTCAGAGATATACGAACAAACCTGTCCGTATGTCCAGTTGCCTGTTCTGACCGAGAGTCGTAAGATCACTGGTTCTTCATGTTCTGCAGATGTAGATGCCATTGGTATGTTGTACGGCGTGTACACTAAACACAGTGAATGCCTTTAAGAGTTGTATAATCTCCTGTAGACGTATATGCCACTGGTTCTTCATGTTCTGTATATGTAGATACCACTGGTTCTTCATGTTCTGCAGATGTCGATGCCACTGGTTCTTCATGTTCTGCAGATGTAGATGCCACTGATTCTTCACGTTCTGCAGATGTTGATGCCACTGGTTCTTCATGTTCTATAGATGTAGATACCACTGGTTCTTCATGTTCTGCAGATGTAGATGCCACTGGTTCTTCACGTTCTGCAGATGTAGATGTCACTCGTTCTTCACGTCATCCAGATGTAGATGCCACTGGTTCTTCACGTTCTGCAGATGTAGATGCCACCACCGTCATCTATTGCGCGGCATTTGATCTTACGCCCTCGGTCAGAACAGGCAACTGGACATACGGACAGGTTTGTTCGTATATCTCTGAGAGTTCGTAAGTCGAATGTTCGTAAGTAAAGGAATCACTGTACCAATTTGGCAGCGGTGGCTGGCAACGCACGCCTGTAGTCCAGCTGCTGTAGGAGGCAAGGGTTTGTGGATCACATAACGGTTGCAAAACTCCCTTCCCCGTGGGTGTCGATTGTGCCATTCCCTTGGCTCTCGCCAGGGTATAAACAAAGGCGAGCAGTATTTTGCGGTCCAGCAAATGCAGACCACACCTGATTCACCTGATCTGCCTGTGTGGGAAAGAGCGTTGCTCCCTCGCACGCGTCGCTTTTCTGGGTTTTTTCCTACGTGAGTAAACACTCATTAATTGGATGAAACATCTTAATATATAGAGGACCTTAGAGCGTTGGGGGGGGGGGTGCTGCGGTGGCGAAATATTATCTCCCTAGCCTGGTATACAGGAGGTCATGGGTTCGATCCCGACCGTGACGATGCCTGCTGTCTCTCTCCCCGTGGTCGCGTGGATTTTTCTGTGGGGGCATTAAACGTAAACAAATTATCCGCGCCATGTGGGCCTCACAGCGGATGCTACAGATCTCTCCAGCATCACGTGATACTAGTAGGCCATGGCGTGTCGGTGTCACGGTACAAATTGTAAAAGTGACCCAATCGAGGAATTATACCTGAA
The DNA here is from genome assembly GCF_048934315.1 of Petromyzon marinus. Taxonomy (NCBI): domain Eukaryota; kingdom Metazoa; phylum Chordata; class Hyperoartia; order Petromyzontiformes; family Petromyzontidae; genus Petromyzon; species Petromyzon marinus. The sequence continues at coordinate 6,134,726 of NC_133721.1, read as the reverse complement.
AGTTCCCTAATTGGGAATTGATACCTGCAAGCTACCAAATATGGGACTGGCACCTGCAAACCACACAGTATGTACATTATAAATACCAGTTACCGTTTGGGGAATAATACCTGAAAGTTACCAAATAGGGAAATTATACCTCCAAGTTACCCATGTGTAAATGTAAGCTGCAAGTTGTCAAATAGGGAAATGATATCTGTAAGATCCCCAACAGGGAAATTATAAAAATACGTTTTTTTCCTTTGTCTCCTGTCATATTGAATTTGTACATGGAAGATTTTGAAACAAAAGCAATAGCTTCAAGCACAGTACAACCAGGGGCAGAGCCAGGGGGGGTGACAGGGGTGACATTCTGCGTATAAGTGTACGACACTCGGTCTGGCGGACTCCGTGCAACTGCGTTGTCAGAGTGTGTCGCCAACCGATGGCGTCTAGTTCAACAGCCTGACTCTCTAATCATTCTTGAAATTAAAATGTGTTGAATGTCACCCTGGCCTGAAATCCTGGCTCCGCCCCTGAGTACAACCATCTACTTGGTTTAGATGTGTGGATGACACATTGGTGGTCTGGCCACACGAATTTCTAAATAATCTCAAATCTCGAATGCCGTCCATCCATCTTCTTAGTTCTTTCGGTAAAGTCACGTAGAATGGAAATAAAATAATAAAAATAAAACATAATAAAATACAATTCTCACGACGTTTCGGCCACAACACAAGTAGCCTTCTTCAGGTGAATGAACAGGACTGTCCAGACGACGGCGCTTGAGTGAACACTGCCAAGCATGGACCGCGTCTTTTAAGCTGTGTGGGCGGAGTTAACATATGAATTAGCATGTTACCCAGCCCCACCTCCGGAGCGGAGGAGGGTGGCGGCTGGGCACACAGAAAAAGAAAGAAGAAGAACAGCCAAGATTGGCTGCTCTGTCCTGTGCTGCGTTATAACTATGCTATAAACTGGACTACTTTACAATACAATATTATACCATCCAATCTAAACTAGATGGTATAATATCATATCCATAGACAAATTCCACCTTTGAATTATACAATGCGTTACTATACACTACCCTATACTTTAGACTATAAAATATTAGACTTGTAACATTACACTATGTTTTATTCTATCAACCCTACTGTATACCACACTGCTGTATATTCACTATACAATTACGATACTATATATTGCCTTATGAATTATGTTAAACGTTACAATGTTATACTATTTATTATTATACAATATGCTATAAACCATACCATTGACCGTCGTGTGAAAGGTACTAAGAGGCAGTGCCAGCGAATGGACTGCAGTCTGAAAGTCACCGTAAAATACAATCAATCAAGAACTGAAATGGTTTATCACGTCTTTCCAATGATTACTAAGCCAGAATCCATCTTCTCGGTTGAAATTGTCTCTGTGTTTGTATATGTGGATGGCCTCATGAACGAATCTCTCATGGTAGCCGGATGGCTTGCAAAGAACCTCCGTCTTGGAGAAGTCAATGTCATGTGAGCCCACTGAATTATAACAGTGATCTGCCACGGCTGAGGTGTTTGTCCTACCGTGTTTCAAGTTCACGGATGCGGTTCGAGATATGTCGTTTGGTTTCTCCAGTGTAACTGCTCCCACAGAGGCAACTTAGTTTGTAGATGCCCGGGTACTGTATGTCTGGAACCACATCCTTTACAGACAGGACCAGATCACGGATTTTATGTACTGTGTTGAATTGGACCTGGATCTTGTGTTTATTCAGGATTTTGGAGATCTTTTTTGTGACCCCCGCAATGTAGGGTAAGGTGATGGTTTTGAATGGCTCCTCAAGAGGATCCTTCTTCATGACTGGAGTGATGGCTTTGCGGATTGTGTAGTCGGAGTAACCATATAGCCTTGAGAGCTTGGTGTACGTGCTTGAGTTCACTGGCAATGTGTTCCTGGTCGGAAATGCATTGGGCTCTATGGTATAGAGTTTTGATGAGGGAGTTTTTCTGGGATGGATGGTGGTGGGAATTCGGTTTTAAGTAATCATCCGTATGGGTAGCTTTCCTGTAGACAGAGTGGCTCATTGAGCCATCAGGTCTCCTTTTAGTTAAGACATCCAAAAAGGGTAGCTTGCCATCTTTTTCGACCTCCATGGTAAATCTGATGGCTGGGTGTATGGAATTGATGTGGTCGAGGAATTGGCCTAGAGCAGGCCGGCCATGTGGCCAGATGACAAAAGTGTCATCTACGTACCTCTTCCATAAGGTCGGGCGTAGAGTGGCAGTCTGGATGGCGTCAGTTTCAAAAAGTATAGGGTAGTGTATAATAACGCATTGTATAATTCAAAGGTGGAATTTGTCTATGGATATGATATTATACCATCTAGTTTAGATTGGATGGTATAATATTGTATTGTAAAGTAGTCCAGTTTATAGCATAGTTATAACGCAACACAGGACAGAGCAGCCAACCTTGGCTGTTCTTCTTCTTTCTATTTCTGTGTGCCCAGCCGCCACCCTCCTCCGTTTCGGAGGTGGGGCTGGGTAACATGCTAATTCATATGTTAACTCCGCCCACACAGCTTGAAAGACGCGGTCCATGCTTGGCAGTGTTCACTCAAGCGCTGTCTTCTGGACAGTCCTGTTCATTCACCTGAAGAAGGCTACTTGTGTTGTGGCCGAAACGTCGTGATAATTTTATTTCATTACTTTTATTATTTTATTTCCATTCTACGTGACTTTACCGAAAGAACGAAGAAGATGAATCCCTGCAGTCACGTAAGCTTTAAATCGAAATTTATCCGTTCATCCAGTTCACCATGGAAGTATAAGCTAACAGAGCTCTGCCATTTCTGGATATTCTGCTCGGACAGGTTCAAAATGCAAAACGCACACTGACGCCTTTCTGAATGCATTCACACCATCACCCCGCACAGAAATCCATTCTCATCAAGACGCGCATACATCGGGCTAAGCAAGTGTCAGATGGTGATAGTCTGAGAAATGAAATTAAACATGTTAAAGAAGCGCTGCAATTGAACGATTACAATTATGCACAAATCAACAGAGCATTGAATGCCAAAACCAAATCAAATAACACCAACATTGAAACTGACGAAGTCATTAAACTATGAAAGTACCGTAATTGCTGAAGTAACTGATAAACTAGCCAGTTGTTTGGAAAAACAAAACATCCGAGTTAGATTTGGTACAAAGGATGTATTACCGAAGCTATCAACAGAAGGTGTGTACCGGATTAATTGCACTTGTGGCAAATGCTATGTTGGGCAAACAGGACTAGTGATCAGCACAAGACTAAAATAACACCAAAGAAATATTAAATACTCCCAAATACAGCTGTCAAAATGGGCAGGACATGCGTGCCAACAAGGACAGTCAATTATGTTGATAATGTTGAAGTTCTGTCCAAAGTAGTTACTACTGACCAAGACTAATTAGAGAAGCTATAGAAATTCTGAGAACAAAAATAATTTTAACCATTCGGATAGCGACATAATTAGTGCTGCTTGGAATCGAATGATCAAATATTGCATTGTTTAAATGCATGCCAATACAGGTCACCATAGTTAAATTGGGATTACCATTGGTACGGCTATTTTAGTACACACAATCGACATCAAGTACTGTACAAGAACAATGAGCTTACATAATGTGAATGCATAATCTATGTTGATTACCATATAAATATCCCAAACGGCAATGGGTACCCATCGTCATTTATATTATTGAATCCCCACCAACCCCCGCTACTTCGCAGCAAGAAGAGCACAAGTGTTGTCACAACATCTACGCCTCTATATAAGGAACGAGACAGTGAGACTTCTCCACAATTCTGGCTGTCGCCTGATGAATCTAGTTGTAATTACTGGTGAAACGTCGTAGCTCAGATTGTAAATGTTGTGGCTTGGGCTCTCCAACACACCGGTTAGTGCTGTACTAGTACACTACACTATACACTACACTATACACTACTACACACTACACTATACACTACACTATACACTACACTATACACTACACTATACACTACTATACACTATATACACTACACACTAGTGCTGTACTAGTAAGGAAATGGCCACGTTCTGTTTACGTGACAACCCTTACTAGTTGGCTGTGTCGAGTGGTGGTGGATTTAACGACACATTTATATATTTACGCGATCTAACTAAAAAAAAAATCTGTATTCGGGAAATGATACCTGCAAGGTACCCAATGGGAATTACACGTAGCAATCAAGGCCCCCACACTGTGAGATCGCTGCAGACAGCGCCTCCTTGGTCATAGCCCTTGTGATAACCACATGTCCTCAATTATAATAATTATTATTAATTACAAAATCAGGTGTGATCTTTGGTTCTTTCGGTAAAGTCACGTAGGTAGGAAAAATAATAGATCACAACGTTTCGATCGCAACACAACAACAACAACAAAATTCAGGACCTTCTTAATGATGGCAGCAACTCTCTCGCCAGCTTCAGCAGTTTACTTGCTGTAGTTGTCTCACCTGATGACGATTGCTTGTGTTGCGATCGAAACGTCGTGATCTATTAGATTTTTTCTACCTACGTGACTATACCGAAAGAACCAAAGAGTATGGATTCCTGCAGTCACGAAAGCTTCAAATCAAGATTCAGGTGTACTCCTCCGACAGATATCGTTTAGTGCGCAAGTTGTACCGGGGTGGTCCAGATATCTTGTGACCCTCCCCCCCAAATTAATCAATCCCTCAGATGTGCTTTCCTTTGCATGTTAATTTCTATTTTAAATAAACCTTACTGAGAAAAAAACATTAAGTTTTAGAGAATTGAATAGGGGGGTCACAAGACATCTGGACCACTCTGTATTTATCTTGAGCCTCACTTTGCAGTGGTATGGGTTCAAATCTCGCGTGTTGTGTTGTGTGTGTGTATGGATACTTTATACATTCAGAGACGAGAGATTGGGGCGAGAGACGAAAGGCAGTAACCCCTCCCCACGAAAATATTTGGACGTGCGTTGCATGACATGGACACGCGGTTCCCATCCTTCCTGGACCCGCGAAATAGTCAACCCGAAAAAAAACAAAAGACCATGACCTCGAACCCATGACCTCCTGGATACCAGGCGAGGTAGTTAACATCTCACCACCGTGGGATAATTTCAACACACAAAAGACAAAAAATCTCCCGTAAATCCTTTTCAGACTGTTGGAGCAAGTTCTCTGACCTATGAAGGCCGACACGGCGCACGAGTGGGTGGGTGGCCCAACACCACGCCCGACCGCCTTTGTCTCCCCAGTGGCGATGTTTACACACCCCACCAGGTACTCATTTGAGGCTGAGTCGACCTAGGGGAGGCCCAGGACCGTTTCAGATAATCGTCACCGATGTTGGCCGTGAGCGGGAATCGAACTCGGGTGGCCAGGTTCGCGGCGCGGCGTTTCGCTAACCGCTTCACCACCGCTCCTGACGTAGGGGAGCGCCATTCCGGTCTCTCGCTGCGATATAAACAGACGACGATGCCGGATAACATTAGGACGAGATTTAGTCATTAATAATTATCCGAGTGCTTCCCGTGTGTGTGTGTGTGTTGATGCTTGTCTCTGTTGATGACATAATTATCAGGACAGGGTTACAATTTCACGTTCCGGTCATTCTATTTCTGCTACATTATAAATGTTCGATGCCCTGGTGTGGTGGCCAGTGCACTGAGGTCGCCAGTTCCATTCTATCTCCCGGCGCTGCAGTTGAGACGTTCATGCCATCCGCCTTCATCACCCGGTACTGACCGGTGCGGTGAGCTGTGGTCAAACAACCCACTTTAGGCCTATGCTTAATGGAAAAAAAACCCTCATTCAGCAGTGGATTTACAATGGGATTTTCTAAATGTGCTGGTAATTATTGGTAGCCTTGAGTAATTTTCAACGAAATAACGTAATGGTGCAAATCACGAGGAGAGAGATGGCCATCAGTGAGTAATTAGTGGGTAAACAACGAATCATGAGTGCAGTAACGAGAGCTGTGAGTCCGATGATGTTGCAGGGGGGGCATGTCAGTGTGTGAAGGGTTACTCAGGGTAGCGGTGGTGTAGCGGTCGGCGCTGCGCTACGAACCCGGCGACCCGAACTCGGATCCCGCTGTCGATTACCTGAACCGGTACTGGGATTCCTCGAGGTCAACTCGGCCTCAAATGGGTACCCGTTGCGGTGTGTAAGCATCGCCACTGGGGAGACAAAGGCGGCCCGGACGTGGTGCTGGCCACCCAATCCCCCTCGCGTGCCGTGTCGGACTTCATAGGTGCTCCTTGCGAACAGCGCTTGCCCCAACAGTCTATTCACGAGGCTTCACGGTGGGGGGTCATTGTCTTTGCCAGTAGACTGGGGAACGCTGGGTTTGGCAACTCCGTTGTGACGAGGGTCGCTGCGGTGTCGTGGCGGTACCACGGCACATCGCGCGACGCCAAGGTCCGCCGATAATGATCGCATCGTGACGCCACTATTTCGCCACTCGTCGTTGTTGTTTGTTGTTGTTATTATTATTGTATTTAGATAAAAAAAAAACCCCAGAAATGTCGTTCTGGCTCGCTTCATTTGCGGGGTAAGTGGCCTAAATCACTGGACGCACAAAACAAACATCGCGATTCGTGAGCTCGCATAATTTAGTTTCTCTTTAAAATTATTATTATTGTTATAGTGTTGTTTATGCGGCGGGAAGATCCTGTGCCCCGATAGCCGACTTCCCTGCTTACTGGGCTAAGCCCCGTTCTTCCGCGCTTTGTGCTAAGGACTTTCAGTATAGCGGGCCACGAAAATCATGTTGAATATCTGCGGAAAAGAGCTTTATAGCTCATCGGAATTCCTCCAGTATAACTTAATATTCTGATGCTGATATTGAGTACGTGGACGAATCGCGAAGCACCACTCCCATCCCATATTCAATGGCTGAATTAATTTGGCCCAATCTCTGCAATGGAGCATCCGAGCTATAAGGTCAAAGACAAGGAAGAACAATAACCAACGAACTTGGGGTCCATTCCTAAACCTTAGACCAGTCTTAAACACCTGAATCTAGTACGGTAATGGCGAGCCAACCACCTCCCCCATCCCCGTCCTCCCCCTGTCTGCTCTGATGAGTTCGGTGTGGTACTTGTACGTATGTTGATCTTCTTTCGCGCGGTACGTAGCCAACTGTGCACCTGGAACTACCGGCCGGTTCGGAACGTTAGAATGTTGCTCTTATATCCGTCAATGTATGATGTGAGTGAGGATGTGGAATACTTTTTTTTATAGATATTTTAAAAACAAAACTTTAAACACTAAAATCTAAAAAAATATAATTATATATTTTTTTAATATCTAAAAATATTTGACTTTTTATAAAAGAAATAGCCGTTCTCCCATGCAAGGGTGCGGAACAAATGCAGATCTTCTCTCTCGCCCTCTGCCCAGTGGCAGATCTTTCGCTGAAGCGTCCTCCATTCTTCCCGAGCGATCACGAGTTTCCACCTCCACGCCAACTCCACGCCAACTGTTCTGGAGTTATCCGATTTAGTTTGGTGACAGAGCGAGCAATCGGCAAAGCAATCGACGACTTGGTTCTTCAGAGAGCGCAGCTCTTTGCACGAATATATGAATACAAATAAAGACAAAAAAGATCCCCCATGTAGCCTTAACAGACTGTCGGGGCAAGTGCTGTTAGCGAGCACCTACGAATGCCGGAACGGTACACAAGGGAGTAGGTGGCCAATACCACGCCTGATCGTCTTTGTCTTCCCAATGGTAATGTTTACACACCATATCAGGTACTCATTTGAGGCTAAGTCGACCTAGGGGAGATGCGATCAGTAACCCGCTGGTTCAAATAATCGTCACTAGCGTTGCCCGTGAGCGGGAATCAAACTCGGGTAGCCGGGTTCGTAGCGCAACGCGATCATCACTACACTCCCGCTCCCCACATATACGAGTATATAAATACGCAATCCAAACCACTGCCACACTCACCAGCAAGAGCCGAGTCCGTCACGGCGGCGTGTACTCTTGCGGGCGTGCGACAAACCAGCGGTGCGAGCGGTCAAATATCAGTCGTGATGCAGCGATGCAGGCACGTCGACTGAATGAAACGTGAACTCTGAGGATCGCCCACAGCCGAATTGTCGAATTGTGCACGCGAGAATTATGTTCGGATGGCTTATGTTTACACAAGAGGATAAATCCTGCAATTGTGGCCATGCAGCCCAAACTACGAACCGTACATACTCTTCGGTTCTTTCGGTAAAGTCACGTAGGTGTAGGGGTGCTATGGGGAATAAACACATGACACGGGAAGGTGTGGTTCACCCACACCTTGGTGGCTACAACAACGTCCGCTAAGGCTCCAGTGGGTATAAAGTGCGGGGAGCCAGGGAGCTCGGGGCAGAGTGTGGGGCCCGAGGCTGAAGCAACCAGTGAAGAAAGAAGGCCAGCTAGGTGAGACCCTGGAACTCCTGTGACCGCTGCCCTTTTCAGGGCCGGCACAGCAAGCCAGTGGTGCGGCCCCAGAGCCCCAGAGTCAGAGTCCTTCTAAGGGCCGGTCTGGTCGGCGGGGTGCCGAGATCTGTGCCTAACCAGGGCCGGATCTGATAGCCTCCCTTAGAGCCCTACCAGGAGGAACTGGGAGCCTAGAGCTTAGGCTAGAGAGCCTGGGGTGTGTTCCTGAGTTATACGGGTGGAGGGGCCGCTACCCCTTCTAGTGTAACCCTTGTTAAGGTTTAAATAAATAGTGCTGCTTCTATTCTGCCGTCTCCGTGTCCTGGAACCCACTACAACTGGTGTCAGGAGTGGTCTTAAAATGGACACAAGGAGTACAAACCGATCACAGGAACCCCAGGAGGAGGACGGCTCGCCTGGGATTGCGCCAGAGGCCGCGGCCGACGATCCTGGGATGTCCCAGACGCCCCAACAGCAGCCGCCGCTGGAGGAGTGGCCGCCGATGGAGGACGGGTTGCAGGCGGCTCACTCTCGACTGGCTGAGCTGCTGTATGCCGCGGCTTCCACGCTGGAGGAAATCAACCGCGCGGGGCTGCGGGCGCAAAGGCGGCAGAGAGACGAACGCCGTTCAACGGCCATTCCCGCCGAAACACAGCCACCAGATTTCGGATTTGCCGCCATGACAGTGTCCGCCACGGCGATTGGAGGGTCGCAGCGCCACGTGGACGCTGTGGGCCAATCAGCGGTGGTGACGTCATCACCAACGGACGCCCGCTGTCAGGACCAATCGGCGGGCGCATCGTCATCACCTGCGCGACCGCCGATGGGTGTCCCCAGCCCCTCAGACACCGGTGGAGAGGCCGGAAATGGCGCGCGGCACCTCTCAGAGACGAAGCCATCGTTTCAACAACGCCTGCCGGTGTTGAAGGAGTTCGTTTCAGACGGCGGCGACTGGGGGGCCTTTCAACGCCGCTTTCTCGCTCATCAAGAGATGGCCGGCTGGACGGACAACGAGGCGTTGAGTGCGCTACCGGCCATGCTGGACGATGACGCCCTTGCTACGCTCATCACAGCTCCCAGATCAACGCGATCTACGCTACAGTCGGCGCTCCAGGTCCTCACCATAGTCTACGGGCCATCGTCGGACTGCCGCAAACTCTTCCACGAGCGGTGCAGGGGCCAGAAGGAGCCACCGCTGGCGTATCGCACGGCTCTCCTGGCCCTCGCAAAAGCGGCTTTCCCGCGGATGGACGGCGAAGGGGTGGACGCGATGGTGACGGAGAAGCTCCTGGCGTTGGCCCAGGAGCTACAGATCGTCATCGTCGCAGAGGACGACGCGGACATGTGCTCCTTGCGGGCAGCAAGACACATCCACGCGCACCTGATAGCGCAGCGTCGATCACCTCTCGTCCCCAAGGGCGCAGCTGCGGTGTGCGCTGGGACGCCGACCATCCCCCCCTCCGAGGAGGTCTTCGCGGCGGGTCGCCCGGTGGAGTGGAGATCCGGAGGGAGGCCGGCTCGGACCACACCGGATCGCCAGGAGCACCCCAAGGCGCTCATCACGTGCTACAACTGTGGCCGCAAGGGCCACGTGGCTGCGGAATGCCGGGCGCCTCGTCAACGACAGCCGGGACGGTCGGACGGCGCTCCAGCCTACAGGCCTCCGCATCGCAACCCGGCAAGTCGCGGCACCCCACATGCTCGGCCTGTGCACACACCTGTCCCCACCTCGCGCGTTTCGGTGTACGGGCCTCGGGGTACGCCCATTGGTTTGTTGGGTGGCGGCGGGGTCGAGAGGGTGCTCGGGCCGGGGCAGTGGACGGAATTGGCCCACCGCATTGTTGCTGCGTCGGCAGGCTCGTCCGTGGTCGCGGGTCGCATTGACGGGGTCGAGGTGCGTATCCTCGTCGATACGGGAGCTTCGGCGACCATTGTGTCAGACTTGATTTATAATATTCTTCCCGTTCAAAGCCGCCCCTTGCTCCCAGTCACCGTTCCGTGTTACGCAGCGAACGGGGGTTCGCTGGGTATCATAGGCCAAATTCGAGCACAAATTTGCATTGGCGATATCAAACTCTCCGGGCCGATATTAGTCTCGTCCTCGCTGGCGGTTCCGTGCTTGTTGGGGACGGACTTTTTGGGCAAAATGCCGATTAAAATTCTAATTGATCAGGGTTGCATCGAGCTTCCCTCGGGCCGACGGGTAACATTCCTGCCTTCCCCTGTCACCTCAAGGGCAGCGTGCGCGTCGATACAAGCGTTCGTCACTCGGACGGTGCGTGTACCTCCCGGGGCGCAAATGCTCGTGCCCCTTCGCTTGCGTCGGCCTTTCGTGCCCGGTGTTCTGGACCAGGGAATTCTGTTAGGGCCCTCGAGGGCTGGGGAAAACGGGCTGGATCTGGTGGCCGCTCAAACGCTCGTTAAGGGGAGCGATGACCCGTTTATCCTCGTCCTTAACGTTGGCGTACAGACGGCCGTCGTTCCTCAGGGAACTGTGCTCGCGCACGCGACACCGGTCCCCGTGGTAGACACGGTTATGGGTAATGTGGGGACCGATCCTCTGGCTCAACCGCATTCTGAGGGGGACGATAGTTGGATGGACACACTATGTTCGGGCACGAGTGATCTGTCCGACTCCCAGCGTGCCGGCCTACGCACCCTTCTGACGGAATTTTCCGATGTTTTTAGTAAACACAAATATGACATTGGGTGCACGAAATTGTTGCGTCACCACATTGACACGGGTGACAATGCCCCGGTACGCCAGAATCCTTTTCGGTTAAGTCCGGCCGAAAAAGATCATGTCAAATTGGCAGTGGATGACATGCTGGCTGCAGACATTATAGCCCCTTCCACCAGTCCATGGGGAGCACCCATAGTGCTTGTCAAAAAGCACGATGGGTCCTTGCGATTCTGTGTGGATTTTCGCCGCCTTAATAAGATCTCCGTGGCCGACGCGTATCCACTTCCCCGGATGGACGAATCTCTGGATGCTCTGGCTGGCGCACGTTTTTTTTCTACGTTGGACTTGTTATCCGGATTTTGGCAACTCCCATTGGATGATGAGTCCAAGCCAAAGACTGCGTTTCGCACACCACACGGCCTATTCCAATTTAACCGGTTACCTATGGGATTACACTCCGCTCCGGCGACATTTCAGCGCCTTATGGAACTGGTTTTGGCTGGCTTACAGTGGAACGTCTGTTTGATCTATCTGGATGACGTCATCGTGTTCAGCAAGACATTTGACGAACACCTTTTGCGCTTGCGCGCCGTGTTCCTCAAAATGCGTGCTGCGAATTTGAAATTTAAGCCGCAAAAGTGCCACCTGCTACGGGAATCCGTACGCTATTTGGGGCACATCGTCAGCCGCTCGGGCATATCCACCGATCCCGCAAAGACGCAGTGTGTCAACTCCTGGCCAACCCCCACCTCGGTGGCTGAGGTCAGGAGTTTCATTGGATTTGCGTCTTATTACCGGCGGTTCGTCGCGGATTTCGCGACCATTGCTAAGCCCTTACACGCTCTGACGGCGAAGGGAGTGAAATTTCACTGGGGCCAGGAGGAGGAGGTCGCTTTTTGTTCCCTTCGCGACGCTCTCGTGCGGGCCCCTCCATTGAGCTACCCCGATTTTTCGGAACCCTTCCTGCTCGATACAGACGCCAGCAATACGGGCATTGGGGGTGTGCTCTCACAGGTGATCTGTGGTGTGGAACGCGTCGTGGCTTATGGCAGTAGGGTTTTGTCTCCGGCGGAACAGAGATACTGCGTCATGCGTCGGGAACTCTTGGCTATTGTATTTTTTATGCAACAGTATCGCCCATACCTGTACGGTCGGCATTTCACTGTCCGTACGGACCATGCGGCATTACAATATGCCTTGCGGGTGACACAGCCTTCGGGGCAATTGTCCCGATGGCTCGAAATCCTTCAGGATTATGATTTCACGACCACATATCGGAAGGGTGCTCGGCACACTAATGCGGATGCGCTGTCTCGCCTGCCGCCCGCCTCAGATTGCGCTTGTCTCAGGGGATCGGGGCGTTGTAAGCCGCCAGAGGATAGCCCCCCCTTAGATATCCCGGTTCTCGCTGCTGCCACTGAGGACCCCTTGCCTGAGGGTCCTGTCGGGGAGGGAGGTGCGGACTCCTTGCTGGGGTTGTCTGTTGCGGAATGGGGGCGCCTCCAGATGGAGGACGCATCCCTCCTCGCGTTGCGTCGTCGCGCAGGGGGTTCCGTGCGGGGGGTCGCGGGGATTGATTCGTACGGGCTGCTCCAGGGGCTCCTAATGCATTGGGATGGGAGGGCCTGCCGTCACAGGCTTGTGGTGCCATCCGCTTTGCGGGGTAAGGCCGTTTGGGCCGCACACGAGCGACTTTTGCACCTGGGGACCCACAAGACCCTTGCCGTGCTCCAGCTGGATTTCTTCTGGCCGGGTATGGCAAGGGATGTGGATGACCTCCTGGGTGCATGCACTCAGTGCGCCCAACGAAAACCACCAGCGAAAGGCGCCTGCCCACCGCTACAATCTATCACGGTCTCTCGGGTTAACGAACTCGTCGCACTCGATATATTGGGGCCCTTCCCTGCGACCCCTAGGGGTAACAAGTACCTGCTGGTTGGCGTGGAATATTTCACCCGATGGCCTATGGCATGGCCTCTTGCTAACCAGTCAGCAGCAGCCGTTGCCGAGGCCTTTGTCCAGGGCTATGTCCTCGACAAGGGTGCTCCCGAACGGCTGCTGACTGACCAAGGGAAGAACTTCTCTGGCGTCCTTCTGCACGAGGTGTGTGCGCTTCTTGGTACGAAAAAGATTCGCACTTCCCCCTATCACCCACAAACCGATGGCATGGTGGAGCGGCTGCATAGGACGCTCACATCTATGTTGTGTCACCAGGTGTGTGACTCCCAGACCGATTGGGACCTTCACATTCCGGGGGTTTTGGCCGCCTATAGAATGGCTCCTCACGCGGCAACCGGCTTCTCGCCGTTCTTTTTGATGTACGGTCGCGACGTTGACCCACCAATTGCGAATCAGCTCCGCGTCTCGGAAACCAGCAGAAAATCGAAATTGGCCGACCACGTTAAATTTAATATCCTGAGGTTGACCGAGGCGCGGGAGGCAGCGGCCCAAAACTCTTCCTCTCGGCAGAAGGCCAACGAGAGGTTGCGATCGCGCCAATCACGCACACATGCGTGGAAGCCAGGCGATCAAGCCTGGCTGCACTGCCCTCAGGTGCCGTTGGCGACCTCGGCGAAATTGTTGCGGCCTTGGAGGGGCCCTGTGGTTATTGTGAAGGTTATGCGGCCGCAGTGCGTTCATATCCAGTGGGGGAAACGCCGCTGGTACGTACACCCCTCGCGTCTGAAGCCGTTTGTGGCGCCGCGCGTCCCTCCACCACATTACACAGGCCGAGCATGTGATGTCTCCGCTGACTCCCGGACGGCGTCTTCGTCACCTGCCCTTGATGCTTCACTAACTGTTCCACCTTCAGGCGCCTCAAGAATGACGGCTTCCAGCGCGCCTGCGCCACCCGGTGGGGACGGAGTTTGCCCTTCCGGGGTGACGGAAGACGGTGCACCTGCACAGCCGGTGCCCACTGCCGGGCCGACTGGACCCTCCCCCTACGATGGACCCGCAAATCGGACTCGCGCCAAAATGCGTCGCTTGTTGTAAAAATGGTTCTTGTTACTCTTGTTGTTCACTGTTAAGTTTTCTTGCTGCGTTGATGGGGGGGGCGGGTACAATGTATATGTGTATATAGTGTAATTTTGTATAGGTGGGTTGGGTTATTTATTGGGGTGTTCGTTCTTATGAGGCACGCACGGGTGAGGGTTTGTTGTGTTTATTGTTCGAGTATTGTTGCAGCCGGGACGGCTGCGGGTTACACGGGAGGGGGTGATGTAGGGGTGCTATGGGGAATAAACACATGACACGGGAAGGTGTGGTTCACCCACACCTTGGTGGCTACAACAACGTCCGCTAAGGCTCCAGTGGGTATAAAGTGCGGGGAGCCAGGGAGCTCGGGGCAGAGTGTGGGGCCCGAGGCTGAAGCAACCAGTGAAGAAAGAAGGCCAGCTAGGTGAGACCCTGGAACTCCTGTGACCGCTGCCCTTTTCAGGGCCGGCACAGCAAGCCAGTGGTGCGGCCCCAGAGCCCCAGAGTCAGAGTCCTTCTAAGGGCCGGTCTGGTCGGCGGGGTGCCGAGATCTGTGCCTAACCAGGGCCGGATCTGATAGCCTCCCTTAGAGCCCTACCAGGAGGAACTGGGAGCCTAGAGCTTAGGCTAGAGAGCCTGGGGTGTGTTCCTGAGTTATACGGGTGGAGGGGCCGCTACCCCTTCTAGTGTAACCCTTGTTAAGGTTTAAATAAATAGTGCTGCTTCTATTCTGCCGTCTCCGTGTCCTGGAACCCACTACATAGGTATAGAACCAAACAGTATGCATTCCCGCAGTCACGAAAGCTTCAAATCAATACGAACCGGACAGGAACCCGCTGTGGTCTGCGCTCCTTCAACGGAGGAGGAACCACAAAACCACACCAACTCTCTCTCTCCTGTTGCCCTCTCGTCGTGGTCAGCAGAGCTCATCATTGGGCATCTGGCTCCCGAAGAACATATTGCCATCATACGCAAGGATAAAATGTTACCCCCCCCCCCCCCCAGCAGCTACCGGAGGAGCTACGCGTCCACTGCAACGTTAAAAGAACGATCGAAGAGCGCCCGGACATCGAGACGACGACGACGCTAATCACGAGCGGACGTGGTGGGGAGTGTTGGTGGTGGTGGGGGGACAGAGGCACTCGCCTCTTGCTGCTCAAAGTGCGGCGGTAAAGGGCCACCGCCACGCCAATTGTTATGACCGCAACGACGCTTTGGTCTTTGGTCATTTCAATCGCTGGGTAACAAGGTGGGGAGGGGGGGGGGGCGGAAAATGATGGCGATAACTTTTATATCGATCCGCCAGACCTCGGCAACAAAAATGAAGGCCGTTTGTGTTGTGGCCGAAACGTCGTGATTTTTTTTGTTATTTTATTTTTTACCTACGTAACTTTACCGAATAGAACCAAAGAGTATGGATCCTTGCAGTCACGAAAGCTTTAAATCTAGAAAACAAAAAACTTGTTAATACCAAAAAAAACCACGCGCGTTTCCTTGGCGATAAGCTGCTTGAATGTGGCTTAAACTTGACATTCAGTTGACTTCTTGCTTAGTCTGCTAAAAATCACATTCTGCTCCAAATATTTTGGCGTGAGAGTGGTTGTTCGGGGGCACCGATTATAATCCAATGCTTTGGTTCACGGTGACGCGGTGTCTATAAATCCTTTAGCTACAAATTACCAAAAAATAACAAAGCACAAAGTAAGTGAAAACTTCCCATCGATTCGCTGTACAGTTCGCTGGGCGCCACGGTGACTATGAGATGTTAACGACCTCGCCTGGTATGCAGGAGGTCGTGGGTTCGTTCCAGAGTTTCCGTGTATCTCTCCTGGTGGTCGCGTGGATTTCTTTCAGGCTCCACCGGATTTTCCCTCCACATTTAGAATCAACATCACGCGTTTGGAGTTTTTGGCCGCTATAAATGTCCACGTGATGATAAGCCACTTCGGTGAGCTATCATTTGTGGCCGGGTCGCTTCTGAAAAAGAGCTATATAGCTCAGTGGGGCCTTACCTGGTACAATACAATTAATGTATAGTTTTAGTTACTTTTAGTTACAATTTAGACCCTGAATGCGCAAGTACAACTGTTTTTTTCTTGAATTCACTGCTGGATGAGGGCTTCCCCACATCATCATGCGGGTTCTTTGACCATACTTCACCACCCTGGTCAGTGTGGATTGGTGAAGGCAGGCAGCTTAGACGTGCCAGTATAGAATTACAGGACAACAGTGGGTAACGCTGCACAGCTCTCTGCCTATAACACCTCTCATGCTTGCTGGTCGCCCATTCAAGTACTGTGCAGGCTCAACCGTGCTTCGCTTCCGAGGGCTGACGAGATCTGGGTGATTTTCAGACCCTTAACATCGATAAGGAAAAGCAGGCACGCCACATGCACTTTGTAGATCATTGGGAATTTATTGGAAAGTTTTCTGAGGTTTACCACTGAGTAAGTTTTCTGTAAATGTGTAGTGACACAGCGCTGACTGTTGTACGGCAGCTGCAACTGCAGGTGGACACTTAGCGCACACGCCGCTGAGCCACATACACGGCTGTGTGTGTGCGTGTGCCGGCAGGGTGGAGGAACTGGGGCAAGGGTCACGGAAGACCTCATAGGAAGTCCCCCTGGAACCCTCTGGTGGGTGAATAAAAGCAGTGGAGAGCGAGAGCTCCCGGCTGCCGGTTCTGGGAGTGGACTCGTCTCGTCGTCACCGTCGTCGCTGTACCTTCGTCGCTGCCGCCTTCGACCGATCATTCCGTGGTCCGGACAGTTGTTGGCTGTCTCGGTCGACACCGTCGGTGCAACGCGGACAGGGTTGTGTCTAGGCCAGGCCGTATGGCAGTGGAGTCATGAGAGAGGGGGCCGCGGTTGGTGGTGTGATCATAAGAAAGGAAAGACGGTGCCTCCTGCGACTACCTCGTCTCCGACTGAGTGTGTGCGCCATACGCCACTCGCGCACATACGCCTCGAGAAGGGAGAGATGGAGACGAGGCCTACGAAACTACTCATGTAGGTATGTTCAACTGCTTTCACATCGTACGTAGCCAACCGTGCTAATCCGAGGAGCGGGGGAAGGAAAACCAACTAAACACAAAAAGACAGTTGTAAAGAAATGAGTTTTCAATGTAGATGTTTTAAAAGTACATAGCTCCAGTGACTTCCTAATATCGGAAGGAAGAGCGTTCCAGACGGCCACAAGAAGTGCATCTGAAAGCGTGCGATTCAGTGACCGGCTCATGCACATTCATGCACATCCGTTCCTTTCTTCCATTCAACCATCTCTGTGAATCAAAGTAATGCGACTTAGGGAACGGCGCACAGAAGCAGATATGACGCGGGGGGGGGGGGGGGAGTTTACCTATTGATGGTGTGAAAAGGGAATTTTTAAGAGCTGCGAAAGTTTGGGGTACCACTACTTGAAAAAATATACTGTACCATTGAAAATTTGTTTAATGTTTGGTTCGATTTAGAACAAAAAAAAAATTCCCTTTTCACACCATCAATAGGTAAACTCCCCCCCCCCGCGCCAACCGGCATGTGCACCCGCATGTACACCACCTCTACACCGTTCATCATGCTAAGTCGGCCAATAAAATGCTCATTTTTATGCTAATTCCTTTGTCAAGGCACCTTGTTTCCTCGCACACAGCTTAAAGGTCGCGGTCTGAGCGTGGCTGTGTTTCACTCCAGCGCTGTCCTCGAGATAGCCTGGTCCCTTCACCTGATGAAGGCCGCTTGTGTTGTGGCCGAAACGTCGTGATTTTTGTTTTATTTTTGACCTACGTGACTTTACCGAATAGAACCAAAGAGTATGTGTTTAGGGTGTCAATTCACACAGCTGCCTGGATTCGAACCCAGGCACTCGGGGATTCCGGCTCAGCGCTCTGACCTCTAACCTCTGAGCCGCATCGCCATCTCTTAACTAAAGTGCATTTAATAGCACCGACTTAAATTATCATCATTACTTCTCACCAAGTGGCCTTAGCCAACCGACTTGTGATTCAACTGTTGCAACCCTTTTTTGATCCCGACCCTGACGTTGTCTGCTGGATATTTTGAGTTTGCTTGTCCCTATCTCTCTCCCCATGGTCGCGTGGATTTTTCTTTAGGTCCTCCTGGTTTTCCCTCCACATTTAGATTCAACAACACGCGTTTATAGTATTTTTTGGCTGCTATAAATTTCCACATGATGATAAGCCACTTCGTTGAGCTATCATTTGTGATGGCCAGGTCGCTTCTGAACAACACGCTATATAGCTCAGTGGGGCCTTACCTCGTAAAATAAAAAAAGATTGCTTAGTTTTTAGCTTTGACCATACTTCACCGCGCTGGTCAGTGCGGGTTTATGATGAAGGCGCGGTGGGGGGGGGTCTGGGAGGGGGGTTGGCAGAGGTCTCAGACGGCACTCACCACTGATGTTGAATGTGGCCGGAAGTGCGACGCGGTGCGCTAACCGCTCCGTCACCGCTCCACCCCTAACCTTGTACATTGGAACCTATTTTGCATACCGCACGTAATCGCCCAAGCGTGCTTAATCGGAGGTACCAGCCGGTGGCTCGTGCAACAACAACAACAAAACCACGGCGATTTCCGCATGCGGCTGAGGGCAGGCGCATTTGAAGGAATGGTCAAAGAGCAACAACCTTCAAGTGCAAAGTTGCCGGACGACACGCGGAGGCTTTAACCCCCCCCTCTCCCACCTCCCGGGCGTACGCGCGGGTCTCAGCGCATGAACCATTCGAGAGAATCAATATCCCCCACCCCCACAAACCGGCCCACGCATGCGACCTTAGCCCGCCCCCCCCGTGCGGTTGCGCGTTAAGCACCCACGTGGTGCGCCCTATGCGCCGCCAGCGAAGCCTCCCCAGGTAGGAACGAGGGCGGCTCTGCCGGCGCTCGCAGCGCTGATTCGGGCGGCCCCGAGTCGGAGTCTTTATTTATTTGCTTCTTCGCTCTTCGCCTGGGACAGACCGGTGTCCCCGCGCGCGCGCGCGCCGCGGAATTGTCCGAGTCACGGGAAGGGAACAGAAGAAGCTCGCTCGTTCGCAAGCTTTGGCGGACGAACGCTCCTCCGTGCCGTTCGGTGGCCGATCCACCGCCCATTCCCCTCCATTGATCAAGGCGCAGTACAACAGGCAGGGCGCAGTGCCGTAATAAAACCAAAGCCACAGTGCAATGTTTGGCCACCATAAACAAAACTACTGACCAATAAATTCAACCACTGCGGTCTGCGCTTGTTTTACAGAAGAGTAGCACAATTACACGAACTCTCTCTCTCGCTGTGTCTGCTGAAGCCCTCTCGTCGTGGCCAGCAGACTTTGACATTGACTTCGAGCTCCTGAGCAGAGCGCCTTCCTACGCAGGAGCGCAAGAGCCGTTCCGTCTCGTCGCTCTGTGGCGGCGGTGATCGTCGTTGCACGGACATCGCTCGTCCGATACAGACAGCGCTCCTTCGGCGAACACTCCCGTCGCTCATCTTTCGCTGCAGCGGGATCTCAAACCTGCACCGCGGCGGTTCAGGGAGGCGGGATGTTGACTACGTCGCCTGGTATGCAGGAGGTCGCGGGTTCAATCCCGACCCTGACGCCTGCTGCGTCTTTGGAGTTCGCGTGTCTCTCTCCCCGTGGTCGCGTGGACTTTTCTCCTGGTCTTCCGTTCCCCCCCTCCACCCCCTCCACATTTAGAATCAATATCACGCGTTTTTGATTATTTGGTCGCTTTACATTCCCGCGTGATGATGAGCCACGTCTGCCGAGCTATCACTCGTGGCCGGGTAGCTCATTATTAAAAAATAAGAGCTACGCGTGGGCCTTTACCTGTTTAAAACATTAAAATAAACCCATGGTAGTTTATAGTTGAGTTTATATGCTCGGCTTAACGCGTCGCTCTTCTGTCGGGCCCCACACACTCTCACCCCACTCTCCACCCTCTTTACAATTCCCCTCGCGGCACTGGGATTTGCGAGCGAGTGTCCAGAACGCGGGTTTTTTTTGTTGTTCCGATTGCTGCCGTGCAGAAGGGGTTTGGGGGGGTAACCATGGCGCTGTCCGAAGCGCGCGCCGCCTGGGGCACAAAGGCGGCGCTTGTGCTGCGCTCGCGGGCCAGCCCACAGCGAGCCCCTGCCGAGACAAAGACAAAGGTCCCCCGTGTAGCCTGAAACAGGCGATCGGGGCAAGTGCTGTTAGCGAGCACGTATGAAGGCCGGCACGGCGCACGAGCGGGTGGGTGGGTGGCCAACAGCACGCACGGCCGCCTTTGTCTCCCTAGTGGGGATGTTTACGACACACCGCACCAGGTACTCATTTGAGGCTGAGTCGATCTATGGGCAGCCCAGGTCCGATTCAGATAATCGTCGCTGATGTTGGCCGTGAGCGGGAATCGAACTCGGGTAGCCAGGTTCGTAGCGCAGCGCGCTAACTGCTACACTACCGCCCCCCGCACACACCACTACACACACACAGATAATAAATACATTATTCCAATCACAACGTTCCCTCCGTGTGTGTCTCTCTCGCTCGCTCGCCCCTCAATGATCTCACGTCTGAGACGGGGGAAAAATAAGTACCAAGTCTATAATGATAAAACTTCCTCTTCCCCCGAGTGTTTTTCAGCAGATGAAAACAAATGCCCGTTTGTTTTGTGTGTGCGCGTGTGTGTGTGCGTGTGTGCGTGTGCGCGTGTGTGTGTGCGCGTGTGTGCGCGCGCGTGTGCGCGTGTGTGCGTGTGTGTGCGTGTGCGCGTGTGTGCATGCGTGTGCGCGTGTGTGCGCGTGTGTGCGTGTGTGTGCGTGCGCGCGCGTGTGTGTGTGCGTGTGTGTGCGTGTGCGCGTGTGTGTGTGCTGGTTGGGGGAGCGGTAGTGTAGTGGTCAGCGCGCTACGCTATGAACCCGGCCACCCGGGTTAGATTCCCGCTCACGGCCAACACCAGTGACGATTATCTGAACCGGTCCTGGGCCTCCCCTAGATCGACTCAGTCTGAAATGAGTACCTGGTGCGGTGTGTAAACATCGCCACTGGGGAGACAAAGGCGGTCGGGCGTGGTGTTGACCACCCACCCCCTCGTGTGCCGTTCCGGCCTTCATAGGTGCTCGCTAACAGCATTTGCCCCTACAGTCTGTTAAGGCTATACGGGGGATCTTTGTGTGTGCTGGTGGGGGGGGGGGCAGTATCGCAGCGAACAGCGAACTGAGCTACAAACCCGGCCTACCCCGAGTTAGATTCCTGCTCACGGCCAAAGATTACCCGAGTACCGAGTGCGGTGTGTCAACATCGCCACTGGGGAGACAAAGGTCGCCAGCCGAGGTGCCGGCCAGCCCACCCCCTCGTGTGCCACGCCGGCCTTTATAGTTCGCTCGCTAATAGCACTCGCCCCATAAATCCGTTAAGGTTAGACGGGTCGATCTTTGTCCGTTTGCGCGTGTGTCTACGATCAACTGGCGTATATTTGAATCTGTCTTGGGCACATCCCAGGTCCACTCAACCTCGAATGGGTACGGTGTGTAAGCGTCGGCACCGGGGAGACAAAGGCGGCCGGGCGATCAGTGGTACGGAGGTGAGCAACAACGTGGGGCCAGGGGCGACAGACGCACAACACGGATGCATCTATGTATGCTGAACTTCTTTCGCACCGTACGTCGCCAACCGTGCTGAATACACAACACGTGACCTCCCGACATCAGAGGAAGTCCAGCGAACGAGCACGCGGGTCTCCAGCGCAACCAACCCTGGACGATTACAAAGTAAGATTATTATGGACTAGCCTTTTGCCCGTCCAAGGATGGGTGTATTGCAGTAAATCCGAAATTTGCAAGCGAAAAACGGACCGCGACTTTGATTTTCATTGCATCAATTCGTGTGCAATTTGTAAGACCGCGGTGACGCAGACTTTAATTTAAAGGTTATAATCCCTTGTTCATCATGATGTCCTTTTTACTTTGATGTCTCAATAGCGTTACGGAGATCGCGTGTCGTGAGGGTTCTGCCTTTGTAGTGAGGGTTTGTTAGTTGCCGCTGAGGAGGGGGGAGGAGGCGCCTCGCCCCCCCCCCCCATGTGGAGTGACGTCACCCGCCAATTTTTATTAATGAGAGGGGGGTCCATGTGGAGGACGTCACCTGTTCATGAGTATTAATGAGGGGGGCTGGCCGACGTGGAGTGACGTCACGCGCGGGACACACAGACATTCTTGGCTCATTATAGTAGTAAATATTCTAACCTTGCACTCCAGTGCTAGTGCCTTACACTGATAATCTCTACTACTCGAGGCCAGCCTGGCAGCCTTCCGGAAAATATACAGTGATAACTTAAATCTTAGATCCCCCCTATGCAGACTCATATATACAGGGTGCTTCAAAACAATGTTGGCACTTACATGAGACTATCGTTTTTAATGGGAAAAGAACGGATAATGCACTGTAACATGATAACAAATGTACGTTAATAGTTTCAAAAAGTCAAAGAGTCACCACTTGTTCGCCATCGTTGTCAACGCGTTGCCTGGAATCTTCTCCAGGTGGTCTCCAGAGCCCGGAGGCAGCAGCACATTTCTTGCGGTGTTGTTGCAAATTCTCAGAAGTGTTGAAAACATTGTTTTAACCACCCCGTATCTCACTAACTTCTAAATGAGTGATATACCGTTCTTGCGAACAGCTTTTTGTGTTTAGTCTGTTGTTCCCCCCATACCCCCGCCGCACCTGCGATTAGCGCGGTTGGCTACGTACAGAGCGAAAGAAGTTCAACATACTTACACGTACTGTACACATCCATTCGCAGCCACTCGAGTAAATCGTCGGAGGTGAAGTGCTTCTTCATCCTTGGCAAGCGAGACTGCCGTCAAATCGATGGATGAAGCCTTGTAGAAGTGAAACGAGGCGACGAGGAGTGTTGCGCAACAGGAAAGGGGACAGCTGACCTCTTGACACCCACGCTGAAAAATGATCCGGCCTCTTAGCTTCCCGTTCCTATGGAGCCCCCCCCTCAACCCTCGCCCCGTTCCCCCACCCTTGCTATTAAAGTTAACAGTCGAGAAAGCGAATCGTAACACACACCCCTGCTCAGTCCGCTGCTGGATGAGGGCTTCCTCCCCGCGCCACCGTGCGTGCAGGTCGTTGGGTTTATTTCGCTTTGCTTCAGCAGGCTGGTCAGCGTGGGTTGGTAAGGGCGGGCAGCGTAGATGTGGGGGGCGTAGAGGTGCAGTGTAACAATGGATTTTTGTTGCATCCTGTGGTGCAAATCACGAAACCGCGCAGCCTCCAACACCCGCTGTGCATTACGGCGGTATGTAATGTATGTGTAGTGTAACAGCGCCGACTGCTCTCCAGCAGCGGCAACTGCGGTGCACAAACAGTACACACGCCGGTGAACAAATACACGGCTGAGTGTGTCGGCAGGGTGGAGGAACTGGGGTAAGGGTCGTGGAAGACCCCCAACTGGAAGCCCCTGGAACCCGCTCGTGGGTTCGAGAAGGGAGGCGCGGCCAGGGCGGAGCCAGGCCGCGCCGGGGAGCATAAAAGCAGCTGAGAGCGGGGAGCTCGGGGCTGCCGGTTCTGGGAGGTGGACTCGTCTCGTCGCCGCTGTCGTCGCCTTCGCCGCCTTCGTCGCTGCCGTCTTCGCTAGATGCTGCGCTGCCGGATAGTTGTTGGCTGTCTCGGTCAGCGCCGTCGGTGTTACACGGTCAGGGTTGTGTTTAGGCTGGGCGAGACGACTCGTGAGAGCGCGAGAGCGAACCTGTGAAGTGTGGAGGTGTTACTAAAGAAGGTGCCTCCTGGAAACCCATGTCTCCGAATCGCTGACACGACATATGTACTATGTCGAATTTCTTTTGCACCGTACGTAGCCAACCGTGCTAATTGGAGGTGCGGGGAAGAACAACAAACTAAACACACAAAGCGGTTCTAAAAAAATTAGTTTTCAATCCAGATTTAAAAGTGCATAGCTCCAGTGGCTTCCTAATGTTGGAAGGAAGAGCGTTCTAAGATGGTCAGTGTGCGATGCACTGACCATCTTGGTTCGATGGCCAGCCAAAATCCGCTGCTGCTAGGATGGCCGGAGTTCGCGTGATGGTTTTTGTGTTCACTTGACAGGATCAGCGAGGTATTGTGTGGTTCATTTATGGCGAGCACTTTGCGTGTAATGAGTGGTCACACATCCAAGCACTATCCAGGTTCAAATCCTGCTTAGTTTCCTCTATCTGAAGAGATGGGGCGCATACCAAATGATTTGGTTTATGGGCGCAAACAATAACATGCATCATGTGCATACACACTTGCACTGTGTGTGTTTAACACGTAGCCTACACGTGTGTACACTGCCGTCACAGTGCAGCCACCGCACCGCATGGCTGCAGTGGCGCGTGGCGTCTCGGCAGCGCTGCGGTTTGCCGCTGCACGCTGCAGCTCGCTCACTTCCTGAGCTTTGTGTTGTGCAATTTTCATCATCACCCCCACCCCAATCCCACAAAATTTGAGCGTTTGTCTGGGGCCTCGCAAATACAATCCCCCGCTGTACGGGGGAGAGACGGTCCATCCGCCACACGCTGTGTTGAAGACGCTCTGTTGCTAACCGAGATTTCGTTTCTTCTCCGGGGATCGCCACTCTGCCGTCACTTTAACTCTTTTTAAACAAGACGTCATTGAGGTCAAAACAATACAAATGCGAATGTGCGTAATTGTTTCGAAAGATCGTTCGATTAGATTTACTTTATAATTATGTAATATTTTACATCTTCATGATAGGGTCCTCCCCTTTTTTCTGGCAACAAAACAGGTGTTAAGATGTTAAAACACCAAACTGAAACTTTTTACAAGGAATCGTGTCTGCATTAACCACAATACTTGTGGTCAGAATGTAAACAAAAAAACACTGATAATTGATTGCATTGTCCTGGAAACTGATTGGTCCACACCAGAGAGAGACGTCTCTGCAGGCAAACTCACTTCGTCGGTCTCTTCCCCTCGCACTGCTGGACTTTAGGATTCCATCACGTCGTCCCATCGTTACATCGTCCTATCATCCCATCGTCACATCGTCCCATCATCACATCTTCCCATCGTCACATCGTCACGCCGTCTCATTGTCACGTCGTCCCATCGCTGAGCCTCCTGAAAGTCAGTGGGATACACAACAACAACTGGGAGAGGATTTTTTTGTTTTTAGAATCTCGCTGGTTACCGAGCACAGGCCCAAAAGCCCTAAATCACTTGCGGTCAGCAACAAACAGCACTATCCAAAGTGGAAGAGGTAACAGTGCAAACGATTATTGAATCATTGCAATATTATGCTCATTTGGAAAAAGGGACGATGATGATGGGAGGACATTCCACAGTGTGGTAAATGAGTGGGTGAGTGAGAGAATGAGTGGGTGAGCGAATGAATGGGTTAGCGACCGAGACTGCGGTGCTTGTCTACAGTGTGGATGAGACGAAACGATGAGTCCGGTATCCCAAGGGCCTCCACGTGGAAGGGGAGACAACAGTGAGTGAAGCTGCGACCGCGCATGGTTCTACACCGGCCACTGAAACCACCAATGCCGCGATCTCTGATTTACGACCAAAGAGAAAGCATTTGCTGAGACCAGTGAAATCCACATTATCTTCCTGCTTCTAGGCTGCGAGCGTGGGAATCGTCTGCATTGTTATAACAAACATTCAACAACAATGGTGGCGAGCAACCGCCAGACGTTTTTTCGATGCACGTGAGAATTGTTATTCTGGTAAAAGTTACAACCCTCGCAAAATGCACATCACAAAGCTAATTACTCCATCAAAGGATTTCACTCGCCACAGACTTCCCGTCCACGGTTCGATTAGAAACACGCCGAGGTCAGCAACATAGCCTCCAACTCCTCCTGTATCTCCTCCCTCCCACCCCTTACGAACACTGTTCGTAAATTAACAGAAGTGGTAAATCTCGTTTCCACGTTGCAGCAGGCGCAGATAATAATCGGGGTTTCACATACATCGTTAAATATTTTCACTTTTTTTAAGCAAAAAAAAACACCCGTGCAGACAACCACGCCTCACATCGGGCTACGTACGATGAGCAAGTGGCAGCCAAGGCTGCCACAGCCAAGGCTGCCACTTGCGCCCTGTCTGGAGCGGCTGGCTGCAGCGGTTAGCGCGCTGCGCTACGGAGCAGGCCACCCGAGTTCGATTCCCGCTCACGGCCAAACGCCAGTGACGAACATACACACCGGCCCTGGGCCTCCCCTAGGTCGACTGAGTCTCAAAGATGACCTTTGTGCGGTGTGTAAACATCGCCACTGGGGAGACAAAGGCGGCCGGACGTGGTG
This sequence comes from Petromyzon marinus, assembly GCF_048934315.1. Classification (NCBI taxonomy): domain Eukaryota; kingdom Metazoa; phylum Chordata; class Hyperoartia; order Petromyzontiformes; family Petromyzontidae; genus Petromyzon; species Petromyzon marinus. Next base: position 6,108,337 of record NC_133721.1, on the reverse strand, counting down.
CTGGCCACCCGCCTCGTGTGGCGTGCCGGCCTTTGGAGGTGCTCGCTAATGGCACTTGTCCCATCGGTCTGTTGAGGCTATACGGGGAATCTTTGTCTTATTGTCGTCGTGAGATCGTTCGAGATTGTGACTGACCGTGGCTGCTGCTGCTGCTGCTGCTGGCTGCTTTTGCCGATGAAGCTATGATCAGGCCGCGGGTTGATGGCTAATGCACAAGTTGTAGGTCATTTGTAAAGGAGCATTTTCTTTTTTTTAATGTACAAAAAGCCAAGCGAAAGAAACTCATCCGAGAGGAAGCGCACCGTGGAGACGGAGCTATGAAATCAGCAAATGTGCGTGTGGTAGGTGATTACATCGCAGAATCGTGAGAGATGGTGACACCCCGCAGTGAATTGATCGTGGCCGCTGACGCTGCTGCTGCTGATGATGATGAAATCAGACTACAAGTTAATGATTGACAAAGCGTGCGTGTCCTTGGTCACTTGAAAAAAAAAGGAATGAATATTGGCTTAATGAGCTTTCACACATAGTTATTGTTTTGTATGCCACGCACGTTCATGCTTCACAGCCATTCACTCGCATCGCTATCTCAAGAGACGCATACTACTGTGATGGGTCGAGTTGGTGTGATAGGTTGAGTTGGTGTGATGGGTCGAGTTGGTGTGATGGGTCGAGTTGGTGAGATGGGTCGAGTTGGTGAGATAGGTCGAGTTGGTGTGATGGGTCGAGTTGGTGTGATGGGTCGAGTTGGTGAGATGGGTCGAGTTGGAGTGATGGGTCGAGTTAGTGAGATGGGTCGAGTTGGTGAGATGGGTCCAGTTAGTGAGATGGGTCGAGTTGGTGTGATGGGTCGAGTTGGTGTGATGGGTCGAGTTGGTGTGATGGGTCGAGTTGGTGTGATGGGTCGAGTTAGTGAGATGGGTCGAGTTGGTGTGATGGGTCGAGTTGGTGTGATGGGTCGGGTTGGTGTGATGGGTCGAGTTGGTGAGATGGGTTGAGTTGGTGTGATGGGTCGAGTTTGTGTGATGGGTCGAGTTGGTGTGATGGGTCGAGTTGGTGTGATGGGTCGAGTTAGTGAGATGGGTCGAGTTGGTGTGATGGGTCGAGTTGGTGTGATGGGTCGAGTTGGTGTGATGGGTCGAGTTGGTGTGATGGGTCGAGTTAGTGAGATGGGTCGAGTTGGTGTGATGGGTCGAGTTGGTGTGATGGGTCAGGTTGGTGAGATGGGTCGAGTTGGTGTGATGGGTCGAGTTGGTGTGATGGGTCGAGTTGGTGAGATGGGTCGAGTTGGTGTGATGGATCGAGTTGGTGTGATGGGTCGAGTTGGTGTGATGGGTCGAGTTAGTGAGATGGGTCGAGTTGGTGAGATGGGTCCAGTTAGTGAGATGGGTCGAGTTGGTGTGATGGGTCGAGTTGGTGTGATGGGTCGAGTTGGTGTGATGGGTCGGGTTGGTGTGATGGGTCGAGTTGGTGAGATGGGTCGAGTTGGTGTGATGGGTCGAGTTGGTGTGATGGGTCGAGTTGGTGTGATGGGTCGGGTTGGTGTGATGGGTCGAGTTGGTGAGATGGGTCGAGTTGGTGTGATGGGTCGAGTTGGTGTGATGGGTCGGGTTGGTGTGATGGGTCGAGTTGGTGAGATGGGTTGAGTTGGTGTGATGGGTCGAGTTTGTGTGATGGGTCGAGTTGGTGTGATGGGTCGAGTTGGTGTGATGGGTCGAGTTAGTGAGATGGGTCGAGTTGGTGTGATGGGTCGAGTTGGTGTGATGGGTCGAGTTGGTGTGATGGGTCGAGTTGGTGTGATGGGTCGAGTTAGTGAGATGGGTCGAGTTGGTGTGATGGGTCGAGTTGGTGTGATGGGTCAGGTTGGTGAGATGGGTCGAGTTGGTGTGATGGGTCGAGTTGGTGTGATGGGTCGAGTTGGTGAGATGGGTCGAGTTGGTGTGATGGATCGAGTTGGTGTGATGGGTCGAGTTAGTGAGATGGGTCGAGTTGGTGTGATGGGTCGAGTTGGTGTGATGGGTCGAGTTGGTGTGATGGGTCGAGTTGGTGTGATGGGTCGAGTTGGTGTGATGGGTCGGGTTGGTGTGATGGGTCGAGTTGGTGAGATGGGTCGAGTTGGTGAGATGGGTCGAGTTGGTGTGATGGGTCGAGTTGGTGTGATGGGTCGAGTTGGTGTGATGGGTCGAGTTGGTGTGACGGGTAAAGTTGGTGAGATGGGTCGAGTTGGTGTGATGGGTCGAGTTGGTGTGATGGGTCGAGTTGGTGTCCTCAGCTTAGCACATACTTGGGATGGGACACGTAATGCACGTGTGCACTGTAGTGCAAAAAGGCAAGGGATAAAGCTCGCACATGTTCTGAGCAGCTGCGGAATCCGAAACCCTTGACATGGGAGTGTTTGCACACTTGTGTCTGTGTGTTAGTAGAGAGCGGTGGCGCAGTGGTTAGTGCACCGTTCTACAAACCCAGCGCGCCGTGTTCGATTCCCGTTCCCAGCCATTATCGGTTTACAATTACATGAACTGGTCCTGGGCTTCCTCTAGGTCAATTAAGCCTTGCCTGAGTACCTTGTTGACAAGCATAAACATTGCCATTGGGGAGAAAGGTTGCTCGCTGACACCACTTGCTATAAAAGTCCGTTAAGGCTGAGAAGGGGGATCGTTGTCTTGCGTGTACAATTCAGAAGAGTATCTTATGTATTCTTTTTCCAAATGTCATGTTTTAGGCCCCGTTTCGGATTATCCGAATATTATATATATATTTTTTTATTTTTTGCATGTTATTTCGACGACCAGAACACATCCATATGTGTTGGCATTTGAATGTGTCTATATTAGTTGTAATTGTTTATCGACTAAATTAAATGATTTTACGCAATGCCATTAACATAAGCAGACAAATCGCCTCCTGCCCGCATCTGTCCCTCCACATGCCATGAGACACATGGCCTTCTGGGAGTGCACAAGTTCATCACAAGCAAACTCTGGACCGGTTTTCACATTCATTGCCTCATCAGCAGAGTCAGGATCACTTGAATGCTTGTGAACTGCCAGATGTAATTCTTATATTCTCTACAATGATACTAATGATCATTTGTATTAATACCGGTATGCATTATTCACCGAATTATTTGATTTTACGTAAAGTACCATCTATAAATCAATACGTGATATGTAGATTGTTTTTTAGTTTGATAGATGAACCAAAACGTGGCATTCGCGTGACAGAACCATGTCGCAGGAAAGTGCCGACGTGACGTCACAGGAGCGACTACTCTTCCTGTGACGTCACATCCCCCCCCCCCCAACTTCGGGTAACGCAGCGGCCCTCGTGTGCAGTGGACCAATGAATGGCTCAGCGCTGGGGATGAGACATCGAGATAAGGACACTGACGTATCGATCACTCGATGCTTATTTTATGTTAATGAGATGTATATAGCGCCAAAGCGCTTTACAGCAATTATTAAATTGTACATTGCGTGATAATAATCATAAATTAAGAATTGGGGGTTATTGTAAGTGGTTGTGTAGTTTTGATGGCAGTAATACAGAGGGATTGATAAGGAGGGTTTGGGATAGGCCTTGTCGTAGCTGGGGGGTGACAGAAAGCCGGGGTGGGGTGGGGGCGGAAAAATAATGAGGCATCATTGCATTGGGAAGACAAAGAGGGACGGTGAGGGGTTGGAGCCAGGACAGAAAAGGGGGCCAACCACTATGAATGAATACATCGATGTGCCCCGAAACATTCACCTTCAATGGGTGCCGGGCGCATTGTGTAAACATTAGACCTGTACTGTGGAGACAAAGAGGGCCGGACGTGGTACTGCTGGTCACTCCATATTCTCCTCCGGGGTTCCTTGTTCTAATAGGTCCAGCACTTGAAACCTTTCACTCTGTACGGATGGCTGACTATGCAGGGCAATTTGGTATTTGTAGAGACGGCAAATCTCAATGAGTGTGTTACCTGGTTATGTAAAGTACAGTCGCGACGACAAAACAAACGATACGCTGCAATGTGAAACATTCCTTGTTACAGTTGTGACTTGGTCGCGCGTGAAAGAAAGATCACAGTCTTTCACAGAATAATAAAGTACCCGACACGCATGCAGTATAGGGAAAAATTTGCCTCTACAGTATATTTTAATCCACCAATTCATGGGGCCTTCTGCAGCAATGTTTGCCAGCAGATGGATATCTACCAACAAGCGCTTCATAGCCCATCGGATTCCTCCTGTCGAAATAAACATTCTGATTCTGATCACTGGATGAGTTTACATATGCTTTCTGAGCAAGTCTCTTTAAACAAACACTGCTGAGCGGCCAGATGTTGAAGGCAAGCAAATCTGTAGTGCTATACAAAGCTAATGACCAATTCAGTCTATCCCTGGGGACATGTAGATAACGCCATGTACGTCACACATTGATAACAACAACGCATTCGTCGACGCCACTGTGGACTTATATTAGTTTTAATAACAGACGACGTTTCGGGCAATGGCCCTTACCCACAGCAAAGAAAATGTTACACGAACGCTGTCGAGTTAGTTGTGCTTGTGCATCCCCGTCAATGCAGCAGCAACGCCAAATAACTAATCTTACTTTATATTCATGGACCGCTTAAAGCACTCGGGTGAAGTTGCCACATTGCTGGGAGGGCACCTGGATGGGCTGGCAGGCCCATCCTTCCCTCCCCCAGACCCCGCCTACTTTTTGCCTCGCCACGCCCAGTCAGCCAATGGCCCCGCTTACTTGTGCATAGCCACGCCCACTCACCCCGCGAGCCCCAACCCCCCACAGCAAGCGGATTGGCTCCCTCTGACACCCTGGCCCCGCCCAGTGATTATAGACCCCGCCCACTAACCAGGTAGTCCCGCCCAGCGCTCAGGTGTCGCGCGTCAGGAACGAGATCAGGAAATATTCAACTCGGGGACACAAAAAAAAACCTCTGATTTTCACGAAACCTTCGGCGCTGTGGTGGGGTGGGTGTGGTGTGTCAGGTGGGACACCGGGATAGCCCCTCTGACGCCAACCCAGCTGACCCTGCCACGTTCAGCAGCTGATTTACGCGTGGGCACAGGCAACACGTTCTGGATTTGCAAGGCGCTCGTGCAGCGCACATTGCGCTCACTCACTCTCACCTGTGCCCGCGAGAAGGCATGTTTGCCAAAGCACACAAGTCGAGACCCGCGGGTTTCCCCGGGCAATTTTGGGACACTTGGCGCGTTTTCTATGCTGCGTGCAGAGAGCGAACGAAGAGAGTCCGTGCCATGCGATAAACCAAACCCGTTTTTTCGACTAAGAGCGATGTTGCCGCTGTGTAATGGAATCTCATCCGCAGCGATGTATAACATCCGTCCACTACGCTAGATGGCATCGTACATTTCCCGGCGTTCAATTAAAACCGTTTTGCAAAGAACACGATACATTTCCAAATGTGATCCAATCCTATACATTGTATAATCTATAGGTATTACCGGTATACGATATGAACTTGTTATACTATAGGAACTACAAATGAGAATGCGAATAATGGTACATCCTTTCCTCGATGGAGGTTATCCCGACGTCTTGGCCGACGGTCATGGAAGCAGTTTGACCATACTTCACCACACTGGTTAGTGCAGGTTGAAGGCCGGGAAGGTGGATTGATAAAGGGGGAGGGGGGGTATGTTGAACTTCTTTCGCACCGTACGTAGCCAACCGTGCTAATCGGAGGGGCGAATCTACCTGAGATTATATGTGCAGGCTGTTCATGTGTGCCGGATGTTAGAAGCAAGAACCATCAAATTCTGAATATTCATTTCGACTGGAGGAATCCGATGAGCTGTAAAGCTCTTATTCACAGATGTCCAGTAGGGGTGGGTCAGAACGTTACAACAACAAACAATACAGAAACACGATAGGGGTGCAAAGTATAGGAAAGGTCAACGAATAACTTTAAAACTAATTAAATATACAAATAAAACGAAACATTGTTTTTTTATATTACCAGGTATAGCCCGCTAAGCTCATAGCTTTTTTTAAGACGCAACCTGGCCACACATGATAGCTCAACGAAGTGGCTTATCACGTGGACGTTTATAGCGGGCCAAATAATCTAAACAATCGACAAAGGCTGGACTCGTTCAAACTTAAGACAAAAAAATTAAGAAATATCCACCATGCGTCCGCAGTCTCGTATGAATGAAGCAAAGCGACATTCCACGTTGCACTTACAGGGTATAATCACAACCGGTAAAGTCACGTAGGTAAAAAAATAAAACAAAAATCACGACGTTACGACCACAACACAAGCGGCATTCTTCAGGCGAAGGAACAGAACTGTCGGGACGACAGCACTTCAATGCTGTCGTCTCGACAGTTCTGTTCCTTCGCCTGAAGAGGGCCGCTTGTGTTGTGGCCAAAACGTCGTGATTTTTGTTGTTTTATTTTTTACCTACGTGACTTTACCGAATAGAACCAAAGAGCGTGGATCATTGCAGTCACGAAAGCTTCAAATCTAGAATCGCAACCGGCTTAACACATTCTTACAGACGGCGAATCGGGGCGACCGCCCCAGGCCCCACGTTTGGGGGGGGGGGGGGCGCGCTTCAACGACGTCACAGTGGTGTCAGATGTAATACTTAGCTTTGAAGGTGTTTTGGCCCCGGGCCCCGCATACCCCTGCTTACAGACCGTGTCTATCCACTGCTGGATGAAGGCCTCTCCACACCTCGGGGGTTGCTGGATCCATACCTAACCACGACGCTGCTCACTGGGAGTTAGTGAAGGGTTAGAGTCGTGAGGAGTGGGGGCGGGAGAGGGACTTGGGGTTAATGTATAGTTGACCCCACACTGATGTTATCCGTGGCCAGGATTCGGGAATCGAACTCAGGTCGAACTCAGGTCGCCAGGTACATGGCGCATTCATGGAGCAGTGTGTGTGTGTCACTAAGTGACGGTGACGTCACCACAGCGGTTGTGGCAGGCCAAGGTGCACTTTGTGGCCTTTTGTAAGTGTCGAAGGCTCGCTGACAGAGGAGGTCACGGGACAGGCCCAGGTGCCAGGGGTTGATGTGCCAACAACCGATAAGCCCACGCCACCTTCCCAGACCGGAGCGACCGTACAGAAGTTACAAAACCCTAATTCAGCCCGCCAACCGCGATTACTTTGCCTCTCGTTTGCAGTTGCTGGAATCTGCTGCTGCTGTTTCTCGCTCAGAAATGTTGCCTCCGGAAGAGATTTCAGGTGTTAACTCGAGCCCCTACCACCGATCCACCCCAAATAGCCACACACAATACACCTACGCGCATTTAATCGCTCATTCAGCCACGCAACAACCCCCCCTATCCCAGCCACTCAACTACGCACACACCTACCCAACAATGGATCCACCCACTCACCCAGCCACTCACCCAACCACCCAGTCACTCACCAAACCCCACAGTCACTCACCGAACCCCACAGTCACTCACCCAACCACCCAACCGTGCACTTAGCTACGCATACACTCATCCAACCATGGACCCCACCCACTCACCCAACCACACAGCCACTCACCCAATCACCCAGCCACGCGCACCACCACCCAATCACGCGCCCAACCACTCACCCAACCACACAGCCACTCATCCAACCACCCGGCCACTCACGACAACCGCCCAACCACGCACTCACACCACCCCCCGCCGCTACATACACAATGGCTCAACCACACATTTGAGCACGTATCCACTCACCCAGTCACACCGCCACACAACATTCCCACACCCCCCGCTCGAGCAGCCTACGGGACCCCGCCCTCCCCACGGCAAAGTTGCGTCGTGTTTGGCGAAGCCTCCCCTCTATGCCTGTTTTTGCTGCTTGCTCAGTGGCTGCGACTGTGGGCGCCCCTCTCTCTCTCTCTGCGGTGTGAGTGTGTGCGTCTCTCTATCTCTCTGTGTGCGTGTGTGGGGTGAAAGTCGCGCCTCTCCGTCTCTCACTCTCTGTTGGTCTCTCGTCGCCGCGAAGCTCTTCTGCTACCGAGCCCTTTAGAGCAAAGGGCGCTCTCTATATCTCTGTGTGGTGTGAGTGTGCGTGTCTGTCTCTCTCTGGATCTCTCTCTCTCTCGGCGTCTCTCGCCACGCGGGTTTTACGCTGGGTCGCCTGTCTCCGTCCGTGTGTCCGACGTGTCGAGCGTCGGGGTTACTACTGCGGCACGCACGGAGGCTTTTCGTCTCGCCTCGCGTTGGGTTTCGTCCTTGCAAGTTTTCGCGGAGAGGTAGGTTGGGCGTCTGGTTCCACAGCAGAAACCACATGTGGGAGTCTGTTGCGCAATAGGGCGCATGCATTGAGCTCAGCCATAACATGCACATGTATACCGTGTGTGTGCGCACAGTGACGTGTATATGGGGAGCGGTAGTGCAGCGGTGAGCGCGCTGCACTCGGAACCCGGCCACTTGGGTTCGATTCCCGGTCACGGTTAACCCCAGCGAAGATTATCTGAGCCGGTTCTGGGCCTCTCCTAGCTCGACTCAGCCTCAAATGAGCATCTGGTGCGGTGTCTAAACATCGCCACGAGGGAGACAAAGGCGGCCGGGCGTGGTTCTGGTCACCCACCCCCTCGCGTGCCATGCCGGGCTTCATAGGTGCTGGCTAACAGCACTTGCTCCTACAGTCTGTTAAGGCTATACGGGGAAACTTTGTCATTGTAAATAGAGTGATATGTGGATATAGAGCACACAGATTATTTCTAATTAGAGTCTCTTATAGAGCTCACTGATGTGTTTTTTATTCAGATTCTATCGCGTTGTTTATTCCACGTGATGTCCGACAATCGAATGTTTAACTTCTTTGCGAAGTGAACATTCCATTATAAAGTTCTCCCTCGGGGAAATGGATGTTCAGTTCCGTTCCTGAAGAAGAAATTCCCACCATGTGGAGCGAAACGTCGTACACCGCGCGGTTAACATTCCGAAAACACGTACATCGGAGAGAGCTATAACACATCCGCGAAAGAGCGAGGCAGCGGTTATCATGATCTCACCCTGAGCATCATACTGGACATCTGTGAAAAAGAGCTTTGTAACTCCAGCATAAATAATAATTATGATTCTGATCTTTGGAAGTTGCAAGCGATTCAGGCGGGGCAGTATTATGTTGGGCAACAGTGTGTCAAGAGAGTGGTAAACAGATGTAATGAGTGTGTGTGTGTGTAAGTTTATCGAGATTGGTGGGAGAACGTGTACAGACTTTGAATTTAAACTTAGTTTCCTTTCCGAGTATTTATCTAAATATTTCTTTTTCAATGGGGCATCTACGAATGATGCACCCTCTTTTACGTTTGCAACAAACAAAAATCTCAAACATGGTTCTGTAGTCTCTCTGGAATAATGATCAGAGACGGTTAGACTCCGTCGGGTGAGCTGTTGGATTGTAAATTCTTTAAAGCACGCGAAGGGTACCCCCCCACCACGGCCACGCGGGCAGGGCCCGAACTCAGTTCACCTCGTTGGGGACCACGTGGCCACTGGACGATATTTACCCGGGGCACTACTGCCAAGCATCGACGAGTAGCCGAGTGGAATCGTCGTTGACCCGCCAACGATGCGCTCCTGAACGTGGGAGCGCTCGACCGCTTCCGTCGAGCCTCTTATCAGAATCAGAATATTTATTTATCCTGGAAGAATCCGATGAGCTCTAAAGCTTTTTTTTCACGGATGTCCAGTTAGGGGCGGGTAAGAACGTTACAACAGCAATCAGTGACGGAAGTCATTTTTGTTTTTATTTTAAACATAATTGTTGATCACGGTAGGCCCAAAGGTACCAAACATCAAGCCGGCCAGGAACAAAAAGCACTCTCAGAATTGTCATCGATAAAACGAGTAAAGACTCGTGGGTTCGATCCCGACCCTGACGCGTGCTGTAGGTTTTGAGTTCGCGGCGTCTCTCAACCCGTGGTCGCGTGGGTCTTTCTCTGAACTCCTCCGGGATTTTCCCTCCACACTTAGAAACCTGGTTAGAGAGTCCACCAAAGAAGACAGAGTCCACACTTTACATGCATCAATAATACGTGGCTGAGTCTTGATTTGAAGCTATAATTGTCAACGTGATAAGCAACTTCGTTGAGCTCTCATTTGTGGCCAAAGCGATGTAACTCAGTGGACCTTTATACCTGGTCAAATTAAACATAGTTTAGTTTATCTCTTAGTGACAGATACGAGTTAACACGTTTTGTGAACGTGGGCAAGCTGGTTCAGCGCTTGCGGTAAAGAGAAGATGGTCAGAGAGGATCGGTGTCGATGTGTCTTTGCCCCGCGCCAAACGGTATTTTTATTCGAAAGTGCTCCACAGACCCCGGTGAATGGTCGCTCTGTTATCCGCATCGCGCTCCGCCGTGCCCAGGAAAGCGCCCTTCGCTTTGCGACTCTCACGACTCTCGTCGCACGACGGTGCCCCCCGCCCCCTCCCCCTCTGCTCCCCCCCCCCCTGCTGCTGTTGCTGCTGTGCGTAATCCCGGTCGGGTGACTCTGCGCGCTGGCCCTGCCTGCTGACCCTGCCGCAGCTGCCCCTGCCCGCTGCCCCTGCCCGCTGCCCACTGCGCTAGCGGCGCTGTTGTCTCGAGAGCGGTGCGGCGAGAGAGAGAGAGAGCGAGAGGAGAGGCCATGGGGAGAGACGGCATGGGAGGAAGGGAGGAGGCAGGGAGATGAAGCTCATTGTGGATGGAGTTTGAGAAAGAGTTGATCAGCACATGAAGAGGGGAGCAAGGGACAAGAAAAGTTGTAGAGCAGCCCGAAGACTGGCTTAAGCCTGGAGCTGTGGATGCTATTGTTGTTACGCATATATATTAAATACTCGCGTGCAAGTGATTATATGTAGGTATGTTTAACTTATTTGGCGCCGTATGTAGCCAATCGTGCTAATCGGAGGTGCGGTGGAAGGACAACAAACTGAACACAACAACACGCAGTTCTAAATAAATACGTTTACAATCTTGATGACTTAAAAGTGCACAGCTCCCAGTGGCTTCCTAATATTCGGAAGGAAGAGCGCATGGAGCTCAACTGAAAGCACGCGATGCGGTGACCACCTTTGTCCGATGGCTATAAGTGACTAAACGTGCTGGATAGTGCTTGGATGGGTGACCACCACGCATGAAAAAAACAGGTGCTATAGGCTGCTGCTGCTGCTGCCCACTGTGCTACGTTGTGGACAGCAGAAGATAGATTGAAGCCAAATCCATCGTTGTGCTGCTGAACCTCTATGGTCCCACTGCTATGCCCGTTTCATTTGCCCAAATGAAACCAAGTCCGAGTGCTTTTCCCTCCACGTGTTTCCCTGTTGTTGTTGTTGTTGTTGCCGCTGTTGTTTTTGTTTGTTGTTGTTTGAATCTCGTGGGTGTTTTTTGTTTGTTGTCCGGGCGGCCTGCAATAATGTCCTTCTGTAACGATGGGATCTGTCCTGGTCATTTACAGATATTGTATGAAGCGCCCTCGCTACGAACTGGACGGACAAAGCACGTCTACGTGAGGTATCCGCGCGTTCTCGCCCCTGGTTAAATACCCGAGGCCTGCCGCGGTGGGTAATCAGGTCTTGTCTGGGCATCGGCCTGGCAAAAAAATCTCGACAACTGGCATCTTGCTCCTGGACTTATCGCTGCCATGCGCAGGAATAGAATCAAATAGTGCCGCGTTGTGCAATCGGAGGAGGGGGAGGAACACACAGTGGAGGAGGAGGAGGCATGTGCGGTGCAAAGGCAACGAAAGGGCACAGGGCATCGGTCTCCGCAAACCGCTCGTATAATGACACGGACATGGGGATCGTATCGAAGGGTAGTTAGTGGCAGCCGTCCTGGGGAAAACCGATGAGGCTCCAGATACTAATAGGGCAGTGGTCGTGGCGTGTGTCGGCGGGAGAGTCTAGCCTATATCCTGTGTCGTGTGCCTGGCCCGGTAGCGGCGTTTAGAGGCCACGCGATACCCGTGCGTCATGCGCGTGCCCTATTTTCGTACGCGTGCCAACGCCGCGGCAGCACCTATCGCTGGGAGATCAATTAAACGCGATACGTTAAACGGTGACAGATTGGCGAAAACCACGACCTTTGCGTGCCCATGTGTACGGGTTTTCTTTTTCCGGAACGCGTTATCGGTCGTGCTCTGAGCCTGCTCGGGTGCATACACGAGTAGTGGGCTTTCAATGGTCCCGGGGATTTCTGGAAAGAGCTTTTTGGAAAATGTTTACGACGCGTACGAGGAGTGCGCGAGTGCGCTTGGGTAATGCGATATGCGGCGCGTTGGTGCTCTTCATCGTAAGCCGATACTCATATCTACAAACTAGGAGAGGAAGTATCGGATTCTCTCTGTCTCTCTCTCAACAAACCAGCCACATGGCCATGCCGCCTCCGTGTAGCGATTAGCACGCTGGACTTGCAATCCAGAGGTCACCCCTTTGATCTCCCCTGCGTGTCAGTTTAAACAATAATCGTGCAATGTTCTCAAATCCCCCCCCTGCCACTCGCCACCTCGGGTCCCACCCAGCAGGAGAATCAGAATGGGGAACTTTTATTTATTACTGGAGGGATGCGATTAGGCAATCAAACTCTCGTTCACAGATGTCCAGTAGGGGCACGGGGTCAGAGCGTTACAATAAAAATACTATTGCACGACAGGAGTGCAAAGTGTAGAAAGGTAAGGAAATCACGAAAGTTATATATAAATAAAACTAAACTATTTTATCTTACCACGTGAAGTCCAATGAGCTATTAGCTCCTTTTTCAGAAGCGACCTGGCCACGAATGATAGCTCAACGAAGTGGCTTATCACGTGGGAATTTATAGCAGCAGGAAAATCCACTGAACGCACTTTGATTCTCAATGTATAAATGTGTGTGGCAGAGCGAGTCTATGATCGGGGTCAGATCGCGAGTGATGGTGGTGGGGTTAAAATGCTCGTGCACCCACGTCTTCCAAGACGCCTGAACAACTGTGGAGGAGTATGCCAAATTCCAGCCAGCATCACCAATCTTGTAAAATCTTGAACATTCATTGAGTCGTTTTGCCTGGATAAAGTTTTGAACATGTATGTTGAACTTGAACTTATTTCGCACCATACTTGGCCCACTGTCCTAATTGGAGGTGCAGGCGAAGAACAATCTAAACACAAAAATCGGTTAAAATTTTTTATTTGTCAATCAAGATTATTCAAGAGTCTGTAGCTCCAGCGACTTTCTAATATCGGAAGGAAGAGCGTTCCAGACGGCCGCAGAAGCGCATCTGAAAGCGCGCGATGCAGTGACCATCTTTGTTCGACGGTTAGCCAGAAGCCACTGCTGTGAGCATGACTGGAGTTCACGTGATGGTGGTTTGTGCTCCTTGACGGACACAATACACAGTAATCACAATTAGTCCATCCGCAGGCCCCATGTGGTGGGGTAAAGTGTGGGTGCTCACATCGATTCAAAGATGTTTGCCGAGCGTGGATGAGTCCGCCAAAATGCCCTCCACAAAAGGGTTCTCTCTAATGGAGGCCCTTCTGCAAGCGGTGGCGTGGGTGAGGGATCGCAGGGCTGCGCCTTTACCGTAGAACAGGCCACGTGAATCGTCACCGCGTGCAACGTTAGAGCGATTTATCATCGAGTGGGCTGACATTCCACGGAGAGAGCAAGCACTTGACCGCGATGCAGTGCGACATCCCACGGTTGCTCCTTTGGGGGGGCCCCTGTAAGCTTATAGATCGCCGCATAGCACGTGTTTCAATTGAATTCTGGGCAGTCTTTTCCACTTGCAGATGTTAATGATCAAACGGCTCCCTCGGTGGACGCCTATAATTAGTGTAATAAATGAATGTTACTGGTTTTGATAAAGGGCCACTGCTTAGAAGCACGTTGTTTCTGCTGTGCGGGTGGACGTGATCAGTCGCGCTATGTCAATCCACTGCTGGATGAGGGCCTCCACAGGCTGTGCGGGCCGTGGTGTGGCGTGGGGTTACACAACCATACTTCACCACGCTGGTCGGTGTCTGTCAGTGAACGCGGCGAGCATAGGCGGGGGAGCGTAGAAGTGCAGTACAAATGTTTTATTCCGCTGCGCTGACCACCCCGTAGTCCCGCAGCAGCAGCAGCAACCTATAAGAACCTGGTATGCATGGTGGTGGTCACCCATGCAGGCACGATCCAAGCTCAGCGCCACTTGGCTTGTGAGGTGCAGTGAAACTGGGATGCGTGTTCCGGGTGGTGCTGTGCCTGATTGTAAGGCAGTGTCAACAAAGAATTTGGTCAGAGAATTGTATTTTCATCATAATGGTTTTTGGGTTAGATCGCATAAATATGAACCTGCTGTTAACCACCCACCACCCGACCCCCTGACACCTGCTGTATATTTGGAGTTTGCGGTGTCTCTTTCTCTCTCTCTCCCCGTGGTCGCGTGAATTTTTCTCCCGGGTCCTCCGGTTTTTCCCTCCACATCTAGAATCAACACCACGCGTTTAGAGTATTTGGCTGCTGCCATAAATTTTCCACACGATGATGATAAGCCACTTCCTTGAGCTACCATTTGTGGCCAGATGGCTTCTGTTAAAGAGCTACGTAGCAGCTCCGTGGGCCTTGCCTGGTAAAATAACAAAAAAAGTAGTTCAGTTTGCTTAAACCCCTTTCCAACGCGCGTTTGTCCTTGGGAAATATATGGAATTAGCAGCTTGGAAGCTTGAGACGACGGGGCGGCTGCCATGGCAAACCGCGTCTGCACGTTACACCAAGTTTTGGCCAGTAACCATTTTAATCGTCTGACCGGTCTTCGATAGGCCGAGTCCCTGATCGCAGCACAAGCTTGCAAATAACATATTCTTAGCTCTTTCGGTAAAGTCACGTTGAAGGGAAACAATAAAATATATATGTTATATATATGTATAATATATATTTTATTATTTTATTGTTTCCCTTCAACGTGACTTTACCGAAAGAGCTAGGAATATGAATTACTGCAGTCACGAAAGCTTTAAATCAAAATTTTGCAAATAACAGTTTGGTTCATATTGGATCACCTATCTTTACGAGTTAATACTCTTCCCCCACCCCACCCCCCTCCCCAGTTACCTACGGGGTGGTTAGGGTGGGGGTTCGGGTAATGATTGTAACCTTGGTTATGAAGCTTCTACAGCGTGCGTCGAGTTGAATGACCAACAGAGGGAAGGAGCCTTCGTGGGCGTGACCGAAAGGGCAGGTGGGGAGAGTTCCTCGGGAATTTTTGGGAATGAAACGCATTGCCTGCATGTGTGCGTGTTGAACTTCTTTCGCACCGTACATAGCCATGTGTGCTCCGTACGGTGTGGCTACCACAGCAGTGTCATGTAGTTATAGGAATAATAATGTAGCAGTGGATGGAGAGTGACCCACTATGAACGTAAGATTGCAGTGATAAGCTTTTTGCAAGCATGCGATTTTAACTGTGCTATGTTTTATTATGGTTGTTTCCTTGTCCAGTAACTCCTTTAATTAGTCACGATAATATATTTTTTTTCAGGAGGGCTGCACACTGCATGGGACGTTTGACTCGTTCTGTTGTCCTCAGTGTTTGGCTTCCCGTGGAAGGAAACTGATATAACAGAGAACACTGCACGAGGCATACGAGGGGATAATACTCAAAGGTCGTGGCAGACAGGGCAGGAACCCACTTCCTGTACTGCTACCTCGAGGCCACCTTGCAGCCCGGCACATTTGTGAAGTTCACAAATCTACCGAAACTATTTGCTTCAAAGCACCAGAATATGGAATGCGTATTGTGATTTTAATTGAGGTCTGCCGATTGGCTAGGAGGTCAGAGGGCTGGGTTGGCACCACTGATGTCCTGGGTTCGAATCCAGGCAGCTGACCGTGATTAAACCGTGATCCCAAGTGTAGCGAGGTGATGGTGGTCTCAGCCCGGTCACCAATGATACTGCACAATCAAAGCCATCGCGTTGACTTTAGTTGTGCACATTTTGGCTAAATAACACGCTCTGTGAATTCAGTTTGACTGCGATGCAATGACTATTGTGTATATTACTCTCAGCGACAGAGTTCGTCGTTGACCAGAGCTCACTCGGAGGGATCTTAGAGGTAGTTCTGTAACATCCACTCCAGCGGGCTTTCCGCCAGCACGAAGGCTCTTTCCTCTGCCCTGCGAGAGATCCGAACGGTCGATTTAATCTCATGGCGCGAGGTCGCCGATAGCACAATCTGAATGAAATTAGGGAAGGGAAAAAAAACATGAAAAGAAGACGAAAAATTAACTCCGTGCAACCAAGTGGGCCCAACGATTTGCGCTTCAAGAGCAAAAACTTTCCTACGGCGCAGTTCGTTGTATGTGGGTGTGCACGGGGGGGGGGGGGGGGGGGTTGCAAGGTGCAGCCGTAATTGCATTGTAAAACAAACAGTTACAAAAGTTAGGTGCAGTTTTTTTTCCGTGTGCGGACGCGCGCGACTTGCATAAGTTTCCACTTGGGACAAGAATGGGCGTTACTTGCTTTTTTTGGGAGTTTTTTTTCTCTCTTCCCCTGCGTTCACTATTTTTTTTAGTTCCGACTGTGACGACAGCCTTCCTGCTCTCGCCGTTCTGGCCACGTGGAGTCAAAGCAGCCGACGCAGAATATCGAAATATTGCATGCCCCATGTGACGTCGCATGCCATTTGATCAGAATGAGAATATTTGTTTCACTATATTTTTTTACTCGGTAAGGCCCCACTGAGCTACGTAGTTCTTTTTCAGAAGCGACCTGGCCATCACAAATTATCGCTCAAAAAAGTGGCTTATCAGCATGTGGAAGTTTATAGCAGCCAAATACTCTAAGCGCATGTTGATTCTACATCGGAGGGAAAAACCGGAGGAACCGGAGAAAAATCCACGTGATTACTGGAAGAGAGAGACCTGCAAACTCCAAATATACAACAGGCATTAGGGTCGGGACTGAACCCATGTCGTCCTGTATAACAGGCGAGGTAGTTAACATCTCGCCACCGCAGCGAGATGTGACTTGGGCAGGACGCGTCACTATTTGGGATGGCCAATGCTGGTTGGATAACCTTTAAAGCAAAACCTATTTTAATATGAAACTTAAGCATACATTTCTACTTTGCATAAAAACCATACACGTTTGTGTTTGAAGCGTTGTCTCTGTGTGTTACGTGTATGCACTGAAACATTTACAATCTGAGTACGACGGTTCGCCAGTAAATGTTGTGGCTTTGCTCTCCAACACACCGGTGTGCTGTACTAGTAACGAATTTGGCATGTTCTGTTTACGTGGCAAACCTTACTGATTGGCTGTGTCGGGTGGTGGCGGGTTTAACGACACATTTAGATATTTACGTGATCTAACCGCCCAAAAAACCTGATATTGGTCGCGAACGCCTAGGTGTTAAACGAGAACGTGTGTTTATATCCAATTTGTTATTTCGTTTTAATCCCAATGTAACGTTGTTGTTGCTGTTGCTTACACTTAGGTTGTTTTGCTTTGGCAGTAAATGGACCAAGTCACCTGCAATTGCGCCTGATGTAATCCGATCGCGCAAGCTGAGCAGGTCTGAGCCTGGATTGCAAACCACCGATTAAAACGCAGTCATTGTACACAGACTTGGGGGCTACATCGTCAGCAGAGGGCTGTGTGAGAAAGTATCCTGTTGTGCTGTATATCGATACTCCCTGCCTTCACCAAGCCAGACCTGTGGTATAGTCCAATAACCTTTATGACCTGTGCAGCGTGGGGAGGCCCTCATCTGGCACTGGATGAGCATTTACGCGATGTCATATATTTTATGCATCCCGTTTTCAAATATTGAACTCCGCGTTTCAATTTGCGTACTCCAGAAGCTGCTGTTCTTTTGGGACTGCCGGCCCCTTTACGACGTTTAAGCTCTTCGCTCGCCAATTTCGTTTTTGCACGCTGGAACCTGGTGCTTTTTTATGTTTCCCGGTGCAGTGTATTTATATTTTTTATTCACCCGCGTAGCAGTTGGGATGAAATAGATTTCCCGCTCGAGAGGGGGCTTCTCCCCCCTCAGCGCTTGCTGCATTGGCGCATTGCAACAATCCCATTGTGTCTGGATTAAAACAATGGAAATGTTGAAAAACATTGCGCAATTTAAACTTGAGCGGAGTCTTTATTTAAGCCACTGTGAAAACGTTATTTTCATTATGGTAACTCCTTCAAGGGGTTAAATAATAAACAGTCCACGCACATCGCAGGGAGGGTTAAATGTCTACAGCAAACATGTCCACATTACCACTTAGCCCTTTTTTTACAATGTTTTATGCATCCCATTTCCAATTATTGTGCTGTATATCTATGCTCCCTGCCTTCACCAAGCCAGACCTGTGGTATGGTCCAATAACCCCGATGACCTGTGCAGTGTTGGGTAGCAGCCCTCCAAACAAACTCAATCTATTTTGACATTGTTTTATCTTTTTAATAATCTCTATTTGCATTCAAAATAAGGAATTTAAAGTGTTTACATCTAAAACATTTGTAATGTTGCCTGAATTTACAATCTAGTGGCTCCTCAAAATACTGGGCTAATTCAATAATTCAGTCATGAAGACCCAGTATGTCGGGTTTTTTTCTTCTAAAGAAGAACCCCAGCTATTTGCATTAATAATAATAATGCATTTATAAAGCACCTTTGATCAATAATCTCAAAGCGCTCCAGAAAACACAGTAGCAGCATGATACGAACTCGTGAAACTAAAATCCATTTGCTGAATTGCTAAAAGTTGCATTCGAGTTTTTCAAAGATCCACAGGCCGGAGATCCCAGACGTTTCGTGGGAGAGAGTTCTGTTCGGAACATAAACATACCGTGTCAACCCATATGGTTTACCCCGTATTCTTGTACAGGGAAATTGAGTTTTCAGGTCCATACGGCGTACAGCCGTCATGTGTCGTTAAAACCCGCCACCACCCGACACAGCCAACTAGTAAGGGTTTGTCATGTAAAAAGAACGTGCCAATTCGGCACTAGTACAGCACACCGGTGTGTTGGAGAGCCAAGCCGCAACATTTACAATCTAAGTACGACGTTTCAGGCGACAGCCATATTTGTGGAGAAGTCTTACTGTTTCGTTCCTTATGTAGAGGCGTAGATGTGGTGACCACGCTTCTGCACTCTTACGCCAGATGAAGATAGTTGTATTTACTGGCGAAAAGTCGTACTCATATTTTAAATGTTAGTGGCTTGGCTCTCCAACATGTTCTGTTTACGTGAGAACCCTTACTAGTTGGCTGTGTCGGGTGGTGGCGGGTTTTAACGAAACAATACGCGATCTAACCCAAAATACCTCTATTATGGATGATATTGGTCGCGAAAGCCTACTTGCAAAAATTAAATTGTCTTTGTTTCTCCCTTGTGATGGAACTTTGTAGGATAAACGTTGAGATTTATAAGGGGCACGGGGTGACCAATAAGATCTGAATTGGTCTGTAATAAGGTAGGCACTGATAAGGGGTTGACAGATTAGTTGAAACACCATATTTAGCCCGTTTGCAGCTTACAATGCTATCATTTATTGTTACATTCCAAAAATATGACAAAAAATCAATAGAAAAGAAAGCTAAAAAACCCCACTCAAATCAAAGAAACCCGCAAATCAATTGTGGAACTTGCAATCCAACTATACAGGGCCTCCTCTACTTATGAACGAGTTAGGTTCCTGAGGTCTGTTCGCAAGTCTAACTGTACTCTTGTCGATTCCAAACATGTTATACGGCATGTACACGAAACACGGGGAATGGCTTGAAAAGTCGGATAATCTGTAGATGCCACTGGTTCTTCACGTTCTGCATATGTAGATTCCACTGCCGCCGTCCATTGTGTGGTGGTTGAACCTACGACTCTCGGTCCGAACAGGCAACTGGACATACGTACCGGGTTTGTTCGTATCTCTGCAAGTTTGTAAGTCGAATGTTCGTATGTAGAGGAGTCCATTTACAGCAGTTGCTGTACAGAACTGGCTCGGCAACTGCCCCTGGCGTGTGGCGTTTCTGTGCAGCTAACACCACGTGCCGTGAAGAAGAGCCACTTCCCGAGAAGTTGGATGTCATGTTTTCCTTTTAAAGCCTCACGGTGCTCTTGACGGGGAATTCGCTTGTGCATCACTGCCAATGGAGCAGCAGCATCACCAGATGATTTGACAACTCGGCGCTGCTTTGTCACGCTCTTCAAGTTTACGGCCGTCTGGCGTGCAATGTTTGTCAACGTGATTCCAATTTCCTGAACATTTTTTAGCGGTTCTTCCTAAAACCCCCCAACCTCTCGTGACCTGCGTGCATGTGCAACTTAATTGCCAATTGTTGCTCAAGTCGTTCTCGCGTCCGATTGGCACTGTTGGCGACCTACGGTGGGAAGGAAGTGCAACATACACATGCATACCGGTGAGTGCAGCCATGATGCTCACTGATTGCGACTTAACCTACCAACCACTTGCTGTAGACCAAGCAGGAAGGCAGGCAGGCATGCAGGAAGGCAGGCATGCAGGAAGGCAGGCATGCAGGAAGGCAGGCAGGCACGACAACACTAGCAGCAGAATGCATTTTCAGTGGCAACAGCAGACATGCAGCAGTGGCATGCATGATGTCAGCAGCAGAACGCATAGCAGCAGCAGTAGACCGTAAAACAGCAACAGCAGTCTGGTTCATGAAGTTATATTTGGCAAAAGATTTGCTGGATAAACTTCAGGCTTCTCTAGGCCTAGTGAGGCTTGGTGATGATGGAGAGGTGTGTGTGCGTGGGGAGTGGTAGTGTAGCGGTTCGCGTGCTGCGCTACAAACCTGGTGACCCGGGTTCAATTCCAGCTCACGGCCAACACAAGTGCTGATTATCTGTAGCCAGTCCGGGGCCTCTCCTCAGTAGACTCAGCCTAAAACATACTTGCTGGTACGGTGTGGAAACATTGCCACGAGGGAGATAAAGGCGGCTGGGTGTGGTGCTGGCCACCCACCCCTTCATGTGCCGTGCCGGCCTTCATAGGTGCTCGCTAACAGCACTTGCTTCTACAGTCTGTTCAGGCTATACGGGGATCTTTCTTTTTTTTGTGTCCCAGCATGTGATATAATCAATGAAATGGAAAAGTTTAAATATAATTCCCGGAAAATTGCCAAAAGGTCGTCCACGAGAGCGCTGCCCCGACACATGATATCGTGACCGTATCTGCCAGCGATGGCGATTTCAACGCGCGTGCCTCTGTTCTCCCTGTAGGCCTGCCTTCGGCTGCAACGCCCGCGAGTGGAGCCGACGCCGTCTCACCGTGGAGGTTGCCTCTCTTGTGGGGAAATCGCTTGCAGCTAAAGGCCCGGAGTTGGTGGTGTGGCGTGGGAGGGGTGGGGAGGAGTGGTGGCGGGGGGACCTCAAATAACCTGACAAGTTCACGTTCAACGACATCGATCACCCTCTTCGATCGTTCGCCAGAAGAGTTAAAAAAAATATTCACCCTGCGAGGGGGGGTGGGCTACTCCCAAAGCCGTCCACTTTACTCGGTCACCAACCCCGGAGTGAACATTTTACACCGTTGCTGATCAACTCGCCACCATCCAAAGAAGAAAAAGGCCGTAGGTTTTTCCTCATCTAGTGGAAATTGCTGAGCGCGAATTATGCCCCGCGTGTTTCGCCTCGTGGGGGTTTATCTCGCATTGAAGTGAACCGAAATCACCTCGTGTGAGAATTTATAAAATAAATCACTTGACTTCTTTACCCCTTTAGAGCTCCTCCTGTGTAGGCTCAGTCCTCCAGCAGAGTGTGGTGGGCGCAAATAGTTGCAGGGCTGTGCCTCTACCCCCACTGCCTTCGCATAGTTTTCAACTTTGTCGATGACTATCGTCAGTAGTACCACACAAAACTGAGGATGGTCGTTTGAGGATCGGATTACACGGCACTCGATGTTGCTGGGTAGGGCTTGATTGATACAGGATAGCCACAGATAAAATTGGGCCCCGTCAGATATTTATAGACGGAGAAGCGGCGGCGGGCCATTGGTGGAGGGGATATTAATACTCCCAAGACACAAGCCCCACTTTTATCTTTGCATTTCGGCTAAGTAGTTATCTCTTCTTCAGAGGCAGAGATATGTATTTTTAAAAATATATTGGAATTTTAGCCGCGCAGCCGTCAAGCGTTTTATGATTAATATCTGCTCGCGTAAAAATAGCTCTTAAATCAATTTGAAACTTGCCAAATTAGCCACCTCCAGGGTGCACGGGGGTGGGTGGGGGGGACTCCCCAGCGGTACGTAGTGCCCACGACCCGCGATTCCCTCTGCCGTGAACGCGACGGCGGCGATGGCCGACAATTTCAACTCGACTGCGGGCCCTACGGTGAGTGCCAACGGGAGCGACGAGCATCGCTGCCAGCTGAACAAGGCCTTCCAGCATGTCCTGCTGCCCACCTTCTACAGTATCGCCTTCGTGCTCGGTCTCATCGGTAATGGCCTCGCCCTCTGGATGTTCAGCTCGGCGCGCATGCGCCCCTGGACGAGCATTACGGTCTACATGTTCAACCTGGCCCTCGCCGACCTCCTTTACATATTCACACTGCCCTTCCTCATCTTTTACTACCTCAACCGCACCGACTGGATCTTCGGCGAGGCGTGGTGCAAGGCGGAGCGCTTCATCTTCCACGTGAACCTCTACGGGAGCATCCTCTTCCTCACGTGCATCTCAGCGCACCGCTACGCCGGCGTGGTGCACACCATGCGCTCGCTCGGGCGCCTCAAGCGCCGGCACGCACGCCTCGTGAGCGCCGTCGTGTGGGCCGTGGTGGTCGCCGAGGTTTTCCCCAGCCTCATCTTCGCCAAGACGGGCAATAACCACTCTGGTGGCAAGACCTGCTACGACACAGCACCGGAGGATGAGTTGGAGCGCTACCTGACCTACAACGTGGCCGTGACGGTGCTCGGCTTCCTGGTGCCCTTCGTGGTCATCCTCGTGTGCTATGGCTTCATCGCGCGCAAGCTCGTGCAACACCAGCTGTCCAACGCCACGCTGCGGCAGCGCTCGCTGCGCCTCGTCGTCATCGTCATGATCTCCTTCTCCGTCTGCTTCCTGCCGTACCACGTGATGCGCAATGTCAACATCCTGGCCCGCCTCTACCTGGGGCCCAGCGAGTGTGAGCTGTCGGCCCGCATCTATGCCGTCTACCAGGTGACGCGCGGACTTGCCAGCATCAACAGCTGCATCGACCCGGTGCTCTACTTCCTCGCGGGTGACACCTTCCGCCGGCGTGTCAGCACTACCAAGCGGCGGCGGCAGCAGCAGCAGCAGCACCATCCGCTCACAGCCAAGCGGCTGCCTGTGCTGGAGCGAGCCGCGCAGGAGGAGGAGGACAGCGTGCCTCGGTCCTTCAACACCATCACCGAGCAGGCAGAGGACAAGAGCAAAGTGTCGTACATCAAGGCTGAGCAGTGAGCCGGGACGTGATGAGGAGGGGGAAGAGGTGGTGGTTCGAAGAGCGGGAGGAGGTGGTGCGATGAGGAGGTGGTGCGATGAGGAGGAGGAGGTGCGAGAAGGAGCAGACACAATGAGGTGGAGGAGGTGCGGAATGGCCCCGGTGCCTTGTCGTTCGATGAACCACTTTGAACCCTCCGGCCCCACCTATCTCACTCACTCATCGCTGCAGTCGTCGCAGAACCTTGGTGCAGCCGTCGCAATTCTGCGACCCCGGCACCCGTTATCACGAGCGTCGAGTCGACCGCGCCAACTGAACTCTCGCAATGGTCTAGTGGACGCCCCCCCCCCCCCCGGCCCCGGCCCCACAGCGTGGCCGCTGCATCTCCTGGAGTCCCTAGCACTTTGTCCTCGACAAAAAAATTGCTTTGTTGACGTGTAGGTTAACCGGCACCACCCCAGTCAGGTCAGATGGCGTGTGTATCCATCACCAGCGGAACACGACAGATTCCGAATGTTTATTTATACTGGAGGAATACGATGAGCTACAAAGCTATTTTTCACATATGTTCAGTGGTGGCGGGGGGGGGGGTCAGAAGGTTACGACAATGTGCATGACCCTCAGACGTGCGCGCCCTTTAAGTTAAGCGGAGATGTATACAAATTTTAAAAGTGGGGTTTTACGGAGGCTGTACATTTGTGGTACGTGATCTCAAGCAGAACACCTCCACCGATCGGCACCCTGGCGCTGCCTGTGACGCAGAGGCCGCCGGCTCGATCCGATATCCCTGTGGCCCCCCTCTGCCTACCCAATGGTGTATGCACGTACGTGACCCCCGCGAGTGCGGTCAACCGTTGGGTGCTCTCAGCAGCTCTTTCAAGGTGTCTGGCCGGCGTG
Organism: Petromyzon marinus; assembly: GCF_048934315.1. Taxonomy (NCBI): domain Eukaryota; kingdom Metazoa; phylum Chordata; class Hyperoartia; order Petromyzontiformes; family Petromyzontidae; genus Petromyzon; species Petromyzon marinus. The sequence goes on along the minus strand of NC_133721.1, from coordinate 6,084,085 downwards.
GAGGCCGGCGTGGAAGGGTAAAGGCCCAAAAATGTCTGTCAAGAGGTTGGCTCTCTAGAACTCCCCTCGAGTTGGGGCGGCGGGGGGGGGGGGAGGCCCTTACCCGGCCAGCAGTGGCACGAGGAACTGAGCACTTGCAGGGCTTGCGCCCCCTTTAACGACGCTTCTCGTTCTTTACACTGCACCGTTGAGATGCGCACTTCTGGCTTTTGGCGATGGAAGCTGGAGAGGAAATACGCGCCTAAAAATCGAACAAAAACTTTTCATTTCTCCGAAATGTGAACAAACTGCTCCTCCCCCCCCCCCCCCCCCCTAATGACCACCCCCCCCCCCCTCTTGAATGTTCTCAAGCCGTTGTTAAAACGCGACTATTACCTGGATGTAGCCTAAACTGTAGCCACCCGGGCTCTCACTTTATGTACATTTAAAACTAAAGACTTGCATTTACTTATCGTCACTTGTTGACATTAACTTATTGGTCTTCTTATTTTACCGTGGGACCGCATGCGTGCGTGCGTGTGTGCGTGCAGCACATAGTGTGCAATTTGGTGGTAATTTTTATTTTTTTTAATCCTAACAGCGAATAGAATGTGTGTGCGTGCGCGTAAACCGTGAGCAGTGGCGGCGAGACTGATATTTAATAAGAGGTATTACAAATTAAAAACCAACGGTCCAGCAAATTTTAACGTGACGGCGAGCACTTGTCCGAGCAAAGGCGCCGTGTCGGCGTTTTGAACTGCGCAGATGCTCCGATGGAAAAACCGGAGTAAGGGAAAATCCTCCCGCATTGTTACATGGCAAGGATTTGAAACCTGCCATTCTCACGAGTGAGAAACGCAATGACGCGCGTCCGTATTAACCACGCTGGCAGAGATTTGAGTGGAGTTGTGAAGGGTTTGGACGTCCGTGGCCAGAGAATGAAATAAATGTCGTAGGTATTTTTTCACGACTCGGTGGTTTGTGTGGCTCATTTGCATCGCCCAACGCCCAACGTTTCGCGCGAAAACTAAACGAGCATTCACTACCATAGAGGATCTACAACAGCAATGTTGTTGTTTGTAGACTTACCCCTTACCTCTCTCTCATCTCGCTCTCCTCCCTTCCATGTGTAGCACCATAGATGGAACGGTACCTCGTACCGTCAGGGGAGGGGCTGCAGCACCAGCCCAAGAGGGGAGGGGCTGCTGGGGGCTGCTGGGGGCTCAGGATCCCCAGACAGCTAAGCCCATTGGGGGGGGGGGGGGGCTGCGGGGGAGTCTACGATCCCTCGCAGCCCCACCCCTCAATGGGCAAGGGGCATAAAAGGGGACCTCCCAAGGCAGTCTGGGACCAGTTGAAGACCAAAGTCGAAGACCAGCTAGATAGGACCCTGGACCCTCTCGACCCGCTGTCCTTGTCAGGGCTGGGACGCTGTGCGGGCCGGTGGTGGGACTCTGGGACTCCCGGCCCCACGCCCTTGAGGGCGAGGTCCGAGGAAGCCAGAGTCTAGACCCGCACCTTGGCTGGGTTGGGTCAGGGTAGCCTCCCCCTAGGTAATTATAGCGGATGACCCGAGAGCGTTGCCAGTGTCAAGGCACGCTCGGAGTAGTCTGTGTCGCTAGGCTGAACAGTGTATGAGGAAGACTGTTGGAGGGCTGTATATAATAAAGAAGTTACCTATCCAAAGTATCTCCGGAACCCACTACACATGCACACTCCTACCTCCCCCCTCTGACTTTACTCCCCTCCACGCACTCTCTTACCTCACCCTTATCTCCCTCTCTCTATTCCCCTCCGCAGACTCTCTTACCTATCGCCTCACTCCAATCCTTTCAACACTCAATCACTCTTTACCTCGTCATCGAGTGGAAATCTATTCCCCAGCCGTCCGTGCTGTCAGATTCCTGCCCACAGCGCCCTGTCCCAGTCCAGGTTCAAGACCTTTCTCCCCCTCTGCTCCCACTGCCTCCCAGTGTCTTTAGATGAAAATATGCCCGCCGTTCCTGTGCCGCATCTCGGACTCCGGTTGCATTTAGACGCTGTGTGATCTATGTTCAAAGCCCGGCGTGCCATGTGTCCCTTTGTCTGTTAACTGAATTATAAGAGCCTTTCAGAAGGCCTGAATCAAAACGTTGCAGAAAGTGGACCCCCCCCCCCCCCCCCCCAGATGTGAGGGTATAAAATGTTGACCAAACAGTTTCACAACTATTGTCGAACCCCCCCTGGAAACAAAAATTACTCCCCCCACTGCCTCCCTCTAAAAGATAAATGTATTTTGTAGGCATACATGCCTACACACCCTACATATACTCGTCAGTAGTATCTACTCCACACCCTACATACAATAGTCAGTAGTATCTACTACACACCCAACATACAATAGTCAGTATTGTCTACTACAGACCCTACATACAATAGTCAGTAGTATCTATTAGACACCCTACATACAATAAAGTCAGTAGTGTCTACTACACACCCTACATACAATAGTCAGTAGTATCTACGACACACCCTACGTACAATAGTCAGTAGTATCTACGACACACCCGACATACAATAGTCAGTAGTTTCTACTACACACCCTACATACAATAGTCAGTAGTGTCTACTACACACCCTACATACAATAGAGTCAGTAGTGTCTACTACACACCCTACATACAATAGTTAGCAGTGTCTACTACACACCCTACATACAATAGTCAGTAGTGTCTACTACACACCCTACATACAATAGTCAGTATTGTCTACTACACACCCTACATACAATAGTCAGTAGTGTCTACTACACACCCGACATACAATAGTCAGTAGTTTCTACTACACACCCTACATACAATAGTCAGTAGTATCTACTACACACCCAACATACAATAGTCAGTATTGTCTACTACACACCCTACATGTGATAGTCAGTAGTATCTACTACACACCCTACATACAATAGTCAGTAGTGTCTACTACACACTCTACATACAATAGTCAGTAGTGTCTACTACACACCTTACATACAATAGTCAGTAGTGTCTACTACACACCCTACATACAAGTCAGTAGTGTCTACTACACACCTTACATACAATAGTCAGTAGTGTCTACTACACACCCTACATACAAGTCAGTAGTGTCTACTACACACCCGGCATACAATAGTCGGTAGTATCTACTACACGAACTGAGTTACAGAGATAGCCGTCCCTCGGGTGACGGTGAATCGGGGCGACCGTCCCGGGCCCCGCTCTTTGATGGCGGGGGAGGGGCAGCCCGCGCTTCGACGTCACAATGGCGGATGTGATACCGGGGCGCGGTGGGGGGGGGGGCACACGGTGGAGTTTGCCCCGTGTCGACCCCCCTCCCCACCTATGGACGGCCCTGGACTGAGCCGTATGCTCACTTTAGATATGCACCGAGTACTCTAGTATTGAGTGTGTGTGTACAGTACAGTATCGAGACAAATATGAAGACCCACCCCCCCCCCGTATAGCCTTAACAGACTTTTGGGGCAAGTGCTGTTAACGGGCAGCGCCTACGAAGGCCGGCACGGCGCACGAGGGGGTGGGTGGCCAACACCACGCCCGGCCGCCTTTGTCAGGACCGGTTCAGCTAATCGTCACGGGTGTTGGTTGCCCTGAGCGGGAATCGAACTCTGGTTGGCCAGGTTGGTAGTACAGTACATACACACACGCACACACAAGAGAATGCTACAATTCATTTGCAGCATACCCTCGAGGATGATAAGAAAAACACGCGGACGAAACTTTCGTACAAACGTCACACAACACCGAGCGCGTCACGCCGGCTATCACTGGCCTGGACCGGGCCCTCCAGCCAGGCCACTGGACATTTTTTAAATTTTATTTTAATTAAAAGTCATCAAACAATTCTAAGTGCAGCGACTGCCTAACTTATCACATCAGCAAGCTGATTTTTGGAATTGTGTTAAAGTTACGTGGAGGGGGTGGGGGGGGGGGCGTTTCCAGGACTTCTCGTTACTCCACCGCTGGATGATGAAGGCCGCTGGCCACCCACGGGCCACGCCGGGGTGGCCTCCGCACGTGACCCCGCCATCCCTCGCGGGCCCGTTTCGTGGCACACAATCCGTCTCGTGCTGTCTGCGCTGGAGGTGACCACCACCACCACCACCACCTCCTCGTCGTCATCGTTACTTCGTCTCCGTGGTGGGCAAACTCTCAGCCACGTCGCTGCCACCGCCCGGGGCCTCCGGGGCCTGGCACGCGGCAAGGTGGCGGCCTCGACGCGCGGGGCCTGGCACGCGGCCAGGCGCTGGCGGGCCACGGAGCGCGTGAAGCCCAGCTCCCCGGAACGGCACGCGTAGAGGCCTGCATCGCTGGGCCGGCCATCTTGGATAAGCAGGCCATGCTCGCAAGATGGCCGCTCTCAGGGCGCTCCTGGGCCGCGCTCCCAGCAGCGGCTGGCGGGGCCGTTTGGGAAGGGGCCGAGGGAGCCGAGGGGGCTGACGGAGCCGACGGAGCCAGGGGGGGGGCCGACGGAGCCGAGGGGGGGGGGCGACGAAGCCGGGGGGGAGGCTGACGGAGCTGGGGGGGGGGGCCGACGGAGCCGGGGGGGGCCGACGGAGCCAGGGGGAGGGGCGACGGAGCTGGGGGGGAGCGACGGAGCCGGGGGGGGGGGCGACAGAGCCAAGGGGGCGACAGAGCCGGCGGGAGGGGGGGGGGGCGACGGCACGAGCAGAGGGAGCTGACACTGACTTTCTCACACATCATACACTGACTCACTCGCACCATGCACTGACTTTCTCACACATCATACACTGACTCACTCATCATGCGCTTACTCACTCACTCATCATACACTCGCACAACCACTGACCCATTCACTCATCATACACAGGTTCACTCATCGTGTGCTGGCTCACTCGCACATCATACACTCATTCACACTGCCACTAACTCACTCACACATCATACACTGACTCACTCATCATGCGCTGACTAACACATCGTGCGCTGACTCACACATCCTACACTCACTCACACTGCCGCTGACTCGCTGACACATCATACACTGACTCACTCATCATACGCTGACTCGCAGATCATACGCTGACTCGCACATCATACACTCACTCAAGCTGCTGCTAACTCACTCACACATCATACGCTGACTCACACATCATACACTGACTCACTTACACATCATACGCTGACTCACACATCATACACTCACTCACGCTGCTGCTGACTCCCTCACACATCATACACTGGGAGTGTCGTGCGGCCAGCTATGGCTGCAGGTTTTTGTCGTACGTGTTATGTATATCGTTTATTGTTAAATTTAAAATCACAGTTCCTATGATTACTGTTGTTACATCGTTTTTTATAGATTTATTTTAGTGATTCGAAAACATATGGTTAATCTAAATTGTCTTATGGTTGTTGTTGTTGGCTTGCACCTCATTGATCTTTGCACACAGCGTTTTAATAAGTTTTTTTTTGCTTGGAATATTTGCTGGTTTATTCCAGGATGTTTCTGTTACGCGTTGTCGCTTTAAGATGTTCTGTGTTGAAATTTTGTTTGTTGCGGTTGCACCTGACTTAAGAGCCGCATGGCTCACAGGGCTATACCTAATAAATTAAATGAAATGAACAATTTATATCACGCGCACATTCGATTGTCATCGCGGACACGTGGCCTCGGTTAACGGCGTTGCGTTCTCGTGTGGAGAGCTGCGGAGCTCTTGGCCCGGAACCCAAAATCGACCCCCCCACAGTCCCGCAACAGTAATTGTGTTTCCGCCCATATCTCGAGCTAGCTCCAATATCTCGAGCTAGCTCCAATATCTTGAGCTAGCTCCAATATCTTGAGCTAGCTCCAATATCTCGAGCTAGCTCCAATATCTTGAGCTAGCTCCAATATCTTGAGCTAGCTCCAATATCTCGAGCTAGCTCCAATATTTTGAGCTAGCTCCAATATCTCGAGCTAGCTCCAATATCTCGAGCTAGCTCCAATATCTCGAGCTAGCTCCAAAATCTCGAGCTAGCTCCAATATCTCGAGCTAGCTCCAATATCATCAGCTAGCGCCAATATCTTGAGCTAGCTCCAACATCTCGAGCTAGCTCCAATATCTCCAGCTAGCGCCAACATCTCGAGCTAGCTCCAATATCTTGAGCTAGCTCCAATATCTTGAGCTAGCTCCAATATCTCGAGCTAGCTCCAATATCTTGAGCTAGCTCCAATATCTCGAGTTAGCTCCAATATCTCCAGCTAGCGCCAACATCTTGAGCTAGCTCCAACATCTTGAGCTAGCTCCAATATCTCCAGCTAGCGCCAACATCTCGAGCTAGCTCCAACATCTCGAGCTAGCTCCAATATTTCGAGCTAGCTCCAATATCTTTAGCTAGCTCCAATATCTCGAGCTAGCTCCAATATCTCGAGCTAGCTCCAATATCTCCAGCTAGCTCCAACATCTCGAGCTAGCTCCAACATCTCGAGCTAGCTCCAATATCTCGAACTAGCTCCAATATCTCGAGCTAGCTCCAACATCTCGAGCTAGCTCCAATATTTCGAGCTAGCTCCAACATCTCGAGCTAGCTCCAATATCTCGAGCTAGCTCCACCATCTCGAGCTAGCTCCAACATCTCGAGCTAGCTCCAATATTTCGAGCTAGCTCCAATATCTCGAGCTAGCGCCAATATCTCGAGCTAGCTCCAATATCTTTAGCTAGCTCCAATATCCCCAGCTAGCGCCAACATCTCAAGCTAGCTCCAACATCTCGAGCTAGCTCCAATATCTCGAGCTAGCTCCAATATCTCGAGCTAGCTCCAACATCTCGCGCTAGCTCCAACATCTCGAGCTAGCTCCAATATCTCGAGCTAGCTCCAACATCTCGAGCTAGCTCCAATATCTCGAGCTAGCTCCAATATCTCGAGCTAGCTCCAACATCTCGAGCTAGCTCCAACATCTCGAGCTAGCTCCAATATCTCGAGCTAGCTCCAATATCTTAACGAGAGAGGGGGTGGGGGGGACCTTGCCAAGAAACATCTGGGAGTTTGCCAGTATTGGTTCAAGCAAGCCTGGCTCTCCTGCTAATGAGACAGTGCATGTTGAAACCGGTCCATTTCTCCTGCGTTTGAACAAATTTCGCTGAAAGTATGCACTCCCAACAGGTCGTGGCTGTTGGGATCTGTAAACAAAATGAAGTGGAAATATAGATGGGAAGGGGACCAACTGTCTGCTTGATCATCTTGTCACACTTTTCACAACAACGCCAAATGCCTAATTTTGTGTTGGGTTCTTACAAAGACTTTCACCTCCTTAATGTAGCGTAAGCATCGTTGCGAAGCAATTTTCCTCAATGGACCATGCGGAAACAATAGCCGAGCTTCACATATTCATCTGCAGCCACAAGACAACCCCGCACGTCCACGTGGCAGCGTGGAAATGGTCTTGCACGCGAGCCTCGTCCCTCTGACCCTCCACATATTCTGCCGCGGCGTTGCCAACGTCGAGATATGAAAGAGTCCCAGAAATTCCCGGCTCCAGCTCCGCTTGGAATTGGGGGGACTGGCGGGGGGCAGGAGGGGCAAGGAGGTATGTATGTATGTAGAACTTCTTTCGCACCGTACGTAGCCAACCATGCTAATCGGAGGTCCGGGGGAAGGACCACAAACTTCTAAAAAAAATAGCTTTCAATCTAGATTTAAATGTGCATAACTCCAGTGAAAGGAAGAACGTCAGTCAAAAGCCGCTGCTGCGAGGATGACCGGAATTTACACGATGTTCTATGCTCCTTGACAAAGATCGCCGGGAGACAGTTAACCAGAGTCCACTTGCGTTGGGCCAAAGGACAGTTAGTGGTGGAGGGCCAACCCCAGAGAGGGGAGGGGAGGGCCGGGTAGGACCCACCGCCCACCCCCACCCCCACTCTTCGAGGCCCCACCCCTGGAGGCCCCACCCCTGCAGGGCCCCACCCCTGGAGGCCCTACCACTGGAGGCCCCACCCCTGAAAGCCCCACCCCTGGAGGCCCCACCCCTGGAGGCCCCACCCCTGGAGGCCCCACCCCTGCAGGGCCCCACCCCTGGAGGCCCCACCCCTGGAGGCCCCACCCCTGGAGGCCCTACCACTGGAGGCCCCACCCCTGGAGGCCCTACCCCTGAAGGCCCCACCTCTGGAGGCCCTACCACTGGAGGCCCTACCACTGGAGGCCCCACCCCTAGAGGCCCCACCTCTGGAAGCCCTACCACTGGAAGCCCCACCCCTGGAGGCCCTACCCCTGGAGGCCCCACCCCTGGAGGCCCTACCACTGGAAGCCCCACCCCTGGAGGCCCTACCACTGGAGGCCCCACCCCTGGAGGCCCTACCACTGGAAGCCCCACCCCTGGAGGCCCTACCACTGGAGGCCCCACCCCTGGAGGCCCTACCACTGGAGGCCCCACCCCTGGATGCCCCACGCCTGAAGGCCCCACCCCTGGAGGCCTCACCACTGGAGGCCCCATCTCTGAAGGCCCCACCACTGGAGGCCCCACCCCTGGAGGCCCCACCCCTGGAGGCCCCACCCCTGGAGGCCCTACCTCTGGAGGCCCCACCTCTGGAGGCCCCACCCTTGGAGGCCCCACCTCTGGAGGCCCCACCCCTGGAGGGCCCACCCCGGTGGTGGAGGCCTCACCCCAGCGCCCCCTTGAGTGGGCGGCTCTGTTCCCAGGAGTTGATCAACTTTGTGACCCCACACCTCCTGGATATCTGTGCAAAAAGCTCCATAGCTCATCGTATTCCCCCAGTCTCAATAACGATTCTGATTCTGATCATTATAATCGTCCCGTCGGCAGTTGCTTTGAATGCCCCTGCCATGCGCTGCTGCAGGTATTGCGAGTATAGTGTATATGTATTTATTTTATCTTAGCAAATTCTCTCCCCTCTCACACACAAGGCCAGCATTCAACTACGCAGTATTTCGCCTTCCTCTGCTAGCTTCTTTGAAAATGAGCACCTTGGCACGATGTGGTCAACACCTGCGCTGGGGAGATAAAGGTGGCTAAGCTTGGCGCTGGCCCCAGATTGGTTGTACAGTCTTTGTTCTCCTGGAACGAACACCGCGTTTGTGGGAAAAATCGCGTGGTAATAAATAATATATAATGTAGGGTAAAGCACAGTCCGCGACAACACGTAAGATGCGCATGCAGGCTGAACAGTTCAGTTCAGTTCCATTTATTTGGTATAGCCCTGTTAGCCATTCAGCTCTTGAATCGGGTGCAACCGCAACAAACAAAAAACATGAACAAGAAAACATCTTAAAGTGACTACGTGACTATGCAAACAGAAAAACCAGGAAAAACATCAAAATATTCCTGAAAAAGCACCGTACACCAACGCTGTGTGCAAACATCCCAGTGGGATGCAAGTCAAACAACAACAACCACAAGAAAACTTAGATTAAGACCATCAGTCTAACTCCGTACTACAAAAAACAAAAACATGGCCAAACCAAAAACCGTTTTCGAAATCACCAAAATAAAGCCATAAATGCCATGTAACTGTGATCATAGGGACTGTGACCGAATTTGTAACAATAAACTACATAAATAACATGTAACACCAAACCCTAGAGCCATAGCTGGCTGCATGAGTCACTCCACAACAAACAGGAGCATCAGTCGGAGTATCACATTTTTGAATGCACCTTTAAGATCAGCACACTAAATCAAAATACAGAGCGAAACATTTTATTTTAGGCCACTGAATAGCAGTGGCAGCTAGGGGTGTACAACTCCTCTAGAGCAGTTTTGAGAGAAGATCTCATTGGTAGCGATTTAAGTTGCAGTTTATTGGCAATAGCATTCCAGACCCTGGGGGCATCAATAGCAAAGGCCCTTCTTCCGGTTTTTGTACGGCAATAGGGAATGTGAAGCTGGTAAATGAGCGAAGACCTGAGGTCAAATTTGTTCTTTGAAACAGAGAGGAGATCCAGCAGGTAGTCTGCGGATTTTTCTGTAAGTACATCGTGAATAAATACGATCTGGTGCACAAGCCGTCGAACATTAAGAGATGTTAAGTTTTACCCAATGTAGAGATCACAGTGGTGAGTCATATATGGGCAGTTCAATGCAAATCTTAAGGCCGAGTGATAAATGGAATCAAGCTTCTTCAGTACAGTACTTGGGGCTGATTTATACACGATATCACAGTAATCAAGTAGAGGCAGTATGGTAGCATTTATCAATTCCAAACGGAACATAGGGGGGAAGCAGTCCTTGTGTCGATACAGAAAACCAATTTTTATTTTTTGTCTTTTTACCAATATTATCAATGTGATCTTCAAAATTCAGTTTTGAATCCAGGATGACCCTAAGATACTTATAGATCTTGACTTGCTCTATTTGATAATTATTTAAGAAATGTAATTGGGGAAAAATAACTTCCTGCTTTAGTCCCGGTGAGAAGCATAGCACCTTGGTTTTGGAGGTATTCAGGAATAGTTTAAGAGCAACTAGCTGATGTTGTAGTTTGTTGAAATCACCCTGGAGCTTAGCAATCACGTCATCCGGAGAGCGACCAGCAGTAATCAGTATCGTGTCATCTGCAAAAATATTTACCCTGGAATGATCCAGGTCAGTGCCCAAGTCATTGACATAAAGAGAGAACAAGAGAGGGCCGAGGATGGAACCCTGTGGAACCCCTTTTGTTATCGTCACACTGTTTGACCTCCAACCATCTGTGAATACAGTTTGGGTGCGAGAACAGAGTAAATTTTTTAACAATTTTACTGTGTTTTCGGAAAAACCGAGGCAACTTAGTTTACTAAGCAGGGTGTTGTGGTCAACTGTATCAAAAGCTTTGGACAGGTCAAGAAAAAGACAGGCACAGTACTGCTTATTATCAAGGCTACTGTAAATTTGATTCAGAGAGTCTAATGCAGCAGATGTGGTGCTGTATTTTTTTCGGAACCCAGATTGTTTTAGATGTAGTAGATTTTGATTTAAAGCTTTCGTGACTACAGGGATTCATATTCTTGGTTCTTTCGGTAAAGTCACGTAGAAGGGAAACAATAAAATAATAAAAATATGAAACAATAAAATTCTCACGACGTTTCGACTGCAACACAAGCAATCATCATCAGGTATGAAAACCACAACAAGAAAATTTGAAAAAGTGGCAGTTATTTTTAACGTTAGCACCACGGAGAGAGATTTGACAGTTTGTTCAGATGGACGAGTCCATCTATGTTCGGAAAAGAGGAGGGGGGGAGACGAAAAATAATGGATGCGGTCTGAAAGCCATCTTAAGCGTGATCAATCAATTAAGACCTGGAATGGTTTATCAAATCCTTCCAATGATTGCTAAGCCAGAATCCATCTTCTCGGTTGAAATTGTCTCTGTGTTAGTATATGTGGATAGCCTCATGAACGAATCTCTCATGGTAGCCAGATGGCTTGCAAAGAACCTCTGTCTTGGAGAAGTCAATGTCATGTGAACCTACTGAATTATAACAGTGATCTGCCACGGCCGAGGTGTTGGTCCTACCGTGTTTCAGGTCTGCCTTGTGTTCACGAATGCGGTCCGAGACATGTCGTTTGGTTTCTCCAATGTAACTACTACCACAGAGGCAACTTAGTTTGTAGACGCCAGGGTACTGTTTGTCCGGAATCACATCTTTTACAGACGGAACCAGATCACGGATTTTATGTAATGTGTTGAATCGGACCTGGATCTTGTGTTTATTCAAGATTTTGGAGATCTTTTCTGTGATCCCCGCAATGTAGGGTAAAGTGATGGTTTTGAAAGGCTCCTCAAGAGGGTCCTTCTTCATGGTTGGAGTGATAGCTTCGCGGATTGTGTAGTCGGAATAACCATTAGCCTTAAGAGCTTGGTGTACGTGCTTGAGTTCACTGGCTATATGTTCCTGGTCGGAAATGCATTGGGCTCTATGGTGCAGAGTCTTAAAAACCAACAAAATCATTTCTGATTCAACCACATTAATTGATCAAATCAAACAGTTCTCGTTGAAACCTTCTGCTGCCAGGCCACCAAGAAAAATACATAAAGTAGATACACCCCTTCGTCCCATCGTCTCTACTATCAACTCCCCCACCTACAAACTGGCTCATTTTCTGTCTGAAATCCTGCGGCCTTTCACTGGAAAAACCATCTCTGCGGTACAACATTCTACTCACCTGGTATCGACAATCAAGGGTATTTCCCTGTCCCCAGACGACCTGCTTGTCAGTTTTGATGTAGTTTCCTTATTCACCAAAATTACTGTACCTGACACCATCGCAATCATTGAAGACTTGGTTCATCAAGGATTAAACACTGAGGTACCCCCCCTGGTAAGACACTGCTTAACCAATACATACTTCACTTGGAATGGAACTTTCTACAAGTAAACTGAGGGCACCCCAATGGGCTCCCCCCTATCTCCGGTTAAAGCCAACATTTTCCTGGAGAAATTTAAGACTGACGCCATCCAGACTGCCACTCTGCGCCCAACCTTATGGAAGAGGTGCGTGGATGACACTTTTGTCATCTGGCCACATGGCCGGCCTGCTCTAGACCAATTCTTCGATCACATAAATTCCATACACTCAGCCATCAGCTTTACCATGGAAGTCGAAAAAGATGGCAAGCTACCTTTTTTGGATGTCCTAATAAAAAAGAGACCTGATGTTTCAATGAGCCACTCTGTCTACAGGAAAGCTACCCATACGGATGCTTACCTGAAACCGGATTCCCACCACCATCCATCCCAGAAGAATTTCCTCATCAAGACTCTGCACCATAGATCCCAATGCATATCCGACCAGGAACATATAGCTAGTGAACTCAAGCACGTACACCAAGCTCTTAAGGCTAATGGTTATTCCGACTACACAATCCGCGAAGCTATCACTCCAACCATGAAGAAGGACCCTCTTGAGGAGCCTTTCAAAACCATCACTTTACCCTACATTGCGGGGATCACAGAAAAGATCTCTAAAATCTTGAATAAACACAAGATCCAGGTCCGATTCAACACATTACATAAAATCCGTGATCTGGTTCCATCTGTAAAAGATGTGATTCTGGACATACAGTACCCTGGCGTCTACAAACTAAGTTGCCTCTGTGGTAGTAGTTACATGGGAGAAACCAAACGACATGTCTCGGACCGCATTCGTGAACACAAAGCAGACCTGAAACACGGTAGGACCAACACCTCGGCCGTGGCAGATCACTGTTATAATTCAGTAGGTTCACATGACATTGACTTCTCCAAGACAGAGGTTCTTTGCAAGCCATCTGGCTACCATGAGAGATTCGTTCATGAGGCTCTCCACATATACAAACACAGACACAATTTCAACCGAGAAGATGGATTCTGGCTTAGCAATCATTGGACGGATTTGATAAACCATTCCAGGTCTTAATTGATTGATCACGCTTAAGGTGGCTTTCAGACCGCATCCATTATTTTTCATCTCCCCCCTACTCTTTTCCGAACATAGATGGACTCGTCCATCTGAACAAACTGTCAAATCTTTATCCGTGGTGCTAACGTTAAAACTAACCGCCTCTTTTTTAAAATTTTCTTGTTGTGGTTTTCACACCTGATGATGATTGTTTGTGTTGCAGTCGATACGTCATGAGAATTTTATTGTTTTATATTTTTATTATTTTATTGTTTCCCTTCTACGTGACTTTACCGAAAGAACCAAGAATATGTAGTCGATTGTTGGTGAACAGGAAACTGCTAATTTGGTAGTTCGAATTTTTTTCTAAAATTTTCATCAATGGGGACAAAATTGAGATAGGTCGGTAGTTATTGGGATCATCTGTAGGGCCCCCTTTGTGAAGTGGACGGACATAGGAATGTTTCCATTCTAGAGGAACTGATGCTTCTTTGATGGACAGTTTGAAAATATGGGCTATATGTTTGTATATTAGGTGACCAACAGTTAGTAGAGAAAAGACGGGAATACTATCTGCTCCGGTAGAGGAGGACCCTTTGAGGTTGGACAGTTGTTTCAGAACATTACTTTCGTGGATTGGCTGGAAACTAAATTCGTTTAATGTTTGGACAGGGGTGTAGGAATTTGAATGAGCAGGGGTGACTCCCAATAGATTATCAAAAAGATTACCAGCTTCATAAAGATGAAGGTTAAAATTGTCAACAATTTTTTAGGGATCTGAAAAATATTCCCCATTTCGGTTAAGCTCAACGGGCAGATTGTCTGTTTTGGATGCCTTTTCGATACATTTGATTGTTTTCCAAAAAATCCTAGCATTTCCATGTGATTCCAGGAGAGTGGAGGAAAAGTAGGCATTTTTTGCCTGCCGTATTTTTTGACGCATCTATTCCTTAAAATCCAACAACAAAGACTGAGGCGCGTGGGTAGTATCTAGAAGCATCCAGCAGCATCCCAATGCCTCGTGTGATGATGCTACGCTGAGGCAGCTGCTACAAACGCTTATTCCTACTCGCGCAACGTGGTTCCGTTCACTCAATCGCGTTGTATCCAATTCGCATCCGCGTTATAAAAAAATGTGTTCCCTCATACACTCATCGCGTTCTATCCAATTTGCCTCATGAAAACAACACGCTTTATAGGAGAACATACTGCAACTAGCCTTTTGCCCGTCCAATGACGGGTGTATTGCAGTAAATCTGAAACTTGCAAGCGACAACAGACCGCAATGTGAAATTCATTGCATCAATTCGTTATAATCCCTTGTTCATCATCACGTACTTTTTACTTCGATGTCTCAATAGCGTTACGGAGACTGCGTGACATGAGGGTTCTGCCTTTGTAGTGAGGGTTGTAAGTTGACGCTGAGGAGGGGGGAGGAGGCACCTCGCCCCCCATGTGGAGTGACGTCACCCGCTAGTTATTATTAATGGTGGGGGGGGGGTGTCCATTTGGATGACGTCACCTGTTCATGATTATTAATGAGGGGGGATTCTCCATGCGAAGTGACATCACCCGCTCATGATTAATAATGAGGGGGGTCCATGTGGAGGACGTCACCTGTTCATGATTATTGATTAGGGGGGCTGGTCGACGTGGAGTGACGTCACGCGCGGGACACAGACATTATTGGCTCATTATAGTAGTAAATGTGCGCTTTCGCTCTCCAAAACGTTCTTTTTAGACCGAATGCATTCATAACTAAAAACAAATGTGCAACATTTATAAGAATATTGGTTGAAAATAAAATGTCATAGGAAACGATGGGAGGAAGAGTAGGCCAATATACTCTCCAGAGGGATTCTCTCGAGCTCCCTCTAGTGGAGGCTCTTCCGCCAGCAGTGGCGTGAGCAAGACAGTGCAGGGCTGCGCCTTCACCTTTATGTCATAGGACAGCCGATTGGCATTTTCCTCCTCGTTCCGTGATCTGGGCGATTGCGGACAGCTGAAGCAGAGTTGACCCTGGGCAGTGCGTCGATGGGCTGCCACTACCAAGCACGCCAGGTTGTCACGACGCGGCTACCGGGCTGTGCTATGTTGAGGTCAGCAGAGTGTGGGGAGCGGTGGTGTAGCGGTGACCCGAGCTCGATTCCCACTCACGGCCAACATCGGTGACGATTATCTGAACCGGTGCTGGGCCTCCCCTAGGTCGACTCAGCCTCAAATGAGTACAAAGTCGGTCGGGCGTGGTGCTGGCCACCCACCCCCCCCCGTGTACCATTCCGGCCTTCATAGGTGCTCGCTAACAGGACTTGCCCCTAAAGTCTGTTAAGGCTGTATGGGGGATCTTTTACTGGTAGGAACGAAGTTGTAAACTGAGTGTACCAGCCTGCAATAGATTAATGTGTCCGTCCGTCCCCTTTCAATACATTAACGAAGTGAAATCTCGTGCTGTTGGGGTTTAAAAATAAAATTGCGCAAAATTCCAATGTTCCTACCAGCCCACCCTGCAGGGACCTGTTATTTGGTCAGCAGAGTGCACTGCCACGGAGGCAATTGTACTGCTCCCACGTCGATACTCACTGCCGTCAGCAACCCCGCACTGACCAGCGTGGCGGGTGGA
This sequence comes from Petromyzon marinus, assembly GCF_048934315.1. Classification (NCBI taxonomy): domain Eukaryota; kingdom Metazoa; phylum Chordata; class Hyperoartia; order Petromyzontiformes; family Petromyzontidae; genus Petromyzon; species Petromyzon marinus. The sequence goes on along the minus strand of NC_133721.1, from coordinate 6,068,124 downwards.
GTTGGTGTCACAGTGGTTCGTGGCCCGATGCCATGAGCAGAGTCCACCTGAGTTTGATTCATGGCCACGGCGGACATCAGTGGCAAGTGACTGCCGAACCAGTCCTGGGCCTCCGATGTCCTTCGTCAACCCGCACTCACCAGCCGCGGTCGTGGGGAGGCCCCTCCCTCCCTCCTCATCCAGCAGTGGATTAATAATCGTAATTTTAAATTGTAAGGCGATGCCGCACGGAATTGGCTCACTCTCGTACAAAGAGAGAGAGAGAGAGAAGATGATGATGACTCAGAGGTACGCGGAGAAACCGCGGACAAGTGTCAAGGCAGTCGCGCGGTGAGCCGAAGCTACCAACAATTGCCCAAGCTCTACAGTCCTTTATATATCAAGTTGTTATCGGACAATTATTGAGTGTTTACACGTGGGAGGAAACCGGAGCACCCGGAGAAACCCCACGGGGGCGAGGGGGGAACGCTCTATCCCATCCAGACGAAACAGGTGAGTCCATGTATTTTTGCTACACTCATGCCTTATGGAAGTGAACTCGATGCCGGTTTGACAGAAAGGGCTGTACACCTACATGTGTATACCAGGAATATCACTGGAGAAAGCACTGGTATTTGTCAGGTAGATGCTTCCTTGGTACATTGGTCAAATCAAATATAAGGATAATTCCATTCGGTGTCTCAGACGAAGATGATCCAACACCATTTATTCAAGCAAAACACACTCTGGACCAGCTACGACCTTATTGGGTCTCATCAGCAGTGTCAAGCTTGTTACACAGATGCTGCTGGATTCATCATCATCAGCCTTGATCAATCCACTGCTGGATGAAGGTCTCCCCAACCCGCCGCCACTTCTGATGATCCTTCGATGCAACAATCCACCCAGCACCTGCACATCAACTGATGTTGTCGCGCCATCTCCAAGGTATGCTCCTTCCCGGATTACCAGTCGTTATTGACAAGGGAACTCCATTAAAATATGACTATAAACTATTAAACCACTTATTTTACCAGGTAAGGTCCACTGAGCTGTATAAAGCTTTTTCACAAGCGACCTGACCGCAAATGACAGCTCAACTAAGTGGCTTACAACGTGGAAATGTATAGCAGCCAAATACTCAAAACGCATATTTCTAATTGTGGAGGGGGAAAAAATCAGAAGGCCCCGGTGAAAAATCCACGCGACCACAGGTAGAGGAAGTCACGGAGACTCCAAGCATCCAGGCGTCAGGGTCGGGGTCGAACCCACGAGGGAGTTAGCATCTCGCCACCGCGGCGCCCTGGGACCTCGTTAAACGCAAACGTCAGCAGTGAGTTGGCACATCAAGGAGCGTTAATCTGTGCACGAATTGTACACAGTTGTGCTGCTGGTATCCGAGTAGATCTCCTCCCACGTGTGAGTGCTTTCAGAGAACCACCACGGAGCTCGGCACGGATGGGGGGGGGGGGGCACGCACAATCGTCTTTGACAAACAGCAGACTCGGCCCTTGGAAATTCAACATTTGTTGGCTAACTCACAGAATAAACAAGTGTCAGCACGGGGCCAGCGAACAATAAATACTCTCTCCTCTCGGTAGCACTTGAGATGTGAAAACTGCAGAGTCTCGTCAAGTAACGAATAGGCAAGAAATATGCGATACGCATGGGATTCTAGAACGCTTCCCAATATTCGTGCGTGTCTCCCGGACGTATTAGGTGAACGATAACGACCGTCTCATTTGCCCGGTTTTGCATACGCAACACAACGATTAAGCAAACAGTCCTCCACGCAAGGCCGTAATTATGATATTGGGGGGGACACATCCCCCACAATAATCAAATATGCTCAAAATGTCCCCCCCAATATATTTCTATAAAAATATTTGTAAAAAATAATTGTGATGCTATGTAAATAAAAAGAACAATTTGCTAAACCTTGGCCACAATATCTGGACTTGTCTTCATATAACAATGTATAGATTTCTGTTCATATGATTGTGGTTATGGTTGTACTTTATGAATCCCTAATCTCTGCCATTACATACAATGAAACAAGAAAAGGTAAAAAATAAAAAAACAGGGGGGGGGGACCCCAGACCCCCTGGAAGATTTGGTACCCCCCAATGTTGACGCCATGGCTACGGCCTTGTCTCCACGTAATAAACACACACACACAAAGGTAGCTTTGCATATCTCATCGGCCTCAAAGGCCTCCTGACAGTGCACAAATTCCACATCGTTGATTACTTTTTCTTGCGTATTGCACAGTTAGAAATCAAGAAAGCCCCCAATAGCAACACAACTTTTTATTAATATTTAACTTGCAATGGATGACGTTTTCACTGGAGTTATTCTGCTTCCCTTCCTCCCCTTCTGACGGACACAACCCGTGCATTATTATTCACTCTAATCAGCCTTAGTTGGTAAACGTTACAAAATCCGTCGCTGAATGAGTGCTTACAAACGTTATTTTTGTTTTGTTTTAAACGATGGTTACAAAAATAAACCGTTCACACACACACACCGTACTCAAAGTCGAAATAACTCTTCTTAAACGGTGACCACTTCGACACTCGAAGGCTAAACTGTTGAAATGATGGGTATTTTTCTTATCCCACCGCGCCTCTGTCCACCCAGCAGTATCAACGGGTAGACCACAGCCGATCGGTAGGCCGCGCGTGGTGGGGTAGAATGTGGGTACCCTCACATCTTAAACAAAAAAGTCCCGCTAGAGTGGAAAAGTATTCCAAGATTCCCTCTATATGAGACTCGAGTTCCCTCTTGAGCAGTGGTTCTCAACCGGGGGTGCGCGGACCCCCTGGGGGATACGTGGCAATGTCCCAGAGGGGGTGCGTGAGGTGGTTTATAACAGTGTCAAATGTTGTCATACATGAGTCATTGGTGAATAATCACGCATGAATCTGCCAATATAAAACAATTACGATAGTTTTTGTTTAATCCATATGGTAACCTCGAATGATATATAAGACATTTCTAAACTCATTGAAAGCAAACAATGTGGATTTCCAAGAGTAACCAGGGAGCAAGAACAAATGACGTCCTGCATGCAGAGCGTCTGTTGAATTTTGTTTTTATTCGCTTGCAGTTACGAGCAAGTTAGGAAAACCTTACAAAATGGGCAGTTGGTTAAAATATCGATATTCTTAGTTCTTTCGGTAAAGTCACGTTGTGATGACACACCTGATGACGACCGTTTGTGTTATGGTCGAAACGTCGTGAGAATTTTTATTGTTTTATATATTTAATTATTTAATTGTTTCCCTTCAACGTGACTTTACCGAAAGAACTAAGAATATGAATTACTGCAGTCACGAAAGCTTTAAATCAAAATTTAAAATGTCGATGTTCATCATTCATACATTTATAAGGAGGGGTTCCAGTAGGCAACAAAAGGTCGAGAATAACCACTGCTTTAGATGAGATTTGCGCAAGCGATTGCAGAGATACACCTTCACAAACATTCGCCTTCAATTGCAAAAACACTGTTTGATGTGCTGCTGTCAGTCACATGGTGTGCGGATTGGGTAATTTCGTCGTAGCGTGACGCCACGCCGTGACGTCACGCCGTTACGTCATTGCACTTTGGGAACAACTTTTGCACATGGCTCCTCTTTTTCAGTTTAAATTATTTGGTATAGCCCTGTGAGCCATTCGGCTCTTGAATCGGGTACAACCGCAACAGACAAACAAAAAAATACATGAACAAGAAAACATCTTAAAATGACTATGCGCAAACAAGAAAATCCAGGAAAAAACAGCAAAATCGTCCAGAAGAAGCACCGTACACCAACGCTGTGTGCAAAAAATCCCAGTGGGATGCAAGTCAAACAACAACAACAACCACAAGACAACTTAGATTAAAGCCATCAGTCTAACTCCGTACTACAACAAACAATAACGGCCAAACAAAAAAAAACATTTTCTAAATTACGGCAGCATACACGAGTCTGACACGAGTCTGCTGCCGTGATTAATCGACTCTAGAACAGCTGCTGCGGCGGCAGCGGTGCACAAGCAACAAATAACACAAAATACTCAACGCATTTGTCAACAACACACAACGGCACCGTGCGTGTGTGGCCTGTAAAGGCAACATATGTAATAGGCGGCGTTTCGGGCGAGGACCAGGTCTTAAATGAACAAGGGTCGTTGCCCGATTTGCACGGTTGTCCACGTGCGGCGTGAAAAAAGTTCAACATAACAGAGCAGAACACACGCAATTGAAACTGTAAAAAAAAGTGAGATTGGGCAAAATGCGTCGTCTTCATTGAGAAGGGCCATTTGCCCGATACCGTCACCTGTTATATATTGTTATTGTTTTTTATTGCAATGGGGTAGCAAAGGTACTTCATGAAACAGCCTTACACCACGTGTCAGGTACACACGCCTTGAGCAAACCGCCGTTACATGCCGCTGCTTTGGTGGTGGAGACGTGGGAAAGCCTTCACCTTGAATAATCGGACGCTTTTATTTATCCTGAAGAAATCCGATGAGATATGAAGCTCAATCAAACGCGCCTTCATTTGGGGTAATGAATGAAGAGGGATGGCCAGGATAAAACAAACATGGATGATGCAAAACGCACGTACATTTACAAACAACTAATAAATAAGCCAACAGGTTGTGGTCTCTAGCAGCACACAGCAGCTGGTTCCCAGTTGTCCGACACAAGCATAATCTTTATTTATCCTGGAGATATCCGATGAGCTATGAAGCTCTTTTTTCACAGCTGTCCAGCAGGGACGGGTCAGAAAGTTACACAACAAACAATAAAACGATTAGGATTGCAAAGTATAGGAAAGGTAAGTAAATCACTGAAACGAAATGCATAGAAGAAAAATAAAGTATATAAGTTCAAATTGCACAAGACAATCAATTTCCAAGCTTGGGCATGGCAGAAGAAACAACAGCAAAACCATTCCCAGACCACACCAAGACAACACAGAGCCAATACAAATTGCGCATTAAAATGTAGTTATCGATACACGGGTAAGGATTAAAGTTACAAATCATATTCTTTGGGTTTTTCGGTAAAGTCACATATGTTGAAAGAAAATAACAAAAAAAATACAGATTACTTTCAACCTATCTACGTGTGACTTAACCGAAAGACCCAAAGAATATTAATTCCTGCAGTCACGAAAGCTTTAAGTCAAGATTTAGTTACAAATCACATTTGTAAATGTGATTGTATACAGCACGAATATTCTGCTTCAGACGAAAACATCTAATTGGTCAAGATGTGAATCGGCACCGTACGTTTCCTCTGTAAGTTGTCAACAACAAAGACATTGCAGGGCTGCGCCTTTGCCTATTCCAAGCACAGTATCCAAAGCACGGAAACTCCAATCTGTTTTAAATCTCAAAGAAATGCTTCAAATGTCGCAACAAGTACTGTGGCACATTCGACACCTCGTAAACGTTATCTTGTTGCTTGAGAAACACCCGGCGAGCCGGACAATTCCTTGAGGGCACCCGAGCATTCCAAAGGCAGCTCTAGCAACATCGGATGCAACGCCCTAGGGCGAGCGAGGATCGCCACAACCACCACCACCACCACCACAACAACCACCAAACAGCGTGTCTCTGGCAACAGTTCGAGGTGGAACCCCCCTTGCTCCGTTCAACAACGACCACACGCCGAGCGGCAGTGGTTCCAGTCATCGCCTATGAGTCATTATCGTGGCTTAACGCGATGTTACCCAACCCCTCCTAACGTGGCCCCCAAGAGAGTGTCCCCAACGTCGAGTATCCGGTGACATTAAAGGGGTGGGGAGACTGCCGGTTGCCTCAGCTGCAAATACAAACGAGATGCCAAACGCAGGACGGGATAAGCATAGCGCACGGGGGCGATGCCAATTTTTTTTAATCTTTATTGCTCCTACGACTGCAACAATCGCGCCGCAATGATAATAGCAATGGCTAGGCAGCGGAACGAATTATGCTCGCAATCCAAGGTTTTATTGTAATGGTAACTGGAAGACAAAACGGAAAAGGGCGCAAAGAAGCACGGAGATTGAATGCTGAGAAATCTCATTGAGACAGAGAGAGATAGAGGGAGAGAAAGCGGTTACACGTGGATTTGAGACCACACGCATTTTACAAAAGACAACAATTCAAGCTGTGAATAAAGAAAGTACGTGTGCTTGGGCAGGACGCGTCTTGGCGAGAGGGGTCGATTGCGGATGGTCGAGAATAGTGACGGAGTGGCAGCCAAGGAATGGGACGCGTTGGATGACAAGTGCCGCCGTGGAGACGGAGCGAGGCGATCAGATCGTGAGCGGACGTTTGGTGGGCAGGTCTTCGCAGAGCCGCGAGAGCAGGAAACGGCTTGCGGAGGTCTTCATCCAGCGGTGGATTGGTCTTGGCTGATGATAGGGAGAGTGATAGCGAAGCGGTTAGCACATTGCACTCTAAACCGAACAACCGGAATGTAATTTCTGGCCACGGCTAACATCATGACGAACATCTGAACTTATCGAGTTCCCTCTAGTACCACCAATTCACCAGCCCGAACTGACTAACGTGGTGAAGTATGGTTAAACCACTCACGGCCGCAATATATAGGGAGGCCTTCATGCAGCAGTGGATTGACAAAGATCTGAGAATTATTATTATAGAGGTATGCCACATGAATGCTGGTCATCGCATTGCAGGAAGGGTGTCACCCTCTTTGGGGAGAACGTATTTAAAATAGTTTGTTCCATGCTGACCACGTGCCATACGCTGGCGATTACAACCTAGACCACTAACGTGCGATTTACAAAAGTGGCTTAGCTCTCGAGTAAGCAGGCAGAGCAACTGCACTGGCACCCACGGGCCAGACGGGGCCCAGGTGTCAGGCTATGAAGGAAGGTCGGTGTGGGGGGGGGGGGATGGGGCATTGGCCATTTATATGACTTACATAGGGATCCCCGAGACTTATATAGAAACTCAGACTTAGATAATCATAGTCTCACATGGAGATCAATGGACTTACATTTCTATTGGCCTATGTACACTTGCATAAAGAACCAAGTTCTTGCATAGAGACCCATAGAACTACATATACCTCTAGCTACGGATGTTGCCATTGTTTGTGTGCCACTCACCAGCGAACCAGAAAATATTCATTGAATAATTTATCCCTGCAAATTTTGGAAAGGCACAACAGAGGAAATATTAGTAAATGGCTAAGCAGAGGTTACAGACAGCCGAGCGGTTGCTACCCGGCTGGCGGAACATGTAACAACTCGCGCTGGAGATGGGCGCAGCTGTAATTGCAGTCGGCATGCAGTGGAAGGGAATCACTTTTCCTGACACCGTTGACACCGAGCCAAGTGGGGCTTGCAGCTTGCTGCTGCTGCTGCCGCCACGAACCACATGTGTGAGTGTGTGTGCAACTCGGCGATTAGGCGGTGACACGGCCCGGCGGGAGCGCGTTTTGTTGCAGAGCTCCGCTGTTACAGAATAGTGGGCTGCCCTGGCCAATGCTGTATTAACCATAAACACTGCGCGCCGTCTGCTTTATGGTGGACTGGAAAAAACACATTCCCGGGATGTTATTCGGTGATAAATATGCCAAGTGTGCTGTCGTAATGGTCCAAATTTGCCAAATAAAAAAAAACCCAAATCGCTTAATTGGGAAAACTCAGTCACATCTAATACCCACTGGCAGATTATACACATGTGTAGGCCAGTCCTGAGTACACCCTGTGTCGCATTTGTTTGGTTACCACTGGGGGTCCCCTCGGCAAAACTCCCTAAATTCCCGCAGAGAAAGTGAATGGTTGAGATGAGAAGGCGCTTTGAGATTCTGGGCATTTAAGGCCCCTGTGAATGCAAATCCCTCTCTCTTATCCTTATGTGGACAATGACCCCTATAGTTAACGCGTGGGAACGCAGATGTGGAAATTCTGCACACCAACCTGCTGCTCTTAACATTAACTAAAATATTCTTGGTTCTTTCGGTAAAGTCACGTAGAAGGGAAACAATACAATATATTCTTGCTGTGGTTTTCACACCTGATGATGATTGCTTGTGTTGCAGTCGAAACGTCGTGAGAATTTTATCGTTTTATATTTTTATTATTTTATTGTTTCCCTTCTACGTGACTTTACCGAAAGAACCAATAATATGAATCCCAGTCACGAAAGCTTTAAATCAAAATTTACCAGGTAATTTACCAGGTAAGGCCCACTGAGCTATTTAGCTTTTTTTCAGAAGTGACCTGGCCACAAATGATAGCTCAACGATGTGGCTTATCGCGTGGAAAGTTATAGCAGCCAAATACTCTAAACTCGCGTCGATTCTAAATGTGAAGGGAAAAAACCGGAGGACCCGGAGAAAAATCCACGTGAACATGCAATCTCCAAATATACAACAGGCGTCAAGGTCCGGGTCGAACCCACAATCTCCTGCATACCAGGCGAGGGAGTTAACGTCTGGCCACGGCGGCGTTAAAAAATCCATCAGACAACACTTTCAGCAGCACTGATTCAAGACGGGCAAACTCTCGACCGGTTTCGACACTCAAGCGTCTCATTAAGCAGCAGATTGTGGGTTCAGGCTGCTGGTTGGAGACTCTCGCTCTTCCGGAAGACGTTTTCAAACCCGGCGGCTGCGTCTTTCGGAAGGACACATCTTCTGAAGACTTTGAAGACTCCGCGACATCTTCCGCTGCTGGTGCCTCTTCCGGAAGAAGTTTTCAAAACGCTGCTACCTCTTCCCGCAATAATCGATAGTTTAATCTTGATTTGAAGCTTTCGTGACTGCAGGAATCCATACTCTTTGGTTCTTTCGGTAAAGTCACGTAGGTAGAAATAAAATTAAACAAATCACCTACGTGACCTTAACGAAAGAACCAAAGAGAATCGATTGTTTGTCTCTTTAAGATAACTAGTTCATGAAAACCTGTCTTCGCCTGGCAAAAGTTTTCAATAAGTATAATATTAAATTTGATTATTTTTTTTTTACAATTTTCATCTACAGACACTAACACCTACTCCAAAAATGGGTATTTTCCCGCAAAAAACACAAATTGTTGACGACTTAATTCAACTTCTTTTATTGAAAGACGTACCCATCGGAAACCGCTCAATTTAAAGATGATGTCCTTTTTTATTAGAAATAATTAACATTAATGAACTTAATACTCTGAGGGGAAGCTCTCCTATCTTTTACCGTTTTTGAATTATTCAGATTTGGAGCCAGCCATAAGTGACGTCACGGACCTGGGGGGGGGGGGGTCAGACATTTGTGACGACGTGTGACGAGGTGGGGGGAGGGGGTTTGAGAAATGTGACGTCAGATAAAAATGCGCAACTTTAAATATAAACAACGCACTTAATTAAATAGAATTGTTATAACAACACTAATTTTTATTAAGTATCATTATTAACTATCTGATTATTTAAACTTACTCAGGTCACCTTTTATTTATTCCATGAAGGAGCATTTTGCTTCTCCATGGGAGAATGGAGAAGCATACATTTTGTAAATTTTTTGAATGATTGTTATTAAACATTTTGATTCTAATGGTTCAACCAGGGCTTTTCATTATGTGGAATGAATATGTGATTGTTATAATTGTCCTCTCCATTTTGCTTCATTCTACTACAAAGTTTGAAATATTTTTTTATGCTTATAATTACTTTTAATATTTTATAATTATAAGAGAATTTCAATATAATATTCTGAACATCTGCAGTTTTAGTTAGACGTTGAATATTTTCAAATGAATTTTATGCTAAATTTCAGCTTTCCAACGCCTCCTTTTAAATACGTGTTTTCTCCTACAATATCAGAGTGCATTAAATACGCACTACAATGACAATAGTTTAAAGTGATTTGAAGCATTTTTTTTCAAAATGGAAATATGGTTTGGGGGGGGCAGAGCTTTGTGACGTCATGTTTGAGGGGGGTCTGACTTTTTGTGACGCCGTGTGACGAGGGGGGTAAAAAAAATCGGCCAAAATCGCGTGACGTCATTTATGGACGGCCCATTTGAACATCATAAAATGCAGATTTTTTTTTCGTCCAAACCCGCTTAAATCCGAAATATCTCAAAAACAATAAAAGCTAGAAAAAATGGTTCTCGCTTTAATTATAGTTGCTCTTTAACGCTCTATCAAACGACAAAAATGGCAATGTTATATTTTTTACGGTTTCTGAATGACACCACGCACAATCATATTTATGGGACACTGAAAAACGAGAATTGGGGGCCTTAAAATAAAAAATCTCGGATTTTCAGATTTTCCCTGTTCTCTGTGTTCTAAAAGCTAAATCTTGACTTAAAGCTTTTGTGACTGCAGGAATTCATATTCTTTGGGTCTTTCTGTAAAGTCACGTTGATAGATTCAAAGAAAATAAAAAACTACGACGTTTCGATCGCAACACACGACCGCTTGTGTTGCGATCGAAACGTCCGAAAGAACCCATAGAGTATCCTAAAAGCTACTTGTTTAACACATTTCATCTTTCTGTCTTGTCGGGAAGTAACCCTCGTGGTTTTTGAGACAGATTAAGGTTTTAATTTAGATAATTTACACGCACGATAAACAGTTTACAACAGTACTGTCTTACTACACGCATACAATTCGCATTAACCACAACACAGTATACCTACACGATTTGAAGCTTTCGTGATTTCAGGAATTACTCTTTGGTTCTTACGGTAAAGTCACGTAGAAAATAAATAAATTAAATAATAGAATACGACGTTTCAATTGCAACACAAGCAACCGTGATCAGGTATAACTAAAATTGAGAGAGAGACAAAACACAGACACGGAGACACACAGACAGTGTCTGTCTGTGTGTCTGTGTTGTCTCTCTCTGCTTGTGTGTCTGTCTGTGTGTCTCCGTGTCTGTGTTTTGTCTCTGTTTCTCTCAATTTTAGGTCTACCTGATCACGGTTGCTTGTGTTGCAATCGAAACGTCGTTTTCTATTATTTAATTGATTTTCTTTCTTCGTGTCTTTACCGAAACAACCAAAGAGTATACATACAGTATATAAAAGGGGTGTGTAAAATATACGTTTTTACATACAGACTTACTTTTTGGCAGGTATCGCGATGTAATCAAATCGTCAGTGTCAACAATAGACGCGCTACTGCAGCCTGTACAACTCAGTCACCACACCAGAGACACCAACAGCCGCCACTAAGTGTCCGTGTCGTATAAACCACAGCGCCTGTGCCAGGCTCGGTGCACTTTGAGGCCACGTGGAAGTGCCGACGGCGGCTAGCTGACAGAGGAGGTCACGAGAGAGAGAGAGCCAGGTTGCCGTTCGTTGACTGCATAGTTGACCCACACGATCTAGATTTGAAGTTTTCGTGACTGCAGGGATCCATTCTCTTTGGTTGTTTCGGTAAAGTCAAGTAGGTATAAAATAAAATTAATAAAATTAATTAATTTATACCTACGTGACTTTACCGAAAGAACCAAAGAGTATTGAACCATGCAGTTTACCCCGTATTTTTGTACAGGGAAATTGAGTTTGCAGGTCCATAGGCAGCGTTCAGCCGTTTCAATACGGGCAAAACAATTTATTGTTGTCTATTTGTTTGTGTTTATTCGTTGTGATGGGACTTTATCGGATGAACTTTGAGATGTATAAGGGCGCGGGGTGACGAATAAGGTCTGAATAATAAGGTAGGGCACTGATCAGGGATTGACATGTACAGTATGTGACTGAGATGACTGGCAGATGTAACAGCTGTTGCCCCCTGCTGTGCCAACACGAACCAACATCAAAACACATTCCTGCGGAGGGAGCTGGTAGGAACGTTGGGTTGCTCGGTCAATGGCCAGGGTCAACGGCGGCACCACGTGGTGTATTCCGCAAAGATGCCCCACTGTGCGGGCGGGCACAAGCTGGCGTGAGTAGGTTAACCGTTGAGTTTTATAAGGGCACCACGGGGTGACCACCCCCCCACCCAGCCCCACCCCTCCCCACCCAGCCCCTCCCACCCAGCCCCTCCCCACCCTCCCCTCTCCACCCAGCCCCACCCCTCCCATTTTTGAATGCACGACGGACGGACACAATAATCCCCTGTGGGCTGGTGGTGTAACCAGGAGGTTCCTACCAGTAATATCCCCCGTATAGCCTTAGACTATTGGGGCAAGTGCTGTTATCCAGCATCACGTCCAGCCGCCTTTGTCTCTCCAGTGGCTGAGTCGACCCAGGACCGATTCACGATAATCGTCACTGGTTTTGGTCGCTGTGGAAGCGGGAATCGAATTCAGGTCGCCGGGTTCGTAGCGAACCGCTCCCCAACACCGCGCACAATAATCCACAAACAAACCGACACAACACCCCCTCACTGCGAATTCTACGATAACTTCCCGCTGCAACAAGCGCGAAACGTCGAACGCACAACTCCGCTAAGTTTCACAGGGGACTCATTTTTTTTCTGGAAGATGGTTTTCAACGCGCTGCTAAACATCTTCCGGAAGACAACTTCCTCTTCCGGAATATGTTTTTTAAAAAAATCGCTTGTTCACCATCTTCCGGAATATATCTTCGTATTCCCCTTCCAGAAGACGATGCTTCTAAACCGCTGCTAATCATCTTCCGGAAAAATTCTACCGCTTCCAGAAGACCTTGCTTCCAAACCGCCGCTAACAATCTTCCGGAAGACGGTTTTCAAACCGGCGCGCGACCGTCTCCGCCTCCTCTTCCGGAAGCGCCCCCACAATGCCGCGCGCGAACAACGGCTTGAGTTTCGGCGCCATTTTCGAGCGGCGGTCTCAGAGCGCCGCTCCGTCAGACGCCCTTCCTTGGCGCCTCGCTCCTCTCCGTCCTCCTCCTCCTCCTTCCTCCTTCTCCTCACCGCCGCCGCCTTGTCCCCCCCCCCTAACCTCAACCCAGCCACGACATCTCCCGTTCGCTCGCCTTCTCTCCGCCGACTCGCAGTTTGAAGGGTGAGCATTGTCCCGACGATTCTACTCCCGCCCACCCTCCCCGATGCCCCTTCCTCTCTCCCCCCGCTGCGTTCGTGCGAAGTTTTGTGAGGCGGCGGCGGTGGTGGCGGCGGCGGTGGTGGCGCGCGTTTTGTGCGGTGGTTGCTTTTTTTAGCGGGAGAAGGCGCATCGAGCGGCCGGCGTAGACCCGACAACTCGAAAATTGAGGGGGTGGGGGAAAGAGGGAAAAGCTGTGGATCCCGCGTAAAAAGTTAGCGGAGTTTCGTGTGACTCGTTGCACACTTGTTGCAGCGCGAGGTATCGTTGATTGTGGACTGAATGGGTGTTTCGCGCGCTGTTTTGCAGACTTGCAGTAGCGCGTACTACTGTTAAGAAGGCAGAGGGATTTGATTGCCTTGATTTGCCTTTGAGCCGTCGATCTTCGCACGTACGCATAGCGTTACCCGCAACGAGAAAGTCGTTGATGTAAAACCGCGTATTTTATTTTTTAAACCCATTTTATATATTTTCTTAGGTCTTTCGGTAAAGTCACGTTGAAGGGAAACAATAAAATAATAATATATATAAAAAACAAAAAATTCTCACGACGTTTCGACCATAACACAAACGGTCGTCATCGGTGTGTCGGTTTGTATACTGTCAGTAACGTGTTGTGGTTAAGGCGTATTGTATGCGTGTAAGAATATACTGTTGTATACTGTAAATGTTTATGCTTGTAAAGTATGTATCTTATAAATCGAACACTAATGACTACACGAGTGAAATATATATGCTAAGTATACGGAATGTCAAAACAATGAGAAACCTGTTTTCTTTAAAAAGGCGTCACTTTTTTAAAATAATTTAATCGTTAAAAGAAAAAAAATGGCGTTTGGCTACACAAACATTTTTGTTAAGAGATAAATAGTAAAAAATAAAAAAAAGTCTTACATCGTTCCCATTGGCTCGTCTTGTAAAGTTACCACAGATGTGGAATTGAAAATCCGAAAAGTGGCCGGGGGGGGGGGCAATGGGAGGAGGCGGAGATTCCTCCCCAAGTTCATGTAAAAAGCGGGCGAGGGTGGCCGCGTTACGGAAAAAAGTGGCTTCGTAGCGGGGGGGGGTGTTTTGAGCGTGCAATTGCATTTACATAAATTACAAATCAGGCAAAAAAATCTTGAACCTTGAGATGGAAATTGCCCTGGACTTTAGTTGAGCTGGACATGGGATGACCCAGATGTTAAGTGTGTAGGGGGTGCAATTGCACCAGGAACCACCGGCCGGACGGGCCCAAGCGCCGAGTTATGAAGAAGTCGGAAATTAAACAAGAGGGTTCCAGTTTTATTTCTTCCACCGTGACTCATGCCAACCACGCCACTGCAGATGTTTTGTTAAACTTGAGCATACCGCCACATTCGTTGTTCAGCTTGATGTAGTTATGTATATGTTTACAATTGTACCGGCAACATCTGCATGAGCACATATAGTATCCAAAAAGGAAGACATCTGTTAAAGCCAATGTGAATTTTCCAAGCCATTGGTTTAGACCGGTGTTTGGCACATGGACCACTCAGCCGATGCAAACAATACCAATAATCCAAAATGATTGATATTTCCGGAATATAAACACTTTTTTAATGCAGCTATCAGGTTTTGTTTTTTAGGCATGTCATAGATCTTAAGGTAGTCTTATTAGGGTATATAGTTTATTATTTTATTGTTTCCCTTCAACGTGACTTTACCGAAAGAGCTAAGAATATGAATTACTGCAGTCACGAAAGCTTTAAATCAAAATTTAATTAGGGTAGTTTAACCTAATTTTTTTTAATGAAATTTCATTTGTAAAATATGAATTAACGTCCGAAACTAAAGGTGTTAAGCATTCTCACTATATCCGGATCAACCTGACGGACCGCCCCAGATTCACTCGGGGTCCGGGGACCACACTTTGAGAACCACTGATTTACGCTCAACACGTTTGGCCACTAACTTGAATGTTCTCGCTGTCAGTAAAGTGTTTCAACTGAAATACTAAAGTCTGACTTATTCACTCTTGGTGATTTGTACAATTTTCTTTTACAATTCATTTTTTTTTGCCCATTCATGTGTTTTATTAATCCCTGTTTTTGTGCATTTTGTGGGTCTTTTATAGGAGAAAATGTCTCCAATGGCAAAAGCCTCAACGGCCAAGAGGAGGGGAAACAAAGACGACGATGCAGATGACTTTGCATCAGAGCCTTTGGCATCGGAGCAAGCGCCAATTTCTGGTCTGTAATGCCTTGTATTTGTGGGCTGCATATAAATCCTCAAAATTGTAGTTTTTGTAATTTGCCATGTTTTTGTTGTACTAATCACACGAAGTTGTATTTACTTATGCAAATCTATGATACATTCATGTACTTTGGCTCTCGCATTCACAAGTCCATGGGGGTTTCATTTAAGAGTTGCAGTGTGAGTGGAAATTTATTGTGTGCAATACTGTATTTGAAAAAACAGTGCGGTTAAAAACCCCAGAGTGGAACGCAAAACACTTTACTCAGCACCATTTGATGGCATTCATATTCCCACGGGGTTGCACTTGGGTTTGCCTGATGCAGCAGAGTCTCCCGAGGACCGGCGTACCCTGCAGGAGATCCTGGAGAGCATTCCTTCCGCTCCTCCAGCTGCCATGACCAACGAGCCCGGGGCCGCACGCCTCATGATCACACACATCGTCAACGAGAACTTCAAGTCCTATGCCGGAAAACAGGTCCTGGGCCCTTTCCACAAGGTGGGATGGCGTGACTGCGCTCGTCAATTTGCCCCTTCCCCCTGGGCTGGTTAAATTGCCAGGGAGGCCTGAAGTCAAACACTTGAGAAAAAAAAAATCCACACCAGATTTGTACTTGTTCAATACCGGGTGTTTGATGTAACAATAAGTGGACCGGCCTGGAATATTTGTTATGTCCGATGATGGCAGGCAACTGCCTGATGATGCTAGTTGTAACTATCGGCAAAACATCTTACCCAATGGTTAAATGTAGGATTTCTCTCCAACACCGGTGTGTTGACACAGTAATACATTGACATGTTTGCTCATGTAACAACTTTATTAATTGGCTGTGTCGGGTGGCGCAAGGTTTACAAAAAAATGTTTGCTTCTGATTTGTGTTTCTACCATTAATTTCTTGTCTCCTATAATCCTGTGCCCCACCCCTTACACTATAATTGACCAACTAAGTCAACAATCAAATTCCAGTGATTGTTGCAATTTTCCCATTTGATGTTTAAAATTGAATTCAAGACATGTAGAAAAGTTATCTTGTTTATATTCAAAAAGGTCACGTATACAATATCCTGTGCATAGGGGGAGTGGTGGCAAAGTGGGTAGTGCACTGCAGTAGGAACTTGGTGACCTGAGTTTGATTCCCGGCAAAGGCTAACACGAGCAGCGGTGATATATGAACTGGTCCTGCCCCCCCTCATCAACCCGTACTGTCCAGCGCGGTGAAGTATAGTCAAACTGTAAACACCATGACTGATATAGCATGTGGCAGCCTTCATTCAGCAGTGGATTATCAAAGTGCTGTGTATCATTTGTTCTTACAAATCTGTTAATAACCTTATGCCCCCATGTAGGTCTAGAAAGTATTCCTGTTAAAATGTTTGCTGCTCTTTTCCATCGTCTTGCGAGCAGCGCTTCTCTTGCATCATTGGACCAAACGGGAGCGGCAAGTCCAACGTGATCGACTCGATGCTCTTCGTGTTCGGCTACCGTGCCCAGAAGATCCGCTCCAAGAAGCTCTCCGTTCTCATCCACAATTCTGAAGCGCATCCTGACCTTTACAGCTGCACTGTGGAGGTCCACTTCCAAAAAATCGTAGACAAGGTGAGTAACTCTGAAGGTGTGCAATAAGTGGGCATGTAATGATTCACACCACGACAAACCCATTATTCAATTGTTAGGATTCGGTGTCACTATTTAATTCGGAAATAGCATTGTTTTACATCTTACTTTTATTGGTAAGGTGATGTTAACCTGGAGGAGGAGGAAGCAGTGGCGCAGTTGGTAGTTAGCCCTTTACACGATAAACTCAAGATCTTGACTGGTTCACGGCCATGGCTAATATAAGTGGCGAGTGATATCTGAACCGGGCCTGCCTCTGCCCTCACAAACCCACACTGACCAGGATGGTAAAGTAAAGTGAAACAGTCCTCATGACCATCACGCCGTGAAGGGATAGGGAACATTTTCCATATCGAGGGCCAAAATTACTTGAGTGGGCCACACCACTCATGCCTTAAAGTTACTCAGTAATAATGCAAAATAAATGTGCATGTCGACTGAATATAACAAGGCCCCTGCACTGACATAAGGGACTGAGTGCACTAAAATTATAAACAATGTTGCTGGGTTGAACATTCCCCTTCAGTACGCATTAGTGAGGCTAAAATGTTACAGTAATGGATAAACATGTCGACCATTTTGTAAGCCTCGTGTGGTGGCAGGCTGTATGAAATAAAGTAGAGAGTTGTAGGTCCCCCCCCCCCTTGTCTAATATCTCTCACCGCTTTTCCACTGACACATCCAAGCTGAGCTGGAACCACACCACGCTTGGTTGGCCTCACAAGACACCTGCATATAACTATTGGCTCAGCTGGGCCAAGACTAATGATGCGTTAATTGCTTGTGACATCCGAAACACGCTGACGTCTCGACTCTGGCTGACCATAGTCTGCGCACGACTCGGCTGCCGCGGTGGCGAGATGTTAAGGACCTCGCCTGGTATACAGGAGGTCGTGGGTTCGATGCTTACCCTGACGCCTGTATATTTGGAGTTTGCATGTTCTCCTCCCTGTGGTTGTCTTTTTCTCCGGGGCCTCCGGTTTTTCCTTCCACATTTAGAAACATGCGTTTAAGAGAATTTGGCTGCTTTTGAATTTCCACATGATAAACCGACATTTGGCTGTCATTTGTGGCAAATTCGCTTCTCTGAAAGAGCTATAGAGCTCAGTGGCCTTTACTTGGTAAAATAATAATTTAGCTAAAGTCACGTGACTTTACCGAAAAAACTAAGAATATGAATTACTGCAGTCACGAAAGCTTTAAATCAAAAAATAATTTAGCTGTTTATTTAATAGTTTACAAAGTGGAAAATAAGTATTTGTGACTTGAAGACGTCTGTATAAGAGACGACGAGGTTTGCGAGCGAGCTTGCTGTGCCTTTTCAGGAGGGGGACGATTTCGATGTGATCCCGAGCAGCGAGTTTTATGTTTCCCGCTCGGCGACGAAGGACAGCGTGTCATCGTACACTGTGAGCGGGCACAAGGCGACCTTCCGCGATGTGGGGCAATTGCTGCGCAGTCACGGCATAGACCTGGACCACAACCGCTTCCTCATCCTGCAGGTATTGCTGCCGTGAGGAACTCATTCATAGTTTGGGAGAGCGATGGGTCCCTTCCTGCTGGCCAGACACCCTCCCAGCCAGCGTGACCGGGTGCATGGGGGCTGTGAGTATACGTGGAGTACACTGAGGAACTGGCGCTGCAGTGGCGAGATGTTAACTACCTCACCTTGTATGCAGGAGGTTGTGTGTTTGATTCCGACCCTGACACCTGTATAATTGGAGTTTTCATGTTCTCCCCGTGGTTGCTTAGATTATTGTCCGGGTCCTCCCGTTTTCCCCTCCACATTTAGAGTCGATGTGCATTTTGAGTATTTGGCTGCTATACATTTCCACATGATAAGCCACTTAAGTTGAGCTCTCATTTGTGGCCAGGTCGCTTCTGAAAAAGAGCTATATATCTCAGTAGGCCTTACATGGTAAAATATACATCGTTTTTAGTTGAGTAGTTTTTACTGTGGTGTGGACTCTTCGTTTTTCAGAGTACAGTCAAGTCTTGGTTATCCTGGATAATGGGGAACGGAGGGTTAGCCTGGATAAAATGGATTATCGAGAGTTACCTGTAAAGGCTATTGGTGTGAAGCTCCGTCGTTTTGATTAATCTTCCCAAGATGGAAATGACTGGCCTCGTGGAGCTGTAGCAGCACGTAATGGTTTGTATTTGGGATGTCAGGAGTTACAGACCATGCTGTGCTGCCGCAGTGGCACGAGGAGAAGCGCACTCTCACTGCTGGACCCCCAATCAGGTTGACGGTTGTATTTTCATCTCAGGAGGCAGCTCATGGTGATGAATACAAAAATATCATATGGATTTAAGCGTTTAAGCCAATGTGTATTTAGTAAATGTTGTGTTCGCACCATTATTACAACAAAGGCTATCGTGAAGGCACTATATTTATTCTCTGTAAGATTTACTTGACAGATTGGTATAGTCTGCCCGTAGGGGGCCATGTTGCAATGCACTTTTTTTCCAAGTAAGTCATTTGCGGGTGAAAATGTATCTTCTCAAAGTAACATACTGCCTTTCCTGCTGTAGCAGCACGTAAATATTGGCGTGGGCACTTGCTGAAACCTCCAATGTTAGCTTGCTGCTGCAGTTTGATTGGCCCTTTCTCCGGACCCGAAACTTCTTTCTGAAATTATCATATCCACAAAGAGTTTATGAATGTATCATTTCTCGCACGTGAGTGCAAGGTGCCAGCTCGTTCTCTACTTTGCATTTCTGCCAATTCCTCAATCCTTTATTGGCACGTTGCACTTCACATTAATAAATGTGTCTCAAAGCATTTTTACGAGTAAAAATTTACATGAATGCCCAATATAATATCTAAAATATACAAGAAAATTTGAAATGTCAAGGCAAATATACCCTTGACGATTTTTTGAATAAAAGCTTATTATTCCAACCGATTGCTAACATGCTCATCTCATGTAGCTGCATAAAATGACGTGCATTGAAAGAGGGAGCTTTTAATGGAAATCTAAATGTGCAAAACTATCAGCGCCTCTGACGATAGTTGGGAGATCTTTCCATAACATTGGAGTGAGACGGATAAAGGAACGGCCGCCAAAAGTCATACAGTGAAAGTAGCGAACTACGGTGTAGTGCTGTGAGCTAGAGTAAAGACCTGGTATGAGCATGGTTCTCTCGAAGATCAGAAAGGCGAGTGTGGTCTGTGTCATTTTAAATCCATGTAAAATCACAGAATTCCCTCGTTTTTCACTAACTTGCCATCCGCTAATTTGTGGCTATTTGCGAATCATGCCTGGAACTTCACGACTGCATCGAGAGAGAAAGAAAGTGATGAAATAAAGCTATGAGAAAGAAAGATTATTTATGCATTTAAAGTAATATAATTTTCCGTGAAATTCACGAGCATCTCCGGAACGTGCCCCTCGCGAATAGCGAGTTGAACACTACTCTCAAAGGCCATAGCCGTACAGATGTCTGTTGGCATCTCCAACTGCAGTCGGTGTATCTGGGTCGGTGGGGCGGGCTACGTGTGCAGGGTGAGGTGGAGCAGATCGCGCTGATGAAACCCAAGGCGCAGACAGAGCACGACGAGGGCATGCTGGAGTACATGGAGGACATCATCGGCTCAGGTCGCTTCAAGCCAGCCATCGAGGCCTGCTGCCGCCGCGTCGAGCAACTCAACGAACTGCGTGGAGAAAAGGTGGGCATGGTGCATGGGTGCATGAACGTTTGCTCGCTTAGGGCTGAGTAGGATTTAAAAAATACCTTTGTTGGACCACAACAAAGATGAGGATTCCCCCGCATAGCCTTAACAGACTGTTGAGGCAATTGCTGTTGGCGAGGACTTATTGAGGCTGGCACGGCACATGAGGGGGGTGGGTTAGGCCAGCACCACGCCCGATCACCTTTGTCTCCCCTGTGGCGATGTTTACACAGCTCACAAGGGGTGCTCATTTGAGACGGTCGATCTAGGGGAGGCCTAGGACTGGATCAGATATTCATCACTGGTGTTGGCCCTGAGCAGGAATCAAACCTGGGTCGCTTGGCTCTTAGCACGGCGCACTAACCGCGACATTACCGCTCCCCACGAGTAACATTTTCAAATACCTTTGTCAGACCACACACACAGACCGTATTAAGCTTAGTCCTGCTGGTCTGCCCTAGAGTCCCTAGCCCAGGCAATACTGGGTTATTTAGAGAGGAAATGTTTGGGTTTATTGGCTTGGTTGTTGGGCATCCCTAACTATCCTTAGCCGCTTCCGGTGAGCATTTACGGTTGATGAGAGTGCATGCATGCTTGTGATTGTGGGCTCTGCCGCAATGCAGCTGAACCGAGTTAAGGTGGTGGAGAAGGAGAAAGACGGACTGGAGGCGGAGAAGAACAACGCTGTGGCTTTCCTGATGGCCGAGAACGATATCACCAATCTCAAGAACAGCCTCGTTCAACACAAAATGTAAGCCAGTTGCTGGAATTGAACTGTTTACCTTTGCCCGTACCGAGACAACTGCAAGTTGAAGGGGCTGTCCCATTCACTGCCGAATCTCAGAATTTGCAAGCGGTTCAGTGTAATTTTTATTCAGTGTCATAGAGCCGTTTTTAAAGACATTTTACTCACCGCAGAGAACTAGTAACACGATCGCACTTTACGATAGCTGCGCCAAACTGTGCCACACGCCCTCCCACATTGCCTTGTGGGAGCCGCAGTACCGATAAAGTTATTTTATTTTAGCTTTTCTTATTCTTCCGTTCCATTGACGTACATGTACGTCAGCTGAACTGGAAGGGGTTAAGTTTATTATTTTGTATTTTTTCCCTTGGTTATATTGCAGTTGTACTATCACGAGACATTGATGATATGGGACAATTTTGGAACTCCCATGACTAAGAATGTCACTTTTGCCCTGCAATAAGTGTAACATGTAATTAAAAACGTTACATTTTCATGGCTTGAATAGGCTGAATGATGTGCAAAATAAGTCGCATGTTTTTGTGCGGTCATTGGTGATGGGCAGAGATGATCATCTCGCTAAACTCAAAGAATCCGGTTTAGTTACAAGTAGCTGACTTCAAAGGGGATCTTGCTGATGCTGACCGAGTGCCCTGTACATGGTATTATGCCCCTCCGTCTGGGCCACCACCTCTCTTAGGATTTAATATTGACTTAAGTAATTAAGTGTTACAGGCTGCTGCGGGGTTACGTTTTGGGCAGCAGATGGCACTCCTTTGTTCTATTGTACTCTTCTGCTCTACTGCTATGCTCCCAGAATTCGTCAGCCTGCACTGGCCAGCTTGGTGAAGTATGGTTGACGAATATAACCAGCGTCACTTGAGGGAGGCCCTGATCCAGCAGTGGATTTACAAAAAGCGTTATATGTGTCCACGAACGGGAAGTACCCGGCATTGCCCGGGGGAAAAATGTATTTCAAAACTTTTCTTAAAAACATAACATTTACAAATACTAAGCTATTGTGAAAGCCCGAAGTTCCGTTTGTCTGTCCATTTGTCCGTGAACAAAATTTTATGAGGCTTGCAGAAGTCCTGAATCAAAAAGTAATCAAATAGTGGGGGGTGAATAGTTTACCCCCCCCCCCCCCCCCGTAGGCATCTATACCTACACACCCTACATACAATAGAGTGAGTACTATCTAGTGACTATTGTAGTATCTGGCTCTATAGTAGTATCTGGCTCAACAGTAGTATCTACTGACTCTATAGTAGTATATATTGACTATTGTATCGACTGACTTTATAATAGTATCTGCTGACTGTAGTTGTAGCTACTGACTATATAGTAGTATCTACTGAGCACAGTAGTATCTACTGTCTCCATAGTATCTACTGACTGTATATTAGTATCTCCTGACTGCAGTAGTATCTACTGACCATAGTAGTATCCTCTGTCTCTATAGTCGTATCTACTGACTGCAGCAGTATATACGGACTGTAATGGTATCTATTGACTGTAGCATTATCTCCTGACTCAAGAGTATCTACCGACTCTACTGTAGTACCTACCGATCTATAGTATCTACCGACTATCATAGTATCCACTGACTAGTATCTACTGAATCTATAGTAGTATCTACTGAATCTATAGTAGTATCTACTGAATCTATAGTAGTATCCACTGACTATAGTAGTATCTGCAGACTATTGCAGTATCTGCTGTCTATAGCAGTACTTACTGACGCTACAGTTGTATCTACTGACTGCAGCAGTATATACTGACTATAGTGGTATCTACTGACTATAGTAGTATTTACCGTCTCTACAGTAGTATTTACTGACTCTACGGTAAAATTTACTGACTCTACGGTAGTATCTACCGACTATAGTAGTCGCTACTGACTCTACAGTGCTACCTACTAACTATAGTATTATCTACTGACTAGTAGTATCTACTGCCCATAGGAATATCTATTGACCGTAGTATCTATTGACCGTAGTAGTATCTACTGACTGTATAGTAGTGTCTGCTGATTTTACAGTAGTATCAACCAACTCTATAGCAGTAAATACTGACATTACAGTAGTATCTAATGACTATAGTCGTATCTACTGAATCTATAGTCGTATCTATTGTCTTTAGTGGTATCCACTGACTATAGTAGTCACAACTAACTATAGTAGTCACAACTAACTATAGTAGTATCTGCAGACTCTATAGCAGTGTATGATCTTTATGGCGGTACCCTGGGGTATCAAATAATACAAAATGGCCAAGGCAATTAAATATTTCATTTCTGGGACAGTATTATTTCCAGGGGTGTACTTAACTCCGTGACTGGGGTACCAATCAATCCTAAATTAGTGCTACGCGATGTCGATTGCCGCATCGCCGACCATCAACAGAATAAAAATGACCGCGTCACGGACATTGTGCAAGAGCCGGGGTATCGCCATAAGGTTCATATGCTGACTATAGCAGTATGTGCTGACTATAGCAGTATCTGACTCTAATGTATCTACTGACTCTGCAGCAGTATATACTGACTACAGTTGTATTTACTGACTCTACGGTAGTAGCTACCGACTATAATAGTATATATCGACTCGATTTCAGTATCTACTAACTCTACAGTAGTATCTACTACCTCTAATAGTGAGTCACTTCAGAGACGTTCATAGTAGGAGGCATACACGTTTATTCTACACTTTTTACAGTATATGGGATAACTATATACGGGTCAGGACAGCCGGCACACTGCCTGACCCAACACCGACAAGGAGGTGAAGACGACGGCTTCCATTCCAAAACCGCAACAGCCCCGACCCTGCGTCGGGGCCTCTCTTTTATCCTCTCCAGCATGGCCTGGTTCTGCCTTTGGCCACGCCGCCTTCTGAAACCTATCAGAAGGTTCTGGGCTCTGCCCCACGTGTCTCCTCTGTCACCTTTACCCTACATCCGTGCCTATCACGTGCCCTACTGGCAGACCGGCCGCTGTATCCTCAAATGCCCTTCACTGCCAGCAACCGGCGCTACGCGCTCCAGGACACACTTCACCTGCCCTGCTGGTAGACCTGGCTTTTACACCCACGATCCTGCTCTCTACCAGTAACCAGTGCTATGTGCCGCAGTGACCCATTTTATGTCACTACAGTAGTATCTACCAACTCTATAGCAGTATATATTGACTATAGTATCTACTGACTATAATAGTATCTATCGACTCTATAGCATTATCTACTAAATCTACATTAGTGTATATAGACTAAAGCAGTATCAACTAACTCCATGTTAGTATCTACCGCTCTCAAGTCGTATCTACCGACTCTATAATAGTTTATATCGAGTCTATAGCAATATCTACTAATTTGATGGAGTGCCGTGGTGAGGCCTAGTCCCGCGGAGTGTCGCCGGCCTTGGTTGGATTGCACAGCCGGCCGCGGTGGCACCTTGGCCGGCTGGGGCTGGGCTGTTACCCCCCACCTTCCCCCCGCCCGCCCTACAGTAGTAGTATATACGGACTATAGTAGTATCTACCGACTCTATAGTAGTAAGTGCACACATTGGGGTGGGAGGGAGAGAAGAGGACATCGCACTGTGAATAATTTACGTCGGCGTTTTTTTATTTTTTACGCGAATATTTTTTTTCCTGTCCTCACCAATTTGACTACTTTACGAGAATACAATGAGGGAAAAAAGTATTTTCCCCTGCTGATTTTGTACGTTTGCCCACTGACAAAGAAATGATCAGTCTAAAATTTTAATGGTAGGTTTAGTTGAACAGTGAGAGACAGAATAACAACAAAAAAATCCAGAAAAACGCACGTCAAAAATGCTATAAATTGATTTGCATTTTAATGAGGGAAATAAGTATTTGACCCCTCTCAATCAGAAAGATTTCTGGCTCCCAGGTGTCTTTTATACAGGTAACGAGCTGAGATTAGGAGTACACTCTTAAAGGGAGTGCTCCTAATCTCAGCTTGTTACCTGTATAGAAGACACCTGTCCACAGAAGCAATCAATCAATCAATCAGAATCCAAACTCTCCACCATTGCCAAGACCAAAGAGCTCTCCAAGGATGTCAGGGACAAGATTGGAGACCTACACAAGGTTGGAATGAGCTACAAGACCATTGCCAAGCAGCTTGGTGAGAAGGTGACAACAGTTGGTGCGATTATTCGTAAATGGAAGAAACACAAAATTATTGTCAATCTCCCTCGGCCTGAGGCTCCATGCAAGATCTCACCTCGTGGAGTTGCAATGATCATGAGAACGGTGAGGAATCAACCCGGAACTACACGGGAGGATCTTGTCAATGATCTCAAGGCAGCTGGGACCATAGTCACCAAGAAAACAATTGGTAACACATTACGCCGTGAAGGACTTAAATCCTGCAGCGCCCGCAAGGTCCCCCTGCTCAAGAAAGCACATATACATGCCCATCTGAAGTTTGCCAATGAACATCTGAATGATTCAGAGGACAACTGGGTGAAAGTGTTGTGGTCAGATGAGACCAAAATGGAGCTCTTTGGCATCAGCTCAACTCGCCGTGTTAAGAGGAGGAGGAATGCTGCCTATGACCCCAAGAACACCATCACCACCGTCAAACATGGGGGACACATCAAAGGGACGATGGACGGGGCTATGTACTGTCAAATCTTGGGTGAGAACCTTCTTCCCTCAACCAGGGCATTGAAAATGGGTCGTGGATGGGTATTCCAGCATGACAATGACCCAAAATACACGGCCAAGGCAACAAAGGAGTGGCTCAAGAATAAGCACATTAAGGATCTGGAGTGGCCTAGCCAGTTTCCAGACCTTAATCCCATAGAAAATCTGTGGAGGGAGCTGAAGGTTCGAGTTGCCAAACGTCAGCCTTGAAACCTTAATGACTTGGAGAAGATCTCCAAAGATGAGTGGGACAAAATCCCTCCTGAGATGTATGCAAACCTGGTGGCCAACTACAAGAAACGTCTGACCTCTGTGATATCCAACAAGGGTTTTGCCACCAAGTACGAAGTCATGTTCTGCAGAGGGGTATAAAAGACACCTGGGAGCCAGAAATCTTTCTGATTGAGAGGGGGTCAAATACTTATTTCCCTCATTAAAATGCAAATCAATTTATAACATTTTTGACATGCGTTTTTCTGGATTTTTTTGTTGTTATTCTGTCTCTCACTGTTCAAATAAACCTACCATTAAAATTATAGACTGATCATTTCTTTGTCAGTGGGCAAACGTACAAAATCAGCAGGGGGGCAAATACTTTTTTCCCTCACTGTAGATTTTCCCCTTGTTTCTGGCAACAAAACATGTTAAGATGTTAACTCCAAACTGAAACCTTTTACAACGAATCATGTCCGCATTAACCACAATACTTGTGGTCAGAATGCAAACAAAAAACGTACTCAAATATATGCATTGTCTTTGAAACTGATTGGTCCACACCAGAGACAGCTTTCTTTTGAACTTAGTCTCACAACGGTGTTAGACCAGAGAACGCCAAAAGGCGTACAGCAAAAACAATGCATTATCAGAATAATGAGGGCTCGGGGCGAGCAGCTACATCATGGGACCTCCCTTGCCAGTACCAAAATGAGAGTTTTTCCCTTTTTTCTGGCAACAAAACAGTAGCACTTTTCCGTCCCAGGGCTTATTGCGTCGTACGTGTACTTTTTAAAAAACTAAACCCAACAGTTTGTCAGTTGAAAGCGTCACAAGGTACACGCACAGACAGACGCACAGACGGTCAAAAAAATACGTTATAAGGTTAGATAATCATTTAATTTAATGACTTCAGTTGACGTCGGATAATGTTATCTGTGGGTAAAATAAAGGAACGCAATTTGTCCATTGCGCGCACTTATTAAGACTAGAACAAACGAATGCGTTTTTTTTATCCGTCGCACTCAGGCAAACCGCTCGCAAGGCCCTTGCGACGGAAGAGCGGAAGAAGGCGGACATCGAGGAGGCGTCAAAGGATCTGAAGGAGAAAATGGCTGAGCTCGTGCAAGCCAAGAAGGGCAAGGCCAAGGAGCTGCAGGCCATCGACAAGTGAGGAGGGACATCTGTGGAAAAGAGCTTTGTAGCTCATCGGATTCTCCAGTAAAAAAAAGTTATAATTCTGACTACAATTTTAACGTGCAATTTTATTGAGGGACTATCTTTTTTTGGCCTGGAACTCTTTTTCCTGTTGTTTCGAAGCCTTTCCCAAGCTTGGGAAGTTGCATACTTATACAATATACTTTTATCTAAATTTTGATTTTTGTGACTGCAGGGATTCATATTCTTGGTTCTTTCTACGTGACTTTACCGAAAGAACCAAGAATATACTTTTAGCTACTTTATTTATCGTAATTTGATTACCTTTTCTCAACTTTGCACTCCTATAGTTGTTTGTATTGTTTGTTATTAGAGCTTTCTGACCTGCCCTGACTATCGGACTGTTTCGCACAACTGGGAACCCACTTATAGGAATAGGTTTTGCTCTTTCTGGCAATAAAACAGGTGTTAAGATGTTAAAACACCAAACCTACTGCTGTGTTTTGCCAGAGACTAAAACTTGCAGGGTTATTTATTAGTTTGTAAATGTACCTGGTGTTGTAAAGGAGGTTTAGATTACATATTTAATACAAGTTTTGCATAATCCACATTAGTTGTATCCTGATCATCCCTCTCAATTTATTACCTAAAATAAAGGAGCGTTGATTGTATTTTTGCTACGGCTTTCCACAAAACTATTTTTTTTAAATTAACTAACGGGCTTTACTTGTTTTATCGTAGGAAACTGAACAAGATCAACGCTTTTATTGAAGAGCACAAGAAAACGTTTGTACAGTACGACCTGCAAGATGTTAAGATGAGGGAGAACTTGAAGAATTGTGCCAGCAAGGAGAAGAAGCTCGCCAAGCAGCTGGTGAAGGATACAGACAAGGTGGGCCGAGTTCAATGTATGGTCAGCTGCTCTGACTCCTGAGTGAGAACATGTGCTGAACATGATTTTGTTTTACTCTTAAGTTTTCTATACCTATTGTACATGTGCAACCCTTTTGTCAATATACTGCCAGATGAGAGCTTCTTTACGCTGTGCTGGTGGTCGCCAGTGCGGGTTCGTTGAAGGCGTGGGGGATGATAGGCATGTGAGCATGCAGCATTTGATTTTGCTGCACTGCCCTCTGCTGCCCACCACGTAGCCCTCTATAATAATGTCTTGAAGCCCATTCAAGCACTTTGCAGGCTCAAACCTGCTAAACTATTGAGATCTGATAAGATCGGATGCATTCCTGGTGATTTTGTCATAGGTGCTGCTTCCAATGATGACACAGTATATAGATTTTGATTTAAAGCTTTTGTGACTGCAGTAATTCATATTCTTAGTTTTTATTATTTTGTTGTTTCCCTTCAACGTGACTTTACCGAAAAAACTAAGAATATATATACAGTATATAGAGTTTTGTTAGTCATGGGAAGGTATGCATCTATACATCCGTTCATCTTATGCTCATGTGCCCAATGATTTACATTTCCACAGCTGAAGGAAATCCGCAACGTTCCGGCAGCGAGCGATCGCACAATCAAAGTTGCAACGGAGTGCAAGGCAAAGCTGGAGGCCAGCAAGAGTGTGGAGGAGGAGAAGCTGAAATCCGTGATGGCTAACTTTGAGAAGGAGACCAAAGGACTGCAGGAGGAGAAGGAGGTGCCCGCAGCTCATGGAAATTATTATTGAATTCAGTACACTTTCAATATTGACCGTACCGATTAGCAGGCTACCATTTACACCACCACAGCTTGTTCGAATTATGATTGGTCGCGTGACAATCCATTCCATACAAAATGTGTATATATGTAGTGAGTTCAACTGAGTCGCAGACTCCCCTTAACAGAATAACAACCTATGGTGGTGACCACCAGGCTAACTACACGAGTTACAACGTAACTGCTACTATGGACCGGGACCAACAGCTCGGGTCCAGGTCCACGTGTTGGAGACTCGTTGAACGGAAAACGTAGACGAAGGTTTCTTCAGGATGAACAACGCCGGTCCCACTGGGGACCCGGCTTATATTCTCTGCGGCGTGGCTGGCTCCGCCCTTGGCCACGACCACCTTCCAGAGTCCTCGGGAAGGATCTGGATGCTAACCCCGTGACCACCCCTAGCCCCCACTTGGGCCCCTTTGTAGACTTAACTGGTCACGTGTCCTCTCGCGTCAACCAGAGTGCCATGGCCTTTAATAATCTCATCATACAGCCGGCACTCCCACACCTTGTCCTGTAGGGTTGGCACTGCACGCCAAGCGTGGTGCCATCTAGCGCTATCAATCAGCGCTCACCGGGCCCCTCTAGGGCTGGTACTACACCCACACCATTGTGGTATCTGCGATGTTGTTACACCGTGCCTCTCTAGGGCCGGCACTGCACAGTGACATCCCACGATGTCACTACACATATATATAAAATAATCTTACCATTTGTCACTCCACTTGTAGATGAAGGCCTCACCATGTAGACCGTGAGGTATATTTTATCATACTTCACCATGCTGATCAGTGAGGGATAGTGAAGGTTAATAAACCCATAATTACATATTAAGTTTTGTCTTATTGATAATACAAAAAATATATATTTGCGGCCATATAAACAAGTAGGAAGGAATGTATATATCTCCGGAGAGGTCATCTGATGCCTGGTCGGTGAAATCTTATCTGGGGTTGTGGCCAGCGTGAGCCATGTTTCGGTGGCGCGTACGATTTTTAAGAGCAGCTTCTCTCTCCGCTAACAGGTGAAGCAGCAGGAGCTCCTCGCACTGAGCAAGGAGGTGAACGAGAGGTGCTCCCGCATGGAAGTGGCTCAGTCGGAACTGGACCTGTACATGAGTCGCCACACCTCGGCCCTGGTTGCCCTCAACGAGGCCAAGCAGGCCCTCACCAGCACCACCGAGGGCCTTTGCGGGCGGAGAGAAAACATACGGAAGCTGGAGACAACCATTCCCTCGACAGAGAAGGAGCTCGCACAGGTGGGGGGGGGGGGACTGTGGGGCAAATGCTGCCCTTTGATTATTTTTTTTATTGGTGTTGGTCACAATGTTTAAACCGGACGCGAATTTGTTAAAAACTGCTTCGTAGGTTTTCGCAGTTTTGCTGCATGGCTCTCCGATGTGTTTTCGGGTTGTACTGAGTGTTGCTTGACATGAGGTCAGATTTTTTGGGAGGTGCCACGGTAGCGTCATATTCAATACTTCACCTGGTATGCAGGAAGCCGTGGCTTCAATTCCGACCGAGACGCCAGTATAATTGGTGTTTGTGTGTCCTCTCTCCCTGTGGTCATGTGGATTTTTGTCTCTTGGTCCTCCGGTTTTTCCCTCTGCATTTATAAACATGCGTTTAGAGTATTTGGCTGCTATAAATTTCTCCATGATAAGCCACTTTGGTGAGCTATCATTTGTGGCCAGGTTGCTTTAGAGTGGGCCTTACCTTGTAATATAAAATAGTTGAGTTTAGTTTTCACTCCCTGTGTGCTGGGACCTTTTCTTTGAACTTACTTCAAGCTCCCAGTGTGTGGAGCGAAATGTTGGACATCATGCTGAACAACTTGTGGTACAACGCGAAAACATGTCGGGAGAGCCACGCAGCTCATCCGTGCCAACCTTTGCAGTAGAAAGAGAACGAGCGTGCTATCCCTTGCTCATTTTGAACAGGAAGGAACTCAAGTTGAATTCCACGCACGTTGTGGATGTTGGGGATTTTGTGCCAAGTGCCGTTTCGTCGACCCAAACAGGCCCAGCTGGAGCTGGAGAAGCTGGCACCTCTGGAGAACGCAGCGCGCGCAGAGGTGCGAGCATTGCGTCAGAAGACAGAAGAGGCGAAGAGCTCCCTGTGTGCCTCACGCTCGCGCAACAAAGTGCTGCAGTTGCTCATGGACCAGAAGAACAAGGGCTCCCTTCCCGGCATCTATGGTCGCCTGGTACGCAGGCAACGAGTGCATAAATTGGGCGCCGCGGTGGTGAGATGACAACTACTTCGCCTGGTAATACAGGTGGTCGTGATTTCAATCCCAACCCCCCGACACCTGTATATTTGGAGTTTGCAGTTTCTCTCTCTCTGTGGTTGCGTGGATTTTTCTCCTGGTCCTACGGTTTTTCCCTCCACATTTCGAAAAATGCGTTTAACAGTATACATTTTCACGTGATAAGCTATCATCTGTGTCCAGGTCACTTCTGAAAAAAGAGCTATATTTCTCAGTAGGCCTGATATGCTAAAATAAAAATATAGTTTTAAATGTTTTGAAAGATGCAGAGTGGACAACAGTGCCTTGTGGAGTTGAACACAAGGCAAGTGCTGCACTGCAATGGGTTGTTGTAAGAGCATCACAACACATCAACGCTCCACTGTCTGGCCATAATTCTGTCATCCATCACTATTATAGGTTTTGATTTCGTTGCCGTTTTCATATGCTCCATCTTCCTTCCATCGTAAAGTTGGGTGCCATTGCATGTTAAGCAATTAATTGGGGTGTTGCGGTTGAGCAGTGATTCACGTATTCCACGATGAACCTGGCAACCTGAGCTTGATCTTCACTCCCCCCACAACCACCTCCAACCCGTACTAATCTGCATGGTAAAACAATGACACGGCAGTGGGGATCCTTTGAGCAGCTTTGCATTGACTAAGTTTGCTGTGTACATTACCGTATAAGCCAGTGTTCTTCACTAAAAGAGGGGTGGGGGGGTGCACTTTCGCCGATCAGACATCAGTGTGAGAGGCCGCCAGGCACGTGAACCACCATTGGGGGTTTGACAGCAGCACGACAATGGGGAGTATTTTTACATTTGTGTACGGTCGGGGGCCCGCACGTCAGTGGCTGCACCAAAGGCCACTGGGGGTCCCGCAGGTGGCCCTGCGCGGGCCTTGCAATAAGAACATTGGCATAAGCTAATGGTCGTGAAGGTTGGTTAGCAGCGGCGGCTGTTGTGTGAGCTCCTCCCCCCCATCACCACTCTTTTTGAATATGACAGGGGGACCTGGGAGCCATCGAGGAGAAGTATGACGTGGCCATTTCGTCATGCTGCGGTGCACTTGACAACATCGTGGTGGACACCATGGACACGGCGCAGGCGTGCGTCACCTACCTGAAAAAGCACAACATCGGTTCCGCCACCTTCATTGGTCTCGACAAGGTGACTCGATTGCACATGGGAATCGTGTCTGTATACAGAAACTCTTGAAGTTCCCTAGCCAGCAAACAGCCCCGTAGCCAGCAAGCGTGAAACGTTGGATCGATAATACTTTTTTAAATTGATTCGTAACAAAAGGAAAAATGTGCATTTCACAATCTGTTATGTTTGATCTGTATGTTTGGATATATTTGGGTCATGTAAACCTTGTATTCACCATACATTCTACATTCACAATCATGGGAGATAAAATATCCCAACCTTGTAATTCATTTATTTATGAGGCCGATTCATTACGTCTTTCAGTTAGGCCTCATCTGCTTTGTTATTTTATTCATAATGTTCCTTCCAGGAAAACCATAAAAAGTACAAGCTTCTTACTCAAAGCAAACATTGTAAACCATATACAACACTTATTGTCACTCGATACCTTGCAACTAATTGTTTAAAATACATCAAAACAGTATAGTAGATATTACAAATAATGGTCGCTTAATTGGTTGGTTTTGAAATATACAGTATATCATCCAAAACTATCTGAAGGCACTCGCATTCCCATGCACCTCAATTAATTTAGTAAATGCTGCTACCACGTCTTTCATCACCACGTTGGATAAGATATCGGTTTGATCACCAGATGCCTCCTTGAAATGAATGATTGCTAGCCAGGCAACCCACTTTAACTTACGAGTTGGCCAACACCTGGCCACTTCCCAGCTAGCACAAAAATGGCATCATCACTTTCTTCAGACACAGCAGGATGTTTGTCGTGCATTTTAAGTTCATCGCAATGTGGGCTTCACTCCAAGCTCGCCCGCCCACTAGTAAGCCCAGATTGCTGTGAGCGCACACTGCTCGACTAAGCTGTCAAGGGGTTCTAAATAAATTATTTAAGTGCATTGCTCCAGTGGCTTCCTGTTATCGTAAGGAAGAGCAATCCAGACGGCAGCAGAAGCGCATCTGAAAGCGCGCGATGCAGTGATTGTCTTTGTTCGATAGTTAGCTAAAAGCCGCTGCTGCGAGGATGACCGGAGTTCGCATGATGGTTTATGCTCTTTGATGAGATCAGCATTTGTGGCAAGCACTTTGTGTGTAATGAATGCTTCCTCATAATGTATTTGTTCGGCAACCGGAAGCCAGTGCAGCTCAGCGGGCATCGTACAGAGCGCGAACGGTGAGGGCGGTTGGATACAGATATTCCGCGGACGATAGCCGGAGGCCAGGTGCTTGCGGGGCAGGAGAATGATGACAGCAGCAGCTCTCTCTCAAAGTTATAAATACTAACGATGGACGATGGTGTATTGTTTGCATGGTGCCGCACGTGCAGATGCGCGTGTGGGAGGGCACGATGAAGAAGAGCGTGCAGGGCCCCGAGGGAGTGCTGCGCCTCTTCGACCTGGTGCGCGTGGGCGACGAGGCGGTGCGCACAGCGTTCTACTTCACCCTGCGCGACACGCTGGTCGCTAACAACTTGGAGCAAGCGTCGCGCGTCGCCTTCCAGCATCAGCGCCGCTGGAGGGTGGTCACCCTGCAGGGCCAGGTCATCGAGACGTCTGGTGAGCCGGCCACGAGCCTTCCCCGCCCCTCCTCCTCCTCTGCTGGCAATGGAGGGGTCAAGGTTAACCCATTACCATTCCGGTGACGCGCGCGTACATCGGTGTTCATTGCAAGGCCGGCTGGCTGCTGGCTGCCTCTGATGGCCTTTAGTGCGGCCCCTGACGTGCGGCCCCCAACAATACACAAATGTGAAAACACCCCCATCGTGCTGTCAAACCCCAATGGTTTCAAATGTGTAGTGGCCCTCGCACTAATTTTGCTCCCACAAGGCCATGCGGGAGGGCCTGTGGTACATTTTGGCGCCAGCTATCACATTGTGCGGTTGTATTGCTACAGTTCTCTGCAGTGAGTACAATGTATATTCTTGGTTCTTTTATAAAAGAATAAAAATATAAAACAATAAAATTATCACGACATTTCGACTGCAACACAAGCAATCATCATCAGGTGTGAAAACCACAACAAGAAAATTTGAAAAAAGTGGCGTTTTTTTCAACGTTAGCACCACGGTGAGCGATTTGACAGTTTGTTCAGATGGACGAGTCCATCTGTGTTCGGAAAAGAGGAAGGGGGAGACGAAAAATAATGTCTTTAAAAACAACGGTACTATGCCTCAATAAAATCACCACTGAACTGCTTGCACGTTTCCTAGATTCAGCAGTGAACGGGACCCACCCTGCAACTTGCAGATGTCTCGGAAAGGGAAAAAATTAAAGGGTAGTTGTAATTGGGAGTTTTAAAAGGTGGTCATGGTGCAGTCCTACAATTACTTGCAGATGCCGCTGGTGGCAGAGATGCATCCTCGATAGGGAATTCTATACATCCCCTCAAATATGGTATGTTTGGCCTACTTTTCTTTGCCAGCCAGTCAACTTGGGTGAGGTGATGTATTTCAGTCAAGTAATTGGGTTATTGCTTTGGCCTTTGTTCATTACTTGACTCTGAAATCCAATTTCCAGTTTAGACTTATAGTGTCTACATGGCAGCTGCATTTCAATTTGAGTGAGACGTACACCAAGGAAGATATATATCCATGTACTGTAAGAAGCAACGGTTACACTTCAAACGTAAATAGTGCATTAATATGTGTGCGTTGCCAAACAATTGTGCCCTACCATTTTATGCCATCATTAAGCATAATCTCTGCTTTGCTCAGGGACGATGTCTGGTGGTGGCACCAGGGTGATGAAGGGCAGGATGGGCTCCTCTGTTGTTAGTGAAGTACCACAAGAGGAGGTGAGTCTGCATTGTGAGCATTTTTATTAGAATCAATAGTGCTAAAAGGATTAATCAATGATATAAAATAATTACGTGTTTTTTTAAGCTTTCCTACTAAGGTTGAAAGCTTTTCTTCTTTATGTCCGTCCATCCATCTGTTATGGGGGTGACGGGCCCACTGTAACTCTCAAGTCGCACCTCCGATGAGCACGGTTGGCTGCGTACGGTGCGAAAGTTCTGCATGCATGCAGACAAGTCACTGTTGCATATGAGACGATACTTGAGATCTCTCCTCGTTAAACAATATCAACTTGAAGATGATCCATTATGAACGAGCCCATAAATAAGTTGTGTTGCTGTGAAGAACCTACTGGATTGAAAACCAGATGGGTTCAACAAAGGGTACCTACAATTTGTAGAATAACACCATCTCGTGTGCACGGGCTCGATGGTTTTCTAAATTGCACGACTGTCAGAGCTGGCGACTGCTTGGGGGAGGCCATTCAGCAGTGGATTGATCATGGCTGATAATAATGATGAACAGTTGCGCGCCACAATTTCATGCGAGAAGCTCTCCCCCCCGCGGGGTGGGGCGGAGTGAGTGACGCGGGGCGGCCGTGAATGGCACATTCGGGCAGGTGGAGCGCATGGAGCACAAGCTGCAGGAGGAGAGTGCCAAAATGGAGCAGTACCAGCAGCAGAGGAGCCAGCTGGAGGAGCGGGTGCAAACGCTGCAAACCAGCCTGCGGGACATGAAGTACAACCTGCAAAAGCTCTCGGCCGGCGTGAAGGTAACCACCAACCCAAAAATCCCCGTTGCATAATGCAGGGTTGGCCGTTCTCGCTGACCTTATGAGTCGATTGAATACCAAACTGTTTATGGCCTGAGAGCCACAACAATAATGCATTGGGTCATCTCGAGTCAGCACCGCAGCCAGTTTTGCTCACTTTGGTTGGCTGTGGAGTTTTGAATTCAGAAATCTTCGAGTGTCCCGTAGTACCCATGTCTGTCTGGCCCCCGCACCGCTGGCAGTTGCAAGTGCCCTGGGCCCACTTCCGCAGATTTTACTTGATCCAAACAGTTGTATCCAAAAATAAAAATATAGCTGCGTCTTTATTGTGCCATACCTGAACTTGCTGTATGCCTCCCCCCGGTATCATGTATCATGAACATTGTTAAAACAAATCTACTGACTTGTAGTTCAAGGCAAAATGACAGGTCAGCACACTGTTCAGATCAGTTCGTGGGCCTAATCTGGACAACCACCCCTGAGAATAAACATCTTTGGTTATGATCTAACCGAAGGAGGCATACAATGTCATCTTGCGAAGCTGTTATTTCACACATGGTGGTCCATTGTTAGCTGCAAGATTTCCAAATGGGAATTTATCCTTTTGATGACATGGACATTGAGAGCATAATTAGATTATAATAGAAGAAAAAGAAGTGCAAAGATCCATTCTAATGCTTCGCGGTGCTCTCCTTTGCGTGCCCGAACTATTATTCGGAGCACCGCTTGTTTGTCAAGTGCACATAGAAGGCGATGGGAACATTTTCCTTCCTGCGGGCAGAATCGGACTTCCAGACACCTTTTGGTCGGCCACGTGTGAACCCACACATCGGCGCTATCCATTAATAACACGGAAAATAATGCGCATGTCTTCGAGAGCACGA
The DNA here is from genome assembly GCF_048934315.1 of Petromyzon marinus. Lineage (NCBI taxonomy): Eukaryota > Metazoa > Chordata > Hyperoartia > Petromyzontiformes > Petromyzontidae > Petromyzon > Petromyzon marinus. The sequence goes on along the minus strand of NC_133721.1, from coordinate 6,031,304 downwards.
CCTTCCTCGCAGTGTTACAAATTATTTGAGCTCGCTCAACTGAAAAACGCGGTATTGCCACTTTTAGGAGAATAATTATGTGAACTCCGATGACAGGTCCAGGTAGAACAGGAGGTGAGCCTCAAGCTGCAGGTGAAGGAACTGGAGGCCAACGTTGTGGCGGCTGCACCAGACAAGAACCAGCTCAAGAAGCTCGAAAAGACTCTGGAGGGCTTCAAGAAAGGTGCGGTAGCCGAAGCGGAAATTAAGCGGCGCAACTTGGCAGCAAGCGATTTTAGGGCTGCCACGGTGGCGAAATGTCAACTACCTCGCCTGGTATACAGGAAGTCGTGGTTTCCTGATGCCTGTATATTTTCATGTTCTCCCTGTGGTCGTGTGGATTTTTCCCTGGGTCCTCCGGTTTTTCCCTCCATTATAAACATGCTTTTATAGAGTATTTGGCTGCTATAAATATCCACATAATAAGCCACTTCGTTGAGCTATCATTTATGGCCAGGTCACTTCTGAAAAATAGCTATACAGCTCAGTGGGCCTTAACTGGTAAAATAAAAATAGTTAATTAAAATAGACAATAGAACCATGGTAGCTTCTATTTTTCAACAGTTGTACACTACTGAACCATTAAATTAGATCACAGCCCTCGTTTATGATGAAGTATAAGCAGGCTGACTTCTTCCTTCCCTCTTACCTGAGTGGCCTGGCCCAGGGAGGCCAACAGGGGGACCAGGGCAAGTCAATTTCCTTCCTTGGATGATGAATTAATTTGATTTAACTGATTTTTTGTTAGCAAAGTCATGATGGTGTAAATAATACACTATGCAGAAAATAACATCTACATGCTGTTATACACATACAGCAAACAATTATTCACACATGTCGATTGTGTATCGCTTTCCAAACAGGCATCTGTCCTTGTAAATATTTAACTAGTTGTACAGAAGCCAGCAGATAGGGAGCCATCGGGGACAAATCTACTGCTAAATGATAGCCTCTCCTTATGCCATAGTGTCATGCCATACTGCATCATTGTCAATGCAGGTTGGTGAAGATTGGAAGCATAGGCGTGGAATTATAGAAACACGGTACGATAATAGATATTGCTTAACTGCATCCTGCTGCCCATAACGTAGCCACCTATGATAACCGAACGTCCATGATGGTCGTCCATCCAATCGCCTTTCGGGCTCAACCCTCCTTAGCTGCCAAGTTTTTATGAGATTGGGTGCATGCCAGATTATTTGCTCATAGGCCCTGTTATAGTTATGGACAGTATAATAATTGCAAACGATAGGAATTGTTCTAAATATCTCTTTTTGCAACATTGTTCCTTTTTTATTGATGCTTGTGTTGCAGAGTATGAGAAAGTGTCTAGTCGGACGGGTAAGATCGAGGCCGAGGTGAAACGCATCCATGGGTTGATCATGGAGATCACGCAGGGCCGGCTCAAGGCACAGCAGGACAAGGTTCCTCACCGCGCCTACATGGGGTTCATTGGTGGCGATTCACGTGACTTCTGTAGTTTTAGACCGGGGGTTGGCAACCTGCGGCTCCGGAGCCGCATGCAACTCTTTCAGGGCCGCTGCTTCATGTTATTTATTAAGGACCACCGTCTCGTATTCACATTGGATTGCGGCTCTTGAAAAATTTAGTTTTTTTTACCGAATTCGAAAAATGCCTCTTCTCGTTACTTTGTTTGCCAACCCCTGGTTTAGACACATCTCATGGGAGTGATGGTGGCAATTTGATTTTAGCTGTGGTTTATAACAGTTTTAATATATACACCCCCTTGAGTGGGGGTAGTCACATTTCAAATAAACCTTTAAACTTGTTACGAAACAACCGTAATAATTTTGGGCTGTTAAAATTGTATCGGTTTTTTTATCGTTTTCAGAATCAATGATTGATTTCGAAAGTTCTGGATTTGACAGTGGAACCTGTAAATTTTTTATAACGAACCGAGGGGCATGTGAGAACATTCAAAAATCGCAAGGCGCGTTTTTAAATTTGTTGTCGCATGACGAACAATTGCATATAAATTATGTAGATAACTGACAGCATTTTGTCAATTCTACTGCTGAATAAAGGGCGTCGTCAGTCATGGGGCTGGTTTTACCATACTCCACCACGCTGATCAGTGCAAGACACTGAAATTAGTAGACCTAGTCATCATGCAGTAATATTGCTGTTAAGGTAACTAGGGTGGAGAATGCCGGTAGTAAACTGTTTAGTTTTAATCTCTTGAATTTTCATGCCTCATTCCTTGTTATTTACCTACGTACTTTCGTATTAAGATCACCAATGTTGATGTAACTGTTCCTTCTTTTCACAAAGGTGGACAAGATCAACCAGCAGATCGACGAGTGTGTGTCGGATATTACCAAGGCCCAGGTGGCCCTCAAAACAGCTGACAGGTCAGTCTCCTTCTGAGCCCCATACAAACATCCGCCTACCAGTTTGTCACTGGAATTTAGAATCCACGTGTGTAAAACCCAGGCTTTCTCAGTGCACACATGAGTGGTGGTGGACAGATAACTCGTCTGTATGGATTGTTAATAGCAATAATAATTACAGCTTAGCGCCGTTCATAACATCTCAATGCCCTTTAAATCAATGATAATGAGGGTGGGGTTGCGTAAGTGGCGAAGATCAAGTAAAAAGTTAATTGTTATTTAGTACGTTTAGTATTGTTCCAGTCTTATAGTTCAAGGTTATCACAAAGATGCTGTGTTCCACAGACCAGTATAGTTTGCCAGAAATTCGTTTTTTTGCCTTGAAATTTAACAAACTAAGTAATCTGCGAGTATTTTTTTCTATTTCGAAAATGTCGATCATCACACTAGCATATCTAGCTTACTTTCTTGAAAATCGCGTCAGTGTCTTTAACATCCACTCTGAAGTAGACGACGTATATTTACAAATAATAGACCCGTTGCATTATCCACGGAGGCCATTGGTCTCGAACTGCAAACCTCCGCAACGTATGTATGTTGAACTACTTTCACACCGTACGTAGCCAACCGTGCTAATCGGAGATGCGAGGGATGGACCGCAAATTAAACACAAAAAGCCGTTTTAAACAAATGAGTTTTCAATCTAGATGTAAAAGTGCATAGCTCCAGTGGCTTCCCAATATCGGAAGCTATAGCGTTCCAGATGGCTGCAGAAGTGCATCCGAAAGCACTCGATGCAGTCACCGTCTTTATTCGACAGCTAGCCAAAAGCCACTGGGAGGATGACTGGAGTTCGCGTGATGGCTTATGTTCTTTGACGTTAAAGAGTCAAACTCGCTACCTCTTTGCCAGGGCCGTTTGACTGTTTTTTTACTTTGAGCAGAAACTTGAAGAAGGCGGAGGAGGCTCTGGCTAAGACGGAGCGGGAGCAGGAGGAGAACCGCCAGGCCATTGTGCGGCTCAATGAGGAACTGAAGAGCTTGGAGGAGGCGGCTGCGGAGATCATGAAAGAATGCACGCATGCACAGGTCAGGAGGGAGTGTTGACCTCGTCACTTGAGGTGCCCTATGAAGCTGGGCTTGCGGTGTTCACAAGCCGATGTTAAATGGGCGTTTGTTGACAAGGGTGGCTTTAGGGTCAGAGTACTGAGCCAGCGTTTGTTTGAAATCCTCAGTTTGAATCTGTGTCAAAAGTCATCTTTAAGTGCACTGAATGATGCTGTCTGCATCAGTTACAGTAGTGAATTCATGGTTGTGCCAAAACTTTTGCCACTCAGTGCTGACAAGACCGAAGCCATATTCATCGGCTCTCCTCTGCATCTTTCTAAAATTGGTTCGCCTCGTTTGTGGTTTGATGGTCACGATGTCTGCCCTACACGGGAGGTCAGAATCCTTGGTGTTCAGATTTACCAATCATTGTCCTTTGAGGCACATATCTAAGGTGGTTAAAATATAATTTTTCCACCTAAGAAATATTGCCAGAATGCATAAATTCCTGTCACTGGTCGACTTGGAGGGACTGGTCCATTCTTTTGTGCTATCCCGACTCGATTACTGCAACGCCTTACTGGTTGGGATTTCGAGCATAGTACTGGGCAGACTCCAGCTTGTTCAGAATGCAGCTGCTAGAGTGCTTACACGTACACCATTCCGTGAGCATGTTATACAAGTCCTTTTTATCTCTTCATTGGCTACCAGTCAAATTCCGAGTTGATTTAAAGATGATGATAATATTAACCTATCGGGCTTTAAAATGGCTCACCCCACGTTACTTGCAGGAACTAATACATTTATATATTCCATCATCAAGGTCATAAATATCTTCTGATCCTCCAACTGCTCAGTACTCCCGGGTCTAGGTTGCGCTTAGTTGGTGACGGGGCTTTTGTTAGTGTGGCACTCAAACTATGGAACGCCTGTGCCACTTGAAGTCAGGCAATCGGAGTCGGTAGATATATTCAAGTCTGCTTTGAAAACACATCTCTTTAAAGTGACCTTCCCTCTTCAGTTTGGTCGGTTGCGCTGGTTCTGTTTTTGTTTCCTGCTTTTCATGTATTGGGATCGTTGGATCGAATGCGCATTATAAATTTAAGTTATTATAAATACATCGTCACTTTATTAATACCGCTTCCTGATTTGCGTTGCCTCAACCCCACACACTCATGTCGCTGATAGTATCGTCCGTCCTTTCTCATATCTGTCGCCTCTCGGCCTTCTACGCCACCACCCTGTAAACTGCTTAGATTTACGTTGTCTTGCTGTTCATCGCGCATTTCAGGAACGCATCCCTGACGTGTAAACCAGGGTATTACTTTTCGATTTAAATTTCGATTTAAAGCTTTCGTGACTGCAAGGATTCATCTTCTTGGTTCTTTCGGCAAAGTCACGTAGAATGAGAATAAAACAATAAAACAAAATAAGACAATAAAATTCTCACGACGTTTCGGCCACAACACAGGTAGCCTTCTTCAGGTGAAGGAACAGAACTGTCGGGACGACAGCGCTTCAATGAACGCTGCTAAGATTCGCAGCGTCTTTTAAGCTAGGTGGGAGAAGTAAAGCGCCTTGACAAAGGAGTTTACATATCAAACAGGAGAATTTAGCATTGAAATAGCTGGGTTAAAGTGTTGTATCAGCAGGGTGCTAAAGTCAGAAATTAACATGTAACTGGGAGATTAGCATGATGTTAATGTGAGGGATTAGCATGTGACTGGTCACGGAAATATCTATGTTAAAGTCAAAGTTTACATATCAACAGAGGCATTTAGTATATGGACGCTAAAGGACTGCAACTACCCAACTATCATACAATAAACCGATGTGAAAAAACTAAGTATAAACGACATCAATATAATAAATGTATTCAATATAATCTTCAATAAGTTGAGCTATAAACATATGGCAAGTTTTTTGTAATTTGTTCTCAGCCTGGGCACCAATGACTGTTAAAAAGCCATGCTATTATATTTGTATTTTCAGTTGATTTGAAAATATTCCTGTTGTGAGAATTAAAAATATGATGGCCATGCAACAAGAATGTATCTGCAGCAGGATCTGTGGGAAAGTGCATTGCCTCCTTGTGCGGATAAAATATGATATGTCACTTGGAATGACCTCAGAAGTAGTTGAATGTTAATTCCTGTAGGCTGCTCCCTGAAACGTGGGGTGTACCGCTCCGTGTACCGCTTTCTTTGTGTGCCGTTCTGTCTGTACTGCTCTGTACCGTTCGCTGTACCGCTTGGTGCGAGTATCAACTCGACACGTCGTCTTGTGCACAATGCTGATATCACATTTCAAATCAAAATTGGAAAAATGAAAAAACATGAAATAAGTTAGCAAAATTGTATACACATGACCTATGTAATAGCGTCCGACATTTGTTTTGTTTAAGTGTCCTTCAAAATTGCATGGACAGTGCTAGTTTTGCAGAAAAAAATATCTTTTTTAAGGTCTTTCCAAAGTATAGGGTGCATTTTAATTATATCAAATGTCTCATTTGGCGTGCCTGGTAATACATGAGGTCGTGGGTTCGATCCTGACCCTGGCGCCTGTATATTTGGAGTTTGCACGATTTGGAATTTTCTGCAGCCGTCTTCCCCGTCATTAGCGTGGATAATCGAGTTTACTGTACATTCATACTCTTTGGATCTTTCGGTAAAGTCACGTAGATAGAAACATTATAAAAAATAATTATGTTTTGATCACAACACAATCGTCCTCAGGTGGATTTTTCTCTGGGTCCTCCGTTTTTTCCCTCCACGTTTAGAATCGACATCATGCGTTTAAAGAGTATTTGGCCGCTATACATTTCCACATGATAAACCACTTGGTTGAGGTATCAATTGTGGCCAGGTCGCTTCTAAAAAACTATATAGCTCTAGGTTTTACCTGGTTAACAAAGAAATATTTGTTTTAGTTTTACTTACAAGGCAATAAAAACACACGGGCTTGTGTTGACGAGGATGGGCGTGCGCGTGCGTGCCCTTCAGGAGCGAGGCAAGGAGGTGTCGGAGCTGCAGAGGGAGCTGATGGGCGAGCTGAAGGCGCTGAGCGAGGAGGAGCAGGGTTACCAGAAGGAGGAGCTCGCAGTGCGCCTCAAAGTGGAGCAGTTCGACACCAAGATCTCGGAGCTCAACAGCATGCTGAAGCACTTCAACAAAGAGGTGCGCGTGCCATGCTACGTCCGGCTCGCCATGCCCTTTTGTTAATTAAAACCCTATACACAGTCGGCTTGTTTAGAGTTAATGCGAGGATTGGCGGCTCGTCGTAACCCATTTTCTTGTCCCACCGGCACATCCGAGCCAAGCCAGTGAGGAGCCCCCGGCATCATAATGGCCAATTTTTCACCTACCATTTGCTATTCCAAGCTAGAAACGGAATCGTGAAACGTTGGGCCTCGCAAAGCATCTTTAATATTGTAAACTTTGGGTCAAGCGGGGTTAACGAGCAGGGGCTAACGGACACGTTCGTAACGTGCGACGTCGGTACACTGCGGAAACGGATGTCGTGTCATTCATGTGCGCCGCGACTCGTTCATCGCTGGTGATGTACGTTGAACTTCTTTCGCACCCTATGGAGCCAACCGCGCTAATCGGAGGTGCGGTGGTAAGGACAACGAACTAAACAACAAAGCAGTTCTGAATAAATGCGTTTTCAATCTAGATTTAACAAACTTGGGTTGGATTGGCAGTGAACATTATTTGACCATCATGTAAAAGGTGTACTTCTAGTGTGAATGAAGATGTTCAAATAACTTGAAGTTGTGCGATGTTGTATTCCAGGGTAATTCTCTGAAAAAGTGTGGTGTCACTGCTCGAATTGAGATATTCGCATGGACAATGTCCGCTTTTTTATGACACTTGTGGCACATCATGGGACCTCCTTTGCCAGTACCAAAATATGAGAATAGGTTTTCCCCTTTTTTCTGGCAACCAAACGGTCCAATGATGTAGCTGCTAACCCCGAGCTCTCATTACTCTGATAGTGCGTTGTCTTTATGCTGTACGCCTTTTGGTGTCCTCTGGTCTGACACCGTTTTGAGACTAGGCTCAAAAGAAAGCTGTCTCTGGTGTGGACCAATCAGTTTCAAAGACAATGCATATATTGTCAGTGTTTTTTTTGTTTGCATTCTGACCACAAGTATTGTGGTTAATGCAGACATGATTTGTAAAGGTTTCAGTTTGGTGTGTTAACATCTTAACACCTGTGTTGTTGCCAGAAAAAAGGGGAAAACCTATTCTCACTGGTGGTACAGTCGAAATGTATTTTGAGGGAGAAAAAATGCACGAGAATTAAACAATGTGTGTGGAATATTACAACTAGTTACGATGCTGCACATCTATAATTTACAGCTGGTGGTTCATGTAGTTGTGTGAAACCGAGGTGGCCAAGAGATGAACTGGCAGAATTTGAGGGACCATTTGTTGATGGTCGTCACAAGCCCAGTATGTCTATCAGTGTCTTGGGTTTGTGGTGGTGTAATGGTTGGCCTACTGCGCTATGAACCTGGTGGCCCAAATTTGATTCCAGGCCACTGAATAACATTCGTGATCATCTGAGTGGGTCTTGCACCTCCGTTCTGCCAACTCAACCTTAAATGAGTACCGGACCAGTGTCTAAACATCGTCACTGGGGCAGCCAAGCGTGGTACTGGCCACACACACCACCCTTTTTATGTGCCCATTACAGCCTCAATAGGTGCTTGCTCAACAGCACTAGCCCCACTTCTCCCACAATGTGGCCTGCTGTGTGTGCGCGCCGGCAACAGCTGTCGAAGTTTAAGCTGCACGTCCTGGACGAGGAGGGCGAGGCGCCGGTGCTGCCCACGCTCGGCAACAGGGAACTGGAGGAGCTTGAGGACCCCGTGGCCCTGGCCAACAAGATCGCCATCCTGGAGGAGAAGACGCTGCAGATGAAGCCCAACCTGGGAGCCATCTCTGACTACAAGAAGAAGGTTCGCCGCCAGCATGCCGTTGGGGAGCAATGCATTACGGTTTTGGTGTAGATTTGTTAAATTTACAATGACAGTGATTCTCATGTTCTTTCTTTAGGTTCATTGATAGGAGGTTCCTTTGACTTTTATTCTGGCCACGAATGAAAAGTGGATTATCACATGGTGTTGTTAACCCTTTCCCCGCTTCTGAAAAATGAGCCAGTCGCTTAGTGGGCCTTACCTAGTATATAAAAAGTTTATTTTTATATTTTGTAGCGATTTGCTTACCTTTCCTACACTTGGCACTCCTATCGTGTTTTTGTATTGTTTGTTGTAAGTTGCTGGCCCGCCCCAACTGGACATCTGTGAAAAAGAGCTTTAGCTCATTGGATCCCTCCCCTAATATAAATACATATTCTGATTCAGATCTTTGCACGTTCTCACAGCCTTGCTCATTTCAAGAAACGCATTGACCCTTTTTATCTATAGCTTTGGGCCTTTTGTGCCTGTCTGTGCTCGGCATCCGTGATAAAAACAAATAATTAACCTGCCACTCCCCTCCCCCGTCTGCCCCCATTCGCTTGCAGGAGGAGATCTACCTCCAGCGAGTCTCCGAGCTGGATGCAATCACGGCTCAGCGGGACGAGTTCCGGCACTCGTACGAGGATCTACGCAAGAGCCGCCTGCAGGAGTTCATGGCTGGATTCAATGTGATCACCAACAAGCTGAAGGAGAACTACCAGATGCTCACGCAGGGCGGAGACGCGGAGCTGGAGCTGGTCGACAGCCTCGACCCCTTCTCTGAGGGGATCGTTTTCAGGTGGGGAGGGGGAGTCTGGTGTTGTTTAACCTTTTCCCCGTTCAGATCACGAACTTAAACCGAACAGACACGTTGCTCCGATTAATCCGAAATCCACGTGATCGCCTCCACAGCACTGTAGCTGATTGGCGTTGCTCTGCTGTCGACTTCGTGGGCCGAGTCTTCTGCGTGGGAGCAGGGAAGTGTTATCGCTGAGCACGCGCATCGATCGGTCGATCGTTAGTATTCGTTCTAAAGATCAATGGAAAATGGTAATATTTTTGGATTATCCGCGATTTTTAATGATCTGCGGTCGTCCTCCCCGTCATTAGCGTGGATAATCGAGTTTACTGTATATTCATACTCTTTGCGTCTTTCGGTAAAATCACGTAGATAGAAAAATAATTTTTAAAAATCATGATGGGTCGATCGCAACACAAGCAATCGTCCTCGGGTGAAAAAATATAGCAAGAGAGCTGCTGAAGCAGGACGTTATATAGGCCTGAGATGGGTGCAGCCCAAGGGTAAGTGGGCGGGGTTAGAGACGGAAGATCGAGGGCACCCCAAAGCTGTTCATTGTATTGTCAGAGATTAGCAGGTCAATGTGGCCACCGCCATATCGAGGAATGCAACTCGGAGTCGGAAATAACTGCAGGTAGGATGGAAACATCACAGCCAGTTATGATTTAAACTGGTTTTCAGGTGGGGGGGGGGGGTACCCTCGATCTTCATTTTCTAACCTCGCCGACTTACCCTTGGCTGCACCCATCTCAGGCCCTGAAAGACTCAAGAGTAGGAATTCCTGCAGTCACGAAAGCTTTAAGTTGAACCATTACCGTCCGTTTGCGCAGCGTGCGTCCCCCGAAGAAGAGCTGGAAGAAAATATTCAACTTGTCGGGCGGTGAGAAGACCCTAAGCTCGCTGGCGCTGGTGTTTGCGCTGCACCACTACAAGCCCACGCCGCTCTACTTCATGGATGAGATTGACGCGGCGCTCGACTTCAAAAACGTCTCCATCGTGGCGCTCTATGTCTACGTGAGTGGCCTCGCCACGCACACCACCACTGGGCTGTCATGGCCGATACCGACCACGGGGCTGTCATGGCCGATACCGACCACTGGGATCTCGCGGCCAATACTGACCACGACGCTGTCACGGTCGATACCGACCACGGGGTCGTCATGGTCGATACCGACCACTTTGCTCTCGCGGCCGATAACAACCACGAGGATTTCGTGGCCGATACCGTTCAGAATCACAGTAGCTCTTTGATTATCCGGCTTTTGGGGGGAGGGGCGCCGGATTTTCACAAACGCCAGATAATCACGAAATCATGATTTAAAATATCTTTGTTTTGCGCATTCTTGTATGATACTATGTTTTTAGGTGTTAAATGTTTTTTATGCTTTAAATTTGTTTACGATATGAAATTGGCATAAATAAATATACAAATAGATAAAAAATAAATATCCTACTTTTAAAAGTTACCGTATTTACTGTACCGTAGTTACCACTGCATTCTCGAAGACTTTGCATGGGGTGATGTATACACGTGTAGTATTTTCATTGTTTCATATATATTTAGTTTATAATGTACTGTATATAATATTTAACACTGAAATCAAACATAGCTACGTGGTGCCGATCACCAGACTGGTTTACAGTCTTTGGAGCGGTTTCGCCGGATCGCCCGAGGACTGCAGGATATTGTTGGAAGCCGGATAATTAATCGATGATCAACTGAAGTTTATTTTCTGGTTAGATCGTGTTAAGGTGTTAATGTCGTTTTGTTTTGAGAATTGAAAACCCTCCTAAACACCCGGGTAGGGGTAATCTGGTGTAAGATATCACGTGCGCAAATGTGCCAATCGGTGCGATATTTCGGCAAACCGGAATGTTGAACAGCAAGCAAAATGTACGTGTATGCACATACGTTCAACTTATTTTGCACCATACGTAGCCAACCGTGCTAATCGGAGGTGGGAAATGTTCTATGAATCAGAATCTTTAGACTGGGGGAACCCGATTAAGCTACGAATGTTTCACTAATGAATGTTAATACGTGCAAATGTAGTGCCCTGGAAATGGCAGGATACGTTCAGGGTTGGTTTGACCCAGTGTTTATTTTTTCTTAACGAGCAACCTTCACGTCCTTTGGACGTGTCCGTCCATCCCTCCCTCTGGACTTAACCATCATTTGGACGTGACCTTTACAGTGAATAGGGTAGTAAATTAAAGGCAATAGATAACATGCAGCCAGCAAAACTCTGTATACACCGTTATCTCTTTGCGTGGCGTGGACACGCGGCTAACAACTATTTGGAAACGAGTCGGCATTCAAAATGTATATATTTTGTTTCCTCCCCTCTTAAAAGTTGATGTATGCAAGAGAGTAATGGTTTGCGTTATAGTGGTCCCTCGTTTATCGCGGGGGATACGTTCTAAAAATAACCTGCAATAGACCAAATCTGCGAAGTAATCAGCTTTATTTTTTACAATTATTCTACATGTTTTAAGGCCATAAAACCCCTAACCACACACTTTTATACACTTTTCTCAGACAGGCATTAACATTTTCTCACATTTCTCTCTTATTTAAACACTCTCAAAGTTCAAACTTTCGCAGATTAAAAAAATAAGTACAATATTAGTAAATTAAACCAAAGATCAAAACCTGTTTTCAAGCCCAAACATTTTTGTAAATCTGGCTAGCCGAACGCATTCTGTACTCCCTTAGCTAATCAGGACGCAGAACACATGTGCGGTTCTCCCTTAGCCAATCAGGACGCCGAACACAATGCGCGTTCATACTGTACGCAGGAAAAAAAAGCATGCAAAATTACACTAAAAAAAATCCGCGAAACAGCGAGGCCGTGAAAGGTGAACCGCGTTATAGTGAGGGACAACTGTAATGTGAATTTAAGAGCTATTTTATGCATCTTTAAACAAAACTATTAATTTGAAAACATTGCCAGTTAATTTTACCCCGTGGCAGGCATTATCTTTAACGCTTGTGCCTTTGGTCCTTTCTTGCCCACAGGAGCAAACCAAGAACGCTCAGTTCATCATCATCTCTCTGCGCAACAACATGTTCGAGATGTCGGATCGGCTGATCGGCATCTACAAAACGAACAACACCACCAAGTCCGTGGCCATCAACCCCAAGACCATCGTGTTGCCCCCACTGCCCGGTGAAGCAACAATGCCGAGCTCGTGAACCCGCACCCCAATCACCCCACCTCATCCACCCCACCCCATCCATCAGCGTTGGGGGTCGAGCTTTGTCCGGTCACCAGTCAGCCTGAAGGATTGTCAAGTTAACTTAAACAAAAATTAAAAGGGGTCAAAATGGACTTCTCTTGGTTTCTGCCTGATGTAAACTTTTGCGTGGAAAATATTCATCCTCATCAAGACTTAACCTTTACAGTGTGATTGGCTAGACCAGTCTTGTTAGCGCGTTACTTTGATTCATGGGCTTAATATCTTACTACTTTATGCTTATATGCGTATATATATTTTCTGGAAGTCTTACAATTTTCACTATAGCTTATGCAATATCCTAGATGTGGTATTTTTTTACTTTTACATTTATTGTAAAAAAATATATTGTCTCTAAATTGGATTTTTAACCGCAGTTGTGTGTGTAAATAATATATCTGTTCTGCAGCATCGTCATACATGGCTTCAAGAATAATAACCTGAGTCATGTTTATTTTTAAATATATTAAGTCTAAATATGAATTGAATAACTCTCCCGATGCTGGCTTGTGTTAATGTCTGGCTATCTTAAGTTACGTGGCTCGCAGTTGTGTGTGTAAATAATATATCTGTTCTGCAGCATCGTCATACATGGCTTCAAGAATAATAATAACCTGAGTCATGTTTATTTTTAAATATATTAAGTCTAAATATGAATTGAATAACTCTCCCGATGCTGGCTTGTGTTAATGTCTGGCTATCTTTTGTTACGTGGCTCGACTGAATGAGACGTCGTGGTTAACACTGCCGTCTTCGGTGGAGGATTAGACTACGGGACAGCGTGCTTGTTCAAGTATTTAATCACTGACAAATGCACAGTTTGCTTTCATTGTTGCGTGTTAACCTTTTTTTCCATCATGTAAAATAAAAATGTACACGGTAGTGAAATCTACCCGGCCTGCCCCCGTGCCCATCTCCGCAATAATATCTTTAAAATATTACGCAGGGAAGCACGTGCATTGTAAACAATAGACAATACCAGCACCAGTAGTACAAACAAATTCTGCATTCACCATCGCGGCAAAAACACATTCTGCAACAATGGCATTTTAATTGAAAAGGCAAAAACATTGAATACAATAGTGTTAAACCAAAGTCTGGTGGAAATTTGTGTTTAGTCACGTTTTCCCTTCCCGAGATAATTTTCAAGTACGTCCTTCCATGTGCCGTCGGCATAAGAGGGATTTGTTACGATTCATTAATATCGCTTTTGTCATTTAGATATGCATTTATTAAAGTCATACAATTATACAATTCTTCAACCTTACAGCATGATGTTAACCAGATGTTAACTGCCTCGTCTGGTAATACAAGAAATCGTGAGTTCGATTCTGACCCTGACGCCTCCCCCGTGGTCGCATGGATTTTTCTCGGGGTCCTCCAGTTTTTCCCTCCACCTTTTAGAATCATCATCACGTTTGAATCTTTGGCAGCTATGCATTTCCACAAGCCACGTAATTTGTGATAGCCAAGTCGCTTTTGAAAATGAACTATATAGCTCAGTGGGCCTTATCTGATAAAATAGATTTTTAAAATGTTACATTTTTAGTTTGTAATCCTATAAATGGCCAATTTTCGTAGCTATCGAGTGTACATGTGGTGCAAATGCACCGTTACCAAGGTTCTGGTGGAGCCAAGGTGCCAGGCTATGAAGAGGAGGGGAGAAGGCTGGGTGTGGGGGGGGCGGTGTCAGCGGATAGGAGGCCCCATTTTATTCCTTGTGCACCACGGCCCGGTGCCTGCCACTCCACTGGCCACGCACTGCTGCACAGCTATAAGGGAATTGTGTGCTGTGCAGGGCCAGGTGGCTTTGGTTGAGATTCCCTTGAAATCAATGGCACCCCCCCTGTGGCATCGCGCCCTTGAGAGCATCACTCAGCGAAGGGCTCCCGGAGGTCCTGGAGGAGGCGAGCGAGGCGCGGGCAGCACGCGTCGCGCGGTGGCGCGCTCGCCGCCAGGGCCCTCGCGATGGTGCGCAACGAGAGGCGGGCGCTCTCCAGGGCCCGGTCGCCTCCGCGTTTCTCGGCTCCGGCCTCATGGGACGCCAGGCACAGGCACGAGTTCCTCAGGTTAGCGCTCGCCTGCGGGTGTGAAGATAAACAAAATCACTGATAGGTGCAACACTGGTTGTCCCCTTACACGCACGCACGTGGCATCTATATTCAGAGCCCCCGTGAAAAAGTGAAATTACAATTGACTCTTGCCTCGTTAAAAGTAAAGGTGGACTTGATTAATACTGCGGTGTGTATTAGCCATAAAACATGCACGCCGTCTGCTTTGCAGTGGACGTAAAAAGATTGTGATGTTATTTGAAAGGGGCAGGCCATTGTTGGTGTCGCCTGGTCCTAATTTCCCAAAATAATAAACATTAACTTCCAAATTACTCAATAATCGCACCCCCTACCGCAAAGAAAAAAAAGTCTTAACTCATTGGGGCTATCCTGGGTAGACCGTAATCAATCAATGCCCTTTAATACAGGGGTAAGGAACATAAGGGCCTGGTCCTTGACTTCACTTCGTCCGTGGTTATAGGAAGGGAAGGATGGAAGTCAAACCCCAAGTGTGCGTGTCCTGGAAGCGTCCGTGGCGTGTTCGTGCTGATGTTAACCCGACAATAAAAGTCCCGCTGATTAGTGCATAGCACTATCAAATATATTTGGTTAATGCAGACTTGATGCCCTGTAATAGGGGTGGAGTATTTTTTCTTATCTTATAACCACCTGTGTTTTTGCCGGAAATGTTAAACGCCTTTTATTTTTCATCTTAACAGTCATAAGGATAGAATTTCCCTTACCAGGACGACTATTGCGGACTCCCCGTCAAATCGAGCAAAGGCTAAACGACACAAACCCCCTCCTGAAGCCCTCTCGTCATGCCTCGCAGAAGTCGTCGACATTGGCTGGCATCTCTCTCCTGACAAACAAACTGCCATCGTACGCAAGAGTAGAACAAGGCAACTGCTATGGAGCCACATCGACAGAGAAGCCAGTGCAGCAACATCCATTGCACGACACTCCGCTCCAACGTCTCTGATATCCCTCCGTCACCAACCACCAGCGTGGTGACGTTGTAGTCAACCCTCAAGACCCTGAGTGGCACGGGGAGGCCGGTATACAGCGGTGGATTGACAAAAAAGGGGGTGTGGAAGGGAAAAGTGGTCTGTAATTGTGATGTCACTGGGTGAAAGCTGTCCTTAAAGTGGTAGCTGACGTGGATAGAAAACCGCGTTGTCTTTAGAGTTGTTGCAAGTGGTTTCGGGTGTTCGAGGGTTTTTATGTTCGAGTTTAGTACTGTGCAGTAAATAGTACAGTCATATCGTGTTTTTGGGGTCGGCTGAGTAAAATCCAGCAGTGGAGTTCTTGTGTTTTTTGCAGAATAACGTTTGATTGCATGTTCACAAGTATTGTGTGTGGTTAATGTAGACTTCATTTCTTGCAAAAGGCATCTATTTGTTGTTTGAACATCTTAACACCTGTTTTATTGCCAGAAAGGGTGAAACATTCTTATTTTTCATACTTTAATACTGGCAAAAAAGGTCCCATGAAAGTAATTCACCGCGCGTGAGCAGTCTGGGGGTACAATTTCCCACCAAAAACAATTAAGTTTTAGTATTGTAACTTTCTGACCTGCCGCTACTGGACATGTGTAAAAAAAAAGCTGCATAGCTCATCGGATTTTCTCCAGGATGAATACTGCTTCTGGTATACACGTGCGTGTTGCATGCGACCGAGTACTCTTGTGGTTATTTGCTCTGTTCTGAATTGTCAATTCAGGATACGTGCACGATGGGCGTGTGCGGCTGTTTTTGTGGTCAGGTGGAGGGACGCACGACAGAAGAGGTGATGCGAGGAGGATTGGGTTGAGGTGGAGAGGAGGAGGAGGATGATGGTGATGAAGCTTTGCAAGGAGGTGGAAGCACAATTGTAGTGGTGATGTCGAATATAAATTTGTAATGATTTAGAGCAATCCTTGTCAACCCACCACTGCATTGTTCTTCACTGAGGGGGCACATTTGAAACACTATTGGGGATTTCACAGCAGAACGATGATGATGATGGGTGTTTTCACTTGTCGTGGGGCCGCACTAATGACCACCTAGGGGCCCGCCAGTGGCACCGCGGTGGCCTTGCAATGGAGAATGCTGCACTGCAGGGATGAGGGCCTCGCCGTGCCGGTCGTGAGGGTTACTTTACCATACTTCACGCTGATCACTGCTGATCTGGTAAAGAACGCGGGTTGGAGGTGTGAACTACTTATGTACTGTACAGCCCTATTGTCAATTCACTGCTGGATGAAAGCCTCCCTACGCCGTGCAGGTTCGTGAGGATCGTCCATCTGCAGGTAGGTGGATGCGGGAAATGCCATTAGATGACACAGATGCAATTCATGGCTGGGAATCACACTCGTGTTGCAGGGGTGTTGCGAGTACATTGCGCTGAACACTGCGCCTCCACCCCTCCCAAGTGTGCGTGCGCTTTCTCTAATTAAATTAATCGAGCAAGAACGCTCGGGGAGATCCGTCCGTATGTTGGTTGACCTTTTGCACCGTACGTAGCCAACCATGCTAATCGGAGGTGCGCTGGGGGGAAGAAACTAAACACACCCCAAAAATAATTTATTAAGAAAGTTTTAAAGATAAGACGAGAAAACCACACGGGCACCGTGGTTGTCCGTGTTTCGCGATGGCGCGCCCGTTGCGGAGGGCGCAATGATCTACTCACGCGTGATCGCGCGAGGCGGAGGAGAAGACCCCCATTCGGGGTCCCATGTGGGCGTCAATTGCGTGTGTTGCGTCCGCCCCGCCACGATTGAGCGCTCAAGCGCAGCGGATAATCGCCCCGCCACCCACCCACCCCTGTGCGTGCGGTGACGGCCTTAATGCGACGTAATGAGGCGCGAACGCCCCAACCGCCCACCCACCACTCCGCGCCCTGCTGTTGATGAGCAGGGCGCCAGCTCATTAGAAGCGCTCCCTCCCCTTCTCGCCCCATGGGTCTCGTCGCAGCAGCTCGCCGGAGCTGCTGACACGTGGAGGACGCGGCGAGTCGGAGGATGGGATTTGAGATGACGGTGACTGATGGCGATGCTGGTGGCGATGGAACGGCACTAATTATTTTACAAGAGTTAGGCCATTGTGTGCCGGTGTTACGGATCACAGCTTACCATCGTGCACGGGAGGGAGGGGAGATAATTGGGGGGGGGGGGGGGGGTGAGGAGAGGGGAATATAGACAAAGATCCCCCGTGTAGCCTTAACAGACTGTTGGGGCAAGTGCTGTTAGCGAGTAGCACCTATGAAGGCCCGAACGGCACACGAGGGGGTGGGTGGCCAGCACCACGCTCGGTGGCCTTTGTTTCCTCAGCGGCGATGTTTGCACATCAAATGGGCACCAGGTACTCATTACTCTTTGGTTCTATTCGGTAAAGTCACGTAGGTTAAAAAAATTTAAACAACAAAAATCACGACGTTTCGGCCACAACACAAGCGGCCTTCATCAGGTGAAGGACAGCGTTGGAGTGAAGAAAGCCAAGCGCTGGTCGCCTCCCTTTAAGCTGTGAGGGGGCAAACAGCAAACGCCCTGACAAAGGAAATTAGCATGAAAAGCACCACTGACAAAGCTTGGAATTAGCACAAGATGATAATACACCACCCTGGGAGTTTGGAATACCACTACTAGAATAAACATACTGTACCATTGAAATCTAGATTTGAAGCTTTCGTGTCTGCAAGGATCCATACTCTGGTTCTATTAGTCACCTACGTGACTTTACCAGGTACTCATTTAAGGCTGAGTCGACGTAGGGGAAGCCAGCATCGGTTTACGTAATCGTCACGGGTGTTGGCCGTGAACAGGAATTGAACTCGGTTCGCTGGGTTGGCAGCGTGGCGCTAAACGTTGTAACCACCACTCCCCACACCCGTTTGGATTATCATCACTGGTCATCCATAATAGAGTTTTTATTGGGTGAGATTGTGCTGCACTAGTGACGAATTGGCACGTTCTGTTTACGTGACAACCCTTACGAGTTGGCTGTGAAGGGTTTTAACGACACATTTATATATTTACGCGATCTAACCCAAAAACCGCTTATGGATGATATTGGTCGCGAAAGCTTTACGTGTTAAACTCATCACTGGTAAATACACGATGTATTCATTATTATACCACTAGTTATTCTCTATGAATGTTTCTTTTTGTATAGGGATTTTAGATGTTTATTTAAATTGTTTAGTTTATTTGGCATACACTACAATTATTTCAATTCTGACGATGATGTTTGGTCGCCCGTGTACGTAACCCCATTATTTGATTTAGGTAAATAACGGCACCTTCCAAGAACGTAACCCGCCCATCCATACCCGCAATATTCAAGGGTATCTTAGATTATTTAGTGGACGCTGTACTTAGCGAAGCGACGTAAACGGGGCAAATCGTGTAAAACGCTCAACATCCTTTGTTGCGATCCACCAAAACCGGTTTCTGGCGAACCATCGAACAAAAGCGGTTACCGCAGCCGATGCGCTTCCGCGGCCGTCCGCAACCACGTCTTGCTTCCGATATTCGGAAGCCACCGGGAGCGACGCTCTCTCATATCTGAATTGAAAGCCCCATTGCTTTGGAACCGTTTTCACTTAGCGCTTCGTTTGTTTTCCTCCCTGCCCGCATGCTCCGACGAGCACGGGTGGCCACGCACGGCGCGAAAGAACGACAGAAGTTCACCGCACGTACAAGTCGACAAGCGGAGAACCCCATTCACGCATCGTTGAGCGATGAGGCCACAAGCAGCAGAGCTGGTCAAAGTGCCGGGCAGGCGAGCCACTGAGTGCTCGGTTACGGTGTCGTTGTTGGGGCGCGTGGTGCGCACAAAGGTGGTGGGGCGGGCGGCTGCGCTACCTTCTTGCTGGCTCGCACGAACGCCTCCAGCCTCTCCCGGGGCATCTCGGCGACGAGGAGGCACTCCTGCTGCAGAAGCCCGCGCAGCGTGGCCCCCAGGACGCGCAGGCGATGCCCCGTGGCCTGCGCGGCCAGAGTGCGGGCCACCGCGGGCCTCCTCGTCACCGCCTCCGCGTCGCCACTCGCCACCTCCTCCCCATCCTCCTCTTGCTGCAGTCTCCGCTTGATGTGCGCGAGCGCATCCCGCTGCTGCCTGATGGAGTTTTCCAGCACCTCCATGGTTTTCAAGATGTCTTTAAGTTTCACCGGGTGGTAATGGTGGTGGTGGCGATGATGTGGTTACGGGTGTGATGATTGTGGTGGCTGTGGTTGTAAAGATGGTGGCCGTGGTTAATTATTACAGTGATGATGGTTGTATCTATCTATGTTGAACTTCTTTCGCGCTTACGTAGCCAACCGTGCTGATCGGAAGTGGGTACGGCGGTGATGGTGGGTGGCTGTTGCTGCTGGTGGTGATGGTCGTGGTGACTGGTTGTGAGACAGGATAATGGTGGTGATGGTCGTGGTGACTGGTTGTGAGACAGGATGATGGTGGTGGTGGTATGACCGTTCACTGTCGTAAACACCTCTCCACTAGGCAAGCAGGGCAGGCGTGGTCTCGTTCAGTGGTAATTACCATAGCAAAGCGGAATCACCATAATAATGAACTCGCCCTGTGCTATTGTCCGGAGTATCTCACCCCCCCCGTCCACGCGTAACGTTTACTTAACGGCACAAACCCTCGCACTCGTCATGCGCACTCATTAACAATTCAGAGTAACGAATTAACCCCTCAAAGTCGCCGCTATCTCCACGGGAGTTGCGTGGGAGGAGGGAGGAGGAGATAGTGGAGAAACGACGCTGGCTAAATTTTCTCCGCAAGCGTTTGTGACGCTTTTATCGGCGTGGGCCTGCAACCGCATTCTAATTCTGAGTGTGTGTCACCACGCGACAGGGTGAATTAATATCGTCGGTGTGATTGACGCACTTGCTCCCGATGCCGTCAGATTCTCGTTAAGCACAGAGTTGGAGCCCGGATCGTGATGGATTGGTTAGACCGTGTCGGCCTTCATAGGTGCTCGCTAACAGCACTTGCCCCAACAGCATGTTGAGGCTATACGGGGGATCTTTGTCTTTGGTTGGGCCACTCGTACACAGACGGGTCAATTGCACTGCCCTAAAGATGAGCAAACAGTTCAACGTTCACGAATGGTGACGTTTTGGGCAGAATGTATCTACAGTGTGTATTGACCTTTGCGTGGAAGGTCCCTTGAGATGGAACATCGCGTTTGCAAGGGTGACCCGAAGAACGGCGGCCGGACATTGTCTGAAATGTGGCCCATCCCATCATCGATGCGCAGTCATTCCTCATTGTCTAGGGCAGTGTCGTTTGCCGAGTGCGAGTTTTTAGCTGTGCGTGCTTTGCGACGCCACACGCAGTGTCACTTAACTGCTCGATTCCTCTCGCGGTCAATGTTGCCTGAGATTTCGGAGTCATCACAGTTGCTGCCCCGGTTGTTTGTCTCACGTATCACGCTCCCGGCCCAACGCGGGGTATTTTTTTGTTGTTGTTACTGCACATCTGTGCAAAATAGCTTCATCGCTCATCGGATTCCTCCAGTCCATAGAAATATTCTCATTCGTGTTTTTATAAGATAAATGTTTTTATTTTCAAGCCAGCGTGTATTGTTTTTGGACGAGAGCTCAGGCTTTGGCAGGTAGCCAGGGTGGGTGAGTCCGTGAGGGGGTAGGGGTAACGGGGGTGAGTAATTGAATCACGGAAAGGCGTTAACAGCGGGCGTTAGAGCTGCCAGTCCCATGCGTCTGCCCCAACAACACTAAACGCGTTGCCCGTGTTTCGCTCCTGCCGACGTGCGCGCGGAGAGCGGGGGGGCTTTAACAGCCTCCCCAGAGGATGGCGTGGAAGGGCTCGCAGACTCTCCTCTGGCTCTCCAACATCAACAACAAAAAACCACACCGCAGCACTCTTTCCCCCAGGACGGCGTTCTGCGGCAGACTGTGACTAAACGTTATTGGCCCATGCGTGTTCACACTTGCAGGCACAGGCTTACGCGAGGCAGATATCCCCCCCCGGTGGAGCCGTTAGCAGACTGTTGTGGGCAAGTGCTGTTAGCGAGCTCTTTATGAAGGGCACGGGCATACCGTGGGGGTGGGTGGGCAACACCACGTCCGACCGCTTTTGTTTCCACAGTACTGATATTTACACTGCACGCCGCACTAGTTACGTACTCATGCACGGCTGAGCTGATCTATGGGGGTGCCCAGGACCTGTTCAAATATTCGCCACCGTAATCGGTCGTGAGCCTCCAGGTTTGCAGCACAGCAGCGTGCTAACCACAACGCTGCAGTGAAGCGTAACCACGACACTACGCGGGCACGCGACGCTTACAGCGCATTGAGAAATAACCCTGGGTTCGATTCCCGACTCGGGTGTGTTTTTTCGTGGATTTTTTACAGAAACTCTCCCTCTTTTCTGCACCGGTTTCTTCCGGGTTCTCTGGTTTCCTCCCACAGAAAACGGACACAAACAGACCATGCGATGTGGCTGGTATTGGCCAAGCATCCCAATGCTGCAAGATTGAAAAAATGGGACCTTAAGGCTTTACCCTTTCTGGCAATAAAACAGGTGTTAAGATTTCGATTTAAAGCTTTTGTGACTGCAAGGATTCATCTTCTTGGTTCTTTCGGTAAAGTCACGTAGAATGAGAATAAAACAATAAAACAAAATAAGACAATAAAATTCTCACGACGTTTCGGCCACAACACAAGTAGCCTTCTTCAGGTGAAGGAACAGAACTGTCGGGATGACAGCGCTTCAATGAACGCTGCTAAGATTCGCAGCGTCTTTTAGGCTGGGTGGGAGAAGTAAAGCGCCTTGACAGAGGAGTTTACATATCAAACAGGAGAAGTTAGCATTGAAATAGCTGTGTTAAAGTGTTAGATTAACAGGGTGTTAAAGTCAGAAAATAGCATGTAACTGGGAGATTAGCATGATGTTAATGTGAGGGATTAGCATGTGACTGGTCACGGAAATAGCTATGTTAAAGTCAAAGTTTACATATCAACAGAGGCATTTAGTATATGGACGCTAAAGGACTGCAACTACCCAACTATCATACAATAAACCGATGTAAAAAAACTAAGTATAAACTACATCAATATTATTAATATACTCAATATATGTTTCAATAAGTTGAGCTATTAACATAAAGTAACTGGGTATACACTACACTATATAATGAATACCATATAGTAAACTAATAAAAAACTAAAACTACATCAATGTTATCAATTAACTCTATATACTCTCCATCAGCTGAGCTACTAACAATAAGTCGTTATACATTACAATGCCATATGGCATGCTACCCTTTTTGGATGTCTTAATTAAAAGGAGAACTGATGGTCTCTTTGGTTCTTTCGGTAAAGTCACGTAGAAAGAAATTAAATAATAATATAATACGACGTTTCGATTGCAACACAAGCAACCATCATCAGGTACAAATGAATGAGAAAACAAACCTAGTAAACTTGGAAACATAATGCAATACAACACAGAGAGTCGGCCAACACAACAGTCAGTACCCCACTTGGCCGAAATGTGTAGTCTAGTCTGTGCGTGCGGATGGCGTGCGTGGCACACAGCCGGAGACGAGGTGGTCGCAGGAGGCACCGCTCTGCCCTTTTATTGTTGTTGCCGAGCTCACGCCACCACTCGGGCCCCCTCTCTCTCCCACACACACGACCCCGCTGCCGCACGACCCGTCTCCGCCACGACCCTGCCCGCGTTGCACCGACGGCGTCGACCGGGACAGCCAACCACTGTCCAGCCACGCAATGCTCAGGTGAAGGCGGCAGCGAAGAGGGCGGGTGACGAGACGAGTCCACTCTCAGAATCGGCAGCCAGTAGCTCTCGCTCCGTCCTAGCCGCGCCTCCCTACTCGAACCCTCTAGAGAGTTCCACGGGCTTCCACACGAGGTCTCTCATGACCCTTGCCCCAGTTCCTCTGCCCTGCTGGAACACTCGCGTATATGCACGGCGGCGTGTGCGCTAAGTGCCCACCTGTAGTTGCTGCTGCTGTACAACAGTCAGCGCTATGTCACTACACATGCTCTAATATATATTGCCTGGTGTAGGCCAATCGGTTTGCAACACGTTTATATTTGGTGTTTGAGCATGTTAACACCTACTTTATTGCCAGAAAGGGTAAAACATTCATATTTTTTTCATATTGCAAGATTAACCCTGCAAATATTACTGTGAAAACAAACTTGGCAAGACCCTCCGGAAAGAGATGGGAGTCTCAGTGGGGCTTTCTTTGGGCTGAACAAATGTGATGATAATAACAAGTGGGATGTTAACATGATGTAACACAATTTTAGTTCCTGGGTAGTAAGTGTTATTTCGTAATTGCTTATGCCTAAAAAGTATAGAAAATGGCTTATTCCCCACAAACTTTGCTTTTGTGACCAGGACAGTGATATTTTGAAATTTACCTATTTTCAATGAGAAAACGGGAGAATTTGTGTATTTTCGTTCCTATAAAGTCAGAAAAAACACCATATGAATCAAAATTAACATGTATTTATACTAAAGTAATAAAAATAATACAAAAGATTTAGAAGTGAGTAGTTTTTCAAGATTTACGATTATACTGTAAATCACTTTCACGAATCAGCCCGCAAATGTAGTCTCCCATCATGTTCTCATTATACTATCCTTGGTAGCGGCATTCAAAGTCCAGTATAGCCTGGTGGAAGCGATCGCCTTGTTCCTCCGAGTAGCTCTCATGTTATCGAATTTATCAAGATGAGTATCAAGGATATGGACTTTGAGGGATGTCCTACAGCCCATTTTGCCGTAGCTCTTCACCAGTCTCAACCAGCTCCACGTAGTTTTCGACCTTGTGATTGCCCAGGAAGCCACGAACCACTGCGACAAAGCTGTTCCAAGCCGCTTTCTCCTTGCGAGTGAGCTTCTTGGTAAATTAACTGCACTCCAGGATCTTCTTTATCTGTGGTCCGATGAAGACACCGGCTTTGACCTTTGCCTCAGACAGCTTAGGGAAGAAGTCTTGAAGGTATTTGAAGGCTGCTGACTCCTTATCTACATCTCTGACAAATTGTTTCATAAGGCCCAATTTGATGTGCAGTGGTGGCATCAGCACCTTCTGGGGTTCCACCAGTGGCTCCCACTTGACGTTGTTCCTCCCCACAGAGAACTCGGTCCGCTGTGGCCAGTCTCACCTATGGTAGTGCGCCTTGGTAGCCCTGCTGTCCCAAAGGCAAAGATAGCAGGGAAACTTGGTCAAACCGCCTTGGAGACCCATCAGTAATGCCACCATTTTGAAGTCTCCGATTACCTCTCAGTCATACTCATCATACTTCAAGGCATCCAGCAAGGTCTTGATGCTGTTGTAATCCTCTTTGTGGGGCACCAAGTGAGCCAGGGGAAGACACCGGTACTTGTTACCATTATGGAGCAGCACGGCTTTGAGGCTCCTGGATGAGCTGTCAATGAAAAGGCACGACTCATTCTGGTTACAGACGATTACGATTGCTTCGAACAGACGGGTCACATTGTGGCAGAAGCAGAGCCCATCTTGATGGGTGAAGAAGCTGCAAAAAGGTTGGTGACGCTTCCTCTGATCTGCGACTTGCACATTTTTATCCAACAAGTTCCACTGCTTGAGCCTAGACGTCAAAAGCTCTGCATTGGACTTGGTGAGACCAAGATCTCTGATCAAGTCGTTTTTTCTTTTTGGTTTGGGGAGTATGGGTTTCTCTCCTCAGCTCCACCTTTGAAATTGTCATCTGGATCTACAACGTCTTCCTTGCTCTCTGACTTGCTGCTCTCTTCTAAAGACGGCTGCTCTCTCTCCGGAGGAGTGGGTTTGGGGAGCTCATAGCAGTGTGGTGCCAGGGCGATGGATGAAGAAAGGTCAGGACACGTGATAGCAGGTGCATTCTTGCCAGTCCGACGTTTGGAAGGGTCCACCATGCAGAAATAGCAGTTGCTTGAGTGGTCAGTGGGTTCCCACCAAATTATTTTGATAGCGAACTTCATGGCTCTCTTTTCCTCTCTGTACCATCCAAAAAAAATTCATTTATTTCACCCATGACTAATGTGTAAGAGATTCTCGCAACATTTTTCATATATGATATATTTTTTCAATAACATTGAAAATTGTAAAACATTAAAAACTTTTTTTTTACAATTGATCCATATGGCGATAACTCGGGGTAACCAATTAATACAAAATGGCCAAGGCAATTAAATGTTTTATTTCTGGGACACTTTTTTCCAAGGGTGTACTTAATTCTGCGGCTGGGGTACCATTGAATCGGAAATCAGTGCTACTCCGCGATGTCGAAACACAGCGAGGACGATTGCGCTGAAACCATGAACGCTCTTATGCACCATAGTGCATCGTGTGCAGCTTATCGAGATGAGTCGATTGCCGCATCGCCGGCCATCAGCAGACGAAAAATAACTGGATCACGGACATGCGAGAGCCGGGGTACTATGGTACCCCCCAGTACCGCCACAAGGTTTAACAATAAAAAAAAATGTAAACAAAATTTCGAACAATTGTCCATCTTACCTTCCAGAGTTTTTTTGCATTGCTTGCAGGGGAAATGAGGTGTCCAGGGTTTGTCTTGATCTCCGACAGGCATGCCGAAATATGCCTTGTAGGCCTCACACATCTTAGCAGATGCTTCCACAGAGTACTTTTTCACTCTTGTCTTGATAAATTGGCCGCAGACATAGCAAAATGCATCTGCCGGATGCTTGCAGCCTCCTGATGCCATCTCAGAGAAATGCAGATTTGTATCCACTTCGGCAGCTGGAACTAAACTGAACTGGTGGGCTTAAGGCCCCTGTATTTATACTACTATTTATATTACTGCAAACTTCTAGAATGTTCTAGAAGATACTCCAAGTTTACTCAGCAATGCATCTATCTGGAATGTTCTGGAACATAGGTAAATTTTAAAAAAAATATCACTGTCCTGGTCACAAAAGAAAAGTTTATGGGGAATAATAGCCATTTTCTGTACTTTTGAGGCATAAGCAATTAGGAAATAACACTACCGAGGAACAAAAAAAATGGTTACATAGTATAAAAACAAGTGTGATGATAATAACAAGTGTGAGGATAATAACAAGTGTGATGATAATGTAGTGACTGACTCAGAGACACTAAGAGTAGGAGGCACTTTTTATTAACAGCCTCCACAGTTCACACAAAGTAACTCCAGCTCTCAGTGAGGACAGCTGGCAGACTGCCTGACTGACGACGCCAAGCAGGTGAAGACGTAGATGGCGGCGAAGACTCCAGCAGCATGACGTGATCCCACTCCAAGCGACAACCCCGAGCTCCCGCCCGGGGTCCCCTTTTATCCTCCCAGCGTGGCCTCGCTCCACCCCAGCCACGCCCCCTTTCTAGAACCTACTAGCGGATTCCCGGGCTTCCCTCACGTGCCCCTTGTGTAACCTTTCCCCTACATCCCTCTCTCTGGTCTATCATGTGACCTGCTGTCAGTCAGGGCTGCTGCAACTGAAGATCCCCTTCTATGCCAGCGAAAAGCACTATGCTTCTATGTGACCGATTCAATGTCACTCCATCACCCCCTCCTGTAAAAAAAAAAAAATCAGCCGTCCTGGCTGACCTCCATCCCCCGCGTAGCGGAAACAACAGGAACAACAAACAACCGGGATAATTAACAAATTCTGACGAGAACACAACAATGAACTCAGGCCCCCAGGGATAGAACAATGTCCGACGACCGTCAGCTTACCGCAACCTGCAAGCATCGGGAAGGACCTCAGATCAACCGGCAGTCACAGCCCGGCTCGCATCTGTGGCCACCCACCAGATGGCGTTGGCACATAATAGGTCAAAACAAGGGGCGGGCTATCGAAACCGAACAGTTTTTGAATGGGTCCTCGTCACCGGGCCCCTAGGTGGGACAAGAATGGTTTTCCTGGGGACCTCCTGGATGAGATGGCAGCCATTCCGTCGTCTTCGGTCCGTCAGTGGACGGTGCTGCCGGTGGGTCCGCGGGTGTCAGGCCCTGGGGTCCTGCAGGCGAAACAACAGAGTCCTGCTGAGACGCACCCTCCACAACCGTTTGCCTGGGCTCGTCAGACACATCAGACACCTGGCACTCAGGTAGTGGGGATGAAGCAACATCACAAAGTGGAAAATAGGGTTTCAGCTGTGACGGGTGCACAAACCAGTGCCTGCGACCGACCTGGATACGTACGCACAGTGGCCTCCTGACCTCAGTCACCTCAACCGGGCCCTGCCATGGCCGGTGCAATTTAGAGGACGTGCCCAGGGGCACCTGGGGGCAATGCAGCCATGCCTTGTCCCCAGGGGTCCATGGGTTTACAGATCCACGGAGTCCCACAAGCTTCTCATTGGCGGCTTGCCATTTGGCCGAATTCCCCGAGACGCCTCCCATGCTTCCGTCAGCCGCCTGATCGTAAGCTGCATGGGCATGGGCACGGCGACCTTTTTGCCCCAGTCCATGCTTAACTGAGCCTCCATGGGGGGATCACATTCCCTCCCATACATGAGGAAAAATGGGGATAACCCCGTTGAGGTGTGAGGGCCCATCCTGTACGCAGCCAGAACACCCGGAACGTGCAAATCCCAGCCGGACTGTGCCTCGTTAACCTGTTGGCACAGCATGGACATAAGAGTCCTGTGCAAGCGCTCTACCATCCCGTCAGTCTGGGGATGGTAAGGCGATATCCGGATATTTTTAGTACCCAGGGAGTCACACACCTTTAATAATTTAGAAGAAAAATTACGACCTTGGTCTGTAAGGAGACGTTCTAGAGCCCCCTTGTCCAAAACATACCCATGTAGGAATGCGTCTGTGATGGACGCGGCCGACTGATCCGACAAAGGCCATGCCACCGGCCACCGGGACAGGTACTCCACCTCAGCAAGAAGCAATTTATTTCCCCTCTGAGTGGCAGGAAATGGGCCGAGGATGTCGAGAGCAACGAGCTCGTTAATGCAGGACACTTCGATCGATTGCAACGGTGGCTGGGCCTGCCTCGGCGGGTGCTTTCAGCGAGCATACTCAACACAACCATTGACCATGTGGTACACATCCTCCGACATTCTGGGCCAAAAGAAGTCACGCTTCAGGGTCAACAAGGTTTTCCGCATCCCAATGTACATCAACCTCACATGGACAGCCCGTGTAACTCTACCCCGCAGAGCAGTTGGCACAACGATGCAGTAATGCTGCACTTCCTCATCCCACCTCATCAACAGCCCATCAAGAAGGACTGAGGGAATTCCCACTGGCACCTTCCTATCACCCCTTGTTTCGACGCGACGCCGCAATTTTAACAAGGAGACGTTCTCCACCTGTAGGCGGCCCCATTCCGCGTGCGTGAGACAAATCGTGTTGTCACAGGGAGCGGTTGCCGTGGGTTGTGAAATATCAACCGAGACTACAACAGTGCACGGCAAACCTGCAACCACAGGTTTTACATCGGCCAGCACCCATCAAACACGCACAGCGGTCCCTCGGCAGTAACCACGACAACGCGTCCGCATTACAGTGATGTGCACCTTTTCTGTAGGTGACCATGAAGGAATAATCCTGCAAAATTCCTAACCAGCGGGAGAGCAGGCCGGCCGGCTGGTCAAACCGCAATGCATATTGAAGAGCCACGTGGTCCGTGCGCACAACAAACTGCCTACAGTAGAGATACGGCCTGTACTGCTGTACAAAATGCACAATAGCCAACAATTCGCAGCGCGTCACACAATAACGTTGCTCTGTGGGGGACAGCACATGGCTCCCGTAAGCTATGACCCTTTCTACTCCATTCACCACCTGCGACAGTACAGCACCAATTCCGGTGTCGCTGGCATCTGTATCTAACACAAATGGCATAGAGAAATTGAAGTACCCAAAGGGAGGTGCGTTGGCCAGGCCGTCGCACAGCACGACAAATGCGACCTCCTCTTTCCCCCTATTAAAATCTCTGGCCCTTCACGGTGAGGGCGTGGAGCAGTTTAGTGATTATCACAAACTTGGGTACGAAGCGGCGGTAGCATGACGCGAACCCGGACAATACTGTGAACTTCACCCACCAACATGAGGGTCGGCCATGTGCGCACGCACGCAGTTTTGTCGAGATCCGTGGCTATCTCTGACTCGCTGAAAATGTGACCCAAATAGCAAACTGATGTCTGCAAGAGATGACACTTTTGCGGCTTGAATTTAAGATTGTCCACCTGCACCTTGACAAACACCGACCGCAACCGCTGCAGGTGCTCCTAGAATGTGCGTCCAAACTCGTTTACATCGTCCAAATAAATGAGGCACAAGTCCCATTAAGGAACTGCCAAAACCAGCTCCATAAGTCGCTGGAACATGGCCGGAGCTGAGTGAAACCCCATCGGGAGGCAGTTAAATTGGAACAACCCCTGGGGTGTTCGGAACGCGGTTTTAGGTTTTAAACTCTCATCCAAAGGCAACTGCCAAAACCCTGATAGCAAGTCGAGGGTGGAGAAAAACCGCACACCCGACAGGGCGTCCAAGGAGTCATCCATCCATGGGAGCGGGTATGCATCCGCCACGGAGACTTTATTAAATTTGCGGTAATCTACACAAAACCGTAAACTCCCATCCCGATTTTTTACGAGGACAATGGGAGCTCCCCACGGACAGGTGGAAGGGGAGATAATGTCGGCGGCCAGCATCTCGTCGACCGCCTGGTGAACATGGTCCTTTTCCTTGGGACTGAGCTTGTACGAATTCTGGCATATAGGAGAGGCGCTACCCATATCAATGCGGTGCTGCAATCGTGATGTGCAGCCAATATCATTTCCCTTGATGAAAAACGTCAGAAAATTCCCGGAGCAATGCACCCAACTGGCCCCGCTGCTCACCGGACAATTTAGAATTTTCTTTACACAGCGCATCCATCCAACCCTCATCTGGCTCGCCTCCCTGCTCCACTGCGGCAACGACCTCCATGGGCCACATCGCTGGCCTCCTCGCAACACGCGACCATCGTGTTGGCCAAAACCAGCTCGATGTTCAACACCTGCATAAAGGGGTCCTGGTCTCCCCTAACTATCGTCTGGACCCCACCAACGCGAGACCTCAAACTGCTGTTCGAAGGGGTTGATAGAACCCCTCCCGCGGTGTCTTCGTAAACAAAGCTGCTTCCACAGCCGCAAGGGCACCAACATCTGAGCACCAGGAAGAATCGTGATGGTCTCCTTCACTAGGGCCTGAACCGTGGCGTTGGGTCTTCACAATCGAGTCGGGAACGTCAAAAATGCCAACCGGCGCCCCAACGGCAGCTCAAAATGCACTCGTGGTCCACAAGAATCTTACTGGGCATCCTTCTGAGAAAATCAGTCCCCAACAGACAGGGCACAGCCAACATCTTAGAGACTAACACTGGGCTCGCCAATTCAATGTCCCCAATTCGTACTATCGTCGATATCTGGCCCATAATACCCAAACTCCCGCCATTAGCAGCGACACATGCACTATTTGCTCGATTAAGACAACCCAAACTCGATGGCAAGGACTTATAAATAAATTCCAAAATAATACTAGTGGATGCTCCCGTATCAATGAGCACTCTTAACTCGACACCCTGCACAAACGAAATAACCGCGGATGATCCCGCCACCGCTGCCACGACACGATGCGCCAATGTGGTCCACTGCCCCAAGCCCCGCAGCCATCCGCCACCCGCTGTAGTCTGGCTTTGCGTGCCGTGACACGATGAGGGATGACGGTGTGTGAACCCGACACGCTCAGAGAGGGAGATGCATGAAGTGACTGTGTCGGCCGGGTGTCCGATGCATCGTGACTTGCCTGTGGGCCTGGGGAAGCGGAGGTCGACCAGGTGGGAGACGGCGAAGGTGGGGAGAACGATCCAGGGTCGGCGTGGCATCCCTTGGAGATTTGGCCCCATAGGCCGCATTTAAAACAAGTGACCGGGAACCTCCACATTGGAGGGGGATCCTGCTTCGCCGTTCGCGCTCTCATCGTTGCCCCGCACTATCCCTCCTGCGTGGGCTCCTGACAAACAAAGCGCAGGCTTGCACAGGCTCCTGCTGCTCTGGCTTGTCCTCGTCCTCTGAGAACCCCGCGCAGGCGGCCACCCCGAGCCACCGCTGTAGATTAAAATGGGCTTGGATGCATCGGGCTACCTTCAGCGATTTCAAGTCGTTCTGCTCCGTGGCAGGCAGAGAGACGCTCATCTCTTGGGCCAGCAGCAGCAATCTTTCCAGCGCCAGAGAGTTCAGTGCCGTCTGCTCCATCCGCGGATATGCGGCGTGGCCCAGTGACAGCAGGGCGCTGCAAAAGGTGAGGGGCGTCTCGTTCTCCCCCTGTCTTCGCAGCACAAATTTCCGACGTGCATTGGACGGCGGGTCGAAAATGGCAGCCGTCTGGGCGCAAACTTGAGGCAGCGTCGCTCTGTCCGTTGTGGGAATGGCATCGAATACCACCAAGGAGTCATCATCCAAGGTGGTGGGAAGATCCCGCAGCGCCTCCTCGTTGGACCATCCCGCGAGGGCACAAGCAGCGGCGAAACGGTGCTGAAAAGCCGTCTAGTTGCCCCCCACAGCCACAAATTGCCTGACGAATGGCAGCCACTTTTGCAGAGAAGGCACCTCAGGACAAGACGCCTGCGGCAAGTCAAATTTGGCAGGAAGCATTTCCCGCCCAGTTGACAAAATGGCGGCCGAATTTGGCGCGCCGCTTACGGCGGGCAAAATGGCGGCCGCTTGCGTGGGTTGGAGCTCCACTGATTCCCACGCTTGGCCGATGGCGACGGTTGAGCTGCCTGCCCGATGCCCCCGTGCTGCAGCATCCTCGGCAGGCACATCAACCCCGAGCTGGGCAACTAGCTCCGCCGCAGCTTACAGCAAGTCCGCGAGGTGTGCGTAGCCCTCGTGTCACCCTTCTCCGGTTGCTCCGCAGGGATTGCTGTCTCAGGACCAATCTCTGGGGTCCTGGATTCCGGGGCTGTTGGGGGGATCACTTCTCCGTCATCCTCTACACCCGAGGACACAATAGTTTGAGTCTTCCTCTTGGCCGACTTGGGCATACTGAATAATTCTTTAACACTTCTGACTCCAAATGTAGTGACTGACTAAGAGTAGGAGGCACTATTTATTAACAGCCTTCACAGTTCCCACAAAGTAACTACAGCTCCCAGTCAGGACAGCTGGCAGACTGCCTGACTGATGACGCCGAGAAGGTGAAGACGTAGATGGTGGTGAAGACTCCAGCAGCACGACGGGATCCCACTCCAAGCGACAGCGCCAAGCTCCCGCTCGGAGTCTCCTTTTATCTTCCGAGCATGACCTCGCTCCGCTCCAGCCACGCCCCCTTTCTAGAACCTACTGGCGGATTCCTGGCTTCCCTCAGGTGCCTCTTCTGTAACCTCTCCCCTACATCCCTCTCTCTGGTCTATCATGTGACCTGTTGTCATTCAGGTCTGCTGCAAATGCAGATCCCCTTCTTTGCCAGCAACGAGCACTATGCTGCTATGTGACTGATTCTATGTCACTACAATAATATCAAGTGTGAGGATAATAACAAGTATGAGGAAAATAAGTATAACTATACCAATAAGCGGAATTTAAAAGTAAAACCTACATTTAACAGGAAGCCAGTGCGAGTGATGTTCAAGAACTGGAGTCGTGTTTTGTGAACCACGTGGACAGTGCTGGATTAAGTTATTGCGTGGCCTATAGCGTATGTTATAAAGTGGCCCTAAAATATATATATATTAGAACACAAATGTTTAACTTGCATAGTAAAGTTATTGTATTTTTTCATTTGCGAGACAGACAGATAATACGACAAATCGCTAACCTTAAACACTCAGTCGTTCATTAAAGTTGAAGGCAGGATAGTACTATAGTAATAGAGCAGAATCACTGAACCGGAATTGATAGCTTGAACGCATTTAGCACAGGGCTCTTGAAAGTGCGGGGCCTGTAGCATATGTAGCTACTTTTGTTACTAGGATAATCCAGCACTGCACGTGGAGCGTGCGTCTGTCATGTTAAGCTGGAACCTTCTTTCGCCACTGCACGTGGCCAACCATGCCAATCGGAGTGTTCCCGTTCGAGCAGCACGAGGGGTTTGAACCGGTGGGAATTGATGCAATGGGAGTGCAATTGGGAGCAGGGCTGCACGCGTCACAGTGATGCAAAATTTAAAAACGAGATTACAGAGAGAAAAGGCGCAGCACCTACATCTTCTCACGTGCCCAGACTACAGCTGCCATCCACCCAGCCGCCTTTAATCCACTTCCAGCCACGGCTAACGTCAGCGGAGAGCGAAATCTGAAGCGGTTCTGGGCACCCGCCCCCGCAATTATCAAATTTGCACTGACCAGCGTAGTGAATCCATAATCAAGGTTTTTGGGTTACATCGCGTCAGTATAAATGTGTTGTAACCCTCCACCACCCGACAAAAAGCCAGTAAGGTTTGTCACGTAAACAACGCACCAAGTTTACTTACTGCTTCAGCCCACCAGTGTGTTGGAGAGTAAATCCACAACATTTACAATTTGATTACCGTGACGTTTCGCTGGTAATTACATCCAGCACCATCGGACGTTTTGCCAGAATAGTGAAGCAATCTACCTGCTTCAGGTATTAAATAGAGCAAGACGACATCATCACTGAACCCATTAGGTGTAGAGATCAGAGGCGGAGGAGGGGGGGTGGTATTGTAATTATATAATAAATTATTAATCAGTTCATTAGTATGTGTTCCTCTATAAGGAATTGTAGTTGTAAAATGTATTAATAATATGCTTCCAGGCCGCACTAAGCACGGTGAAGAATGTGGAAAGTGCTCCCAATGACCCAAAGGTGTGTGGGAGAGGCCTTCACCCGACAGTGGAAAGCGTTGTACTGTATGTGTATAGTGACATATAATGGGTCACTACGGCGCCGACAGAGAGAGGAATTGCGTGTGTAGTAGCCCTCTGCCAGCAGAATCCACGATGTCATGGAAGAGGTCTCGAGGCGAGCATGGTTCTGGAGGCTGGCAGAGTAGGGGGGCATTTGAGGACATATTAGCCGGGTTGGCTGGCACGTGATAGGACAAGGTGAATATGTAGGCCAAAGGTGACAGAGGGGACACGTGTTGTAGGGCCCAGAACCTTCTAGTAGGATCCAGAAGGGGGCGTGTGCGAGGGCAGAGCAGGGCCACACTGAGGGGAATAAAAGGGGAGTCCCGGGGCTGTATCGGGGCTGTCTGCTGGAATGGAACCCGCCGTTCTCTCTGGGTCAGGCAGTGTGCTGACTGACCTGACCCGTTTGTGTCGTTACCCCGGTGCGGTCGTAGAATAAACGTGTTGCCTCCTGAATCAGTGTGTCTCTCAGTGAACCCACTACACATGCATATTGCAATAAACACCGGGGGAGGGAGGTGGCACATTTATTTATTTACTTTTCACAACATACAGTGAGGGAAAAAAGTATTTGATCCCCTTGCTGATTTTGTACGTTTGCCTACTGACAAAGAAATGATCAGTCTATAATTTTAATGATAGGTTTATTTGAACAGTGAGAGACAGAATAACAACAACAACAAAATCCAGAAAAACGCATGTCAAAAATGTTATAAATTGACCCCTCTGCAGAACTTGACTTCGTACTTGGTGGCAAAACCCTTGTTGGAAATCACAGAGGTCAGATGTTTCTTGTAGTTGGCCACCAGGTTTGCACACATCTCAGGAGGGATTTTGTCCCACTCCTCTTTGCAGATCTTCTCCAAGTCATTAAGGTTTCGAGGCTGACGTTTGGCAACTCGAACCTTCAGCTCCCTCCACAGATTTTCTATGGGATTAAGGTCTGGAGACTGGCTAGGCCAATCCAGGACCTTAATGTGCTTCTTCTTGAGCCACTCCTTTGTTGCCTTGGCTGTGTGTTTTGGGTCATTGTCATGCTGGAATACCCATCCACGACCCATTTTCAATGCCCTGGCTGAGGGAAGGAGGTTCTCACCCAAGATTTTACGGTACATGGCCCCGTCCATCGTCCCTTTGATACGGTGAAGTTGTCCTGTCCCCTTAGCAGAAAAACACCCCCAAAACATAATGTTTCCACCTCCATGTTTGACGGTGGGGATGGTGTTCTTGGGGTCATGGGCAGCATTCCCCCTTCTCCAAACACGGCGAGTTGAGTTGATGCCAAAGAGCTCCATTTTGGTCTCATCTGACCACAACACTTTCACCCAGTTGTCCTCTGAATTATTCAGATGTTCATTGGCAAACTTCAGACGGGCATGTATATATGCTTTCTTGAGCAGGGGGACCTTGCGGGAGCTGCAGGATTTCAGTCCTTCACGGCATAGTCTGTTACCAATTGATTTCTTGGTGACTATGGTCCCAGCTGCCTTGAGATCATTGACAAGATCCTCCCGTGTAGCTCTGGGCTGATTCCTCACCGTTCTCATGATCATTGCAACTCGACGAGGTGAGATCTTACATGGAGCCCCAGGCCGAGGGAGATTGACAGTTCTATTGTGTTTCTTCCATTTGCGAATAATCGCACCAACTGTTTTCACCTTCTCACCAAGCTGCTTGGCAATGGTCTTGTAGCCCATTCCAGTCTTGTGTAGGTCTACAATCTTGTCCCTGACATCCTTGGAGAGCTCTTTGGTCTTGGCCATGGTGGAGAGTTTGGAATCTGATTGATTGATTGCTTCTGTGGACAGGTGTTTTTCATACAGGCAACAAGCTGAAATTAGTAGAACTCCCTTTAAGAGTGTGCGCCTAATCTCAGCTCGTTACCTGTATAAAAGACACCTGGGAGCCAGAAATCTTTCTGATTGAGAGGGGGTCAAATACTTATTACCCTCATTAAAATGCAAATCAATTTATAGCATTTTTGACGTGCGTTTTTCTGGATTTTTTTGTTGTTATTCTGTCTCTCACTGTTCAAATAAACCTACCATTAAAATTATAGACTGATCATTTCTTTGTCAGTGGGCAAACGTACAAAATCAGCAGGAGATCAAATACTTTTTTTCCCTCACTGTATATATAAAGCAGCAGCAGCAGAGTTTCATTGAAACTAGATCTGCAATCACTTCAGGTGCTTGTGGGTGGGGTGGGCGGGTGCGCGGGTTCACAATTCCAACCCCTGCATTGCATTTCACGACACCGAGATGTTGAGGTTCGGGCTACGTGCCCATCCATGGCTGTGGTGGTGGTGGGGGCGGTCTTTTCAAAAGCACCTCTCGACTTGCCCGCATTCACTGGGGGTGGCTTTGCTGGGCTGAATGCCGTGGGTAAAGCTCATCGCGCCCGGAAATTACAAACACACTCAGTCTACTACTGCACCCCCAAAGTGCCCTCGTCATACACTCAAGTGGACATCGTGTTCATCATGAGTTGGCCACGCTGGTGGCAGGACGCACTGTTGGTGGTAGAATGTTGAAAGGGCTCGTTTGGGCGATGCAAATGTCTATGGCAGTGGTTTATTAATTTTCACTGCAGCCTGCACCCCCTTTGGTTCTCAGTCGTAAACAAAAAAATGTATAATGTTAATAAATACGTAGATTTGGTGAAACAAAGTAGTTGTAACTTACGTTCCCGTGCTTTAATCTTTTTTTATGATTTACCTTCGAAAAGAATCTGGCATGTCTCGCACCCCCAGAAGCCCAAGCTATTGATGCTTTAATATTTGCATTCCCTTTGTGTTGTTCGACGTTTGGCGTTGTCCTCTGGTCTAACACCGGTGGTGAGACAAGGCCATATGGGAGGCTGTCTCTGGTGTAGTCCAATCAGTTTCAAAGACAAGATATATATCATCGGAGCATGTTTGTTTGCTCGCATGTTTTACCACAAGCATGATGTGTGGTTAATGCAGACTTGATGCCTTGCAATAGGTGTGCTTCTATTTCGTGTGTGAACATCTTAACGTTGCCTGAAAGTGTGAAGCCTATTCCTTTACCATCGTGGTTTTCTCTCGCCCCGTACGCTGTTTGCACGCGATCATTGTTGTTCGGCGATCATCAGCCACACGTCCAAAGGGACACTGACAAAGGCGAAACGTGTCGCTTAATTAATGCACCTGGTGCGAAGGCGGGCACGTGTCTCCCACACTGCGCCACGTTCCGTTACATCTCAGTGGAAGGAGTCGACTCTCGGCGTATACTCTGCAGGATCTTCTTGAACACCGCCAACTGAGAGTCTGAAAATAATAAAGACATTGGCTGCCGCTGCCGGGAGGAAGAAATTCAGAAGAAAATCATTTTCTTCCAGATTCAGATTTTATTTATTTCGGCAGGAAGGGCCCAACGAGCTGCCAGGCTTTATTTCAGAGGCGTCCTGCGACGGTACAGGCGTTATTATTATCATCATCATTTTAGTCTCACACATATGGCTGCATGTTTCGGTACAACAAAGCGAGCAGCGGCGCGTGCTTCACACGTGACGGGAATAGGGGCAACCGGTTGCAGTCGTAAAAAAACGAAATTCGGAATAATTCGGTATTGCTCGCGTGGAGGTCAACCGGGGGGAACCCGAGGTCACCATCAGCCCCGCGTTACCAGGCGGGTCACGACCTTTGCCGCTGTGTGTACGTATGTGGAACTTCTTTCGCACCGCAGTTAAGCGAAGGTAATGAGAAAAACCCAACACGCAAAAAGGCAGTTCTAAAGAAAATTTTCCTCAGTCGGCACGAGGCCTCTCATCCAGTCAATTGCAAGAAAGTTCGCCACAGCAATACCGGTACCAGATCTCGGTATAAATCAGTGGTGCTTAACTTGGGGTGCACGCATCCCCTGGGGGTGCGAGATGCCCTTTCAGGGAGTGATTTTTTTTAGAAGACAAATCATCGAAATTACAAATTAAGCATGGGCACGTAAGTACAACTACTTTGTACCAAACCGATGTATTTATAAACAATGTTTACGATTGAAAACCAAAGGGGTGCAAGGCTGCAGTAAAGGTTAAGAACCACCGGTATGATTCAATTTCTGCTACCAGACACACAGAAGCCAATTCCGGGACTATCCGGGCCAAACCTGGATTGGCGGCAGTTCTCTATATGTAAGGGTGCCACGGTGGCGAGATGTTATCTGCCTCACATGGTATGCAGGAGGTCGTGGGTTCTATCCCGACCCTGACGCCTGTTTATTTGGAATAGCGTGTCTCTCTCCCCGTGATCGCATGGGATTTTCTCCAGGTCCTCCGGTTTTTCCTTCCACGTTGAGAACCAACGTGCGTTTAGACTACACTTTGGCTGCTATAAATGTCCACGTGATGATAAGCCGCTTAGTTGAGCTGTCATTTGTGGCCAGGCCGCTTCTAATAAAGAGATATATAGCTCAGTGGGCCTTATCTGGTCAACAAAAAAGTGTCATCGTACTTAAAAGCGTCTCCGTGGCTTTCTCCCTCGGACCGTGTGAACGTGAGATGGAATAAGGAAAGTGCACGCCAAATGTGAATGGAGGCAGACCCATTAAAGTGGCGCTCACTGCCGATGATAACTTAACAGTCGGATATGCGACGTTGCACTGCATTTACCTCCACGGACTCGCGCACATGATTTGCGATCAAAGGAATGAGTACATTTGCAGTAGGGTTGCCTGTCACGTCTGTTACAGGAGTTTATCGTTGTCCCCTATCCACCCCTTAGCTCTGTGTATTGTAATTGCTGGCTGCTGCAGACGGGTCGTCGTGGCATATCAGCTGCCTTGATAGGAATTACTCAGGAGAAAGAGATGGGTGGGATGGCTGTGATGGGTGCGATGGGAGGGATGGGTGCGATGGGAAGGATTTTTTCAGTTTTTTCAGTTTTCATTTATTTGGTAAAGCCCTATGAGCCATTCGGCTCTTGAATCGGGTGCAACTGCAACAAACAAAAACCAAAAACATGAACAAGAAAACATCTTAAAGTGATCTTCTTTGGTTCTTTCGGTAAAGTCACGTAGAATGAGAATAAAATAATAAATTTATAAAATAAAATAACAATAATATTCTCACGACGTTTCGGCCACAACACAAGCGGCCTTCATCAGGTGAAGGGACGAGACAGTATCTTCATCAGGTGAAGGGACGAGACAGTCTCGTCCCTTCACCTGATGAAGGCCGCTTGTGTTGTGGCCGAAACGTCGTGAGAATATTATTGTGTTATTTTATTTTATCAATTTATTATTTTATTCTCATTCTACGTGACTTTACCGAAAGAACCAAAGAAGATGAATCATTGCAGTCACGAAAGCTTTAAATCGAAAAAAATCTTAAAGTGACTATGTGACTGTGCAAACAGAAAATCCAGGAAAAAACAGCAAAATATTTCTGAAAAAGCACCATACACCAACGCTGTGTGCAAAAATCCCAGTGGGATGCAAGTCAAACAACAACAACAACCACAAGACAACTTAGATTTAAGGTCATCAGTCTAACTCCGTACTACAACAAACAAAACATGGCCAAACCAAAAAACGCTTTCAACATCACCAAAATAAAGCCATAAAAGCAATGTAACAGTGATCATAGGAACTGTGACCGAATTTTCACAATAAACGACATAAACAACATGTAAAACCAAACCCTAGATGGGAGCGATGGGAGGGATCAAAGCGATGGGAGTGACGGGTGCGATGGGAGGAATGAGTGCGATTGGAGTGATGGGACGGATGGGTGCGATGTTAGTGATGGGTGCGATGGGTGGGATGGGTGAGATGGGCTGTTGGAAGGGTCGTTTTTGCAGCGCCGTGTCTTTCCAGCCAGCAAAGGGTTAATGCGGTTACACAACGGTTGTCATGTTGGGCGTACGGTAATGAAAATATCCGAGTTCACATCGCACCGTATCTGTGTCTGTGTGCACGTTATCACACTGGGTACCCAGCGCAGTGTCGGTTTCATCGTTACCTAATGGCATAATTCTGTCAAGAGAGAGAGAGAGAGACGAAGGGATTTCAGCGTTCCCCTTTTTGAGACGATTTCAATATAGTTTAAACTTTTTCACTGCAATGACCGAAGAAGGCGATCCTGGAGCGACGACAGTGTGCCGCGGTTGTCGCATCCATAGCGGACTGTGGGCCGGGTCGTGACTGGCTGATTTTCCTTACTGACACGGCAGGCTGCCCTGCTTTGTACACACTCACGCACCTGTCCCGAGGTTGAGTAAATGTCTCGTCTCATTCAATTTGTGACTGTGCCGAGATGAGTCCGAGGATAAACTGCCCGAGCCGACTTGCGCTGCACGGATGTTAACTATTGAACATCGATTCATGTTTGTGCCATATATTCTATCTATCGTGTGATACAGTTATTGTTCTTCTGATTTATTACTTGCCTTGCATTGCTGAAAATAAAATCGTTTTTTTTTTACTTTCGTCGTTTTGGTATCCCGGGTCACTCTTATAAATGCGACTCCTAAATCTTGGTTATCAAGAGTTATCACCTGGGTTACACAAAACAACCTAGACACTTGGATTGGGGGCTGCCTAAAGGTTTTTTTTTTAAAGCCTGGAGAAGATCGCTTGATGATTCCTCCTCCCATCACGTGTGGACCTGCACGTGGTTAAATTTCCCCTCATTTCAATAATAATTTTATGGATAATTTATTTAGGTAACTTTAATTTTGAACCATGTTCTCTTTATATAAAAAGAAGCAGTGATTTCAATATTGAAAGGAAACAAAGCTGCAAATGCAATCCTTAAACAAAGTTAAGTCAATTAAAATATTTATTTAAAAAATGACACGTTTATTAGGTCACCTTTCCTGCCGACATTAAGAATATGTTCACACTTTTATGGGGGTGGCGGGGGTGATGGAGTGGATAGGGGTAAGAAGATTCACTCCATGGGGCTGGTTGGAGCTTCTTCAGGACACTCAATTCACTCCTAGCACGTGGAGCGAAACGTCGGACGTCACGCCGAACAAGGCGCGGCGGCACAACCCGGACATGACACCGGAGAGCTATGACACCGCGTGCGCACCCTGGACAGGGCTTCTTGCACTTTAGAGCGCCTCCACAACCGCACGGGAGCAGCCCCTGGGACCAATCACTCCCGGTGCCAGCCCGGCCTGCGGAGTTGATATTTTTAGCCTCCGGCTGGCAATAATGCCACCACTGGGAAACTGTTGAGCCAGACATCCACGAAGGGTGGGATAGGGAGGGGGGAGATGTTAACTACTGGACATCTGTGGAAAAGAACATTATAGCTAATCGGATTCCTCCAGTATAAATCAATACTCTCGATCCCGACCCTGACGCCTGCTGTATATTTGGAGTTTGTGTGTTCTTCCTCCCCCGCGGTCGCGTGGATTTTTCTCTGGGTTCTCCGCTTTTCCCCTCCGCATTTAGTATCAGCATCACACGTTTAAGAGTATTTGACTGCTATAAATGTCCACAGATAAACCACACGCGTCACATTTACTTAATGGCTGAGCCCTTGCGCTCAGCGTGTGCACTTATTAGCATTCCCAATACGCGTCGCCTGGATGCGTATTATCGATAATCTAACGTGGTTGTCGGATGGACTATGAGCATAATCGATACAATAGACACTTTGATTCAGGTTGCACAAGACCATATATTGGCAGAGAAGCGCCCCTACAGGCAACGCCACGCCCACTTTTTTTTCTGTAAATGAACGTCATTATGAAACAGCGTTATAAGAGGAAGCGTTATCTACGAGGTATGGCTGGCATGTCTATATTATGTTATTTTTCTGCGGTGTTTCCCGAAGAATACACTTCCCATTTAATTAATCCGGACTCACAGATGTCACTGAGCAACTTCAAACTATCTTGGGAGTGCAGCCAATGTTAATTTACAAAACGGGGAATTGTTTTGTACCATATTGAATTAAAAAAACTTAATTTTACTTGCAACGGATTTATACACCCTTATTATCAGTTCTCATTTGAAAATGTAAATTAAGTTTATAAACATGTTCATGTATGCATATTTTAATAATGATTATGGTCGGAGTGGTAAAGTATTGGTTTTAAATATTGGTTTTACACTGCACTCATATTTTAGATTAAGTTTTACTTGCATGACGCAGTGAGTTTATAATAGCTAACTTGGCAACAGGCTAAACCAGGATATATTTCTCAGCCTGGATCTATTAATATAATTGTGCAGTTCATTGTAATAAGGTTCAGCACAATACATGCACCAGATCTGGGTACGATGTTTGTCTGCCACCCAAACACCGATACCAATTCCTCCCGGACTGTCTGAGTCAAACCTGGACAGGTGGCAACTGACTACACGTGTGCTTGGGATTCAACTTTAGCGAGAGTAGTAGAGAGGGGGGGGGACCTCCAAGGAGCTGACTTCTGTGGGCCCTGGTGGAGATGGGTCTCTAGCAGACATTCGTTTCATTAGCCGTGTCGAGTCTGCAGACCAATCTTTTTGGACTTCACGTCAATCGGCAAGATCGTGAAACGTCTCTGGAAAAGGTTCGCGATGGCTTTTCTCAACTCGGTGATGCGAAGTCCAAATATGATGACATTGACCGCCATCGGAACGAGGATTGAGAGCTCGATGACATAGTTCACGCTCTTATTCTCGGTGCCACCGCCGCTGGACCGAATTAACCTCCCTCGAACGATAATGGTTAACAGAGAAATGAAGTAAATCGAGGTCACTAGCAGCTGCGTTACGAGCGTCTCCTTGGCTTTCTTACTTAGCGCGGGCGAGCTTGGTTTTGTGAACTCTAGGCAGACCCTGATGAAAGTGTACATCAAAATCAGTGGAGGCAGCCCAATAAACATAACGATACACGCTGACAAAAGCATCCTGGTGCTGGTCGTATCAGAAACAGATAAGTTGACGATGTATATCGAGTAACAAAAAGCAGCGTCGATGCTCCTGTTGCCGTCCTTCATCTGCAAGCTCAGCGTGTACACAAGTATGGCCACGCAGGCGGCGACCGTGGAAAGCCAGGCCAGGATTATGATGTACACGGAGCGCTTCAGCGGGAGGATCGCGTGGTAGTGCAGAGGCTTACAGATGGCCAGGTATCGGTCGGTTGAGATGAACGACAGGGAGAGCGATTCGGCGATGACAAACATGTTGATGCAGAAGGCCTGACCCATGCAGCCCACGTACGAAATATCGCTGCAGCCGCTCGCCAGGATTTGCAGCTGTTTGGGGATGATGGTCGCGCTGCCTACGATGTCCGCCACTGCCAGGTAGCACAGGAACATGTGCATCGGCTTGTGCAGCTCTGGGCTGAGCACCACCGCGATGAGAATGACGATGTTCGACACGAGGATGAAGAGGAAGCACAAATGCAGCGCGCTAAATATGAGCCAGCTTGCCTCGCGAGAGATGTCTAAAATGTTGAGCGCAATCGACGAAGACGACGAAGAGCTTCCGTTATCCATCACTCGGAGCTGTTTGTCGGCTGCGTTCGATACTAAATCTAGCAACACCGTCGACATTGCGGCTGTTCAATGTTAGTCGGCGTTAGTGTACCCTGCATTGCACACGATAAAGTTCACACGTTAAATAAAGTGCTATATACGGACTCTTAATATAAATGCTGCATATTATCGGTTGCTTTCATTTATTGCCAGGCGTTTACTCACATCAGAATCTTTGGGACCTTTCTTGGCGGCATCAAATTATAGGTTTCAAAGACAATGCACATATATATTACCGGAGAATGTTTTTGTTTGCATGTTCACCACAAGTACGTGTGGTTAATGCAGACCTGTTTCCTTGCAAAAGGTTGATAATTTGTGGCTGAACATCTTAACAACTATACTCTTTGGTTCTATTTGGTAAAGTCACGTAGGTAAAAAATAAAATAACAAAAATCACGACGTTTCGGCCACAACACAAGTGGCCTTCATCAGGTGAAGGGACCGTGCTGCCATGAAGGCCACTTGTGTTGTGGCCGAAACGTCGTGATTTTTGTTATTTTATTTTTTACCTACGTGACTTTACCGAATAGAACCAAAGAGTATAGATCCTTGCAGCCACGAAAGCTTCAAATCTAGAATCTTAACACCTATTTTATTGCCAGAAAGGGTAAAACCTATTCTTATACTTCTAATTAGCTGTTTTTCACAGATATCCAGTCGGGGCGGGTCAGAACGTTACAACAAATTATAGAAAAAAACACGATAGGAGTGCAATGTATAGGAATGGTAAACAAATCACCGACAAAAAATATTACAAAAAATATCTTAACAGGTACAGCCCACTGAGCTATTAGCTTATTTATTTAGAAGCCACCTGGCCACAAATGACAGCTCAACGAAGTGGCTTATCAACCGGTCTAATGCAAAATAAATGCTGGACTTGGGTTTGGACGAAAATGTAATGTTTGTTAA
Organism: Petromyzon marinus; assembly: GCF_048934315.1. Lineage (NCBI taxonomy): Eukaryota > Metazoa > Chordata > Hyperoartia > Petromyzontiformes > Petromyzontidae > Petromyzon > Petromyzon marinus. The sequence goes on along the minus strand of NC_133721.1, from coordinate 5,986,560 downwards.
ACCTAAAAAGATCTAGCGTCACGTACCTCGCTCTCAGTCCCATCCAGCGGAGTGCCCCCGCGGTAGCGTGGACGAGTCTCTTTATATGCACGCGCGCGCGCCCCCGTGGGTGGGCGGGCGCGTTCGCGCGCGTGCCCGTGGGTTCGGCGCGTGCGTGCGCGACGCGGCCGCTCATGACAAAGGCAACTCGCGCGAGACTCGGCGCTCGGGGCTGTCATCTTAGGACGTCATTAGCGTCGGGCGGTCAGCGAGGGAGCACGCGGCAGACTTCCCCGCCCCTGTCCCGCGGCATCGACCCGTGTCGACGGACGCTTTGCTCGTTCGGCGGGTGTGGTAACGCACCAGCCCATCGGAGCCCTTGTCGTGTTGTGTGTGTGCTGGGTTTTTTTTGGGTGGGGAGCGGTGGCGTAGCGGTTAGCGCGCTTCGCTTACGAACCTGGCGACTCGATGTTCGATTCCCTGCTCACGGCCAACACCGGTGACGATTGTCTGAACCGGGCCTGAGCCTCCCCTAGGTCGACTCAGCCTCAAATGTGTACCTGGTGCGATGTGTAAACATCGCCACTGGGGAGACAAAGGCGGCCGTACGTGGTGCTGGCCACCCATCCCGCTCGTGTGCCGTTCTGGCCTTCATAGGTGTTCGCTAACAGCACTTGCCCCAACAGTCTGTTACAGCCTATAGGGGGATATTTGTCTTTGTGTTTTTTGAAAGAGTAAACTTTATTTCATTCGTGTTGTCGTTGCAGATCTCAAACTTTGTTCAATGTTAGTACAACTACAGTATAATGTTTAGATGCGATTCGAAAGGACTGTGGCGCAGGACAGAAGGAGCGCAGAGAGACCGAGCGGGAGACGCGAGGATGAACAGAGGGCAAAACGATTTGGCGATGATGCTGCTGCTGGTGATGTTACGCTGGCAGTGGTGCACAAAGCACAGTAACTCAAAGACGTTTGTCAAATCATAATAGCACGTTAAACGCATCGTACCCCAAAAACATCACCTCTTATATTTGTTTTCCCATTAAGTCAAATGTATTAACATTTTAGGAGTTACAGGCGTTCTACTCAGCCCATTATAGTATGCATGTTGAACTTCTTTCATACCGTACGTAGCCAAGTAATGTATGTCATCTGTATATGTCGTGTGAGGCCACAGTGTTCTCGTCGATTAAAAGGGAGTTTTTATTGTATTTAAAAAGAAAAGGACAGCGGACGTGTGACTGGGGAAAAAAAATAAACAAATGCAGCCTCCCCCAGGTAGCAAAAGTGTGGCCCGTGGCTCAGAAGAACATCGGCACGGGCGACTGCTGCTGCAGGATTGAATTTTTTTTTTAGATTATAACTCGATGCCGATTATTACATTTGTTCACACGCTCTGGTTTTAAATTTTTCAACAAATTAGTGGTAATTGGCATCGTCTCGTACAGGTTTCCTTAGTGCTAGGATCTCTAATTACAGCCCAGGGGAGGACAGGGACAGAAGGGATTGGGCTGGTCAAAGGATGGGGGGATGAAGGCAAAATAACTCTACGGTGTCATTTTTACAAAACGCTCGTTGCACATTTAAACCAAGCACTTTTTTGTATTCAGGTGCACCACGGTGGCGAGATGTTAAGTACCTCGCCTGGTACACAGCAGGACGTGGGTTCGATCGCGACCCTGACGCTTGCTGTATATTTGCAGTTTGCGTGTCTCTCTCCCCATGGTCGTGGGGATTTTTCTCAGGCTCCGGTTTCCACCTCCACATTTTAGAAACATGTCTTTCGAGGATGTCTGCACTAAATTTCCACGTGATAAGCCACTTCGTTGAGCTGTAATTTGTGGCCAGGTCCCCGCTGGAAAAGATCTGTATAGCTCGGTGCGCCTTACCTGGTAAAAATAAAAAAAATAGAAAAATATTCACAGAAAACGAAACTTTATGTATGTATTGAGTATGCTGACACGCCCGGTTTTAATGTTTCAAGCCTATGTTCTTAAACGCAGTATTATAATATATGCGTGTGCAATACATGAGAAGGCGATGTTACACTACTGTGTATATGATCTCAGCATGATGTACACTATTCCAAGATTGCGATTCAAAATTGTGCAAATGCTGCATCCGGCGTGGTGGTGCTGCCGTAGAGTATCTGGCTCGCAGCTGGAAGCTTTCGCGTTCGAATCCTGGTCATGGCTTGACCCAGTGGTTGCACTTGTGCCACACAACAAGAAAAACCTGAGCTCGGTTCCTGACATAGCGCGGCCTTTCTGTGTCGAGTATGTACATTCTTCCTCCGTTTGGCATGGGTTTCCTCCAGGTTTTCTGGTTTATTTCCACAGCTAAAAACACAATGTCATTGCTGTTGTCTAAACACTCCAATGCAAAACCCTGCTGAAATAAAAGAGCCATTTTTCACTCACCTGTAAAAAAGTTATTTTAAATATCGCACTTGGGTCCACAAAACAAACACCACTCTGTGGGGAAGCCAACAGTGGTTGTCCTATGGAGAAACTACCCCCTGAAATATGCATGTGGAATTTCCACAGCTGGCTCAGGGCTGTAAACTTGGTGAGCAACTGCCTCACGGTCAAGTTAATTATGACTTAGTACATATATAGCAGGGTCAAAATGTTATATAGTGACACAAACCTTTTGTAAAGTGTCATGCTCGGTAATATTCAACGGTCCGTAATATTAATTTGTTGCAACAGAATATTCATTTCTTAAAAAATATATATGTTTTGTTATTATTCAAGAACCCAGAATACAAAGTAGACTTCGGAAAGGGGCGAAAAACCCCAACAGCTTATGTGTAACGAACCCAAAGCGATATATGTTGCCAGTTTATAACTTGCAGGGTTTTCGCGACCAATATCGGCAACGGTGCATTTTAGGCACAACAATGGAAACATCGGACAAAAGCCACGTACGTATTTATTTATGTATTTACGTATATTTTTTTCCACTGCAGAACAAACAATCAGCAATAGCATCGCATAATCGCCACCATGCTCACACCAAACACTTGGAAATCTCTGCTCACACGAAACACATCGAGCTCAAAGCTAAATCAGAGGCTGCAGGGTGGCAAAGTTGTGCACTATAATTTAATAGCACTGACGAATTAAAAAAACATTAAATTGAACCAACGAATCTAAATATGGCTTCTTTTTACCTTATAAAAGTTTTAAACACCTTCCATTTTCAATTTATTGATTTACATCCAGTTTTCCAAAACGACAAGGTGATTAACACTCACAAATTAAATTCAATAAATGTGTCCATGAGGTCCCCAACTTAGTTTTTTTTACCTAAAGCATCGCAAAACGGTCAATTACACAAAGCTTGAAATAACTTCGATAATGAATAGACACGACCATATCAACCCACCACACACCACAGAACACCATAGTGCTCAATCTCTCTGCAGATGGAATCGAGGGCACAATTGTTGTATTCCCTGAAACCCATGCCAAAATAGCCACAACGCACCTCCGAATAGCACGATCGGCTATGTATGGTGCGCAAAGTAAGTTCAATGTACGTATTTTCAACGAATATATGTGTTTAATAACTACTTTAGTTTAAAATTTTATTGTATATGAAATTATAATTCGCCAATAAGTCAACAATCAATCAACCTTGCTTTAAGTATAACAAATACAGTTGTTCCTCGATTCACTTTTTTAATCCATTCCACGAAAACTACTGTTAACCAAAATAACTGTTAATGGAACATAGGAATTACATTTCTGCCAAACCAGAAAACGTAAAAAAAAGCCAAACTCTTTCGTTCTTTCGGAAAAAGTCACGTAGGTAGAAAAATAGTAGATCGCGACGTTTCAATCGCAACACAAGCAATCGTCATCAGGTGGGACAACCACAGCAAGAAAAAACTGCTGAAGTAGGCGAGAGATCTGCCATGGCACGAGGTTATATAGTAGGCCTCGGCAATAGGGGGGGGGGAGGGGGGGGAGCAGACGAGGCAGAAAGTGGACCCCGCAGCAGCACCCGGGTCACTGGAGTAAAGTGCACCACCGCAGCAGCACTGGAGAGGTCGGCTGCATGGGGGGAGAACGAAGGGGGGGGGGGGGGGAAGCAGTGGGCTCACACGAAATTGACTTTTTCAAGACGAAGGTACACTGCAAACCCACCGGCTATTATCAGAGATTTGTTCACGAAGCCATCCAGATATATAAACACAGACACAACTTCAACCGAGAAGATGGGTACAAACTAAGCAATAATTGGAAGGACGTTATTAACCAAACAACTCATGACATTTCGATCGCAACACAAGCGAACTTCATCAGGTGGGACAACCACAGGAATAAAATGCTGAAGTCGTCGGGAGAGCTGCCGTGGCAAGAGGTTATATAGGTAAGAGAGGGGGGAGGAGGCAAGGGGAGAGAGATAGAAAGGGAGGGGGTTGTGGAGTAGGGGGAAAGGGGGGGGGCCGCGTGAGTGTTAGGGGAAGGGGATGTGAGGCTGGGGGGGGGGGGGCGTGGGCGGAGCTAGCATTAAACTGGCAGGTACGATGGCAACAACAAGTTAAGGCATTACCTGGTTGATAACATCCTTCCAATTATTGTTAAATTTGCATCCATCTTCTCGGTTGAAGTTTTGTCTATGTTTATATATCTGGATGGCTTAATGAACAAACCTTTGATAGTAGCCCAAAGGTTTGCAGAGTACCTTGGTCTAAAAAAAAAACAATATCATGCCAGCCCACAGCGTTATAACAATGGTCAGCTACAGCAGAGGTATTGGTTCTGCCATGTTTCAGATATGCCTTGTGTTCGCGAACATTGTCCGAGAAATGTCGTTTCGTTTCCCCAATGGAACTGCTACCGCAGGTACAACTCAGTTTATAGACTCCAGGGTATTGCATGTCAGGAATGACATCCTTCACAGATGAGATTAGATCACGGATTTTGTGTACTGTATTGAATCGGACCTGGATCTTGTGTTTGTTTAAGATTTTGAAAATCCTTTTGGTAACACCTGCTATGTATGGTAAAGTGATGGTTTTGATTGGATTCTCAGGAGATTGTTTCTCCATGGTTGGAGAAACAAATTTGCGAATAATGCGGTCCGAGTACCCATTCATCTTGAGGGCTTGGTGTACGTGTTCCAGTTCATAGGTTAGGTGGTGTTGGTCGGAGATGCAGTGGGCCCTATGGTGTAGTGTTTTGATGAGGGAATTCTTCTGTGCCAGATGGTGGTGGGAATCAGGTTTTAGATAGTAATCTGTGTGGGTGGCATTCCTGTGGATAGAGTGTCCCAACCAGCCGTCAGGCCTCTTCTCAAACAGAACATACAGGAATGGTAGTTTACCATCCTTCTCCACTTCCATGGTGAATTTGATGGATGGGTGTATGGAATTGATCTGGTTGAGAAATTGGTTCACTGCTTGCAGGCCATGTGGCCGAGCGCCGAAAAAGTGTCATCTACATATCTCTTCCACAAGGAAGGACGTAGGGTGGATGTCTGGATGGCATCTGTTTCAAATTTCTCCATTAAAATATTCGCTATCACTGGTGATAAGGTGGAACCCATGGGGGTACCTTCATTTTGTTTGTAGAAAGTACCATTCCAGGTGAATTAAGTGTTGGTAAAGCAGTGCCTAACCAAAGTTGGTACATCAGGATTCAGTCCATGTTGGACCAACTCTTCAATTATTGCTAAGGTGTCAGGTACAGCAACCTTGGTAAACAGAGAGACGACATAAAAACTGACAAGCAAATAACCTGGAGACAGTGAGATGCCCTTGATTCGAGAGACCAAGTCAGCTGAGTTATGTACTGCTGACATAATCTTGCCCGTGAATGGAAGCAAGGTCTCAGACATAAATCAGGCCAGTTTGTAAGTAGGTGAGTTGATAGTGGAAATGATGGGCCATAGTGGAGTACCTTCTTTATGGATTTGTCGAAGACCATAGAATCTGGGTGGTCGAGCAGCAGAGGGTTTTAGGGAGAGCCGCTTGAATGGTTCGCTTAGAGAAGTCAAATTGTTGATGAAATTGTTGGTTTTTGTAGCCAGGCGGTTGGTAGGATCCTTGTTAATTTTGGCGTAACTGCCATAATTAAGAATTCCTGGATTTTGTTGTTATATGTGGTTTTATCCATGATGACAGTAGCATTGCCCTTGTCGGCTGAGAGGATGACTATGCCCTCTCTCGTTTTCAATTAGGCGAGTTCAGAGCGCTCGTCTTTGCTGATATTACTAATGAGTTTCTTAGCATTTTTAAGGATGGTGCGAATTTCAGACCTTAACCCCGTCAGCTGGGATGTGTGGGCAGGGTTAGAAGTGGGAAGGCGGTGGAAGAAGAGAAAGAGGACGTGAGGCTGGGGGGGGGGGCGGGGGCGTGGGCGGGGCTAGCAGTAAACCGGCAGGTACGGTGGAAACAACCAGTTAAGTCTTAAATTTCGATTTAAATCTTTCGTGACTACAAGGATTCATCTTCTTTGGTTCTTTCGGTAAAGTCACGTAGAATGAGAATAAAATAATAAATTGATAAAATAAAATAACACAATAATATTCTCACAACGTTTCGGCCACAACACAAGCGGCCTTCATCAGGTGAAGGGACGAGACTGTCTGGAGGACACTCCACTCCAGCGCTGTCCTCCGGACAGTCTCGTCCCTTCACCTGATGAAGGCCGCTTGTGTTGTGGCCGAAACGTCGTAAGAATATTATTGTGTTATTTTATTTTATCAATTTATTATTTTATTCTCATTCTATGTGACTTTACCGAAAGAACCAAAGAAGAAGTTAAGTCTTCTTTCTCTTCTTCAACCACCTTCCCACTTCTAGCCTCACCCACCTTCCCCCCCAACCTCACGTCCCCTTCCCCTAGCGCTTACGCAGCCTTCCCCCTACTCCACACCCCCCCCCCCCCCTTTCTCTCTCCCCTTGCCTCCTCCCCTCTCTCTTACCTATATAACCTCTTGCCTCGGCAGCTCTCCCGCTGACTTCAGCATTTTCTTGTTGTCCGACCTGATGAAGTTCGCTTGTGTTGCGATCGAAATGTCGTGATTTGTTTGATTTTATTTCTTAACTGACTGTGATGTTTCCGTCTTACCTGCCTATGTCAGCTGTTATTTCCGACTCTCTGTGTCTTTCTCTCTCTCTGTGCATCTCTCTCCGATCTCTACTCCAGTGGCCCGGGTGCTACTGCGGGGTACACTTTCTGCCCTGCCTCTTCCCCCCCTTCTCTCTCCCCCCCTGCAGCCGATCTCCTCAGTGCTGGCGCGGTAGTCCACTTTACTCCAGTGACCCGGGGCTACTGCGGGGTCCACTTTCTGCCCTGCCTCCTCCCCCCCTTCTATCTCCCCCTCTACTGCCGAGGCCTATATAACCTCGTGCCACGGCAGATTTCTTGCCTACTTCAGCAGTTTTTTTCTTGGTGCGATTGCCCCACCTGATGATGATTGTGTTGCGATCGAAAGGTCGTGATCTATTATTTTTTTGCCTATATGACTTTACCGAAATAACCAAAGAGTATGGATTCCTGCAGTCATGAAAGCTTCAAATAAAAAACAAAGCCAAGTCGACGTCTAAACACTCAAAAATGGGCGTCGCTTATTGGCTGAGGCAGCATGCGCTCACCCCACTTACGAGCGCTCGGATTGGCCTAAATTGGTGCCACTGCGTGCATATAACGTAAACACATACCGTTACATCACAATGTCAACGTTAGTAGACACCTTGGGGGTCCTGTGGGAGGCCGAACGTTAACCGCAAAAAACGTTAACCGATGGTCACTTTTAACTGAGGGACTACTGTGCCATTTCACTTTATGAACATTTGGCATTCCGCGACCCCCCCCCCCCTTTACATGGTGGCGTGACAATCCCTGCACCCATTCTACTAGCCCCCCACTAGGGGGGAGGAAGAGGGAATGGGAGATGGGGCCGTGGGGATTAGAGTGTACGTCGGCAGGAGTGAGGGGGGAGATAGCTGTGGATGAAGGAGGGTGTTGGGGAGACTGCCCCCTGTCTCCCCGTTCTTCTGTGACCCACCGTTCTCTGACTCTCCCCCCCCTCGCGGCTGCCCCTCATGGCATGATTTAAATAGCTGTACTAACTACCTTGCAAATATACCGCTGTGCCCTTCTCGTACACGCCAACTACGAGCTGCACAGTGGCGAGAGTACCCACGCGGGCAAAATACACAGGACACCACAACGCGCAGGCTCACAGGTTAACGTGCACGGCGAGCGCGCACGCGCGGGCAAAATATACGCTCGTGCGAAAACGCAAGAAACCACAGCGAGCAGGCTCACAACACCGTGCACCCCTCACCGTACTCGCAGAAACAACACGACAAGGTTTAATGTCTACTGGCGATTTATTCTCCGTTTAATGAAGTTTAATCTACCCGTGTCAGTGTGGGTCAGCAGGGCAGGTCTAACCTATCTCCCGTTGGTCTAGGACCCAATTTGCCTGGTCTCTCCGTACTCACTCTCCTTAACGGATATTCCCCCCTCGGCCTTACCTCTCCCCTCCGTACTTATGATCCGAGGTGTAGGTAGTCGCAGAAAGGCGAGGCTGCAAGTGGCTTTGGCTGGGAACTGGACCTGGCTGCTCTGCGACCCATCTCACAGACGTTTGAGTAGCAGGGGACGATGACTCCGTGGTCCCTCACTCCAGAAGACCCCGAACACAAAGAGAGCTTCTCATTTACGTCCCTTTATATTCCCCTACTTCAAAGCCCACGCACCGCCGATCCGCTGGTCTCTCATCCAATCAGGAGCCACGGATTTCTCGCTCTCTGCCAATCAGATCCTTCCCCTCTCCGATGCCCGCCCCCTATTGTTTAACCAAGTGCATGGCATTGAGGTCCTCCTCCTCAACTACCGCCCCAACACACGTTGCCTTCCTGTCGCTCGCTACTCTGCCCCACTCCCCACATGCCTGCCGATCCGCGTGTGACTTGGGTGTTTCCTCATTCCGGTTCTCAGTAAGTTCGCCGTGGCCATACAATTTTAAGTTAATCCATGACACCGCAGTGTCATTCGGCCTGGGGGGGGAGTCTGCCAATTCCCTGGCCCTGAGAAACCGTCGAGCACTCCCCACGAGGGGAGCTCTCGGGTAAAAACTCAGGGGCAAGTGACCCCCCCCACGAGGCCCTATGTGAGTGTATGTGTGTGTTCATGTGGAGGGTGGTGGGGGAACCGCTGTGACGGCAGACGGGTGGCTTCTCTGCTGCTGCACCCCCGCTGCAGGCACGGCTCCCACAGAGCGGCTTCGCTGTCGTGGCACCACATAGCCCCCCGAGGTCCCAGTCCCCGTCCCGGGTTGACTGGAGCACCTCGCCTGGGTTGCCCCCACGAAGTAGCGTCGCGGGGTCCGCGGGACTCGCCCAGCCCTCGTGGCCAGCCTCGGGGGTGGTGGCTCCATCTCCCGGGGTTCCGGCGGTGGTCTCCTCCTCCACTCCAATGGTTCTCCTCGGCCCTCGGCATCTGTGGGCTGGGAGACAAACTCAGAGGCGGCAGGGTTTAAGGGCCGTCGTCCCCGTCTCGGGCCGGGACCCCTTGGGGCCCGGGGCCCGTGGGGCCCATATACCGTGTGAGGCCCCCGAGTATGGGGGGCGTGGGGACCCCGGGATTTCGGGGTACTCGAACGGCGGGGTTCCCCCCGCTGGAGCTGCTTTCCATGGTTTTAGTCGGCGGACGTTGACCACCATCTCCCGGCCCCCTTCTCCTCCCTGAATCAGCACCGTCCAGGTGGAGATCTTCTGTCCCACGGTCCAGGGTCCCCGCCAGTAGGTGGTCAGTTTCTCCACCTGTCCGGCCCGGATGCGAGGAGTGTGAAGCCACACCTTAGAGCCCGCCGAGTAGAAGGGGGGCTCCATGTGGGGTCGGGCGCCCTGCTCTTGCCGCTGGTGCGCGGCCTCTCCGGCCCCGGGCTCCTCGCAGAGTCTCCATTAGGTGCTCCATGGGGCGGCTTCCCTCCTCCCATTGCGGCGGGGGGACCCCGATAAGTAGATCTTCGGTTAGACGAGACTCACGGCCAAACATAATTAGGAACAGCGTCTGTCCCGTAGACGTGTGTACCGTGGTGGTGTAGGCGAACAGGGCGTAGGGGAGGTGTTCGTCCCAGTCCTGCTGATTTGTGGCCACCATGCGTTTGAGCTTCCCGGCTAGGGTCTGGTTCATCCGCTCCACCATACCGTTCGCCTGGGGGTGGTACACCGTGGTTCGATCCTTCTGGATTCCGAACTCGCGGCACAGCGCCTGAAGCTACCTTGGTCGGTAATGATCCATTCGGGTATCGCGTGCTTAAGTACGTAGTGCTCCACGAATGCTCGGATACCACGAGGGCCCTTTTATCGGGGATGGCCACTGCTACGGGATAGCGTGTGAAATACTCCACCGCTACGAGAATCTATCGGTGGCCCCGGTGGGATCACGGGAATGGCCCGTGCAGGTCGATCCCAACCAGCTAGTTCGTTCGACTGACACGGAACGGTCTCAGGGGTACCTGATATCGCGCCGGTTTCAGGCTGCATTGCTGACATGCGCGGCAGCCCTGTACCCAGGCGGCCAATTTGGGCCAGAGGTACTGGCGACGCAGAGTCTCCCGAGTGCGCCGTTCCCCGTCTTGGCCCCCGAGCGGGTGGCCGTGCACCAGCCTCAGCAGCTGGGATCGCATCTGGGTGGGGACACAGATGCACCCTGGCTGGCCGGCTTCCGTTAGCTCTCGTACCACCCTGTTCTGCACATACAACCGGGTAAACAAACCACTCCAGGGTCCTGGTAGGGCGCTATTCTTCTTTATTAGGGCTGCTGCCACCGCCGCCAGGTCCGGGTCCCGCTGCTGGGTCTGTCTCAGCTGCTCGTCGTCCAGGCCCGGGAAGGCGCAGCCGACGTCCTCTCTGATCCGCCCGGTCAGGGTGGGGTGGTCCGTCGGGTCCCTTGCCCCTTCTGCAGGGGTCTCTGCGGCGCATACTGCACTCTCTCCCGCGAGAGGGGGTTTAGTCTCGGCGCGCTCCTGGGGGCCCGTTGCCTGTCGGCAGCGTCCCCCCGTGAAGCATGGGCAGGCTTCCTCCGCCCTCGTCTCGGCGCACACCGTGGGCCGCCTCGACAAGGCGTCCGCGTTTGCGTGCGTCCGCCCAGCTCGGTACTCGATCTGCAGGTTGTACTCCTGCAGCTGCGCCAGCCATCGGGCCATCTGCCCACCCGCTTCCTTGAAGGTGAGGAGGAACTGCAGAGCTTAATGGTCCATGTGCACCCGACATTTCCTGCCGTACAAATACGGCCAGAACTGTTTACACGCGAAGATCACGGCATACAGTTCTTGACGGGTCACGCAATAGTTCAGCTCAGCCCCGCTCAGGGTCCGACTGGCGTATGCGATGACCCGCTCCGTCCCAGCCTGCACCTGTGACAGCACCGCGCCCAGCCCACTGCTGCAGGCGTCGGTGTCCAAAATAAAATCGGTGGTGAAATCGGGGAAAGCCAGGGTGGGGGTGTGGGTGAGGTGGTCTTTGAGGGTGGTGAAGGCCGTCTGGCAGGCCTCCGTCCACTGATAGGGGTTCTTATGGGATGTGAGTTGGGTAAGGGGGCGTTCAATCTCGCTGAATCCCTTTACAAATCGATAATAGGTGGCGAGCCCCAAGAATGACCTGATCTCCGTCAGGTTCCTTGGCTGTGGCCAATCCACTACGGCGCGTACCTTCTCCGGATCGGTGCGCACCCCTGCCTCGCTGACTCGGTGTCCGAGGTACCCCACCTCGCACTTTGCAATGTAACACTTACGTGGTTTGAGCTTGAGATGGGCTGCTCGTAGTCGCTGTAATACCTCCCACAGCCTGGACCAGTGCTCAGACAGAGATCTACTGAACACTATCATGTCCTCCAGGTAAATTAGGCACTATTCCCACTGCAAGCCCCGCATCACCAACTCCATCAACCGTTGGAACGTCGCGGGCATGTTAGTGAGTCCGAATGGAAGCACCCGAAACTCAAACAGTCCCATCGGGGTGGTAAATGCGGTTTTTGGCCGATCCTCCTCCGCAATTTCCACCTGCCAGTACCTGGACGCCAGATCGAGGGTGGAAAAATACCGCGCTCCTGCGAGGCTGTCAAAGGTGTCATCGATGCGTGGGATGGGGAAGGCGTCGCCGAGGGTGACTGCGTTCAACTTTCGGTAATCAACACAAAACCGGGTCGACCCATCCTTTTTCATCACTAGCACCACCGGGGCAGACCAGGGGCTTGCTGAGGGCTGGATTATGTTATCGCGGAGCATATCCACGACTGCCTCTTTAATCTGGCCCTGTTCAGGTGCGCCCACTCGGTATGCGGGGATTTTAAGGGGTCAGGCGGCACCGGTGTCAATTTGGTGCTTAACAAGGTCTGTCCGACCCACGTCCAAGTCGTGTTCACTGAACATGCCAGTGTACTCCCGCAGTAACCTGCGCAGCTGATTGGCCTCCCGTTAGGTAAATCTTCCCAGGGTACGTGTAACGCGTCAAGCAGGGGGGCGGCTTCAGCTCGGGGAGTCGGGCCAACTCGCCAGGCCAGGTCCTGGTTGTCCTTGGGGCGACCGGGGTCCTCACCCCAGAGGGCAAACACCGAGTCGTTAGAATGGCGCGCGTACAGGGGGTGTATGATGGCTACCGGGGTGCGTCGCCGTAGCATTGCCGGGGTACTGTGTGCGTTAAATACCCGCATAAACAGTCGGCCCCCGTCAGCATTGACCAGCGTGGCTGATCCCACAACCCCGTACCGCGCCGCCAATTCCGGGTGAGGAGTTAGCATTTCCTCACCCGATGGTCGGTGTGTGGGGTCGGTGGAGGGTGTTGCCACTGGCATCAGCATCTCGGCGAGCGATCCGATGGTGACGGCCGACACTATGGTAGCGGCCATGGGTGTGAAGCGAGGGCGGTTCGGCTCTTGTCCCAGGAACAGAATCCGCTCCCCGCTGCCTTCCACCGTGGCGCATCGCTGGCAGGGCTGCACGTTGAGCCCCAGCTTCTCCAGGAGGTCTGTACCTGCGATACACTCATGGCACAACACACTCGAGACATATAATTCCTGGGTGCACACCTGGTGTCCGAGACGGACCTCGAGGGAGACTCTTCCTAGCAACTCCATCCCGGCTCCACTCGCTGTGTGCAGCGCGCAATCCAGGGCTTGCAGGTGGCCCATGTCCACCCCGACCACGCTGCAGTGTGTGGCGCTCACGAGTGAGGCCACCGCCCCCGTGTCCAGTAGAATCCGGGTACGCTGTCCGTTTACCTGTCCCTCCACCAGCGACGTTGCTCCTGTGATCCCCGCCACTAACTCCCGTAACCAGTCGCCCGGAGTCGCCGCGTTCTTAGGCGCTGTTGCCGGGATCTGTGTGGAGGCCACTCGCTCACCATTATTATCATCTTTCTGTATTGGGACCGCATTGATTGCACCCCAAGTTGGTCCACTCTCTAGGGGGCGTTGGAGTTTAACCCCGACGCATGTCTAGTACGGGCGACCTGAGGACAGTCCCTCATGAGGTGCCCTCGGCGGTCGCACAGGTAACATGCCCGTGCGGCGGCCCCATAGGATGCCCCCTGCCCACTCCCTCTCCCCCTTCCAGTACGCAGCTGTCCAAGGTCGGAATCTAACTGGGACACCCGTCCGGCTAGCCCCCCTACTGTGGAGCGCAGCTCAACCATCTCAGACTGGATGGCCTTCATATTTCTATTCGCTTCCTCGCGTACGTGGGCCAACTGGCCGGCTATATCCCCCATGCCGGTTTGTAGCCCTGCTACCCATCCTGGGGTTGTCTCGCGGGGCTCTGGAGGCTCCCTTGCCTGACCCCTTCCCGTATTGGTGCGCCCCTCCTCCTCCTCCTCTGGGAGTAGGCTCGCGATGGTGTGCTCTCGTCCCAGCCCTCGAAGCTGCGCGCGCTCACTGGCAAGCTCCTCGCACTGAAGTGCGCGCTCGACGAGGGTATTAAAGGGGAGGCTTGAACTACCCACTGTGGGCTGCCACCACACGGTGCGGGCTAAATACCGGAGGATTTTGTCGGTGGCCAGCTCGTCAATCACCTCTGTCGTGAACTCTGGACGGGCGATCCGTGTTAGCGATCGCACGTCTTCGGCGTAATCGCGAAAGTCCTCGCCGGGTTGGCGGCGGCGCGCCTCTATGGCCGTCTTGGCCTGTCTCACATTACGCGTGCCGAAGAATAGGTCGAGTTGGTGCATCAACTCTTCTAACTGGGTTTGGGTGCTTGCGGGTAGCGCCTCCACAAAATCAGCTGCCCGCCTGTCTAGATTAATAGTGAGTTGTCGTAACGCCTGCGCGTCCGTCCAACCATTAAGCTCTTTAGCCCCTATGATGTTGCGGGCAAACGCTTTCCATGAAGGGGTCCCTGTGCCTGTAAACGCATATCTTATTTTCGCGTGGAGTACCGCGTCTCTCTCCCGTGGGGCTATGGGGGTTCATCCCACTTCTGACACCAAATTGTTGGGGAGACTGCCCCCCGTCTCCCCATTCTCCTGTGACCCACCGTTCTCCGACTCTCCCTCCCTCGCGGCTGCCCCTCGTGGCATGATTTAAATAGCTGTACTAACCACCTTGCAAATACACCGCTGTGCCCTTCTCGTACACGCCAACTACGAGCTGCACAGTGGCGAGAGTACCCACGCGGGCAAAATACACAGGACACCACAACGCGCAGGCTCACAGGTTAACGTGCACGGCGAGCACGCATGCGCGGGCAAAATATACGCTCGTGCGAAAACGCAAGAAACCACAGCGAGCAGGCTCACAACACCGTGTACCCATCTCCGTACTCGCAGAAACAACATGACAAGGTTTAATGTCTACTGGCGATTTATTCTCCGTTTAATTAAGTTTAATCTACCCGTGTCAGTGTGGGTCAGCAGGGCAGGTCTAACCTATCTCCCGTCGGTCTAGGGCCCAATTTGCCTGGTCTCTCCCTACTCACTCTCCTTAACGGATATTCCCCCCTTGGCCTTACCTCTCTCCTCCGTACTTACGATCCGCTCTCGAGGTGTAAGTAGTCGCAGAGAGGCGAGGCTGCACGTGGCTTTGGCTGGGAACTGGACCTGGCTGCTCTGCGACCCGTCTCACGGACGTTCCAATAGCAGGGGATGATGACTCCGTGGTTCCTCACTCCAGAAGTCCCCGAACACAAAGAGAGCTTGCTTCTCATTTTCGACCCTTTTTATTCCCCTACTTCAAAGCCCACGCTCCGCCAATCTGCTGGCCTCTCATCCAATCAGGAGCCTCAGATTTCCCGCTCTCTGCCAATCAGATCCGTCCCCTCTCCGACGCCCGCCCCCTATTGCTTTACCAAGTGCACGGCATAGAGGTCCTCCTCCTAGACTACCGCCCCAACACACGTTGTGTCACGGCGAGGTCCCTGCACACGTGGTGCGGAGCCCCCCCCCCCCCCTTGCCTTCCTGTCGCTCGCTACTCTGCCCCACTCCCCACCTGCCTGCCAATCCGCGTGTGCCTTGGGTGTTTCCTCATTCCGGTTCTCAGTGAGTTCGCCATGGCAATACAATTTTAAGTTAATCCACGGGGCCGCAGTCTCATTCGGCCTGGGGGGGGGGGTCTGCCAATTCCCTGGCCCTGAGAAACCGTGGAGCACTCCCCACGAGGGGGGCTCTCGGGTAAAAACTCAGGTGCAGGTGACCCCCCCACGAGGCCCTACAAGAGTGCATGTGTGTGTCCATGTGGAGGGTGGTGGGGGAAGCGCTGTGACGGCAGCCGGGTGACTTCTCCGCTGCAGCACCCCCGCTGCAGGCACGGCTCCCACGGAGCGGCTTCGCTGTCGTGGCACCCCAAGGGCGCAGTGCGTGATGGAGGTGGAATACAAGGCCTGGAACCCCTACCTGTCTCCACGTATTGACAGTCTATGCTTCAGAAAATATTAATGTAACCTTACGCAGCAAAGCTCAATGATGTTTATGCTTAAACATCTTCAGCCTGCCCAGCGTGGCATAGGGGCCCCATAAACGTGACTATTTTAACTGCTTCTCGCGTACCCTCACCTCACACGAGGGCAAACATGTGGCAAGCAACATACATCACTAACGTGGCAAGAACACCCGAATACGCAGCGTGCAGCAGCAAGATGCAGGGACATATACCTGGTACCTCTGGACTGCAACATGCTTCCGAGTGTAAAATTATATATATACGAAACATCACTGGTAAACCCACACCGGCTAGATATGTTCTTATTACCTCAGTAGGCCCCACCACTTCCTATTTAGGCTCCGCGTCCCCATTCCTTTGGTCCCACATCTTCCTCTTGAGACTTTGCTACTTTCGGCTCAGCTCCTTTCCTTTTTAGGCCCCACACCTTCAGTAATTGGTAGGGACATTAAGTAGGGGTGGGTGTGGACTAAACATATTTTTTATTTATTTTACCAGGCAAGGCTCCACTGAGCTATGTAGCTCTTTTCAGAAGCGACATGGCCAGAAGTGCTAGCTCAACGAAGTGGCTTATCATCACGTGGGAAATTATACCAGCAGCCAAACACTCTAAACGCGTGATGTTCATTCTAAATGTGGAGGGAGAAAACCGGAGGAAAATCCACAGGGAGAAAGAGAAACCGCAAACTCCAAATATACAGCAGGCGTCAGGGTTGGGTTTGAACCCACGACCTCCTGTGAACCAGGCAAGGTAGTCTACATCTCATAGCCACCGTGGCGCGCAATAGGTAGGGCTGAGCGTGTACAGTGGGGAGTGATGAGCGTGGACATTAAGTGGGGGTGGGTGGGGGAAAAAGGTGGGGGGTGGGCGGGTACAGTAGGTGGGGGTCGGGACAGTAGGTGGGGGTGGGCGGGTACAGTAGGTGGGGGTGGGGACAGTAGGTGGGGGTGGGTACAGTGGGAGTGGGTACAGTGGGGTGGGTACAGTGGGAGTGGGTACAGTAGTGGGTGGGGTGGGGACAGTAGGGGTACAGTATGCGGGGTGGGCAGGTACAGTGGGTGGGTACAGTAGTTGGAGGTGGGGACAGTAGATGGGGTGGGTGGGGACAGTAGGTGGGGGTGGGTACAGTGGGGGTGGGTACAGTGGGAGTGGGTACAGTAGTGGGTGGGGTGGGGACAGTAGGGGTACAGTATGCGGGGTGGGCAGGTACAGTGGGTGGGTACAGTAGGTGGGGGTGGGCGGGGACAGTAGACAGGGCGAAAGCGACTTGACGACCAAAATATCCCTCCGAGAGTCCTTTGAGCTGTACCTCGCATTCATGTGTTTATTATTATTCAGGTGAGGTTGAGCACAAAAACACTTCTTATTCGCAGTTAGGAAACCAGTGCCCCATTGTCAACTGAAAGGAGGGCAATGCTTTTCAAGTGCAATGCAGATACAATATTTTACCCCACTTACTGGTTTTGAAATTAAAACAAATGCGGTAATTGTCATGGTCGCAGTCCAGGTTGCCTTGGTGTCAGCATCTCTAATTACAGCCCAGGGGAGGAGGACATGGACAGAGAGAGGGGAGGGCATAGTCAGAGGATGAGGGCGGTGAAAGCAAAATAACCATTCGGTGTCATTTCACGGAATGCTCGTTCCGTATGAAACCCCAAGCACTGTAATCAACAGAAGAAAAAAAAAACACACCAGTAATTGATATCTTTATTGAGCACGCTTAAACGTCCGATTTTAACATGCATTGTTTAAAGCTAATTTTCATAAACACAGGTGTCAATGAAAATTTGATATTCTATATGCAGTTCGTAAAATGTATATATTTCAAAGTTCATGATTAAAAAAATCAACTTTACATGTGCTACTCCCAGCGCGGTGGTGCAGTTGGAAGCTTACGAGTTCAAATCCTGGTTATGGTTTAACGCAGCTGGGTGGTGCAGTGCTAACAATTGTGCCTCACGGCAAGAAAGACCTGGGGTTGGTTCCTAACATAGCTCGCACGCCGTTTTTGTAGAATGTGTGCGTTCTCCCCCTGTACGGCGTGGGTTTCCTCCAGGTTTTTTGGTTTATTCCCGCCGTTGAAAACGCAATGTCATTGCTTGTTGACTTAACACCCCAATGCAGGGACCTGCTGAAAAAAATATATATATATTTTGACTCGTCTGTTTTAAAAAGTTATTTTATATTTCGCACTTGGGTTCGACAAAACAATTACCACTTTGTGGGGTCAACAGGGGTAGACCTATGTATAAACTATCCCCCGCCATATGCATGTGGAATTTACACATCTGGCTCAGGGCTGTAAACAGGCCTCACGCTCAAGATAAATCACTTTGACTCTGATTTGCCATATACCAGGGTAACATTTCATATAGTTATACAATTTTTTGTAAAGTTTCATGCTCGACTATAGTGAAAGCTGCATAGTATTGTGACCGAACGCTAATAAGTAACAATTTTGCATCATCTGTAATGCTCATTGCAACCTCTGTCGTTTGGATACCTGGAGCAAGTGAAGGATCCTTGAGGGTAAGTATTGCACATCCACTTCCATGGGGCATTCAGATGATTATTTGTATGACGGAACTGAACCTTGGTTTATAAAGACTTCGAATTCAAGCTTTCTCTAGATCGTAGTTGTCCAATGCAGCGTTGCGCAGTTGTCTAAATGAACGGATGTGGCTTTGTAAATTCAGAGCCATGTGAGATGTGCCTCCTTCAATAATGGCAACATGTTTTTTCCAATAACCAACCTCAGACTGCAGCCCACACTCTCTGAGGCTGCAAAAGACAACGAATGCCAATGGCACATTTCTGACAAGATCTCACCATCGCTCTCCTCAAAGCGGTGACGCGCAGGCAGTACGTCACAATGTTCGCCACCGGTTGCAGGAAGATGGAAAATTTGAGGGTGTGATTTATGTTCCTGAAGTGGACGTTGCTGTTGTTAAATTTCGCGATTCGCAGTCGGAGGATTGCAGTCACGATGGAGATGAAATAAACGAGGGTGACAATCAGCTGAGTTACCAGCGTGTCTCTGGCCTTCTTGCTCAGCTTAGGTGAAGTTGGTTTCCTGAACTCAAAGCAGACCTTGGTGAAGGAGTACATCAGCGTTAGAGGTGGCAGACCCACAAAGGTCAACAGGATTGCCGACAAGTACTTATGGCTGGCACCTGTGTCAGAGGAAGCTATGAGAATAACGGCCATGTTGTAACAAAACGGGCTCTCGATGAATCTGTTGTCCTCGTTTATTTGCAGCCTCGCGATGAGCACAGAAAGAGTCGCGTTAACGACGGCCGTGGAGAACCAAGCCAGTGCCAATATTTGCAACGACCTCTTCACGGGGAAGATGGCGTGGTAGCGCAGGGGTTTGCAAATGGCCAGGTATCGGTCGATTGACATGAAGGACAGGGAGAGCGTTTCGTTGCACATATACATGTTGATGAAGAAGACTTGGGCCATGCAAGCCACGTAGGAAATCTCGTTGCTGCCGCTCGCCAGCATCTGCAGCTGCTTGGGGATGATGGTCGCACTGCCGGTGATGTCGGCCACTGCCAGGCTGCACAGGAGGACGTACATGGACCCGTGCAGCTCCGAGCTTATCAGGACGGTGGCCATCATTAGACAGTTGGCTACAATTATGAATAATTGCATTACGAGGCACCCTGTAAAAATGATCCAGTTTAAGTTTCCGGCCATTCCAAATGAGTTGAGAAAAAAGCCATTCGTGATGTTCCCATTGTCTCCGCTGAACGGGGCCTCACTGTCGTTCGTGAATTTTCGTGAGAGAAGAGTGCCGAATAATAACATATTGATTGGCACATTTGTATACAATGTATCGTTCATTGTGTTATGAACTAATTTATTTATGTTTTTCCTGTTACACTCTGCTATTACCCTATGGAAGAAAAGCAAATAAAAAGTAAATTCACGTCATTTAATTCCAATCTAAGCACATATTCAGATGTTTTAATTAAATAATCCATTCATATGCAAAACTGTATCACATAAGGCTGAATCAAGGTTTAGACATTGGCCACTGATAAAAGCTGCATGCAGAAATTCAACTCGGATCACTACGTTCAGAGCAAAGTGGTCTTACATTGAGGCCACCACTCCCCAAATTAACACGCACACCTCCCCACGTACACAAATGCACGCATTAATGAACTCACCCAGCGCCACGCGTTCTGTCTGTGCAAACCCAATGTGCTGGGTTGAGACACTTATATATGCTCTGGGCTGTCATGTGACTGCCAAGCATTCCATACCACTGGAGCGGGTTGGCGTTATTCCGCGATAACCGTTTAATCCACCGCAGTCCTTCTGCAAATTGGCTGGGCTGGTTTTAACCACTGGATGTCACTGGGGATTACACGGCCGCGCTCTGCCCCTGTGGTGTCAAGGAAGCCAACTTAATTCTGAGTGGTCCTGGCAAAAACGCGGCTTGATTGCGCCAAAGACAGAACGGCTATTTTTAGCAACTTTTAATCATTTGTATGGTAGGCTTTATCGTTTGGAATGTTTGCGTTTCGGAGGTATGCGGTGGTTGTGTGTTGGCAGTCATCCGCATGGTGTATTTTCTGGGAATGGGAAAGAAATCCAAGTCGGAGAAAGCCACATTTCCAGTACAGAACCAATGAGCAATCACATCGCATTGTCCCCACCATGCACAGGGATGCTGCCGTGGTGTAATGGTGAGTACACCGACTAGGACACTAAAACACGCCACACATTCCATATCCCACGCTCCTAATGGCCACGCACACCATCAACACAATGGGCAGCATAATTATGCTCGGTTCAAACTGATTTCACTCATTTGGTGTACTGTTGAGAATCCGTGTTCTGAGCACAGCACTTGAATTCAAGGCCGTAGCCATGGAGTCAATATTGGGGGGGACCAAATCTTCCAGGGTGTCTGGGGGTCCCAACCCAGAAAAATATCTGATTTGAAAACTCATTTCCTGCCCAAAATATTTTAATCACTAACACATGGGATGGACTTTTTCTTTTTTTTTTTACAATAATGTCGAATAGTGTATTGTATTACATTGCTCTGTTTTACTTGTTTTAGCATTTCTTGTTTCATTGTATGTAGTGGCAGAGATTAGGGTTAATAAAGTACAACCATAACCACAATCATATAAACATAAATCTATGCATTGATTTATATGAAGACAAGTCCAGATATCGTGGCCAAGGTTTAGCAAATTGTTTTTTTTTTATTTACATAGCATCGCAATTATTTTTTATATCAATATATTGGGGGGGGGGGGGATGTGTCCCCCCCCCCCCCCCAATATATATTATAATTACGGCCTAGCTTGAATCAAAGCAAACCATTGAAGTGCATGATGTACCTAAGGGCCGATATATAACTAAAATGCAGATATGTTGTACAAAAAGCGGAGTTGGTGATACTTGTGTCATTCTGTACATGCACAGCCTTGTTGTCAATCCGCTGCTGGATGAGAAGCTGGCCATGCCGTGCGGGTCGTGGGAGTTGTTTGATACTTCACTGTGCTAGCCATTGCTTGTTGGTGAAAGGCTTAGGAGCATAGACATCAAGAGCGTATAAACAGTACGGTAAAACAATTATTATTATACTAAGATGAATGTTGGTCGTTCTCGTGAAGTCATCACACAAATATCTACTGTCTCCACCCACCTCTATTGTCCTCACCCACCCCTATTGTTTCCACCTACCTCTACTGTCTCCACCCACCCCTACTGTCCTCACCCACATCTATTGTCTCCACCCACCCCTATTGTCTCCACCCACACCTATTGTCTCCACCCACCCCTATTGTCTCCACCCACCCCTACTGTCTCCACCCACCACTACTGTCCTCACCCACACCTATTGTCTCCACCCACCCCTATTGTCTCCACCCATCCCTACTGTCCTAACCCAGCCCGACTGTCCCAAAATTCTTATTGTCTCCACCCCTTCTGTCCTCACCCACCCCTACTGTCCTCACCCACCCCTACTGTCCCCACCCACCCCTCCTGTCCTCACCCACCCCTATCGTCCCCACCCCAATTGTCCTCACCCATCCCTATTGCTCCAAAGTGATGGTGACGTCACCACGACGACTACTGTTGGCGTGTACCCCCAACAACAATCACTAGTGATAGGTTTTTACCCTTTTAGCTGGCAGAAAAAAACTGATACCTTTATACAAGGGATCATGTTTGCAATAACCACAACACAAGCAGTCAAAAATGCAAACAAAAAGAGGCAACTTTGAAAATGATATGCACTGTCCTTGAATTTTATTGGTCCACACCCGAGACGGCTTTTCTTAGAGCCTAGTCTCCACTGGTGTTGGACCAGATGACGCCAAAAGGCGTACAACTCAAAAACAGCGCACTATCAGAGTATTGAGAGCTCGGGGTAAGCCTTTACATTATGAGACCTCTTTTTCCAGTAACAAGATATAGTAATAGGTTTTTACCCTTTCAGCTGGCACAAAAACCGACACCTTTATACAAGGGATCATGTTTGAAAAGCCGTCTCGGGTGTGGACCAATCAAATTCAAGGACAGTGCATATCATTATCAGAGTTGTCTCTTTTTGTTTGCATTTTTGACTGCTTGTGTTGTGGTTATTGCAAACATGATCCCTTGTATAAAGGTGTCAGTTTGTGTGCCAGCTAAAAGGGTAAAAACCTATTACTATATCTTGTTACTGGCAAAAGAGGTCTCATAACAACAATCACTGTTCATCACTAAGTGGTGGTGATACCACCACGGCGCTTGTGCCAGGCTCGGTGCACCTTAATACCACGGGAATGTGTCGAAGGTTCGCTGGCAGGTCACAGGATAGACTGCAGGTTTAATGGGTTGACTTACTGAGATGACTGGCAGATGCACCACCTGTGCTCCCCACTGTGCCAATTTGCTGTTTCAGCCAGCCGCCTGGAGCTCCACTCGTTGTTGAGGATCGCTCCTCTCCCTTGTGTTGTTGCTGGAGGGCGACTTCCTCCAACTGCCCAGCAGCATCGTTCACGACTCTCCTTCACAGAGGCTGATCTGGTACCAGTCATTGCCGCGATTCAGATCAGCCCCGTGTCCTT
Organism: Petromyzon marinus; assembly: GCF_048934315.1. Taxonomy (NCBI): domain Eukaryota; kingdom Metazoa; phylum Chordata; class Hyperoartia; order Petromyzontiformes; family Petromyzontidae; genus Petromyzon; species Petromyzon marinus. The sequence goes on along the minus strand of NC_133721.1, from coordinate 5,963,598 downwards.
TTGTACCGCAGTCCATCTCTTTAACCTATTCCACGCTTGTATAACCCCCTCTATCTGGCCAACAAGAAGTTGCTTGGGCATGCGGTGGATGACCATGCGGGCTACAACACTGGGCCCTCCTGGTACTAACTGGGCCACATGGTCCACTTTAAGTGGCTCACATTAAGTTGTCTTTCCAAATGGAGCTACATTATTTTAGCTTAGCCACTCCCAGAATCAGTCGTCACTTCAAGGGGCCAATGTGAAAATTGCAAAAGTATGGTCGTTGGCTTCCCATACGTTCCAACATCAAGGCCCTGTTTTAGTATAAAATAGATGTTTTAGTGGGATAGTGTAAACTAGCACAGGTTTGTGTAAACATTGTAAAAAAATAAACTTGAATGTAAGGGGAGTACCAAAAAATGCTCGTCAAACCGCACCTTCCGATACATTGGGACGTAAACCCAGCGCTGCCCGTTTGCCTAAAATCACGCCACCCCTTCTGAATCACAGCAGCGGCCTCATTCCACGCCACATACAAATTAAGGTGAGAGGTGCAAGCAAGTCTGGACTGCAGCCGACGTAAAAAAATAAACATCTTGTACAGGACCCTACCGTCGAACCTCCGGTTTGAACGTTCCACGCCGCAAATGGTCGACCATCAACTGAAACAGGACCGGGCTGTGTGGCCGATGCGGCCACCCGATGCACAAATGGCGCGTCAAAGATTTGGTGGCCTGTGAGTGCGGCCACGAATCCCAAACCATCGACCGCATCGTAAACACTCCGCCGCTGCTGTCTTCACTTCTTTAAAGGAGGAATGGACGAGATCCACTTTGCTTCTTTTAAGACAACTGAATTTATGAATCAAAAATTACATCTTTAATCTGCTGCTTTTAATCCATATGCAGTAGAGGGCAATGAGCTATGGGAAAGCAGTTCAACATACTTACATTTCTCAGCGAGATCTGGGTCAACATGATAACTGGCATATCAACATGATGCAGGATCAGGGCAGCATAACATTGGACACTACTGCAAATTAAGTGTTCCATCTGAAATTATTTTTCAGGTGAAAGATGTTTGTGAATAAATTTAATCTTGATTTGAAGTTTACGGTGGTTCTCTTGCATTGATATGCTGGCCTCTCACTGTGCAGCAGCCAACGCCGCAGCTTGTTTCCCACAAGGTGGCGCTATGCCCGGTCCTCTGTCACATACATGCTATCTTCCCATTAAACTCGTATGCATTAACAGGCCAGTCTCTCCCTTTAACGCAGCTGCTGTGCGTGCGTGCGGCGACGGGACTCCTTGCCATCTCTGGCCCCGCCTGCTTACCCTTGGGTGACACCCACCTTAAACCTATATAATCTCGTGTTGCAGCAGCTCCTTCCTGTTCAGCAGTTCTACTGCTGTATCTTTCCACCTGATGATGATTGCTTGTGTTACGATTGAAACGTCGTGATTTTTTTCGACCTACGTGACTTTACCGAAAGAACCAAAGAGTGTAATACTATTTAATCTTAAATCACTTAATTCCATTTAAAATATTGAGCTTTAAACCATGTTTAAAAACATTTCAGCCGTGGTTGAGTGCACAAACCCTTACGCGCAGTCAGGAATCCAAAATCCAATTATGAACCGAGGAAGGCATTTATTATCAATTGTTAGGCAGATTCAGCATTGTTCCATGTGTGAAGCAATGGCAATCGAGTCTCAAAGCCGTTCAACTGCACCGAGGTCCAGACACGATGTTGTTAAGAGGGGTGCGGGGCGGAATATAGATATGGGGAGCCCATTGAATTCCTTACCCCCAGAGCCCATGCCAATCGCGCTCCACTGTCTGTGTGAGGAGTAATACATCCAGTGGAATCGCTGGATGTATTATTGTTCGAACACGACGTAACAATTCTGCGGCGGCGCGTCTTAAGTTGCAGGGGTATGCTTGTCGGCTGAGCAGGTTGGCTGGTGATGCATTGGTCTGTGTGTCGTGCTAATGAGCCCCAGCAGGAGTCTGTAGCGCCATCGGTGGAGCGTGGCTCTTGGTGCGCCGCTTAAAGCCCCCGCCGTCTTCTTGAGGAACACCCAGGACGACGCTTGACGAGCTCTGCGAGGGCTCTCTGTGTGCCCAATTAAATCAGAGAGTGCACAGCAAAGCGTAGCGTGTGTCGGTAGATCTGCGGTGCTATTTTGAAGGTCCCTCTGTACGATTATAAATACTCTGTGTCTCGTTAGTGCAAATTATATATTCGACTCTAGCCGGTTTAATTGATGCCTCGAGGAATAGCATAAGCGCAGTCATTAAGAGCATGCACGACTGTGCCGGAATTCTGTTTGAGCCATCCACATTTTTTTTATTTGGTCGGTCGTTGTGGTACAGTGCAGCATATGGTTAGAACATAGGGAAAGGTCTGCAAAATAAATAAGTAAAAATTGTGTACGTGCAAATCCATGCAATGTGTATTCAAAAAGACGTTGTGGGAGCCTATTGCATCGTAGGTATCGTGAGTGTAACTCCCTTAGGCTGGGGCGCAGCCACATTATGGAATTAAACAAATTATTTGGTGATGCTGCATTGGTAGTGGTGCACAAGTAATAACAACAACAAATACACATTCATCAATAAACAACACTCTGGCCTGATAAAGGAATAGGATGTAAGAGATGGCATTTTGGGGAATTGTCTTCATAGCACGTAATTACATCGTATCCAATTTATATAAAGACGAGCCATTCCTCCAACCTTGGCACATGTGTTCGTGTATTTGGAGATGTCCAACTTAGTCCATGAGCCCAGACAGGGCATTGCACTTGTAAGTATCACATTGAGTGGTATGACTCGAGTGATTCCAATTTGTTAATGTGGCCAATAAACAGTGAATTATGTGACAACCATTTGAAATGAGTGGGTTATCAAATAATTGTATTTGCCATTTAGACTCCTCAAGTATTTGCTACCGCTAGTGGTATACATTTTTGCTCTGGCTCACAGACTCGCTCGTGAATGGTTTTGGGTGGTTATTGCTTAGTCTACTGGTAGGATACGTGACGTTCACCCTTTAGCTCATCACTCGTAATATTTGCATCACACCTCACCTCAAACATTCAAAGCAGGACCCCCAGTGGCAACTGTCCCTGTGAAGCAGGAGGCGACTCAGCACCAGCCTGCGAGTGGCATTAGTCCACCAGCATTTGCAATCCAAGTGATTTGTGGGTAATTTTTTAATGTGGCGAATGTATACCATGACACCAACACACAATGGCCTTCTTTTCAAATCACCGGATTGTTATTTTCCATCGTAAACGAGATGGTGTTTATATTTTACGTTTATTACATCGGCAGTATCAGTTACGGCCGCCGACCGCAATTGAACCTCTGCAACACGCGGCAAATGCGCGATACCACGAGGCAATGTCACCGCCACGCAGGAGATTCTTCTGCACTTTAAAGTATTTAAAATCTACGCCACTACCGGTTGCCGACTCGGTACTGAGCCGAATCGTTGATGCGGTGCTGTGTATTCACAGGTTCCATTGTCGTCTGCGTGTATGTCTACGAGTTGATTGGACAATCACGCGGACTGAAAAAATACAATGACCGCTCAAAATATTGTGGGTGTCTGAGCCCCGTCGAACACATTCTGCAGACACCCAGTGCCTGTGCCCATTCCTTTCGCCTGTGATGTTAATTGTAGTCAAGCAATCATTATATGAATGATTTGCTCTCTCTCGAAGGTTCAACACAAACTTCTATGATTCAGTCTATAAAGCGATTCTGTTCGTTTGCTGTTATGATGCTTATAGGAACTAGAGTCTCGTAGTTGGATTAGAATATCCAATTTATGCTGTCGATGTCACTCTTACAGTGGTTTATCTGTTGAGAAACTTAATCCGAGGGTGTTATGCATTTGATTGTATTAATATAGGTTTTATTGAGTTGATTGTATTCATGCAATGTTTATGACTGACGTTTAGGTAAAGCTATGTGAAGCGTCTTGGGTTGTGGTAGCATTTAGATTCCAAGTCGAAAATGTATTGTCTTTTTATAATAACAGCTGTGATGGTAATTGTAGTCAAAAATACCATACGTCCGGCACATTCAATGTATATGACACGGACAGAGTGAACTCCAGATTATAGGGGTGTGGGGGAAGAGTAGTCCGGAGTAAATGACAGCAAGGATAATGCAGAAACATGCTAAATTATGACTTTAAGATCCTGCTAATCTCTCACATTAACTTAGCTACTTCAATGCTAAATTCTTCTGTTGATATGTAAACTCCTTTGTCAAGGCGCCCTGCTCCTCCCTCCCAGCTTAAAATACGCTGCCAAGCTTAGCAGTGTTCATTGGAGCGCTGTCTTTCCAACAGCTCTGTTTCTTCACCTGATGACGGCTGCTTGTGTTGTGGCCGAAACAAGAAGAAAAAAAGTGATGGGTTTACTTGCCGACAGGTGAAGAGCAGCTAATAATATAACCAACGAGCGCGTGAAGACGTCTTATTTATATTTTTCACATGCACGGTTGACCAGCAATCTGGATAATCTGCCCACATATAATAAAACACTTTGAAACAATTATTATACGTATGCACAAATCTACGTGTGTGTCACGAGTTTCAATTTGATTATTACTGATTATTCTATGAATTCGTTACGTACCGGTTCGTCGCAAGGGGGGATGCTTGCCCATGTTGGAAGCATTTTCCTCCAGTGCAGGGGTCGGGAACCTTTTTGACTAAGAGAGCCATGAAAGCAAAAAATTTGGAAATTTATTTCAGTGAGAGCCATATAATATATTTTAAAAGTGAATTCAACTAAATGTCAGTATAATAAGCCTCTGAATTTATTCTTTTAAATAATGTTGTTATAACACTCACCATTAATGCGACTTCTGGTGCTGCATGGATTTGCTGATGTCTTTGTAGTCGGGTTGGTACTTGGTGAGGTTAAGCTTCATGCAAGCGTTGAGGCTTTCATCCGTTAAACGTGATCGTAGGTTGGACTTGATGTTTTTAAGATGTGAGAATGACTGCTCACATGCATACGTAGATCCAAACATGGTCAATACAGCAATACTCACACGCTGCAGTGTGTGGTATGTGACAGGAAGCGCGTTCCAAGTTTTGAGAATCAGCTGGTCTTCGGGTTGGAGTTTTTTCATTTCTGTCCACATGTGCTTGCTCGCCAACTCCGCTTTCTGTCGTGTGATTCTTTCCAAATCTTCATTCAGTGACTTGAACTTATTCACCCACATGTCTGAGGCCTTCAGGTCAGCCACTTCTGCTTCAAAATCTCTGACGGAGACACCAGGGATGTAATTCAGGTCGGCTGTGTTCAGTGAACACTCGTTTGGATGGGTGATGAACTTAAAAAGACGAGTGTGCTCACGAAATTCTCCAAAGCGTGCTTTGAAGGACTGTAGGAGACTGGATGTGCAGCCAGCTAGCTGGTGGAGATCAAGGTTTTGAATGGGCTCACTTGCTGTGCATGCATCTTTAAATTGGCTCAGTTTTTCAAAATGTAGTAAACGACCTGTTTCAAGATCCGTGATGAAAAGCTCCAGCTTGTTTTCAAAAGCAAATACAGCTTGTTGAAGGGATAACACTGTATTTCCAATGCCTTGCATTTTCACGTTGAGCTGGTTCAGATGTTCAGTCAGATCTACGAGATAGTAAAACTTGAGGAGCCACTCGGTGTCGGCTAGCTCAGGATGCCCGACGCCTTTCATTTCAAGGAAAGTCCGGATTTCGTTCAGGCAAGCCGCAAAACGGCTAAGCACCTTCCCTCTTGACAACCAACGCACATTGCTGTGCAAAAGCAGACCAGGATAGTTATTTACAACTTCATCCAGCAGTGTTTTAAACTGGCGATCATTTAAGGCTCGGGCAACAATAAAGTTGATCACACGAATGACCAGCGACATCACTTCGCCAAACTGCCTGTCACACATCTGAGCACAAAGTGCCTCCTGGTGTATAATGCAATGGAAACTTAGGATGGGTCTATTTTCATGTTCACGGAGAAGCGCCACAAATCCTTTGTTTTTCCCCACCATACACGGAGCACCATCAGTACACACTGAGAGAAGTTTATCCATAGGTAGACTTTTTTCTTGAGCAAACTCCATGAAAGACTTGAATAAATCCTCACCTCTTGTGGACCCTTTTAATGGCAGAACAGCAAGACTTTCTTCGCGCAGTGTGTCACCAACAGCATATCTTGCAATCACGCTGAACTGCGACAAATGGCTCACGTCTGTTGACTCATCCAAAGCCAGAGAAAAGAACGGCGCTGCATTTATGTCCTTCACTTGCGTTTCCTCTACTTTGTTTGCCATCACGATGGTACGATCATGAACAGTACTTGCCGACAGAGGCATGTCTTGTATCCGTTTGATTATCTTGTCTTTGTTCGGAAGATCATCAAAAAGTTCATTGGCTACATCCAGCATGAACGTTTTAGCATACTCGCCATCTGTGAATGGTTTTCCGTTCCTCACTATTGCTAAAGAACCAGCAAAGCTAGCCGAATTATAGTCACCTTGCCGGGTCCATACGCGGAGTTGCTGCTGGCTAGCTTGCACCCTGCTCAGAAGCTCTTGGCACGCTTTCTTTCTGCTGTCTCCCGCAGGGTATTTTGATGCAAAGGTAGCGTGGCGCGTGTCGAAGTGCCGCTTTACATTCGACCGTTTCAACGATGTCATTTTGTCATTGCAAATTAGACACACCGCAGAACCCGCTCTCTCCACAAAGGCGAATTCTTCGGTCCATTCGTCCTGAAATGTACGATACTCGTCGTCTTTTTTTCTTTTCGCCATCTTCTTCGTCGAAGGGTTAGCTTTGAGCTAATGACCGAGCAGACGCAGTCTCAGACTGATTCAAAAGGGGGTGTTTACCTGTTTTACCCAGCAACGGCAAACGTAGGCCAGTATCATCCAATTAAAATAATAGACAATTGCTCCTGCAGCCCTGAACAGGACATGTGCAGTGAAAAATCGATGGATGGATTAAAACAAGTGAGAATATTTTGTTTTATCTGCGAGCCATATGCAATCATCAAAAGAGCCACATCTGGCTCGCGAGCCATAGGTTCCCGACCCCTGCTCCAGTGGTACCAAGAGTAATTATCTTGGACACAGCTCCATAGGTAAAACATAGAGGACTCGGTCTACTAGACGCACTGTTTCGTTTAATCCACACTGCGTTCATCCACCACAATGCAAGCCGAAACACTTTTCATGCTTCTTCCTTCACACTGCTCCAATTTGGAATTTCCTCCCATTATCGTCTCTCTTTCCCAAGCTATTGTAATTAACAACCTTGCTCAATTCGGTTAGCACCTCCGATTAGCACGGTTGGCTACATACGCTGCCAAAGAAGTTCAGCACACATACATACATTCAAGAAACGTGTTAACTCGTATCTATTACAACTCGAAGTCAGAATCAGAATATTTATTTATACTGGAGGATTCGATGAGCTATAAAGCTCTTTTTCACAGATGTCCAGTAGAGGCAGGTAAGAATGTTACAACAATAGAAAAAAAACATAATAGGAGTGCAAAGTACAAGGTAAAAATCACACAAACACATACAAATAAAACTAAACCATCCCCATCCTACCAGGTAAATCCCACTGACATTAACTTATATTTCCGAAGCGACCTGGTCACAAATGATAGCTCAACAAAGTAGCCCACAATTCTGACATTTATAGCAGCAAAATATTCTAAATTATCTCAATGCATGTTTCTAAATGTTGAGGAAAAAACCGGAGGACCCGGAGAAAAAATAAACGCGACTACAGCGATAATATGCAATTTCCAAATATTCAAGAAAAGTGTTCACTCATATCTATTTTGTTGCTTGGCGGTCAACTTTTTGGGCCATTTAATCTGTGCTCAGGAACTGTAAAGAAAAAACACACTTGCAAGCACTTAGGAATGAATGTCCAGTGTTAAGTTTCCGAGGCATAAACATTCAGGCAAGTTGGTGTTTACTTTCAGGGGAGAACGAGAAAATGGGATTAATTAGTCATTTTTTAAAGGGTTTTTTTTGCTTGTACCGGGTTATGAAGATGTTGCCGAGTTGTTTAAATGACATCACAAAATGTATTTGAATACAGGTTATGGTTGAAGAACTGTAAAACCTTCGCAAGTTTAAGACAATTCTGACTGCTAAGAAAAGTAATGCACAATAATCAATGAGCGTCGTGGAGAATATAAGGAGCAAAATAAACAAGCGGACAATACGCTGCCATTACAGATGTCCCTCCACAACAACAACAGCAAAAAATGAAAGCATTTTTTTACAAATGCCATCCACCGCGAGTTCTTGTGCGAGTGTGTAATTTCGGCAGCAGTTGTTCAACACAAAGCAAACTCTGGACCGGTTTAGACATTCAGTGTCTCATCAACAGTCAGGCTTCCTTGGATCAATGCTGGTGAACTGCCGGGTGGGGACACATGTGAAAGAGGCACATCGTCTGCTTATTTATTTTATTAGGTGAATAATTTTCACCACAGCGATGCTATTAATTTACGTTACGTATGACATCCAATTCATCACGATGATCAGTGTGCGTTGGTGAAATTGGGCGGTGGGGGCAGGACTGGTTCAAATATCTCTTGCCACTGATGTTAGTCGTGGCCAGGAATCAAAGTCGGGTTACTGGGCTCCGAGCAGAGTTACAATCACAACCGTGCCTCCGCTCCATCCTGGTTCTTCATTAACGACAGAATGTTAATTTTTACTGGAGGAATCCAATGAGTTATAAAGCTCTTTTTCATAGATGTCCAGTAGTTTTCATAGATGTTCGTGACGCAAATCCATGCATAGTGACATTAATGACTGAAGGCCGTTTTTCCAGTTTGCTTTTAACGCTGCTAAATCTGGTGCGCATGAGCAGAATCGCGTCGCTCGGCGAACTGGGAAAACGTCAACAGCAACATCAACGGCGCACACGACAGCAGCGTTGGCTAAAAAGTTTAAATTTTCCATAATTATAGTCGAGCCTATGCTTATACCATGAACTAAATACTATATGATTCGTATCATCTGCAAACCAAATAATTTGTGACCCCGACACGAACTGAAATCATAGAAGCTAACTTACGAGTACCAAATATAGTTACAGAAACTCTAAGGATTGCGTCCAGTAATTCACAGGCTATGTATCTTGGAATCCAACATTATCGTGTCAACCAATATACATCTTGATACATTCATGTTAATAGTGTCTAGTGGAGGCCTATGAGAGTGTAGAGAAGATCTTAAGGTAGCATTGTGATGGATGTACAGCAAGATACTCTACGTGGGAATGGAGGCCCCCAGTTGTAATTAGTATGACTTTAACAGGCTATATTATAAAATGTATACGACTTTTAAATGGTTAAAATCTTAAAATTCGTTCAACAATGACCTGAAAGGCGAGATTTGATGGTTTTACAGGAATGCACATGAAGCGAGATCTTCTTGAAGTGCTTACTAATTGCGAGTCTCGGCTCAGTCGTGCGGAGGCAGTAAATTAATATGTTCGCAACCGGCCTGAGCAAGAACACCAACTGAACTGAGGATCTCAAGTTTCTCGCGCCCTCGCTGTCGGCATCCTTCACAAAGCGCGGCAAAAGGATGTCTAAGAAAAGCGCCGTGAAAAAGATGGCGAGCGCCATGAAATGCGTGCCGAATGTGTGCAGAGCTTTGCTCCTGAACTCGGAGGTCGAATTCTTGCACTCGATAAGAACCTGAAAGTAGGTGTACGCAATGACACAGAAAGGAAAGCCAACGGTTACGAAAATCTTGGATTTTGCATACGCCTCTATTTCGCTGGTGTCATTGGCGGCTGAACTTACAATGCCCACGTTATCACAGACTATGCCCTGGATTTGCCTGTTATTTTCCTTTAATGTAATTGAAAGGATAAATGTGGCTCGAATGCTGACTGAAATTATTGAAATCAGCCAGGACAGTAATGCGATGAAAATGGATCTCTTTGCAGTAACATTGGTGTGGTAGTGCAATGGGTAGCAGATGGCCAGGTAGCGATCAACGGACATCATAGCCAATGTTAAAATCTCATTTATGGCGAATATGTGAAGTGTGAACATCTGTGTGACACATGGAATGAACAGGATCTCTCTGTTACCTGTCAGGAGGACCTGCAGTTGCTTGGGCAAGCCACCTATGCTGCCAATGATGTCGCCAATCACAAGATTGCACAGAAATTTGTGCATGGGTTTGTGTAAGTCTGTGGACACCGCCACCGTCACGAGCACCAGCAGATTGGCTGCAGTTATAGTTAGGTACATTGCAAGGCACAGGCTGAATATGAGCACCTGCACAGCATACGGGGCTTCAAATTTAGTTTCAGTTTAATTTATTTTATATAGTCCTGTGAGCCATTCGGCTCTTGAATCGGGTGCAACCGCAACAAACAAAATACGATAAGAAAACATCTTAAAGTGACTGTGACTTTGTGTAAACAAAAAAATCCAGGAAAAAACAGCAAAATATTCCAGAAAAAAGCACCGTACACCAACGCTGTGTGCAAAAATCCCAGTGGGATGCAAGTCAAACAACAACAACCTCAAGACAACTTAGATTAAAGCCATCATTCTAACTCCGTACTCCAACAAACACGGCCAAACCAAAAAAAGTTTTCAAAATTACCAAAATAAAGCCATAAAAGCAATGTTAGCTTCATCCGGCAATGAGTGCACCAAGTAATTTGCCGCATCCCAAGGGGGGTGCGATTCTCAAGCTGGGGGGGGGGGCAAGTGTTTGGCACTCCAGAAAGATGGGATTTGTGAAGAGCGGTGGTGGTGGTGGGGGGTGACAGTTGGTGATCGTCTCGAGTTGTTCCGTCGATTGCACACAGCGCGGAACGTAGTGTTCACCGTTCTCACAATGAGTCCTCCATTAATACCGTTGCCTCAGCAATAACGCGATAGAATAAATGTAAGTAGAAAATAAATATAAGTTAATATGCAGAGACCCGGCGGTGCGGTGAGCATGCCCACAGTGGGAATGTCGCCAGTTAAACTCCCGGTTGGAGGGGGTAAGGAGTGGGGGGGGGGGTTGACTCGGCCTATCATATCCACCTTCTGGGGTCGATAAAATTGCGACCAATTTGTGGGGAAGTCTCAGACGGTGGTGGTCCAACTGACTTGTGACCATCAGAGAGGAAGAGGTTTCGGTCGGCGACCAACCAACTGCCCGTCCCAGTCAACACAACAATACGTCTCAATGGGTCTCATTAGACAGCGCTGTAAAACAAAACAAAACCTGGGCCGAGTTTGATGCGGGGCCTATAAGTGGCTCGCCTTCCCCGGTCCCCGCTGACGAGCCGCGGTGAAGTATGGTAAAATTTCATCCGTGACCGACACGGCATGGGGAGGCCATCATCCATCCAGCAGTGGCTTGAGAAACGGCTGTGATGTTCAAAGAAATCCATAGTCAACAATAACTTTGATTTCCTTTGTCAAATCATGTTTGGATGACCCCCCCCCCCGCCAACCCCATGACTGGTAAGGCATGGGGGTTATTTGTATGCATGTTGAACTTCTTTCGCGCCGTACGTAGCCAACAAACTCACGAATCAGAGTGGCGGCGGGGGGGGGGACAACAAACTAAACACAAAAAGCAGTTCTAAAGAAATAGTTTGTCCATCTATATGATTTGCAAGTGCACGGCTCCCAGCGGCTTCCTAATATCTGAATGAGGAGCGCGCGATGCGGTGACCGTCTTGTATTTGATGGTTAGCCCAAAGGGCCTCTGCTGCTGTTGCGAGGACCTGGAGTCCGTGCGGTCGATGGTTTATGCTGCTTTTGACGAGATCAGCAGTTTGACCACAAATGTGGCGAGGTAGAGCACGGAGCTTTTGTTGTCCATCATCGCCTTGTTTCTGCTACTGCGTATGCAGCCCGAAAGTTATCATCTTCACACAGCCCCTGTGAGATTCACAAATATTTCACTCAGGCACTTACATGCATCATCTTCCTTGGAGATGTGTGTACATTCTTTCAATTTCAAATACTATTTCATAATTACAATCTGTATTAATCCTGGAGGAATCCGATGAGATATGAAGCTCTTTTTCACAGATAGCCAGTGGGGGTGGGTCAGAAATTTGCAATACAAAAACGATTGGAGTGCAAATTTGAGAAAAGGCAGGTCACGAGAATAACGAAAAAAGTATATAATACTTATATACATATACTTGTCAACCCCTTATCAGTGCCTACCTAATTACAGACCAATTCAGACCTTATTGGTCACCCTGTGCCCTTATAAATATCAACGTTCATCCTACAAAGTGTCATCACAAGGGAGAAACAGACATTTTTTGCCCATATTGAAACAACTGTATGCCATATAAACCTGAAGACTCAATCTCACGATACAAGAATACAGGTAAACCGTATGGGTTGACAGATATGTATATAAATTGCATAAGTAGGTACATTCCTGCCGATTTTTCAACACTAAGTGCCAGCTCGGGCAAGTCAGAAAAACAACAAAACAGTCCCCCCAGACCACACCAAGACAACACAGTCTCTAAATAAAACTGCACGTAAAAATGTCACTATCGATACACGGCTAAGGATCAGTTACAAATCAAATTATGAAATCTGGTTGTAACCAGCACTCATTTTCTGCTTCAGGATCTTTTCACAACAATAAACCACGACTCTTGACGAATGTGCAGTGATTGTTTAAAAACAAAAGTGTAAAGTATTGAAGTGAGCTACAATACACAAAATTAAAACCTATTTTTAAAAATTCCATACACATTTTTTATGCAATTTAGGTGGTGAAAATATATTTCAACGGCCCGAATGTTTTTTTTTTTTTAAAATCAGATTACTAGAAAAAAAATAGTTTACTTTTTACGGCTGACATCAAAGACCTCGTGCTCACTTCGACTTTCGGATGCTGGCAGCAGGGCCGAGCGTAGCACCTGCCGATTTATATGGGGTGTAGGGACCACGTGACCGCCCATGGTTCCAGGTCTCCAGGTGCAATGGGGCCGTCACGTGCCCTTGCGTGTCTAGACCGCAGCCTCGAGGGGCCTGGAGTCCGCTGGTGATTGCAATGCGAGCCGTGCGTGCTGGGTTGGTGGTGACACGCATTGCTCTCAATGAGGTCTTTCAGTCGGGCACATTTTGAAATAATATTTAATTCAAAGCTTTACCTAGTTTTGATTGTATACCATATACAGTGAGGGAAAAAAGTATTTGATCCCCTGCTGATTTTGTACGTTTGCCCACTGACGAAGAAATGATCAGTCTATAATTTTAATGGTAGGTTTATTTGAACAGTGAGAGAGAATAACAAAAACTAAAAATCCAGAAAAACGCATGTCAAAAATTGATTTGCATTTTAATGAGGGAAATAAGTATTTGACCCCCTCTCAATCAGAAAGATTTCTGGCTCCCAGGTGTCTTTTATACAGGTAAAGAGCTGAGATTAGGGGCACACTCTTAAAGGCAGTGCTTCTAATCTCAGCTTGTTATCTGTATAAATGACACCTGTCCACAGAAGCAATCAATCAGATTCCAAGCACTCGAGGGCCAGCGAGTCCAGTCCTGCGCCCTCCAGGTCAGGGTAGGCTGCCCGTGCCAGCGCCAGCAGGGAGCTGTGGCTCCCCCTCCTCCCGCCTCTGCAGCTGGTATGCCGCTGGAAGTGACGCCCTATCCACCAGACTATCCACCAGACGGATGGATTTGAAAGCTTGCAACGGCCAGTCATCAAGGCATGTGGGGAGTGCCCGAAGAGCCTCCTCCTTTAACCAGCCAAACGAGCCAAATGCCACGTCGAAGCGATCTTGAAACACCAGCCAGTCACCCCCTGTCGTGATGAATGGGCGGACGGGTGGCAACCAACGGAGCTGCTGGCCGCTCGACGTCAACATCGGTAAGGGGCGCACTCACGGGCACACCCGACGGCGTCGCTGCGGGAGCACCGGCGACGCTGCGTCAGCAATGGCACCCAGTTGCGGAGTCGTGGTAAGAAATGGTGCCCGCTTGCGGGATCGCGGAGAAAATGGCGGCGTGTTGCGGCGGCGCGGTCAAAATGGCACCCAACTCCCGCGTCGCGTCTGTTGGGGAAATGGCGCCAAATTCAAGCAAGGCGGGAGCCGAAATGGCGGGAACCCACCGCTCCCGCTCGAAAAATGTGTCGGGTACGCGTGTCCTCTCTCCCACCTCGGCCACCGTGATGGTGAGCTGCTTGACCGTCCGGAGGGGCAGCTCCAGCTGGCTCAAAAGGACGCTCCAGGTGTCCGGCAGCGGTGAGGAGGCACCCACGGCTGCCATCTCCTGCTGCTCCGGGCGGCTCGGCTCCACGGGGCGCATCTCCGGGGCACCAGTCTCCGGGATCGCTGTGGGACCCTCCTCCACGCTGTCGTTATCCTTGAAGTGCGCCGTGGGTGGGTTTCTCCGTCTCGCGCCGGACTTGTACATGGCGACGACGACTGGAGACACTTCCGACACCAGTTGTTGGGGTGCAAATGACGATGCGGAGGAAGGTCTTCAGGTAAGGGCTTGCGCCGGAGGTTTTTTAAGGGTTTAGAAATTTCCCCAGGGGTAGGGGTCCTATACTGGGTCCTTCCACATGACCCTGCACTCTGTCTATTCCTAGCTCAGCTAGCTCTAGGGCTCTCTCCCTCGAGTCGGATCGGGGGATCAGCCACATCGACCGACCGGGGAGAGCAGCATCTCCTATGCCTATCGCCGGCTTCTCTCCAGACTCCTTGAGCTCTACTCCTGGCTGGCTCTTCAACCGTTCTCTATCCCGGGCTGCCACAGTGATCCCTGCTTTTGTCACGGGGTCCCCCTTAAGTACCTCAAGAAGACATGACGTAATCGCCTGCCCAACATGCATGACGTCACTTCCCGACGTCATCGCACCGGAAGGCACGCATGACGTAACATCCCCGTACTACTCCTCTACACCAGTACCAAAATATGAGAATAGGTTTTCCCCTTTTTTCTGGCAACAAAATAGGTGTTAAGATGTTAAAACACCAAACTGTAACCTTTTACAAAGAATCATGACTGCATTAACCACAATACTTGTCAGAATGCAAACAAAAAACATACTCTGATAATAGAGTATGAAACTGATTGGCGTCATCTGGGCTAACACCATTTTGAGACAAGGCTCAAAAGAAAGCTGTTTCTGGTGTGGACCAATCAGTTTCAAAGACAATGCATATATTATCAGAGTATTTTTTTTATTGCATTCTGACCACAAGTATTGTGGTTAATGCAGACATGATTCCTTGTTAAAGGTTTCAGTTAGGTGTTTTAACATCTTAACACTTATTTTGTTGCAGAAAAGAGGGGAAAAACCTATTCTCAGGTATACTAATGTCACTGGCTGAAGTGTTGTCGTTGTAAACAGTGGTAGCTGATGTGACTAGAATACCTCGTTGCTGTATTTAGAGTCAATAGTTGCAAGGCGTTCCGAGGATTTTAATGCTTACAGGGGGAGTGGTCGTGTAGTGCTTCGCGCGCTTGGCTACGAACCTGACGACTCGAGTTCTATTCCCGCTCCCGGCCACCAACATCAGTGACGATTATCTGAACTGGCTCTGGGCCTCCCCTAGGTCGACTCAGCCTCAAATTAGTATCTGGTGCAGTGTGTAAAACTCGAAACTGGAGAGACAAAGGCGGCCGGGCATGGCGCTGGCCACCCACCCGCTCGTGTGCTGTGCCGGCCGACATAGGTGCTGGTACTCTTTGGTTTTTTCGGTAAAGTCACGTATAAAATAAATTAAATCACAACGTGTCGATTGCAAAACAACCAATCATCAGGTATGAAAACTACAGCAAGATTTTTTTATTTGAAGTGGGAGAGATGCTGTGGTAAGGGGTTATATAAGTAAGAGAGGGGGGAGGAGCAAGGGAGGGGGGGAGTAGTGGGAGGGTAGCTTTGCGTGGGAATGCAGTTCTGCTACTGTTGCTTTCTTGTTTTACTGTAGTAGTGTTGGCTTTTTTGCACTTCTCCAACGTCTGCTGCTGTTGCTTTGTTGTCTTTCATTGGCTTTGCTGCAGTGGCATTGAATTGCTGCACCTTTCTAGCCCCACTCACTTTTCCCCCCGTCCAGAAGCATTCCACGCAACGCTACCCTCCCCCTACTCCAACCCTCCCTTGCTCCTCCCCACCTCTCTTACTTATATAACCCCTTACCACAGCATCTCTCCCACTTCAGATAAAAAAAATGTCTTGCTGTAGTTTTCACACCTGATGATGATTGCTTGTGTTGCAATCAAAACGTCGTGATTTAATTTATTTCATATTTTACACGTGACTTTACCGAAAGAACCAAAGAGTATGGATCCCTGCAGTCACAAAAACTTCAAATCTAGTTTAGGTGCTGGTAGTTGGTTGTCACTGTCTGACCTGCCCCTACTGGACAATTGTGGGTGAATAAAAGAGCTTCATCGCTCATCGGATTTCTCCAAGAAAGATACTTATTCTGATTGTGAGGTGGAGTCGATCTTATTCGGCAACTCACCAAATACTGTACTTGTGTAGTCAAAGAGACGATCGTACTGATGGATGGTGTGGTAACAGTACAACTCTTTAATTGTAATAACGAAGAACGGTACAAACAACCACACACACACAAGGACAAGGAAGGATAAACAAAGGATGGGTTCCTTGTCTTTTACCTTTGGCGTGGTGCTGGCCATCCACCCCCCTCATGTGTGCCGTGCCACGGCCCTCCTCGGTGCTGCTTGTTTCTGGCCATTAACAGCACTTGTTTACCGCACCTCGAACAGTCTGTCCACGTTGAGAGGCTATACGGGGCTATCGTCGTCTTTTTTTGTTAAATCTCATCTCAGTCATCTCAGTCAGCCAACCCATGGACCTTGCTGTGTCTGTCCCGAGACGTCCTCTTGTCAACGAGCCTTTGATACTTCACGTGGCCTCAAAGTGCACCTGGCCTGGCACAGGCGCGGTGGTGATGCCACCGTAACTAAGTGGCTGTAGGTTGGGGTTATTGGTGTTGGGAGACAAAGGCACCGAGGTAGAGAAATCTGGTCGTCCATCAGCGGTGTCAACAGTAGAGTCCCCCTTGCCAGGTGCGACTCGGGTGGTGGACTTGCTTCTCATAAACGTGGGGGACAGAACGGTTGAACAAAATACGCGAGGCTTTTGATCTCGAAGTTAAGCTTGGGAAATCACTCCGTTGAGTTCACCTGTTGAGGGCTCATCGATTCTAAATATGCAGGGTTAAAAATACGTATATATTATTACGAGTATATATATGACACTAGCGGTTAGTACCCGGCGTTGCTCGGGCGAAAAAGGCAGACACACACATGGACTTACAAACAGACATGGACCCATACACATAAAAACCCACTGACTTACACGCACGCAAACAAATATGGACTCACACACACAGACATCGACTTGAGAGACACATGTAGTTACACACACAAATCGACTCAAACACACAGAGTTACACACACATATCGACTCACACATACATACATAGACTGAACAAGAACAAGCACCATTCGCCACTAAGTGGCAGTGACATCACCACAACGCTTGTAGCAGGGTATGTGCAACGTGAGGCCACGTGAAGTGTCGAACACCTGCTGGCAGGAGGTCACGGGGCAGACCCAGATAGCACAGGTCGACTGAGATGACTGGCAGATGCACCACCTGTGCCCTGTACCCTGCTAACTTGCTGTATTTTAGCGGCACGGTGCACCGCTCGTTCTTGTGAGCGTCGCTCCTCCGCCCTCCGTTGTTGTTGGAGGCCGACTGCCTCCAACTGGCCTGTAGCGTCCTTCACGAGGCTCCTCCACAGATACCGACCTTGACACCGCTGGTAGCAGTCATCGACAAGTCCACTCAGCTGCACATCGTCCTGTAGCACATCACTCCATCTCTTCTCTAGCCTGTGCCGCACCCTTTTAGAGACCTCGATCCGGCGGAACAAAAGGTGTTTAGGCATGTGGTGGCTGGGCATGCAGGCTACATGGCCCAGCCAATGCAGCCTTGTCTGGCCATGCAGGCTACATGGCCAAGCCAACGCAGCCTTGCCTGGCGTAGGAGGTCACCAATGGGACTTTGTCCAGATCTTTCAAGTATTTGTGAGCTCATCACACAATCCAGCCTGGTTAAACCCAGGATGGATCGTAGGCAGGCCAGCCTAAATGTTTGTAACCGGCGAAAATGTTGCATTAGGGGGGTCCAAGTTTTGCAAGTGTAGAGAAGGGAGGGAATGACCGTGGGCGAGACGACGTGGAGCTTCGTGCAGAGCGAGAGACCAGGTGAAAAGATAATGCCGCTCAACTGATTCAGAGTGAGACCTCTGGTGTTAAACCGCAGCTGGTCATGAGTACAGCAGCGCGTCCAACTCCTCTTCTGAGTGAGCATTAATTACCAGATCATCGGCATACATAATGTGGTTGACCAATAGGGAGCCATCGATTGACCGCACCCAGGCATCGATGAGCCTCCCATTGTATCTGTACCAGATGTGAATTCTTCGGGTAGAGGCATTGAAGGCTTAACGAAGTACGTGGTCCAAATATATGTAAAAGAATGTGGGAGGCAGTGGACATCCCTGTCGCACCACAAGATGTACAGGGAGTGGCTTTGATTCACGGTCACGTAGTTTGATGTGGGGCCGCTCACCATCATGAAGGTCTTCTTTGGTTCTTTTGGTAAAGTCACGTAGAATGAGAATAAAATAATAAATTGATAAAATAAAATGACTCAATAATATTCTCACGACGTTTCGGCCACAACACAAGCGGCCTTCATCAGGTGAAGGGACGAGACTGTCTGGAGGACAGCACTGGAGTGAAAAAGCCACCATCATGAAGGTCTTCTTTGGTTCTTTTGGTAAAGTCACGTAGAATGAGAATAAAATAATAAATTGATAAAATAAAATGACTCAATAATATTCTCACGACGTTTCGGCCACAACACAAGCGGCCTTCATCAGGTGAATGAGAATAAAATAATAAATTGATAAAATAAAATGACTCAATAATATTCTCACGACGTTTCGGCCACAACACAAGCGGCCTTCATCAGGTGAAGGGACGAGACTGTCTGGAGGACAGCGCTGGAGTGAAAAAGCCACGCTCAGATCACGACCTTTAAGCTGTGTGAGAATAAACAAAGCGCCTTGACAAAGGAATTCGCATATAATTTAGCTTTGAAATGGCTGAGTGATTAGCTTGTGACTGGTCACAGAAATGGCTATGTTAAAGTTAAAGCATACACATCCACAAAGGCACCCCTTGACAAAGGAATTAGCATAGAATTTAGCATTGAAATAGCTAAGTTAAAGTATACACATCCGCAGAGGCACCCCTTGACAAAGGAATTAGCATAGAATTTAGCATTGAAATAGCTGAGTGATTAGCTTGTAACTGGTCACAGAAATACCTATGTTAAAGTCAGAGCATATACATTCACCGAGGCACCTAGTACAAATCAAACAGGAGAATTTAGCATTGAAATAACTAGGCGAATTTAGCATTGAAATAACTGAGTGATTAGCTTGTGACTGGTCACAGAAATGGCTATGTTGAAGTCAAGGCCTACACATCTGAGCTATTCACAGTAACTGGGTATACAATACAATATATAATGAATACTACGTAGTGAACCAATAAAAAACTAAAATATAAATTACCTCAATGTTATCAATAAACTCTATATTCTTCAATCAGCTAAGCTACCAACAATAAGTCGTTATATATCACAATGCTATATGGCGTAAAAATGGGTGGATTCTTACCCTCAACTTTAGCAACACGGATAGCTACGGGTCCCGTTCAAACGGACGAGTTCATCCATGGTCGGAACAGAGGAGGGGGAGAGAGACAGCTGCGAGGCGCTGTTATACTCCATGTTGTAAACCATACCATTAACCGTGGTGTGAGAGGTATTAAGAGTCAATGCCAGCGAAAGAGCTGCGGTCTGAAGGTCATCGTAAAATACAATTAATTAAGAACGGAAATGGTTTAAAACATCTTTGCAATGGTTACTAAGCCAGAATCCATCTTCTCGGTTGAAATTGTCTCTGTGCTTGTATATGTGAATGGCCTCATGAACGAATCTCTCATGGTAGCCGGTTGGTTTGCAAAGAACCTCCGTCTTGGAGAAGTCAATATCATGTGAGCCCACTGAATTATAACAGTGATCTGCCACGGCAGAGGAGTTCGTTCTACCGTTTTTCAAGTCTGCTTTATGTTCGCGGATGCGGTCCGAGATATGTCGTTTGGTTTCTCCAATGTAGCTACTACCACAGAGGCACTTTAGTTTGTAAACGCCCGGGTACTGTATGTCTGGAACAGCATCTTTTACAGATGGAACTAGATCACGGATTTTATGTACTGTGTTGAATCGGACCTGGATCTTGTGTTTATTCAGGATTTTGGAGATCTTTTTAGTGACCCCTGCAATGTAGGGTAAGGTGATGGTTTTGAGTGGCTCCACAAGAGGATCCTTCTTCATGACTGGAGTGATGGCTTTGCGGATTGTGTAGTCGGAGTAACCATTAGCCCTGAGAGCCTGGTGTACGTGCTTGAGTTCACTGGTAATGTGTTCCTGGTCGGAAATGCATTGTATGGGTAGCTTTCCTGTAGACAGAGTGGCTCATTGAACCATCATGTCTCCTTTTAATTAAGACATCCAAAAAGGGTAGTTTGCCATCTTTTTGACCTCCATGGTAAATCTGATGGCTGGGTGTATGGAATTGATGTGGTCGCGGAATTGGTCTAGAGCAGGCTGGCCATGTGGCCAGATGACAAAGGTGTCATCCACGTACCTCTTCCATAAGGTCGGGCGTAGAGTGGCAGTCTGGATGGCGTCAGTTTCAAATTTTTCCATGAATATGTTAGCTACAACCGGAGATAGGGGGGAGCCCATTGGGGTGCCCTCAGTTTGTTTGTAGAAAACGTGCCAGTTTGTAGAAAACGTGCCAGTTTATAGGTGGGGGAGTTGATAGTAGAGACGATGGGACGAAGGGGTGTATCTTCTTTGTGTATCTTTGGAAGGCCATATAATCTTGGTGGTCTGGCAGCAAAGGGTTTCAATGAGAACTGTTTGGTCTCATCAATTAATGCTGTTGAATCAGAGATGATTTTGTTCGTTTTGGTAACCAGGCTGTTGGTGGGATCTCTTTTTATTTTTGTATAGCTGCCATCGTTGAGTAGTTCTTGAATTTTGTTGTTATATTCTGTTTTGTCCATGATGACAGTGGCATTGCCCTTGTCGGCTGAGAGGACGACAATATCATCTCTCTTTTTTAATTGAGATAATTCAAAACGTTCGTCTTTGCTGATGTTGCTGGGTGGCAACTTAGCGTTTTTGAGGGTTGCAGCGATTTCAGATCTTGCTCCGTCTGCAGAGATGTGACTCAAGCACCTTGAGTGCAACGTCACACAGCTTAAAGGTCGTGATCTGAGCGTGGCTTTTTCACTCCAGCGCTGTCCTCCAGACAGTCTCGTCCCTTCACCTGATGAAGGCCGCTTGTGTTGTGGCCGAAACGTCGTGAGAATATTATTGTGTTATTTTATTTTATCAATGTATTATTTTATTCTCATTCTACGTGACTATACCGAAAGAACCAAAGAAGATGAATCCTTGCAGTCACGAAAGCTTTAAATCGAAAAATCATGAAGGTCCTTAAGGATTGAGAGCAGAGGGTCAGGGACTGGAAAAGTACGAGGAGCAACCCAGAGCCCAGGCCTAATGATGATATCATAGGCCCTGAGCAAGTGCATAAAGCACACATATGGACTAACACGCACACATGGACCTACAGGCACGCAACGAAATGGACTAACGCTGCCTAACATGGAGCCACGCACATACAGCGATGAACACACATGCACATGGATTGACACACACACACACATATCAAGTCACACACACACATTGACTTACACACACACATCGAGTGACACACACACATACATACATAGACTTACACACACATTGACCTACACACACACATATGGACTTACAGACACACACACATGGACCCACGCACACACATCGACTGACAGCCACACATCGACTCACACATAGACTCACACACACAGACATGAACTTACACACACACATACATATCGACGCACACACACACATGGACTGTCATACATAGACACATTGCCATACACACATCGACTGACACACATAGACTCCCACACAAACATACATGGACTGACACACGCACATAGAGGCACACAAACATAGACTGAGACACACACATGGACGTACGCACACACATGGACGTACGCACACACACACACATGTACGTACAGACACACACACATTGACTCACACACACACATGGCCGCAGACATGCACATCGACCCACACACACACATGGACTTAGACGCAGGCATTATTACTGTGAAAGAAGTAACTTAATTAAAAAAGAGTAGTTTTCTACACACACACACCACGCACACACATTGACTTATGCACACACATACGTGGACTTACGCACACACACCACGACGGTATGCACTATGACTACAGCAGTGCATACCGACTGTGGTGGTACCTGCTTTCACTACAGCAGTGCACACGGCCTGTGGTGGTACCTGCTTGAAGTACAGCAGTGCAAACCGACTGTGGTGGTTTGTGGTATCACTACAGCAGTGCCTAGTGACTGTGGTGGAACCTGCTATCACAAAGGCAGTGGATACTGACAGTGGTGGTAGCGGCTATTACAAAAGCAGTGCATACTAACTGTGGTGGTAGCTGTTATGATAACAGCAGTGCATACTGTGGTGGTACATGGTTTAATAGCAGCAGTGCATACTGAATGTGCTGGTACCTGGTATGATTACAGCAGTGCATATTGTGGTGGTACCTGCTTTCCCTGCAGCAGTGCATGCATACTGTTGTGGTAGCTGGTATGATTACAACAGTGCATACAGTGGTGGTACCTGCTTTCCCTGCAGCAGTGCATGTATACTGTGGTGTAAGCTATGAGTACAGCAGGGCAAGCGACAGTGGTGGTACCTGCTATGAGTAGAGTAGTACATGCTGACTCTATAGCAGTATATGTCGACTGTACAGTAGTACATGCTTACTGTATAGCAGTATTTATGGACTGTACAGTAGTACATGCTGACTCCATAGCAGTATTAATGGACTGTACAGTAGTACATGCTGACTCTATAGCAGTAGATATCGACTCTACAGTAGTACATGTTGACTCTATAACAGTATTTATAGACTCTACAGTAGTACATGCTGACTCTATAGCAGTATTAATCGACGGTACAGTAGTAGATGCTGACTATATAGCAGTATTTATGGACTCTACAGTAGTACATGCTGACTCTATAGCAGTATTTATAGATTTCGATTTGAAGCTTTCGTGACTGCAAGGATTCATCTTCTTTGGTTCTTTCGGTAAATTCACGTAGAATGAGAATAAAATAATAAAATAACACAATAAAATTCTCACGACGTTTCGGCCACAATGCAAGCGGCCGTCTTCAGGTGAAAGGTACAGAACTGTCGGGACGACAGAGCTTCAATGAACGATGTTAAGATTCGTAGCGACTTTTAAGCTGGTTGGGAGAAGTGAGGCACCTTGATAAAGGGGTTTACATATCAATAGCTGAGGGATTAGCTTGTGACTGGTCACGGAAATGGCTATGTTAAAGTCAAAACCTACACATCCACAGAGGCAACTAGTAATTTAGCATTGAAATAGCTAAGGGATTAGCTTGTGCAAATAGCTAAGGGATTAGCTTGTGACTGGTCACGGAAATGGCTATGTTAAAGTCAAAACCTACACATCCACAGAGGCAACTAGTAATTTAGCATTGAAATAGCTGATTCAACAGCATTAATTGATCAGACCAAACAGTTCTCGTTGAAACCCTCTGCTGCCAGACCACCAAGATTATATGGCCTCCCAAAGATACACAAAGAAGATACACCCCTTCGTCCCATCGTCTCTACTATCAACTCGCTCACCTATAAACTGGCACGTTTTCTTGCTGATATATTACGACCTTTCACTGGAAAAACCACCTCTGCGGTACTAAATTCCACTCACCTGATATCGACAATCAAAGGCATTTCCCTGTCCCCAGACGACCTGCTTGTCAGTTTTGATGTGGTGTCCTTGTTCACCAAAGTTCCAGTACCTGACACCATCGCTATCATTGAAGACCTGGTTCATCAAGGACTGCACACTGATGTACCCTCCTGGTGAGACATTGCTTAACCAACACATACTTCACCTGGAATGGAACTTTCTACAAACAAACTGAGGGCACCCCAATGGGCTCCCCCCTATCTCCGGTTGTAGCCAACGTATTCATGGAAAAATTCGAAACTGACGCCATCCAGACTGTCACTCTACGCCCGACCTTATGGAAGAGGTACGTGGATGACACTTTTTGTCATCTGGCCACATGGCCAGCCTGCTCTAGACCAATTCCGCGACCACATCAATTCCATACACCCAGCCATCAGATTTACCATTGGGGTCGAAAAAGATGGCAAACTATCCTTTTTGGATGTCTTAATTAAAAGGAGACATGATGGTTCAATGAGCCACTCTGTCTACAGGAAAGCTACCCATACAGATGCTTACTTGAAACCAGATTCCCACCACCATCCATCCCAGAAGAACTCACTCATCAAGACTCTATACCATAGAGCCCAATGCATTTCCGATCAGGGACACATTACCAGTGAACTCAAGCACGTACACCAGGCTCTCAGAGCTAATGGTTGCTCCGACTATACAATCCGCAAAGCCATCACTCCAGTCAGGAAGAAGGATCCTCTTGTGGAGCCACTCAAAACCATCACCTTACCCTACATTACAGGGGTCACTAAAAAGATCTCCAAAATCCTGAATAAACACAAGATCCAGGTCCGATTCAACACAGTACATAACATCCACGATCTGGTTCCATCTGTAAAAGATGCTGTTCCAGACATACAGTACCCGGGCGTTTATAAACTAAAGTGCCTCTGTGGTAGTAGCTTCATTGGAGAAACCAAACGACATATCTCGGACCGCATCCGCGAACATAAAGCAGACTTGAAACACGGTAGAACGAACTCCTCTGCCGTGGCAGATCACTGTTATAATTCAGTGGGTTCACATGACATTGACTTCTCCAAGACAGAGGTTCTTTGCAAACCAACCGGCTACATTGAGGGATTCGTTCATGAGGCCATCCACATATACAAACACAGAGACAATTTCAACCGAGAAGATGGATTCTGGCTAAGTAACCATTGGAAAGATGTTTTAAGCCATTTTGGTTCTTAATTAATTGTATTTTACGAGGACCTTCAGACCGCAGCTCTTTCGCTGGCACTGACTCTTAATACCCCTCACACCACGGTTAATGGTATGGTTTATTACACGGAGTATAACAGCGCCTCGCAGCTGTTTCTCCCCTCCTTCCTCCTCCGCTCCAACCATGGATGGACTCGTCCGTCTGAACGTAGCTGTCCGTGGTTCTGAAGTGGAAGGTAAGAATCCACCCGTTTTTTCACCATATAACATTGTGATATAACATTGAGGTAGTTTATATTTTAGTTTTTTTATTGGTTTACTATATGATATTCATTATATAGTGTAGTGTATACCCAGTTAATGTCAATAGCTCAGCCTATTGAAGAATATATTGAGTACATTTATTATATTGATGTAATTTAGAATTAGGTTTTTCACATCGCTTTACTGTATGACAGTTGAATTGTTGCAGCCCCCTTTGGCGTCCATGTACGAGGTGCCTCTGTGGATGTGTAGGCTTTGACTTTAACATCTATTTCTGTGACCAGTCACAAACTAATCCCTTAGCTATTTCAATGCTAAATTACTAGTTGCCTCTGTGGATGTGTAGGTTTTGACTTTAACATAGCCATTTCCGTGACCAGTCACAAGCTAATCCCTTAGCTATTTGCACAAGCTAATCCCTTAGCTATTTCAATGCTAAATTACTAGTTGCCTCTGTGAATGTGTAGGTTTTGACTTTAACATAGCCATTCCTGTGACCAGTCACAAGCTAATCCCTTCGCTATTTCAATGCTAAATTACTAGTTGCCTCTGTGGATGTGTAGGTTTTGACTTTAACATAGCCATTTCCGCGACCAGTCACAAGCTAATCCCTCAGCTATTTGATATGTAAACCCCTTTGTCAAGGTGTCTCACTTCTCCCAACCAGCTTAAAAGTCGCTACGAATCTTAACATCGTTCATTGAAGCTCTGTCGTTCCGACAGTTCTGTACCTTTCACCTGCAGACGGCCGCTTGCATTGTGGCCGAAACGTCGTGAGAATTTTATTGTGTTATTTCATTATTTTATTCTCATTCTACGTGACTTTACCGAAAAAACCAAAGAAGTATTTATAGACTCTAGAGGAGTATATGCTGACTGTATATCAGTATATTTAGTGACTATAGCACAAAGTACTCACGTGACAGAGTGCCGTGGTGTGGCCGTGAGCTCGACTGAACGTGCACCACTTGGCAGGGTCCGCCCCCCCCCCCCACGCAATTGGCATCAGTTGGTACGGTCGAGCTCGTGCAGTCAGTAAATAATTAAAATAAGAATGGCACTAAATCGCTAATTAAACTAATTTAAAGTTGACGGCTGGGAAAACGGAATAGCCTATACCAAGCAGGGGGCTCGGGGCGTGCCACCCGGCAATTTTTTTTGGACTTGAACCCCACCGTTTGAGAGCCAAATCCCCCGCAAGCGCGCACGTGGAGACTTTTATATATACGAAGAAGATCAGTGTGAGTCTTTGTAGTTGTTCAATTGCCCGAGTTCGTCGTCATAAACACCTTGGATTTTCCTGTTTATTCTGTTGTCACCTCCCACCCTCCAATATATACCAAGGCCCCTGAGAACATCGACACCGGACTCGGTCATGTGGTCATTACGTTTATTTTTTGTTCATGATCGAGTTAAAATTGATTTACAAATTATGGTGCATATTGAGTGTTGCTGGTAGTTCCATTCCCAGCTGACCCATCATACAATGCGCATGGCAATAGCTAGTATATTTAATATACAGAGACGTTTCGCCTACAGCAGGGTAACCGAGATACATGGTAACAGCGCATACGTGTGCATTGCAGTGGGTGTAATGAGAGAGGATCATCAATTAGAGCAAATACAACATTATAGAGATATGGCTATTGTGTCAAGACTTCTACAAGCATTAATAATATCTTGCAGGGGTGGTGCTGGACGAGCCTCTTCAGTTGTCTCTTGTCCAAACTTGACTCGCCAGGAATGGGGATTGGGATGAGACACAGACAGCCGGTCCCAGGGTCTCAAGGGGCTACCGTCTCTGCCCGTACTGTGTCTGGCCATGGTCGCTATCCCCACGCTTAATGAGGACAATGTCCGGGTGCTTCCTCTGGGTCCAACACATTTTTATTCATTGCTAATGTGCTCGTTTACCCAGGATGGCCTCACCGAGTCTCAATACGCCTTCATGGGAGAATCCTAACAAATAACAAAAACTATCGCAGTAGGGGACGATGTTGTTACGTTTGTATTGACCGAAATTAATGAACAAACACTCACCCGCAAGCCAATGTGCAGCCTTACGGTTATTCAAAAATAGACGAAGGTCTCCGATAAGCGGAAGGAGGCCTCCATAGTGATTGGTCGGGAGGCAGGGCATTTTAAGTGACTGGAGGAAATTGCTGAATGAGAATAGTCGGGAAACAGAGCGGAACCCAGAGGCGACGGGGCGACGGTTGGGATCCGTTAGAGTAGGAGGACAGGGGATTGGCTACGGGGTGGGGGGGGGGGGTGGGACATTGAGGGAACATTCGAGAAAGGTTGCTCAGAAGATATTAAAGGACCAGAGCACAAGGGAAGGGGACGTTAGAAGGAAGGCACGAGCTTCAAGACCAAGCATGAAGCCCGGACCAAGTATTTGTTACTGTGTTGATAAAAGTTTGTCGTTTGAGCCATTTCACGTTCATGCCAATGGAGTAATTTGCGGATTAATTTTTTCATCGGAATGTTTGGCCGAAACCAAATTGCAGGAGTGCTTTTTTTGTTGAGCTGGAAAACTGGAGAACTCAGAAAACAAACCCCGTGCAGAACAGTGCGGAGAACAAACTCCACGCTTGAGTTGGGAATCCAACTCAGGACCTTCTTGCTGTCGGGCACGAGTGTTACCACGGCAGACGCTGTAGCGCACACATCCATGATGTGTTCAGGTACCTTGATTGACCCTGCTGCAACCAAATGCCACCTCAATTGAAATACAAGCTGCTGTGCGCGTCGCCCACTGATTGCCATTAAAACGTTTGTTTATTATGTCCAGACGAACACAATTGGAAAGAGCACATTGCGTTCACGTGAAGCTAATTCGTGCCCTTTGTTAATGCATTATAATGCTATTTTGTTATCTAATGCAATTGCATTTTTAAGAACGAATAGTACTCTGTTTTTAGTGATGGAAGCACAACTTGGACGTATAATCAAACTCACGATGCGATGTTCATGTATGCAAATGACTCCTGTGTTTGTGTAGATATATTTTTTTCACTTAAATACAGTAAAATGAAGCAATGCACCACATTTATGCTTTCCTAGTTGGCCTGTGGCCGCCATCACTAAAGATATGCTACCTGCCCCACGCATTTGATTCTAAGCTTTTATTACCTTAAATCAACAGGTAGTGGTGGGCGGATACAGTAGGTATGGGGGTGTGTGGGGATAATCTGGGTTGGTGGGATTAGAATTCCCTCTGAGAGCAATATATGTATGACTTACGGTGTATGTGCAGCCAATTTGTCAATCGACTGCTAGCCGAGAGACCGCTATACTGAATGGGTTCACCATACTTCACCAGGCTGGTCAGTTGCGTGTTGGTGGATTTGGAGATGGGAGCATAGGAGTGCAGCACAACGCTGGATTTTATAACAGCCTACAAACACGAGTTTTATGCATAGTGGTCAGCCACCCAAGCACCATCCAGCACAACATTCCGCACGATTAGGTCATGCGCTTCTCTTTTCCATGAAATTGAGCAGGACATTGATTCTTCACAAAATATTTCATTATTACCCGAATAAGACAATATCATTAACTTTTTGCAAGAATAAAATATTTTATATGCATTTGTATTGAATATATAGTTTGATTGGCTATAAAGGTCTCCACTCAGCATTGGAGACATGTATATAACCACACAGCCTACATAAATCCTTAAGTTATAAAACGTGGCAAGTACCATGGTGGACAGTATTTCATGAAATGAACACTGTGTAGCCGAATTAAAGTTTGTACTCATTGCATGAGGAGTTAGCCACAGTAATACCTCTTTTAACGAATCCTCTGGGAACGAAGCTCCTTCATAACGAAGTCGGCCGTGGAGGGCCGCTTCTCCCCCATATTGTTTCAACAACAAAAACACATCTTCAGAAATTATGCAAATCTAGTCAAGAGTATAATTGTGAACGCGACCCAGTGGGGTTTGTTTTGCTGTAAGTAAACAGCAGTCAATCAGTGAAGACCTTCGCGAGTCTCCCTCACTGGGCACAATCTTCCCTTCTCCCGCCTGCCATTTGCTCGAGCACCTGGTGCTGGTAAAATGTTATCGTGTCTTTTTTCAGTGATATAGTGATTTTACTACCTCCATTATGTATGTTGACATTCTTTCGCACCACTGTACGCAGCCAATGGTGCTAATCGGTGGTGGGAGGAAAGACAAGAAGCTCAACACAACAAGCAGTTCTAAAGAATTTAGTTTTCAATCTAGATTTTGAAAGTGCTTAGCTCCAGTGTCTTCCTAATTTCGGAAGGAAGAGCGTTTCAGACGGCTATAGAAGTGCATCTGAAAGCGCACGATGCGGTGAGCGAGCATCTAGTGGCCTTACTGGGCAAGAAGTGCAGCTTAAATCCATCTATTGGAAATGGAAATGCACATCATAGGAGGGTAGAGACAAGAGAGATGAAAAGTGAAGTGGCGCGTTCGTTAGGGTTAGTGTAGTTCACCTTAAAGACCATTTTAAACCAAGCAGACAAAGTGAAGGCTACTGTGCAGAAATGTTTTCCTATTGTACCCCCCTTGTCTGAAGTTCTGGAGCGCATCCCTGTGCCTCCCATGTTATATCTACCTTTCTAAAAACGGAGTGATATCATGGAACGCATCTACTTCATGACTTATAATATTAAAATTGTATAAAGTGTCATGTCAACATAATCCCACAATGCTGTACATCTTCTATATATATCAAAGTAAAAATTTGTCTGTGGGTTTGTGGCGGGGTTTGTGTGTGGGTTTGTTTGTGTTCGCACGCTTGGATTTGGCTCTCCAACGGTGGGGTTTACGTTAAATAAAAATTGCCAGGTACCATGCCGTAAGCCCCGCCGTGAGCAAGCGCTAATCCTGTTTCACAACCGTCAACTTTTAATTAGTTTATTTCGCGATTTAGTGCAATTTTTTTGTGCTTGCTTTTATTTATTTATGATGCGTGCACGACCGTACCAGCTCACACGCCTTCAGTGGGACTGAAGGGGACATTTTCTTTCACGTTAAAAATGCTATTAAAATACACTAAACGCTCAGGTAAATTCTTCACTGTGTGATGTCTCCCCCACCCCGATGCGTGCAGTTACTACTATACAGTCTGTAGATGCTACCACTATAGGCCGTATATATTACTCCAGAACGGCCGGGGAGATCGTGGCTGTGGGGGGGGTGGTCAGGGCTAGCATCCCAGCCCCAGCCTGCCAAGGTGCCACCTCGGCCGGCTGGACAATCTAGGCGAGGCCGGACGCTCTGCACGGGACGAGGCCTCACCACGCCACTCTGTCAGGTTAGTACTTTGTGCTATAGAGTAGATAAATACTGCTTTAAAGTCAGCATGTACTACTGTAGTGATAGCAGGTACCACCACAGTCGGTATGCACTGCTGTAATCATAGCAGGTACCACCACAGTCAGTATGCACTGCTGTTAGATTTTTAAGAGTAGATTTTAAATATTTTGTAGACCCAGGCAACGCCGGGTACTTCCCACTAGTTCATTATATATACGGAACAAATCCCATGTACACGGTTGGCTACACACGGCGCGAAAGAAGCCCAACATATGCACACACACACATGTACAAACCAAGCAATTGAAACCCCTAACGACCAAGCAAAATCGAAAATGAATAAACAAATTAATAAATGGCACCAAAATAAAAAACCTACAAACAAGAAAGAAGTTATCAAAACAAGGAAATGAGTCCAATAGGTCAACATCCCAGACCACAATCCCAACTTCCCAACAAAGCCAGGAAACCTTCACAGGAGGGGCGGTGGAGTGCCAAAATGTAACGACGAATTCATATCAATCAGTCCAAAAAGTGATTACCTTTTTTTCTCGTGTATGTCTGGATGAATAAAATTACCTTCAGTTCAAATTTTAATCATATAGAGTTGATTTGTGGGATGTGAAGTGGGAGGTAGAGAGCAGACCTAGAGAAGACAGAGAATCCGGGGAGGGGAGTAAACTGAAAATCGGAGGGGAACGATAGGCAGGGGCTAGCCCGTGAAGAAATTTGAAATCTGCGAGTGCGATCTTCAAGGTGATTCTGGACTGGATATGTAGCCTGCACAGGGATCGTAAAATGGGTGTAAAATGATGACGCTTCCGGGTATGAGTGAGTACTCTTGGAGCTGTGTTTTGAACATACTGAACACGTAGGATCAGAGACAAAGAAAGACAGAATAACAGAGAATTGCAGTAGTCTAGCCTGGAAATTACAAATTCATTCATTGTTTCTGCAGCTGTATGGGAGAGACAGTTGTGGATACGAGAAATATTGCGAAGATGAAAGTAAGCGGTCTTGCACATGGAGGAAATGTGGGAAGAAGATTAGATGTTGGAGTCAAAAATGAAACCCAGATTTCGTGCCTGTTGACAAATATGACGATGTACAGTAGGTTGATGATGTGAGGTAATTGATGGGTTTTTTTTATCAACTAACAGAACTTCAGTTTTATATGTATTAAATTAAAGAAAATTCGCTGCGAGCTAGTCAGAAACTGCAGTAAAACACGAAGATAGGGTGGAAAGTGGATTTAAATCAGATTGATTAAAACTGCATATCTCTTGTGTTAACCGAGGTATAGCCTATACTCTGCTTTGTGTTAAGCATCATTCAACCACGATCTGATACATTAACTTTGATTGTTGGACAGAAATGCACCTTTCTCAATATCTTGTTGAATTGCGTATTAATTGCAAGCCTCAGCTCAAGGGTGCGTAGGCAGTAAATGAGCACGTTCGCAATCGGGCTGAGCAAGAACACCAACTGAGCGGCGCATCTGAAGTTGACGCCCTCGCTGTCGGCATCCTTCACAAAGCGCGGCAAAAGGATGTCAAAAAGAACTGACGTGAAAAACACAGCGAGTGCCATGAAATGCGTGCCGAATGTGTGCAGGGCTTTGCTCCTGAACGCAGAGCTCGAATTCTTGCACTCAATAAAAATCCGAACGTAGGTGTACGCAACCACACAGAGAGGAAATACAACCAACGTTGCAACCATTGACGATGAGACAACATCCATTTTACTCGTGTCACCGACAGCCAACTTTAATAATCCCATATTATCACAAACTATGCCCTGGATTTGCCTGTTTTTTTCGCTTAGTTGAAGTGAAAGGAGAAGGATGACTATAATACTGACTGTAACGATTGCAATCAGCCAGGACAGTAATGCCGTGAAAATGGATCTCTTTGCAGTAACCTTGGTGTGGTAGTGCAATGGGTAGCAGATGGCCAGGTAGCGATCAACAGACATCATAGCCAATGTCAAAATCTCATTCTTGCCAGATATGTGAAGTGTGAACATCTGTGCGACACATGACACGTACAGGATCTCTCTATCGCCTGTCAGGAGAACTTGCAGCTGCTTGGGCAAGCCACCTGTGCTGATAATGATGTCGCCAATTGCGAGATTGCACAGAAAAATGTGCATGGGCTTGTGTAAGTCTGTGGATACTGCCACCGTTACGAGCACCATCAGATTGGCGGCAGTTATCGTTAGGTACATGGAAAGGCACAGGCTGAATATGAGCACCTGCACAGGGTACGGGGCTTCAAATGTGGCGAGGTGGAGCACGGAGCTTCTGTTCTCCATAGTTGCGTTCCTTGGGCTCCTGCGTCAACAGCCCAAGACCTTATCACGCAGTCCCTGTTGAAGTCACAAAACATCGTTAAATAAAAACATCATGGTACCTCCTTTTCCAGTACCAAAATATGAGAATAGGGTTTTCCGCTTTTTATCTGGCAACAAAACAGGTGTTAAGTTTCATCATTAGACCTCCTTTGCCAGTACCAAAATGTAATAATCGGGGTTTTCTCCTTTTTTCTACGTCATCTGGTCGAGCACCAATTGGGTCAAGGCTGAAAAGAAAGCCGTGCCTTGGTGTGGACCAATCAGTTTCAAGGACAATGCATATATTATCATAGTATGTTTTTTGTTTGCATTTTGACTGCAGGTATTGTGGTTAATGCAGACATGAATCCTTATAAAAAGGTTTCAGTTTTGTTGCCAGAAAAAAGGGGAAAAACCCTATTATTAGGTGTTAAGTTGTTAAAACACCAAACTGAAACCTTTTATATTTTGGGTACTGGCAAAGGTCCCATGATGTAGATGCTCGCCCCTAGCTCTCATTACTCTGATGGTGCATTGTCTTTGTGCTGTACGCCTTTTGGCGTCCTTTGGTCGAACACCATTTGAGACGAGGCTCAAAAGAAAGCGGTTTCTGGTGTGGACCAAAGACAATGCTTATATTATCAGATTATGTTTTTGGCATTTTGACCACGAGTATTGTGGTTAATGCAGACCAGATTCCTTGTAATAGGTTTCAGTTTAGTGTTTTAACAACTTAACACCTATTTTGTTGCCAGATAAAAGGGGAAAACCTATTCTAAAATAAAAACAGTTTGTGAAAATGCGTCAAAATGCTCACTAATAATATGAATAACTGACGAACAATGGCTCAAAAATAGAAGATAACTCACCTTGTTTTCGTTGCTTGAACTGAGAGCAGATCTGTGATGCTCGTGGAATCTGCTGATTTATATGCGTTTTGGGGACCACGTGACCGTGAGCCTTCAGGCGCGATGGGAGGTTCTCGGCTGCCTGGTGCGTGCTGCAGCGCCCTGCGGATTTACCCATTGCCCTGAGGAGTCTTTTGAGTTAAGATTAGCTCGTAATGTGATATGTACTCTTCGGGTTGGGAGGTGACCGCATTATAAGCAATTGGGTCAGTTATTTTTTAAAATCACTGCATACATTTTTAAATGCTTCAACCTAAATTTTTGAAAAAAAGTATATTTTTTAAAAGTCATCGTGTTGTTCATGGCACAATTATAAAAATGGTGCATATAATAGTAATAGGTTTTTACCCTTTTATCTGGCACCAAAACCGACACCTTTATACAAGGGATCATGTTTGCAATAACCACAACACAAGCAGTCAAAATGCAAACAAAAAGAGACAACTCTCATAATGATATGCACTGTCATTGAAATTAGATTGGTCCACACCCGAGACGGCTTTTCTTAGAGCCTAGTCTCCACTGGTGTTGGACCAGATTACGCCAACACCAGTGGAGACTAGGCTCTAAGAAAAGCCGTCTCGGGTGTGGACCAATCAATTTCAAGGGCAGTGCATATCATTATCAGAGTTGTCTCTTTTGTTTGCATTTTGACGGCTTGTGTTGTGGTTATTGCAAACATGATCCCTTGTATAAAGGTGTCAATTTTGGTGCCAGATAAAAGGGTAAAAACCTATTACTATATCTTGCTACTGGCAAAGGAGGTCTCATAGTAGTGTATATAATGTCAGCGAATTCGTTAATCTTTTTATATAGTGTGTTAATGCATGTATAACTTAGAATGTATTATGTATGGTGGCTTTATATATAGATATAGGCAGTGTTGTACTATGGGCACCAAGTATGCAAGCCTCCATAACAGAATAAAATGAGATGTCACGTAGAATTCCATCATCCATTACTATTGCCCCTGGGTATCAATTTGAGATCTTGTATTCTAATTAGTCATATGCCTTCCTAGTGGGGATGTTATTGCTCAACGGGCTCATTAATGAACCCATTAACTACTGTTATGTCAATTATGACTTTCTGGGCTGTACCTGTGGAAATCCGCGTATCTGTGACCTATCTTCACGAGCCTGGCTGTTAACTGTCTGCTCTCTCCTGAAAGTGTAGCTAGTTGTGATGAAGGGTCACTTCATGAAGACTTGGAGGGTTTCATTACAGCCTAAATCATTGGTTTATGGGCTGTAATTAACCTCAACACCTAATGACGTTTTAATATTGTACAGAAGTTTCCAGGACGCACTCGGAGACGACGTGAAGGGTTAAGGGCTTTTGCCGTAAGTTTATTATAGTGTTCACAATTTACACGGGGGGAACAACTTCCCAGGGGTTAGGGGTTCCGGGCTAGGTCCCACTACTTCCCGACACAGCCGGCTGCCCTGTGCTGCCTCCTCTGCACCGGCCATGGCTTCATCCAACACGGCCGACCGAGGAGCACAGCCACTTCCAGCCCTGGCGCTGTGCTCTCCCCCAGTCCTACCCCCTTGCCCCTGGCTCCCCATTCCACCCTACTCCAACCCTTGACTCCAACTACGACCCCATTTACGTCACGGGCTCTCACTTATATATCCCTGCAGGACATGACGACATCCCGCCCCCAGGCGCGTATGACGTCACTTCCTGTGATGCCATCGCCTCCGGAGGCGAGGGTGATGTCATGTCCGCAACTACTCCTCTACATTACCCCCCCCCCCCCGTGAAAAGAAACAGCCAACCCGGCTGCAACCATGACGAAAGCGGGCCCCCTCCCGGACCGTGTGCTGAACCATTGAACCAAATGCCTGTGCCTAAAGGCAAAACCGGCTGCTAGAATGGAACCCAACGTTAGGGCAGCACAGCGCCACAGGCACAACAAGAACAACAACAACAAAAATAGAGTCCGCAGGCCTCAGCCGCCCGGCGGCGCCGAACGGGCGCCGGGGCTGGGGCCCGATGAACGGCCATCAAAGTCGCATCCCCCTCGAGCGGGTATGCGCTTCCGGCCCGCTTCCCCATGTGGCGTCCACCACCCATGCAGGTGGTCCGTCAGTGGGCAACAGGCCCACCGCTGTGGCCTCCGGTGTCCGAGGGGTCTTCGTCGGTGCTACTTGGGAGGGCCCTGGGGGCACACACACAGGGCGGACATCGCCTCCGTCAACAGGACCAGGCCGGACAGGCACACTGGACGCATCACCCGCCGGCCACTCAGGAGTTGGGGGTGGATCCCCCAGGGTAGATGGAACATAACGTTTGAGCCGGGACGAGTACACGATCCACCGCCGGCGACTGAACCAACCTCAACGGGGCCCTGCCAAGGGCGATGCAATTTAGCAGATGTGCCAACGGGGACCTGGGGACAATGCAGCCACGCTTTTTGGCCCGCTACCCACGGGAGGCCTGTTGCCTGGTGTTTGGGCAACCACTCATTAGCTGCCTGCCAGCTGGCAGAATTTTCGGCAGCGGCTTGCCGTGTCTCGCGCAGCCGGTCAAGCGCGGCCTTCAAAGGAACCGGCACCGCCGACCCCTTCCTGGATGACCCGACGTCCATCTGAACGTGCACTGGGGGCTCCGGCTCCCTACCGTACATCAAATAAAAAGGCGAAAATCCCGTTGAGGCATGAGGGGCCAATTGATACGCCGCCAGGACCTCCGGGATGAACAGGTCTCATTCTGACTGGGACGTGTTCACGTGGTGGCACAGCATGGACGTGAGAGTGCGGTTCAAGCGCTCTACCATCCCGTACGATTGGGGGTGGTAGGGCGAGATGCGGATTTTCTTGGTGCCAAGGAGGTCACACACCTCCTTGAGCAACCTAGTCGAGAAATTCCGCCCCTGGTCAGTTAACAATTGTTCTGGCGTGCCCTTGTTCAACATGTACCCCTGGACGAACGCCTCGGTGATAGAGGAGGCCGACTGATCAACCAAAGGCCACGCCACAGGCCAACGTGTCAGGTACTCAACGCACACCAAGAGGTATTTATGGCCCCGTTGGGATGCAGGGAATGGGCCCAAAATGTCGAGCGCCATGAGCTCATTAATGCGAGAAACCCAGATGGACTGCAGCGGGGCCCGGTCCTGGACAACTGGGGCCTTTCTTCGCACGCAGTCGTGGCACCCCTTTAAAAACAGTGCCACGTCACCCTCTACACCCGGCCAATAATAGTCCCGCTTAAGGGTCAATAAGGTCTTGTGGTAGCCAAGGTGCATAAGCTTCTCGTGAATGGCTCGGGTTAATTTACCACGCAGGCTAGTGGGCACAACCACGCAATAGCGTTCCAATTGGGCATCCCAATGCATGAGGAGT
The DNA here is from genome assembly GCF_048934315.1 of Petromyzon marinus. NCBI lineage: Eukaryota > Metazoa > Chordata > Hyperoartia > Petromyzontiformes > Petromyzontidae > Petromyzon > Petromyzon marinus. The sequence continues at coordinate 5,926,194 of NC_133721.1, read as the reverse complement.
CCGTCATGCACAGCGATTGCCGGGGCCGCCGACGAAGCTGAGCTCCGGGCCTTACGCCCAACGCAGTGTCGTAGCTTCAGCAGACAGGAATCCTCCATCTGCAAGCTGGACTATACCTCCCGGGTGAGTCCCAGGCCGAAATCCGCGGGCACCGCCGCATCTGATGGGGTGGCTGCCTCGGCCAACGCGACCAACTGGGCCGCGGCGTCCCCTGGGGCCTTGCAATGGCTAGAGCCCAGGGCGCAAGCACATCCACCGCCTGCCGGCAATCAGGATAAACCGTCCGCATTTCCATGCTGTGCCCCCTTACTGTGGATTATGTCAAAGGAGTAATCCTGGAGCACCTCGAGCCAGACGGGACAGCTGACCCAAGGGCTGACTAATCCTCAGCAAATATTGCAGGGCCGCATGGTCGGTTCGGACGGTAAACCATCTGCCGTACAAGTAGGGCCTATACAGTTGGACAAAAAAAACTATGGCCAACAGCTCCCTCCGGGTCACACAATATCGCTGTTCTGTCGCGGACAGAACGCGACTTCCATAGACCACCACCCTTTCAACCCCGTCGACCACCTGAGCCAGGACCGCCCCAATGCCCATGTCACTGGTGTCAGTGTCGAGAAGGAAGGGTTTTGAAAAATCCGGGTACCCCAAGGGCGGCACATCCGCCAAGGCCATGCGAAGCGCCACAAAAGCAGCCTCTCCTCCGCGCCCCAGTGGAATCTTTGGCCTCTGGCGGAAAGCGCGTGCAGCGGCTTCGCAATTGTCACAAAATCACGGACAAACCGACGATAGTACTATGCGAAGCCGACGAAGCTACGCACCTCCACGACAGATGTGGGAGTCGGCCACGTCCGGACACAAGCCGTTTTCTCCGGGTCCGTGGCGACACCTGACGCACTCACAATGTGTCTCAAATACTTCACCGATGGTTGTAGCAAATGGCATTTCTGGGGTTTAAATTTTAAGCCCGCAGCACGCACTTTGACAAACACCGACTCAAGATGCTGCAAGTGCTCGTAAAACGTACAGCCAAAAACAATAACGTCGTCCAAGTAGATTAAACAAAACTCCCACTGCAGCCCCGCCAAGATCATCTACATGAGACACTGGAAGGTGGCGGGCCGAATGAAGACCCATAGGCAGCCGATTGAATTCGAACAACCCCTGGGGCATGCGGAACGCTATCTTTGGTCTAGAGGTCTCGTCCAGTGGCAACTGCCAGAAGCCGGAGAGCAAATCTAGAGTCGAAAAGAACCGCGCATCCAAGAGAACGTCCAGGGAATCGTCCATGCGAGGCAATAGATACGCGTCAGCCACCAAGATCTTGTTCAATTTACGGAAATTGACGCAGAACCGGAAACTCCCGTCCCATTTCATGACTAGCACAATGGGGGCACCCCAAGGGCTAGTGGATGGGGAGATAATGTCCGCTGCCAACATCTCATCGACAGCTGAGCGGACATGCTCTTTTTCCACCGGGCTAAAGCGGTGGGAATTCAGGCGAATAGGGGCCGAGTCGCCCGTATCTATGTGGTGTTCCAAAAGTGTAGTGCGTCCTAGATCGAATTTACTTTGGCTAAACACATCGGTGAACCTCTCGATGAGTTCGCGGAGTCGCTGACGTTCCTCGGGGGACAACGAGTTATTCTCGTTGCGCAACGTGGCGATCCACGATGCGTCAGAATCCCCCGCGTGCATTATGCCCGCCACGATCCCGCCATCCGGGGCAGCGCCCTCAGGTGGAGGAACCGGGGTCGCATGTGCTAGGACGGCGCCGGCCAAGACTACGACCGACATGGGTCCTGGCCCCCCGACACGGCTGTCAAGGCGCCCACCAACCCCTTCGTCCTTGAGAAATAACTCGACGAAGACAGGAGAATACCCATCTCCATGGAGCCCATCTTGAGCGGTCTGAGCAACCTAAGGGGTAGCAAGATTTGCGAGGCCGGCGGCACGGTCACCGCCACCTTATTCAGGGCCCGCACACTAGCGACCAAGGGCAACAGAACGGTAGGCGATTGCAGGAAATGCAACCGCCTTCCTGATGGCATTTCTACACAGCCCTGATCAACAAGAATTTGAATGGGCATTCTAGACAAGAATTCGGTCCCCAAGAGACCAAAATAGGCCCGGCCAACTCAATCTCCTCAACCCGAACCGACGCTATAATGTGGCCCAAGATGCCCAAACTGCCACTGTTCGCTGCGACACAAGCCCCGCGAACTGGCCTTAACGGACCCATGCTGCGGGGTAGCAGCTCGAATATGGCCTCCGAAATAATGGTTGCAGACACCCCCGTATCCACCAAGAGGCGAACTTGCATCCCTTGCACGCATCCCGCCACCGCTGAGGAGCCGGCTGCCGCCGCCACCATTCGGTGCACAAGCGCGACCCAATGGCGAATTTGTTTGGGCCACCCAACGGGTTACAACAACGGTGCACCCGACCTCACCGGGACAATGACATGATGATGGGCCCTAGCCTGGCTAGATGCATGAGGTGAGGGAAGCGGCCGTGTGGGTGATGCGTCGCGACTTGCCTGGGGTCCAGGGCCCGGCTTGCTGAAGGCTCCCGGGGCATTCTGGCAGCCCAGCTCAATGTGGCCCTGCTGGCCACAGCGGAAGCAGGCCATTGTGGCAGTGTCCCGCCGACGGGAAGGTCCCGGCCACCCCCGCTGCTCCGGATGGCGGCCACCCGCCCCTCTCCCGCGACTATCATGCGTCGCCAGAGCTGCGGGGGGGTCCATATCCTGAGAGGCGGCTCCCCCTTCCGGTGCCGGGGCCCCCGCGCACGCCGCCATCCGGGGCTGTTGGCGGAGGGAGAGGTGCGCCTGAATGTTCTCCCCAACGCGATCCCCAACTCCCGTGCCAGGTCGAACATCCTCTCCAGGGCCATCGAGTCCAGCGGCCTGCCCACCACGTCGGGGTACGCGGCATGTGCCAGGGCCAGGAGCGAGCAGCGGAAGGCCAACGGCGATTCCCCCTCTCCCATTGCCGCAGAGATAACTTCAGCCGCGCACTTGACGGCGGCTTGAATACATTGGCCATCTGAATGTACGCCGCCGGAAGCGGAGCCTTATCGGCCAGCGGGATCGACTTAAAGGCCTGCAGCGCCCTCTCATCCAAGCAGGTCGGCAGGGCCCGCAAAGCCTCCTCCATGGGCCAGTCGACGGACATGTACGCCGCGTTGAACTGGTCCTGGAAGGCCAACCAGTCGCCCCCCTTCGCGACGAACGGTGCGACGTGGGGCAACCGGTGCAGCCCATGGCCACACGGCGCGGCTAGGTGTGGAGACCCCTCGGCCCCCGCGGGCCACCCTGCGGACACGGCGTGATGTGACGGCGTTGCGGCCCGCATAGGCCACACCGAAGACGCGGCAAGGGACGGCTGCGTTGTGGCCCCGTAGGCCACACCGGAGATGCGGCGAGGTGCAGCTGAGTTGCGGCCCCTGTGGGCCACCCCGAAGACACAGCAAGGTGCGGCGTCGTTGCGGCACTCGTAGGTCATACCGGCGATGCAGCGACGGGTGGCTGCGCCGTGGCTCCCGCGGCCCACCCCGCCTGCGTGGCGAGGTGCGGAGTCACGGCAGCGGCGGCCTCCGGCGACACGGAGAAGTGCGGAGCCGCGGCGGCATCCGCGGCAAGCTCCGGCGGCGCGGCGATGTGCGGGGCCACAGCGGCACCCGCGGTGAGCTCCGGCGGCGCAGCGATGTGCGGAGCAGCAGCGACGGCCGCTGCCCACCCCAGCGGCGCGGCGAGGACGGCCCCGGCGGATGTACCTGGGGCCCCCCGGGTGGGCACAGCGTGATGTGGAGCCGCGTCGTCGCCGGCGGCTGGCCCCACAGGCGCGGCGTGCAGCGGGACCCCGGCTGCACCAGCGAAGAAGTGCGGTGTCGCGGCGTCCATGGCGCCGACTTGCGGTGTCGCAGCAACAATGGCCGCCACTTGCGGCGTCGCAGCCGGAATGGCGGCCGCTTGCGGTGCCCCAGCCAACATGGCCGCCGCTGGCCACGTCACAGCCAAAATGGCGGCTATCTCCCACGGCGCACCCGTTGGGAAAATGGCGCCAGAATCAAAAGTGGCGGGAGGGAGAATGGTGGGAATCCGCCGCTCCCCTTCCAAGCGTGGGCTGGGCGGCGTTCCCCTCTCATAAATAGCAGCGTGAAGCAGCGTAAGGGACTGGAGGATCAGCTGCAGCTGCCCCGCGAGGGCGCTCTCCGCCCCCGGCGGCGGCACGCTGGCACCGCCATCCCCCGTCTCCTCCCGCTCCATCTGGGTCTCCTCCCCGAGGGCCGTCACCGGGGCCCCGGACTCCGGGGTCGCTGCTGGAGCCTCTTCCATGCCGTCTTCGTCCTCTTCTCGTAGCGGCGGAAGGTTCTTGAGCCGCACGCCCGATTTCGACATGGCGGCGGCAGCGCAGGCACTCTGACACCAGTTGTAAAGAAGTTCCCAGGACGCACTCGGAGACGACGTGAAGGGTTAAGGGCTTTCGCCGTAAGTTTATTATAGTGTTCACAATACACACGGGGGGAACAACTTCCCAGGGGTTAGGGGTCCCGGGCTAGGACCCACTACTTCCCGACACAGCCGGCTGCCCTGTGCTGCCTCCTCTGCGCCGGCCGTGGGTTAATCCAACACGGCCGACCGAGGAGCACAGCCACTTCCAGCCCTGGCTCTGTGCTCTCCCCTAGTCCTACCCCCTTGCCCCTGGCTCCCCGTTCCACCCTACTCCGACCCTTGACTCCAACTATGACCCCCTTTACGTCACGGGCTCTCACACTTATATATATCCCTGTGGGACATGACAACATCCTGCCCCCAGGCGCGTATGACGTCACTTCCCGTGACGCCATCGCCTCCGGAGGCGAGCGTGACGTCATGTCCGCAACTACTCCTCTACACCTATAAATGTCATTCTTTGTCTGTCCGTCTATCTGTCCCTCTGTCCCTCTGTCTGCGTACGCTCGCTTGCGAGGGATTTGACTCTCGGACGGTGGGGTTCATGTCGAAAAAAAATTGCCGGGCGGCACACTCCGAGCCCCGCGGTGGGAATAGGCTATTCTGTTTTCCCATCCATCAACTTTAAAGTAGTTTAATTAACGAATGAATGATATTCATTATTACTTAATTATTTCCTCGCGCCGTTCAGCGCGCGACACAGCACATATTTGCGCATGCACGAAACGCTGACCGAGGGTTGCCCCTGGCAATGCACACACGCCGCCGGAGGAGGTTGGATTCTCATTCCTGTGGACAAGCTACAAAGTGAGTCACGCATATTGACAGCTCCGTTAAAACATAGATGGATATTATGGTCTGGTTCCGTCTGTAAAAGATGTGATTCCGGACATAGAGTATCCTGGCATCTGCAAACTAAGTTGCCTCTGTGGTAGTAGTTACATTGGAGAAACCAAACAACATGTCTCGGACCGCATCTGTGAACACAAAGCAGACCTAAAACACGGTAGGACCAACACCTCGGCCATGGCAGATCACTATTATTATTCAGTAGGCTCACATGACATTGACTTCTCCAAGACAGAGGTTCTCTACAAGCCATCTGGCTACCATGAGAGATGCGTTCATGAGGCTATCCACATATACAAAGACAGAGACAATTCCAACAGAGAAGATGGATTCTGGCTTAGCAATAATTGGAAGGATTTGATAAAACATTTCGGATCTTAATTGATTGTTCACGCTTACGGTGGCTTTCAGACCGCATCCATTATTTTCGTCTCCCCCCCTCCTCTTTTCCGAACATAGATGGACTCGTCCATCTGAACAAACTGTCAAATCGCTCTCCGTGGTGCTAATGTTAAACAAAAAACGCTACTTTTTTTCAAATTTTCTTGCTGTGGTTTTCACACCTGATGATTATTGCTTGTGTTGCAGTAGAAACGTCGTGAGAATTTTATCGTTTTATATTTTCCCCACACAGTTTTCTTTTGTGACCAGGACTTTATGTGAAGGAATGACACAAATGCACACCACGTTTTGTCATTGAAAATAGCTACATTTCTAAATCACTGTCCTTGTCATAAAAGCTAAGTTTGAGGGGAATTATAGCCTTTTTTGTACTCTTGAGGCATAAGCATATAGAGAGTAACACTTACTACCCAGGGACTAAATAAATCATAACTTTTTTGTTACACAGTGTTTATTAACGTTACAAAATTTGATCTTTTTAGACTTTGTTATTATTTAAATAAATAAATCAGGTTATGCTTTCGCTCCAGCTTATTCACACTCTCCCCCTCTGTGCGGGGGTTGGTCAGTGAGATTGTGTTTATTCGGGTTAATTTGTGTGCATCTGGACATAGTTACAGGTCACATAAGTTTATTTATTATTATTAGCTTGTAGATTTTTTTCCACTTTCGCTCGCGGCTAATTAAAAAAACAAAATGGCGGCACATTCTTATCGTACTTATTTTATTATTTAGAAAACGGGTTGCTTTTATTTATTATTTGCCTCTTTCGGTAAAGTCACGTATATAGAAACATAACAATAAATTTGGTTTGTTTTAAGAAATGTTTTAATGTGTGTACATCCAAGTGTGTGCGCTTGTTCGTCCATGTGTGTGTGAGTCCATGTATGTGTGTCAGTCCATGTGTGTGTGTCAGTCCATGTGTGTGTGTCAGTCCATGTGTGTGTCAGTCCATGTGTGTGTGTCAGTCCATGTGTGTGTCAGTCCATGTGTGTGTGTCAGTCCATGTGTGTGTCAGTCCATGTGTGTGTGTCAGTCCATGTATGTGTCAGTCCATGTGTGTGTGTGTGTCAGTCCATGTGTGTGTCAGTCCATGTGTGTGTCAGTCCATGTATGTGTGTCAGTCCATGTGTGTGTGTGAGTCCATGTGTGTGTGTCAGTCCATGTGTGTGTCAGTCCATGTGTGTGTCAGTCCATGTGTGTGTGTCAGTCCATGTGTGTGTGTCAGTCCATGTGTGTGTCAGTCCATGTGTGTGTCAGTCCATGTATGTGTGTCAGTCCATGTGTGTGTGTGAGTCCATGTGTGTGTGTCAGTCCATGTGTGTGTGTCAGTCCATGTGTGTGTCAGTCCATGTATGTGTGTCAGTCCATGTGTGTGTGTCAGTCCATGTGTGTGTCAGTCCATGTGTGTGTGTCAGTCCATGTGTGTGTGTCAGTCCATGTGTGTGTCAGTCCGTGTGTGTGTGTCAGTCCATGTGTGTGTGTCAGTCCGTGTGTGTGTGTCAGTCCATGTGTGTGTCAGTCCATGTGTGTGTGTCAGTCCATGTGTGTGTCAGTCCATGTGTGTGTCAGTCCATGTATGTGTGTCAGTCCGTGTGTGTGTGTCAGTCCATGTGTGTGTCAGTCCATGTGTGTGTGTCAGTCCATGTGTGTGTCAGTCCATGTGTGTGTGTCAGTCCATGTGTGTGTCAGTCCATGTGTGTGTGTCAGTCCATGTGTGTGTCAGTCCATGTGTGTGTGTCAGTCCATGTGTGTGTGTCAGTCCATGTATGTGTGTCAGTCCATGTGTGTGTGACGGGTACGGTACACGAGGGGGTAGGTGGCCAACACCACGCCCGACCGCCTTTGTCTCCCCATTGGCGATAATTTTCTATTTAACTATTTCTCTTTTAAAATAATTATATTTCGCCTTCGTTATACTATATTAACACTTGTCCCCTCAGTACGGGACTTGAGCAGTGAGGTTCTGTTAATTCGCTTTTATCGCTGTGCATCTGTTCATAGTTACAGGTAAGCTCAGTTAATTTATTACGAGTTTACTTTTTTAAATGTAACCCTTTTGTTCGCGGCAAATTTTAAAAACTAAATGGTGGCAACAACCTCATTAACCTACTTTTTTACGAGTGGCTTTTACTTTTTCTATGGTACTTTCGCTCAAGTCACGTAAATTGCAAATTTATAATAGAAAAGAAATGCGAGTTAACAATTAATTCTTACTAATAATCCACAAAGATTAAACTACTAAATATCCACTTATGTCGACTGCAGCCTGCTTCTTTATCAGAGTTAATGTACTGGTAGTCTATAATGTGGACTGTTGCCTGGTTATTAAGGTGAGTGTACTGGAAGTCTAAACTGTGGACTGTTGGCTGCTTATTAAGTAAGGTGAGCGTACTGGTAGTCTATATTGTAGATTTATTCTTGATGCTTTTTTATGGATTTAATTTGTTTGGTTTGCTAAGGTCACGCTAATTACTTATATGTAGTACTGTGATGGTGATTTTAATGATATTGTGCTAAATAAATACTACTTTTTTATAGTTGATTACATTTGGTATTTCATTTTCTTATATTGTCGGAAAAATCAACCATTGCAAATTTGCTGTACTGCAGCTTTTAATTTAACATTGAGCTGTAGGAGCGAGCACAATAATATGAGGTTTTTTGGTAGAGATTGTTTGCATTACATTCACATATAAGAAATAATATTTGCTTCATATTTTTATGGTCATTTTTGTTATTTGCCTAATTGATGGTATATTACAATTCTTGGATTATAATATCTTGCAATATTTTATTCTTTTCGTTCTACAGTATTATCACAGTGGCTGACTAGCATTTAGTATTAAATGCTCTACATAAATACTATTACATAGTTTGGTTAAATGTTTCATCTTTCGGACATTTTTTATTTAATGTAAAATCTTTCAGATGTTATGTGTTTACTGTGCTTTGCATATGATACGCAAGTGTTAACATTTTTGACATTCCGTTGGACACTGTGTAGGTGAGACAGATTTACAGCTCCCTTAAAACACATAAATGTTTAAGTTTAATAAATCGTTTTTTCTGTTATTTTATATTCACTGCTAGGGATTAAACTAGATTTCATGATTGTAAATATATTCACAGTTAAGAGTTTGATATATTTTATACACTATTTTTCTAATTTGTTTAATATTGTTAATCGGACATTTTTCTCTAATATTAACACTTCCACTCAATCCCGTCAATACAGGAATTGAGCCGTTAGGTGATGTGCATTCCGTTTGATTGCTGTGCATTTACACATATTTACAGGTAAGAAAATGTATTTATTGATGAATTTGATTTTTCTTATTTCATCCTTTTGCTCGTGGCAAATTTATTAAACAAAATGGTGGCTAAAATATATTTAACATTATTTTATTTTTTATTAACAATTGCATTTAACTTGTTGGGTTTGCTTGGTTCAGGCTTATTTATTTTTTATAGGTTAGATAGTAAAATATTACGGTTTTTTATGATAGTTGATTACATTTAGTGCTTTATTTTGTTATATTGTTTGCTAAATTAACCATTACTAAATGGACGTCCTGCAGCTTTAATTTCAACATTGAGCTGATAGAGAGAGCACAATTAATTTTGTATTTGTGGAACAGTTTCTTTTCATTCAGATATAAAAAAGATTACTTCTATATATTTATGTAAATTATCATTCATTGCCAAATATGTTACTTTAACAATATTGTATGCTAATATGTTACTTCACTTGTGCATTGTTATCAGTGCTTGACTTTTATAGAGTGTTTTGAAAATACTATACATGTTTCTAGAATATAGTTTTACTAAATGTTACATATTTAAGACGTAGGTTTTATTTTACATCTTTCAGATGTCATATGTTGAATGTGTATTACATCTGATTAGCAGGTCTTATCATTATTGAGAATTCGGGTGGACACGACAGGCAACACACAGATTTACAACTTCTTTAAAACATAGTTAACTATTACCTTTTTTATTTAAAGCTTTCGTGACTGCAGTAATTCATATTCTTAGCTCTTTCGGTAAAGTCACGTTGAAGGAAAACAATAAAATAATAAATATATAAAACAATACAAATTCTCACGACGTTTCGACCATAACACAAACGGTCGTCATCAGGTGTGTCGGTTTGCATTAATTTAATACACCGTTTTAAAATAAATAAATTAATGGAAACCGACACACCTGATGACGACCGTTTGTCTTATGGTCGAAACGTCGTGAGAATTTTTATTGTTATATATATATTATTGTATTGTTTCCCTTCAACGTGACTTTACCGAAAGAGCTAAGAATATGTATTACCTTTTTATTTATATTATTGCTATTTTTATATTAACTGACAGGGATTAAGCAATGTTATTTTTCTGATGAATTTTTAGGATAGTCAATATATTCAGAGTTAAGAGGTTGATATTTAAACACGATTTTTATCATTTAAGACATTGTTTCCGTCATGGTTCTAGAATACAGTGGTACCTCGGAGATCGAACTTAATTCGTTCCAAAACCGTGTTCGAACACCGAATTGTCGAACACCGAATCAATTTTCCCCATAAGCATGAATGGAAATAGCATTAATTGGTTCCCCACCCAAGGATGCTATTATGGGCCATTTTTACACAAAGTTTACAATATTAAAATACAGTACAGTACATAAAAGCATAAAAAAAAACAAGAAACACAGCTATAATTTATAGAATAAATCAGGGGCGGAGCCAGGATTTCAGGCCGGGGTGACATTCAACAAATTTTAATTTCAATAATGATTAGAGTCAGGCTGTTGAACTCGACGCCATCGGTTGGCGACACACTCTGACAATGCAGTTGCATGGAGTCCGCCAGACCGAGTGTCGTACACTTACACGCAGAATGTCACCCCTGTCACCCCCCCTGACTCCACCCCTGGAATAAATGAACATTGAACTTCACTTTACGTGTAGTAAGGAGAGTGGATTGCTTGAGTGGAAGGTGGTGAGGAGGGGAGGAGGAGGTGTCAGTGTTGCTTGGAAGGGGAGTCCCCCTCCATAAACACGTTGGGTAACTGCCCTTCTGGGGTTCTTTCTTCTCTTTGCCTTTTTTCTAGCACTGTGATTCACTTGAGGGCCTTTTTACTAAAAACTGATCAAGAGAGGATTGTTTCTGCCTCTGTTTTAAGATGTTTCTGAAATAGCTCACAGAATTATCATTATAAAAATCGCCTGCTCTGCTGGCTACTGCCTTATCTGGATGATATTTTTCTACAAAATCGTGTAACTCAGCCCATTTTGCCATTATTTCCTTTATCTGTGAACTAGGGGCAGGATCCCTTCCCTCCTCCTCTGAAGACATGTCCTCTATTGCTATCTGTTGCTGCTCATCGTGAAGGTGTTGGAGTTCCTCTGTCGTCAGTGCTGTGTCATGGTCCTTCACCAATTCCTCAACATCTTCATCATCAACTTCCAAGCTCATGGACTTGCCTAAATAAACAATATTCTCGACCACAGGCTCAGTCTCAGGCTCAGGTTCAAAGCCTTCAAAGTCCCTCTCTGCTACACAGTCTGGCCACAACTTCCTCCAGGCAGAGTTCATTGTCCTGGAAGACACTTCCATCCAGGCTTTGTCAATGAGATTTAGAGCGTGGAAAATGTTAAAGTGGTTCTTCCAGAACTCTTTAAGTGTTAACTGTGTATCAGAGGTGACCTCAAAACACCTTTGAAAAAGGGCTTTCGTGTAGAGTTTTTTAAAGTTAGAAATTACCTGTTGGTCCATCGGCTAGATGAGAGGAGTCGTTTGGGGGGCAGGAACTTTACAGTGATAAAGGAAAACTCCCCTGACAACTCTTCCTCCAAGCCGGGAGGGTGAGCAGGGGCATTGTCCATGACGAGGAGGGCCTTAAGTGGCAACTGTTTCTCCTTGAGGTATTTTCTCACACTAGGCCCAAACTCTTTATGTACCCACTCAATGAAGAACTGCCTAGTTACCCAGGTGTTATTGTTGGTCCTCCACATCACGTGTAACTTGTCATTCATCACGTTGTTCTTCTTGAAAACCCTGGGGTTTTCGGAATGGTAAACAAGTAGGGGCTTCACCTTAAAGTCCCTGCTTGCATTCCCACACAGCAACAGAGTTAGCCTATCTTTCATAGGTTTATGCCCAGCCAAGGCCTTCTCTTCCTGGGTGATGTAAGTCCTTCTTGGAATTTTCTTCCAAAAGAGCCCAGTTTCGTCGCAGTTGAAAACTTGTTGAGGAATAAAGCTGTTCACATCAACGAAGCGTTTAAATTCCACAATATATTTCTCAGCAGCTGCTTGGTCTGAACTGGCAGCCTCCCCATGCCTTACAACACTATGAATGCCACATCTCTTTTTAAATGTATCAAGCCAGCCTCGGCTAGCCTTAAAAAAGTCACTAGAATCTGCATCATCATTTGTTCCTGGGGTGTTTTTAATGAGGTCTGAATGTATTTGCTTTACCTTTTCACATATAGTGGCCTCTGAAACGCTATCACCCGCCAACTGTTTTTCGTTTATCCAAATTAATAACAATTTCTCAACTTCCTCGATGGTCTTACTTCTTTGTTTAGATAGAGATGACACTCCTTTTGCTACATTAGCTTCTTTCATGGCTTCTTTATTTTTCAAAATCGTGCAGATTGTCGATTTCGGTATACCATACTCTTTGGAGATGTCGGTCACGCGGACACCTCTTTCTGCCTTTTCAATGATCTCTTTTCTTAGTTCTATCGTGGTTCTCGAAACCTTCTTTTTGGCTTATTACTGCTACTAACCTTTTTAGGAGCCATTGTGTACAGATAAACACGAAAAAACACTAAAATAAATGAAATTAATGAAAAAGTTAACGGAACGATGTTTTGCGGGTCTGCACTGGGCGAGAGCTACGTGTAAACTGGGTCATTCACCTTTGTCTCGGTTGCCCTGGCTACGCGTCTCGGCCTAAACAGGTGCTTTCCAGTTGTTCGACCTCTGAATTTTTGTTCGATGTCCAGGGCAAAAAATGGTCGAAAATTTTGTTTGATCACCGAATTGTTCGAGTTCTGGGGCGTTCGATCTCCGAGGTACCAATGTATTTGCACTCTATCCCGTCCAGTGGTTGAGCAGTGCGGTGATGTGAATTGCCTTTGATTGGTGCGCATCTGCTCATATTCAAAGATGCACGAATTCTCCTCTGAAGAACACTTGGAAGTAAAAATCACAGGAGGAGAGAGATAGGCCAGGCCGATTACGCTAACAAGCCTGCTGAGTGGTGACGGGAGTGAGGTTTTCCTTCGCGACAAAAATGCCAAAAAGAAAAAAATCAAGCCTCTCCAAAAAAAACAAAGAGAGTGGCGATGTACCATGCAAAACAAACACTGCAGGAGCAGCAACGTTCTCAAATAAACAACGAAGTAACCTCAGTAGCACAGGCTGAGGAAACTGAAGAGCAGCATGCACAAAAACAAGCAACTGACTGCACAGCCACTGCAGCAACCCAAGCTGAGGTCAATCCTGGACAGTGTACGTCTCGACAAACCAGAATCCACACATGCACTGCAGCAGCACGGGTTGAAGAAAGCCCTGAACAACGTGCATCTCGACAAGCCAGGGACCGCACAGTCTCCGCAGCAGCACGGGTTGAAGAAAACCCTAAATAACGCACATCTCGACAAGCCAGGGGCAGCACAGTCACCGCAGAAGCACAGGTTGAAGAAAACCCTGAACATCGTGCATCTTGACAAGCCAGGGAACGCACAGTCTCCGCAGTAGCATGGGCTGAGGAACCACAACATCATAAAATGGTGCGCCAGAGGCAAGTCCGTCATGCTGCTGCATTGAGAATAATAAGAAATAACCCAGACTGGAACAGAGCAGCTTTTATTTACCAACCAGAGATCGATTATCAATCCATGGTGATATTAGGCTGTATGTCAATTACTTGCGCAGAATGTGGTGCTAAAAAGTTGAAAGAAGAATCCAAGGGAATGTGCTGCAGTGATGAAAAAGTCAAACTTTGCCTTGGGCAGACGCCCCCCAAGCCACTCAAATCCTTGGTATCTGGTCATACCCTTGAGCCTAAACACTTTCTGACCAACATCAGGAAGTACAATTCCTGCATTCAAATGACTTCTTTTTGTGCGACTAAGGAGATAGTGGAGCCAGGATTTATGCCCACTTTCAAAGTTCAAGGCCATGTCTATCATCGAATCAGATCCATTCAGCCATTGACTGGCGAAGAGCCAAAGTTTCTTCAGATATACTTCATGGGAGATGAAGGTCAGCAAGGCAACCAGCGATGCAGCAATGTTCCTGGTGCCAGACTAGAAATGTCCTCTCCCTCCAAGGGATGCTCAACCAAGAATTTGTTGGTCCAAACATGCAGCACAACAAGTCACCTCTAATGATTATCAGGTTGTAATCAGTGCATCCAAGGTCCCAAGTGGGGAGCATGCACGGAGGTTCAATGCCCCAACTTGTGGTGAGGTTGCTGTTCTTGTGGTGGGTGTTGTATATATACAGTGAGGGAAAAAAATATTTGATCCCCTGCTGATTTTGTACGTTTGCCCACTGACAAATAAATTATCAGTCTATAATTTTAATGGTAGGTTTATTTGAACAGTGAGAGACAGAATAACAATAAAAAAAATCCAGAAAAACTCATGTAAAAAATGTTATAAATTGATTTGCATTTTAATGAGGGAAATAAGTATTTGACCCCCTCTCAATCAGAAAGATTTCTGGCTCCCAGGTGTCTTTTATACAGGTAACGAGCTGAGATTAGGAGCACACTCTTAAAGGGAGTGCTCGTTTGATTTCTCCAATGTAACTACTACCACAGAGGCAACTTAGTTTGTAGACGCCAGGGTACTGTATGTCCGGAATCACATGGACTGCTAAAAAAAATGGAAGCGACGTGCTGGTGACGGTGAATCTGATGCCTTGGGAAGAGTCTACACAGTTCATCCCAACAATCAGGAGTGCTACTTTCTGCGAATGCTTCTCCATGTTGTGAAAGGGCCAAAATCTTCGCATGACCTCAAAACAGTGGAAGGAGTTGTTCGTGAAACATTAGGGAAGCTTGCAATCGTCGTGGAATTCTTGTGGATGATCAGCATCTTGATGAAGCTATGACAGAGGCTTCTGTTAGTCAGTCCCCTTCTCAACTCAGATTGCTCTTCTGCATATTTTTTCAAGTTTGCAGCCCATCTAACCCCATGGGACTCTGGGAAAAATACAAAGAAGGCATGAGTGAGGACATCCTCCACAGAGCTCAACAAGAAAATCCCAACCTTGCGGTGAAATTTTCTGATGTCATCTTTAACCAGGCACTCATCCTCCTTGAAGACAAACTTCACTCCATTGGTGGAAAAGACCTCGTCTTTTGGACTACCAACACCCTCCAGGGACAATCTGCATGCCCTTGCCCAAGAGATCCTATGTGAAATATCCTATGATGGTTTAGAGCTTCTTAAATTTATTGAGGGAAATGAACCAAAGCTGATGGATGTACAAAGAGAAGCCTACACGAAAATCTTGGAAGACATTGAGTCTAAAAATGGAGGCATATTTTTTGTGTACCGAGCACGATTCCCACTGCAATCCGGACAACACGAGTTCCATCAGACGTTGGAAGGTGGCCGGCGCGGAGTGGAGCCCCATCGGAAGCATGTTAAAATGGAACAATCCCTGTGGTGTTCGGAAGGCAGTTTTCGGCTTAGACTCCTCGTCCAGGGGCAATTGCCAAAAGCCCGACAAGAGGTCGAGGGTCGAGTAAAATTTTGCGCTGGACAGGGCATCTAACGAATCATCAATGCGTGGAAGCGGGTACGCATTCGCAACGGACATCTTATTGAGTTTGCGATAGTCGACGCAAAATCGCAGGGACCCGTCGCGTTTCTTAATCAGTACGATGGGAGCCCCCCATGGGCTGGAAGGAGAAACGATCTCCTGTTCCAACATTTCATCCACGGTTTGCCTAATAAAATCTTTTTCCAGCGGACTCATGCAATGGGAATTTAGGCGAATCGGGGGTGCATCCCTTGTCTCTATGTGATGCCGCAACAGGGACGTACAACCAACATATTTTCCCGAACTGAAAACATCCCTAAACTCCAAAAGCAGCTCGTGGAGACGCGGCCGCTGCTCAGGCGTCAGATCGTGGTTCTGAATATACAAATCCCACAACCAGTCCGGTTCTTCGTCGCTCGGCGGCAATGCATCCCCACCACTCGTTGCCAAGCACACCTCCATGTCCGAACTCAGCGCTGCCATCGCATGCGCTAGCGTGGTACCTTCTTGAATGACAATGGGCTCGTGCCCCGCATTGACAATCTGCATAAATGGGTCACAATTTGCCGGCACCATCGTCAAAGCCCCGACCAAGGAGGGCGTCCGTGACACAGCGTTGGAAGGTGTCAGCAATATTCCCCCCGCCGGATTATCTAAAGGCAAGCCCTTTTTGAAACGCAGCAGCACGAGCATCTGCGTGGCAGGCAGAACACGCACTATGCGACTAACCACGGCCTGCACCACGGCGTTTGCCGCTGTGAATTTAGACGGGGTTCCCAAAAATTTATGACATTTCCCAGACGGCAATTCCAAACAACCCTTCTCTATGGAGATCTTGAGCGGCATCCTCTGCAAAAAATCCGTACCCAGCAAACACGGTACCGCCAAGGCCGTGGAAACCAAAATATACCCTGTCATGCACACCTCCCTGATCTGGATTGTTGCGAGCATGCGGCCCAAAATCCCGAGGCTAACCCCATTTGCCGCTATACATGGCCCGTCAACCGGTTCCAAGGCCTGGGGTGAGGTTGGCAAACGAGCTAAAAGTTTGTAAGGAGATGAGGGTCGCCGAAACCCCGGTATCGACAATGACCCTGACCATCACCCCTTGAACAAGCACCATCACGTCCGACGAGCCCGGCGCGGCACCCAAAACGTGATGTACCAACGCGCCCCATACAACATTGCCATGCGAGCCGTACGAATGAGTGGTTACAAGGTGAGGCGGCGCGGATGGGTGATGTGGGGGAAACGGCCGTGTATTGAATGTATCACAACTTGCCTGTGAATCTCGGAGCGAGGGAAATCCCTGGTTGCAGTCGCTCGGCACCCTTGGAAAAGCGCCCCTGCGTCGCCAGCAGTCACGGGCGAGATGTCCTCACCGTCCGCACTCGTAGCACATCCGCTGCGCGCCACCTCCGTACATCGTGGGGTGGCGGGGCAGGCTCGTAAGCGGCAATCCGGCCGCCGCTGCAGCCGGCCGTGGCTCCTCCAGCTCCACCGCGCACCCGGACACGTTGGCACTCATCATCGGAAGCTGTGCCCCCGCCACCGGTGGTTCGTCGCGGAGGTCCAGGTTGGTTTCGATGTTTCTGGCGATCTGTAAAGATGACATGTCGTCGTCGTTGTTGCTGTCGGGTAACGAAAGGACTACTCGTAGCTCCTTCGCCATCAGCAATAGCGTCTCCTGGGCCAGAGAGTCTAGGGCCGCCTGGTCCATCGCCGGGTAGGCGAGGGCCAACAGCGCGCTGCGGAACGCGAGGGGAGATTCTGTGTCATCCCGCTTCCTTTGCTGAAATTTATGTTTGGCGACCAAACACGGCTCATACACGGCCTGCATCACTGCGAATGCCGCCGCCAGCGATGCCCGATCGTCGGCAGGAATCCCGTAGAACGTCGCCAGCGATTCGTCATCGAGGGCAGTCGGCAGGGTCCACAGCGCGTCACTCTCCATCTAGTCGAGTGATTGATATGCCGCTCGTAAACGTCGCGTGAAGACCGTCCAATCGCCAACCTTGGCCTCGAAGTGTTGGACGTGAAGCCGCCGTCTCGAACCCGGGGGTGGTGACCCCGGCGCCCGGCGCCCCATCGGCGCCCGGCTCTGCTTGCAGTGCCGCGGGAGATGTGGATCCGTCGTCGGCGTTTCCTGGCGGCACGGGATCAGGCGAGGGCTGGCTTGGCACCATCAGCAACGCCCGTTCTGTCGCCATGAAGCGGTCGAATGCCTCCATCAGCGTCGCCAGCCTGGCCTCCCACTGGGTCATGAGGGCCCACCATTCATGAGCCGGCCCCAGGGTCTCGGCCCCGCTTAGTCCGTCCTCCCACCCCACAGATACCTGGTCGCCCAGGTCCGCCGGGGGAGCGGCACCCTCTTGCCCTGACGCGGGAATCACGTCTATGTCGTTGCTGTCGTCAGCACGTTCTTTCTCTTAGCCGATTTCTTTGACATGTCGGGGTGGTTCCGTAGTCACTCCTGACACCAAATGTAGTGGTCGACTTCACACGGACAACTTATTTTCTCCGACACCACTTTTATTACAACTCTACACATTACGCCTGTGACTTTATCATTTCTCTGCTCGCCGCAGCTCACTCGCCGCGCTCTGCTTGTCTTGCTCGCTCCGCTCCCTTCCCTATCTCTCACTGTCTCTCCGCGTCGTCTGTCTCTCTCCGTCGCTGTCTCTGTCTCTCTCCATCGCTGTCTCACTCCGTCGCTGTCTCACTCTGTCTCTCCGTCTCACTCTGTCTTTGTCTCACTCAGTCACTGTCTCACTCTGCATCTCACTCTCGATCTGCCTCTGTCTCACTCTGTCTCCGTCCCACTCTATATCTCTCTCTCACTCTGTCTCTGTCTCACTCTGTGTCTGTCCCACTCCGTATCTATTTCGCTCTGTCTCTGTCTCACTCTGTCTCTGTCCTACTCTGTATCTCTCCCTGTCTCTCCTTGTCTCTGTCTTGTCTATATCTCTCTCTGTCTCTATATCGTCTCTGTCTCTCTCTCTGTCTCTCCTTGTCTCCGCCTTGTCTCTGTCTTGTCTCTCTTTCTGTCGCTCCTTATCTCTGTTCCACTGCTAGCCTGTTCTGTCTCTTATGTCTTCTCTCCGTCTCTCCCCGACCTGCTTCGTTCCAGTCCCAGCGACAACTCAACTCCGCTGTCCCGTCCCCCGAATATATCCCCGTTCCCATCAACTACCAATTAATTAGGCGGCGTGCTCACGACGCCTCGTGTCCCTCGCACCTGTCGCTATCACCCCCCATCTCCAGACACTTCGGCGTCACTCTGGCCCTGACAACAACACCTGGCCAATCACAGCCATATATCGCGTACCAACTTAATTGGGCCGTTTCCCTTTTACCGTCCCCGTTGCCGCACCTGCCCGGCCCGACATGACCCCACTGTCCATAACTCACGCGTCTTTACCATCCACCCTGTATGCGCATATTAATCCACTACACTACTATAAAGTCGGTAGATACTACTGTAGGCCCAGTAAATACTACTACGGTCAGTAGTTACTACAGTCAGTAAATACTACTATACAGTCAGTAGCTACTACTGGCTCAGTAGATACTACTGTACAGTCAGTAGATACAACTATAGAGTCAATAGATACTACTTACTCTGTTGTATGTAGGTTTGTAGGTATATATACCTACGAGGGGGTAAAGATATTTTTTGAGGGGGGGGGGGTCCACAATTTTTGGAAACCTTTTAGATCAACTATTTACCCCCACTTTCTATAACTTTGTGGACTTGTGCAAGCTTCTTATAATTTTGTTTGTGCAGAAATGGACAAACGGCCCACCAGGCTTTCACAATACCTTAGTGTCTGTGTATGTACTGTATATGTAAGGTTTTTAAGAGAAGTTTTGAAATATATTTTTCGCCTGGGCAACGCCGGGTACTTCCCGCTAGTACATATATAAACAACCAGCTCTGTCATTCTATCACTCTGTGACTGTGATTAACGCGGCACGGATTGGTTGAAGTGCGTCACGTGACCACGAGCAAGCAGCCAACCAGAGGTGTGCCCCTCCCAAACATGTACGCTTCCGGATTGGTTGAAGTGCGTCACGTGACCGCGAGCAACAGACGGGTGAGTGAGAGTGAGGAGACGACTGAGTGACAGTGAGGATACGGGTGAGTGACAGTGAGGAGATAGGTGAGTGACAGTGATGAGACGGGTGAATGACAGTGAGGAGACGGTTGAGTGAGAGTGAGGAGACGGGTGACAGTGAGGAGATGGGTGAGTGAGAGTGAGGAGACGGGTGAGTGAGAGTGAGGAGACGGGTGAGTGAGAGTGAGGAGATGGGTGAGTGAGAGTGAGGTAGAGCCGTGCTCTGTCCACTGCTGCCCTGAGGCAGAGCCGCGCTCTCTCCGCTGCTGCCCTGAGGCAGGGCCGTGCTACGACCACTGCTGCCCTGAGGGAGCCCCGTGCTCTCCTCTGATGGCCGCCTGAGGCTCGCGCTCCCGGGGTGCGCTCCCAGCAGCGGCTGGCGGGGCCGTTTGTGAGGGGGCCGGGGGAGCCGAGGGAGCCGATGGAGGGAGCCGATGGAGCCGAGGGGGCCGGGTGAGCCCCCTAACAACCTAGTCTATTATGTTAAGTCAGCTTGGTCTTTTCAATGTACTAGAGATAACACGGGCAACCGGCTGTCAAAACATTGCAAAACTCGATACAAAAAGCAGTTTCACTTGAACACCTGGGCACATCGATATGTGAGGCCAGAACAGTTGCTTGGGAAATCACTCCCTTCCGTTCATCTGTTGAGGTCTCAACAATGCCAAATATACAGAGTTAACAATACCTAAATGTAGATATATCCAGTTAAATCATGACATCAATTAGAATTTTCAGAGATATTTAGTTGCGCTGGTAAGTTATGGCATTTCGGATTTTCCTGTTTATTCCCTGTCCCCCCCTGTCTCCAAAATGTACGAACCTTGCCAGAATATCGACAAGGAACTCAGTGATGTGCTCATTATATGTTTATTTTTGTTCACGATGGTGTTCACATTTATCTACAAATCATGATGCACATTGATAAGTTGAAGAGTGTGTTGGTAGTCCCTTTCCGAGCTGTCAATACAACACGCAGGGCGTGGAGAGGTTTTGATTACAGCAGGGCAATCGAAATGAATTGACACAGCATGCACGTGTGTCTACCCAGCACCGCCCTGTCCCTCTCCTCCCGTGAATCGTAACGAGGGAGACAGGTCGGCTAAATTTACCAGCAAAAATGAAAGTTCGGAGACGATGGGATGATACTCTGCGTTGTGTTCCGTTCTCCCGAGAAGTGGGCGATTCCACAACAGATGAGCACCACAGCTTTGTCAGGGGCCGTCCATAAATAGCGTCACGCGATTTTGGACGATTTTTGACCCCCCCTTCCTCGTCACACGGCGTCACAAAAGTCAGACCCCCCTCGAATATGACGTCACAAAGCTCTCACCCCTCCCCCCCCAAAAACATGCTTCAAATCGCTTTAAACTATTGTCATTGTAGTGCGTATTTAATGTGGCGCTGCACTCTGATGTTGTAGGAGAAAACATTTATTAAAAAGTCTATTTAACTAAGTAGAACGTGTTGTCTATATTTATTTAAAGTTGCGCATTTTGATGTGACGTCACATTCCTCAACCTCCCCCCCTCGTCACACCCCGTCACAAATGTCTGACCCCCCCCCCCACCCCCAGGTGCGTGACGTCATTTATGGACGGCCCTTTATTTATTAATGTTCTTCCAAGGGGTATTTGCATATTCGCAATCGTGACCAGACACAACCTATCACCTTCCACGTCACACAAAACCTCAGCTCTGTCCCTCAGCACGGAGTCCACCCAAATCTCAATGATGATAACAACCGCGTATCATATCTTTGAACATTTGACGTACATTATTTAACAAACATTTAACGAGAAAAATTTCATCAGCAGCGGACCGAGCATGGCTCTGTCCCAGGGCAGCAGTGGAGAGAGCGCGGCTCTCCCTCAGGGCAGCAGTGGAGATAGCGCGGCTCTCCCTCAGGGCAGCAGTGGACAGAGCACGGCTTTCCCTCAGGGCAGCAGTGGAGACAGCGCGGCTCTCCCTCAAGTCAGCAGTGGAGAGCACGGGGGTCCCTCAGGGTAGCCGTGGACGGAGCACGGCTCTGCCTCACTCTCACCCGTCTCCACACTCTCACTCAGCCGTCTCCTCACTGTCACCCGTCTCCTCACTCTCACTCACCCGTCTGTTGCTCGGGGTCACGTGACACACTTCAACCAATCCGGGGACGGACATAATTGGGAGGGGCGCACCTCTGGTTGGCTGCTTGCTTGCGGTCACGTGACGCACTTCAATCCGTGCCGCGTTAATCACAGTCACTGAGTGACAGAATGTCAGAGCTTGGTGTTTATATATATGTATAATAAAGCATTTTTTTCTATCTAATTATATGAATGTGTAAATTATGGAAATCATGTTTAACTGACAATAAACATAAACTCTGCCAAAACACATTTTGCGCACCCTGTGAGCTTAATGTTACATTTAAGTTCTAAGTCGGCCATCGTGTGCATTCCCAATGAACAACAAAATCACATCACTTGTTATCAATTATCACAAAACAAATTTTAATCATTAAAACACACCAATCATCTCATTGTTTTTTTCGGTAAAGTCACGTATGTAGAAATACAATTAAATTTTATTAAAACAAAAAACAATCACGACGTTGCGATCACAACGCAAGCGATCTTCATCAGGTGTCAAGAACAAATCACGGAGGTAAATACAACAAAAAGATGAGAGACGAGAATTCAACAAACCTGAAAAAAACATTACGTGAAGCACATCCAGTCAGGCAAACAACACAGACACTTCCTGGCGGACCACGAATTTCAGAAGAGTGTTAAATTTCGTGTTCAACCTTTGTATTGCACATACCAGCATAGATAGAATGAAAAATACGAGGTACACGGTCAGTAGAAATACATATACAAGTCCACCAAGAGGTAAGGAGGGAGGAAAGATGGACAGGGAGGCAGATAGAGAGGGGGCGGGGGGGGGAGGGATGAACAGAAGCTTAAATAGGAAATACGGTTGGAGGGGGGGAGGGGCCAGAGCAAGAGCAGCAGCTCAAACACGCACATCTTACACATACAAAACGGCAGCTCAAAAAAGGACCACCTCTTGTAAATACAAAACAGCAGCTCAAAAATGACCACCTCTTGTAAATACAAAACGGCAGGTCAAAAAAGGCCACATCTTACACTTAATTACGACGGTAACTTCCCCGTAGAAGTGTGATAATAAAGTATTGAAGCTTTCGTGACTGCATAAAATTACTCATTGGTTTTTTTCGGTAAAGTCACGTATGTAGAAATACAATAAAATTATATTAAAACAAAAAACAATCACGACGTTTCGATCACAACGCAAGCGATCTTCATCAGGTGTCAAGAACAAATCACGGAGGTAAATACAACAAAAAGATGAGAAACGAGAATTCAACAAACCTGAAAAAACATTATGTGAAGCACATCCAGTCAGGCAAACAACACTGTTAGACACTTCCTGGCGGGCCACGAATTTCAGAAGAGTGTTAAATTTCGTGTTCAACCTTTGGATTGCACATACCAGCATAGATAGAATGAAAAATACGAGGTAAATGGTCAGTAGAAATACATATACAAGTCCACCAAGAGGTAAGGAGGGAGGAAAGACGGACAGGGAGGCAGATATGTATTTCTACTGACCGTGTACCTCGTATTTTTCATTCTATCTATGCTGGTATGTGCAATCCAAAGGTTGAACACGAAATTTAACACTCTTCTGAAATTCGTGGTCTGCCAGGAAGTGTCTAACTGTGTTGTTTGCCTGACTGGATGTGCTTCACATAATGTTTTTTCAGGTTTGTTGAATTCTCGTCTCTCATCTTTTTGTTGTATTTACCTCCGTGATTTGTTCTTGACACCTGATGAAGATCGCTTGCATTGTGATCGAAACGTCATGATTGT
Source organism: Petromyzon marinus (assembly GCF_048934315.1). Lineage (NCBI taxonomy): Eukaryota > Metazoa > Chordata > Hyperoartia > Petromyzontiformes > Petromyzontidae > Petromyzon > Petromyzon marinus. The sequence continues at coordinate 5,902,699 of NC_133721.1, read as the reverse complement.
TTTAGTTTTAATATAATTTTTTTGTATTTCTACATACGTGACTTTACCGAAAAAACCAATGAGTAATTTTATGCAGTCACGAAAGCTTTAATACTTTATTATCACACTTCTACGGGGAAGTTACCGTTGTAATTACGTGTAAGATGTGCCCTTTTTTGAGCTGCCGTTTTGTATTTACAAGAGGTGGTCTTTTTTTGAGCTGCCTTTTTGTATTTACAGGAGGCGGTCCTTTTTTGAGCTGCCGTTTTGTATGTGTAAGATGTGCGTGTTTGAGCTGCCGCTCTCGCTCTGGCCCCTTCCCCCCTCCAACCGTATTTCCTATTTAAGCTTCTGTTCATCCCTCCGCCCCCCCCTCTCTATCTGCCTCCCTGTCCATCTTTCCTCCCTCCTTACCTCTTGGTGGACTTGTATATGTATTTCTACTGACCGTGTACCTCGTATTTTTCATTCTATCTATGCTGGTATGTGCAATCCAAAGGTTGAACACGAAATTTAACACTCTTCTGAAATTCGTGGTCCGCCAGGAAGTGTGTTGTTTGCCTGACTGGATGTGCTTCACGTAATGTTTTTTCAGGTTTGTTGAATTCTCGTCTCTCATCTTTTTGTTGTATTTTCCTCTGTGATTTGTTCTTGACACCTGATGAAGATCGCTTGCGTTGTGATCGAAACTTCGTGATTGTTTTTTGTTTCAATATAATTTTATTGTATTTCTGCATACGTGACTTTGCCGAAAAAAACAATGAGAAATTTTATGCAGTCACGAAAGCTTTAATACTTTATTGCTCCAATCATCTGTCAGCTCCGTGACGTCTATAGAATCGAGTTGGATTGGTAAAAATAAACAAGTTATACCCCGCGCAAAAAAACCGTCAAACAATACCACTGTAACTCTCAGGAAGTGTACAGCTCACAACTTGCAATCATGACCATCATTAAAACACTATAATAATCTTTCAACTCCGTTACGTCTATTGATTCGATTTGGATTTACCAAAATAAGTGAGTTATTGACACCCGTGAATATAAATAGCTGTCACCACGAGGGCGACGCTATCGTATTAAATTTCCCGCGCAAAAAATATAGAAGGCAAACAATACACTGTAACATAGCAGACAACTTATACGGTTTACCCGTATTCTTGTACAGAGAAATATAGTTTTCAGATCCATACGGTGTACAGCCGTTTCAATGCGGGGAAAAAAACTACGTTTATTTGTCTATTGGTTTGTGTTTCTCCTTTGTGATGGGACTTTGTAGATGTATAAGGGCACGGGGTGACCAATCCAGTCTGTAATAAACTAGGCACTGTTAAGGGATTAACAGGTACGCATCAGAATCACAATGACAGAATAACCGTGTGTGTGTGAAAAACAATAAACTTCCCATCTCAGATCCAGCTGGTAGCGTGTGCGTGATGTGGTGTAGGAATGTTTTTGTCTATTTGTTTGTGTTTGGACTGTAGAATGAATGTTGAGATGTATAAGGGCACGGGGTGACCAATAAAATCTGAATTGGTCTGTGATAAGATAGGGCACTGATAAGGGGTTAACATGTATGTTGTAACTCTAAATACGTGTACAGATCACAACTTGCAATCATGACCAGATACACCCCGATCACCCCCCCCCCCACGTCACACAACACCTCAGCTCAGTCCCTCTGTGGATGGGATTAAGCACCAGTGTTAATCATATTCCAGCCCCAATTGAGCATTTTAAACATTTAAATGCATTTTAATATCGAAGTCTTGTGAATATCTTTATCACCACCAATGACTCAATAAACAGTCAATTAACATAGGCGAGTTCCTGTCTGTCGATTAACATTGAAGTTATATTAATTTAAGTTACGTTTGTTATTTTATCAGAGCTCATGTAATCTCACCAGCACGCAGTTCACCCCAAATCTGAACTGGTTGTGCGCCCCGTTCTCAGAATAGTCTACACACTGCTGGACGTGGCCTGCTGTGCAGCTACGGCTTGGAGTCCTTTCTCTGATCGTCATTGCCTATACTAATGAGAAAAAAAACCACACCTCGCTCTCCGTAGAAATTGCAGCAACACGTAGCAGAGTACACAATTATACGTGCGATTCATTACAGGGAAGCTCTCACCGGCTACATGTGCATTGCATTGCAATGAGAGAGGCTAAACAAATACATAGAGAATAAAACAAGTAATTTTGATATTTGTAAAGAGTTTTGGAAGAATAATATATACCGACGGTGGTGCTGGACGAGCCTCTTCAGTTGTCCCTTGTCCAAACTTGACTCGCCAGGATTGCGGATTGGGATGAGACACAGACAGCCGGTCCCAGGGTCTCAAGGGGCTACCGTCTCTGCCCGTACTGTGTCTGGCCATGGTCGCTATCCCCACGCTTAATGAGGACAATGTCTGGGTGCTTCCTCTGGGTCCAACACATTAAAATTTGTATTGTTAATCTGCTCGTTTACCAGGGATGGCCTCACCGAGTCTCAATACTCCTTAGGAGAATCCTGACAAAAACTATCGCAGTAAGGGACGATGTTGTTACGTTTGTAATGACCGAAATGAATGAAAAAACACTCACCCGCAAGCCAATGTACAGCCTTACGGTTATTCAAAAATAGACCAAGGTCTCCGATTAGCGGAAAAAGGCCTCCACAGTGATTAGTCGGGAGGCAGGGCATTTGAAGTGACTGGAGGAAATTGTTGAATGAGAATAGGCGGGAAACAGAGTGGAACCCAGAGGCGACGGTTGGGATCCGTTAGAGTAGGAGGACAGGGGATTGGCTACGGGGGGGGCAGTGAGGGAACATTCGAGAAAGGTTGCTCAAAAGATATTAAAGGGCCATAGCACAAGGGGACGGGACGTTAGAAGGAAGACACGAGCTTCAAAACTAAGCGTGAAGTCCGGACCCAGTATTTGTTACTGTGTGGTGATAAAAGTTTGTCGTTTGAGTCGTTTCACGTTCATGCCAATGGAGTAATTTGCGGGTGAATTTTTTTCATCAGAATGTTTGGCCGAAACCAAGTTGCAGGAGTGTTTTTTTTGTTGAGCTGGAATACTGGAGAGCTCAGAAAATAAACCCCGTCCAGAACAGGGGGGAGAACAAACTCCACGCTTGAGTTGGGAATCCAACTCAGGACCTTCTTGCTGTGGGGCACGAGTGTTTACACGACAGACGCTGTAGCGCACACATCCATGATGTGTTCAGGTACCTTGATTGACCCTGCTGCAACCAAATGCCACCTCAATTGAAATACAAGCTGCTGCGCGCGTCGCCCACTGATTGCCATTTAAACGTTTGTTTATTATTTGCAGACGAACACAATTGGAAAGGGCACATTTCGTTCACGCTAAGCTAATTCGTGCCCTTTGTTAATGCATTATTATGCTATTTTGTTATATAATGCAATTGCATTTTTAAGAACGAATAGTACTCTGTTTTTAGTGATGGAAGCACAACTTGGACGTATAATCAAACTCACGATGCGATGTTCATGTACGCAAATGACTCCTGTGTTTGTGTAGAGATATTTTTTCACTTAACTACAGTAAACTGAAGCAATGCACCACATTTATGCTTTCCTAGTTGGCCTGTGGCCGCCATCACTAAAGATATGCTACCTGCCCCACGCATTTGATTCTAAGCTTTTATTACCTTTAATCAACAGGTAGTGGTGGGCAAATACAGTAGGTATGGGTGTGTGTGGGGACAATCTGGGTTGGTGGGATTAGAATTCCCTCTGAGAGCAATATATGTATGACTTACGGTGTATGTGCAGCCAATTTGTCAATCGACTGCTAGCCGAGAGACCGCTATATTGAATGGGTTCACCATACTTCACCAGGCTGGTCAGTTGCGTGGTGGTGGATTTGGAGATGGGAGCATAGGAGTGCAACACAACCCTGGATTTTACAACAGCCTACAAACACGAGTTTACGCATGGTGGTCAGCCACCAAAGCACCATCCAGCACAACATTCTGTACGATTAGGTCATGCGCTTCTCTTTTCAATAAAATTGAGCAGGACATTGATTCTTAACACAATCCCAACTTCCCAACTAAGCCAGGAAACCTTCACAGGAGGGGTGGTGGAGTGCCAAAATGTAACGACGAATTTATATCAATCAGTCCAAAAAGAGATTTACTTTTTTTCTCGCGTATGCCTTGATGAATAAAATTACCTTCGGTTCAAATTTTAATCATATAGAGTTGATTTGTGGGATGTGAAGTGGGAGGTAGAGAGCAGACCTAGAGAAGACAGAGAACCCGGGGAGGGGAGTAAACTGAAAATCGGAGGGGAACGATAGGCAGGGGCTAGCCCGTGAAGAAATTTGAAATCTGCGAGTGCGATCTTCAAGGTGATTCTGGACTGGATAGGTAGTTGCACAGGGATTGTAAAATGGGTGTAAAATTATGACGCTTCCGAGTATGAGTGAGTACTCTTGGAGCTGTGTTTTGAACATACTGAACACATAGGATCAGAGGCAAAGGATGACCGAATAACAGAGAATTGCAGTAGTCTAGCCTGGAAATTACAAATTCATTCATTGTTTCTGCAGCTGTATGGGAGAGCATCATTCAACCACGATCTGATACATTCACTTTGATTGTTGGACAGAAATGCACCTTTCTCAATATCTTGTTGAATTGCGTATTAATTGCGAGCCTCAGCTCAAGGGTGCGTAGGCAGTAAATGAGCACGTTCGCAATCGGGCTGAGCAAGAACACCAACTGAGCGGCGCATCTCAAGTTGACGCCCTCGCTGTCGGCATCCTTCACAAAGCGCGGCAGAAGAATGTCTAAAAAAACTGACGTGAAAAACACAGCGAGTGCCATGAAATGCGTGCCGAATGTGTGCAGGGCTTTGCTCCTGAACGCAGAGCTCGAATTATTGCACTCAATAAAAATCCGAACGTAGGTGTAAGCAACCACACAGAGAGGAAATACAACAAACGTTGCAACCATTGACGATGAGACAACATCCATTTTGCTCGTGTCACCGACAGCCAACTTTAATAATCCCATATTATCACAAACTATGCCCTGGATTTGCCTGTTTTTTTCGCTTAATTGCAGTGAAAATTGAAGGATGACTAGAATGCTGACTGCAACCGCTGCCATCAGCCAGGATAGTAATGCCGTAAAAATGGATCTCTTTGCAGTAATCTTGGTGTGGTAGTGCAATGGGTAGCAGATGGCCACGTAGCGATCAACAGACATAATAGCCAATGTAAAAATCTCATTCAGGGCAGATATGTGAATTGTGAACATCTGTGCGACACATGACACGTACAGGATCTCTCTGTTGCCCGTCAGGAGGACCTGCAGCTGCTTGGGCAAGCCACCTGTGCTGATAATGATGTCGCCAATTGCGAGATTGCACAGAAATATGTGCATGGGCTTGTGTAAGTCTGTGGATACTGCCACCGTCACGAGCACCATCAGATTGGCTGCAGTTATAGTTAGATACATCGCAAGGCACAGGCTGAATATGAGCACCTCCACAGGGTACGGGGCTTCAAATGTGGCGAGGTGGAGCACGGAGCTTCTGTTCTCCATAATTGCGTTCCTTGTGCTCCTGCGTCTATAGCCTGAGACCTTATCACGCAGTACCTGTTGAAGTTACAAAACATTGTTAAATAAAAACATCATAGGACTTCCTTTTCCAGTAACAAAACATGAGAATAGGTTTTTCCGCCTTTTTTCTGGCAACAAAACAGGTGTTAAGTTGTTTAAACACCAAACTGAAACCTTTTATATTTTGGTACTGGCAAAGGAGGTCCCATGATGTAGCTGCTCGCCCCAAGCTCTCATTACTCTGATGGTGCAATGTCTTTGTGCTGTACGCCTTTTGGCGTACAGCACAAAGAGTATTGTGGTTAATGCAGACATTATTCCTTGTAATAGGTTTCAGTTTGGTGTTTTAACAACTTAACACCTGTTTTGTTGCCATATAAAAGGGGAAAAAACAATTATCAAATAAAAACAGTTTGTGAAAATGCGTACAAATGCTCACTAATAATATTAACAATAACTGACGAACAATGGCTCAAAAATAGAAGAGAACTCACCTTGTTTTCGTTGCTTGAACTGAGAACAGATCAGTGATGCTCGTGGAATCTGCTGATTTATATGCGTTTTGGGGACCACGTGACCGTGAGCCTTAAGGCGCGATGGGAGGTTCTCGGCTGCCTGGTGTGTGCTGCAGCGCCCTGCGGATTTACCCATTGCCCTGAGGATTAGCTCGTAATGTGATATATACACTTCGGGTTGGGAGGTGACTGCATTAGAAGCATTTGGGTCATGTTTCCAGTTATTTTTTTTAAATCACTATATACATTTTAAATGCTTCAACCTAAAGTTTTGAAAAAAAATATTTTTAAAAGTCATCGTGTTGTATATGGCATAAATATAAAATGGTGTATATAATGTCAGCGAATTCGTTATTTTTTTTCAATATATAGTGTCTTAATGCATGCATAACTTAGAATTTATTATGTATGGTGGCTTTATATATAGAGTGCATTAATAGGCAGTGTTTTACTGTTGGCACCAATTATGCAAACCTCCATAACATAATAAAATGAGATGTCACTGAGAATCAATCATCCATTACTATTGCCCCTGGGTATCAATTTGAGATCTTGCATTCTAATTAGTCCATATGCCTGCTTAGTGGGGATGTTATTGCTCAACGGGCTCATTAATGAACCCATTAACTACTGTAATGTCAATTATGACTTTCCGGGCTGTACCTGTGGGAATCCGCGTATCTGTGACCTATCTTCACGAGCCTGGCTCTTAACTGTCTGCTCTCTCCTGAAAGTGTAGCTAGTCGTGATGTTGGGTCACTTCATGAAGACTCGGAGGGTTTCATTACAGCCTAAATCATTGGTTTATGGGCTGTAATGAAATGAACCTCAACACCTGAACACGGTTTAATATTGTACTTAACTAAGTATCTATTATGTTAAGTCAGCTTGGTCTTTTCAATATACTAAACATAATACGGGCAACCGGCTGTCAAAATATTGCCAAACTCGATATACACAGCGGTTTCAACTTGAACACCTGGGCACATCGATGTGAGGCCAGAACAGTTGCTTGGGGAATCACTCAAATATACAGAGGTAACAATACCTAAATGTAGATATATTCAGTTAAATCATGACATCAATTAGAATTTTCAGAGAAATTTAGTTGCGCTGGTAAGTTATGGCATTTCAGATTTTCCTGTTCATTCCCTGTCCCCCCCTGTCTCCAAAATGTACGAACCTTCCCAGAATATCGACAAGGAACTCAGTGATGTGCTCATTATATGTTTATTTTTGTTCACGATGGTGTTCACATTTATCTACAAATCATGATGCACATTGATAAGTTGAAGAGTGTGTTGGTAGTCCCTTTCCGAGCTGTCAATACAACACGCAGGGCGTGGAGAGGTTTTGATTACAGCAGGGCAATCGAAATGAATTGACACAGCATGCACGTGTGTCTACCCAGCACCACCCTGTCCCTCTCCTCCCGTGAATCGTAACGAGGGAGGCAGGTCGGCTAGACGATGAGATGACGCTCTGCGTTGTGTTCCGTCCTCACGAGAAGTGGGCGACTCCACAACAGATGAGCACCACAACTTTGTTAAATGGCAACTACGCTTAATGGACTGTCTATAAATGACGTCACGCGATTTTTGACCCGCCCCCCCTCGTCACACGGCGTCACAAAAAGTCAGACCCCCTCGAATATGACGTCACAAAGCTCTCACCCCTCCCCCCAAAAAAACATGCTTCAAATCGCTTTAAACTATTGTCATTGTAGTGCGTATTTAATGTGGCGCTGCACTCTGATGTTCTTGGAGAAAACATTTATTAAAAAGTCTATTTAATTAAGTAGAACGTGTTGTCTATATTTATTTAAAGTTGCGCATTTTGATGTGACGTAACATTCCTCAACCTCCCCCCCTCCTCACACATCGTCAGAAATGTCTGACCCCCCCCCCCCCAGGTGCGTGACGTCATTTATGGACGGCCCTTTATTTATAAATGTTCTTCCGATGGGTATTTGCGTATCCGCAATCGTGACCAGACACAACCTATCACCTTCCACGTCACACAAAATCTCAGCTCTGTCCCTCAGCACGGAACCCACCCAAATCTCAATGATGACAACAACCGCTTATCATATCTTTGAACATTTGACGTACATTATTTAACAAACATTTAACAATAAACATTTTAATAGTTAACATCAAACGTCTGATAATACTGCATAAACGAAACATTGCGTACTTATATAATTAATAAGAAAGCATCTTTTAAAAATCTAAATACATGAATATGTCGATTAGGAAAATCACATTTTACTGACAATGAACATATAAACAATTAATATATCTTATATCCCAATCGGGAATGTAACCTCTGCCAAAACACATATTTTGCGCATCCCATGAGCCATCGTGTGCATTCCCAATGAACATCAAAATAACATCAAATGTGATCAATTATCACAAAAAAATCCATCACTAAAACACTCTAATCATCTCTCAACTCCGTGACGTCTATAGAATCGAGTTGAATTGGTAAAAATAACCAAGTTATATCCCGCGCAAAAAAAAAAGTCAAACAATAACATCGGAACTCAGAAAGTGTAGAGCTCACAACTTGAAATCATGACTATCACTAAAACACTATAATCATCTTTCAACTCCGTTACGTCTATTGATTCGATTGGGATTTACCAAAATTAGTGAAAATAAATAGCTGTCACCACTAGGGCGACGCTATCGTATTAAATTTCCCTGGCAAAAAAATAAAAAGGCAAACAATCCACTGTAACATAGCAGCCAACCCATACTATTTACCCCGTATTCTTGTACAGAGAAATAACGTTTCCAGGTCCATACGGCGTACAGCCGTTTCAATAGGGGCACAAAAATATATTTGTTTGTGTTTATCCCTTGTGATGGGACTTTGTCGGATGAACGTTGAGATTGAAAGGGGCACGGGGTGACCATTAAGGTCTGAATTGGTCTGTGATAAGATAGGGCACTGATAATAAGTGTACAGCTTACAACTTGCAATTATGACCAGTTACACCCCGATCACCCCCCCCCCCCACGTCACACAACACCTCAGCTCAGTCCCTCTGTTGATGGGATTGAACATCAGTGTCAATCATATTCCAGCCCCAATTGAGCATTTTATACATTGAAATACATTTTAATATCGAAGTCTTGTGAATATTTTTTTTATCACCACCAATAACTCAATAAACAGTCATTTAACATAGCCGATTTCCTGTCAGTCGATTACCATTGAAGTTATATTAATTTAAGTTACATTTAATATTTTATTAGAGCTCATGTAATCCCACCAGCACGCAGTTCACCCCAAATCTGAACTGGTTGTGTGCCCCGTTCTCAGAATAGTCTACACACTGCTGGACGTGGCCTGCTGTGCACCTACTGCTCGGGGTCCTTTCTCTGATCGTCATTGCCTATACTAATGAGAAAAAAAAACACACCTCGCTCTCCGTAGCAATTACAGCAACACGTAGCAGAGTACACAATTATACGTGCGAGTCATTACAGGGAAGCTCTCACCGGCTGCATGTGCACTACATTGCAATGAGAGAGGTTAAACAAATACATAGAGAATAAAACAAGTAATTTTGATATTTTCTAACGAGTTTTGGAAGAATAATATATACCGACGGTGGTGCTGGACGAGCCTCTTCAGTTGTCCCTTGTCCAAACTTGACTCGCCAGGATTGGGGATTGGGATGAGACACGGACAGCCGGTCCTAGGGTCTCAAGGGACTGCCGTCTGCCCGTACTGTGTCTGGCCATGGTCGCCATCCCCACGCTTAATGAGGACAATGTCTGGGTGCATCCTCTGGGTCCACAATTTTTTTTATCGTTAACGTCGTTTACTCCGCGATGGACTCACCTCGTCTCAATGCACCATTTTAGGAGAATCCTGACAAGCTATCGCAGTCGGGGACGGTGTTGTCAGGTCCATGCCAGCTTAGCCATTTGCATATAATGTTTTTTTTTTACATTCGGATGTTTAGCCAATAGCAGTGGCACTGTACCTTTTTATGGAACGGCAAAAAAAAGATTCATCAGAGTCGGTCATTGTGTCCTGGCATCGTGTCGGGGGGAGGGGATAGATGGGGAGGGGGAGGGAATGGATGGGGGCGGGGATTGTTGGGGGTCGGGGATGAGGAAGCAATGGGGTGGGGAACGAGGTGGAGAGCGGTGTGGGGAATGGCGGGGGGGGGGGCATGGGGTGGAGGGGAATAGGTGGTGGGGGGGGGGACATGGGCGGGGGGGATAGGGGTATGGGGGGTGGGGGGGCAATGGATGGGGGAATAATTGGGGGTGGGGGAAGGAAATGAGGGAGGGGGATTGGGGAAGGGAAATGGAGACAAAGATCCCCCGTGTAGACTTAACAGACCGCTGGGGCAAGTGCTGTTAACGAGGAGCACCGAATGAAGGCCGGCACGGCACACGAGGGGGTGGGTGGCCAGCACCACGCCCGACCGCCTTTGTCTCCCCGCTGGGGAGATGTTTACACATAGCACAGGATACTAGAGCTGAACGCTTTGGGGAAAATATCTAATTGAGATTTTTCTGACAGATATTGCGATTGCGATTTTATTTGAGATTTTTTTTATTAAGTCAAGCTTCAGTTCAATATTCACTGTGTAATAGATTTCAAGCATGTGATGGAGCATTACCACATGATACCATCAAAATATGAACTGCTCTATACATTCTAATGCAACTGTGACAACTTTAAACATATGATTTACTTCCAACATGTATTTATTAAAATGTTTTAATTGAAATAGAACAATCAAACATAGAACAATTGTTAATTCTAGATTTGAAGCTTTCGTGACTGCAAGGATTCATACTCTGGTTTTTTCGGTAAAGTCACGTAGGTCAAATAAAATAAATTACTTTACCGAAAAAAACAAAGAGTAACAATTGTTAAGTTAAATAAATAAAGTTATAACAATAACAAATTAAACAATTCCAATAAGAAAGTAATAGGACTTTTCAAATCGCAAAAAATCGCAGCCTTTGCAATTTGTTAATCGCAGTTTCAAATTGTGATTTAGATTTGAAATCGATTAATCGTTCATCCCTACCGGGTACTCATTTGAGGCTAAGTCGACCTAGGGGAGGCCCGGGACCGGTTCAGATAATCGTCACCGGTGTTCGGCGTGAGCGGGAATCGAACTCGGGTCGTCTAGAGTCGTAGCGGAGCATAGCGCTAACTGCGGCACCACCGCTGTCCACTCGCGGACAAACACACCGGCTTTGGATAATCATCATCGGTAGGTACAGTATTTATACACCTGGTTATTGTCTAGGAATGTTTTTCAATAGAGTTTTTACATATTTATTTCCATTATTAAATTTATATGGCATAGAGCACAGTATTTATTTCAATTGTGATGTCTGTTTTTGGTCACCGTGTACCTAACCCCATTATTTCGGTAAGGCTTCCGTCTTGCATATCGCGGTTTTGGCTTTCGCCGCAGTTTCCAAGAACGTAACTCCCCGCGATATTCAAGGGTCTCCTGAATATATTTATGCTTGCCAACCCACTGCTGGCTGAGAGACCCTTACGTTGAATGGGTTGACCATGCTTGACCAGGCTGGTTAGTGTGGGTTGGTGGTTGGTAGCAGGCAGTGTTAGAATCACATCTAGGCCTCTTTTTAAAGAACGAAACAGGTGGGCTTCACAAATCTGACTATTGCCTGATGAAGCTAGTTGTAATTACTGGCGAAACGTCGTACTCAGATTGTAAATGTTGTGGCTTGGCTCTCCAACACAGAAATGTGCTGTACTCGGAACGAATTGGCACGTTCTGTTTACCTGCCAAAGCTTACTAATTGGCTGTGTCGGGTGGTGGCGGGTTTAAGGACACATTTATATATTTACGTGATCTAACCCATAAAATACCTGTATTATAGATATAGTGGTCACGAAATCCTACGTTTTAAACAGACATTGGAACATCGGAGTGCAGGACAATGGTTTTCGCTGCACTGCCCTCTAATGACAATGTACCTCCACAACAGCCGACAAATTTGAGTTTCGTACAAGATGGTTGCAAACCCAAGAACTATCCAGGCTAAGCCAGGCACAGGGTCTGAGATGATAATAAGAATATTCCGAGTGATTTGGTAATAGGGCTTAATTGTTTTGATGTCATTAAGCAGGAAATTAATTCCAAACTAAATATTTCCATATTACCTGAAGAAAGCAAAATCATTACCTCGAAGTAACATTGATGTAATGAATAATTTTATTTATAACTTCATCATTGGATATATCCAGCTCATTGAATATAGAGTTATCCGTTCAGCAATGGAGACCTGTATATAACTGCACAACCAAAACAACGCCTTGTTATAAAACGTGATACCGAGGAACCATAGCGTACATAAATTGTACATTAAGTAGACGAAATGAACGTTTGTATCCCTTGCATGAAGATTTGACTTTTCTGTTAAGCATAATTCAAACCACAACCTAAACCGTGAACTTTGATTTTTGGACAGAAATGCACCTTACGCGAGATCTTCTTGAAGTGCTTACTAATTGTGAGTCTCAGCTCAGTCGTGCGGAGGCAGTAAATGAGCACGTTCGCAAGCGGGCTGAGCAAGAACACCAACTGAGCGGCGGATCTCAAGTTTCTCGCGCCCTCGCTGTCCACATCCTTCACAAAGCGCAGCAAAAGGATGTCCAAGAAAAGCGCCGTGAAAAAGACGGCGAGCGCCATGAAATGCGTGCCGAATGTGTGCAGGGCTTTGCCCCTGAACTCGGAGGAGCTCGAGTTCTTGCACTCGACAAGAATCCGAACGTAGGTGTACACAATTACACAGAAAGGAGAGACAACGAATACGACGACCTTTGACGTCAAGTACGCATCCATTTGGCTCGTGTCACCAACGGCTAACTTAAATATTCCCATATTATCACAAACTATGCCCTGGATTTGCCTGTTTTTTTCGCTTAGTTGAAGTGAAAGGAGAAGGATAATTTGAATGCTGACTGATACGATTCCAATCAGCCAGGACAGTAATGACAGTAAAATAGATCTCTTTGCAGTAACCTTGGTGTGGTACTGCAATGGGTAGCAGATGGCCAGGTAGCGATCAACAGACATCATAGCCAATGTAAAAATCTCATTCAGGGCAGATATGTGAATTGTGAACATCTGTGCGACACATGACACGTACAGGATCTCTCTGTTGCCCGTCAGGAGGACCTGCAGCTGCTTGGGCAAGCCACCTGTGCTGATAATGATGTCGCCAATTGCAAGATTGCACAGAAATATGTGCATGGGCTTGTGCAAGTCTGTGGACACTGCCACCATCAAAAGCACCAGCAGATTGGCTGCGGTCATAGTTAGGTACATCGCAAGGCACAGGCTGAATATGAGCACCAGCACAGGGTACGGGGCTTCAAATGTGGCGAGGTGGAGGACGGAGCTTCTGTTGTCCATAATTGCGTTCCTTGGGCTCCTGCGTCTACAGCCCGACACCTTATCACGCAGTCCCTGTTGATGTCACAAAATGTGAATTGTTTACATTTTCAAAGCCTCTTGATTTTCTTTTTACAAATGCACACTCATAATATGTACAATAACAATGATGAACAATGGCAAAACAACGTAACAGAACTCACCTTGTTTTCGGTTGCTTGAACTGAGAGCAGATCAGTGATGCTCGTGGAATCTGCTGATTTATATGCGTTTTTGGGACCACGTGACCGTGAGCCTTCAGGCGCGATGGGAGGTGCCTGGTGCGTGCTGCAGCGCCCTGCGGATTTACCCATTGCCCTGAGGAGTCCTTTTGAGTCCAGATGAGCTCGTAATGTAACGTGTACACTTTGGGTTGGGAGGTCACGGCATTAGAAGCAATTAGGTAATGTTTCCAGTATTTATTTTTACATTTATAATTGTTTTTAAAATGCTTCAACTTATTTTTAAAAAATGTTTTAAGAAGCGAGTTATACAGGATATGGCTCACATGTAAAAAAAAATACTTCGTATAATCTAACAGTATAAGTTGATTTTGTTTGTGTATTAATACATGTACAACTCTTTGTTTATTATGTTTAGTGGGGTTAAATACTGGTACTGGATAGTCAATTCACATTTACTATGTAGTTTTACTGGAGGAATCAAGGATGCAATTCTCCATAACATAATAAAATGAGATGTCACTTAGAATTCCATCATTTATTACTATTACCCCTGGGTATCAATTTGAGGTCTTACCTGTATACTAATTAGTCCATACGCCTTCCTAGTGGGGGATGTTATTGCTCAACAGGCTCACTAATTAACCCATTAACTGCCGTAATGTCAACGCCGACATTTCGGGCTGTGCCCGTGGGGATCACCGTTCTAGTGACCCATCTTCACGAGCCTGGCCTCTCCTGAGAGCGTCGCTTATCTTTTCTCAACCTAATTTATATAGCACACTGACCAATGCGCTGCACATGTACTGGTGAAGATGAGGTGAATACAATCGATGATGAGTAATAGTGATGCGTGAATGAAGTAAAAAAATACGGGAGCAAATGATGATGAATGGCTTGGATGGATGGGGAATGAGTGGGGGCCAGGAAGAGAGATTATGAAGAAGGAACCGTAGTCGTTAGAAGAAGCGGGTTAAGGGGCTGTGTGATGAGCTAGGGAAAGAAAGTGAGTTTTGAGGAAGGAGCAGAAATTGATTAGCGAATGTGACTGCTTAATGTGGAGGGGGGAGTTTGTTGAAGCGAAGGGTGGGCAAGAGGAGAGAAAGAGCGAACGCGTGATTGAGCGCAAAGATGAGAAGGAACAGAGAGAGAGACGGCAAAGGTTGATAATGTAGAGGGCGAGAAGGGACGGAGGATGCAAGAGTGGCAAGATAAGGTGGTGGCAAGATCATGAAGAATTTGAACAGGCTACAATGATAAACGGGGAGCCAATGCAGTTGAGCGATGAAAGTCGAGGTATTAGAATTGTAGAGAAGGCTGAATATGATACGTGCAGAGGGGTTTCTTGATTTGTTGAAGGCGGGGGGGTGGCGTAAAAGGGAAGACCAAGTTATAAAAGAGTGACAGCAGTTCAGACGAGTTAAGGTAGCGGAATGTATGAGGACTTATACAGCGGAGGTTGAAATAAGTGGTCGGATTTTGTGAATGAACAAGTGAAACCGGCAAGTGCGGGTGGTGGCAGGGAAGTTAAAGATAACACCAAGGTTGCGGGCTGAAGAAACAAGGGAAATAGATAACGGAGGGAAAGATATGGTGGGACAGGGAGTAGGGGAACGGGAGGCAGGGAAAAAAACAATTTGGGTGTTGGAAGGGTTAATGGACAGAAAGTGACGTGACATCCAGGATTGGATGGAGACCAGGCAGGATGAGACGCTGGAAGCGAGGTCATGGGGAAAAGGAATGGAAAGGAGAAGTAAATGACGATGTCATCCGTGAAGAAATGATGGGAAAAGTTAATCGAAGTAAGGAGAGATTCGAGTGCTGAAATATAGAGAGAGAAACGTAGGGGACCGTGAACTGACCTTTGGGGAACACCAACAGTGAAGGGGCCTGGGGGGGCGAAGTGGCAATGATTGAATGAGACCGCAGAGGTGCGCAGAGAGAGAGACACAACTTTAGCCAGGAAAGTGGCGCATCGGAAATGCCAAGAGAAGAGCGAGTAGAGAGAAGAGGAGGATGATCAACCGTGTCAAAAGCTGAGGACAGATCGCGGAGTATCGGAATGGAAGAGAGACCAGCACGAGCAGAGTGAGCCAGGTGATTCTGAACTGAAATAAGGGACATTTCAGTTGATGAAAGGGACGAAAACCAGATTGGAATTGACGGTGGATGGAGTTAGAGGAGATGTAGTGGGTAAGACGAGAATGTACCAGGAGTTCTAAGAGTTTGGAGAAATTGCCAGAAGTATCGAGAGAAGATTTTTTTTGCGGAGGGGAACAATAATGGCTGGATTATATACAACGGGAAAGAAACCAGAGGAGAAGTAATTAAACAGGGGCACTCGATAGGGGAGAAGTAGTCGGGAGAGACGGGAAGCAGGAATGGGGTCGAGGGGAGAGGAAGTGAGGATGAGCCTTAGAGATGGTGGAAGAGAGTTCTGCATAGAATTTGCCGGGAAAATGATGAAAGCGAAGTCATCGTGGATTTGATGTAGGGGGAGGGGCTGATGAGGTGAGCTAGGGGAGGAGGTAACTTGCCATGATGTGGGTCGCTTAATGAAGACTCGGAGGGAGGGGTTAATAACAGCCTAAAAACGTTGGTTTATGGGCTGTAATTAACCTCAACACCTGAACACGGGCAAGCGGCTGTCAAAACAAGGCCAAACTTGATACACAAAGCAGCTTAACTTGAACACCTGGGCACATTGATATGCGAGGCCAGAACAGTTGAAGAACATACAGAGTCTTTTTCTCGAGGTTGCTTGGGAAATCACGGCATTGAGTTCACCTGTTGAGGACTCAACAATTCCAAATATACAAGGTTAACAATACATAAATGTAGATTTTTCCAGTAAAAATATGACATCAATTTGATGTTTGGAGATATTTAGTGGCCCCGATAAGTTATGACACCTAGGATTTTCCTGTTTATTCCCTGTCCCCCCTCCCTCCAAAATGTACGAACCTCTCCAGAATATCGACAAAGAACGCAGTGATGTGGTCATTACATGTTTATTTTTGTTCATGATGGTGTTAAAATGAATTTACAAACCATGGTGCACATTGATGAGTCAAAAGTGTTGGCAGTCTCATTCCCAGCTGACCAATCATACAACACGGACGGCAGCAGTTAGTGTATTTAAACTGCGGAGACGTTTTGACGACAGCAGGGCAACCGAGATGCATAGACACAGTGTACACTTGGGGCTCGACAATTACATAGAAGATTAAACATTTAAAAAAATCGACATTTTATTACAAGAGTTCTGCATGATTAATATTTTCCAGCGGTGGTGCTGGACAAACCTCTTCAGTTGCCTCTTGTCCAAACTTGACTCACGATGATCAGGGATTTGGATGAGACACAGACAGCCTGTCCCAGGGTCTCAAGGGGCTGCCGTCTCCCCGTGCTGTGTTTGACCACCACCCCCACGCTTAATGGGGGCAGTGTCTGAGTGCTTCCTCTGGGCTCAATACATCGATTTTTTATTGTTAATCTGCTCGTTTACCCGAGATAGCCTCACTAGGTCTCAAGACTCCTTTTTAGGAGAATCCTGACAAGCTTTCACAGTCGGGACAATGTTTCTGTGTTCATGCCAATTTGGTTATTTGCATGCATTGTTTTGCTTTTTACATTTAGATGTTTGTCCGATACCAGTTGCAGTTTGTGTTTTTTGTTGCTAGGAAACCGGAGAACTCTTGGAAAACCCACGCAGAACAGGGGGGGGGGGACTTACCGACTGCACACAGAAAGGTGCCCGAGTCGGGAATTTAACCTAGACACTCCTTGCTGTGAGGAATGAGTGTTACCCACTGCAGACACTGTAATGCAGCGGTTCTCAAACTGCGGGTCGCGACTCCACTGGTGGCTCGCAAGAGCTGTTGTGGTGGCTCGCAGAACAAAACAGTGAAACATTGTATTCTAATTAATGATGAATAAAACACAGTGAAACATATCCATTGTATTCTAATTCATCATGAACAAAACACAGTGAAACATACCCATTGTATTCTAATTCATCATGAACAAAACACAGTGAAAAATATCCATTGTATTCTAATTCATCATGAACAAAACACAGTGAAACGTACCCATTGTATTCTAATTAATCATGAACAAAACACAGTGAAACATACCCATTGAATTCTAATTAATCATGAAAACACAGTGAAACATACCCATTGTATTCTAATTCATCATGAACAAAACACAGTGAAACATTTTATTCTAATTCATCATGAACAAAACACAGTGAAACATTTTATTCTAATTCATCATGAACAAAACAGTGAAACATTTTATTCTAATTCATCATGAACAAAACAGTGAAACATTTTATTCTAATTCATCATGAACAAAACAGTGAAACATTTTATTCTAATTAATCATGAACAAAACACAGTGAAACATTTTATTCTAATACATCATGAACAAAACATAGTGAAACATACCCATTGTATTCTAATTCATCATGCACAAAAAACAGTGAAACATTTTACTCTTATTCATCATGAATAAAACACAGTGAAACATACCCATTGTATTCTAATTCATCATGAACAAAACACAGTGATACATACCCATTGTATTCTAATTCATCATGAACAAAACACAGTGATACATACCCATTGTATTCTAATTCATCATGAACAAAACACAGTGATACATACCCATTGTATTCTAATTAATCATGAAAACACAGTGAAACATACCCATTGTATTCTAATTCATCATGAACAAAACAGTGAAACATACCCATTGTATTCTGATTCATCATGAACAAAACACAGTGATACATACCCATTTTATTCTAATTCATCATGAACAAAACACAGTGAAACATTTTATTCTAATTCATCATGAACAAAACACAGTGAAACATACCCATTTCATTCTAATTCATCATGAAATAATTACCCTACGTATGTTTCATTTGCAATGAACAAAACACAGTGAAACAAACCCATTTGATTCAAATTAATCATGAAATAATGACCCTACGTATCTTTCATTAGCAATGAACAAATCACAGTGAAACATTTTATTCTAATTCATCATGAAATAATGACCCTACGTATATTTCATTTGCAATTAACAAAACAGACAAAATATATAATCGCGACTGAACTTACATTAATTGGAAATAAATTAAAATAATGCAGTCCACCTTGTCCTGTGTGAAATGGTATGGACCAGAACGCGACCACTGAACGCCACTTCACCCGTCCGTGGTAGCTATGATATTTAATGCAACTGCACTTAATAACGCACGGTGCAGGCAGTCCTCGTCTTACGAACACAATTCGTTCCTGAGATCCGTTCGTAAGACGAACGGATCATAAGTCGGAACACAACGATGCACGGTATTTAAATGCCCACACGGTCGGTGTTATGAAATATGTTATGATTCAACAAAAAGGGAAGCATTGTTAAGCTCATAATTAAGAATACATATTGTACATTTGAATCATTTGGCGGGACCCCGGGGTCCCGCAAAAATCAGGTCAATAATTATTATTTTTCAGTCCGCCCACTCGTGATCCCGACAGCAACGCGCCACCCGCCCAGACTCGCGCCAACAAGCGCCAGCAGCAGCAGACAGCGATCAACAGGACGGGCGCCACCCCACCGTCCAAACGCAAGCCCCGGGGGGCGTCCGCCGCAGTCGCCGCGCTCCGGTCAGCCGTCGATCCTCAGCTTCTTTGCCAAGGCGAGTACCGCCGCCCCCCAGGCAGTGAATTTAACGTGTTTATGTAATTTTTCAACTTTTTACGAAACTTAGCGCCCCGAGTAGCTCTCGACGAGGCCAATCGATTGACGCTAGTTTTGTTGTCGGTAAGGAGACAAGACTCGTGTAGCCACGCGGTTTTTCCCACCCCGGGGAAGTGATGGGAACCCGGGGTCCCGGCGATTGC
The DNA here is from genome assembly GCF_048934315.1 of Petromyzon marinus. Lineage (NCBI taxonomy): Eukaryota > Metazoa > Chordata > Hyperoartia > Petromyzontiformes > Petromyzontidae > Petromyzon > Petromyzon marinus. The sequence goes on along the minus strand of NC_133721.1, from coordinate 5,883,064 downwards.
TTCATTTGCATGTAACGCTGTAAAAAAAATACTGTATTGCACGTAAAACAAAATAAAGTAACATAAACAGATTTTGTTTCACTTATCTTGAGTGCTGATGCTAGCTTGCTTGTCAGAAGGTGGGCAATGAGTTGCCACAATTGCACACACGCACACACAGACACACAGACGAGAGCACGCGTGCGAGCACGCGTGCATGCACGCACGCACACAAAGACACACACACCCCAACGACAACGATCTCCCGTGTGGCCTTAACAAACTTGGCTCAAGTGCTGTTAGCGAGCAGTGCCTATGAGGGCCGAAACGGCATATGAGGGGGTAAGTGGCCAACGCCACGCCCGACTGCCTTTGTCTCCCCAGAGGCAGTTTACACACCGTACTAGGTACTCATTTGAGGCTGAGTCCAACTAGATAGGTTCAGCACCGGTTCAGATAATCGTCACTGGGGTTGGCCGTGACCAAGACTCAAACTCGGATCGCCGCTTTCGTAGCCCACCACACACGCACACACACTAACGTGCGCGCGCACGCACACACGCTAACGTGCGCGCACGCACACACACGTGCGTGAGCGCGCACGCACACACGCTAACGTGCGCGCGTGCACGCACACACACAAACGTGTGCGCGCACGCACACACGCTAACGTGCGCGCACGCACACACACGTGCGTGAGCGCGCACGCACACACGCTAACGTGCGCGCGTGCACGCACACACACACGTGCGTGCGCGCACGCACACACAAACATGTGCGCGCACGCACACACACAAACGTGTGCACGCACACACACACACAAACGTGCGCTCGCACGCACACACAAACGTGTGCGCGCAGACACACACAAACGTGCGCGCGCACACACACAAACGTGTTCGCACACACACAAACGTGTGCACACACCCACAAAAACGCTCACTTCCAACTCGAGGCCGACTCATCACATCTTGCGGGTGATCACTCGTCTGAATAAAATTGTTCCACGGTTCAGTTTGCATGTGCGAGTTCGCGTTTTAAGTCAATTATATATTTTCTATTTCATGGAAGCTGGATTCGTAAGTACGGGTGTTTGTAAGTCAAGGACTGTCTGAGCTGTGTTCAACGATGGAAACAACGTATACGTAACATTAAACTCACAAGGAGATCCTCATGTAAGAAAAGGACTCATGTTTGTATGGAGAAATAGTTTTAATGAATTGAATAAAATTCAGCAATGTACCAAATGTATGCATTATGGTGTATGTACAGCCCATTTGTCAATCCACTGCTGGCTGAGGAACCCACTAAGCAAAACAAAATAACAAGATACATTTTTTTTTCTAATTCGGAAGAAAAAAAAACTAATTCAAGAGCCGCACTGCATGTTAATACGAGACGGTGGTCCTTAAATAACGTCTCGAAGCAGCAGCCCTTAAAGAGCAGCATGTTGTCGACCCCTGTACCCGTGTACATTGTACTTCTTTCGCACCATACGTTGCCAGCCTGGTGGTCAGTGTCAATTGGTGGAAAGGCGAGCATAGAAGTGCAGTACAACAATGTTTTTTTCTGGACTGCCCTCTGTTCACAGTGTACCTCCACAACATTCTACAACACGAGTTTCATATATGCAAGGCGGGTTTGCCCACCCAAGCACCATCCAGCTCAACCCGGCCGAGCTTCTGAGACATGACCAGAATGGGCACATTGCGCGTGATTTGGTCAGGGGCTTCATTTCGTTTACGTCGTTGAGCAAGGAAAGTGGTCCTGGAAATATTACCATTTATTACCTGATGAATGCATTACCATTAACGCTACGTAACAATTTAATTGCTGTAATTAAATATGTTTAAGCCATACTGTTTGGGTCTTTCGGTAAATCACGTAGATAGAAAAATAATAATAAAACTCACGACGTTTCGATCGCAACACAAGCAATCGTCTTCAGCAGTCCGCCTGCTGTATTTTTTCACCTGAAGACGATTGCTTGTGTTGCGATCGAAACGTCGTGATTAAAAAAAATATATCTACGTGACTTTACCGACGGACCCAAAGAGTATGAATTCCTGCAGTCACGAAAGCTTTAAGTCAACATGTTATATCCAGCTTCACGGATATGAAGGTCTCTTACTCAGCAGTGGATACTTTTAACTGCACAGCAAGCACAAATTCGTATGCTATAAAATGTAACACCTAGGTACCATGGTGTACGTTGTGCCATCAAATGTGCACTCGGTAGTGCTAATACAAGTTTGTACTCGCTACGTGAACAAAAATTGGGACTTCTGTACTTGGCCTGAGACATCATTCAACCGCGACCGAAAACATGAACTTTCATCGTCGGACAGAAATGCATCTTACGCGAGATCTTCTTGAAGCGCTTATCAATTGCGATCCTCAGCTCACTCATGCGCACGCAGTAAATGAGCACGTTCGCAGCGGGGATGAGAAAGAACACCAACTGGATGACGGATCTCAGGTTTCGCGTGCCTTCATTGTTCTCATCCTTCACAAAGCGCGGCACGAGGACGTTTAGAAATATGGACGTGAAAAGGATGGCAAGTGCCATGAAATGCGTGCCAAATGTGTACAGAGCCTTTGTCCTGAACTCGGAGGAACTCGAGCGCTTGCACACGACAATAATCCGAACGTAGGTGTACGCAATGACACAGAGAGGAACGCCAATGCACATCACGATAATTGATATTCCGTAAGATTCTACTTTGCTCGCGTCACCGACGGCTAACTTTGATATTCCCATATTGTCGCATGCTATACCTTGGATTTGTCTGTCATTTTCCTTCAATTTAACTTGAAGGATGATGATCACTTGAACGCTGACTGTACCCATTGCAATCAGCCAGGATAGTAATGCCGTGAAAATGGATCTCTTTGCAGTAACCTTGGTGTGGTAGTGCAATGGGTAGCAGATGGCCAGGTAGCGATCAACAGACATAACAGCCAATGTAAACACCTCATTTAGGATGAATATGTGATCTGTGAACATCTGTGCGACACATGACACGTACAGGATCTCTCTGTTGCCCGTCAGGAGGATGTGCAGCTGTTTGGGAAAGCCACTTGTGCTGCCAATGATGTCGCCAATCGCAAGATTGCACAGAAATATGTGCATGGGCTTGTGTAAGTCTGTGGACACTGCCACCATCAAAATCACCAGCATGTTGGCTGCAATTATAGTTAGGTACATCGCAAGGCACAGGCTGAATATGAGCACCTGCACAGGGTACGGGGCCTCAAATGTGGCGAGGTAGAGCACGGAGCTTCTGTTCTCCATCAATGCCTTGCTTCTGCTACTGCATCTACAACACGAGACGTAATTATCATTTAAGTATTTTTGAGGTCACAAAAGATGAATTAATAAATATATATGACTCGTGAAAACGTGTAAAAATGCTCACCAATGATATAAACAACAGTGATGAAGAATGGCACAAAAAATATGATATCACTCACCTTGCTTTCAGTTGCTTGAACTGAGAGCAGATCAGTGATGCTCGTGGAATCTGCTGATTTATATGCGTTTTGGGGACCACGTGACCGTGAGCCTTCAGGCGCGATGGGAGGTTCCGCGCTGCCTGGTGCGTGCTGCAGCACCCTGCGGATTTACCCATTGCCCTGAGGAGTCTTTTTGAGTGAATGTTAGCTCGTAATGTGATATGTACACCTCGGGTTGGGGGGTGACCAGCATTAGAAGCAATTGGGTGATGTTTTAGTTATTTTTAAAAAGTTTCAACTTAATTCTTTACAAAGTATTTTAAGAAGCCATAATAGTGCTCTATATGGCACATATATAATAATTATGTGTATAATTTAACAGAATAAGTTTATTTTGTCCTTATATTAAAGGATGTATAACTCAGTATTTATTATGTATAGTCTCTTTTTATACATTGTAAAGTCAATTCACAGGCACTGTGTTTTACTGTGGGCACCAAGTATGTAAGCCTCTGTAACGGAAGAAAATACAGTAGTTGTCACTTAACATTCCATCATTCATTACTTTTGCCCGCCCTCCCCTGCGTATTAATTTGAGCTTTTGCATGTGTGCTTCATTAGTCCATATTGCATATGCTCCACAGGTTCGTTAATTAAAACGGCTGTAATTTCAATGACGACATGCATCACCCGCCAGGGAGTGACCATATCCATGACCCATATCCGCGAGTGCGGCCTTGTCTGCCTTCTCCTGAGAGTGTGGCTTAGTCGCGATGTTTGGGTCGCCTAATTGAGACTCTTGAGGGCTTCATATCAGCCCCATAAACTCCGGTTTATTGCAGTGGTAGACAATACACGAAGCACCGTGATCTATTTCAGTGGACCTAAACGTGTTTTCACCCAGAAGCCATGACCAACAGTTTCCATGGATTTAACCCTGTAATTCCCAAGCATGTTTTTTTTAAAGAGGGAAGCTAATTTGTGAATATAACCAGATTCCGTATCTCATACAAATCACGATGGTCTGAAGGGTGGGCTGTGAAGATGCCGGGATTCTCTCTCTCATGACGGTTGTGGACCTCACTGAGCCGCGCTCGGACGCAGCACGAGAGATTGTACGTTTGTACAAAGTGTTCCATATATGGAAAATCAAAGATTCACCAATCTGTGACTAGTAAAGCCCAAACCATCAAACGCATCACCGACGAGTGCGCCATTCCACGCACACACTGGAGGTATCGCTGCAATCCGTACAGCATCTACTGCCGCCTTGGACTGGTTGAAGGGCCTTAACATTCAACTATGACGTAATCTATAAATCTGTACAGCATCTACTGCCGCCTTGGACTGGTTGAAGGACCTTAACATTCAACTATGACATCATCTATACAATCCGTACAGCATCTACCGTGGCCTTGGATTGGTTGAAGGACCATACAATTCAGCTATGACATATATACAAATTGCTGCTTACATGGCATACGAAAGAATAAGATACAAATAACTTTTTTTTTAAATCTTTCCCTTGATCTTGAAGTTCTGCTACACCGCCTACAGGCCCTGGCAGCAATTGGCGGATCAGCCTGGAAGTGGATCGCCTTTGTTTTTGTCAAATTCAGGTAGGCCACGAAGGGTGCCCATGGGGTCAGTCGTTAACACTGCTTTTCAACGAGTTAAGTTCACCTGCAGGGGATCATCATCCGGAGGCGTGGCCTGCGCTGACATCAATGTGCTGATGACACGCAGATCTATGCCTCATTTACCCACACACCTGAGTCGTGTCTCTCTGCATCGTCTGTTCAAGGTTAGCTGTTTGGCCGGAGCAGCACTGCCTAAAGTTAAATCCTAACAAGACAGAGGTAATAATTGTGGTCTCTGATCCTAGATTCACGTTGGGCCAGGGGTGAGGTCGAACTTCTGATTATTAACGCGGTCCGGCTTCACATCTTGCCCGAAGTATGTAACCTAGGGGGTTTGATTTGACTACAGTCTGAACATGCGTGTGGAGGTAGGTGATGGTTGCTGTGTTCACATCTGGATTTTTGTAGATTCACCAACGCCTTGGTTTGCGCCATCTCCTATTAGCTCTACCTCAAACCAATTACCCATGGCTTTGTGTCGACAATTCTTGACTATGGCAATGACCTCTGTCGATGCAGAGCTTCCACGCGTCCTCGTGCAGAAGCTTTAGCTTGTGCAGAATGCGGCGGCTCGCAGCCCGCTTCGAGCACATTAATCCCACTCTCCATGATATGCACTGGCTTCCAGTAAGCTTTCGTATCAAATATAAGCTGGATATGTTGACATATACAGCTCTGGACCTACGTACCAGCGGGACCGATTAGTTCCCTATGCGACTGGGGTATATGTGCCGCGATCTTCAGAGCAGGGCCCACTCCAAGCCACGGATCCTACACCTGACATGGGGTGGCCGGGCCTTCTCCAGTGCCACTCGGAATTTGTAATGCCTTGCGGGTCGTGGTCCGGTGACCTCCCGAGCCTCCGTTTGTTGAAGTGGGAATGCAAAACACACTAGGTCCTCATTGCTTTCTCTTGAGTGTATTTTAGCATTCCAAATGTGTACCCGATTTTATCTTTGAAATTGTAAGATGTTTTGATTCCCCCTCGAGTGGGGTGATATTAAATTTCAAGCAACTATTTTTTGTTTATATCTCCAGCAAAAATTCTGGACAACTGTTCGAATTCCCATTTTTTCCCATAACTACGAACACTATAATTCAAGTACTGCAACAATACTACAGTTATCTTATATATACTGAAACAATTCCAATAACTACAACAACAGCTCCAGCTATTGTATCTACTTTCATTATACATCTATAAATTCTACATCATCAACATAAACTACTATTTTACTCATCGACTATGATTATTTAAACAATTACTCCAACTACAATAATTTCACATTTTCAACTACTGCAGTAACATCTTCGCTATGAAATATTAATATAATTACGACCAATGCTTGTCTTCTGCGTTGTTACTTGCTGTTGAGGACGACTCCAATGTTCCATCATCAGATTGTTTGGTTTCCAATGTTTATATATACTCAGCCTCCATCCTGTGGAGCTTACAACCTCTGGTTCTTGTTTCGCAATATTCATGGCTACAGATTCTCTGCAATGAGAATGGGATTCCGCACAAACCACCTGACACAGTGGTTCTAAGCATGGTGTCGTCCACAATACCAGCACACTCAATGTCAGTTTGTACTGTTTGGACCACGCCTTGGTGCCCACCGAAGGCTCCTGACGTCTAGTGATAAATGTGGAGGTCCGGTAAACACCGAGGTTTCCCTCGACCATCAGCAATGCATAGGAAATCCTCCCGCTCTTTTGGCTTGTCCGGCAAAAGGGCACACTCCCTCATATACAGTTGGTTTCTGCTATCCGCCACCATCTACCACCTCGCAGAATCCTTTGTCGTCAAAACATCGAATTCCCATCACGCCTATACACTCTCAAACAGTATCCATCTCACTAATATGAGGCCTCTTAAATATTATGTCCTTGACTAACAAGTCACTAATCATATATGATTTTCTTCAAAACGGAACTAATACGTTTATGCCTTACAGAAAATTGGCATTCCTCATCAGATCTCGCTCATTTACATGATTAAATTCCTCCAGGTTACCATTGCATTGAATGTGCTCGTTCTGCGAGTCGAAGAGGTGGTGTGGCGTTTATTGCCAGGTCGAGTTAAAATTTTCACCACTTGAACTATCTTCTCGTTTTGTGGTTTATTGTCCATTATCAAATGCCAGCTTTCTGTCTGATTTTTCAGACTTAGTGTCATCTATTCGCATGTCTTCTGCTCTATCACATGTGATTTTTATTTTGAACTTAATGATCCTTCAGATCACACAGCCGTTTCTCATGTATCAAACTTGAATCTTTAGGCTTAATTCAATCTGTTGTGTCTCTTACACATTTAAAGGGCAACACTTTAGATTTGGTCATTGGTAACAAGGATAATATGTCTATTTTGTAAATTTCCCCAGTTATTTATAAGAGAGCACTACATGATACAATATTCCCATTCTCTACACCGGGTTCTGAAATCTCTTATTCTATGGATTTAGTTTGTTCAAAATGCTGCTGTATGTGTGCAAACGTGCACCCGCAAACGTGAACACATCACCCAGATTTATTGTTCCCTTCATTGACTCCCCATCTGTTTTCCCAATCAAATTTAAGATTGCACTGATGGTGTACAAAATATTTGAATGGACTTGCCCCGACCTATCTATCTCAACTCATTGCAGCCTAAACTCCATCCAGGGAGGATACTTCGCTCATCCAGTATGGAGCTGCTTGCTCATTATACCTAGAATTGAAATGAAAGACAGTGGTTTGGGCGTGCCTTCACATCTGCAGATCCCACACGGTGTGGAATGCACTCCCGCTCAATATTCTACAAATTAAGTCCCTTTGGCCGAATCGTGCATCCGATTGGCACGGTTAGCTATGTACGGTGCAAAATAAGTTCAACATACATACAAATGAATTCACCTTAGTTTGGGTGTGCTATATGTCTTGTGAACATAAGTATTTTCTTTTATTACTTTTCTCTTTGTACAGCGTTGTGAGATGCAATTGTGCATGAACGACCAAATTTATATTCTTACGTAATAAACATGCAATTATAGGATCAAATAAGAAATGTGCTGTTATTTTTTGCAAGTCCTGAAACCTGGTTACCATTTGGCCATAAAAAAAATCCATAACAGAATTCTTTGAAATAAACTTAGTTGAGTAAAGAATTAAGTGTCCTGTTTTGACATACCTTTAAAAAAGTAAACAAAAAAATGAATCCTAGCACAGGGACGCGTTTTATTCACATGCAGTGCATCACCAAGCCTAATTAGGCTCCGCCATGTGCATGACCCCCTGGGCTCAACTCGGGGTCAACCACATGCGTGACCGTCTAGGTCCACGCTCAGGCCTGATCATGTGCGTGGCAATCTATGCCTGATGCGGAGGCTTCGTCGCACGCACAATTGACAAGGCCCTTCTCAGGCTCCACCATGTGCAAAAATTAACTGGGCCTCGAGGGCCATCCACGCAATTATCTTCAAACCGCGTTATTTTAGCTTTAGCAACTTCAAAGTTATGCTATGGAACCGAGATGTGTGATTTGTGTTACTTTGATTATTCGATGGCTATCGTTGAGAATTCAAATATCCAAGCTCATTGTGCACACGTTCTCACACCTCTCAGTGTACCAAGTGACGTATCCGCCTATGAGTGTATAAAGGTATGGGTGGGGTCTAAAGTGGTACCCATCTGACCTTAGGAAATCATGACCCAGTGCTCTATACACCACTTACATGCTTATATTAGAGTTCTGATAGGTTAGGAGACTCACAACATAACTGTACGATCCACATGTGGACCGTGAAGACGTTTTAATGCAGTGTACATTGTTTTATATAGATCGTGCTAAAATCAGGTTGGCCATTTCAACGTACTGAAAATAACAAAGGCAACCAGCTTCTAAAACGTGGCTAAACTTGAGACACAAAGTGGCTTCACTTTAACACCTGGGCGTACCGTATATCTATACGTGGGGAAAGAATGGTTTAACAAAATCCAGTGACCCTTTCTCGAGGCTGCTTGGGAAATCACTATTCAATTCACCACAGGTTTCGACAATTCTAAATATGCAGGGTTAGCAATATATAAATGTGGTTATATTGTGCCTATGGCAATAATGAGTATTTGGAGACGCTCAATTGCTCCGGTTAATTATAACACTTCAGGTTTCCTGTTTATTCTTTAGATTCCCCTCCCCCCTAAAATGTACACACCTTTTCAGAATATCGACAAGGGACTCGGTGATGTGGTCATTTACACGTTTATTTGTTTTTTTTTATCACCGTTAAAATCAAGTTACAAATCATGGTGCACATTGTCCAGTCAAAGTCGGACAGTCTCATTCCCAGCTGACCCATCATATAATGCGCACGGCAGCAGCTCGTGTATTTAATCTGCGGAGACGTTTCGACTACAGCAGGGTAACCGAGATGCATAGACACAGCGTGCACGCGTGCATTACAGTGAGTGCAATGAGAGAGGATCAACAATTACATAGAAAATTAAACATTACATTTATAGATATATTGTCACGAATTCTGCAAGAATAATATCTTCCAGCGGTGGTGCTGGACGAGCTTCTTTAGTTGACTCTTGTACAAATTTGACTCGCCAGGATTGAGGATTGGGATGAGATACAGACAGCCGGTCCCAGGGTCTCAAGGGGCTGCCGTCTGCCCGTGCTGTGTCTGGCCATGGTCGCTATCCCCACGCTTAATGAGGACAATGTCTGGGTGCTTCCTCCGGGCCCACAACATTTATTTTCATTGCTAATCTGCTCGTTTACCCGGGATACCCTCACTGAGTCTCAATACTCCTTTTTCGGAGAATCCTGAGAAGATTTTGCAATCGGGGACGATGTTGCTACCTGCATGCCAATTTCGTAATTTTCATGTAATGGTTTTGCTTTTAACGTTTGAATGTTTGGCCGATACCAGTTGGAGTTGGTGTTTTTTTTTTGCTACGAAACCGGAGAACCCAGGGCAACCCAGTGCAGAACAGGGGCAGAACACACAGACTGTACACAGTAAGGTGCCTGAGTTGCGAATCGAACCCCTTGTCCTTCTAGCTGTGAGGCACGAGTGTTACCACAACCTGTAATGCACACAGTGTATGCTGTGTACATGTATCTCGATTACCCTACTGCAGCCAAATGCCACTTCAACAGAAATACAAGCTGCTGATATTGCTGCCCACTGATTTCCATTGCAACGTATCTTGTTTTTATGTATTATTTCAAAATCAACAGAGAATTGGAAAAGGCACATTAATTTGATGAATGCATAGCTTTTTTCGTACCATTTGTTTATATATTGCAATGTTTAACGTTATTTTACTATCTAATGCAATTGCATTTAAGAACGAATAGTACTGTGTTTAGTCATGAAAGCACAACCTAGAAAGAGCGTCCAACTCGGAAGGCGATTGTCGTGTATGGAAATGATTCATGTGTGTATGAAGAAACGAGTTTTATTAATATTAAGCAACGTACGAAATTTCTACTTCATGATGTGTGTACAGCCAATTGGCAATTCACACCTGAGGATTCCCCTAGGCTGTATGGTTTGACCATACTTCACCATACTCTTTGGTTATTTTGGTAAAGTCACATAGGTAGAAAAATAAAATAAAATATATCACGACGTTTTGATCGCAACACAAGCGGTCATCCTCAGGCGTAAAAAATAATCCAGCAGTGGAACTGCTGAACCAGGAAGAACACAGCCAAAGAGTTGTTATAACAAGATGTTATATATGTGGCGAAGAGCAAACAGGCGGGGTCTGAGCTGGAAAGGAATTACATCCCCGCACGCAAGCACGTCAGTTGTATTCATGGGGGAGATTAGGGAGGGAGAGATTAGCATGAAATGAGCTTCCATCGCCGCATAAGAGTATCGTCCGTGCATATGCGCACAACAGCAGTGTTATTGGGAAATTAGCACTATGTTGATGGTAGCGATTAGGCAGAGAGATTAGAGGGATTAGCAAGTTAATGTCATGTCTATGTGTAACACAAGCTGTGGTGCTGCCTGTGAGAGGCAAGCGCGTCAACGCAAGAGAACCACCGCAACGGTGGTCGCGCCAGTGACACACAGCCCATCACACTTCACCAGGTGTAGCAAGATGGCCGCCTGAGGCGTGCGCGCTCCCGGGGCACTCCCGGGCCGCGTCCCAGCAGCGGCTGGTGGGGTCATTTGTGAGGGGGCCGAGGGAGCCGACGGAGGGAGCCGATGGAGCCGAGGAGGCCGACGGAGCCGAGGGGGGCGGGGGGGGGGCGACGGAGCCGGGGGGGGAGGGGGGCGAAGGAGCCGGGAGGGGGGAGGGCCGACAGAGCTGGGGGGAGGGCCGACGGAGCCGGGGGGGGGTGGCGACAAAGCCAGCGGGGGGCTGATGGAGTCGGGAAGGGGCGACGGAGCTGAGGGGGGCCGACGGAGCCGGGGGGGGGCGACGGAGCTGGGGGGGGGGGGGCGACGGAGAGGGGGGGGTGACGGAGCCAGGGGGGGGCCGACAGAGCCGGGGGGGGCGACGGAGCTGGGGGAGGGGCGACGGAGAAGGGGGGGGCGACGGAGCTGGGGGGGGGGCGACGGAGCCGGGGGGGGGGCGGAGCCGGAGCTGAGGGGGGCGACGGAGAGAGCAGATGGAGCCGACACTGACTTTCTCACACATCATACACTGACTCACTCGCACCATGCACTGACTTTCTCACACATCATACACTGACTCGCTCATCATGCGCTTACTCACTCACTCATCATACACTCGCACAACCACTGACCCATTCACTCATCATACACAGGTTCACTCATCGTGTTCTGGCTCACTCGCACATTATACACTGACTCACTCATCGTGCGCTGACTCACACATCATACACTCACTCAAGCTACTACTGACTCACTCACACATCATACACTGGGAGTGCCGTGCTGCCAGCTATGGCTGCAGTTTTTTGTTGTACGTGTTATGTATATCGTTTATTGTTAAATTTGAAATCACAGTTCCTATGATGACTGTTGTTACATTGTTTTTATAGCTTTATTTTAGTGATTCGAAAACATATGGTTAATCTAAATTGTCTTATGGTTGTTGGCTTGCACCACATTGATTTTTGCACAAAGCGTCTTAATACGTTTTTTTTGCGTGGAATATTTGCTGATTTATTCCAGGATGTTTCTGTTACGCGTTGTCGCTTTGGGATGTTCTGTGTTCAAATTTTGTTTGTTGCGGTTGCACCCGACTTAAGAGCTGCATGGCTCACAGGGCTATACCTAATAAATGAAACTTGGTGGTCAGTGTAGATTGGTGGAGAGGAGCATAGACATTTGAGCATAGAAGTGCAGTACACTATTTTTTTCTGCACAGCCCTCTACTTACAATATACCTGTTTGTGGATTTGGAGAATAGACATTGGACCAGAGGAATGCAGTACAACCCTGGATTTTACAACAGCCTACAACACGAGCTTCGTGCAAGGTGGTTACCCACCCACAAAGCACCATCCAGCACAAACCCAGCTTAGTTTCTGAGATATAACGAGAATTGGCACATTCAACATGATAAAGTCATTGGCTTCAACTGTGTTTGTTATTGGGCATGGAAATTGATCCTTTAAATATTACTATTACCTAATAGGGCAATATCGTTCATTCTAAGTAACAATGTATTGCTGTCATGAATCAACAGGTCCCTGCAGGGTGGGCTGGTAGGAACATTGGATTTTTTTTTACACCCAACAGCACGAGATTTCACTTCGTTAAAGTATTGATCACTTCGTTAAAGTATTGAAAGGGGACAGACGGACACATTAATCTATTGCAGGCTGGTACACTCAGTTTACAACTTCGTTCCTACCAGTATAATTATGGTAACTTAAAGACACACAAAGACATTGACCCACACACACACATCGACACACACACATGGACCTGCACACATCGACTCACACACACACATCGACTTACACACAGACATCGACACACACACACAGCGACTCACATACACACATCGACCTACACACACACACACATGGACTCACCCACACACACCGACTTACACACGCACACATCGACTCACACGCATATACATACATCGACTCACACATACACATCGACTTACATACACACATACATCCACCCACATACATCGACTAACACCTTACACACACACACACACTTACATAGACTCACACACACACATCAACTTACACACGCACACACATAGCGACGGATACACACACATCAACTTACACACATACCGACTTACACACACACAACGCACACATATCGACGTGCACACACACATTATTACTTTTAGATTTACTAACGAAGTTTTTAAATAATAGTTTTCTATCTACGTGACTTTAGGGAAATAAGCAAGGAAAAGGGGAAATGCATGCGTGTCTAATAAGGAATTAAGAGCGACGACGATGGTCTTCCACCATTTTTGTGCAAACATTTGCCGCGAGCAAAAGCGGCAAATAAATGAAAGTCAACGAATAATAAATCAACTTAGCCTACCTGTAACTATGACCAGATGCGCACCAATTAAGCGTAATGGACATGTCACTGCTCAATCCCCGTACTGAGGGGGCAAGTGTAAATATGCTAGAATGAAGACGTAATAGCAATCAGTCTATTTATTGGTTTTCCCCTGTGCAGTAAGTGATATTACATGGCTGCTGATGTCTCGAGTACAGAAAAAGGCGTTTCTTTCAATCGAACTTGTTTTTTGTGAGCAGGACACTGATCTTGATTTGAAGCTTTCGTGATATTTAGAAATTTACGTATTTTTAAAGCGAAAGCGTGTGCATAAGTGTCATTCTCTCACGTAAAGATGTGGTCGCTACAGCAAAGTTTGTGGGGAAATAATAGCCATTTTGTATATAACAATTTCAAAGCAGCACTAAGTACTCAGGGAGAAAAATTGTGTTACTTAGATGTATTATTATAGTTATAGGGGTTTTCCTCTTTTTTCTGGCAAACAAAACTTAAACCTTTTAACAAGGATTCATGTCTGCATTAACCACAATACTTGCAGTCAAATGCAAACAAAAAAACACACTATGATAATATATGCGTTGCCCTTGAAACTGATTGGTCCACACCAAGGGACGGCTTTCTTTTTAGCCTCGACCCAATTGGTGGTGATAGTGCATTGTCTTTGAGCTGTACGGCTTTTGGCGTCCTCTGGTCGAGCACCAATTTGGTTGAGCCTCAAAAGAAAGCCGTTCCTTGGTGTGGACCAATCAGTTTCAAGGACAATGCATATATTATCATAGTGTTTTTTGTTTGCATTTGACTGCAAGTATTGTGGTTAATGCAGACATGAATCCTTGTAAAAGCTTTCAGCTTAGTTGCCAGAAAAAAGGGGAAAACTTATATTATATTTTGGTACTGTCAAAGGAGATCTAATGATGTAGAGTAACTATCATCAAACATTGCTTAATCCCTGCCATTAAAAATATGCGTAAACAGTCATGGTAATAAATGTTTGAAGGGAGCTGTAAATCTTTGTGTTACCTTGCACAGTGTCCACACGAATGAGAATTCCCCCCTTCCCCCCCACCGAACGCGTGTGACTTGGTAGGGGCGCACATGCGCAGATGCGTGCTTTGACGCGCGCTCAGAAGCGCAACGTAATAAATTAATAAAAATAGCACTAAATTGCTAAACTTCTTTAAAGGTGACGGACGCGAAATCGGAATAGCGCTGGCTCAACACGGGGCTTATGGCGTGCTACCTGGGTACTTTTTTTTAAACATAAACCCCACGGTTCAAGAGCCAAATCGCTCGCAAGTGTCGGCCACACACAGGCAGACAGATGGACAGACAGACAAAAATTACTTTCATAGGTTAGCTAAAACGTGAAAGCTAGGTACCATGGAGTATAATGTTTCAGAAAATGTGCACTTAGTAACCTAATACAAGTTTGCACTCCCTACATGAACATTTTACGTTTGTGCTTTTGTGTTAAAGCATCATTCAACCGCGACCTAAAACGTGAACTTTCATTTCTGGACATAAATGCACCTTACGCAAGATCTTCTTGAAGTGCGTACTAATTGTGAGTCTCAGCTCAGTCGTGCGGAGGCAGTAAATGAGCACGTTCGCAACCGGGCTGAGCAAGAACACCAATTGAGCGGCGGATCTGAAGTTTCTCGCTCCCTCGCTGTCCACATCCTTCACAAAGCGCGGCAAAAGGATGTCCGAAAAAACGGACGTGAAAAAGACGGCGAGCGCCATGAAATGCGTGCCGAATGTGTGCAGGGCTTTGCCCCTGAACTCGGAGGAGCTCGAATTCTTGCACTCAACAAGAATCCGAATGTAGGTGTACGCAATGACACAGAAAGGAGAGATAATGTACATCGCAATCATTGATATTCCGTAAGATTCTACTTTGCTTGTGTCATCGATGGCTAACTTCGAAATTCCCATATTGTCACAAAATATGCCCTGGATTTGTCTGTAGTTTTCCTTCAATTTAACTTGAAGAATGAGGATCACTTGAACGCCGACTGCAACTATTGCAATCAGCCAAGACAGTAATGACAGGAAAATGGATCGCTTTAATGTAACCTTGGTATGGTAGTGCAATGGGTAGCAGATAGCCAGGTAGCGATCAACAGACATCATAGCCAATGTAAAAATCTCATTCATGGCGAATATGTGAAGTGTGAACATCTGTGCGACACATGACACGTACAGGATCTCTCTGTTGCTCGTCAGGAGGACCTGTAGTTGCTTGGGCACGCCACTTGTGCTGCCAATGATGTCGCCAATCACAAGATTGCACAGAAATATGTGCATGGGCTTGTGTAAGTCTGTGGACACCGCCACCGTCACGAGCACCAGCAGATTGGCGGCAGTTATAGTTAGGTACATCGTAAGGCACAGGCTGAGTATGAGCACCTGCACAGGGTACGGGGCTTCAAATGTGGCGAGGTAGAGCACGGAGCTTTTGTTGTCCATAATTGCGTTCCTTGGGCTCCCGCGTCTACAGCCCGACACCTTATCACAAAGTCCCTGTTGAGGTGACAACAGAACACATGCTCACGAATATTAAAATAACAATGATGTGCAATGGCACAAAAAAATGTAAGCGAACTCACCCAGGTTTCAGTTGCTTGGACTGAGGGTAGATCAGTGATGCTCGTGGAATCTGCTGATTTATATGCGTTTTGGGGACCACGTGACCGTGAGCCTTCAGGTGCGATGGGAGGTTCCGGGCTGGCTGATGCGTGCTGCAGCGCCCTGCGGATTTACCCATTGCCCTGAGGAGTCTTTTTGAGTCAAGATTAGCTCATAATGTGATATGTAGACTTCGGGTTGGGGGTGATTCCATTAGAAGCAATTGGGTCATGTTTTGAGTTATATTTTAAATTAACTAATTATCGAAAATGCTTAAACCTATTAAAAAAACCCGAAATATTATATATATGGCACACATTTTAAAATGGTGTATAATGGAATTGAATACATTAATTTTGTTAGTGTTTGAAGGAGTATATAACTCCGACTTTTATATAGCGTGGCTTTATATACAGGGACTGTATAGTCAGTTCACAAGTACTGTCTTTTACTGTGGGTATCAAGTACGCAAGCCTCCCGTAACAGAATAAAATATTTGTCACTTAGTATTCCATCATTCATTTATATTGCCCCCTGTGCATCAATTTGAGCGCTTGCATGCATGCTAATGAGTCCATATGCCCTAATTAGTCCATGTGCCTTCTTAATGGGGGATGATATTGCCCTAGAGATTCATTACTTAAGTACCCTATGTATGCATTATATATTAAAAGCCCCCCGTATGCATACGTGCATTAATATACAAACAAAATAAACGGATTTAAACATATTAGACACACAACTTTCATATGTGTGCCACCCATAATTTGATCATATATTATTAAAAATAATGAGTGTGAAGCATTTTTAATATTTAGTTATTTTAAATTGCTTCTAATCTAAAGTGCACAATTCATATTCTAAGTTCATCTGGGCTCGAGACTACTTTGGGAAATGGGTAAATTCCACGCTTATGAAGATGGGTCAATAACGCTCATCCCGGTGGGCACATGTCGGAATTTTAACCCCTGGGTTAACCCATTTAACCGCTGTCATTTCAACCCATGGGTTAACCCATTAACTGCTGTAATTTCAACCCGTGGGGTAACGGCAGTTAAATCAGCAGTTAACCCATTACAAACAAAATAAACAGATTTAGATATATTATACACAACACTTTCATATGTTTCGATTTAAAGCTTTCGTGACCACAGGGATTCATCTTCTTGGTTCTTTCGGTAAAGTCACGTAGAAGGGAAATAATAAAATAATAAAAACAAAACATAATAAAATAAAATACGTGACTTTACCGAAAGAACCAAGAAGACTTTCATATGTGTGCCACCCATCAGTTTGAATCTACAGCAGTTAACCTATGAACTGCTGTAATTTCAATGGATTACTGCATTAATTGCTGTAATTTCAATGATGAATCTCTGGCCTATGCCGGTATAAATGAGAATACCGTCTCTGTGACCCGCATTCATCAGCGTGGCTATAATTAATTGTGCCCTCCTGGGAGTGCAGCTTGGTCGCTTTTGTTGAGTCGATTAATTAAGACTCGGGAAGAGATAATTGCAGCCCTTGAATTTTGACTTGCAGGACCGTCAAAGCGTTTTACCCGAACGGCCAAGGTCAAGGATAATATTGTTGCGTTTCGTGTAGCTCAACTCTGAATTGTACGACGTTTAATGCTAAAAATCATTGCAAACTAAAGAAATTACTGAGGCAAATTGAGCCTCGAACTCAATGTGAAGTGTATTTCAATACATATGTAGTGGAGTATGAAGGTGTGTTGTGGAAACTGCGCGATTGCATGATCACACGGACAGTGTGGGTTTATCTGGGGTCAGCCTGTGGAGAAGGTGTAAACAGTGTGGGTCGTCTTAGGACAGCCAGGTGCAAAGGGTGGGATGATGAGGTAACGGTTGAGCCAATTAAAACAGAGGATCAGCAACGGCGGTGATTGGCTGTGGCTGTTGTCAAGGGCGAGGAGGCGTCGGGATGTATGGAGAAGGACAGGTGTTTGAGGACGCGAAGCGTACAGAGGCATGCAGGCCAATTAATTAGCGATAATGAGAATGGGGATAAATTGGGGGAGACACAGAGACAGAGGTTGGTTGGAGTTGGGAGCTGGACGATGAAGACGCAGAGTTAAGAACGGAGTAGAAGCAGAGTCTAGAAACAGAGTGTGGAAACAGAGTAGAAACAGAGTTCGGAACAGAGTTGGAGACAGAGTGAGAAACGGAGTTTGGAATAGCGTTAGCGGAGCTGAAGCAAGACGAAGTAGTTAGCAGTGGAGTGAGCATGGCGATAGTGGAGCTGAAGCAAGTTGAAGTAGTTAGCAGTGGAGTGAACATGGCGATAGCGGACCTGAAGCAAGACGAAGTAGTTAGCAGTGGAGTGAGCGTAGCGATAGCGGAGCGAAGACGCTGTGTGCGGAGTTGCTGAACGGAGACTTGCTGTGTGCGGAGAAGTGAAGTGATAGTGGGGAGACAAAGGCGGTGAGCGAGACGGGCGGAGCACGGCGAGCGAGCCGTAGTCACCAGGATACTGTGGAGCGTGGAGGACATGTTGAATAATGTAAATAAAGCGGTGTTTGAAGAAAGTGTTAGGGTCGCCGGCCCCCGGGATCTCTCCTGCCTGCGACCCTGTCCGCGAAGTACTGACGCTCCCAGACTCCCCACTAGTGTGGGAGCTGCCGCCGCTGCACTCCTCACCGGGCGGGGAAAGGTTGCCGCGCTCCTGTTCCCCCCCTGTGCTGTCCCCCCCCGAGTCCGGGTTTCCTGCCGGTGAGGCATCGCCCTCGACCGCCCTGGGGCCCGCTAGCGCTTCGCCGGCACCCGAACGCGACGCTCCCCGCCCGCGCAGTCCCACGCACCAATCACACGCGGGTAACCGGGGGTTATAGGTCGGAGGGTAAGCGACGTCGTTCGTACCCACTCCGGCGATTGGGGGGATTGGGTTAAACGGGTTTAAAGGGCTATGCGATGGGCATGCGTGCGAGATGGGTATCCGCTCGCAACGGGGGAGTCCGCCGCCGACGGTTTGTAGCGCCCACACCTCACACGGCGCTCTCCACACACGCGGCGACCACCGCGAACAGCGAGCGCACCCACGCTTCCACTCTCTTTCCACACCCTCGCAAAAACCACACCAGTCCGTTATGTAATCGCCGACGATTTATTCCACCGGGTCGGCGAGCCCTTATTTAACCGAGTCAGTCGGGATCGGCGGGGCAGGACCAATCTATCTCTCGATAGTCGGCACTATACTCTACCTGTCCTTCTCCCCTTTACCCTCTCCGGTTTTCTTCTTAAGCTAAGTCCCAACTCCCTCTTTCTTTCCCTCCCTTATTCACGGTTCGTCGTCACTGCCGGCTGGTCCTCGCGGCGCGTCGATACGTCCCACGGACGTTCGCGCGGCTGGACTCGGGAGTTGACGGGCCTGGGGTTGACTCGAGTAGCCAGAGACCCTTTTTCCTTCGCCCTGACCCGCTTTATTCTTTCTACATCAAAGGGGCTACCTGGTGCCGACTCGCGGGCCAATCAGCTCGCTGGGATCACCCGCCAATCGGTAGGCCCATCTGTATCCCAGCATCCCCCGGGCCGTTGCTTTCAGCGATGTCCGCATCTAAATTTACCTGCTCAGCGGCCATCCAGCCAGAGGCCGACCCTGCTTTCCCGCCGCTCGTGGCTCTGCCCTCCTCCCTACCTGCCCTGCCGACCCGTGTGCATGAGGTGCATACTAACCGCGGTGGCGGGGCAGCCCCGCCGTGAACATGTCACTTCTACTCAAGTCACGGCGCCACGGTGTGTGTTAGCGTCGGAGGAGACCGTCCAATTTCCTGGCCGCAGGAAACCGTGAAGATTATCCCTTTACGAGGGCTTCTGGGTGAAAACCTGTCGGCCAGGGTGTCTTCCCACGCGCTCTAATGGTGGGGGGAGTGCGTGCGTGTGTGTTCCGGTGGGGGGGGTGGGGAGGTGGTGGGGTGGAGCAATGTCGGCCTCGTCGCTCGGGGCGGCGAGATCGCAGGTGGGCCACCCGCCGATCGGCTCCGTGGCGGCGGCATCACATAGCCCCCCGAGGTGCCAGTCCCCGTCCCAGATTGACTGGAGCACCTCGCCTGGGCCATGCCCACGAGGTAGCGCTGCGGGGTCCGGGGGATCCGCCCGGATCTCGTGGCTGGCCTCGGGGGAAGTGGCTCCGTCCTCGGGGTTTCCTGCGGCGGTCTCCTTCTCCACTCCAGTGGCTCCTCCTGTCCCTCGGCACCTGGGGGCTGGGGAACAAACTCCGCGGCAGCGGGGTTTAAGGGGCGGCGTCCCCGCCGTCCTCTGGCGGGGCCGGGACGCCTCGGGGCTGGGGGCCCGGCGGGGCCCATGTAGTGCGCGAGGCCTCCGAGCACGGGTGGCGCAGGGGCACCGGGATTTCGCGGAACTCGGGCGGCGAGGTTCTCCCCCGCCGGGGCTGCCCTCCATGGTTTTAAGCGGCGGACGTTAACCACCGTTTCTCGGCCCCTCTCTCCACCCTGGATTAATACCGTCCAGGGAGAGATCTGCCGTACCACGGTCCAGGGTCCCCGCCAGTAGGTGGTCAGCTTCCCCAGCTGTCCGGCCCCGACGCGAGGGGTGTGTAGCCACACCTTGGTGCCTGTCAAGAAAAGGGGGGGCTCCACGCGGGGTCGGGTGCTCTGCTCCTGTCGCCGATGCGCGGCCTCCCCTTGCGGGTAGGCCCGGTCCCGGGCCCCTCGTAGAGTCTCCATCAGATGCTCCACGGGGCGACTCCCTTCCTCCGTTTGGGGTGGAGGAATGCCGAACAGCAAGTCTGCGGGTAGACGAGACTCACGACCAAACATCATTAGGAATGGGGTTTGTCCCGTCGATGTATGCACCGTGGTGGCGTAGGCGAACAGGGCGTAGGGGAGGTGTTCGTCCCAATCCCGTTGGTTTGCGGCCGCCATACGCTTGAGCTTTCCGGCCAGAGTTTGATTCATACGCTCAACTATACCGTTCGCCTGGGGGTGGTACGCCGTGGTCCGGTCTTTCTGGATTCCGAACTCCCGGCACAGCGCCTGAAACTACTCGGCCTCGAACTCGCTACCCTGGTCGGTAAGGACTCGCTCCGGGATCCCGTGCTTAAGTACATAGTGCTCCACGAACGCCCGGGCCACTACCAAGGCCGTTTTATCGGGGATGGCCACCGCCACGGGGTAGCGGGTGAAGTATTCCACCGCTACGAGGATATAGCGGTTGCCCGGTAGGATCGTGGGAATGGCCCCTGGAGATCGATGCCGACCAGCTGGTTCGTCCGACTGACGCGGAACGGCCTTAGGGGTACCTGGTATCGTGCCGGTTTCGGTCCGCACTGCTGACAAGCACGGCAGCCCTGTACCCAGGCGGCCACATCTTGAGTCAATTTGGGCCAGAGATACTGGCGACGCAGAGTCTCCCGAGTGCGCCGTTCCCCGTCATGGCCCCCGAGCGGGTGGTCGTGTACCAGCCGTAGCAGCTGGGGTCGCACCTGGGCGGGAACACAGATGCACCCCGGCTGGCCGGCCTCGGTTAACTCCCGTACCACCCCATTCTGCACACACAACCGGGCATACAAACCGCTCCAGGGCCCTGGTAGGGTGCTTTTCTCCTCCCGCAGGGCTGCTTCCACCGCCGCCAGATCCGGATCCCGCTGCTGGGACTGCCTCAGCTGCTCGTCGTTCAGGCCCGGGAAGGCGCAGCCGACGTCCTCCTGGATCCGTCCGATCGGGGCGGGGTGGTCCGCTGGGTCCCAAGTCGTGGGCCCTGCGCTCGCCGAGCGGTCGACTGGGTCCGCGCCTCCACCCGTGGGGGTCTCTGTGGCGCATACCGCACTCTCTCTCACCGGGGGGGGGTTAGGTTCAGCGGGTTCCCGGGGGAACCGTTGCCTGTCGGCAACGTCCCCCCGTGAAGCACGGGCAGGCTTCCTCCGCCCTCGTCTCAGCACACACCGCGGGTCGCCGTGATAATGCGTCCGCGTTTGCATGCGTCCGCCCCGCCCGGTACTCGATCTGCAGGTTGTACTCCTGCAGCTGCGCCAGCCATCGGGCCATCTGCCCCCGCGGTTCCTTGAAGGTGAGGAGGAACTGCAAAGCATAATGGTCCATGCGCACCCGACATTTCCTGCCGTACAAATACGGCCGAAACTGTTTACACACGAAGATCACCGCGTACAATTCCTGACGGGTCACACAGTAGTTCAGCTCGGCCCCGCTCAGGGTCCGGCTGGCGTACGCAATCACCCGTTCCATCCCTTCCTGCACCTGCGACAACACCGCACCCAGCCCGCTGCTGCAGGCGTCGGTGTCCAAAATAAAGTCGGTGGTAAAATCGGGGAAAGCCAGTGTGGGGGTGTGTGTGAGGTGGTCTTTGAGGGTGGTGAAGGCCGTCTGGCAGGCCTCCGTCCACTGATAGGGGTTCTTGGGGGAAGTGAGTTGGGTGAGGGGGCGTGCAATCTCGCTGAATCCCTTTACAAATCGACGATAATAGGTGGCGAGCCCCAAAAATGATCTTATCTCCGTCAGGTTTCTTGGCTGTGGCCAATCCACTACGGCGCGTACCTTGTCCGGATCAGTGCGCACCCCCGCCTCGCTGACGCGATGTCCGAGGTACCCCACCTCGCGCTGTGCAATGTAACACTTACGCGGCTTGAGCTTGAGATGAGCCGCTCGCAGTCGCTGGAACACCTCCCGTAACCTGGACCAGTGCTCAGACAGAGATCTACTGAACACGATCACATCATCCAGGTAAATCAGGCATTGCTCCCACTGCAAGCCCCGCATCACCAACTCCATCAGCCGCTGGAACGTCGCGGGCGCGTTGGTGAGCCCAAACGGGAGTACTCGAAACTCGAATAGTCCCATCGGGGTGGTGAATGCGGTTTTTGGCCGATCCTCTTCCGTCATCTCCACCTGCCAGTACCCGGACGCGAGATCGAGGGTGGAAAAATACCGCGCTCCGGCGAGGCTGTCAAAGGTGTCGTCGATACGCGGTATGGGAAAGGCGTCGCCGAGGGTGACTGCGTTTAGTTTGCGGTAATCGACGCAAAAACGGGTTGACCCGTCCTTTTTCGTTACTAGTACCACCGGGGCAGACCAGGGGCTCGCCGAGGGCTGAATTATGTTATCACGGAGCATATCCCTGACCGCCTCTTTGATCTGGGCGCGTTCGGGTGCGCCCACGCGGTACGCGGGGAGCTTTATGGGTCGGGCGGCCCCGGTGTCGATTTGGTGCTTAACGAGATCTGTGCGACCCACGTCTGAATTGTGTTCGCTGAACACGTCGGCGTACTCCCGCAGTAACCTGCGTAGCTGATCGGCCTCTCCCTTGGGGAAATCTGCCCAAGGTACGTGTACCGCGTCAAGAAGGGGGACGACCTCGGCGTGGGGAGTCGGGCCGACTCGCCAGGCCAGGTCCTGGTGGTCCTCGGGGCGACCGGGGTCCTCCGCCCAGAGTGCGAATACCGAGTCGCTGGAGTGGCGCGCGTGTAGGGGGTGCACGGTGGCTACTGTGGTGCGCCGTCGTAGTATTGCTGGGGTGCCGTGGGGGTTAAACACCCGCATGAACAGTCGGCCCCCATCTGCGTTTACCAGCGTGGCTGACCCGACGACTCCGTACCGCGCTGCCAACTCCGGGTGAGGAGTTAGCATTACCTCGCCCGATGGTCGGTGTGTGGGGTCGGCGGAGGGGGTTGCCACTGGCACCAGCATCTCGGCGAGCGGCCCGATGGTGACGGCCGACACCAGCGTAGCGGCCACGGGTGTGAAGCGAGGGCGATTCGGCTCGGGTCCCAGGAACGGGATCCGCTCCCCGCTGCCCTCCGCGGTGGCGCATCGCTGGCGGGGCTGCACGTTGAGCCCCAGCTTTTCCAGGAGGTCCGTACCTGCAATACACTCGTGGCATAACACGCTCGAGACGTAGAATTCCTGGGTGCACACCTGGTTTCCGAGACGGACCTCGAGGGAGATCCTTCCCAGCAACCCCATCCCGGCTCCGCTCGCTGTGTGCAGCGCGCGATCCGGGGCCTGCAGGCGGCTCACGTCAACCCCGAGCACGCTGCAGTGCGCGGCGCTCACGAGCGAGGCTACGGCCCCCGTGTCCAGTAGGATCCGGGTGCGCTGTCTGTTCACCTGTCCTTCCACCAGTGACGTGGCCCCCGTGATTCCTGCTACCAGCTCCCACAGCCAGTCGCCCGTCCTCACCGCGTCCTTGGTTGTTGTAGTTGGAACCTGTGTGGGGGTCACTCGCTCACCATTATTATTATTGCCGTTTTGTTTCGGGACCTCATTGATTGCACCCCTAGGTGGTCCATTCTCTAAGGGGCGTTGGCGTTTTAACCCTGGTGCCTTTCTAGCGCGGGCGATCTGGGGACAGTCCCTCACCAGATGCCCTCGCTGGTCGCACAGGTAACATGCTCGGGGAAGGGCGGTAGCCCCGTAGGAGCCTCCCTGCCCGCTCCCTCTTTCCCCTCCCGTACGCCGATGCCCAGACTCCGCCTCTAGTCGGGCTACCCTCCCGGCCAGCCCTCCCAACTCGGTCTGAACCGTCTCTACCGTAGTCTGCAGCGTAGTCATATGTGCCCGTACTTGGGTTACCTTGTTGTCCACTTGGGTTACCTTGTTGTCGATCCCCCCGATGCCCGCCTGTATCCCCGCTACCCATCCCGGGGTGGTCTCGCGGGATACCGGAGGCTCCCTTTCCCGACCCCCTACCGTCCTGGCGAGCTCCTGTTCCTCCTCTTCCTCCTCGGTGGACAGACTTGCGATGGTGCGCTCCCATCCCAGTCCTCGGAGCTGTGCGCGTTCGCTAGAAATTATTTCACATTTGCGCGCGCGCGCGCTCGACAAGGGCATCAAAGGGGAGGCGCGTAGAGTTCACGTCTGGCTGCCACCACGCCGTGCGCGTTAAGTATCGCTGGATTTTCTCTGCGGCCAGCTCCTCAATCGCTTCCGTGGTGTACCTCGGGCGTGCGATCTTTGTTAGCTCACGCACATCCTCGGCATAATCGCGCAGGTCCTCGCCGGGTTGGCGACGGCGTGCCTCTAAGGCCGCTTTTGCCTCCTCCTCATCGCGCGTACCGAAACGCAGATCAAGTCGGCGCATCAGCTCCTCTAGCTGTGTCTGCGCGCTTGCGGGTAGGGCTTCCACAAAATTGGCTGCCCGCCCATCCAGATTCATATTAAGTTGACGTAGCGTCTGCGCGTCCGTCCACCCATTAATTTCCTTAGCCCCTAGGACGTTGCGGGCAAATGCTTTCCAGGAAGGTGTACTCCGGCCAGTGGATATATGCCTTATTTTCGCGTGGGGTAACGCGGGGGTTCGTACCGCTTCTGACACCAAATTGTTAGGGTCGCCGGCCCCGGGATCTCTCCTGCCTGCGACCCTGTCCGCGAAGTACCGACGCTCCCAGACTCCCCACTAGTGTGGGAGCTGCCGCCGCTGCACTCCTCACCGGGCGGGGAAAGGTCGCCGTGCTCCTGTTCCCCCCCTGTGCTGTCCCCCCCCGAGTCTGGGTTTCCTGCCGGTGAGGCATCGCCCTCGACCGCCCTGGGGCCCGCTAGCACTTCGCCGGCACCCGAACGCGACGCTCCCTGCCCGCGCAGTCCCACGCACCAATCACACGCGGGTAACCGGGGGTTAGAGGTCGGAGGGTAAGCGACGTCGTTCGTACCCACTCCGGCGATTGGGGGGATTGGGTTAAACGGGTTTAAAGGGCTATGCGATGGGCATGCGTGCGAGATGAGTATCCGCTCGCAACGGGGAAGTCCACCGCCGACGGTTTGTAGCGCCCACACCTCACGTGGCGCCGCTCCACACACGCGGCGACCACCGCGAACAGCGAGCGCACCCACGCTTCCACTCTCTTTCCACACCCTCGCAAAAACCACACCAGTCCGTTATGTAATCGCCGACGATTTATTCCACCGGGTCGGCGAGCTCTTATTTAACCGAGTCAGTCGGGATCGGCGGGGCAGGACCAATCTATCTCTCGATAGTCGGCACTATACTCTACCTGTTCTTCTTAAGCTAAGTCCCAACTCCCTCTTTCTCTCCCTCCCTTACTCACGGTTCGTCGTCACTGCCAGCTGGTCCTCGCGGCGCGTCGATACGTCCCACGGACGTTCGCGCGGCTGGACTCGGGAGTTGACGGGCCTGGGGTTGACTCGAGTAGCCAGAGACCCTTTTTTCTTCGCCCTGACCCGCTTTATTCTTTCTACATCAAAGGGGCTACCTGGTGCCGACTCGCGGGCCAATCAGCTCGCTGGGATCACCCGCCAATCGGTAGGCCCATCTGTATCCCAGCATCCCCCGGGCCGTTGCTTTCAGCGACGTCCGCATCTACATTTACCTGCTCAGCGACCATCCAGCCAGAGGGCGACCCTGCTTTCCCGCCACTCGTGGCTCTGCCCTCCTCCCTACCTGCCCTGCCGACCCGTGTGCGTGAGGTGCGTACTAACCGCGGTGGCGGGGCAGCCCCGCCGTGAACATGTCATTTCTACTCAAGTCACGGCGCCACGGTGTGTGTTAGCGTCGGAGGAGACCGTCCAATTCCCTGGCCGCAGGAAACCGTGAAGATTATCCCTTTACGAGGGCTTCTGGGTGAAAACCTGTCGGCCAGGGTGTCTTCCCACGCGCTCTAATGGTGGGGGGAGTGCGTGCGTGTGTGTTCCGGTGGGGGGGGTGGGGAGGTGGTGGGGTGGAGCAATGTCGGCCTCGTCGCTCGGGGCGGCGAGATCGCAGGTGGGCCACCCGCCGATCGGCTCCGTGGCGGCGGCATCACAAAAGACAGAAGTTGTCCGCGTAAAGTCAAACACTAAACATATATATTTTTTAAAAATCTGCAATATGCATCTAGTTTATTGTTATAAACAGTTTTCAAATACGCATAGTTCGTTTAAAAATAAAATACAGTACAGTGTATACGTGTGGAGTCGTGTCGGCGCACTTTTTTGCAATGTATGATTGCGGTTTGAGTAGTTGTTAATGACTATTTCCTACGGTATAATAAACTACTATAACGTTAAGGTTTAGTTCCAAATATGTCAACCTTTCTCACACGTTCAATACCATTTATGATGATGTAATAAGCTGTTCAATCACGATCAATAACCGTGCTCGCCACTGCCACGCTGCTGCTCCTGCTCTACTCGGGGTTCGTGTCCACCGTGGTGGACGCCTCCCGCATCGTAAACGAGGGCGTCCAGTGTCCACCTCACCAGTTTACATCCCGTTGTCCACCTCACCCGTTGTCCACCTCACCCGTTGTCCACTTCACCCGTTGTCCACCTCACCCGTTGTCCACCTCACACGTTGTCCACCTCACCCGTTGTCCACATCACCCGTTGTCTATATCACCCGTTGTACACCTCACCCGTTGTCCACCTCACACGTTGTCTACCTCACCCGTTGTCTACATCACCCGTTGTCCACCTCACCCGTTGTCCACCTCACCCGTTGTCCACCTCACCCGTTGTCCACCACCCGTTGTCCACCTCACCCGTTGTCTACATCACCCGTTGTCCACCTCACCCGTTGTCCACCTCACCCGTTGTCCACCTCACCCGTTGTCCACCACCCGTTGTCCACCTCACCCGTTGTCCACCTCACACGTTGTCCACCTTACACGTTGTCCACCTCACACGTTGTCCACCTTACACGTTGTCTACATCACCAGTTGACCTCACCCGTTGTCCACCTCACCCGTTGTCCACCTCACCCGTTGTCCACCTCACCCGTTGTCTACATCACCAGTTGTCTACATCACCAGTTGTTCACCTCACCCGTTGTCCACCCCACCTCTCTCCCTCACGAGAAGTGGAGCCGCTGAAGGAGCAGCAGAAGGAGCAGCGACCGTGGAAATTGGCGCCAAACCCCCCGGTGCATCCAATTGGCTGGTGGCG
The DNA here is from genome assembly GCF_048934315.1 of Petromyzon marinus. Lineage (NCBI taxonomy): Eukaryota > Metazoa > Chordata > Hyperoartia > Petromyzontiformes > Petromyzontidae > Petromyzon > Petromyzon marinus. The sequence continues at coordinate 5,855,015 of NC_133721.1, read as the reverse complement.
CGATGACGCATAGCAACGCCATGTGGCGCCGCCCGTGTCTTCGAAGCGGCTTTCAAGTTCGCTTTCGCGGGGCAACGCGAGCGTGCTTCGTGCTTGTTAGATTTACGTGATTTTGGTCGTCTGAACTCGGAACCCCGGTGATGTGCATTGTTGTTGGACCCTACTACATGTGGTGCACCCAGCCTTCGCAAACCGTGGTGAAGTATGGTCAATAAAAAACACAATGGCCGATATGGTACGTGGGGGAGGCCTTCATCCAGCCGCAAATTGACGCTGGACTGTGCATCCTTGCCATCAGCATTTTCATTACCGGTGTCAGGAAATACTAAATAAAATTATAATTGTAATATGATAAGATTTAAAAGCAAAACATACGTTTAAAAAGCTATAGCATGCATATTTCGAAACCGTCTTATCTGCACCCCTTCCGATCTGAGACTTCTATTGTCTGTGGAGTTTTACGAACACACAACTCGTGCTATTATCTGGTTATCTGCATCTCAATGCTTGTTACAATCCACAATGTTGCAGATAACAGCGCTGAATGATCAGCGGACAGATGGCCGCGGTGTAAAAATAACTGCAGTTTGTGCATTTTGCAAAAAAAAAAATAACTCACCAGCATTCCCTGAAGAATTGCATTTTGGTCCCTCTTGTCTTAGGTCACCATCAAGATGTAGTGATTGTAGAATCACTACTGTGTACACACGCACAAGCGTGACGTCACTATGCGGGGGAGCGTCATGACCACGCGGGTCTACACACACGCATGACGTCATCCCGGCTGGAGGCGGGAATGACGTCAGGGCCGGTTCTGGGCTCCGGGAGGCCACGAGGGTGGTGTGAGGCCATGACACTCTGTGACCCCGGCTGGACACGTGACTGGGGGCCTAGGGGGCACCTCGGAGGGCACGTGGACAGCAGGGGGGCTTCGAGAGGGTTCTCGAAGGGAGGCGTGGCCGGGGTGGGGCCCGGGCACACCGAGGCTCATATAAGCAGCCTCCTCACGAGGTTCGAGGCTGCCCGTATCAAGAACGAAGATGCATCGTGAAGACGCCAAGAAGAGTCAAGCCTCCAGTCAGCGGACCTGGCAGTAGCCCACCTGGCTGGGTCACGCTAGAGTATTTGAGAAGTATGTGTTAGCTAGAGTAGGTTGGTGGTCACCACCTTATGTGCAGTGTTATATTACTTACCGTTCTAATAAATCAGCGTTGCCTCCCAAGGAGTCGTGTGTGCACCTAATTCGAACCCACTACAAAGATAAGTGTGACAGGCAGCAGTGATGTGGACCGGTGCACTTATTCAGGATCTTCTGATGTTTTTTTGCAAGGCCGAATGATTATTGTTTTTTTTACACATTTTGCACGTTCTTTTAAATTGTATTTAGTTCTGTTTTCGGCCCGAACAATATTTCAATTAAGATGGAGAGTGTTCTCATTAACACATCCGATGTGGGGATGACTTGTGGACAGTCCAGTGGACTCAATGTGGCCGCAAAGGGAGACTTGACACCTTGCTTGCAATGCCACAGCCGTACAGTGGAGGTCAGGGACACCCAGGATTAAGCTCGCGTCCGGAGATTCAGAGTGAGATAAAGTTGTGCGCAAAATACACGAAAGAGTAAAATATATTATTTTTCATCACTTTCGAGACTGGTAAAAAAGGTCCCATAGAAATAACTGTTCGACCCCAGCTATAAGTGTTCTGATACTTGCATTGTCTTTGTACTTGTTCGCCTTTTGGCGTTCTCTGGTCTAACACTGGTGAGACAATTCCATAAAGGCTGCCGTCTCTGGTGTACGCCAATCATTTTCAAAGACGATGCATATATTATCAGAGTATGTTTGCATGTTTTTCCACAAGTATGTGTGATGAATGCAAACTTGATTCCTTGAAAAATGTTTCTATTTGGTGTTTGAGCATCCTAACACAACAAGATGACCGAGGAGCAGAGTGACAAAAGTGGCTGATCTACCGTGTCAATGCGAGGCCCAACAACAACAAAAATATTAGAAAATTATATTTGCCTCTCAGTGGTCTACTCACAGCCTCCACAACGAGGCATGTCTCTGGATATTAATTATGGTTAAGAGTGTCTGATGTTGGACGAATTAATTTTATTAGAGATGGACACCAGGTGGTGAGTAGAAGTAAACATGAATTCGATTTGCTGATAATGCGGCTTTTCATGAACGCAAACTGCAGATGACTAGGACGAAGGTATTATGTTATTGATTAATCAAGTAAACCATTATACTCTTATGCATGTTGAACCTATTTCGCACCATACGTAGCCAACCGTGCTAATCGGAAGTGCGGGGGAAGGACAACATTTGTGCAATAATGGAAACATGAACAATCTCCTATTGTCTGATTGTCAAGAAAAGTAGACTTGGGCAGGACACGTCCTGCAGACGGGATGACGGCCACAGTCGAGTCGCAGCCAAGGGAGAGAACTCGCCCGGAAGAACTTCCACGGAGGAGATGGAGCGATGGAATTATCTCGTGCACTAATGCTGGGTAGATTCTTACATTGAAGGATCACGAGAGATGACGAAGTCTTGCATGGGGAAATCTTCCTTCAGAAGTGGATTGGTCATGGCGTGTATCGATGATGATATCCAGGGTTACGCAAATTACATGTAAATGATTCCTCTAATCTAAATGGTTTGCATAAAGTAGAGCAAGGCAACGCACGACAGAGAATTTGCGAAACAAAGAATACACATGACGGACAGGACAAACACGATTTTTTTTTATAAAATAGTGACTGGATTGTGCCATTGCATTTATCAATGAGCAGAATGGCAGGCTACATGCTGACGATAAGCGCAACAATCGTTACATTGTGATCTTCTGAAATGTTAAGCATAATTGATATGGCATGGTCATTTCAAGGTGAAATAAAGTGTCGCGGGGAAGCTGTGCCAACAATGATACAAACATTAATTTAACTTTCTATTTTACCAGGTAATGCTCAATGAGCTGTGTGTAGTTTTTTTTGGTATAGCCCTGTGAGCCATTCGGCTCTTGAATCGGGTGCAACCAAAACAAACAAAAAAAACACTAACAAGAAAAACATCTTAAAGTGACTATGTGACTGTGCAAACAGAAAATCCATGAAAAAAAACAGCAAAATTTTCCTGAAAAAAGCACCGTACACCAACGCTGTGTGCAAAAAATCCCAGTGGGATACAAGTCAAACAACAACAACCACAAGAAAACTTAGATTAAGACCATCAGTCTAACTCCGTACTACAACAAAACAAACATGTCCAAACCAAAAAACTTTTCGAAATTACCAAAAAATATAGCCATAATTGCAACGTAACAGTGATCACAGGGACTGTGACCGAATTTTTACAATAACTCTTTTTCAAGAAGTGACCTGGCCGCAAATGATAGCTCAACAAAGTGACTCGTCACATGAAAATGTGCAGCAGCCGAATCCTCTAAACGCATGTTGATTGTGAATGTGGGGGAAAACAGCCGGAGGACCCGAAGAAAAATCCACGCGACCACGGGAGAGAGACATGCAAACTTCAAATATACAGGCGTCGAGATCGAACCCGTGACCTCCGTAACGATCACCAGCACGTTGGCTATTCCTATGAATAGGCACAAGCTGAATATGAGCATCTGTACCGTGTGAGAGGCTTCTCTAACGCCGAGAGGGAGAGCATGGATCTTCAATTCTCCATCGTCTACCTCGTCCGCACGGCTCTCTTCAAGTCACGGAATAGCACTCTCTTAAGAAAACAACTGATCCTCATCTCTGACAGAGGCGGAAACCGGAGCAGATAGTATTCCCGTCTTTGCTCTACTAACTGTTGGTGACCTAATATACAAACCTATTGCCCATATTTTCAACCTGTCCATCAAATAAGCATCAGTTCCTCTAGAATGGAAACATTCCTATGTCCGTCCACTTCACAAAAGGGGCCCTAAAGTGGATCCAAATAACTACCGACCTATCTCAACTTTGTCCCCGTTGATGAAAATTTTTGAAAAATTATTGACCTACCAAATTAGCAGTTTCCTGTCCACCAAGAATTTACTACATCTAAAACAATCTGGGTTCCGAAAAAAAATACAGCACCACATCTGCTGCATTAGACTATCTGAATCACATTTACAATAGCTTTGATAATAAGCAGTACTGTGCCTGTCTTTTTCTAGACCTGTCCAAAGCTTTTGATACAGTAGACAACAACACCCTGCTTAGTAAACTAAGTTGCCTCGGTTTTTCCGAAAACGCAGTACAATCGTTATAAAATTACCTCTTTTCTCGCACCCAAACTGTATTCAGATGGTTGGAGGTCAAACAGTGTTAAGATAACAAAAGGGGTTCCACAGGGTTCCATCCTGGGCCCCCTTTTGTTCTCTCTTTATGTCAATGACTTGGGCACTGACCTGGATCATTCCAGGGTAAATCTTTTTGCAGATGACACAATACTGACTACTGCTGGCCGCTCTCCGGATGACGTGATTGCTAAGCTACAGGGTCTACAGGGTGATTAAACAAACTACAACATCAGCTAGTTGCTCTTAAACTAGTCCTGAATACCTCCAAAACCAAGGTGCTATGCATCTCACCAGGACTAAAGCAGGAAGTTATTTTTCCCCAATTACATTCCTTAAATAATTATCAAATAGAGCAAGTCAAGATCTATAAGTATCTTGGGGTCATCCTGGATTCAAAACTGAATTTTGAAGATCACATTGATTATATTGGTAAAAAGACAAAAATATCAATTGGTTTTCTGTATCGACACAAGCACTGCTTCCCCCCAATGTTCCGTTTGGAATTGATAAAAGCTACCATACTGCCTCTACTTGACTGCTGTGACATCGTGTATAAATCAGCCCCAAGTACTGTACTAAGAAGCTTGATTCCATCTATCACTCGGCCTTATGATTTACATTGAACTGCCCATATAGGACTCACCATTGTGATCTCTACATTGGGTCAAACTTAATGTTCGACGGCTTGTGCACCAGATCTTATTTATTCACGATGTACTTACAAAAAATCCGCAGACTACCTGCTGGATCTCCTCTCTGTTTCAAAGAACAAATTTGGCCTCAGGTCTTTGCTCATTTACCAGCTTCACATTCCCTATTGCCGTACAAAAACTGGAGGAAGGGCCTTTGCTATTGATGTCCCCAGGGTCTGTAATGCTATTGCCAATAAACTGCAACTTGAATCGCTACCAATGAGATCTTCTCTCAAAACTGCTCTAGAGGAGTTGTGCACCACTAGCTGCCACTGCTATTCATTGGCGTAAAATAAAATAAAATGTATTCGCTCCAGATGACGCAGCAAAGTATTATCTGTATTTTGATTTAGCGTGCTGATCTTAAAGGTGCATTGAAAAATTTGATACGCCACTGATGCTTCCGTTGTTGTGGAGTAACTCATGGAGCCAGCTATGGTCTAGGATTTGGTGTTACATGTTATTTATGTAGTTTATTGTAATAAATCCGGTCACAGTCCCTATGATCACTGTTACGTTGCAATTATGGCTTAATTTTTTGATGATTTCGAAAAGTTTTTTGATTTGGACATGTTTGTTTTGTTGTAGTACGGAGTTAGACTGATGGCCTTAATCTAAGTTTTCTTGTGGTTTTTATTGTTTTTTGACTTGCATCCCACTGGGATGTTTTGCACACAGCGTTGGTGTACGGTGCTTTTTTCAGGAATATTTTGCTGTTTTTTCATGGATTTTTTGTTTGCACAGTCACAAAGTTACTTTCAGATGTTTTCTTGTTCGTGTTTTTGTTTGTTTGTTTGTTGTGGTTGCTCCCGATTCAAGAGCCGAATGGCTCACAGGGTTATACCAAAATAAATATTTTTTAAAAAAAAACTGAAGTGGAAAATTTAAAACGCTCCAGTATGCGACTGTGGTCATCCAGAACAGACCATACAACATATATATTTACCATTCTTGGACACGTATGTATGTACGTTTAATTTAATTCGCACCGTACGTAGTCAACCGTGCTAATCAGAGGTGCGACATAGTTTTAATTGTATACGTAAATGCATACAAAAAAACGACTATTGTAACGGATTTAAAGACTAAACTTTTCTTATTCTTGAATTATCAGACACTTAATAAAGCAAAGACAGACACGTGAATTACGTGTGAAAGATTCACGCGATCTCACGGCAGGCATACCACAACACGCACTCACCTTGCCTTCAATTGCTGGGAGCAGTGATGAGCGTGGCACCTGCTGGACATTTATAGGCGTCTTGGGAGCCACGTGACCGTCAGTCACCAGGTGCAATGGGAGGTCACGTGTCGATGTCTGTGCTTCGCTGCTCCGCAACGTTGGGGTGTCGTCAGTCGAGCGGAGATTGCAACGTGAGCTGTGAGCTGCGTGCTCAGGACTAGGAGGCGATTAATTTATATCCGTTAAGCCACTTGCGCCAATTGAGGCCCTTTGTTATTTTGATTATTTTACATTCTTTGCATGAATTCACACGTGCTTTAAACTAAACTTTATATTTTACCAGGTAAGGAGCACCGAGCTATGTAGCTCTTTTTGAGAAGCAACCTGGCCACAAATGATAGCTCGACTAAGTGGCGTATCATGTGGAAATGTATAGCAGCCAAATACTCTGAACGCGTTGTGTTTATTCTAAATGTGCAGGGAAAACCGGACGACCCAGAGAGAGATCCACGCGACCACGTGAAGAACATGCAAACTCCAAATATATTGACGTCAGGGTCGGGATCGAACTCACTGCCTCCTGCATACCAGGCGTGGAAGAAACATTGCAAACTGTTCAAGCATGTAATTTAAATGTATCGCTTTTATTTGTCTTGAAACACCTGGACATGCAGGCTGCACTGATTCGAACTACTCATGGCAAGAGAGAGAGAGAGCAACTTCTTCAGGACAAAGTTGACCAGGCATAGACGGTACTTGAGAAAGGTGTCACCACACATGAGAACATAATTATTGTCAAGATGTGCCAAGGTGATGAGTGTCAGGGCTGCGTGCGTTGGTTGTGCTGCCTTTGTGGTTGCGCTGTACGGCTCTCCGAAATGTGCTTTTTTGGGTTGTGCTGCGTGTTGTTGGGAACAATGTCCGACGTTTCGCGCCACGTGCTGTGAGTCATGCCGAACGACACGCGGCACAACCCAACAGCACACGGATCGCAGAGGCGTTCATTGTTCGGAAGCATACACTTTGAATGTTAAAACGTTGAAAAATTACTAGGTGTATTTACGTGAGAATGCTCAGTGGCAAGCATGGTTAAGCCACTCCTAACCACAGTCCCAGCAATCGTTTTTTTCTATATAGCGGCTCGCTTATATAAGTATTCAGATTTATTATTCTACAGCTTGAACTTTGTGCAACCGCAGGTGAAATACGAGCATTAACCTGTGGCAGTGAAACACGATCGCTTTCTTTAGCGCTTTTGTTCTGAAGAGGTAGATTGTCACGTTGGCGATCGGCACCACAAACACGGCGAGCTGTGACGCAGACTTTATGTTTCTGGACGCGGAATCTTCCGTCTTTTTTATGAACCGCGGCACCAGGATCGCCACGAATATTGCCACGAAAAATATCGACAGAGCCAGGAAGTGGGTGATTAGAGTTTCTATAGATTTATTTCTGGCCTGATTCAACCGAGATTTTTTGCATTCGACAATTATCTTAAAGTAAGTGTACCCGATGATGCCCAAAGCCACTACATCAACAACGATCAATGCCGAGCCGTATGACTCATTTATGCGCGTGTCGGACGCGGACAGCTTGAGTATGCCCATGTTATCGCAGTGAATGCCATCGACCTCTCGATCTTTGTCCTTCAATTTCAGTGGGATGATGAGAATGGTCTGGCTGCCTGCAATAACCGCCGCCAGCGTGCAGATGACAATTGTGGCTATGACCGCGCGTCTGTTGGTGATGATCGCGTGATAGCGCAGCGGGCAGCAAACGGCCAGGTAGCGGTCATAAGCCATGGCTGTAAGCGTGAATATTTCGCTAATTGAAAAAAAGTGGATCCAGAACATCTGCACGATGCAAGATGAGTAAAAGATCTGGGTGTCTCCCGTCAAGATGACGTGCAGCTGTTTGGGCACGCTGCTCGTGCAGCCGATGGCATCGCTCACGACCAGGTTGCACAGGAAAATGTGCATGGGCTTGTGCAGGTTCCGGGACGCGGCCACCGTCACGAGCACCAGCAGGTTGCCCACAACCGTGATAAGAAAGAGCGGCACGCACAGGCTGAAGATGACAACTTTGACAAGGTACGGAGCTTGGAACGTGGCGAGGTAGACGACGCTGCTGCTGTTCTCCATCACGTTCGTGGCCTGCACGCAAGTTTCAGGCAAAGAGAAACGACGTGATGCATCTCTCCGTCATACAGAACCCTATTTTTATATATACAGGGTGCTTTAAAAAAACGAGAACACTTCTGAGAATTCGCAACAACACCACGAGAAATGCGCTGCCTCCTGGCTCTGGAGACCACATGGAGAAGATTACAGACATATGTTGACAATGATAGCGAACAAATGGAGACTCTCTGACTTTTTGAAGCGATTAACATACAGTTGTTATCATGTTACAGTGTATTATCCGTTCTTTTTCAATTAAAAACGATAGTTCCATATAAGTGTTAAAAAAAATAATTTAAGCACTCTGTATATATGCACACACAATTAGTCCATTGCAGTGCACTTACACTTACTATTAGCCTATTTTTTTTTAAATCTCTAAAGTCACATTTGCAAGGCACCAAGGCAAATAGGCATGAAACGTCAAGCGAGGTCGCTCCAACGTTATAAAAACAATCGCCCCATAAACGTCAGAGAAGCAGATAGTTTGCAGAGATTCTAACTCAAGTCAAGACCCACCACTTCAGTGCAGCTGCATTAGAGTGTGACTATACGACGCCAGGTAGGCACAGACTTTTGATGTCTTATTCTTTAATTTTAATCATTGGTTTAAATGATAATGTTGTATATAAGAATATATTAGTTATGCATTGCATTGCATCGGGTTCATTACGTTGCTGTTTCAAAATAAATGTCTCGTATTTTATACATTCAAAGTGTTGGGCATTCATGTACGATATGAATCGCGGTTGATTTATTTGAACAAGCGGCACCATTGCTGAAGGCACAATCGACGTATTATTTGGTTCTTTCGCTAAAGTGACGTAGATAGAAGACAACCGAAAGAACCAAAGAGTATGAATTCCTGCAGTCACGAAAGTTTTAAATCAAAACATAAGAGCCGTGTTAAAAATAATACAAAACAGTACAATGACGATCTATTATTCAGCTGAGAAATATATGCGTTACTCACTCACTCTTAGAGCAGAGCCGAACCCTGCCACCTTTCCCTCAAACGCCACGCGCGCAGATTGCCCATCATTTATATGATGAGCCTGCAAGCCCACGTGACCAGTAATGACCTCCAAGCCCTTCTGGGGATGCCCTTGCCTCGTGTCACGAGCTTCGCGTGCGCCTGCGACTTCAATTAGAGATGGGGCTTAGGGCACGCGGCCGTCACTTAACGACGCCCTAATGACATCCAGGTGATCGCGAGAAGCTCCCCGTTCGTTAGCAAAGCGATCTCGGTGCGCGGATCGACAACGTAGGCTACCCGTGTGTTGAAGAAGGGGGCTATTATTCGTATGTTTGTATGTATGTATGTATCAAGGCCGTAATTATGATATATATTGGGGGGGGGGGACACATCCCCCCCCCCCAACATTCAAATATGCTCAAAATGTCCCCCCAATATATTGCAAAAATATAGATTTCTGTTTATCTGATTGTGGCTATGGTTGTACTTTATTCATCTCTAATCTCTGCCATCACATAAAATGAAACAAGAAACGGTAAAAAAAGAAAAAAAAAGATCAATGTACTGTAATACAATACACTATTATATATTATTGTAATAAAATAAAGAAAAAGTCCATCCTATGTGTTAGTGAAAAAAAAAAAATTCTAGGCAGGAAATGGCAGGAAATTCGTTTTCAAATTTAGATTTTTTTCTCGGGGGGGGGGGGGGATCCCAGACCCCCTGGAAGATTTGGTCCCCCCCAATGTTGACTCCATGGCCACGGCCTTGGTATGTATATATGTTGAACTTCTTTCGCACCGTACGTAGCCAACCGTGCTAGTCGGAGGGTGCGGGGGAAGGACAGCAAACTATACACACACACAAAAACTCTTCTAAAGAAATACGTTTTCAATCTCTTTATTGTATGACTCCTCTGAATTTCTGTGCTCAGCGTTGTTTTATTGTTGCCGTCTTGATATTGTGAATGTTTGTGAGCCGCGGCCGTGATGGCGAGTGGCATGAACAGCGAAAGCGTCTCCTCTGTTCTGATGTGCCAAAGTGGTCTTCTGCAGGCCTGGTCCAGGTTGCCACCTTTGCCACAGGTCAAACCGGAACGTATTTATAATTCAGCCTGGGACCATAAACACTGCGCAAGTCGCAGTGATAAAGTTCAACACAGTCCCAGTTCCAGATCTGGGTACAAATCAATGTCTGCTACCTGAACACAGGTGCCATGTCCAGGACAAATGGTAATCCAAATACCTGGGCAGTAACTATAAAACACCTTAAGTGAATATCGCTCTGAGCAAACACACATTTCAATAGGAGTTCAGGGAATTTTGAATTAAAGAGTGTTGTTTTATGCAGCTGACATCTTGTGCGGTGGCACAGTCGAGCGTCGCCTCTCTGGCCGTACCCCTGACTCTCGGCGGTGGACGGGGGCGGGGGGGTAGAGCGAATGGGTTCTGGGGGTGATTTGCTAGGATTGTGATCAAGGTGTGTGATTGTTCATAATACAGAGGTTTTCTTGGTTACTTCGCGTAAATATATAAATGTGTCGCTAAACCCACCACCACCCGACACAGCCAACTAGTAAGGGTTGTCACGTAAACAGAACGTGCCAATTCGTCACTAGTACAGCACAAACCGGTGTGTTGGAGAGCCAGGCCACAACATTTGCAGTCTGAGTACTACGTCTCGCTAGTAATTACAACTAGCTTCATCAGGTGACAGCCAGATTTGTGGAGAAGTCCACACATTTATATATTTACGCGATCTAACCCAAAACACTTGTATCATGGATGATATTAGTCGCAAAAGCCTACGTGTTAAACCGACCTCTGTGTGCGATTGTACAAGTTCAGGATCATCCATAGTTGGAGTGCGGGGCCCGAGGCAAACTCGACCGTGTGGGCCCCCCAAAGCCTTCAAACTAAACCGGAAGTATTACATCTGACACCACCGTGACGTCGTCGAAGCTCTCCCCTCCCCCAAAGCACGGGGCCCGGGGCGGTTGCCCGGGTTCGCTGTACCGTCAGGAATGGCTGTGATTGTGATATTTAATAAAAAAAACCCAATATATACCAATGAGTAATTTTATGCAGTCACGAAAGCTTTAATACTTTATCAACACACTTCTACGGGGAAATTACCGTTGCAATTTTGTCCTAAATGTGCACCCCAAGCCTGTTCCCACCCCCCCCCCCCCCCCCCCGCGTATGTGCACGATGCACTTGTTTACCACTCTCTCTCTCTCTGGCTCCCTCCCCCCCAATCCCTTTTTTCCTATTTAAAGTTTCTGTTCATCTCTCCCTCCTGGCTTCTCTTTCCGTCTTTCCTCCCTCCTAACTTCTTGGTGGACTTGTATATATATTTCTACTGACCGTGTACCTCGTATTTTTTCATTCTGTCTATGCTGGTATGTGCAATCCAGAGGTTGAACACGAAATTTAACACTTCTGAAATTCGTGGTCCGCCAGGAAGTGTCTAACTGTGTTGTTGGCCTGACTGGCTGTGCTTCACATAATGTTTTTCAGGTTTGTTGAATTCTCGTCTCTCATCTTTTTGTTGTATTTACCTCCATGATTTGTTCTTGACACCTGATGAAGATCGCTTGTGTTGTGATCGAAGAGTCATGATTGTTTAGTTTTAATATAATTTTATTGTATTTATACATACGTGACTTTACCGAAAAAAACAATGAGTAATTTTATGCAGTCACGAAAGCTTTAATGCTTTATTTACAATTTATACAATTTCTAGAACATGCAAATCATGCAGGGCAAGCGCTAGGATCTGCCTGTCACCTGTCAGGAGGGTGTTCATCTGTTTGGGCATGCACGCCGTGCTGCCGATCACGTCCGTCACCACCAAACTGCACAAGAAGATGTGCAGGGGCTTGTGCAGGTCTGTGTAAATCAGCATGAGCTTGTTTAAAGAAGCGGGGAGGGGTCAATACAGCACCTATGGGAGGAGGGAGGGCACAGAACAAGCAGTGTTAACTTTGACCAAATAATAGAACGCTAAACGGAATGGGTAACGATGCGATCTCCGTTTGTCCTTCGTGCATTCTGATCTGGCTCTCACCCCCCCCCCCCCCCCGAGATAGGAGGTCATCTGAGAAGAGGAGGCTGCGTGTGTGTGTATGTTTAACTTCTTTCGCACCGTAACGTAGCCAACCGTGATAATCGGACGTTCATGCGACGCCCATCGCTCAGTTGTGGTCAGTTTTTAACAATAATTTAGAAAGGGGGTCATCCCACCCCCCACCTCCAGCCCCCCTTAACACTACGAGTCTGGCGTAAGTGTGTGTATGTACACAATTTAACAGAATCGTACAGAATAGGCATTTTGCACGGTATTATTTCGTGATGAAAAAAAATATGTATTCACCCGATGAGAATAATTAAACAATGCCCCATCAATGCAGCCAAAGGACAACGCACCCTCTCTCGGTGTCTAACTCGAGGCAGCGAACGTTCCCTGGGTTGCACCTCGAGAGCTCACATCAATTTGGCTACGAGTTCAGCCAATCATCCCTCCGGGGTCGACACTGTGAGTAAACACTTCGCGGGCAAGTTAACAAAGGTTGTCCCCTGCCATATAAATGTGGAATTTCCACCACTTGCGCATGGCTGTAAATGGTAAATGAGCACCGCCCAAGTGCTGAAATTGAGCAGGAAATCACTTTGTATTTTGACAGCCGTGCTTAAAATGTTTGTTCTAATGCTTCGCGTGATGGCCATGAGAATCATAATATTTATTTATCTTGGAGAAATCCGATGAGCTATGACGCTCTTTTTTCCAAAGATATCCAGTAGGGGCACGGGGTCAGAAAGTTACAACAAACAATACAAAAAAACGATAGCAGCAAAGTATAGGAAAGATAAGCACATCACTAAAAATAAAATAAACCGAACCTATTTTTTTATTTTACCAGGTAAAGCCCACTGAGCTTTTAATGATTTTTCAGAAGCAACCTGGCCACAAATGATATCTCAACGAAGTGGGCTTATCACGTGTAAATGTATAGTAGTCAAATACTCTAAACGCACGTTTATTCTAAATGTGCAGGGAAAAACCGGAGGACCCGGAGTAAAACAATCCACACGATCACGGCGAGAGAGACACGCAAACTCCAAATATACAGCAGCAGGCGTCAGGGTCATGATCGAACACACGACCTCCTGCGTACCAGGCGAGGAAGTTAACATCTCGCCACCGTGGCAGTCCTTAATAAAATCAATAAACCAATTATGTTCAACCATCAGAAAAAAAAACCTGTGGTTGAAGGTTATCAATGGCCGCATGCATGTATGTTGAAATTCTTTCGCACCATACGTAGCCAACCGTGCTAATGGCTGACGGAGGCTTAGGCCACCTGCAGCGACAGTTCTCGCGACCTATCGTGGCTCATTGACAAAGATTTCTTCCACTTATAGCGATGCCGCCGTGGGCGTAGCGGTCAGCACACTGGTAAGGCATCTCCCGGCGCGGGAGTTAAACCAATGAAGGAAGTTTCTTAAAGCTCCCTCGCCGCCAGCGGTATAAATGGTGGTGGCACGACACTTAGTCGGTCAGGAAGGAGATCGGGTGTGGTGGGGTGAAGTGTGGGTACAACCTCTTTTTCCAAGACATATGACCAGCATGGAAGAGTAGGCCAAGCCTACCCTCGAGAGGAGCTCTCCAGATGTAATTATAGTGGAGATCCTTCCACCAGCATGAGCTTGAGACGGAATTTGCTGGGCTGCGCCTTTGCCTTGATCTAACCGCACAACAGTGAGAAGTCCAAAGCGGAGTAGTGCGAGGTCAGAAGCAAATTGTTGGAGTTGTTGGTGGTTGTTGTTGTTGGTGGTGGTTGTTGTTGTTGGTGGTGGTTGTTGTTGTTGTTGGTGGTTGTTGTTGTTGGTGGTGGTTGTTGTTGGTGGTGGTGGTGGTTGTTGGTGGTAGTGGTTGTTGTTGTTGGTGGTTGTTGTTGGTGGTTGTTGTTGATGGTGGTTGTTGTTGTTGGTTTCTATTGTTGCTGCCAGTGTGGCCGCCGTTCGTGCCGGTGTTGTGACTCGTTACACGTGCGACAGTTGCCCGCTCAGCTTGCCCCGACCCGATGCTCTTTTGCTTCCTTCCTCCCCTCCCTCCCTGCCCTCCCTTCCTCCCCTCCCCACCCTGCCCTCCCTCCCTACCTTGCCTCCATCCCCACCCTGCCTCCCTCCCCACCCTGCCTCCCTCCCTCCCCACCCTGCCCTGCCTCCCTCCCTCGCCACCCTGCCTCCCTCCCTCCCCACCCTGCCCTGCCTCCCTCCCTCCCCACCCTGCCCTGCCTCCCTCCTCACCCTCCCTCTCACGCGCGACCGGGCACCAGGCAGGCAATGCCCCCCCCCCCGTCACCGCTCGGCCGCTACCTGCGCGTGGGCGGGGGAGGAAGAGGAGGTTTGCGGGCCAATTAATTTCGTTAGCGCCTCATTAGCAGCAAGCAAAGCTCGCGGGCTCGCAAAGCTGCCGGCGCTCGTCAGACGGCCACGCAACTCGGCACGGCGGTGAGGGTCCCCCCCCCTCGCCACCTCCTGCTACCCCCCACGGCCGCGTGTTCCCGGTCGACTCTCGGGAGCTCATGGAGCGTTTCGCATCCCTCGGGGACGCGGAGAAGTCCCTCCTCGGCAGTGTGCGATGCCACTTTTAGCGCGACCCGCGCGCCTCCTTTGTGTTGTTAACAACCGAGAGAGTGAGAGGAGAGGGAGGCTGGGTGGGGGTTGGGGGAGCGGCCGTCCTCATCCCGAGCGACGGCTCTCCGCGCGTACCCGAGAAGGCGAAGGAGCAGCCCTGCAATGCCTCACTCGCGCCACTGTTGGTGGAAGGGCCTTCCGCTCGAGTGAGAGAGTTACAACGTAGCACTTGCAGAGAGAGAGAGAGAGACAGGCAGACAGACAGAGCGTGTATTTGGTCTACTTTTCCGCATTGGACAGACGTCTTGGAAGAGGTGGGAGTACAACACGCTTTACCCAACCGGGCGCATGAGCCTGGGACCCGCAGATTTGCTAACTGCGATGAACCCCGCTTACACAAATGCCTAACACCACAGGGATGCTCTCTGTCATGAACAGGAATCATGTTCATTCATTCAATGCATTTTTTGAGTAAGAACTCTCCGCCACTAAAGATGACATCGCAATGCTTTATGAATTAAGACGCGTAAAAATATCAAATTGAGAGGTTATACTCTAGGCAATGCTGAGCGAGCGCGCTGTATGTGGAGAGACAAAGACGAGACAAAGATCCCCCGTGTAGCCTTAACAGACTGTTGGGGAAAGTGCTGTTAGCGAGCACCTATGAAGGCCGGCACGGCACTCGAGGGGGGTGGGTGGCCAGCACCACGCCCGACCGCCTTTGTCTCCCTAGGGGCGATGTTTACACACCACACCAGGTGTTAATTTGAGGCTAAGTCGACCTTGGGGAGGTCCCATGACCGGTTAAGATATTCCGTCACTGGTGTTGGCCATGAGCGGTAATCGAATTCGGCTTGCCGTGTTCATTGCGCAACGCGTTATCTACTACACTTACCGCTCCCCACTAGAGAAAACACGATACCACACACACACACGTATTTTAGAGTGTTCCGGGACTCTGCAACATTTTTTCAGTGACAATGAAGCAGAGGCGGGGTTCGAAACTCGTTTTTATTCACCACATGTACGTCCATATTGTCACCCATGCGGGACTTGGCCAACGTGGATAAGTGGTGGTCAAATAACCCCCCCCTCCAATGACTGTCACGGCGTGGAGAGCAATTCAATCAACGCGCAACACGGAAGACGAAAAAAACTCAACACAGACTGGCGATGACGATGACAATGATGATATATTTTTTTTAGGGGGGGGGGGGGCGTCCGCTAACGTCTCCGTCTCGTTGCCGCAAGCCGCCCGGAGCGACTGTCGCTTCACTCCTCCCGGTGTGCGGGGGCCGCCGGGCGTTCGTGCGGGGAAACGCGCACCGCGTGCGTCAGCCTGGGCACAGGGGGGTTACTTCAGCGCCCCCCCCACCCCACGTGAAGTGCCCCCCCCCCCCACACCTTGACAGTCTCTCCGCTAATGAGGCGCCACGCGTGGGGTGGATGGGGAAGGCCGGTTTCGAGGCGGGCTCGGGCACGAGTGGACTTGCTCCGAGCCCCCCACCCACCCCCTGGCCTGCTGAGTTGCCCCTCGGCCCCCACCACAATTCCTCTCGCCAACGCAGCAGCAATGACTTGAAATAACCTCGAGACAAACCCGGAGATTTCTGCCTTTTTTTTCTCTCTCTCTTTCCACGAAGCCGCCAAAAAAAAACGCAATTACCGCTGCGATCAGCCGGCGCTGTGAACTTTGAGACCGCAGCGCGTGTCCCCTTATGCGAGGTGAAGGTGACGAGATGTTAACGACTTCGCCAGGTATGAATAATGGCTGTACGTGAACGTTAAAGGCGATGCAATATTGATGTCCACGAAGCCTCTAAAGTTTTGAGTTAAGCCTTTTGTCTCTAACCATGCTATCGTTATGTAATCTTCCTCGCCTGATATGCAGGAGGTTGTGAGTTCGATCCCGACCCTGACACCTGTATATTTGCCAGGTCGCTTCTGCAAAACAGCTATACTGTATAACTCAGTGGGCCTTACCTGGTACAATGAAAATCAGTTTGGTTTATAGTTTACTTTAGAAGGTCTTTCGACTGACATGGTAGTCCTTATTCATCAACCTTCTGTGTTGATCGCCTCGCGATCCGTTTGAGTTGTTGCTCTTGGAGACCGGGAGATGTTTGATCGATGTTCGGTCGCCGGGTTGATGATGACGTTGGTCGTGATTTCTCACTGAGCAGAGTGGGGGGCGCGCATGATCAAGGCTTTCCATCTTCCACCACTCGATGATCCTCTACCCGTCAAGTTCACCGCTCATTGCCTTCCCACTGTTGCGCCGAATATTACCAGTTTCACCAATGCTCCCGTGTTTGTCCAGCAGCACTCTGTCAGCTCTCGAGACCGTCGCTGTCAATGTCGTTCTGCAAAATAAAAACTAAAATGGGCCCCTGAAAATTCCACTCCCGTCTCAAACCTCCCCTCGTCTTGTAAACGTTCGAAAAAAACGTGAACGCCTCTCCATCTCTCCAAGCTCCTCTTCCTCCGCGGTACTCCACAATTTAGTATGGTCTGGTTTCAATGAAAAGCCATTCTACTGAAACTGCTCTCCTCCAAATAGTGAATTGTCTTCTTCTATGTTCACATCATGGATCACTCTAACGCTTAGTTCTCCTACTGACACAATCGGCAACTACAAAGTCACTGAGCGTATCCGTAACTATAACTATGTATAATCAAAACACAAAATAATACCTTGCGTCGATGTGGAGAATATAATTGACCAAATTAATAAGCAGACATTTGTTTGACCATTTTTCTCATTTCTGTCCCTCCACGTAAAGAAGTAAAGTATTTTTGCACATCCCCCAAAGACCCCAAATCTAACAGGGTCATTGAGAGTCCTTGCCTCTAAACATCTGGCAGTGAAATACATCGGTTCAAACAAGCTTGACTCTGCTAATGTGTTCAAAACCCAGTCCAGAGTTTATTTGTATTGAACGGAGTATATTAAGCAATTAATAAATTAATCGTAAAGTCCAGCTTTACTGCAAAGCAAGCCGTGCTTTGTAAAGTGAGATAATGTATGATACAACTCAATCGTAATACTATGTTAGTTGGTGGAAAAGCATCATGGTGATCCTATGAGTAACCTGTTCGTGCCAGCGTTGGGGTCATCACCCGGGCATTACATGGACAGGCTGGGTGCTCCGATGGAGTTGTAGCGTACGATCGTTTTTTGAGTCACGATCACGTCCCGTTGACTTGGTGCTAACACAGAGCAGTCGTGTGACTCAGACCGTGGGCCTGCAGTGGTGAACAACGAACCACACGGCAAGCATGCTCACACCTCCATAATAGAGGGTGTTTTTTGGGTTAGATCGCGTAAATATAAAAATGTGTCGTTAAACCCGCCACCACCCGACACAGCCAATTAGTAATGTTTGTCACGTAAACAAAACATACAAATTCGTTACCAGCACAAAGCAACGGTATGTTGGAGAGTAAACCCACAACATTTAAAATTCGAGTACGACGTTTCGCCAGTAATTATACAAGTAACGAATTGGCATGTTTTGTTTACGTGATAAACCTTACTAATTGGTTGTGTCGGGTGGTGGCGGGTTTAACAACACATTTATATTTACGCGACCTAACCCCAAAAAAAACCTCTATGATGGATAATATTGATTGCGAAAGCCTATGTGTTAAAATGCTCACATGTGAAAAGTTGCATTACATGCTACGTTGCTATGTTGTCAATGCGTTTGAAGGAAGGTTAAAGTTATTCGTGCTTTCGCTTTTTCTGTTCGTCTGCCGGTCGGTCTGTAACGGGCGAGGGGGCACGGTAACTCTCTTAAAGGTGATCAAATATGAACTTTAGAACATCAGCGCACAAGTCTATGCTATGAAGAAGGGCCATTGTCCGAAACGTCGCCGATAACTTTTTTCTTTCTTTCAGGCAGTGTTGTTGACGAGCGTGTCGAGTTTTTGTTGCTTGTTGTTGGTTGTTGTTTGTTGACCGTGCTCGTCCACTGTCAATGTAGCAACACCATTATCACCCGCAGTCTAAAGTTGTGTTGCTATTTGGGACTGACCATAGAGAGTAGATGACGTAGGTTACCCGCCTCCTCCCCGGCAGAGCCGCTGGTGGGGCCGGGTCCCGATATCCTCATCGCAAATTAAAACCTCTTCCCATGCGTGTGCGTGGGAAGCCCATGCGTGTGCGTGTTTTTTGTTCTCCCTTGGCACTGGAAGGATGGAGCTCTAGGCTGGTGGAGGGGGGGACGGCAGGGTGGTGGGGGGGGCACGGGGAGGTCGTCTGGAACAACTTTCGCGGAGAGAAACCCGCGAGGTGACATCCTCAGACTGCCGCCTATCCCCTGTGCCCTCCTCCCGCCTCCCGCCGCCCCACGCAGTTAGTCTGCACGGCCCCTGAGACCCCCTAATGGGACACTCCATGGGGAATTAACGAACAAGTTGACCAGATGACTTTCATGCATTACAGTGCACTATATCTAGCTATTTTTATTTTATTTTACCAGGTAAGGCCCACTGAGCTGTATGGTTCTTTTTCAGAAGCGACCTGGCCACAAATGAAAGTTCAACGAAGTGGCTTATCACGTGGAAGTCTATCGCAGTCAAATAATCTAAACGCGTGATGTTGATTCTAAATGTGGAGGGAATAACCGGAGGTCTCGGAGAAAAATCCTCGCGACCATGGGGAGAACATGCCAACTCCAAATAGACTTAAGCCGTGAGGTTCGGGATCGAACCCACAACCTCCTGCATATCAGGCGAGGGAGATAGCATAACGATAGCATGGTAGAGATAGAAGGCTTAACTTAAAACTTTAGAGGCTTAGCGGACGTAAAAATCGCATAGCCTTTAACATTCATGTACAGCCATTATTAATTAAAAAAATATGTTGGGTCAGATCGTGTAAGTAAAATGTGTGTCGTACACCCTCTACCACCCGATACGGACAATGAATAAGGTTGTCAAGTGATGAACAAACGAGCCAAAGATAATTCTGCTTCAGCAGCACTACCGTGATGCTGTTGGAGACCAATACACACACACATTTAACAATTGGGTATGACGGGTCGTTACAACGTGCATCACCAGGTGGTTGAATTGTACGTTAGTCCACGTGACAAGTCTATCCATTGGCTTTGTCGGGTGGAGGAGGGTCAATGACACAATACATTTTACTCAAGCGATCTGACCGCCCACCCCTCCCACCCCGCACCCAAAAATATTAATAATTATCAATCATAACATTGGTCGCAAATGCTGCATACACGTGCCATCATGAACAACGGTGCTTTTGGTCATCCATTGCCGGCCTGCGACACCGCGAGCACGCCCGACCCCTGCTGGGTGGCCAGGTGGGAAATTTGACCCCCAAATCCCCGCCACACCTCTGGCGGGCGGGCTGCAGGTGGCGGTAACGACGGCGATTGAACAGCAGCGGCGAAGGCAGAGACCACACACAACGCCCAACCGGCGGAGTCGGGCAGTTGTCCGCCACTAGGGAGAGAGAGCCCCATCGCTGGCGTTAAGCGTCAATGATTAAGGCAGCGGCCAGATTAAATCTAGCGGTGGGCTCGATCCCGAACCTTACACCTGCTGTATATGTGAAGTTTGCGGTGTCTCTATCCCTTCCCGTGGTCGCGTAGATTTTTCCCCAGGTCATCCGGATTTCCCTCCACATTTAGAATCAACATCACGCGGTTCGAGTGTTTGGCTGTTGCTTTAAATGTCCACGTGATGAGCCACTTCGTTGAGCTGTCATTTGTGAAGGCCAGGTCGCTTCTGAAATAGAGCTGTGTGGGCATTACCTTGTGAAATAAAAAAGAGTAAAGTTCTTAGTGTATTCGCCAACCGCCTATTGTCTTTCAGTGTAATTGGAAGCAAGCGTCGCTCCATGCCACTCAACGACGCGAACTCTCTCTCATGAAAAACTCTCGTCGTAGCTAGCAGACATGGACATTTGCATCTCGCTCCTGAAGAAACTAAACAATTTTATTTATTTTACCAGGTAAGGCCCACTGACCTGTATGGCTCTTTTTCAGAAGCGATCTGGCCACAAATGATAGCTCAACGAAGTGGCTCATCACATAGAAATGTATAGCAGCCAAATACTCGAAACGCCTGATCTTGATTCTAAATGTGGAGGGAAAACCCGGAGGATCCGGAGAAAAACCCACACAACCACGGAGAGAGAGATGCCGCAAACTCAAAATACAGCAGGCGCCAGGGTCGGAATCGAGCCCACGACCTCGTATACCAGACGAGGTAGCTAAAATGTTGCTGCTGACATCGTTCGCAAGAAAGAATAATTGTCGATGTTTCGGAACCACAAGTCATTAGAAGCTTATGTACACCGCAACTATTACTGACTCGCATCTCCGATTAGCACGGTGGTCTACGTACGATGCGAAAGAAGTTCAACATAAATACATATATGAATCCCTGGTCGACATGGAACTGTATTAGTCCCGGTCTGAACCTATCCGACTTGCAGCCCCAATATTCGCCATCCTTGAAATAAATACTCGCATTGCTT
This sequence comes from Petromyzon marinus, assembly GCF_048934315.1. Classification (NCBI taxonomy): domain Eukaryota; kingdom Metazoa; phylum Chordata; class Hyperoartia; order Petromyzontiformes; family Petromyzontidae; genus Petromyzon; species Petromyzon marinus. The sequence continues at coordinate 5,833,526 of NC_133721.1, read as the reverse complement.
TAGGTTTTAAACGTTGTGAGAAGTGCTCGTATGCTACACGCTGTATGGAAGTTGAACTTAATTTGCACCGTACGTAGCCAACAGTGCTAATCGGACATGTGATTAGCACAGTTGGGTGTTCTGACAAGTGCCAGTATGGCAAACTGTGGTGTACCAGATCATTTTGACCACTGACATTATATACAAACAAATATATATATACAAAGATCACCCGTATAGCCTTAACATACTTTTTGAGGCAAGTGCTGTTAGCGAGCACGGCACAAGAGAGATGGGTGGCCACCACCACGCCCGGCCGCCTTTGTCTCCCGAGTGGCGTACCAGGTACTCATTTGAGGCTGCGTCGACCTCGGGGTGGCCCAGGAGCGAATCAGATCATCGTCACCGGTGTTGGCCGTGAGCGGGAATCGAACTCGGGTCGCCGGATTCATAGCGCAACGCGCGAACCGTAACACCATCTCTCTCCACACACATATATGAACTTAAACACACACACACACCTGTTTACTTGTGTAAAGTTTATTGTGCACGTCTAAATTGAAAATATATCTACGTGTTTATGTCTGTGATTGTATGTGAGGGTCATGCCGTGACTTCACTTTCACTCACTGCATTCAGTCAATGGTCATGTATTGTAGAGACAACTGTCGTCTATCATCATCATCATGTCACGATACACCTTAGTCTATTGCTAAGATGAATCATCATCATCATGTCACGATACACCTTATTCTATTGCTAAGATGAATCATCATCATCATGTAACGATACACCTTAGTCTATTGCTAAGATGAATCATCATCATCATGTCACGATACACCTTAATCTATTGCTAAGATGAATCATCATCATCATGTCACGATACACCTTAGTCTATTGCTAAGATGAATCATCATCATCATCATCATGTCACGATACACCTTAGTCTATTGCTAAGATGAATCATCATCATCATGTCACGATACACCTTAGTCTATTGCTAAGATGAATCATCATGTCACGATACACCTTAGTCTATTGCTAAGATGAATCATCATTATCATCATCATCATCATCATGTCACGATACACCTTAGTCTATTGCTAAGATGAATCATCATCATAATGTCACGATACACCTTAGTCTATTGCTAAGATTAATCATCATCATGTCACGATACACCTTGGTCTGTTGCTAAGATGAATCATCATTATCATCATCATGTCACGAGACACCTTAGTTTATTGCTAAGATGAATCATCATCATGTCACGATACACCTTAGTCTATTGCTAAGATGAATCATCATCATCGTCATGTCACGATACACCTTAGTCTATTGCTAAAATGAAACATCATCATCATGTCACGATACACCTTAGTCTATTGCTAAGATGAATCATCATCAACATCATCATGTCACGATACACCTTAGTCTATTGCTACGATGAATCATCATCATGTCACGATACACCTTAGTCTATTGCTAAGATGAATCATCATCATGTCACGATACACCTTAGTCTATTGCTAAGATGAATCATCATCAACATCATGTCACGATACACCCTAGTCCATTGCTGAGATGAATCATCATCGTCATGTCACGATACACCTTAGTCTATTGCTAAAATGAAACATCATCATCATGTCACGATACACCTTAGTCTATTGCTAAGATGAATCATCATCAACATCATCATGTCACGATACACCCTAGTCTATTGCTAAGATGAATCATCATCATCATCATCATCATGTCACGATACACCTTAGTCTATTGCTAAGATGAATCATCATCATCATCATGTCACGATACACCTTAGTCTATTGCTAAGATGAATCATCATCATTATGTCACGATACACCTTAGTCTATTGCTAAGATGAATCATCATCATCATCATCATCATGTCACGATACACCTTAGTCTATTGCTAAGATGAATCATCATCATCATGTCACGATACACCTTAGTCTATTGCTAAGATGAATCATCATCATTATGTCGCGATACACCTTAGTCTATTGCTAAGATGAATCATCATCATCATGTCACGATACACCTTAGTCTATTGCTAAGATGAATCATCATCAACATCATCATGTCACGATACACCTTAGTCTATTGCTAAGATGAATCATCATCATCATGTCACGATACACCTTAATCTATAGCTACGATGAATCATCATCATCATCATAATCACGTGACGATCCACCTTAGTCTATTGCTAAGATGAATCATCATCATCATCATCATCATGTGATGATCCACCTTATCTATTGCTAATATGAATCATCATCATCATGTCACGATACACCTTAGTCTATTGCTAAGATGAATCATCATCATTATGTCACGATACACCTTAGTCTATTGCTAAGATGAATCATCATCATCATCATGTCACGATACACCTTAGTCTATTGCTAAGATGAATCATCATCAATATCATCATGTCACGATACACCTTAGTCTATTGCTAAGATGAATCATCATCATCATGTCACGATACACCTTAATCTATAGCTACGATGAATCATCATCATCATAATCACGTGACGATCCACCTTAGTCTATTGCTAAGATGAATCATCATCATCATCATCATGTGATGATCCACCTTAGTCTATTGCTAATATGAATCATCATCATGTGTTGATCCACTTTAGTATATTGCTAAGATGAATCATCATCATGGGATCATCCACCTTAGTCTAATGCTCAGGGGAATTATCATTGTCATTAATAGGCTGTCTGGAAAGGATGGTCCTCATGTAAGATGGTGACGTTTATATTTTTCAACTTTGGGTCTGTATTTCTGCTGTTACAAATACAAGATGATTCAAAACCAACTCACGGCTTACGAGCCCGTTATACTGTACGTGGTATATACAGCATACTACTTTTAGGAGAGACATTCAAGCAAGACACAAACTACCTCTTACATTTATCTTAATTAACATCATGGACTGTAACAAGAAACGCATTTAACACATTTGTAACTGAAGTGCTGGGTGGGCATCAATAGACACATTTGCACAGTCCTCATGCCAACATGACAAATATATTTAATAACATACATACATACAAACTAGCCAGCCGATATGTAATAGTCCAGAAACGCTTAGTAACAACAGTAAGACGTAGTCAGGATTCACAGGCAATATTATGATTCACCATTTTTTTATCATTATCGGCGAGGGAACGTGACGACGACCTGACCAGGTGTGTGTCGTCAAGGCTCTCCGCCTCCCGACGCAGCGAAACAAGTTCAAGTTATTGACGCGTAAACGAGCGACGAACCAAGCGCCGATTGTCACCGTCGCTTCAGCCCAACTCACCGGCGGCTGAGTTGAAAAGATTTCTCACAAACCTCTCTCACTGCCACATTGCGGCAGTGAGAGTTGCCCAAGAACTCGCACAGCATCGTCTACGTACGCGGCGTTTGGTTCGTTGTCCTTCGCACGGCACCTCCGATTGGCACGCTTAGCTACGTACGGTGTGAAAGAAGTTCAACATATATATGTAATGACTCTCGGACAACACGAACTGTAGAGGGTTTTCTTTACACCATTGGAAACCTCATTTGCCAGTAACAAAATATGATAATTGCTTTTTTACCCTTTTATCTGGCAACAAAACTGACACCTTTTTTTTGCAAGGAGTCATGTTTACATTGACCACAATACCTGCGGTCGGAACACAAACAAAAAACAACTCGTCTCACATGGTGTTGGACCAGAAGAAAGCTGTTTCGGGTGTGGACCAATCAATTTCAAGGACAGTGCATACATTATCAGAGTTGTTGTTTTTTGTTTGCGTTCCGACCGCAGGTATTGTGGTCAATGTAAACATGACTCCTTGTAAAAAAAAAGGTGTCCGTTTTGTTGCCAGATAAAAGGGTAAAAAAACAATTATCAGGGTTTTCTTTATTTTGATTAGGGCACTTCACGCAGATAACTTGGGCCAGGGATGACACGCAATAGCGACGACGCGAAGACAGCGACAGCGCGAAGACAGCGGCGACCCTGATCCCACGGCAGCCCCTCTCATCTCCTTTCCTCCCCGGCGTGGCCCTCACTCTGCCCTTGGCCACGCCCCTTTTCTGGAACTCTCTCGCCTGTTACCAAACTTCTTTGGCGATTCCCCCTTGTGACAACTCGCCCTCTATTATATATCCACCCTGTAATTTCCATTCGTGACCGCTAGTCCACGCACTGTCTTTGCACCCGCATTGTCTCCACACACATACTGTCTCCACCCACGCACTGTCTCTACACATACATACATACGTGTCCATGAATGCTAGATATATATATTTTGTATGATGTTGCAGATGACCACAGTCGCATACTGGAGAGTTTTTAATTTTCCACTTGTGCATCAGGTATCTGCCTCTGCCAGAGATGAGGATCAGTTGTTTTCTTAATAGAGTGCTCTTCCGTGACTTGAAGAGAGCCGTGCAGACGAGGTAGACGATGGAGAACCGAAGCTCCATGCTCTCCCTCTCGGCGTTATAAGCCTCTCACACGGTACAGGTGCTCATATTCAGCCTGTCCCTGAAAACCATGGAGGTGCTGGAAAACTGCATCAGGCAACAGCGGGACGCGCTCTCGCACATCAAGAAAAGACTGCACCAAGAGGAGGAAGATGAGGCGGTGCCAGTAAACTTTTTGCACATCTCAAATAGGATCCTGCCCGTGGTATTACTGGATTCAGTGTTAGGTTTTATTTTGACACAGCAAACACATTGAGAAATAAATTAGGTAAACAAATGTTTTTTTTCATCAACTCGTCGGTTGAGTTCAAGCAGTACTATCTAGCGCGTCAAACGCCTGTACACCACGCAACAACGTAACGTGTTTATCTGCGTCGGGTGGTGGTAGGGGTGGGCCTTCACGACACAAATCTGGTCAGATAGTTTCGTCACATGGCCTAACCCAAACATCTAAAAACGAATGGCCGTATTTGTAGGCAGCACTTGATGTGCCACTATTTGACTCCGCCGCCTTTATTTCACGGCCATGCTTGCACGGCTCTCCGATGTGGATTTGCGGGTCGAGGTGGTCGGTGAGCCACGCGATCGCTTTCGAAGTTGGCGGCAGTGGAGCGTCGTCGCTGCGATGACCCCCTCCTTCGTATTCGTGAATTGGGCATCCTCATCTTATCTTGCTGTAACTCACACAGCGCCTTCGTATAGGCGCTTAAGAAAAAAAGCACGAGCCATTTTCACGGAATAATAGTGTGACGAGATGAGTGGTTACGTAAGTCATTGAGTCGCTTCATGTTCCATGATCTGTTCTGAGTAACCACAGTCTCTGCACACAGGACATTTTTGTAACATTTATTTTCAATGAGTTCTAATGAAAGAACGCAGTCGACGTCCGTTATTTACCTTGTCACTTTCGCCTCCTCCTGGCCGCTCTCTTCCTCTCGAAGTCTTTCCTGGCCCGATCGTTGAGATGTTTATTATTCACTGCCAAGATTGTGCTAAACGTATCGCTTAAGGCCCCAATCGCTTGGGATGCAGTAGGTGATTGTTTTGGATAAAGTCAGTTATTTGTATTTCTGGAGGAGGGTGGGTGAATAAGATCGAAATCGGCTGGCAGTTACTTGGGTCATGTAGCGGCACCTCCTTTATGAAAGCGGGCACATCAAAATAAGTTTTCCGCTCCCCGGGGGGCACTGACGATTCATGGATTGAGAGAATCAACATAGAGAGATGTGTTCAAGCAATGAGGGTTGAAGGACAAGGTCAGGGAGATTGTCGCCACCATCTGAGGATGAGGGTTTTTTTTATTGAACCTAGTGCATGTCCGACGGGTAATATTGCGGGAGGGCACAGGGCGGAAGGGGGGGGGGGGCGGCTGAAAACTCTGGGCTCGTGACTCTACTATCCCTTGTGGGGAAGATGACGTGAGGTTATTAATCGAGTGAGCACGGCAGCGACGTCCGAGGCAAAGATTGGTTTAAGATCAAATATGGAAACATCGGTGGTGGCTTTTGGGGAGATAGGGGAGACCGGAGAGGGTGTGGTGAGTTTTCCAGGTGTTGCTGAAGATATGGCCTGCAGGTGCGACGTGCAACTTGAAGCTACTAACGATGTCAGTTGCGTCGGACTGGTGGGTACCATCAAATAAAAAAGCTCAGGCAGGTCGACCGTTGTCCTCGATTTTACCTTCAAAAGTTAGTGTCGTTTTCCACAAAAGGGACGAGGGTCAATCGTTGGAGTCTTGCAAGGTATCTCGGGCAGCCCACTGGACCTGCGATCCGGAGGTCGCCAATTCGATTCCATCTCCCGGCACGGGGGTTGAAGCAATGGTGTCAATTTTCTCAAATCCCCCCCCACCACCCCTCCCACCCCTACCCCCCATCTCTGTGTCCACCCATAATTCTAAATGGGTACGCCGGAGTAAGCCAGTCAGTCGGCAGGTCGCGTACGGTGGAGTAAAATGCAGGTACTCCGATCTCCATCAAGACATCTGGGTAGCGTGCAAGAGTAGACAATGATAGCCTCTAGGAGGGCGCGCTGGTGGAGTTCTTTCTGCCAGCATCAGTGGCATGGGGCAACCAATTGCACGGCTGCGCCTGCTATGGACGATAACTGTCGCCCATATTATCCTTGAGGGTGTCGTTTCTGTCGTACCGTTATCTCTGTGCACGTGTGCGGCCATTGTCACTGCAAAGACCGCCGAACGGTACGGTGAAGTAGTTTACTTATGCCTGGGTCAACTTTTCGGCAGCAGCAGCAGCAACAACAACAGCATTAGTAGCAGCAGCAGCAGCAATTGAAACCTTGGCATTTCTTGACGCGAAGAACTTCAGGAAGAACACCTTGACTATCGCCTTCCTGAGCTCGCCCGTGCGCACGCAGTACGTTCGCCACGGACATCACCAGGATGGCGAGCTCCTCTATGGAGGGGGTGTTGCGCTTCTGCACGCTGCGGTCGTCCTTCGTGAAGCGCGCGATGAGGAAGATCACAAACACGGACATAAAGAACATAAAGAGGGCGAGGAAGTTCGTGACGAAGGTGTGCAGAGCTTTGCTCCGGAACTCGCTCGACCGTTTCTTTCTGCACTCCGTGAGGATCCTAAGGTAGGTGAAGGCGATGAGGCACATGGAGGGGCCGTTGTAGAAAACCACTGCTTGTGTTGTGGTTATTGCAAACATGATGCCTTGAATAATGGTGTCAGTTTTTGTGCCAGTTAAAAGGGTAAAACCTATTCCTATATCTTGTTACTGACAAAGGAGGTCTCATAATGAAAATATATGCATTGTCTTTGAAACTGATTGGCCTACATCAGAAATTGCATATGTTTATCAGAAAATGTGTTTCAATATTCACCACAAGCACATGTGGTTAATGCGTACTTGATTCCTTGCAAAAAGTATCTAGGGTTACACCTATTCTTACTCTTGGGTTCTTTCAGTAAAGTCACGTAGGTATAAAATAAAATAAATCACGACGTTTCGGGCGCAACACAAGCATCTGTCATCAGGTGGAAATGCATGGTCTGCTGCTGAGGCAGACTGTTTTAAAAGGTTTGAAATGGGTGTAGCCCAAGGGTCATAAAGAAGTGGCCGGGGCTAGTGATGTTAATGTGAGAAATTAGCATGCAACTGTAAGATAGGAGAGCGGCCTCCTCGACGAGGGCAAGGAAGTGGCTATGTCAATGTGAGAGATTAGCATGATGTCAACCAAGTGAAAAGTTAACTTGATCGCTAAATTCAACCTCCTGCCAAAAAAGAAGCCAGAGCCACACATTAAAAAGTTAGATATTAACAAGATTGTCATCAATCATAGTAACATCCCAATTTCCGACAGCCTAAAATCGGTACTAGCCAAAGGGTTGAATTTCGCAGTCACCCCTAAACACATCCCAGTGGATGATATAATTGCCCAGATCGACGTAGCCCTCAAAAGCTTGGGACACATCCCGGCAGACGTTGCTAGATCTGAAATCGCTACTATCCTCAAATAAGATATGAAACCCATTAGCAACATCAGCAAGGATGAGCTTTTTGAACTCTCTAAATAAAAAAAACAGAGATGACATTGTCATCCTCGCAGCCGACAAGGGCAATGCCACTGTCATCATAGATAAAATCACTTCCAACAACAAAATTCAGGACCTTCTTAATGATGGCAGCTATACCAAAATCAACAGAGATCCCACAAACCGCCTAGCTACAAAACCAACAATATCATCACAAAATTGACTTCTCTAATCGATCAGTCCAAGCAGAGCTCCCTAAAACCTTCGGCTGCTAGACCACCCAGATTATATGGCCTTCCAAAATTCCACAAAGTAGGTACCCCGCTCCATCCTATCGTCTCCATCATTAACTCACCCACCTACAAACTGGCCCGATTTCTTTCTGAGACCCTGCTTCTTTTCACAGGAAGTCCATCTCAGCTGTACTTGACTCAGCTCACTTGGTTTCTCTAATCAAGGACTTCTCACTGTATCCAGATGATTTGCTTGTCAGTTTCGATGTAGTCTCCCTGTTCATCAATGTACCTGTATCTGACACCATTGCAATCATTGAAGACTTAATCCAACAAGGACTGAATCCAGATGTACCAACTTTGGTAAGGCACTGCCTTACCAACACATACTTCACCTGGAATGGTACATTCTACAAACAAAATGAGGGTACCCCAATGGGTTCTCCCTTATCGCCAGTGGGAGCGAATGTTTTCAAAGAAATTTGAGACAGATGCAATCCAGACATCCACCCTACGTCCTTCCCTGTGGAAGATATATGTGGATGACACGTTCGTTATCTGGCCACATGGCCTGCCAACACTGAACCAATTTCTCAACCACATCAATTCCATACACCCGTCTATCAAATTCACCATGGAAGTGGAAAAGGATGGCAAGCTACCATTCCTGGATGTTTTGACTGAGAAGAGGCCTGATGGCTCGTTGGGACATTCGGTCTACAGGAAAGCCACCCACACGGATGCCTATCTAATGCCTGACTCCCAACACCATCCAGCCCAGAAGAATTCCCTCATCAAAACACTACACCATAGCGTCCGTTGCATCTCCGACCAGCACCACCTAGCCAGTGAGTTGGAGCACGTACACCAATCCCTCAGGATGAATGGATAATCGGACCGTACAATCCGCAAAGATTTCTCCCCAGCCATGCGGAAAAAAACCTTCTCAGGATCCAGCCAAAACCATCACTTTACCGTAAATAGCAGGTGTTATCAAAACTATTTCCAAAAAGATTCAGGTTCGTTTCAACACAGTACACAAAATCCGTGATTTAATCCAATCTGTAAAGGATGTGATTCCTGACATGCAATACCCTGGTGTCTACAAACTGAGTTGTGGTTGCGGCAGCAAAACATTGGGGAAACGAAACGACATGTCTCGGACCGCGTTCGTGAGCACAAGGAAGATCTGAAACATGGTAGAACCAATTCCTCTGCCATTGCCGATCATTGTTTTAACGCTGTGGGCTCACACGAAATTGATTTTTCCAAGATGGAGGTACTCTGCAAACCTACCGGCTACCTTCAGAGATTTGTTCATGAAGCCATCCAGATATATAAACAGACACAGCTTCAACCGAGAGGATGGGTACAAACTGAGCAACAGTGGAAGGACGTTATTAACCAGGTAAAGTCTTAACTGACTGTGATGTTTCCATCCTACCTGCCTATGTCAGCTGTTATTTCCGACTGCCCGTATCAAGAATGAAGATGCATCGTGAAGACGCCAAGAAGAGTCAAGCCTCCAGTCAGCGGACCTCCCAGTAGCCCACCTGCCTGGGTCACGCTAGAGTATCTGATAGTTAGAGAAGTGTGTGTTAGGTAGAGTAGGTCGGTGGTCACCACCCTATGCATAATGTAAGAGTTAACTGTTGTGTTCACGCTTAGCAAGACGGCCGCCTGAGGCGTGCGTGCTCCCGGGGCGCTCCCGGGCCGCGCTCCCAGTAGCGGCTGGCGGGTCCATTTGTGAGGGGGCCAAGGGAGCCAACGGAGGGAGCCGATGGAGCCGAGAAGGCCGACGGAGCCGGGGAAGCCGACGGGGCCGGGGGAGCCGGGGGGGCCGACGGGGCTGGAGGGGGGGGCCGACGGAGCCGGGGGGTGGGGGGGGGTGACGGAGCCAAGGGGGGCTGACAGAGCTGGGGGGGGGGGGCGACGGAGCCGGGGGGGGGAGGGGGGCGACGGAGCCGGGGGGGGGGGGGGGCGACGGCGCGAGCAGAGGGAGCCGACACTGACTTTCTCATACATCATACACTGACTCACTCATACCATGCACTGATTCACTCACACATCATGCACTGACTCCCTCATCATGTGCTTACTCACTCACATCATACACTCGCACAACCATTGACCCATTCACTCATCATACACAGGTTCACTCATCGTGTGCTGGCTCACTCGCACATCATACACTCACACTGCCGCTGACTCGCTCACACATCATACACTCACTCACTCATCATGCACTGACTAACACATCGTGTGCTGACTCACACATCATACACTCACTCAACCTAATACTGACTCAATCATCATATGCTGACTCACACATCATACACTCACTCACGCTGCTGCTGACTCACTCACACATCATACACTGGGAGTGTCGTGCTGCCCGCTATGGCTGCAGGTTTTGTCGTACGTGTTATGTATATCGTTTATTGTTGAATTTAAAATCACAGTTCCTATGATTACTGTTGTTACAATGTTATTGTAGCGTTATTTTGGTCTGGGTGTGTTGTAATAGTTTTCTGCAATGTAGATTCATATTTTGTTTGTTGCGGTTGCACCCGACTTAACAGCCGCATGGCTCACAGGACTATACCTAATAAATGAAACTTGAAACTTGACTCTCTGTGTGTCTCTCTCTCTATGCCTCTCTCTCAGATCTCTCATGCTCACATGTCCTTTACATTGCACTCTCATGCCTTTGGATTGCACTCTCATGCTCACATGTCCTTTTGATTGCACTCTCATACTCACATGCCCTTTGGATTGCACCCGTTGGGTTGCACTCATGCCTTTGGATTGCACCACTCTTCTATTTTACATTGACATGCTAATCTCTCACATGAACATAGCCACTTCCGTGCCCTCGTCGAGGAGGCCGCTCTCCTATTTTACAGTTACATGCTAATTTCTCACATTAACATCACTCGACCCGGCCACTTCTTTATAACCCGTGAGCTACACCCATTTCAAACCTTTTAAAACAGTCTGCATCAGCAGCAGACCACGCTTTCCCACCTGATGACAGACGCTTGTGTTGCGCCCGAAATGTCGTGATTTATTTTATTTTATACCTACGTGACTTTACTCAAAGAACCAAAGAGTATGGATTCCTGCAGTCACGAAAGCTTCAAATCAAAACCTATTCTTATTTTTCATACTTTGATAACTGGCAAAAAAGGTATCTCATGATGTAGCTGCTCACCCCGAGCTATAAATGCTCTGATGGTGGCATTGTCTTTGTACTGTTCGCCTTTTGGCGTTGCTCTCTGGTCAGACACTGGTGAGACTGGGCCATCAAGAATGCTGTCTCTGGTGTCGGTCAATCAGTTTTTAAAAAATGCAGCACATATTATCAGACCATGTTTGGTTTGCATTTTCACAAGTATTGTGTGTGGTTAATGCAGCCACTTGATTCTTTGCAAAAGGCATATATTTGGTGTTGGAACATCCTACAACAGTTTTTTTTTACCAGAAAGGGTAAAACCTATTCCTACTTTTTAATACATTGCCTGTATTCTTTCCTGTGCAGTGTGACCAGTGTGTGTATTGTTGTCAATACTCACCCATCAATCATTTAAGCATTGCTACTCACTGCTATTCCTCCATACGACAACATCGATGTCTATGTTGTTGCATAAAGCAACAGCTGGTGTTTATTTGTAACATCAAATACAGCATTCGAACATACAGATATAAAAATAGATGTAAAAAATGTACATGTTTTTTTTAGGAATGAATACAAAAATTTAACCTGAACAAAGCGAAACGTGTACAACTTTACCTTGAATTAAAAAAATACATAATCTGTCAGTTGACCGAGTGAGTTAGAGCGCTGCGCCTGCATCATCGAGGACCTAGGTTCGAACCCCGGGTGTTTCTCAAGTGCCGTGAGTTCATGGACTCAGCCCTTTCACCAATGACTGCAACATAAAAAAACACCGTCACGTTACATTTTGTAGTGCACTTAGTTTGAACAAATCATAACCTTTGTTTATACTCGAGAAATCCGATGAGCTGTGAATGTATTTTTTTTTACAGATGTCCAGTCGTGGCGGGTCATAAATTTACAACAACAATACACAAAACGCGATAGGAGTGCAAAGTATAGGAAAGGTAAGCAAGTATACACATTTGTATCTTACCAGGTAAAGGCCACTGAGCTATGTTTTCAGAAGCGACATACCCACAATTGATAGATCAACCAAGTGGCTCATTATATAATATAATCTAAATTAACTAAAAGCATGTTTCTAAATGTGAAGGAAAAAACCGGACGACTCGGAGAGAGAGACAAACTCCAAATATACAGCAGGCGTCAGGCTCGGGATCGATTCCCTGACCTCCTGCATACCAGGCGAGGCGGATAACATCTCGACACCGTGAGAATAAAAAAAATGTAACCGGATTTCAAAATAGTTGACAACCACTCTGAAGAAATTACAGCGAAACTGCATCAGCACTGTCGTATATCGCTCTCGAGCAACTGATTTCATTGTGGAGCAGCAGGTGGCCCGGAAACAATGAGGTTTTCGGGGCGAACAGAGATGACACCACCTATGTCGGCGAAGAGCCATTCATGACTTCTGGGGTAACTGCATGGGTAGTCGGTATCAAGACCGTAGCCATTGAGTCAACATTGGGGGCGACCAAATCTTCCAGGGTGTCTGGAGGTCTCCCCCAGATAAAAATCTCAATGTGAAAACGAATTTCCTGCTTAAAATATTAAAAAAAATTCACAAACTCATATGATGGACTTTTTATTTATTTGTTACAATAATGTCTAATAGTGCACTGTATTGCATTGATATGTTTTTTTTATTTTTTACCTTTTCTTGTTTCATTGTATGTAATGGCAGAGATTAGGGATTAATAAAGTACAACCATAACCACAATCATATAAACAGAAATCTATTTTATATTGGTCGATATGTGCAGAGGCTACGGAATCGCTGAGTCAGCCGGTGTGTGCGCGCGCGCGCGCTCTCTTACCGGGCGGGCGTTAGGTTGTAACCCTCGTGACGCCGTGGGCATGGCGTGGCACCACCGCGTTTATAAGAAGGGTGGTGGCGGTGAGTGCTGAGCGCGTCACGCGTGAGCCAGGTGGGTGGTGGGTGAACGCCGGCCCTGGCTGCCGTGCCAGCAAGGGCGGGGCGGCTGCCCCCAGGAGCACCTCCCCCGACGGTGGAGGGGGAAGAGGGCGGTGCCTTGGGGGGGGGGGGGGCGAAGAGGAAACTCCGGGGGGTGGTGGGCACGGATGACATCTTTTGCCCCTGGGTGGCAAAATGCCGCGCTCCGGTTCTGCTTGGCACGGGGCACGCTTCTCCCAAGCCATCCTTCATCCTTCCCCACCCGCACCTCCGATGGGTTCAAAGTACGTACCCGCACACACAGTCATGTCCACACCTCTCGTGGACCCACCAGTGTGGTCCGCTGTGGTGCGCGCGCGTGGTCGTGAACGGAGCACGGGGGGCGGAGACGGTTGGCACGGGGTGACTTACAATCCCCCCGATGAATTCCCATCCCCCCACGTGGCTTCATCTCATTGGCGTTGTTAAAGCATCTGGGGCTTGGGTCGAAGTCGAGACAAATCGGCGAAGGTCAGAAAGCACTGATGGCAGAGGGCGGTTATCCAGCGCTGCGGATGGAGGCAGCCAGGGTTTGTGGATCACCGCGCACATTGTGAAACCCCCGTTCCCGCGGGCGTAGAGAACGAGCGGGTTCGCCCATTGACACGATGGGTAACTTCGCAATGGTTAGATCACTTGGTCATTTTTGTTTACTTTGTTTACGATTTAATTAACACGACAGGGCGAGCAGGTCAGAGCGAAAGTGAGTTCCTGGTCATATTCAGCATTGAGGCGGCGCTCCATCTCACATTCACAGCCCTGAGCCGCTTGTGGAAATTCCACATTCCTATGACAGGGGTCAATCCGTACATATGTCGACGGCCGTTGACTCTCCTACAAAGTGGTTGCTCACTTGCTCGCAAATTGGCGAGCAACAACTTTGTGTGCGTGTACAGATATACAGTGAGGGAAAAAAAGTATTTGATCCCCTGCTGATTTTGTACGTTTGCCCACTGACAAAAAAAAATGATCAGTCTATAATTTTAATGGTAGGTTTATTTGAATAGTGAGAGACAGAATAACAACAACAAAATCCAGAAAAACGCACGTCAAACATGTTATAAATTGATTTGCATTTTAATGAGGGAAATAAGTATTTCACCCCCTCTAAATCAGAATGATTTCTGGCTCCCAGGTGTCTTTTATACAGGTAACGAGCTGACATTAGGAGCACACTCTTAACGAAAGTGCTTGTTACCTGTATAAAAAACACCTGTCCACAGAAGCAATCAATAAATCAGATTCCAAACTCTCCACCATGGCCAAGACCAAAGAGCTCTCCAAGGATGTCAGGGACAAGATTGTAGACACAAGGCTGGAATGGGCTACAAAACCATTGCCAAGCAGCTTGGTGAGAAGGTGACAACAGTTGGTGCAATTATTCGCAAATGTAAGAAACACAAAAGAACTGTCAATCTTCCTCGGCCTGGGGCTCCATGCAAGATCCCACCTCGTGGAGTTGAAATGATCATGAGAACGTTGAGGAATCAGCCCAAAACTACACGGGAGGATCTTGTCAATGATCTCAAGGCAGCTGGGATCATAGTCACCAAGAAAACAATTGGTAATACACTACGCCGTGAAGGACTGAAATCCTGCAGCGCCCGCAAGGTCCCCTTGCTCAAGAAAGCACATATACATGCCCGTCTAAAGTTTGCCAATGAACATTTGAATGATTCAGAGGACAACTGGGTGAAAGTGGTCAGATGAGACGAAAATGGAGCTCTTTGGCATCAACTCAACTCGCTGTGTTTGGAGGAGGAAGAATGCTGCCTATGATCCCAAGAACACCATCCCCACCCTCAAACATGGAGGTGGAAACATGCTTTGGGGGTGTTTTTTTCTGCTAAGGGGACAGGGCAACTTCACCGCATCAAAGGGACGATGGACGGGGCCATGTACCGTCAAATCTTGGGTGAGAACCTCCTTTCCTCAGCCAGGGCATTGAAAATGGGTCGTGGATGGGTATTCCAGCATGACAATGACCCAAAACACACGGCCAATGCAACAAAGGAGTGGCTCAAGAAGAAGCACATTAAGGTCCTGGAGTGGCCTAGCCAGTCTCCAGACCTTAATCCCATTGAAAATCTGTGGAGGGAGCTGAAGGTTCGAGTTGCCAAACGTCAGCCTCGAAACCTTAATGACTTGGAGAAGATCTGCAAAGAAGAGTGGGACAAAATCCCTCCTGAGAAATGTGCAAACCTGGTGGCCAACTACAAGAAACGTCTGACCTCTGTGATTGCCAACAAGGGTTTTGCCACCAAGTACTAAGTCATGTTTTGTAGAGGGGTCAAATACCTCTTTCCCTCATTAAAATGCAAATCGATTTATAACATTTTTGACATGCGTTTTTCTGGATTTTGTTGTTGTTATTCTGTCTTTCACTGTTCAAATAAACCTACCATTAAAATTATAGACTGATCATTTCTTTGTCAGTGGGAACACGTACAAAATCAGCAGGGGATCAAATACTTTTTTCCCTCACTGCACGCGTGTGAGTGTGTGTGTATGTATTTGTTCGTGTCCCGAAGTGCTGTCTGGGGAGGGGTAGTGTAGCGGTTAGCGCGCTGTGCCACCCGAGTTCGATTCCCGCTCAAGGCAAAACACCAGTGACGATTATTTTAACCGGTCCTGGGCCTCCCCTAGGTCGACTCAGCCTCAAATTAGTACCTGGTTATGGTGTGTAAACATCGTCACTGGGGGAGACAAAGGCGGCCGGGCATGGTGCTGGCCACCCACCCACCACCCAACCCCTCGTGTACCGTTCCGGCCTTCGAAGGTGCTACTCACTGACAGCACTTGCTTTCAAAGGTCTGTTCAGGCTATACGAGGGGATCTTTGACTTTGTAATTGTGCTCGTAGCGAGTCGGTTTGAACGGTAGCGTGTGAGTGCTGCCTGCATGCGTCCCATGTGCAGTATGAAGCCACGCGCGCGGCACTCCGTTGTGAACGTGGATGAAAGAGCCGCTTCTCTCTGCCGCCGTGGTGCACAGGAGTTTGGGGGAGGGGGTAGGAGTGGGGGGGGGGGGGGGGGAGTAACCAATCTCCCGTCGCGGCAGTTGAGAATAAACGGTGCAGATTTTTCAGTGTAGCGTCTCCCGTTGTACGGAATGGTTGCACCGCGGTCGGTCGGCAGGTTGCGCGTGGTGGGGTAAAGTCTGGGTGACGCCACCGCTCCCCAAGACGACTATTGTCAGCGTGGAAGAGTTGGGCGAGTATCCTCCAGAGCAAGTATACAGCAGACGACGACAACAACACATTCTCACTTCAATAAACAAAATATGTGATTCATATTCTTGGTTCTTTCGGTAAAGTCACGCTAGGCCACTCCAGGACCTTAATGTGCTTCTTCTTGAGCCACTCCTTTGTTGCATTGGCCGTGTGTTTTGGGTCATTGTCATGCTGGAATACCCATCCACGACCCATTTCCCTTCTTCTTTGGTTCTTTCGGTAAAGTCACGTAGAATGAGAATAATATAATAAAATAACACAATAAAATTCTCACGACGTTTCGGCCACAACGCAAGCGGCCGTCTTCAGGTGAAAGGCACAGACCTTCCACTTCAGCACCACGGACACACCTAATCAAGACCCATTTCTCTTCAACGTGAATTTACCGAAAGAACCAAGAATATGAATCACTGCAGTCACGTTTTATATATATTTTATTATGTTATTGTTTCCCTTCAACGTGACTTTACCGAAAGAGCTAAGAACAGTTTGACTGTTGTACATTTTGCTGTCACCAATAAATTGCATAGTGACCCATTCCCTGCCATATTTAATCAATTATCTTTACGTTAAATTGCCCGCAAGGGGGAAGCCAAAGAGCCGCAGGTTGCCGAGTGAAGGCGCCTTGCGTCAGCAGTGGCGTGATCGAGCAATCTCAGTGCTTCGCCTCCACGATTCACCATCGCCTGAGCTCGAACTTGAATCGTCGGGCGTAACGGCAGTGCGGGCATCGCGCGTCTCTGGCGCTGCTTCGTGAACCCACGAGGGGTGGGCGAGCGAGCAAGTGGAGCAAGAGAGAGAGAGGGAGAAAGAAAAAGGGAGCGGTTGCGCAATAGCCGTGTCCGTAGTTAAAGATGTCCCCCCCACCCCCTCGCGGATTCGTCCTTTAAAAATAACGCCGTGCAACTGGGACGAGGCTGCAGCGGCAAGGCGGCTGTCTTGAAGGAGCTTTTAATAGAGCGCTTTTATTCCCCGCTCGCCGACAGTGGGTCTGCTACGACTGCGGAGGAACAACTGCGTTAATTGCTCAAGGAGGCCCTCGCTCGCTATGTGTGTGAGAGAGAGAGGGAGAGAGTTAAGAGAGAGAGGGGAAGAGTTAAGAGAGAGAGTTAAGAGAGAGAGAAAGAGGGAGAGCGCGTCGCCTCTCCTCCAGAGAATTCCATTCGTCCGCCTTTATTTCTAAGTTCAGTTCATGCGTAGACACTCACTGGGTGGTGAACTCGCGGTGAGCGCCTTGGTGGTCACTGCTATCACACCCAGACTCTTGATCTCCACTTAAGACTTCCCACCTTTTTTCACAGACCAAAGACAAAGATCCCCCGTATAGCCTTAACATACTGTTGGGGCAAGTGCTGTTAGTGAGCACCTATGAAGTCTGGCATGGTACACGGTGGGATGGGTGGCCAACACCACACCCGGCCGCCTTTGTCTCCCCAGTGGCGATGTTTACACACCGCACCAGGTACTAATTTGAGACAAAGTCGACCTAGGGGAGGCCCAGGACCGGGTCAGATAATCGATACTGGTGTTGGCCGTGAGTGGAAATCGAACTCTTTTCGCTGGTTTCGTAGCGCAGCGCGCTAACTGCAACAACTACCGCTCCCCCCGGGAGTCTAGCGGTAGTGTAGTGGGCCAAACCCGGACACACACACATACACATAATATATGTCCTGTGTCAGCGACGATTAGCATCGAGAGTGGAGGAAATAACTTAGTCCGCTGCGGATTCTTCCATGCAGGAAATATATCTCCGTTTGGAATATCACGAGAGGTGAGTTCGTGACGAGGGGTGAGTTCGACACCCAAGGGGTCGTGACCCCTCGTCCAAACGCTGCCCCTCCCCCCCCACCGCGTCAGAGATCTTCCACCACGGCGACATGCAGACGCCCCCAGGCTGAGAGCGATGGCGACCCGCACGTGAGCTGGTGTGAGTTGTGAGGGTGTCTGAGTGTGTGTGGGTCTCAGAGCGTGTCTGAGAATGTGATTGTCTAAGATTGTGAGGGTGTCTGAGGGAGTGTAAGGTAATAATCAATGAATGTTCTCATGGAACATTCTTAATCTATAATTAAACGTAATTGAGGATTCAGGCTTTGCCTAGAAACAGGTTAGTAAGCCTCAAGCCTTAGATCTAACGGTTTAAACTTTCATTTGGTTACTCGACTAAGGTGTTTAATAACTTAACAATTACAGAGATCGTTAGATGGCAGATCTTCAGTCACCCCTATATCTGTACTTGCATTTTTAACTCATTTGAGGATTAATTCTCACGCCGCAGGCTTCGTCTAATAGGTTATTAGGCCTCAGGCCTAAAGATTTAAACTTTAATTTAGTTCCCCATCTAAGGTATTTAATAACTTAATTTTACAGTACAGAGGTCCTTCGATGGGAAATTATCAGTCACCTCTTAATCTATAAGTATGTTAAAAACATTCAGGATCAAATATCTTGCCGCAGGCTTCGCCTAGTACCAGATTAGTAGGCCTAAATGTATAAACTTTAAATTTGTTTACTCATAACTTAACAATTTTTACCGAGATCCATATTGCAGATTATAAGTCACCCTTTAATCTATAAGTAATTATGTTAAATGTAATTTGGGGATAAATTATCTGTCATGTTATCGTGCTTATAGCTGTTCATAAATGTTGCAGAGGTAAAGGTGCAGTCCTGCAACTGCCGGCTCATGCCGCCACGACAGGAAGCTCTCGAAAGCCTGATGAGATCTTCCTCAAATCACTACTGTGTTGGCGTATAGCACATAATATGCTCTCGGCCTTCATGGGGTAAACCAACAAGGTAACATGATTACACTCAACTTGGATATGAAGGAACAAGACATTATGACTTCAATAAACAGCTCATAAGATCTGAGGCAATCACATGCAGTATTTTTTTATAGAGCGTCATTCATGCGAATAGAAATCCCATGACGCAGTATATGTTTGAGCTGCTGCTCCTCGGGTCTGCTGAGCTGGTCCCGGGGTCTACCTGAGCTGCTGCTCCCAGGGTCTGCCTGAGCTGCTGCTCCCTGTGTCTACCTGAGCTGCTGCTCCCTGGGTCTGCCTGAGTTGTTGCTCCCCGGGTCTGCCTGAGTTGCTGCTTCCTGGGCCTGCCTAAGCTGCTGCTTCCTGGGCCTGCCTGAGCTGCTCCCTGGGCCTGCCTGAGCTGCTACTCCCTGGGCCTGCCTGAGCTGCTGCTCCTTGGGTCTGCCTTAATCTGCTGCTGCCTGGTTTGCTCAAAAACGCTCTCCGTTATCAAGGAGCCGAAGCTTCTGCAGGAAGCCCTCGACCGTCTTAACCCGCTCCTTGAGGTTTTTACCCTTCACCTGCTTGATCAGGTTATTGCCCTGTTCGTGAAGATGCTCCTTGAAAAAAAAGAGTGTTAGGTCACATGCACGCAAGCGTAGAGAAATAGCAACGCACCAAGGTGTGCTGACAAACAGCAAGAAACTTGAACGGCTAGTCAACTTCGTGACCTGGAGCTGACCGCCACCACAAACTCAAGCACACGGGCGAGAATCCGTACATGTGCGACGAGTGTGGCAAGACATTACTCGCGCTCGGCCTACCTGTACGTTTTTCACTTGTGTGTTTAACTGTTGTGGATCTTTGTTATCTTAAAGATGGCAATTCTCCTGCTGTGTATCATACTACTGTCGTTCCCGGCCATATCTAGTGCCACACTCAAATCTACAAACGGCTACCCTCGTTACTTTGCGTCCATACTTGTTGCTCGATTTGCCACTACACCTGCGAATGAAACAGCTCATAGACACTTCTACACTCCATCATTGTATCCTTTTAAACCAGTGGTTCTTAACCTGGGTTCGATCGAACCCCAGGGGTTCGGTGAGTCGATCTCAGGGGTTCGGCAGAGCCCCCGCCACGGAGGTCCGGACACACTTGAATTATTGTGTAAATTTGTGATGACACACACGGCCCGCTTGGCCATCACTGGCTGCAGATGATCATGCTACACTGCTTGGCCAATCAGCACTGCGGGGAATTTAGTGCGTACTCAGTAGTCAACGTGTGACTGTTGTTGTCGTACGTCGTGTGATTTCATTAATATTTTATCCATACTAACTATGTCGGGCAAAAGAAGAAAGTGGTCGGACGAATATGTACAACATGGATTCTCATGTATCACGGAACGTGATGGGAGTGAGCGTCCTATCTGCATGATTTGCAACGCCAAGTTGAGCAACTCTAGTCTTGCACCGGCAAAACTAAAGGAACACTTCTTGAAGCTGCATGGAGACGGGGAATACAAGAACACAACACTTGCTGAATTCAGGGTGAAGAGAGCCAGATTCGATGAAAGGGCCACTCTGCCTGCTCTTGGATTTGTACCTGTTAACAAACCGATCCTGACAGCATCGTACGAAGTTGCTTACCTGATCGCAAAGCAGGGCAAGCCACACACCATTGGTGAAACACTTGTGAAACCAGCTGCATTAAAGATGGCGAATCTGATACTCGGAACAGCGGCCGAAGGTAAATTATCCCAAATTCCCCTTTCAAATGACATTGTCAGTGACAGAATAGAAGACATGAGTAAAGACATCTTGGCTCAAGTAGTCGCGGATCTGATTTCAAGCCCGGCAAAATTCAGCCTTCAACCCGACGAAACCACAGACGTTTCTGATCTAAGCCAGCTTGCTGTTTTTGTACGCTATGTGAAAGACGACATGATAAAAGAAGAGTTTTTATTTTGTAAGCCTCTTACAACAACAACGAAGGCAGCCGATGTGAAGAAGCTTGTGGATGACTTCTTCAGAGACAACAATCTTTCATGGGATATGGTTTCTGCAGTTTGTACGGACGGAGCTCCAGTCATGCTGGGAAGAAAGTCTGGTTTTGGTGCGCTAGTAAAGGCCGATGCACCACACATCATTGTGACGCATTGTATTCTGCACAGGCATGCGTTGGCAACAAAAACCTTACCTCCAAAAATGGCAGAAGTATTAAAAACTGTGGTGGAATGTGTGAACTATGTGCGAAAAAGTGCTCTGAGGCACCGCATCTTCAGTGAGCTGTGTAAAGAAATGGGCTCTGAATTTGAGGTACTTCTGCTCCATTCTAATATTCGGTGGTTATCCCGGGGACAGGTGCTGAATCGTGTTTTTGCCATGCGTGTGGAATTAGCCCTGTTTTTGCAAGAGCACCAACACTGCCATGCAGATTGCTTCAAAAATCCTGAGTTCATTCTCATTTTAGCGTACATGGCTGATATATTCGCAGCTCTCAATCATCTCAATCAGCAGATGCAGGGTGGTGGAGTCAATATCATGGAAGCGGAAGAACACCTGAAGGCTTTTCAAAAAAAGCTACCGTTATGGAAACGACGAACAGAGAACAATAACTTTGCAAACTTCCCGCTTCTGGACGACTGTGCAAGTAAGATCGAAGATGTGTCTGGAATCGGAGATATGTCTGTATCCACGGAACTGAAGCAAACAATTGCCACGCACTTAGATGAGCTTGCAAAGTCTCTCGACGGATATTTCCCTACAAGAGAGTCATATCCAGCATGGGTGAGACAGCCGTTCACGTTTGCTGTTGAAACAGCAGATGTCAATGATGAATTCCTCGACGAAATCATTGAAATTCAGCAGAGCCAGGTTCAACAGCAACTCTTCAGAACAACAACGCTCTCAACATTTTGGTGTCGACAAATGAACAAGTATCCAGTTATTGCTAAGAAAGCCCTGGATTTTTTTATACCATTTGTTACAACATATCTTTGTGAGCAATCCTTTTCGAGGATGCTGGACATAAAAACGAAGAAAAGGAACAGACTTTGCTGTGAAAATGACATGAGAGTGGCACTTGCCAAGGTGAAGCCACGCATATCTGAACTGATCTCTCAAAGGCAACAGCAGAAGTCACATTGATTTCCAGGTATGTAATTTGTTGTGAGTTTATGCATTGTGTTGGTTTTATTCTTTGAACAAGGTAATGTTCATGCACGGCTCATTTTGTGTACCAGTAAAAAACATATCTATGTCTTGAATTTGAAAAAAATCACATTTTATTTTTCACTAAAGAGGGGTTCGGTGAATGCGCATATGAAACTGGTGGGGTTCGGTACCTCCAACAAGGTTAAGAACCACTGTTTTAAACCCTATCTTTGTCCCATTACTTCACCAGCACACCTTCCAAACTTCATTCTGCTCTTAAAAGTAACACCATCTGCGAGCTACTGCTATTCGTCCAAGGTTCACTGCTCTTCATCCTTTCACAGAAAATACCTGTGCAAACTATTAATTCTTTTCTTATTTCTGGGTGGTATTGAGCTTCATCTTGGCTCAAATATAAATAACTCGTATAATTCTGTAGATTTTTCTGGCAGGAAAGGTGTTGGTGTTCTACATGTCAACATCAGAGGGCTTGTGATTAAATTAAGTCAACTAAAACTAGCAGTGGCAAATCTTGACCCGGACATTTTTTGCCTAACAAACATTTCTCACTCCTGCCGTCAATGACTTGCAGATTACGATTGACAACTACAACCTTTTTCGGCTTGACCGAGGATCTCAAGGAGGTGGAATTTCCATCTATGTTCGTAATACTATTGCATGTTCACTAGCTCACTCCTTGTTTAAAAAATGTTGCTTTGAAGGTTTGGCTCTCAGAATAACTCTTCCAAATAATCAACAGATATTGATAGTGTGCTGCTATAGACCGCCTAGTGGGAAGGATGTTGAAGCTGCATCTGCACTGAGAGAGCTTTTTGGGGGCCACCCTAAAGGTGAAATAGTTTTAGTGGGTAATCTAAATTGGAATTGGCAAAACCCGCCGGCCATGGCCACAAATTTTACAGATTAATTTAACCTGTTTCAATTAATAAATGTCCCCACAAGACCCAACCTAAAAAATCCGGGACAGTCATCTCTGCTTGACGTCCTGTTGACAAATGCCCCTCACAATTTCACACTGACTGGTGTTCTGGGTAATAACTTTAGTGATCACTCCTTCATTTTTGGTGTGAGATCATCAGCCAGACCCAAAGCCCCCCCTAAATTGGTTGAGAAGCACTCTATGAGACACTTCAGCACTAAGGCATTTACTAATGATGTGCTTCACTCGGATATTGACAAGGTCTGTGATATCCCCAACCTGACTAAGGTTTGGGAGACCTTCAGGTACACGTTTCTCCAAATTCTTAACAAACATGCTCCGTTGGTTAGATTTAAAACTAAAGGCAACCGCCCACTATGGTTTGATCCTTTGATTATAAAGCTCATAAAAACTAGGGACAAGGCTTGGGCATGTGCTCAGAAAAGTAATTTGGTCAATGACTGGCTAGAATACAGGATTTTAAGGAATAGATGCGTCAAAAAAATACGGCATGCAAAAAATGCCAATTTTCCCTCCACTCTCCTGGAATCACATGGAAATGACAGGATTTTCTGGAAAACAATCAAATGTATCGAAAAGGCATCCAAAACAGACAATCTGCTCGTTGAGCTTAACCGAAATGGGGAATATTTTTCAGATCCCAAAAAAATAGTTGACAATTTTAACCTTCCTTTTTCTGAAGCTGGTAATCTTTTTGATAATGTATTGGGAGTCACCCCTGCTCATGCAAATTCCTACACCCCTATCCAAACATTAAACGAATTTAGTTTCCAGCCAATCCACGAAAGTAATGTTCTGAAACAACTGTCCAACCTCAAAGGGTCCTCCTCTACCAGAGCAGATAGGATTCCTCTCTTTGCTCTACTAACTGTTGGTCACCTAATATACAAACCTATAGCCCATATTTTCAACCTGTCCATCAAAGAAGCATCAGTTCCTCTAGAATGGAAACATTCCTATGTCCGTCCACTTCACAAAGGGGGCCCTAAAGATGATCCAAATAACTACCGACCTATTTCAATTTTGTCCCCGTTGATGAAAATTTTTGAAAAATTATTGACCTACCAAATTAGCAGTTTCCCGTCCACCAACAATCTACTACATCTAAAAAATCTGGGTTCCGAAAAAAATACAGCACCACATGTGCTGCGTTAGTCTCTCTGAATCACATTTACAGTAGCCTTGCTAATAAGCAGTACTGTGCCTGTCTTTTTCTAGACCTGTCCAAAGCTTTTGATACAGTAGACCACAACACCCTGCTTAGTAAACTAAGTTGCCTCGGTTTTTCCGAAAACGTAGTAAAACGGTTACAAAATTACCTCTTTTCTCGCACCCAAACTGTATTAACAGATGGTTGGAGGTCAAACAGTGTTAAGATAACAAAAGGGGTTCCATAGGGTTCCATCCTCGGCCCCCTTTTGTTCTCTCTTTATGTCATTGACTTGGGCACTGACCTGGATCATTCCAGGATAAATCTTTTTGCAGATGACACGACACTGATTACTGCTGGCCGCTCTCCGGATGACATGATTGCTAAGCTACAGGGTGATTTCAACAAACTGCAACATCAGCTAGTTGCTCTTAAACTAGTCCTGAATACCTCTGAAACCAAGGTGCTATGCTTCTCACCAGGACTAAAGCAGGAAGTTATTTTTCCCCAATGACATTCCTTAAATAATTGTCAAATAGAGCAAGTCAAGATCTATAAGTATCTTGGGGTCATCCTGGATTCAAAACTGAATTTTGAAGATCACATTGATTATTTTGGTAAAAAGACAAAAGTAAAAAAAAAATATGTATCGACACAAGCACTGCTTCCCCCCAATGTTCCGTTTGGAATTGATAAAAGCTACCATACTGCCTCTACTTGACTACTGTGACGTCATGTATAAATCAGCCCCAAGTACTGTACTGAAGAAGCTTGATTGCATCTATCACTCGGCCTTAAGATTTACATTGAACTGCCCATATAGGACTCACCACTGCGATCTCTACATTGGGTCAAACTTAACATCTCTTAATGTTCGACGGCTTGTGCACCAGATCTTATTTATTCACGATGTACTTACAAAAAAATCCACAGACTACCTGCTGGATCTCCTCTCTGTTTCAAAGAACAAATTTGGCCTCAGGTCTTCGCTCATTTACCAGCTTCACATTCCCTATTGCCGTACAAAAACTGGAGGAAGGGCCTTTGCTATTGATGCCCCCAGGGTCTGGAATGCTATTGCCAATAAACTGCAACTTGAATCGCTACCAATGAGGTCTTCTCTCAAAACTGCTCTAGAGGAGTTGTACACCCCTAGCTGCCACTGCTATTCATTGGCGTAAATTAAAATAAAATGTTTTCGCTCCAGATGACGCAGCAAAGTATTATCTGTATTTTGATTTAGCGTGCTGATCTTAAAGGTGCATTGAAAAATTGTATACTCCGACTGATGCTTCTGTTGTGGAGTAACTCATGGAGCCAGCTATGGCTCTAGGATTTGGTGTTACATGTTATTTATGTAGTTTATTGTAAAAAATCCGGGGTCACAGTCCCTATGATCACTGTTACGTTGCAATTATGGCTTAATTTTTTGATGATTTCGAAAAGTTTTTTTGGCTTGGACATGTTTGTTTTGTTGTTGTACGGAGTTAGACTGATGGCCTTAATCTGAGTTTTCTTGTGGTTTTTGTTGTTTTTTGACTTGCATCCCACTGGGATGTTTTGCACATAGCGTTGGTGTATTGTGCTTTTTTCAGGAATATTTTGCTGTTTTTTCATGGATTTTCTGTTTGCACAGTCACAAAGTTACTTTACGATGTTTTCTTGTTTGTGTTTTTGTTTTTTTGTTTGTTGTGGTTGCACCCGATTCAAGAGCCGGATGGCTCACAGGGCTATACCAAAATAAACTGAACTGAACTGAAACTGAACTGCGGCCTTGTCGCGTGTGCGTCACAATGACAGATAATTGCGTCAGCCATGCTGGAGAATTGACGGGGAGAAATGAGAAACCCGTGGTTTAATGAGGTCATTGACAACAAAAACAACAACAAAAGCCGCCGTTCATCATGAATGGGGGGGGGGGGGGGGTGACGTCACCACGGTGCTTGTGCCAGGCCATTTACACTCCGAGGCTACGTCACTGACAGACAAGACAAAGACCCTCCGTATAGCCTTAACAGACTGTAGGGGCAAGTGCTGTTAGCAAGCCCCTATGAAAGCGTGAACGGAAAACGAGGGGGTGGGTGGTAAACACCACGCCTGGCCGCCTTTGTCTCCCTAGTAGCAATGTTTATACATCGCACTAGGTACTCATTTGAGGCTGACTCGACCTAGGGGACGTCCAGGACCGGTTCAGATAATCCTCACTGGTGTTGGCCGTGAGCGAACTCGGGACACCAGGTTCGTAGTGCAGCGCACTAACTGCTACACTACCGCTCCTCCATCATTGACGCACACACAAACACATGCGCGCATGCATACAACTACCATCAACGTGTGGATGACGAGACTTTGATACTTCCGTTACATCCCTCGCAAAATAATACGAACATATGACTCAATTGATATCGTTACGTTTGATATTTGGCGTTATGTCAACTATCTCGCCTGGTATAGAGGAGGCCGTGGGTTCTATCCCGATCCTATTGTCTGTATATTTGGAGTTGTTTGCATGTTCTATCCGTGGTCTTATAGATTTTTCTCCGAGTTCTCCGGTTTTCCCCTCCACATTTCAAATGAACATCATGCGTTTCGAGTATTTGGCTGGTATTATACATTTCCACACGATAAGCCACTTGGTTGAGCTATCATTTATAATGGCCAGGTCGCTTCTGAAAAATAGTTAAATAGCCCAATGGGCTTTGCCAGGTAAAATAAAAAAAAGTTTAGTTTTGGTTTTGTATATGCGTGCTGTCAGTTGGCAGTGTTTAGTCCTCAATGATGCAGACCTTGTGAGACGTGAAACATGCGACCGATCCGGGAAATAACTTTTGACAGTATTTGACGGACGCTTTTCTCAATTCTTTGGTCCGAAAGAAATAAATGAGTACGTTTGCAATTGGCACGACAATGACGGGGAACTGAACGGACAAGGTCACGGTCCTCACAAAGGCGCTCCGCGAGTCTCCGACCAAGCGCGGGACCAGCACCAAGGTGAACACCACCAAAGAGCAGATGGTGAGCACCGAGAAGTGCGTTATGAGGGTGTAGAGTGCCTTCCTGTTGAAATCCTTCGAGCTCATCTTGACGCACTGCCGCAGGATGCCCCAGTAGGTGAAGGCCATCATGCAGAGTGGCGCCACCACCGTTAACACCACACCCGCCAGACCGCACACTTCGTTTACACGGGTATTGGAGACGGAGAGCTTGAGCAGACCTCCGTGGTCACAGAACATACCCTGCAGTTGGCAAATGGGCACCCACACTGTCAGACGCATGATGAGGAGATGGATGACCAGTTGAATGGCGACACACATCGTCCACGTGAGCAGCAGCACGGCAAAGGACCGCTTCATCGTGACGATGGCGTGGTAGCGCAGTGGGTAGCAGATGGCCACGTAGCGGTCCAACGCCATCACGGCCAATGTGAGGAACTCGTTGCTCACGAAAACGTTGATCCAGAACATCTGCATGATGCACGATGTGAACGGGATGTGCCTGTCGCCCGTCAGGAGGATGTGCAGCTGCATGGGCACAAAGCTTGTGCAGCCGATGATGTCGCCAACTGCGAGGTTGCACAGGAAGACGTACATGGGCTTGTGCAGCTCTGCGCATAGAGCCACGGTGGCGATGAGCAGCAGGTTGGTGAGGACAGCCGCCATGTACGTGGGCAGGAATATGAGCACCTGTATGGCAGACGGGAGCTCAAATGTGGATAGGAGGAAGAGGGAGCTGCCGTTGTCCATGTCGTTGTCGTTTGCTTTTTGCTCCTGGGCGAACAGCTTGGTGGAACCAACCCCCCGTTTTTCACCGCTTTAATACCCTGGCAAAAGCAAAAGGAAAAAATTACATATTCTTGGTTCCTTCGGTAAAGTCACTTAGATAGAAAATATAAATAATAAAGTTAAATTAAAAATAAAATAAAAGCAAAAAAACCCACGGCGTTTCGATCGCAACACAAGCGGTCTTCATCAGGCGGAGAGAAAAGAGGGCCAGCCTCCAAATGCAACTGCTTATAAGGGTTTCCAAAGTGCGTGAGCGGGGGACGAGTGTTGGGCGGAGGAGAGCTTGTGCAGTGTAAACAGCATGGGCGGGGCAGCCAGTCAGCCAGATCTAATGTAGGAGTAGACAATGGGGGAGTTGGGAGGAGGACTGTGCATACACAACATGGGCAGGGAGACAATGGGGGGGAGGAAGGGGGTAGAGATAGGGGGAGAGATGGGGGGTAGAGATAGGGGGAGAGAGGGGGGTGGGTAGCATAGACAATGGGGGAGTTAGGAGGAGAACTGTGCATACACAGCATGGGCGGGGAGACAATGGGGGGGGGGGAGAAAGGGGGTAGAGATAGGGGGAGAGAGGGGGGTAGAGATAGAGAGGGGGGTAGAGATGGGGGGGGGGGGCATTGCACCTCGCTACACACATCCACACTGCTGACGGTAGAGGTTGACAAGAAAACACAAATCAAGTCATGACCCAAAGTGGTGACATCCTTCCAATGATTACTGAGTTTAAAACCGTCGTCTCGGTTGAAATTGTGTCTGTGTCTGTATATATGGATGGCTTCGTGAAGAATCTTTGTTGATAGCCAGTCGGCTTGCAAAGTACCATCATCTTAGAAAAATCAATTTCATGTGAGCCAGCCGCATTAATGTAATGATCAGCCACGGCAGAAGTATTGGTCCTGCCATGTTTCGGATCTGCCTTATGTTCACCTAAAAAGGTCTGAGACATGCCATTTAGTTTCCTGAATGTATCTGCTGCCGCAGATACAGCTTAGTTTGGGATATTGCATGTCAGCAATCTTGTCCTTCACAGATGGGATCAGGTCACGAATTTTATGCACTGTGTTAAATCGGACCTGGATCTTGTGTTTATTCAAGATTTTGGAAATATTTTTGGTTATCCCTGCTATGTAAGGCAAGGTGATGTTTTTTTCTTTGGATCTTCAGATGGCTCCTTCCTCAAGGATGGGGTGATGACTTTGCAGATTGTGTAGTCAGAATATCCATTCACCTTACGAGTCTGGTGTACATGTTTGAGTTCACTGGTCATGTGTTCATGGTCGGAGATACATTGAGCTCTATGGTGTAGCGTTTTGATGAGGGAATTCTTCTGGTTTTAGGTAGGCGTCAGTATGGGTTACTTTCCTGTACACAGAGTGGCTCATTGAGCCATCTGGTCTCTTTTTGATTAAGAAATCCAAGGGTAGCATGCTATCCTTTTCTACCTCCATGGTGAATTTGATTGCTTGGTGAATGGAATTGATGTGACTGAGGAATTGTTTCAGTGCCGGTCGGCCATGTGGCCAGATGACAAATATGTCATCCACGTACCTCTTCCACAAGGACGGGCGTAGAGTGGATGCCTGGATGGCGTCCGTCTCAGATTTTTCCATGAAAACAATTGGCTACAGCTGGAGATAAGGGAGAACCCATTGGGGTGCCTTCAGTTTGTTTGTAGAATGTTCCATTCCAAGTGAAGTATGTATTGGTGAGGCAGTGTCTCACCAGGGCTGGCACATCAGCATTCAGTCCTTGTTGGACCAAATCTTCAATTATTGCAATGCTATCGGGCACAGGAGCTTTGGTGAACAAAGAAACGACATTAAAGCTAACGAGCTAATCTCCTGGGGACAGTGAGATGTCTTTAATTGACGATATCAGGTGAGCTGAGTTAAGAACAAAAGAGGTGGTCTTACCAGTGAATGGCTGCAAGGTCTCAGACAGATATCGGGCCAGTCTGCAGGTGGGTGAGCCAATGGTGGAGAGGATGGGACGAAGGGGTGTACCTCCTTTATGGATTTTTTGTAAGCCACATAATCTGGGTGGTCTAGCAGCAGAAGGTGTTAAGGAAAACCGTTTGGTCTGTTCAATTAATGAAGCTGAATCAGTGATCATACTGTTCGTTTTTGTAACGAGGCAGTTGATGGGATATTTTTTTATTTTTTGTTGCTACCATCATTAAGTAGGTCCTGAATTTTGTTATTGTACACGGTTTTGTCCATGATGACCGTAGCATTGCCCTTGTCGACTGAGATGATGACGATATCATCCCTCTTTTTCAATTGAGATAACTCAAAATGCTCATCCTTACTGATGTTGCTGACTGGTATCTTAGCACTTTTGAAGGTTGCAGCGATTTCAGATCTTGTCACGTCTGCAGTGATGTGTCCCAAACCCTTAAGGGCTACATAGACCTGAGCAATAACGTCATCCACTGGTATGTGTTTGAGGGTGACTGCAAAGTTCAATCCTTTAGCCAACATCGACTTTAGACCATCGAAAATTGGGCAATTACTCAGATTGATAACAACCTTGTCAACGTCTAACTTTTTAACGTGTGGACCTGGTTTCTTCTTGGAAAGGAGGTTGAATTAGTAAATCAGATTATCTTTACATTCAGCTGACATTGTAGCGGCTGATGGTGCAGTCATGTTATCTACATGTTCCCAATCAGATGTAGACATTTTGTTCTGTCAATATTAAGTGTGATTTCAAGAGTGTCTTGTCTACATGATCCAGTTTAGTGCGGAGTAGTCTAATTCTCTCAGAGATCAGGGCCAAGCTAGCTCTGAACAAAATACATTTGGCATTGAAAGATGTGACAGCAGCAGAATTCAGTGTGCATGAGGTCGGTATTAGCTTAGAGTCGTGGCATCTCTTCAGAAATGTGAGTGACTCGATCAGATGAGCTTTCTTGTCTCGGAGTTTGTTAAAAGAGCCAATGGTTATGTGGAAACCCTCCCCGTAGAGGCGGTAAAATTTTGACTTAAAACTTTCGTGACTGCAGGAATTCATATTCTTTGTTCTTTTGGTAAAGCCACGTAGATAGAAAATATATAATAATAAAATAAAATTGTAAAAAATAGAAGCGAAACGTCATGGATTTATAATTTTATTCTATTTAATAATTTTATTTTCTATCTACGTGACTTAACCGAAAGAACCAAGAATATTAATTCCTGCAGTCACGAGAGTTTTAAGTAAAAAAAATGCAAGTGAATGAAACAGTTTTTCAGGTGCATCATAGACTGGTGCCGTGTCACGCGGTGCGCTGTCGCTACCCGTCAAACTCGGGGCATTTCTATTGACCATCACTCGCGCGTGCGGTTACAGTCACACAATTACAGATCTTGAGCGTCACGACATTGAACTTTAAAAAAATCGCCCGCTTCATTGAAGGTCAAACAGCTCCTATTAATCATCTCTGTTGATAAACTTTTGAGGTTGTGCCACGTGTTGTCCGACGTTTTGCTCTACGTGCCGCGCACTTCTTTAGTAACTGAATCGTGGTCACAAATCGTGATCATCGAGTTGCCGGAGGTGGGGTCTGTGGTGGCAAAATGTTAACTCCCTTGCCTGCTGTGCAGGAGGTCGCGCGTTTGTTCCCGACCCTCACGCCTGCAGCGGTGTCTCTCTCCCTGTAGTCGCGTGGATTTTTCTCCAGGTCATCCGGTATTTCCCTCCACATTTAGAAGCAACGTGCCTTGAGAGTTTTTGGCTGCTATTTATTTACATGCGATAAGCTGCTTCGTTGAGCTATCATTTGTGGCCAGATCGCTTCTGAAAAAGAGCTGCATAGCTCAGTGGGCCATACCTGGTAAAATACAAAGATTAGTTGAGTTTCTTAAGGAGATTGCAAGATTGTGAAAGGTGGATTTGACTACGAGTTGTGAAATTAAGTTGGACAGAATATAAACGAATGAAGGAGTCTTCTGTAAGGTGGGAGAGGAACGTGGACTTGTTGAATCTAACGGAACGAGGATGAGAGTCGAGGT
Source organism: Petromyzon marinus (assembly GCF_048934315.1). Taxonomy (NCBI): domain Eukaryota; kingdom Metazoa; phylum Chordata; class Hyperoartia; order Petromyzontiformes; family Petromyzontidae; genus Petromyzon; species Petromyzon marinus. Next base: position 5,801,155 of record NC_133721.1, on the reverse strand, counting down.
TGGGCATCTAGCGAGAGCTTGCTGGATGTGAGTTAGTTAAGATTATGTGGGAAGAGATCGAGGAGAAGAAGAAGGAATTAAGAAGAACGACAATGCGAGATGACATGCAACAAGGGATGACGTCGTACAGACATATAAACTTAAACTAAACTTAAACTATTTTTTTATTTTACCAGGTGAGCCCCACTGAGCTACGTTGCTCTTTTTTGGAAGCGACAATTGATAGCTCAATGAAGTTGTTTATCATCACGTGGAAATGTATAGCAGTCAAATATGCACGTTGATTCTATATGTGGAGGGAAAAGCCGGAGGACCTGGAGGAAAATCCACGCGACCACGGGGAGAGAGACACACAAACTCTACATATATAGTTTAACACGTCGGCTTTCGCGCCCAATATCCGTAATAGATTTGTTTTTGGATTAGATCACGTAACCCAAAAAACCGACATCTAACCCAAAAAACGTCTATTCAAATATATAGCAGGCGTCAGGGTTGGGATCGAACCCACACCCTCCTGCATGCCAGGCGAGGTAGTTAATATATCTCCACTGCGGTGACCCTGATGAAGAGAGCAGGGGAACACGGACCGGAATGGAGGTACAAAATAAACGGCGCCTTTAGGCCGGACGAGTGAAGGACTCGGGATTTGTTGCAGACAGAAATGAGAGGGGAAATGCAAGCAAGGGGAAATCGCATGCAACGATTTGACAGCAATAAGTGGCATCTACAGGCTGACTCGAGAGTGCATGGGAAGGCGCATGACGCGATTTGCAATGGGGGGTAACTCGACCACGTTTGCGCATTATGAGGAAGTGCCCTTGCCCGAGCATGCGGGACGTGAAACTCAGGAAGACCGCATACGAGAGAATCGCAGTTTGTAAAGTGTGGAGGTTACACGCGCACAAAGAATTGTTTTCAGCAGCATCATTGAGTAAGAGTTTCGGAATCACAATAAAGTAGATATGGTGAGATAATGACAGCGCCGAATCCAGGACGACTCCAAGGATGTTGGGGCAGATAGAGGGAGTGGATAGGGTACCGGGAACAGCCTCGCTAAGAGTAATGTCAAGTCACGTGTCATCAACGTAAATATTATAATTAGTGCCAAAATTGGACGTGAATTTATTTAGCAGATGAAGGAATATAACGAACAGCAGATGACCTAGGATAGAGTCCTGGGGAACACCACAGAGGAAAGGTTCAAGAGACGATGACACGGCTTTGGTGGAAACAAAGGAATAACTTAAATAACGGGCTGACCCGTGTAATGGTTAGGTCACTAACCTAACGCACGACCTACAGGCCAAAATGGCAATCAGTGGCCAGAAGCCGGTGAAGAAAATAGAATCCTCACTTGAGCCAAATAATCCAACTCCCCTTGTCCTGTCTCACACCCCAATGTCACGTCGAAGATTCTTGAACGTGTAATGTTTAACCACTCAACGAACCATTTTCTTCAAAATGGCCTTCATGATAAATATAATCTAGTATTCAGGAACATCATTCGACATAATCTGCTCTACTGTGTGTTCTTAAAGATCTTCTCTCTGCTCATTCTGCATCGCTTTCTCACTTGCATCTCTTCGATTTAGCAACTCCTATTGACGCTATCGATCACTCTGCGCCTACACAGCCAAGTATGTCGAACTTATGTCGCACCGTACATAGCCAACCGTGCTAATGCTCTTCGTGCATACCCCTCCCTGAATGGCTATAATAACGGTCAAATTAACAGAGCATTGAATGCCAAACCAAGACTGAACAACGAAACTTGCTGAAAGTGATCAGATTATAACAGAAATTAAAATACCATATATCTGAGGAATAACTGACAAATTTGCCCGTGTTTTGCAAAAGCAAAACATTAAAGTAAGATTTGGTACGGTACACAAAATAAAAATACGAGTGTCTTGTACTAAATATGAATTACCTAAGTTATCAACAGAAGGATCAATTGCTTATGCGGTAAATGCCATATCGGACAGATGGCACGTAACATTAGCATAAGAATAAAAGAACACCAAAGGAACATTCAATTATCTCAAACACAACTGTCGGCAGTAGCACAACATGCTTGCCAACAAGGACACTCAATTGATTTTGATAACGTTGAAGTGTTATGCAAAACTAATTATTACTGGCGAAGACTAATTAGATAATCCATCGAAATGGAGAGAAATACCAATAATTTTTATGGCCCTGAAAGCTACAGACTGGAAAGCGTATTATTAAGTAATACACAATACAGCATTCAGATGCGATACAAATTTAAATTATACGTACTACGTTGTAAAATTCGGCTCACTCTGACCTGCGCAATCTCTTTCTCTCTAGCGCATGCCAAGAATGTGGACATCACACGCCCAGGTTTAAGTCTGTGAGCCATGCGATAGCTTCGGGAGTTAGCGCGACCAATACCACTCAATCCACCATAGAGCGACCGTAGGATGCAGTTTTTCGCGAAACGGTGATTCCGTTGCCTGTTTCGGGTGGCCGCAGTCACACCGTGTGGGTTGCCTTCAATTCTCCACTTGTGGAAGAGGAGGAGGAGATGTGGCGCAGCAACCAGTTGCTGTTCTGCAGCGGTTGATGGAGCACCGTCGTTTTTTTCTTGGCAGATCCAAGCCATTCAATAGCATGTAGTACAATATTACTCTTGCAAAGTGTTTCTGTTGCCCTTCAAAACCCTGTCCTACAAACTCCAAGATATCTCTTCACCTCCCCATAACAACCTCACTATCTTTATTTTGAAACGATTTACCCCAACACGTCAGCATATCAGCAGTCAAAAATAATAATCCTAATGCATCTGACTCAGTTCAATAGTCTTTGGCGCATTTCTGCCACATGCAACTGGAGCACCGGACAATTCGGTTTGCTGCAAGGCAAGTATGACAGTCTACAAACCGCCAAGCTTTAATCCGCAAAGCTTCTGCAAAAATAGTTGTCATGCCACCGTAGGAAGCAGAATGACAGCTATAAAAATCGTTCATGATTCTGCTAAACGGTGACCGCATGTTGACATAAAAAACGCCAGGGTCACGAGACTCCACATGGAGTCAACATTGTAATGTCGTATGTGACACAATCGCCGAGAAGCAGGCACTCGTTTTTCTTGGTACATTGGAACTATGAAACTGTTAAAAAAAAACATTTGCCTAATTATGTTTTGTTATTATTGTTGTCAATAATCAAACACATAAAACTAAGATGTATTCGCGAAAGCCTACGTGTTAAACAAACTAAGATGTAGCATGTATTTGTGTCGCGATAATTGCAATAGTTATTTCCTTATTAATAAGTTTACAATTATATACAATACTTAATGACAATAACAAAAACAATGCTAAATACCCCAGCGTAAATGCTGCATCGTTTTGAATTAGGTTTTAAATACAAAAGTTAGAACCGTGATGATTGTCTTAACACAGAGTGCTCACCCAAATCATCCCCCAAAAACCGACAAAGCTGCGTGATCACGCCTCCGGTGAGCTCCTCTTACCTTGGTGTTAAGTTTCCCTTACCGGGCACCCTGTGAATTTTTCCGTGGCACTGACTTTATATATTGCATTGGGGTGGTCACGTGGCTTCGGGTGGGCGAGGGTGGCGCGGGGCGTGGCTGGTGCGTAGAGAAGTTGGCATTGAATTGGCAAGAGGGACGCTCGTGGGTCTGACGCCCTCCCATCAAACGTACGGCGAGAGTGAGAGAGAATGAACCAATCACTTTCTCGACGACAGCAATAACGGGAAGTGGAAACTCTTCTATTATATGTCTCAATTATTATTATTATAATATTCGGGTATAATTCGCAGTTGACTGCGCGTCACCTGCTGATAACATTGGCTTATTCAACACCAAATATATGTATTATATCACAAGGCACTTTAAAATGACACTTTCTTACCAGGTAAGGACCACTAAGCGACATAGCTCTTTTTCAGATGCGGCCTGGCCACAAATGATAGCTCAACGAAGTGGCCAATCATGTGGAAATTTATAGTAGCCAAATACTCTCAATGCATGTTGATTCTAAATGCGGATTGTAAAACCGGAGGATCTGGAGAAAACCCCACGCGACCATAGGGAGAACACGCAAATTCCAAATATAGAGTCGTCAGGGTCGGAATCGAACCCAAGACCTCCTGCATACCAGGCGAGACAGTTAACATCTCGCCACCATGGCCAGATACATATGTCCTATTTGTTGCTCAATTTTCATTACATGGCATACACATGCAAACAAAAATTATGTAGATTTCTACCAAGGCCAGATATGCATCGGTGCTGTGCAGCCGTCTTAATCCGTCGTCATTGTAAGAATTAATGCTGCATGCATTTGACCTAAAGACGCAATTATCTTGTCCTGCATGTGCACCTGATGGTGTTTTTTTTCTTTTACAAATAGGGCAGGGAGTTAGTCTCTAACGATCCTCGCGGGAGGGCGCACTTTAAATAACTAGCGCTGATTATCTGGAGACGGGGCGTCTTAAGGAGCTTCTCTTCGTCGTTCTGCGTATTCCCCCCTTGGCAACAATGGGGTTCGTGATGATGAGACGCGATCGCCGGCATTGCCGTGGCCCCCCTGGGCAAGCAGGAACGCTGGCCCGGGGCCGTTCCGCAATGGGCAGCGCAGCGAGAGGACCACGTCCTCGCAACTCGGCGAATGGCCGTGAAGGTGAACTTGGCAAGCCGCCCAACCCCACTCATCCCCGTGTTCACGCTAATTCTGTGGCATCGCGACGATGGTCTGAGGAGAATCAGCGCAGCTCCCCTATGGCAATGCCACTCAATCAGTGCAGCTCCCCTATGGTAAGCCACTCAACCCAATCAATCAGTGCAGCTCCCCTATGGCAATGCCACTCAATCAGTGCAGCTCCCCTATGGTAAGCCACTCAACCCACTCAATCAGTGCAGCTCCCCTATGGTAAGCCACTCAACCCACTCAATCAGTGCAGCTCCCCTATGGTAAGCCACTCAACCCACTCAATCAGTGCAGCTCCCCTATGGTAAGCCACTCAACCCACTCAATCAGTGCAGCTCCCCTATGGTAAGCCACTCAACCCAATCAATCAGTGCAGCTCCCCTATGGTAAGCCACTCAACCCAATCAATCAGTGTAGCTCCCCTATGGTAAGCCACTCAACCCAATCAATCAGTGCAGCTCCCCTATGGTAAGCCACTCAACCCAATCAATCAGTGTAGCTCCCCTATGGCAACCCACGCAATCAGTGCAGCTCCAGCCATGGGCGTAGTTTGCGTTGTGAGGGGGGGGGGGGGGTGGCACCGGAGCACAACCCTCCCCCCCCCCAAACTGGGTGCCTTTATAAATTTATTTTCAGTTGTGTACAATTAAGATAGTCAATTAATTAATTATATGCACCCGCGATTCCTAATGCGAGGGACAAAGCGAACCCCTGTCCCAACCCTCCCCCCAATATAGAAGTTAATCTCTGCTTATATAGGTCCCCAATGACACCGAGTAAGTGGAAAGGGCATCGAAGCTGACTTGTACCTCTTTTCCACACACAATGGACGAGTCAAGACACATGTAAATGTTGCAATGGCATTGTGTCCTCACAGTATCCATCTAATGTCACGCATAAATGCAAAATGTCTACTCGGTCAATGTAAAGTACAGGAATTGCCTCCACCCAAAACCCCCTTCTGTAAGGGAAGAGTTCCAGGCAAATGCTTCTTCACTCGAATTGTTTTAAAGCAAACTCTAATTTCCCATATACATAATGTTAAAACCAGCGGTTGTGTTCCGAACCGACATTTCTGGGAAAAAATAATGTATCTTCTTCCTTCATATGGCTGATGTAGATGCACAGCAACAACTACAATTTCACATTCAGGCAGTCAAGCCAGATAACCGTGTCAGGAGCAGCGGAGTATATCACTGTGATGTCTTCTTCGCATTTGGGGATCGGGCACAATGTCGTAAAATGCTCTACGCCATGTTCTGGATGACCACAGTCGCACACTGGAGAGTTTATAATTTCCCATGTGTGTGTCAGCTATCAGCATCTGCCATGGATTGTGCGAATGCGATTTAGGGAGGACCATGAGCTTCGCGAAGGATCAAACCCAGAGATCATATTCGTTGGGTCTTTCATTCAGCTTTCCAAGCTTCATCGGGGTTGAACTCGCAATCGCTGATGGTTAAGCACATGGGTCCAAAAGGGCTTGCATGACTTTAAGCGATAACGAGGGACATTATTGAGGTACTGATGAATGGGACGGCGACTCTTTTTTCGATTTGCAGGACTTTTCAGAGGATTGCAGCATTATGGCGTGTGGGTTGGGCAAAGATGTGCAACATCACGGGCAGCCAGGGTGTTGAGGTCGATTTCAGGGTTCCAGTGATACACCGCATTTCAATGTTCCGTTGGAGATCAACAAGTCAAGTGTTTACTTCTGGTTCATGCATACATAGTATATATGTAGTGGCATAGTGTAGTGGCATAGCTCTGGCTGCTGGCAGGAAAGGGGATCTGCGGCGTATGGCAGCCCTGACGTCAGCAGGCCAGGATATACATGAGAGGGGGATCTAGGGGAAAGGTCACAGAAGGGGCACAACCAGGAACCCGCTAGTAGGTACCAGAAAGGGGGCGTGGCCGGGGGCGGAGCAAGGCCACGCTGACAGTATAATAGGGGCCCCTGTAGGGGACCTCGGGGCTGTTGTTGGAGTGGAATCCCCGTTGTGCTGCTGAAGTCTTTCGTCTCCATCCTTCTCGTCGTCTTCCCCATTGTTCTCGTCGTCTTCACCATTCTTCTCGTCGTTGTCTCCAGCTTCACCATCTCGGGGCACCACCAGTCAACTGTCCCGATGGTGCTTTTTAATAAAGAAGTGCCTCCAAGTCTTATCATCTCCGAGTTAGTCACTACATTTGGCGTCAGAAGTGCTAAAGAAATTGAAATTCGTCATGTCAAAAGCGGGAAAGAGGAATAACTCACCGATAGTGTCCACTGGAGATGAGACGATGGGGATGTGATCCCCTCGAGGCGGCAATGCCTGCGGAGCAGCAGGAGGGGGACGTCATCCCCTTGCAGCTGCCGGTCAGAGAAGTGTAGCAACACCTCGCCGGGCGCCTCGCGGGCCTGCTCTCCGTAGCAGCACAGCTGGTCGTCCAGCTCGGCTCTGCGGCGCCTGCCGGAGATGCTGCAGTACGAGGGCAGCAGGCGGACGGCTCATCTTCCGCCGCCGCACCAGCGCGGGAAATGGCGGAGATCCCGCCCGCGCAGGCGGCCGCCATTTTGTCTGCCGCGGGCGCGGCACAGCAAGTGACCGCCATTTTGTCGTCCAAGCGTGAATATCTTCCCGCCAAATTCGAGTCATCATCGGCGGCTTCTGCAGGGGCGCTGTCTTTATGGAAGCGCCTGCCTACCGTCCGCGAGTTCGTGGACGCGGGGGGCTACTGGACGGCTTTTCACCGCCGTTTCAAAGCGGCTTGCACCCTGGTCGGGTGGTTAGATGCGAAGACGCTATGGGCTCTGCCCACGGTGCTGGATAACAACTCCCTGGCGGCGTTTGAGGCCATCCCCGAGGCTGACTGGGAAACTCTACCTCGGGCATGTGACCAGATGGCTGCCATTTTTGATCCACCGTCCAACGCGCATCGAAGGTTCGTGCTGCGGAGGCGAGGGGAGGCCGAGACGCCTCTCACCTTCCGCAGTGCGCTGCTGGCCTTGGGCCACGTGGCGTACCCGCGTATGGAGCAGACTGCGCTGGATTCCGTGGCGCTGGAAAGCCTGCAGTCGCTGGCCCAGGAGTTGGGCGTCTCTCTTCCTGTCATAGAGGAGGAAGACTTGTCATCCCTAAAGGTGGCCCGCTGCATCCAAGCTCACGTCAACTTGCAGCGGTGGCCCAGGGTGGCTGCCTGAGCGGGACTTCTGGAGGACACGGAGGAGCCTGAGCTGCGGGCCTGTGCGTCGTTCGTCCAGGGTCCACACGGGAGGAAAATCGAGGGGCAACAACCGTAGCAGGAACGGTGAGAGAGGGGCCCCCTTCCAGCGTGGAGGTCCACGATTGCCTGCTTCAAATGCGGCCAGCCGGGCCACATCACCAGGGGGTGTCGCAACAGCACCGGACCATCCTCCTCGCCTTCGACGTCCTCTGCCCCGCCAACATCTACTTCCTCAGGCCCGCAGACAAGTTACGATGCATCAGACACCCGGCCGCAAATGTCACATCATGCATCTCCGTTGTTGAGCGTGTCGGGTTCGCACATTTTCATCCCTCATTGTGTCATGGCACGCGAGCGACGGACATAAGTGTCGAACGGGTGAACGTGGGGCGCAGGGTGGTGGAACGCGTTGGCGCACGGTGTCGTGGTGGCTGCGGCAAGGTCGTCTGCGGTAATTGGGTTTGTTCAGGGGATAGAGATGAGGGTGCTGATCGACACCGGAGCATGGACTACCATGATTTCGGAGCACATTTTTAAGTTATTGCCGCCGAGATCCTGTTGTCTTAGCCCAGTCGCTTTTGTCGCCACGAATGGTTCGGAGTCTGGGCATTATAGGCTAAATATTGGTGAAAGTCCGCATTGGGGACATCGAGTTGACAGGGCCAGTGTTGGTTTCTAGGACATTGGCTTGCCCTGTCTTTTGGGCACCAATTTTATCGGGAGCATGCCCCTTAAGATCCTTGTTGATGAAGGTTGTATTGCTTTCCGTCGGGACGGCAGTTGGCCTTCCTGATGTCTCCAATCCAGTTGGAAAGGGCCAGTGTGCGTGTCCAATGGGTGCCGACCGATGTCAACCATAGGCTGTGGAATTGCCATGTGCTGTAGTGGCGTCCGTCGATGTACCACCACCTGTGACAACTGCTCCTTGTAACAACACAATTGGTCTCACGCACACTGAATGGGGATGCCTCCAGGCGGAGGACACCTCCTTGTTAAAGTTGCGGCGTCGCGTTGGGAAGAGAGGTAGTAAAAATGTGCCAGCGGGAATGCCCCTATAATCCTGAAGGATTTTTGATGAGGTGGGATGACGAGTTGCAACGTTATTGCATTGGGGTGCCGACTGCTCTGCGGGGTAAACTCACATGGGCTGTCCACGTGAAATTAATGCACCTTGGCATGCGTAAAACCTTGCTGATGCTGAAACGTGACTTCTTTTGGCCTGGGATGATGGATGACGTGCACCACATGGTCAGAGGGTGTACTGACTGCGCATGCTGCAAGCCGCCACTGAGGCAGGTCCGTCCGCCGTTACAATCCATCATGGTGTCTCGTATTAACGAGCTAGTTGCTCTGGACATCCTCGGGCTATTTCCCACCACTCAGAGGGGAAACAAATTCCTCCTTGTCGGGGTGGCATACCTGTCCCGGTGGCCGGTGGCATGGCTTCTGCCAGATCAGTTGGCCGCATCCATTGTGGACGTATTTTTACATGGGTACATTTTGAACAAAGGGGCACCAGAACAACTTCTTACGGACCAGGGCCGAAATTTTTTTAAAAATTGTTAAGGGATTTGTGCGATTCCTTGGGAATGAAAAAATTCCGGACATCGCCCTATCATCCCCAGATGGACAGGATGATGAAGCGCTTGCACAGGACCCTTATGTCCATGTTGTGTCAACAGGTTAATGAGGCACAGTCGGACTGGGTCTTACACATTCCTGGAGTCCTGGCCGCATATTGGATGACCTCTCATGCCTCAACAGGATTCTCCCCGTTTTACCTCATGTATGGGAGGGAAAGTGACCCCCCCATGGTGGCTCAGCTGGGCATGGACCTGGCCAAAAAGAAGGACGTTATGCCCATGCCCACGCAGGTCACGATTAGGCAGCTGAAGGAGGCGCGGGAAACGTCTCGAGGGAATTCGGCTAGACGACAGTCCGCGAATGAAAAACTCGTAGGGCAATGGGAGTCCGGTACCCCATGGACTGCTGGGGAAAAGACATGGTTGCATTGTCCCCAGGGACCCCTGGGGTACATCCCCTAAATTGCACTAGCCGTGGCAGGGCCCTGTTGGGGTGGTTGAGGTCAAGAGGCTGCAGTGCGTGCGTATACAGGTCGGTCATCATCGCTGGTTTGTGCACCCGTGACAGAAGGATTCCATTGTATTGCCCGCAGGATTCCAGCACCTGACACCCGCAGAACCACCGGCAGCGTCTCTGAAGGATGGACCGAATGTGAGGGACCGGTTGCCATCTTAATCTTCCCGGGAGGGGCTGCACACATTAGGCCGTTTGTGTAGTGTCCCAGGGGCTTCTGAAAAAGAGCACTATAGCTCAGTGGGCCTTACCTGGTAGAATTAAAAAAAAAAATCGATTTAAAGCTTTAGTGACTGCAGGGATTCATCTTCTGGGTTCTTTCGGTAAAGTCATGTAGAATGGAGATACAATATCATTTTTTATTATTTTATCTCCATTCACCTGGTTCTATGGGTTTTCACTCGAGGACCCCACTAGCAGGGACATTCCACGGTTTCCCCTGACCAGGAAATTGGCTGAGCCCCTCGGACTGGATTACATGGCGGCCCCCTCAAGAAGGGGGCATAGAGCTTTACAGGCCGGCCGCGATGAAGCATACACAACATGGGGGGGTGGGACCTCCAGCCAGCACCCAGCGGCAGGGCAAATAGTGGAGTAGGAGGGAAAAGCCCCTAGGCAGATAAGAGTTAAGTTTGAGGGAGCGAGGGGATTATCAATGAGTCAACGGCAAGGAACGCGGGTACAGAGACAATGGGAAGGGGGGGGGGATGACGTGACTCCCCCCCCCCCCCCCCCCAACGGCCAGAGCGCTCAAAACTGCCGTAAAGAGGATTCAATTGGATGAGCAGGATGATGTCATATGACCCGGGGGTTAAGGGGTTTTGGGAACATAAGGGGGCCGGAGGGGCGGCTTGAATCAGAGTTCTTCTGGAGTGACGGAGAATACCAGCCGCCCTCAGCATCCGTGGGATGCCTGCAGGGTGCAGCTGAAAACGATTGCCTAGGCAAAGTCTCCGAGGCGGGCATCTTCCCCAACCCCCATCGTGCAGCTGGAAAGGTGGGTCAGTACGGGGGGAGGGGGCCAATTCAGCCCAGCTCGCAGTCAGCTCGAGCTTGGAGGATAGACGCATTCTGCGACGGCTAGGTGATAGGAGGTTAGGCGCTGTCCGAAGGGTGCTGGCTGGAGGGGGCAATAAACAGGGGTTCACTAGTCACTCCGGGAATAAACCCTTAGCAGACTGATGTTTGACGCGTGGTGCATGTGTGTGTGTGTGAAGAACGGTGGGACAGTGATCGGCGCACGATGGTGTGTGGGTGACTTTAATCAGTATATGCATAACGCGCGCACATACAAATAAATAATTAAATAGAGGGACGCTTGACCGCGCCGCGAGCGTAGCGCGGAGATTAATTAATTGATTCCGAGCGCCGTTGACTTGTTGACACAACGGCTTCGCAGAAATAATTAATTAACTCTAAACAGCCGCGAGCGGCGAGTCAAACTATTACGTTATTCGCGAGGCAAGGACGCGCGAGGAGGGGGAGGAGGTAATTGACCCCCCCCCCAATGGCGGGTGGGGAGGGAGGGCATCGGCCCCCACCTAATGGGGAGTGAAGGGTGGGCATTAGCCCCCACCAAGTAAGCGTGCCCCCCCCCCGCTCGTGGTGAGGGAAGAGGAGATCAGCCCCCACCTAATGGAGAGTGGGGAGGGGGGCATTAGCCCCCACAACTGCGTGGTCACCTCAAATTCAATTTTAAGAGGGTACTGCTGGTGCTTGGGGGCAAGAGGGGCGCACAAATGAGCTGCTGCCTGATGCCACGTGAGAGCCCGACCTCGCCCGGAAAAGAGCGATTAAGCAGCCATCTTCTGCAGCGCTGGAGAGAATTTGATCCAAGCTGCGGAGTCAGCTGGAGCACGGGGGAGCCAATAAGGGAATGGTCGGGAGTGTATAGATGGTAGTCATACACAGGGGGGGGGGGGGGGATAACTTTTTCAAATATTATCGAGGCAGAGAGACATACAGACACAGGAACAGGTTTAAACAATCTTTGTTTTACAATGCAGGTGTGAACACATGAGCCATGCATTGGGGCCATAGCCATGAAATAATATATCAGAGTTCAGAGGAGAGTGTTATTTTAGGCTCCATGTAACGTGGTTAACTGGTTCGTGTGTTCTCCAAATCTCAACAGGTGTGCCTTAGTAAAGTGATTTTTGTGGATGTCCATTTCAAAGTAAGTACTGGTTCATGTGTGTGATCATGTTTTATATTTCAATTTCCAGGCAGATGGGGTGAGTCCAAGAGGAGTGTTATTAATGTGTCACGAGATTCTTTCGCAAAGTGGTTGATTCAGGAAGAGTGTTTATTAACAGGTTCCAGAGTTTGTTCTAGGTACATTGTTTCATACAGGAGGAGTATTATGAGCAGGTTCAATAGTTTTCAGGCACAGTGATATTTAGGCGACTCCCGGTCATTGCAGCGTGTGTGCTGGCCATGCCTCACCTCCGGCGTGTGCTTTCAAGGAAGGAGAGTTTATCGTTGACGATTCTCCCAGGCCTCTATGTTTCTTCAACCTGAAATCAATTAGCGTTCCACGTCTACAGTACCTGAGTGTACTGCGGCTAGGAAACTTCCAGGTGTAGTGAAACACAATCGTTATGTAAAAAGAAATGGAGAGGCTATATGATTAAGGGAGGTGACACTACACCGCGGAACTGCAGGGATGAGACTCTCGACTTATGGTGCTGAATGTGAAGGTTATCAAGACCACTGAGTGGACAGAGCCTCGCTCCTACAGCTCGTGGGTTTGAGGTGGAGGGTGATCGGCGGACAGCCACCGGAGTTTTCAGTTGGGGCAGTGAATGGGCAGCCACGAGGCTGTCAGTTAGGGCAATGTACGGAGTAGGAGAGTACATTTATAAAGGGGTGAAATAGCAGCTAAGCCTGGAGAGGAAAGGGAGTAGATAGGTTATGAGAGCGCCATATGAAGGTATAGGCTAAATAAGTATAGGAGTGTAAATAACAAGTTACTGGATATAGTAATAGGTTTTACCCTTTTAACTGGCACAAAAAACTGACACCTTTATTCAAGGCATCATGTTTACAATAAAGGTGTCAGTTTTTTGTGCCAGTTAAAAGGGTAAAACCTATTACTATATCTTGTTACTGGCAAAGGAGGTCTCATAATGTAAATGCTCACCCCGAGCCCTCAATACTCTGATAGCGCGCTGTGTTTGAGTTGTACGCCTTTTGGTGTCTTCTGGTCCAACACCAATGGAGACTAGGCTCTAAGAAAAGCCGTCTTCGGTGTGGGCCAATCAAATTCAAGGACAGTGCATATTATTATTATCAGAGTTGTCTCTTTTGTTTGCATTTTGACTACTTGTGTTGTGGTTATTGCAAACATGATGCCTTGAATAAAGGTGTCCGTTTTTTGTGCCAGTTAAAAGAGTAAAACCTATTACTATAACAAGTTACTGGTTGGGAAGTTAATCTATTTTATTAAATTGTGTTACCCATTCTGGGTACAAAATAAAAATGATTGTCAGTCTTCTCTTTCTGTTTATATAAAGCAAAATGTAGGCTACATTACACAGGCATCCACCCAACTGCAACTAGTAACAGGTGTGTCTTCACTTCCTCCAGCTCAGGAGTCTTGAGGCTGTAATCCGCTCCCACACGAGAACAGGATAGAGTATTCCAGGAATGAAGTCCAAATTAGGAGATTTCGTTAGGAAGCGTTTCCAGGGTCAAGAATCCATTGTGCAGTTGGGTGACTTTCGTGGAAAGACGAGTGGGTTGGTGAAAGTTATTGTTTTCGTGTTGTGTTTAGATGTGTTTTGTTTTATAAAGTGTGTTGGTAAGAGTCGGTGGTTCTTCGGTGAGGTTGACTGAACTGAGGAGTGGCTATGTACTGGGAGCTTGAGTGGCCTGGACTGCTTTACGAGAGGTTGGAGAGTTTTCAATACGGACGCACCCTCACTCACACTCTGGCCACCAAACTGATATCCACAGCCTTCCCACCTGGCAATTAATATTCCCTACTTTTAGACTTAAAACTTTCATGACTGCAGGAATTCATATTCTTGGTGTGTCTGTATATATGGATGGCTTCGTGAACGAATATTTGTTGATAGCCAGTCGGCTTGCAAAGTACCATCGTCCAAGAGAAATCAAATTCATGTGAGCCAGCCGCAATAAAGTAATGATCAGCTACGGCAGAAGTATTGGTCCTGCCGTGTTTCAGATCTGCCTTGTGTTCACGAACACGGTCCGAGACATGTCGTTTGGTTTCCCCAATGTAACTGCTGCCGCAGGTACAGCTTACTTTGTAGAGGCCGGGATATTAAGGTGGCGCCGATGATGGCAGCCTCGGCCGGTTGGTGCGCCCTGTTTTGTCCAGTTTTGTCTTGTTTTGCTTGATCACCTGTGGTGGTGAGAGGGAGAGGCCTGCTCTTTAGCACACCCGTGCTGGTGAGAGGGGCCTGCTGTGAGGGGACTGCTGTTCATCACACCTGTGCTGGTGAGAGAGGCCTGCTGTTAATCACACCTGTGCTGGTGAGAGAGGCCTGCTGTTCAGCACACCCGTGCTGGTGAGAGAGGCCTGCTGTTCATCACACCCGTGCTGGTGAGAGGAGCCTGCTGTTCATCACACCCGTGCTGGTGAGAGGGGCCTGCTGTTCATCACACCCGTGCTGGTGAGAGAGGCCTGCTGTTCAGCACACCCGTGCTGGTGAGAGAGGCCTGCTGTTCAGCACACCGTACTGGTGAGAGAGGCCTGCTGTTCAGCACACCCGTGCTGGTGAGAGGGGCCTGCTGTTCATCACACCCGTGCTGGTGAGAGAGGCCTGCTGTTCAGCACACCGTCCTGGTGAGAGAGGCTTGCTGTTCAGCACACCGTGCTGGTGAGAGGGGCCTGCTGTTCATCACACCCGTGCTGGTGAGAGGGGCCTGCTGTTCATCACACCCATGCTGGTGAGAGAGGCCTACTGTTCAGCACACCCGTGCTGGTGAGAGGGGACTGCTGTTCAGCACACTCGTGCTGGTGAGAGGGGCCTACTGTTCATCACACCCGTGCTGGTGAGAGAGGCCTGCTGTGAGGGGCCTGCTGTTCAGCACACCCGTGCTGGTGAGAGGGGCCTGCTGTTCAGCACACCTGTGCTGGTGAGAGGGGCCTGCTGTTCAGCACACCTGTGCTGGTGAGAGGGGCCTGCTGTTCAGCACACCTGTGCTGGTGAGAGGGGTCTGCTGTTCAGCACACCTGTGCTGGTGAGAGGGGCCTGCTGTTCATCACACCCGTGCTGGTGAGAAGATGGCGCCGATGATGGTAGCCTCAGCCGGTCGGTGCGCCCTGTTTTGTCTTGTTTTGTCTGTTAATTCAGTGTTTTGCCAAGATTTTCGGAGTTCCCTAACAAGAGACGAACTTTTAAATATCAGGGAAACAACTCCTGTGGATTTAATTCCTACTTTTCTGCTTCCAGCGGCAGAATTAGTGGGCATTCTAGTCAATGCCGCGCTAGGCTTTGCTCAAGCAGCGTAACGCCGCCCAAGGGGTAAACGGTCGGGGGCTCTTGTACGGCTACGCAGACGCGGGATCCGAACAGTGCTTCTGAGCTTTTTCCTCTCCAACGTACGTTCACTGTACAACAAAATGGACGAACTTCAGCTACTGATGGTGAAAAACAGACTTTCTTTCATCTTCTGTTTTATGCTTCACAGAGACATGGCTGTGTGATTTGATTCCGGACGCTGTGCTACAACTAGCAGGATTCCATCTTGTAAGATCGGATCGTGACATAGCACTCTCTGGCAAGACGAAAGGCGGTGGTATTTGTTTTTACATTAACAGTGGCTGGTGTGTAGATGTCACGGTGATTCTGCAACATTGTTCTCCGCTCCTTGAATCAATTTTTATAACCTGTAAACCTTTTTACTCGCCTCGCGAGTTCGCGTCGCTCATATTGGTCGGAGTTTATTTGCCGCCGTGTCCTCAGGTTAAAGAGGCCAAACGCATGCTAGCCGACCAGATTCTGAGTGTGGAGCGAGCAAATCCAGATTCGTTGGTTATCGTACTTGGCGACTTTAACAAAGGTAATCTCAGTCACGAACTCCCCAAATACATACAATTCATTAAATGCCCAACCAGAGAAGGGAACACTCTGGATCACTGCTACACTACAGTCAGTAGAGCCTACCATGCCGTCCCCCGAGCAGCACTGGGACACTCTGACCATGCCATGGTCCACCTGATTCCTGCATACAGACAGAAACTAAAGCTCTGTAAACCTGCTGTGAGGACATCTAAACAGTGGACCAGTGAGGCTGTGGAGGATTTGCGGGCGTGCTTGGACTGTACTGACTGGAATATGTTCACGACTGCTACCAATAGTCTGGATGAACTCAGAGGCTGTGACGTTGTACATCAGCTTCTGTGAGGACTGCTGTATTCCAACACGTACCAGGGTGAACTTCAACAACAACAAGCCCTGGTTCTCAGCAGAGCTCAGAAGGTTGAGGTTGGAGAAGGAGGAAGCGTTTAGGAGTGGGGATAGAGACAGATTCAAGGAGTCGAAGAACAGGTTTAGGAAGGCAGTGAGAGAGGCTAAACGACTGTACTCAGAGAGACTAAAACACCAGTTCTCTGCTAACGACTCTGCTTCTGTCTGGAGAGGGCTCAGGCAGATCACCAACTACAAACCCAGAGCCCCCCACACCACTGACGACTCCCGCCTAGCCAACAACCTGAACGAGTTTTACTGCAGATTTGAAAGACAATTGGACTGTCCTGAACTACCCCTTCCCACCCAAGAGGCCTCATCCCCCACCCATACTACAGAGACGACTCTCTCCTTTCAGGAGGGAGAAGTTAATAGACTTTTCAAGAGGCAGAATCCACGCAAAGCAGCCGGGCCGGACTCTGTCTCTCCAGCCACCCTCAGGTACTGCGCTGACCAGCTGTCTCCGGTGTTCACCAACATCTTTAACACCTCCCTGGAGACATGCCATGTACCAGCCTGTCTCAAGTCCTCCACTATCATCCCTGTGCCCAAAAAGCTAAGGCCAACAGGACTAAATGATTATAGACCGGTCGCCCTTACATCTGTGGTAATGAAGTATTTTGAGCACCTGGTCCTGGCACACCTCAAAGCCATCACAGACCCTCTCCTAGACCCCCTTCAGTTTGCCTACAGAGGCAACAGGTCTGTGGACGACACAGTTAACATGGCCCTCCACTTCACCCTACAGAATCTGGACTCCCCAGCATCCTACGCCAGGATCCTGTTTGTGGACTTCAGCTCTGCCTTCAACACCATCATCCCTGCCCTGCTTCAGGACAAGCTCTTCCAGCTGAATGTGCCCGACTTCACCTGCAGGTGGATCACAGACTTCCTGTCTGACAGGAAGCAGTGCGTTAAGCTGGGAACACAAGTCTCTGACTCCAGGTCCATCAGCACCGGAACTCCTCAGGGCTGCGTCCTTTCCCCACTGCTCTTCTCCCTGTATACCAACGCCTGCACCTCCAATCATCTGTCCGTCAAACTCTTGAAGTTTGCGGACGACACCACCATCATTGGGCTGATCTCTGGTGGGGATGAGTCTGACTATAGGTGGGAAGCTGACAACTTGGTGACCTGGTGTAGTCAGAACAACTTAGAGCTAAATGCTCTAAAGACAGTTGCGATGGTTGTGGACTTCAGGAAGAATACAGCCCCACTCACCCCGATCACCCTGTGCGACTCCCCAGTCAAAATTGTAGAGTCCTTCCACTTCCTGAGCACTATTATCTCCCGGGACCTCAAGTGGGAACTGAACATCAGCTCCCTCACCAAGAGAGCACAACAGAGGATGTACTTCCTACGGCAGCTGAAGAAATTCAACCTGCCAAAGACAATGATGGTGCAATTCTATACAGCAATCATTGAATCCATCCTCACCTCCTCCATAACCGTCTGGTACGCTGCTGCCACTGCCAAGGACAAGAGCAGACTGCAGCGTATCATCCACACTGCTGAGAAGGTGATTGCCTGCAATCTACCAACCCTCGAGGACCTGCACATCACGAGGACCATGAGGCGAGCAAGGAAGATTGTGGCCGATTCCTCCCACCCTGGACACTCTCTGTTTCAGCTACTCCCCTCCGGCAGAAGGCTGCGGTCCATCAGGACCAAAACCTCACGCCACAAAAACAGTTTCTTCCCATCCGCTGCTGGCCTCTTAAACAAGGCCAAGGACTTACACTAACTTTTACATTTTATATACAAAATGACACCTTGCCAATATTAACTATGTTACCCTATTTGTATTTTTTTTATTTTAAGATTGTATCTTATAGCTATTTTTTATTCTATATTTATTCAATTTTATATACTTTAGCCCCTTGGTGTTAGTTAGACTTTGAACCCTTATCATCGTTTACCACTTATTTAAGATTTTAGATTTCTATATGTTGAATGTATGCACCATCCTGCCAAAGTAAATTCCGTGTCTGTGTGAACTTTCATGGCGAATAAAACCCTTTCTGATTCTGATTGCATGTCAGGAATCTTGTCCTTCGCAGATGGGATCAGGTCACGAATTGTGTGCACTGTGTTAAATTGAACTTGGATCTTGTGTTTGTTCAAGATTTTGGAAATATTTTTGGTTATCCCTGTTATGTTAGGTAAGGTGACGGTTTTGATTGGATCTTCAGATGGCTCCTTCCTCACGGTTGGGTTGATGGCTTTGCGGATTGTGTAGTCAGAATATCCATTTGCCTTTCGAGCCCGGTGTACGTGTTTGAGTTCACTGGTCTGGTGTTCATGGTCGGAGATACATTGAGCTATATGGTATAGCGTTCGTGCACCCCAGGTTAAGAACCAATGGAGACAGATACACTGTTCAGGCTACCGATAGCAGGGGCGCACTGTTACGCTGCACTTGTTGAAGAGCGCCTTAGAACTCCCGAATCTCCTTGCGACCGGGGGTGACGTCACGCACTTGCTGAGCCAATGGAACGCGCGCGTTGCTTTCGCATGCCGAGAGTTGGCAGGAAGGGAACGGCACCTCCTGTTGGTTGGCTGGATTTCCACTCGCCCGCTTAACGCTCGGCGAGACAGCTCCTCGGATCGTGAGCTCCAGTGTCACGATGCGCTCTGGACTAACTGGGTCGTTCAATAGAAACGCACGATGGAGCACTCTTGTCTATAAAACGCACAGCAGCTTCGTTGCTATGGAAACCTGCCGTCATATGACAGGAGACGGTGGTTTATAGATGAGATGATGTCAGTGTAAGTAGCTGTTGTCTGGCCTTGCTGTAGGCATGCTTTTTTTCTTTCCGTCCAATTTATTTTAAACACAACTTTTACTTTGTACTTACAGAAATGTAATAATGTGTACTTGTAGCACAGAATGGCATACAGACTATGTAAATATCTAAGAAGGTCTTTATGACGAGACAGAAGACAGCACTGAGGAAGAATGTCAAGTGTGCGGAGTATTCGTTGAGGTTTTTTTTATTATTGTTCCGGGAGCAGGGGCAGAGCCAGGGGGGGCTCAGCCCCCCTGAAATTTTGGGAAAGTCGGTCATCGGGATAACCGGATATCCGGCTGCTGCAAAATGCTGCAGGCTGCCACCTTGTGCTGCCCTGCAGGCTGCCACCTCGTGCTGCCCTGCAGGCTGCCACCTTGTGCTGCCCTGCAGGCTGCTTGAGCGGCAGCCTTTCGAACTTATAGAACTTATTAGCCACATCAGCGGCTCCGACCAATTAATAAACTCCGCGTTCAAATCCAATAAAATTTGTTTTATACATTTGTGGCGCCCATTGAAAACATAAACTGGATATCAAAGAATATTGAAGTCAGCCCCCCCCAAAGTCAAAATCCTGGCTCCGCCTCTGTCCAGGACAGTATGATATATATTCATCCTACGCAGCTCGTTTCTATTCAGTCAATTTGAGTCTTTAATAAGCATCATTTGGTGCCATATGGTATGATTATTAAGCATATGTTTGCAATAACAACGTTGTATAAGTAACTTAGTAAAGTAATCACATGTGCCATCATTTGATAGTGTTCCTCTGCGCTGGACAGAGATGGGGACACAGTCTAAATGAATAGATCACAGTTACAGCAGTCAATCAGCAGTAGGCGTGGGGTGGGGCAAAGTGTGGGTACTGCCTCCTCCAAGACATCTGACATGCGTGGAAGAGTAGGCCAATGATACCCTCTCAGCGCGGATATGTAGAGCACCTCCAGAGGATGCCTTCCACCAGCAGTGCTGTGAGCGAGCAATTGCAGTGAAGCACCTCTCCTCTGGTCGGTGCATGTATGTTGAACTTCTTTCGCACCGTACAAAGCCAACTGCTCTAATAGGTGCGGAAAAGGCCAACAGAAGTTGATGTTTTTCATTCCCCATCGGTCCAGACCTTGTGAGATCCGAAACGCGCATTGACGTTGGGAACAAATTTGTGAAAGTGTCTGGTTGTTGCTTTCCTCAACTCCTTGGTCCGGAAAACGTAAATCAGCACATTGGCGATTGGCACGAGAAAAATGGAAATCTGAACTACGCAGCGCAGGTTCCTCACGAAGTCGCTTTGGAAGTCCTTCACGATGCGTGGCACCAGCGTGCAAATGAACACAGCCGAGAAGCAGGCGGCGAGAGCCGAGAAGTGCGTGACCAAAGTGTAAAATGTCTTCCTGTTGAAATCACTGGACTTCATTCGGATGCACTGCTGAATGATTTTGTAGTAGCTGCACGCTATGGCGCAGAGTGGGAGCGCGACAGTCGACGCAATGACCCACGTGCCGTACGCCTCGTTCACGCCAGTGTTTGAAGTCGCCAGTCGGAGTATCCCCGCGTGATCGCAGAACATCCCCTGCACGTGCTCATCGGCCTCGCTGAACTCCAGACGTTTCAGGAGAACGTTGATGACAATTTCGATGGCGACGCTGACCGTCCATATGAGCAGCGAGGCGAGCAGAGACCTCTTCGTCGTGACAATGGTGTGATAGTGCAGCGGGGAGCAGATGGCCACGTAGCGGTCGAAGGACATGGCGGCCAGCGTGAAGAATTCATTGGAGACGAAACAATTGACCCAGAACATTTGCGCGAAACAGAAGACGCGCAAGATGTGCTTGTCACGCGTCAGGAAGATGTGCAGCTGCTTGGGCACGACGCTCGTGCTGCCGATGATGTCGCCAACGGCGAGGTTGCACAGGAAGATGTACATGGGCTTGTGCAGCTCCGCGGAAGTCGCTACCACCACGAGCACCAGTAGGTTGACGAGAACCGTGATGACGTACAGGGGCAGGCACATGCTGAATATGAGCAGAATCACTTCGTGGGAGGCTTCAAATGTTGCAAGATAGAAAAAAGAGCTGCTGTTTTCCATTTGTGTGCGAGTGTGTTTCCTTCTTTCCTGCACGGCGCAAGGAATGTTGAGATTGAATGGTTTAACTCTGTTAATGTCCTGGAAAAAAATAGAGAAAAAAAACAACAACAATCAAACGTGCAAGAATGTAATATAGGCATTACTGGGAACTTAATATTCCACCGAGTGACCTTTATGTTTTGCAAATGATACCTGCACACATATTGGCTTTGCTCTTACCACCGAGATCACCCAGCATCAACAGTACACCAGATGGCACTGCGGGTAATGCAGAGAGGATCACAGTGCTGCTGAAATTCGGTGACTTTGTGAGAGCCAGCTTAAGCGAACAGGCTGGCCGCCGTGCAACCCACAATACCCAGGCGATTAGTTATAATTACACAACTCATTATCGGTAACGTGGTCAGAAATAGCTTACACCGTGACACTTGCGTATCAAGGTGGTAAATGTGCAGCCCTGCAATGTCTTGCTCGAGCCTCCACTGACAAGAGAGGGACCTGTCGAGAACCCCTCCACAGGATATTTGGCCTACTCTTCCACACTGGCCACATGTCTTGGGAGAGGTTGGGGAGCACCCACACACTTCACTCCATCGCGACCTGTTGATCAACTAGCCCGTGGAGTACCAATTGATACACAGGTGCTGGGGCCATAGAAACTTACCCCATTAAACACAAACGAAACGATGTTTTAAATGTATCAGGTAAGGCCCACTGAGCTATGTAGATCTTTTTCAGAAGTGACCTGGTCACAAACGGTGGCACAACGAAATGTCTTGTCACGTGGAAATTTATCGCAGCCAAATACCGAAATGCATGTTGATTCTAAATGTGGAAGGAAAAAAACCCGGAGGAGCTGGAGA
Source organism: Petromyzon marinus (assembly GCF_048934315.1). Classification (NCBI taxonomy): domain Eukaryota; kingdom Metazoa; phylum Chordata; class Hyperoartia; order Petromyzontiformes; family Petromyzontidae; genus Petromyzon; species Petromyzon marinus. The sequence goes on along the minus strand of NC_133721.1, from coordinate 5,778,973 downwards.
ATAATCCAGGCGACCACGGGGAGAACACGCGAACTACAAATATACAACAGGCGTCAGGGTCGGGATCAAAGCCACGACCTCCTGTATACCAGGCGAGGTAGTTAACATCTCCTAGCCACCGTGGTGCCAACATTGTTTCACCTGCCGAGTCGGCTCACCACGGCATCATCGATAGTTGAACGTTAGCCACTCTCTACAGAACTGAGTTTGATTCCCAAAATGTAACAATAAAGTCACTCGCAATTACGCTTCGTAATTATGTTACTGCACTTGAATAATTGATTCTCATCACCAGTGCACTTCAAACACAATTAAGTACAGCCTCTACAAGAGTTGACGAAGATTCAGAGCATCCCCTCTGCTCGTACAGCTCCTTATTTAAAGCAGCATTTGCTGGATGTGTGTTGTCTTGTCAATACCCACTGCTACAATTTTACGCTCATTAGTTTGTTTCACACTCTCGTCGTTTATACCTGCGAGGATGTTTTTTCTTTCTAACCGACACATTTTTGCGATGTCATAAATTAAACGTCGTAATCGGAAACAAGTTTGCAATGTTCCCACCATGCCCAATCGCATGACTACATCCTTTTAATGCAATTTTGAAAATAAGACATTGCTCAAGCAAAATTTGGCCTTATCTAACTCTCCGCTCGAAAAACAATAACAACACCTTCCTTCCTCCTATATTGTCCCTTCACGGAATGTGTCTGACTACTGGTGAGACAGCGGATGTTGAAACCTGTGGAGGGTGTTTCACTCACGTGGGACAAATGCTTCTGAAGATGCACTCACCCCCAAAAAATCTGTGTGGCCAATTCGATTGCGTATAAATACCATTTATATTCACGTGACAGGAGTGACACTTGATGATTATTTTGGTTTCGCTTCATAATTATCAAGCCTTGTAACTGCAGTGTTAAGAATATGCACGGTGCGAAAAAGTTCAACGTGCAGAGAACCGAGAGTCTTACCTGAGAGCCGGGTTTCTCACACAGGAATGTCCACCGCGTGTATTTGCAGCATATTTATATACAGTATATATATGCCTCTGCGAATCACGTGGCCACTAATGGCTTGCCAGGGGTATTTTTTTTTCATGAACCGTTCCATATTAAGATACCTATTTTAATTTACAAATGCTTCTTGATAATAAAAAACCCTACTGTTTAATTGGATCGCTCACACAGCTGTGCCAAGAATCCCCGAAGGTGGCTATAGTTGCAGACTGCGTGGACAGCTCGCTGCTGATGCTGCTGTGAACCAGTTGAGCTGCAGTGGAAGTAGTATTCCTCTTACCCAAGCAGAAACTTTCGTAGGGAATAATAAAGACGGATTATTATTATTTGTTCGTGTGTTTGTTGTTGTTGTTTACCACCCAACAATTTCCGGAGGGAATTACATAATTACCAAACGGGAAATTATTTTTAGTTTTACCTGTGATTAAATGTTTCTAGAATGTGTCAATTGTGTGCCAGTGAAATACTGAATTGAACAGCAACAAAAAGATTGGGAACATAATACCTGTTCCTATTTGATCTCAACAGCCAGGTTTCTCTTGAAAATGAAATATTTAGGACAGCCAACGCTCACTATTGCACTGCATGCTTTAACACTCACGAATACAATATTTGAACACTTGTTTTGCTAAAAATCTCCCCGTTTAAAGTGTAAAAGGTTTTAACTAAATAGTAATTATTATATGGCTGGAGGAGGGTGGGACGTTGCCAGCCCCAGTTGCTAGCATTGGTGAAATTCCTGCTTGCAATCTTCATCAGCTAGACGGCGACTCCCGGTCATTGCAGCGTGTGTGCTGGCCATGCCTCACCTCCGGCGTGTGCTTTCAAGGAAGGAGAGTTTATCGTTGACGATTCTCCCAGGCCTCTATGTTTCTTCAACCTGAAATCAATTAGCGTTCCACGTCTACAGTACCTGAGTGTACTGCGGCTAGGAAACTTCCAGGTGTAGTGAAACACAATCGTTATGTAAAAAGAAATGGAGAGGCTATATGATTAAGGGAGGTGACACTACACCGCGGAACTGCAGGGATGAGACTCTCGACTTATGGTGCTGAATGTGAAGGTTATCAAGACCACTGAGTGGACAGAGCCTCGCTCCTACAGCTCGTGGGTTTGAGGTGGAGGGTGATCGGCGGACAGCCACCGGAGCTTTCAGTTGGGGCAGTGAATGGGCAGCCACGAGGCTGTCAGTTAGGGCAATGTACGGAGTAGGAGAGTACATTTATAAAGGGGTGAAATAGCAGCTAAGCCTGGAGAGGAAAGGGAGTAGATAGGTTATGAGAGCGCCATATGAAGGTATAGGCTAAATAAGTATAGGAGTGTAAATAACAAGTTACTGGATATAGTAATAGGTTTTACCCTTTTAACTGGCACAAAAAACTGACACCTTTATTCAAGGCATCATGTTTACAATAAAGGTGTCAGTTTTTTGTGCCAGTTAAAAGGGTAAAACCTATTACTATATCTTGTTACTGGCAAAGGAGGTCTCATAATGTAAATGCTCACCCCGAGCCCTCAATACTCTGATAGCGCGCTGTGTTTGAGTTGTACGCCTTTTGGTGTCTTCTGGTCCAACACCAATGGAGACTAGGCTCTAAGAAAAGCCGTCTTCGGTGTGGGCCAATCAAATTCAAGGACAGTGCATATTATTATTATCAGAGTTGTCTCTTTTGTTTGCATTTTGACTACTTGTGTTGTGGTTATTGCAAACATGATGCCTTGAATAAAGGTGTCCGTTTTTTGTGCCAGTTAAAAGAGTAAAACCTATTACTATAACAAGTTACTGGTTGGGAAGTTAATCTATTTTATTAAATTGTGTTACCCATTCTGAGTACAAAATAAAAATGATTGTCAGTCTTCTCTTTCTGTTTATATAAAGCAAAATGTAGGCTACATTACACAGGCATCCACCCAACTGCAACTAGTAACAGGTGTGTCTTCACTTCCTCCAGCTCAGGAGTCTTGAGGCTGTAATCCGCTCCCACACGAGAACAGGATAGAGTATTCCAGGAATGAAGTCCAAATTAGGAGATTTCGTTAGGAAGCGTTTCCAGGGTCAAGAATCCATTGTGCAGTTGGGTGACTTTCGTGGAAAGACGAGTGGGTTGGTGAAAGTTATTGTTTTCGTGTTGTGTTTAGATGTGTTTTGTTTTATAAAGTGTGTTGGTAAGAGTCGGTGGTTCTTCGGTGAGGTTGACTGAACTGAGGAGTGGCTATGTACTGGGAGCTTGAGTGGCCTGGACTGCTTTACGAGAGGTTGGAGAGTTTTCAATACGGACGCACCCTCACTCACACTCTGGCCACCAAACTGATATCCACAGCCTTCCCACCTGGCAATTAATATTCCCTACTTTTAGACTTAAAACTTTCATGACTGCAGGAATTCATATTCTTGGTGTGTCTGTATATATGGATGGCTTCGTGAACGAATATTTGTTGATAGCCAGTCGGCTTGCAAAGTACCATCGTCCAAGAGAAATCAAATTCATGTGAGCCAGCCGCAATAAAGTAATGATCAGCTACGGCAGAAGTATTGGTCCTGCCGTGTTTCAGATCTGCCTTGTGTTCACGAACACGGTCCGAGACATGTCGTTTGGTTTCCCCAATGTAACTGCTGCCGCAGGTACAGCTTACTTTGTAGAGGCCGGGATATTAAGGTGGCGCCGATGATGGCAGCCTCGGCCGGTTGGTGCGCCCTGTTTTGTCCAGTTTTGTCTTGTTTTGCTTGATCACCTGTGGTGGTGAGAGGGAGAGGCCTGCTCTTTAGCACACCCGTGCTGGTGAGAGGGGCCTGCTGTGAGGGGACTGCTGTTCATCACACCTGTGCTGGTGAGAGAGGCCTGCTGTTAATCACACCTGTGCTGGTGAGAGAGGCCTGCTGTTCAGCACACCCGTGCTGGTGAGAGAGGCCTGCTGTTCATCACACCCGTGCTGGTGAGAGGAGCCTGCTGTTCATCACACCCGTGCTGGTGAGAGGGGCCTGCTGTTCATCACACCCGTGCTGGTGAGAGAGGCCTGCTGTTCAGCACACCCGTGCTGGTGAGAGAGGCCTGCTGTTCAGCACACCGTACTGGTGAGAGAGGCCTGCTGTTCAGCACACCCGTGCTGGTGAGAGGGGCCTGCTGTTCATCACACCCGTGCTGGTGAGAGAGGCCTGCTGTTCAGCACACCGTCCTGGTGAGAGAGGCTTGCTGTTCAGCACACCGTGCTGGTGAGAGGGGCCTGCTGTTCATCACACCCGTGCTGGTGAGAGGGGCCTGCTGTTCATCACACCCATGCTGGTGAGAGAGGCCTACTGTTCAGCACACCCGTGCTGGTGAGAGGGGACTGCTGTTCAGCACACTCGTGCTGGTGAGAGGGGCCTACTGTTCATCACACCCGTGCTGGTGAGAGAGGCCTGCTGTGAGGGGCCTGCTGTTCAGCACACCCGTGCTGGTGAGAGGGGCCTGCTGTTCAGCACACCTGTGCTGGTGAGAGGGGCCTGCTGTTCAGCACACCTGTGCTGGTGAGAGGGGCCTGCTGTTCAGCACACCTGTGCTGGTGAGAGGGGTCTGCTGTTCAGCACACCTGTGCTGGTGAGAGGGGCCTGCTATTCAGCACACCTGTGCTGGTGAGAGGGGCCTGCTGTTCAGCACACCTGTGCTGGTGAGAGGGGCCTGCTGTTCAGCACACCTGTGCTGGTGAGAGGGGTCTGCTGTTCAGCACACCTGTGCTGGTGAGAGGGGCCTGCTGTTCATCACACCCGTGCTGGTGAGAAGATGGCGCCGATGATGGTAGCCTCAGCCGGTCGGTGCGCCCTGTTTTGTCTTGTTTTGTCTTGTTTTGCTTGATCACCTGTGGTGGTGAGAGGGAGAGGCCTGCTCTTTAGCACACCCGTGCTGGTGAGAGGGGCCTGCTGTGAGGGGACTGCTGTTCATCACACCTGTGCTGGTGAGAGAGGCCTGCTGTTAATCACACCTGTGCTGGTGAGAGAGGCCTGCTGTTCAGCACACCCGTGCTGGTGAGAGAGGCCTGCTGTTCATCACACCCGTGCTGGTGAGAGGAGCCTGCTGTTCATCACACCCGTGCTGGTGAGAGGGGCCTGCTGTTCATCACACCCGTGCTGGTGAGAGAGGCCTGCTGTTCAGCACACCCGTGCTGGTGAGAGAGGCTTGCTGTTCAGCACACCGTACTGGTGAGAGAGGCCTGCTGTTCAGCACACCCGTGCTGGTGAGAGGGGCCTGCTGTTCATCACACCCGTGCTGGTGAGAGAGGCCTGCTGTTCAGCACACCGTCCTGGTGAGAGAGGCTTGCTGTTCAGCACACCGTGCTGGTGAGAGGGGCCTGCTGTTCATCACACCCGTGCTGGTGAGAGGGGCCTGCTGTTCATCACACCCATGCTGGTGAGAGAGGCCTACTGTTCAGCACACCCGTGCTGGTGAGAGGGGACTGCTGTTCAGCACACTCGTGCTGGTGAGAGGGGCCTACTGTTCATCACACCCGTGCTGGTGAGAGAGGCCTGCTGTGAGGGGCCTGCTGTTCAGCACACCCGTGCTGGTGAGAGGGGCCTGCTGTTCAGCACACCTGTGCTGGTGAGAGGGGCCTGCTATTCAGCACACCTGTGCTGGTGAGAGGGGCCTGCTGTTCAGCACACCTGTGCTGGTGAGAGGGGTCTGCTGTTCAGCACACCTGTGCTGGTGAGAGGGGCCTGCTGTTCATCACACCCGTGCTGGTGAGAAGATGGCGCCGATGATGGTAGCCTCAGCCGGTCGGTGCGCCCTGTTTTGTCTTGTTTTGTCTTGTTTTGTCTGTTAATTCAGTGTTTTGCCAAGATTTTCGGAGTTCCCTAACAAGAGACGAACTTTTAAATATCAGGGAAACAACTCCTGTGGATTTAATTCCTACTTTTCTGCTTCCAGCGGCAGAATTAGTGGGCATTCTAGTCAATGCCGCGCTAGGCTTTGCTCAAGCAGCGAAACGCCGCCCAAGGGGTAAACGGACGGGGGCTCTTGTACGGCTACGCAGACGCGGGATCCGAACAGTGCTTCTGAGCTTTTTCCTCTCCAACGTACGTTCACTGTACAACAAAATGGACGAACTTCAGCTACTGATGGTGAAAAACAGACTTTCTTTCATCTTCTGTTTTATGCTTCACAGAGACATGGCTGTGTGATTTGATTCCGGACGCTGTGCTACAACTAGCAGGATTCCATCTTGTAAGATCGGATCGTGACATAGCACTCTCTGGCAAGACGAAAGGCGGTGGTATTTGTTTTTACATTAACAGTGGCTGGTGTGTAGATGTCACGGTGATTCTGCAACATTGTTCTCCGCTCCTTGAATCAATTTTTATAACCTGTAAACCTTTTTACTCGCCTCGCGAGTTCGCGTCGCTCATATTGGTCGGAGTTTATTTGCCGCCGTGTCCTCAGGTTAAAGAGGCCCAACGCATGCTAGCCGACCAGATTCTGAGTGTGGAGCGAGCAAATCCAGATTCGTTGGTTATCGTACTTGGCGACTTTAACAAAGGTAATCTCAGTCACGAACTCCCCAAATACATACAATTCATTAAATGCCCAACCAGAGAAGGGAACACTCTGGATCACTGCTACACTACAGTCAGTAGAGCCTACCATGCCGTCCCCCGAGCAGCACTGGGACACTCTGACCATGCCATGGTCCACCTGATTCCTGCATACAGACAGAAACTAAAGCTCTGTAAACCTGCTGTGAGGACATCTAAACAGTGGACCAGTGAGGCTGTGGAGGATTTGCGGGCGTGCTTGGACTGTACTGACTGGAATATGTTCACGACTGCTACCAATAGTCTGGATGAACTCAGAGGCTGTGACGTTGTACATCAGCTTCTGTGAGGACTGCTGTATTCCAACACGTACCAGGGTGAACTTCAACAACAACAAGCCCTGGTTCTCAGCAGAGCTCAGAAGGTTGAGGTTGGAGAAGGAGGAAGCGTTTAGGAGTGGGGATAGAGACAGATTCAAGGAGTCGAAGAACAGGTTTAGGAAGGCAGTGAGAGAGGCTAAACGACTGTACTCAGAGAGACTAAAACACCAGTTCTCTGCTAACGACTCTGCTTCTGTCTGGAGAGGGCTCAGGCAGATCACCAACTACAAACCCAGAGCCCCCCACACCACTGACGACTCCCGCCTAGCCAACAACCTGAACGAGTTTTACTGCAGATTTGAAAGACAATTGGACTGTCCTGAACTACCCCTTCCCACCCAAGAGGCCTCATCCCCCACCCATACTACAGAGACGACTCTCTCCTTTCAGGAGGGAGAAGTTAATAGACTTTTCAAGAGGCAGAATCCACGCAAAGCAGCCGGGCCGGACTCTGTCTCTCCAGCCACCCTCAGGTACTGCGCTGACCAGCTGTCTCCGGTGTTCACCAACATCTTTAACACCTCCCTGGAGACATGCCATGTACCAGCCTGTCTCAAGTCCTCCACTATCATCCCTGTGCCCAAAAAGCTAAGGCCAACAGGATTAAATGATTATAGACCGGTCGCCCTTACATCTGTGGTAATGAAGTATTTTGAGCACCTGGTCCTGGCACACCTCAAAGCCATCACAGACCCTCTCCTAGACCCCCTTCAGTTTGCCTACAGAGGCAACAGGTCTGTGGACGACACAGTTAACATGGCCCTCCACTTCACCCTACAGCATCTGGACTCCCCAGCATCCTACGCCAGGATCCTGTTTGTGGACTTCAGCTCTGCCTTCAACACCATCATCCCTGCCCTGCTTCAGGACAAGCTCTTCCAGCTGAATGTGCCCGACTTCACCTGCAGGTGGATCACAGACTTCCTGTCTGACAGGAAGCAGTGCGTTAAGCTGGGAACACAAGTCTCTGACTCCAGGTCCATCAGCACCGGAACTCCTCAGGGCTGCGTCCTTTCCCCACTGCTCTTCTCCCTGTATACCAACACCTGCACCTCCAATCATCTGTCCGTCAAACTCTTGAAGTTTGCGGACGACACCACCATCATTGGGCTGATCTCTGGTGGGGATGAGTCTGACTATAGGTGGGAAGCTGACAACTTGGTGACCTGGTGTAGTCAGAACAACTTAGAGCTAAATGCTCTAAAGACAGTTGCGATGGTTGTGGACTTCAGGAAGAATACAGCCCCACTCACCCCGATCACCCTGTGCGACTCCCCAGTCAAAATTGTAGAGTTCTTCCACTTCCTGAGCACTATTATCTCCCGGGACCTCAAGTGGGAACTGAACATCAGCTCCCTCACCAAGAGAGCACAACAGAGGATGTACTTCCTACGGCAGCTGAAGAAATTCAACCTGCCAAAGACAATGATGGTGCAATTCTATACAGCAATCATTGAATCCATCCTCACCTCCTCCATAACCGTCTGGTACGCTGCTGCCACTGCCAAGGACAAGAGCAGACTGCAGCGTATCATCCACACTGCTGAGAAGGTGATTGCCTGCAATCTACCAACCCTCGAGGACCTGCACATCACGAGGACCATGAGGCGAGCAAGGAAGATTGTGGCCGATTCCTCCCACCCTGGACACTCTCTGTTTCAGCTACTCCCCTCCGGCAGAAGGCTGCGGTCCATCAGGACCAAAACCTCACGCCACAAAAACAGTTTCTTCCCATCCGCTGCTGGCCTCTTAAACAAGGCCAAGGACTTACACTAACTTTAACATTTTATATACAAAATGACACCTTGCCAATATTAACTATGTTACCCTATTTGTATTTTTTTTATTTTAAGATTGTATCTTATAGCTATTTTTTATTCTATATTTATTCAATTTTATATACTTTAGCCCCTTGGTGTTAGTTAGACTTTGAACCCTTATCATCGTTTACCACTTATTTAAGATTTTAGATTTCTATATGTTGAATGTATGCACCATCCTGCCAAAGTAAATTCCGTGTCTGTGTGAACTTTCATGGCGAATAAAACCCTTTCTGATTCTGATTGCATGTCAGGAATCTTGTCCTTCGCAGATGGGATCAGGTCACGAATTGTGTGCACTGTGTTAAATTGAACTTGGATCTTGTGTTTGTTCAAGATTTTGGAAATATTTTTGGTTATCCCTGTTATGTTAGGTAAGGTGACGGTTTTGATTGGATCTTCAGATGGCTCCTTCCTCACGGTTGGGTTGATGGCTTTGCGGATTGTGTAGTCAGAATATCCATTTGCCTTTCGAGCCCGGTGTACGTGTTTGAGTTCACTGGTCTGGTGTTCATGGTCGGAGATACATTGAGCTATATGGTATAGCGTTCGTGCACCCCAGGTTAAGAACCAATGGAGACAGATACACTGTTCAGGCTACCGATAGCAGGGGCGCACTGTTACGCTGCACTTGTTGAAGAGCGCCTTAGAACTCCCGAATCTCCTTGCGACCGGGGGTGACGTCACGCACTTGCTGAGCCAATGGAACGCGCGCGTTGCTTTCGCATGCCGAGAGTTGGCAGGAAGGGAACGGCACCTCCTGTTGGTTGGCTGGATTTCCACTCGCCCGCTTAACGCTCGGCGAGACAGCTCCTCGGATCGTGAGCTCCAGTGTCACGATGCGCTCTGGACTAACTGGGTCGTTCAATAGAAACGCGCGATGGAGCACTCTTGTCTATAAAACGCACAGCAGCTTCGTTGCTATGGAAACCTGCCGTCATATGACAGGAGACGGTGGTTTATAGATGAGATGATGTCAGTGTAAGTAGCTGTTGTCTGGCCTTGCTGTAGGCATGCTTTTTTTCTTTCCGTCCAATTTATTTTAAACACAACTTTTACTTTGTACTTACAGAAATGTAATAATGTGTACTTGTAGCACAGAATGGCATACAGACTATGTAAATATCTAAGAAGGTCTTTATGACGAGACAGAAGACAGCACTGAGGAAGAATGTCAAGTGTGCGGAGTATTCGTTGAGGTTTTTTTTATTATCGTTCCGGGAGCAGGGGCAGAGCCAGGGGGGGCTCAGCCCCCCTGAAATTTTGGGAAAGTCGGTCATCGGGATAACCGGATATCCGGCTGCTGCAAAATGCTGCAGGCTGCCACCTTGTGCTGCCCTGCAGGCTGCCACCTCGTGCTGCCCTGCAGGCTGCCACCTTGTGCTGCCCTGCAGGCTGCTTGAGCGGCAGCCTTTCGAACTTATAGAACTTATTAGCCACATCAGCGGCTCCGACCAATTAATAAACTCCGCGTTCAAATCCAATAAAATTTGTTTTATACATTTGTGGCGCCCATTGAAAACATAAACTGGATATCAAAGAATATTGAAGTCAGCCCCCCCCAAAGTCAAAATCCTGGCTCCGCCTCTGTCCAGGACAGTATGAGATATATTCATCCTACGCAGCTCGTTTCTATTCAGTCAATTTGAGTCTTTAATAAGCATCATTTGGTGCCATATGGTATGATTATTAAGCATATGTTTGCAATAACAACGTTGTATAAGTAACTTAGTAAAGTAATCACATGTGCCATCATTTGATAGTGTTCCTCTGCGCTGGACAGAGATGGGGACACAGTCTAAATGAATAGATCACAGTTACAGCAGTCAATCAGCAGTAGGCGTGGGGTGGGGCAAAGTGTGGGTACTGCCTCCTCCAAGACATCTGACATGCGTGGAAGAGTAGGCCAATGATACCCTCTCAGCGCGGATATGTAGAGCACCTCCAGAGGATGCCTTCCACCAGCAGTGCTGTGAGCGAGCAATTGCAGTGAAGCACCTCTCCTCTGGTCGGTGCATGTATGTTGAACTTCTTTCGCACCGTACGAAGCCAACTGCTCTAATAGGTGCGGAAAAGGCCAACAGAAGTTGATGTTTTTCATTCCCCATCGGTCCAGACCTTGTGAGATCCGAAACGCGCATTGACGTTGGGAACAAATTTGTGAAAGTGTCTGGTTGTTGCTTTCCTCAACTCCTTGGTCCGGAAAACGTAAATCAGCACATTGGCGATTGGCACGAGAAAAATGGAAACCTGAACTACGCAGCGCAGGTTCCTCACGAAGTCGCTTTGGAAGTCCTTCACGATGCGTGGCACCAGCGTGAAAATGAACACAGCCGAGAAGCAGGCGGCGAGAGCCGAGAAGTGCGTGACCAAAGTGTAAAATGTCTTCCTGTTGAAATCACTGGACTTCATTCGGATGCACTGTTGAATGATTTTGTAGTAGCTGCACGCTATGGCGCAGAGTGGGAGCGCGACAGTCGACGCAATGACCCACGTGCCGTACGCCTCGTTCACGCCAGTGTTTGAAGTCGCCAGTCGGAGTATCCCCGCGTGATCGCAGAACATCCCCTGCACGTGCTCATCGGCCTCGCTGAACTCCAGACGTTTCAGGAGAACGTTGATGACAATTTCGATGGCGACGCTGACCGTCCATATGAGCAGCGAGGCGAGCAGAGACCTCTTCGTCGTGACAATGGTGTGATAGTGCAGCGGGGAGCAGATGGCCACGTAGCGGTCGAAGGACATGGCGGCCAGCGTGAAGAATTCATTGGAGACGAAACAATTGACCCAGAAAATTTGCGCGAAACAGAAGACGCGCAAGATGTGCTTGTCACGCGTCAGGAAGATGTGCAGCTGCTTGGGCACGACGCTCGTGCTGCCGATGATGTCGCCAACGGCGAGGTTGCACAGGAAGATGTACATGGGCTTGTGCAGCTCCGCGGAAGTCGCTACCACCACGAGCACCAGTAGGTTGACGAGAACCGTGATGACGTACAGGGGCAGGCACATGCTGAATATGAGCAGAATCACTTCGTGGGAGGCTTCAAATGTTGCAAGATAGAAAAAAGAGCTGCTGTTTTCCATTTGTGTGCGAGTGTGTTTCCTTCTTCCCTGCACGGCGCAAGGAATGTTGAGATTAAATGGTTTAACTCTGTTAATGTCCTGGAAAAAAATAGAGAAAAAAAACAACAACAATCAAACGTGCAAGAATGTAATATAGGCATTACTGGGAACTTAATATTCCACCGAGTGACCTTTATGTTTTGCAAATGATACCTGCACACATATTGGCTTTGCTCTTACCACCGAGATCACCCAGCATCAACAGTACACCAGATGGCACTGCGGGTAATGCAGAGAGGATCACAGTGCTGCTGAAATTCGGTGACTTTGTGAGAGCCAGCTTAAGCGAACAGGCTGGCCGCCGTGCAACCCACAATACCCAGGCGATTAGTTATAATTACACAACTCATTATCGGTAACGTGGTCAGAAATAGCTTACACCGTGACACTTGCGTATCAAGGTGGTAAATGTGCAGCCCTGCAATGTCTTGCTCGAGCCTCCACTGACAAGAGAGGGACCTGTCGAGAACCCCTCCACAGGATATTTGGCCTACTCTTCCACACTGGCCACATGTCTTGGGAGAGGTTGGGGAGCACCCACACACTTCACTCCATCGCGACCTGTTGATCAACTAGCCCGTGGAGTACCAATTGATACACAGGTGCTGGGGCCATAGAAACTTACCCCATTAAACACAAACGAAACGATGTTTTAAATGTATCAGGTAAGGCCCACTGAGCTATGTAGATCTTTTTCAGAAGTGACCTGGTCACAAACGGTGGCACAACGAAATGTCTTGTCACGTGGAAATTTATCGCAGCCAAATACCGAAATGCATGTTGATTCTAAATGTGGAAGGAAAAAAACCCGGAGGAGCTGGAGAATAATCCAGGCGACCACGGGGAGAACACGCGAACTACAAATATACAACAGGCGTCAGGGTCGGGATCAAAGCCACGACCTCCTGTATACCAGGCGAGGTAGTTAACATCTCCTAGCCACCGTGGTGCCAACATTGTTTCACCTGCCGAGTCGGCTCACCACGGCATCATCGATAGTTGAACGTTAGCCACTCTCTACAGAACTGAGTTTGATTCCCAAAATGTAACAATAAAGTCACTCGCAATTACGCTTCGTAATTATGTTACTGCACTTGAATAATTGATTCTCATCACCAGTGCACTTCAAACACAATTAAGTACAGCCTCTACAAGAGTTGACGAAGATTCAGAGCATCCCCTCTGCTCGTACAGCTCCTTATTTAAAGCAGCATTTGCTGGATGTGTGTTGTCTTGTCAATACCCACTGCTACAATTTTACGCTCATTAGTTTGTTTCACACTCTCGTCGTTTATACCTGCGAGGATGTTTTTTCTTTCTAACCGACACATTTTTGCGATGTCATAAATTAAACGTCGTAATCGGAAACAAGTTTGCAATGTTCCCACCATGCCCAATCGCATGACTACATCCTTTTAATGCAATTTTGAAAATAAGACATTGCTCAAGCAAAATTTGGCCTTATCTAACTCTCCGCTCGAAAAACAATAACAACACCTTCCTTCCTCCTATATTGTCCCTTCACGGAATGTGTCTGACTACTGGTGAGACAGCGGATGTTGAAACCTGTGGAGGGTGTTTCACTCACGTGGGACAAATGCTTCTGAAGATGCACTCACCCCCAAAAAAATCTGTGTGGCCAATTCGATTGCGTATAAATACCATTTATATTCACGTGACAGGAGTGACACTTGATGATTATTTTGGTTTCGCTTCATAATTATCAAGCCTTGTAACTGCAGTGTTAAGAATATGCACGGTGCGAAAAAGTTCAACGTGCAGAGAACCGAGAGTCTTACCTGAGAGCCGGGTTTCTCACACAGGAATGTCCACCGCGTGTATTTGCAGCATATTTATATACAGTATATATATGCCTCTGCGAATCACGTGGCCACTAATGGCTTGCCAGGGGTATTTTTTTTTCATGAACCGTTCCATATTAAGATACCTATTTTAATTTACAAATGCTTCTTGATAATAAAAAACCCTACTGTTTAATTGGATCGCTCACACAGCTGTGCCAAGAATCCCCGAAGGTGGCTATAGTTGCAGACTGCGTGGACAGCTCGCTGCTGATGCTGCTGTGAACCAGTTGAGCTGCAGTGGAAGTAGTATTCCTCTTACCCAAGCAGAAACTTTCGTAGGGAATAATAAAGACGGATTATTATTATTTGTTCGTGTGTTTGTTGTTGTTGTTTACCACCCAACAATTTCCGGAGGGAATTACATAATTACCAAACGGGAAATTATTTTTAGTTTTACCTGTGATTAAATGTTTCTAGAATGTGTCAATTGTGTGCCAGTGAAATACTGAATTGAACAGCAACAAAAAGATTGGGAACATAATACCTGTTCCTATTTGATCTCAACAGCCAGGTTTCTCTTGAAAATGAAATATTTAGGACAGCCAACGCTCACTATTGCACTGCATGCTTTAACACTCACGAATACAATATTTGAACACTTGTTTTGCTAAAAATCTCCCCGTTTAAAGTGTAAAAGGTTTTAACTAAATAGTAATTATTATATGGCTGGAGGAGGGTGGGACGTTGCCAGCCCCAGTTGCTAGCATTGGTGAAATTCCTGCTTGCAATCTTCATCAGCTAGACGGCATTGTGGATTTGGGTGGGGTCATTGATGCATGATTGCTACCAGAATAAAAGTATGGTAGGCGCATCTTACAGATGACATGCCGACGGTCAGTAGGAAGATCCGCTCCATGGTAGGTACTGGTGTTCAGGATGTGTGCCCACATTCGACATCATGACCCACTCGGGAATTGAAAGTCACCCAAGAGGATGAATCATTCCTAAAGGGCCACTTTAGCCAGTACCTGGGACATGAGGTCATAGAAGGCATCTGACTTCAAGTTTCATTTCAAGTTTCATTTATTAGGTATAGCCCTATGAGCCATGCGGCTCTTAAGTTGAGTGCAACCGCAACAAACATAAATTTGAACACAGAACATCCCAAAACGACGACGCGCAACAGAAACATCCTGGAATAAACGAGCAAATATGCCACACAAAAAAAAAACGTATTAAAACGCTGTGTGCAAAAATCACAATGTGGTGCAAGCCAACAACAACCATAAGACAATTTAGATTAACCATGTTTTCGAATCACCAAAATAAAGCTATAAAAACAATGTAACAACAGTAATCATAGGAACTGTGATTTTAAATTTAACAATAAACGATATACATAACACGTACGACAAAACCTGCAGCCATAACTTGCAGCACGACACTCTCAGTGTGTGATGTGTGAGTGAGTCAGCAGCAGCGTGAGTGAGTGTATGATGTGCGAGTCAGCGTATGATGAGTGAGTCAGTCGTAGCTTGAGTGAGTGTATGATGTGTGAGTCAGCGCACGATGTGGCCCCGTCGCCCCCCCCCGGCTCCGTCGCCCCCTCCTCCCAGCTCCGTCGCCCCCCCCCCGGCTCCCCCGGCCTGCATATCTCCACTGATATGTATCTTCTAAGGGAGAGTAGGGCGCCACCACCATCGCTCTCCTCCCGTTGATGGGGAGGCGAGCCCACAGTAGCCTGGGGCTCACAGCTTTCCACACCTCGCATCCAAGTTCCCACAAACCCCTTCATTCTTTTGTTCAAAATAAGTGACGCTCCCTGTTGCATGGCAGTTTCCGACCCCGATTGGAGAACTGTCTACCCCTCATGGTGACTTAAGTCAGAACTAGACCATCGGACGTGAAAAGCGGTACCGGTCCAGCTCCCGACAGAGGAATGGAAGCCTCTCCTCTGTAGTGAGCGTTCGGATATTCTACGCTTTGCCAGGAGGCGTCATAGACGTTTCTTCTCCCCAGGGACTCCAGCACAAGCTGAAATAGGTGTTCTCACCGTGATTACTGGCAAAAGTTAGTGTTGAACGTGAAGGGGTTATCAGCCCCACGCACATACTGAACTTGTTGCATATACTCACACACAGACATGTACACCCCCATATATAGGCCCACCCCCACTAACACTCACCAAGACTCACCCCCCACTCAGATCAACTCCACTGCTCTCACGCACATACTGCACAAAGTCCCACACCCGAACACTGCACCACACACAGCAACACAGCACCCCACATCTCCCTACCTTTTCCATAACCACGCTCCCATGCTCCTGAACTTTGCATACCTGACCTTGCGCCCTTCCCCCCCCCCCCCATAACCCCGTGCCCCTCCCCACAAATCTCACGCCCCTCCCCCTATCACGGCCACGCGTGACCACTGGTGAGGGCTCGCGCAGCATCGCGCTCCCCCGGCTCGCTGTGCCGCGTCTTTCTTTCTTTATTATTTATTTATTTTGGTATAGCCCTGTGAGCCATTCGGCTCTTGAATCGGGTGCAACCACAACAAACAAACAAAAAACACGAACAAGAAAAACATCTTAAAATGACTGTGTGACTGTGCAAACAGAAAATCCATGGGAAAAAAACAGCAAAATATTCCTGAAAAAATCACCGTACACCAACGCTGAGTGCAAAAAATCCCAGTGGGATGCAAGTCAAACAACAACAACAACCACAAGAAAACTTAGATTAAGGCCATCAGTCTAACTCCGTACTACAACAAAACAAACATGTCCAAACCAAAAAAGTTTTCGAAATCACCAAAAAATAAAGCCATAATTGCAACGTAACAGTGATCATAGGGACTGTGACCGAAATTTTATAATAAACTACATTAATAACATGTAACACCAAATCCTAGAGCCATAGCTGGCTACATGAGTTACTCCACAACAACAGAAGCATCAGTCGGAGTATCAAATTTTTCAATGCACCTTTAAGATCAGCACGCTAAATAAAAATACAGATAATACTTTGCAGCGTCATCCGGAGCGAAAACATTTTATTTTATTTTACGCCAATGAATAGCAATGGCAGCTAGGGGTGTACAACTCCTCTAGAGCAGTTTTGAGAGAAGATCTAATTGGTAGTGATTCAAGTTGCAGTTTATTGGCAATAGCATTCCAGACCCTGGGGGCATCAATAGCAAAAGCCCTTCCTCCAGTTTTTGTACGGCAATAGGGAATGTGAAGCTGGTAAATGAGCGAAGACCTGAGGTCAAATTTGTTCTTTGAAACAGAGCGGAGATCCAGCAGGTAGTTTGCGGATTTTTTTGTAAGTACATCGTGAATAAATAAGATCTGGTGCACAAGCCGTCAAACATTAAGAGATGTTAAGTTTGACCCAATGTAGAGATCACAGTGGTGAGTCCTATATGGGCAGTTCAATGTAAATCTTAAGGCCGAGTGATAGATGGAATCAAGCTTCTTCAGTACAGTACTTGGGACTGATTTATACACGATGTCACAGTAGTCAAGTAGAGGCAGTATGGTAGCTTTGATCAATTCCAAACGGAACATTGGGGGGAAGCAGTGCTTGTGTGGATACAGAATACCAATTTTAATTTTTGTCTTTTTACCAATTTAATCAATGTGATCTTCAAAATTAAGTTTTGAATCCAGGATGAACTCAAGATACTTATAGATCTTGACTTGCTATATTTGATAATTGTTTAAGGAATGTAATTGGGGAAAAATAACTTCCTGCTTTAGTCCTGGTGAGAAGCATAGCACCTTGGTTTTAGAGGTATTCAGGACTAGTTTAAGAGCAACTAGCTGATGTTGTAGTTTGTTTAATCACCATGTAGCTTAGCAATCACGTCATCCAGAGAGCGGCCAGCAGTAATCAGTATCGTGTCATCTGCAAAAAGATTTACCCTGGAATGATCCAGGTCAGTGCCCAAGTCATTGACATAAAGAGAGAACAATAGGGGCCGAGGATGGAACCCTGTGGAACCCCTTTTCTTATCTTAACACTGTTTGACCTCCAACCATCTGTGAATACAGTTTGGGTGCGAGAAAAGAGGTAATTTTGTAACCATTTTACTGCGATTTCGGAAAAACCGAGGCAACTTAGTTTACTAAGCAGGGTGTTGTGGTCTACTGTATCAAAAGCTTTGGACAGGTCTAGAAAACGACAGGCACAGTACTGCTCATAATCAAGGCTACTGTAAATGTGATTCAGAGAGTCTAATGCAGCAGATGTGGTGCTGTATTTTTCTCGGAACCCAGATTATTTTAGATGTAGTAGATTGTTGGTGGACAGGAAACTGCTAATTTGGTAGGTCAATAATTTTTCGAAAATTTTCATCAACGGGGACAAAATTGAGATAGGTCGGTAGTTATTTGGATCCACTTTAGGGCCCCCTTTGTGAAGTGGATGGACATAGCAATGTTTCTATTCTTGAGGAACTGATGCTTCTTTGATGGACAGGTTGAAAATATGGGCTTTATGTTTGTATATTAGGTGACCAACAGTTAGTAGAGCAAAGACGGGAATACTATCTGCTCCGGTAGAGGAGGACCCTTTGAGGTAGGACAGTTGTTTCAGAACATTACTTTCATGTATTGGCTGGAAACTAAATTTGTTTAATGTTTGGACAGGGGTGTAGGAATTTGCATGAGCAGGGGTGACTCCCAATACATTATCAAAAGATTACCAGCTTCAGAAAAATGAAGGTTAAAATTGTCAACTATTTTTTGGGATCTGAAAAATATTCCCCATTTCAGTTAAGCTCAACGGGCAGATTGTCTGTTTGGATGCCTTTTCGATACATTTGATTGTTGTCCAGAAACTCCTGGCATTTCCATGTGATTCTAGGAGAGTGGAAGAAAAGTAGGCATTTTTTGCATGCCGTATTTTTTTGACGCATCTATTCCTTAAAATCCTGTATTCTAGCCAGTCATTGACCAAATTACTTTTCTGAGCACATGCCCAAGCCTTGTCCCTAGTTTTCATGAGCTTTGTAATCAAAGGATCAGACCATGGTGGGCATATGCCTTTAGTTTTAAATCTAACCAACGGAGCATGTTTGTTAAGAATTTGGAGAAACGTGTACCTGGAGGTCTCCCAAGCCGTAGTCAGGTTGGGGATATCACAGACCTTGTCAATATCCGAGTGAAGCACATCATTAGTAAATGCCTGAGTGCTGAAGTGTCTCATAGAGTGCTTCTCAACCAATTTAGGGGGGCTTTGGGTCTGGCTAATCTCACCCCAAAAGTGAAGGAATGATCACCAAGGTTATTACCCAGAACACCAGTCAGTGTGAAATTGTGAGGGACATTTATCAATAGGGCATCAAGCAGAGATGACTGCCCCGGATTTTTTAGGTTGGGTCTTGTGGGGACATTTATTAATTGAAACAGATTAAATTCATCTGCAAAATTTGTGGCCACGGCCGGCGGGTTTAGCCAATTCCAATTTAGATCACCCACTAAAACTATTTCACCTTTAGGGATGCCCCCAAAAAGCTCTCTCAGTGCAGATGCAACTTCAACATCCTTCCCACTAGGCGGTCGATAGCAGCACACTACCAATATCTGTTGATTATTTGGGAGAGTTATTCTGAGAGCCAGACCTTCAAAGCAACATTTTTTTAAACACGGAGTGAGCTAGTCAACATGCAATAGTATTACGAACATAGATGGCAATTCCACCTCCTTTAGATCATCGGTCAAGCCGAAAAAGGTTGTAGTTGTCAATCGCAATCTGCAAGTCATTGACGGCAGGAGTGAGAAATGTTTCTGTTAGGCAAAAAATGTCCGGGTCAAGATTTGCCACTTCTAGTTTTAGTTGACTTAATTTAATCACAAGCCCTCTGATGTTGACATGTAGAACCTTTCCTGCCAGAAAAATCTATAGAATTATACGAGTTATTTTCATTTTGGCCAGGATGAAGCTCAATACCACCCAGAAATAAGAAAAGTAGAATTAATAGTTTGCACAAGTATTTTCTGTGAAAGGATGAAGAGCGGTGAACCTTGGACAAATAGTAGTAACTCGCAGATGGTGTTATTTTTAAGAGCAGAATGAAGTTTGGAAGGATTGTTGGTGAAGTAATTGGACAAAGATAGGGTTTAAAAGGATACAATGATGGAGTGTATAAGTTTCTATGAGCTGTTTCATTAGCAGGTGTAGTGGCAAATCGAGCAACAAGTACGGACGCAAAGTAACAAGAGTAGCTGTTTGTAGAGTTGAGTGTGGCACTAGATATGGCCGGGAGGGACAGCAGTAGGATACACAGCAGGAGAATCGCCATCTCTAAAATATCCGGGGTAAACACAGATTAACACACAAGCGGAAAAGAAAACATATATACTTGTAGGCCGAGCGCGAGAAAACGTCTTGCCCCACTCGTCACACATGCATGGCTTCTCGCCCATGTGCTAGGGTTGAACAGCGCCCCACCCCCTCCCCCCCCCCCCAGACAGAGACAGCAGATTTTTTACTGTTGTGGACTCGGCAGAACCGCTTGCACCACCTCCTTTCCCCGCCACAGGATAGTGCTCGAGCTAGACCTCCTTGAGCTCAGCCTACGACTGGAATGTCGTTTCTTGGTCTCTCGTGTCTCTGCTGCCCGACCAGATGGCCCCACTGAAGCCCACACAGGGGACTCTTCATTCACGACCCTTGGCCGTCTTGACGATCTCCGTGAAGTTTTCCAGGAACATAGTTTGGGGTCCGTGGCAATGTTGCCTTGGCAGGAACACAGCTTGGGGTCCGTGGCAATGCCGCCTTGGCAAGAACATAGCTCGTGGTCCGTCGCACTATTAACTAGGCCTCACTCAGGCAATACCATGGGCGCGATCAACCAGGCCTCACTCAGGCTGCGCCAGGTGCACGATTTACTAGGCCTCACTCAGGCTGCGCCAGCTGCACTGTCAACCAGGCCTCACTCAGTCAGCACCAGGTGCATGATTAACCAGGCCTCTCTCAGGCTGCGCTAGGTGCACGATCCGCCAGGCCTCACCCAGGCAGTGTCATGTGCACAACCAGGCCTCACTCAGGCTGCACCAGGTGCACGATAAGCTAGGCCTCACTCAGGCAGTGTCACGTGCACAATTTACTAGGCCTCACTCAGGCTGCGCCATGTGCGCGATTAACTAGGCCTCAGGCTGTACCACATGTATGATTTACTAGGCCTCACTCAGGCGGCGCCAGGTGCACGATCAGCTAGGCCTCACTCAGGCTGTGCCACGTGCACTATTAACTAGGCCTCACTAATGCTTGACGTAAAAAAATAAAAACAAGGATCCTTATATAAGAATAGATTTTACCCTTTCTGGGGGAGGTCACTCAATCCCTGGTCGCAGGAAACCATGAAGCTTCGTCCCATAAGGGGGCTTCTGGGTGAAAACCTGCTGGCCAGGTGACCTCCCCTCGGGGCTCTATGTAGGGTGGGGGGGGGTGTGTGTGTTCATGTGGGGGGTGGTGGGGGAAGCGCTGTGATGGAAGCCGGGTGGCTTCGTTGCTGTAGCCCCCCGCCGCAGGTATGGATCCCACGGAGTGGCTTCGCTGTTGTGGCACCACATAGCCCCCCGAGGTGCCAGTCCTCATCCCGGGTTGACTGGAGCACCTTGCCTGGATTGCCCCCACGAGGTAGCGTCGCGGGGTCCGCGGGACTTGCCCAGCCCTTGTGGCCGGCCTCGGGGGTGGTGGCTCCGTCTCCTGGGGTTCCGGCGGCGGTCTCCTCCTCCACTCCAACGGCTCCCTTCGTCCCTCGGTACCTGCAGGCTGGGGAACAAACTCGGAGGCCGCAGGATTTAGGGGACATCGTCCCCGCCCCCCCCAGCTCAGGACGTGGCCCCTCGGGGCCCGGGGCCACATGGGGCCCATAAACCGTGCGAGGCCCCCGAGCATGAGGGGTGTGGGGACCCCGGGATTTCGGAGTACTTGAATGGCGAGGTTCCCCCCCGCTGGAGCTGCTCTCCATGGTTTTAGTTGGCGGACGTTGACCACCATCTCCCGGCCCCTCTCTCCTCCCTGAATCAGCACCGTCCAGGGGGAGATCTGCCGTCCCACGGTCCAGGGCCCCTGCCAGTAGGTGGTCAGTTTCCCCACCTGTCCGGCCCCGACGTGAGGAGTGTGCAGCCACACCTTAGAGCCCGCCGAGTAGAAGGGGGGCTCCATACGGGGTCGGGCGCCCTGCTCTTGCCGCTGGTGTGTGGCCTCTCCTTGCGGGTAGGCCTGGCCCCGGGCCCCTCGCAGAGTCTCCATCAGGTGTTCCACGGGGCGGCTCCCCTCTTCCCGTTGCGGCGGGGGGACACTGAACAGCAGATCCGTGGGTAGACGAGACTCACGGCCAAACATAATTAGGAATGGGGTCTGTCCCATAGACGTGTGTACCGTGGTGGTGTAGGCAAACAGGGCGTAGGGGAGGTGTTCATCCCAGTCCTGCTGATTTGCGGCCGCCATGTGTTTGAGCTTCCTGGCTAGTGTCTGGTTCATCCGCTCCACCATACCGTTTGCCTGGGGGTGGTGCGCTGTGGTTAGGTCCTTCTGGAATCCGAACTCGCAGCACAGCACCTGAAACAGCTCAGCCTCGAACTCACTCCCTTGGTCGGTAATGACCCGGTCGGGAATCCCATGCTTTAGTATGTAGTGCTCCACGAACGCTCGGGCGACCACGAGGGCCGTCTTATTGGGGATGGCCACCGCTACAGGATAGCGTGTGAAGTACTATACCGCTATGAGAATATATTGGTTGCCCCGGTGGGATCGCAGGAATGGCATTTGCAGGTCGATCCCAACCAGCTGGTTCGTTCGACTGACGCGGAACAGTCTCAGAGGTACCTGATATCGCGCCGGTTTCGGCCTGCATTGCTGACACGCGCGGCAGTCCTGTACCCAGGTGGCCACGTCTTGTGCTAATTTGGGCCAGAGATACTGGCGACACAGGGTCTACCGAGTGCGCCGTTCCCTGTCATGGCCCCCGAGCGGGTGGTCGTGCACCAGCCTCAGCAGCTGGGGTCGCACCTGGGCAGGAACACAGATGCACCCTGGCTGGCCGGCTTTGGTTAGCTCTCGTACCACCCCATTCTGCACGCACAACCAGGTATATAAACCACTCCAGGGTCCCGGTAGGGCGCTCTTCTTCTCTCTTAGGGCCAGCTGCTCGTCGTCCAGGCCCGGGAAGGCACAGCCGACGTCCCCTTGGATCCGCCCGGTGAGTGTGGTGGTGGTCCGTCGGGTCCCTTGCTCCTTTACGCAGGGGTCTCTGCAGCACATACCACACTCTCTCTCGGGGGAGGGGGTTTAGTTTCAGCGCGCTCCAGGGGGCCCACCACCTGTCGGCAATGTCCCCCCGTGAAGCATGGGCAGGCTTCCTCCGCCCTCGTCTCGGCGCACACCGCAGGCCGCCTCGACAAGGCGCCTGCATTTGCGTGCATCCGCCCTGCTCGGTACTCGATCTGCAGGTTGTACTCCTGCAACCGTGCCAGCCATCGGGCCATCTGCCCCCGCGGTTCCTTGAATGTAAGGAGGAACTGCAGGGCATAATGGTCGGTGCGTACCCGACATTTCCTGCCGTACAAATACGGCCGGAACTGTCTACACGCGAAGATCACGGCATACAGTTCTTGACGGGTCACGCAATAGTTCAGCTCAGCCCCGCTCAGGGTCCGACTGGCGTATGTGATGACCCGCTCCGTCCCACCCTGCACCTGTGACAGCACCGCACCCAGCCCACTGCTGCAGGTGTCGGTGTCCAAAATAAAATCAGTGGTGAAATCGGGGAAAGCCAGGGTGGAGGTGTGGGTGAGGTGGTCTTTGAGGGTGGTGAAGGCCGTCTGGCAGGCCTCCGTCCACTGATAGGGGTTCTTAGGGGATGTGAGTTGTGTCAGGGGGCATGCAATCTCGCTGAATCTCTTTACAAATCGAGCATAATAGGTGGCGAGCCCCAAGAATGACCTGATCTCTGTCAGGTTCCTTGGCCGTGGCCAATGCACTACGGCACGTACCTTCTCCGGATCGGTGTGCACCCCTGCCTCGCTGACTCGGTGTCCGAGGTACCCCACCTCGCGCTGCGCAATGTAACACTTAAACGGTTTGAGCTTGAGATTGGCTGCTCGCAGTCGCTGGAATACCTCCCACAGCCTGGACCAGTCCTCAGACAGAGATCTACTGAACACTATCATGTCGTCGAGGTAAATTAGGCACTGTTCCTACTGCAAGCCCCACATCACCAACTCCATCAACCGCTGGAACGTCGCGGGCGCGTTAGTGAGTCCGAACGTAAGCACCCGAAACTCAAACAGTCCCATCGGGGTGGTAAATGCGGTTTTTGGCCGATCCTCCTCCGCCATCTCCACTTGCCAGTACCCGGACGCCAGATTGAGGGTGGAAAAATACCACGCTCCTGCGAGGCTGTCAAAGGTGTCATTGATGCGTGGGATGGGGAAGGCGTCCCCGAGAGTGACTGCGTTCAACTTTCAGTAATCAACACAGAATCGGGTCGACCCATCCTTTTTCGTCACTTGTACCACCGGGGCAGACCAGGGGCTCGCTGAGGGCTGGATTATGTTATCGCGGAGCATATCCACGGCTGCCTCTTTAATCTGACCCTGTTCAGGTGCGCCCACTCGGTGTGCCGGGATTTTAATGGGTCGGGCGGCACCGGTGTCAATTTGGTGCTTCACAAGGTCTGTCCGACCCACATCCGAGTCGTGTTCACTGAACATGTCGGCGTACTCCCGCAGTAACCCACTCAGCTGATCGGTCTCCCTCTTAGGTAAATCTTCCCAGGGTACGTGTAATGCATCAAGTAGGGAGACGGCCTCGGCTCGGGGAGTCGGGCCGACTCGCCAGGCTAGGTTCTGGTTGTCCTCGGGGCGACCGGGTTCCTCAGCCCAGAGTGCAAACACTGAGTTGTTAGAGTGGCGCGCGTGCAGGGGGTGTATGGTGGCTACCGGGGTGTGTCGTCGTAGCATTGCCGGGGTACTGTGTGGGTTAAATACCCGCATGAACAGTCGGCCCCCGTCTGTGTTGACCAGCGTGGCTGATCCCACAACCCCGTACCGTGCCGCAAACTCCGGGTGAGGAGTTAGCATTACCTCGCCCGATGGTCGGTGTGTGGGGTCGGTGGATGTTGTTGCCACTGGCACCAGCATCTTGGCGAGCGGTCCGATCGTGACGGCCGACACCAGGGTAGCGGCCACGGGCGTGAAGCGGGGGTGATTCGGCTCTTGTCCCAGGAACAGAATCCCCTCCCCGCTGCCTTACACCGTGGCGCATCGCTGGCAGGGGTGCAGGTTTATCCCCAGCTTCTCCAGGAGGTCTGTACCTGATATACACTCATGGCACAACACACTCGAGACATAGAATTTCTGGGTGCACACCTGGTGTCCAAGACGGACTACGAGGGAGACTCTTCCCAGCAACCCCATCCTGGCTCCACTCGCCATGTGCAGCGCACGATCCGGGGTCTGCAGATGGCCTACGTCAACCCCGAGCACGTTGCAGTGTGTGGCACTCACGAGTGAGGCCACCGCTCCCGTGTCCAGTAAAATCCGGGTACGCCATCCGTTTACCTGTCCCTCCACCAGCGACATTGCTCCCGTGATTCCCGCCACTAACTCCCGTAGCCAGTTTCCAGGAGTCACCTCGTTCTTAGGCGCTGTTGCTGGAATCTGTGTGGAGGTCACTCGCTCACCATTATTATCATCTTTCTGTTTTGGGACCGCGTTGATTGCACCCCTAGTTGGTCCACTCTCTAGGGGGCGTTGGAGTTTAACCCCGACGCATGTCTAGCGCGGGCGACCTGAGGACAGTGCCTCATGAGGTGCCCTCGGCGGTCGCACAGGTAACATGCCCGGGGGGCGGCCCCGTAGGAGGCCCCCTGTCCATCCCTTCTCCTTCCCCCGATACGTGTCTGTCCAAGCTCGGCCTCCAATCGGGACACTCGTCCAGTTAGTCCCCCTACCGTGGAGCGCAGTTCTCCCATTTCGGACTGAATGGTCCCCACTGTGGACTGTAGTTTGGTCATGTTCCGGCTCGCTTCCTCACGTACGTGGGTCACCCTGTCACCTACTTGGGTCACCTGGCCGGCTATATCCCTTATGCCTGTCTGTATACCCCCTACCCATCCCGGGGTTGTCTCGCGGGGTCCCGGTTGCTTCCTTGCCCGACCCCTTACCGTACTGGCGAGCCGCTCCTCCTCTGGGAGCAGGCTTGCGATGGCGCGTTCTCATCCCAGCCCCCTAAGCTGCGTGCGCTCACTGGTAAGCTCCTCGCACTCAAGTGCGCGCTCGACGAGGGTATTAAAGGGGAGGCTTGCACTACCCACTTTGGGGTGCCACCACGTGGTGCGGGCTAAATACCGGAGGATTTTGTCGGCGGCCAGCTCGTCAATTATCTCTGTCGCTAACTATGGACAGGCGATCCGTTTTAGCGATCACACGTCTTCGGCGTAATCGCAAAAGTCCTCGCCGGGTTGGCGGCGGCGCGCCTCTAAGGCTGTCTTTGCCTGTCTCACATTACACGTGCCGAAGCGTAGGTCGAGTTGGTGCATCAACTCTTCTAACTGGGTTTGGGTGTTTGCGGGTAGCGCCTCCACAAAATCAGCTGCCCGCTCGTCAAGATTAATAGTAAGTTGTCGTAACGCCTGTGCGTCTGTCCAACGATTAAGCTCTTTAGCCCCTATGATATTGCGGGCAAACGCTTTCCATGAAGGGGTCCCCGTGCCTGTAAACACATACCTTATTTTCGTGTGGAGTACCGCGTCTCTCTCCCGTGGAGATGTGGGGGTTCGTCCCACTTCTGACGCCAAATTGTCGGGGAGGCTGCTCCCCGTCTCCCCGCTCACCTGTGACCCACCGCTTTCCGACTCTCCCCCCCTCGCTGCTGCCCCTCGTGGCATGATTTAAATGGCTGTACGAACCACCTTGCGAATACGCCGCTGTGCCCCTCTCGTACACGCTAACCACGAGCTGCGCAGTGGCGAGAGCACCCACGCGGGTAGAATACACGCTCGTGCGAAAATACTGGACACCACAACGCGCAGGCTCAACACCATGCACCCCTCTCCGTATTCGCAGAGACAACACGACAAGGTTTAATGTCTACTGGCGATTTATTCTCCGCTTAATGAAGTTAATCTACCCGTGTCAGTGTGGGTCAGCAGGGCAGGTCTAACCTATCTCCCGGCGGTCTAAGACCCAATTTGCCTGGCCTCTCCCTACTCCCTACCCACGCGCTGCTAACCCGCTGGCCTCTCTTCCAATCCGGAGCCTCGGATTTCCCGCTCTTGGCCAATCGGATTAGCCTCCTCTCCGACCGTGAAGCTTCGTCCCATAAGGGGGCTACTGGGTGAAAATCTGGTGACCTCCCATCGGGGATCTATGTGGAGGGGGGGGGGGGGTGTGCGTGTGTGTTCATGTGGGGGGTGGTGGGGGAAGCACTGTGATGGAAGCCGGGTGGCTTCGTTGCTGTAGCCCCCCTGCCGCAAATACGGCTCCCACGGATTTGAAACTGATTGGTCCACACCTGAGACAGCTTTCTTTAGAGCCTAGTCTCAAACAGTGTTAGACCAGAGGACGCCAAAAGGCAAACAGCACAAAGATAATGCCACTATCAGGACATTGAGAGATCAGGGTGAGCTACACTTACTACCATTGCATGTTTGTTTGTTTGCATGTTCACAACAAGTATATGTGGCTACTGCAGACACGATTCCTTGCAAAGGCCTCTGTTTGGTGTTCCGACATCCCAACACAACGGTTTTATTGCCAGAAAGGATAAAACCTTTTCCTATATTTTGATACTGGCAATAAAGGTCCCACAAGGATCCTTATTACACACGCGAGTCAATGCATGCATCCCGCAATCCATCATCTGTATGCCCCTGTCGCAGACACACCGCTCTTCCGTATTGCAGGTAGATAGACAATTAGTTCATTAAGTCGATTCATTTGCACAAAGTTACGCTCGATCAATTGTTGTGGTCAATGACTCTGGTCCCGTTAAAAATGGCTACTGCATCGACATGCGGGAAACCCCCACACCCCCCCCCCCCCCCCCGGTCAGCCACACGCGTGAACGAGACCACACAACTCCCAATAACACCAATCCATTCCACTGGCTCCCGATCCATTGCCAGATCCTGTGCACCACACTTTATTTTCCACCTACACGCAACATCCCCCCCCACCCCTCTCACACCCCCCCCCCCCCCGCCCAAAAGTCGACCGGTCTTCAATCAAGTTAGGCACCACAATGGCTAAGAGATGTTAACTACCTCGCCTGGTATGCAGTAGGTCGTGGGTTCGATCCCGACCCTGACACCTGCGATTATTTGTTTGCTGGTGACTGTGTATTTCGTATCGGAATCGCCTCCAGTGCTGTTGCTACTGGCGGCAATAAAAGTTATTTAAACGTCAAAAGTCTATCATCATCATAATCATCACGGTGGCTAGGAGATGTTAACTACCTCGCCTGGTACACAGGAGGTCGTGGGTTCGATCCAGACCCTGACGCCTGCTGCTGTATATTTGGAGTTTGCTTGTCTCTTTCTCTGTGGTCGTGTGGGGTCCTCCGGTTTTTCCCTCCTGCTATAAATTGCCACGTGATGATAAACCACTTCATTGAGCTATCACTTGTGGCCAGGTCGCTTCTAAAAAAAAAAGAGCTACATAGCTCAGTGGGCCTTACCTGATAAAATAAAATGTAAAAAAAAGATGTATAGTTCTGTACAACAGCGACTCTCAGTCCATAAACTTGCAGATGAACAACCGCTCTCCTGGGTACGAGGTGTGGTTATCCAAGCTGCTGGGTTTTTTTCTCTGTTGCGGCAATGCTCGTCCTATAATCATTCCGGAGCATGTCACAATCGGCAGATCCTCCCGCCAGCACCTGGTGGAACGCCTCGCGCAGTCCTCTCCGCTCTTGCATCGCAATCATCTCTCTCTTCGGAGATGGTGGTGGTGGCCCTTCGTGCTCCCAACAGCCAGCCGTGCGTATCTCTCTCTCCCTGCGTTACGTCTCTCCCCGTGTGTCACTCTCTCTCTCTCTCGCTTGCCCCTCTCCCCGTCTCCGCTGTCGGCGTCTTCAAAGGGCCAGCGGCTCCGGCTGCTGCTGCTGCCGCGGCCCCAGAGGCCACCTCGGGCACGAGGAGGCCCCTGGCGCGAGTCGCTCACAGGCGATGCCCCGGGGGAGTGACAGAGCAGGGTCGGGGGAGGTGCAGCTGTTTCTGGGCACAAGCGAGGGATGGTGGTGCCCTTCCAATTTGGTGGTGGTGCCGATGCCCCCCGCCCCCCAAGGTGTATGACTACACGGGCAGGTTGAGTATTAATGTGTGGAGCGCGGGCGATGTTTTTGTTCCCCCAAACAAATGGCTCACGATCCCTCTGTGATTGATTAAAGGAGTGGAAAATCGACAGCGGTTTGCCTTGTGGGGTAGGTTACCAGCCGTGCAAGTCGAGTGGCGATTGTGTGGTGGCTATAGGGGTAGGTTACCAACCGTGCAAGTCGAGTGGCGATTGTGTGGTGGCTATTCACCTCTTGGCTGTGTTGTTGTTATGTTCACCTGGTTATGTATGCATACACTCTCTAAGCTCTTAAGTGCAGATACGTCCATGCAGATAAACGTTTGTGTGTACACGTGTGTGTACACGTGTGTGTATATGCGTATGTGTGTACACGTGTGCATGTGTGTACACGTGTGTATGTGTGTGTATGTGTAATGCGTGTCCACTGTGTCTCGCGCTTCTGGCCCATTGATCTTCAGCGACCGAGATGGCGGCGGGTTCGTCGGCGTGACCTCGCGTTGTCACCCTTCACGAGTAACTCTTCCGCGGTGTATTCTTTGCTTCAACTCTCCCGTCAATTTATTTGGCCAATTTGCAGCGCGCCCGCGCCTCCGCTCTCCCACGCGCCCGCCACCGCACTCAGGAAGAAGACGAGGGCGGTGGTGGTGGTGTTGATGTTCATGAGCCGCAACGGCGTCCGTTTATTGCCACAACCACCAACAGCGCCCAGCAACGTGATCACGCCGCCTCGCAAGACGCAAGCGCTCGACCACCTCCTCCTCCTCCTTAAACCGCTCCCTCTCAGCTGTTGAGACCATTCGCTCTCCTCTACGCATCCCCGCTGGAAGGGCACTGGGATTAAAGTCACCGCCCCAATCCACCCTCCCTCCCTGAGACAAATCGCGAACAGGAAAACGGGGGGCGACGACCTACCAAGTGCTGCCCGAACGCCCTCGGCAAATCGCGACATCGGCGGTGTCCACGCGCGGCGTGTAAGTCCAGGCGCGGCGTCGTTCGAGGGCGCGCCACGGACACGCGCGCGATTTTTTCACGAACATAATCACCACACCTTCTTGCATACCCATACCGTGTCAGTCCGTACGGTTTACCTCGTATTCTTCTGCAGGGAAATTGCATTTTCAGGTTCAGACGGCGGACAGCCGTTTAAATACGGGCAAAATTGCGTGTTTTTTATGTTTGTTTGTGTTTCTCCCTTGCGATGGGACTTTGAAGGATGAACGTTGAGATTTATAAGGGCACGGGGTGACTAATAAGGTCTGAATTGGTCTGTAATAAGGTAGGCACTGATAAGAGTTTGACAGGCATGCATGTGGATCGAGTGATAGTATAAGCGCAATGTGCTCAGAACACGGCGACCAGATATTGATTTCTGGCCACTGTAACAGTGATGAGTGATATTATAACTGGCTTAGGCACCCCTTATGTCAAATCAACAATATAAACAAGCTCATGGTCTCACGCTCCGCACGTAATTCGCAATCTCCTCTCCATACCAAAAGGACCAGGAACTTCCCTACCAGGCGTGGTTTCTCCACGGTCGCCCCCCGTTCTGACTGGAACGTACCTCGCATCATTCAATCGACAGGAGGCCCCACCTCTTTCGCCTGGCTTTCAAGTGGCACTGAGCCCCGCGGACTTACGGTCATTGAAGTCCGCAGAATATCGCGTGCGTTATAAATGGTATTGTTCAACGTGCACCAGAGGGCGTGTTCGGATTGTATCCAGCTCCGCATGGGACATAGCCAGTGGAAAAGCAACCATGCCACGAGGACCCCGCGTTGGCTCGACTCAGATGTGCCACCCTTTGTCCTACCTTAGATTGGCAGCCGGTTTCAGTGTGAATTGGCATTCATCCATCTCATGCCTTCCAGCAAATTGAACAGAGCAATATATTTCTGTTTCGGTAGAACTAATGGAAAAAAATGGAAATCACTCATCATTCCTGCGTGGACCTGAAAACTTGTGAAGAAACGTGAATACAATGTAACATTTTTTGACGTTAAAATATTTGGAATTTCAAACAACAACAACACGAAATCACGCATGCTGACCAGACATTTGTAGCAGATAAAACAGTTCACCAGGCTCAACACGGCCAGAGGAAGCCCCATGCCTACATCAGCAGCGGTGAGCATGTAATTGTACAAATGCACAGGAGGTCACTTTCCCACCCACTCTGCCACTGAGAGTAGTACTGTTGGTCACTTGACATTCAAATTTACGTTTGTCATTTTCTGAGCTGGAATGTTTTTCCACATTCAGTGCAGGAACCAAATTGAATGTGAAGTCTACTTCTCGTGTAGACATTGGTATACCAGGCTGAGACCGCTACGCTTGAAAATCCCGTTTAATCACAAGCGGATGCCTGAATTCTTAACCCTTGGCTTTCAGAGGTACTTTGCTTAGCTTCACGCTCTGATCACAGCCACCCAGGCACCTCAAGGCATCAGCATTAAGAGACCATCATCCAGCAGTGGATAACAACTGATGCCTCTGATTAGCACGGTTGGCTATGTACAGTGCGAAAGAAGTTCAACTTACATACAATGATGAAACATTATTCTACGTACACATTAATTCGGTACAAATGTACACGAATGAAAATATTTAATTACCATTGGAAGTGGGACACAAACACAAAAAAACTCTCTATTTTTCCAAAAAATGCTCCTTTTATTTAAATAATCAGGCAGAGAGGCTGATTAGCTGTTCCACAAACATTAACGACGACGCAATACATTTTACTTCGTTATGAGCAGGGTTTAATATCTCACTCAATATGTTCTGTGTCACTGGTAGACTGGATGCTCCCGTGTGACACAATGGGATATGGTGTGCCGGACATCAGAATAATTTTCAAGGAAGTTGACCTGAACCTCGGGCTTAAGTTAAGCCCAGGTTTAAAGTCAATGATGATGGTGGTGCAGGTGGTGTAAACAGGAGATTAGCACTGCCTCAAAGCTCATTTGAGCAGAACATCACTTTGACTGACGCGTCTACGTGAGCGACATTTTACCCCGCTTACGACGTTGCTCTGCGCTGCGTGCCATCGCACGGACCGTTCAGGAAGGAGCGTTCAGAACCCCTCTAAACGATTGCCGATACCTTGTGGGCCCTCGCTCCGCAAAAATCGCTCGGAATAATCGCACGGAGGCAATGCGTCACCTCCCTCCTCAGCTCCTTCGTTCTGAACACGTAGATGCTGACGTTGGCCATGGGGATGAAGAAGGTGGAGAAGCCGGCGGCGTAGCGCATGTTCCTCGCCTGGGCGCTCTGCAGGTCCTTGACCAAGCGCGACACGAGGACAGACAGGAAGGTCGCGACGAAGAAAACGGCGAGCATGAAGAAGTGCGTGAGGAAGGTGTTCACCGCTTTCGCCTTGAAATCGCTCCGCCGCGTCCTCGCGCACTCGACAATGACCCTCGCGTACGTGTACGCGATCAGCAACAGCGGCACCACGAAGAGCACCACGACCATCGCCGTGCTGTAGACCGCCTGGAGCTGCGTGTCGCCCTGCGACAACCGGACGAACCCCATGTAATCACATATCACGCCTTGTATCTGCCTGTCGCCGTCTCTCAGCTTCAGCGCGTTGACGAGAATGGTAAGGGGCACAAGCACGGCCCCCACGAAGCCCCAGATGGCAGCGATGGCCATCAGCGTCCGTTTGCCGGTGACGATGGCGTGGTAGCGAAGTGGGTGGCAGATGGCCACGTAGCGGTCGACGGACATCGAGGCGAGGGCGAAACACTCGAGGCCGACGAACAGGTTCATGGAAAACATCTGCGCGATGCAGGAGGAGCGCGGGATGCGCGTGTCCCCCGTCAGGAAGATGTAGAGCTGCTGGGGCAAGCTGCCCGTGCAGCCAATGATGTCGGCCGTCATGAGGTTGCACATGAAGGCGTACACGGGCTTGTGCAGCTGCGGGCGCACGACCACCGAGAGCAGCACCAGGAGGTTGGCGAGCAGTGAGGCAACGAACACGATCAGGCACAGGGTGAATGCGAGCAGGCGGACGTTGTGGGGAGCTTCCAATGTCCCCAGGATGACATAGGAGTCGTTGCCTTCCATCGCGCGCAAGTCCTACAAATGGTATACGGTCATCTCCTAGGGCCTGCATGGGGGTGACATTTACGGGCACGCAATGCAAGGTCTTGGTTAGTATGGCAGTTGCGTCTCAATTGAACATTTATGAATTCTGTAAAATTACTGCAAATAATACATTGAAATGAGATACAACCATTTTGGCTGTTGTGTTCAACAACCACACTGCAGGTCACCTCCCTTCTCTTCTCTTTCTTACCTCGAACAGCTCCCGCTTTGTAATTCCCTCCTCCCCATAATTGTTTCTTACCCCCCCCCCCCCAAAGTCTTTAAAATAACCTTTGCTAATTTTTTGGTCTTACGTAACAAAAACAATCTAGAATTGGTTTTACCTCGCAGTACACATTCATTCGTGCATTATCTCTTGCTGGCCGCTTGGCACGTCGGGCTTTGGGCTGCGCTCGGCAACCCTAAAGATGACGATCCGAGCAGAAAACCGCCGCTTCGCGGTGCCACTTTGAGTGGCGCGACGCTTCTGTCGTTACAGCGAGCGGTCGCACGCGAACGCAGTGGCAGTGATACGCTCTGAATAAAGCGGACTTCTCTCTCTGTCTCTCTCTGGTCGGCACTTTCCAGGAATAGCCTCTGCCTGTTGAAGCGGCATTAGATGGGGGGTTTACTTAGGTTGTTTTTGGCATAAAGGATAATTGTGAAAGCTTTCGCGAAAAAAACAATTAAGATGATTATTATTTTTATTTAACATTTTTTCTGGTTCTCAGATTCAAACGCTTTGTTGGTTTTCATTTCACAAAAAAAAACGCAAATGCTCCACTTGGCTCAAAAGTGCTCGTACACCGTAGTGAGCACCGCTAAAATTAACAAAGTACCACCGTGCCTACGTGTGTGCCATTGCACTGAGCACTGTGTGGCAATGCTGTATCGCTCGTGCATGCTGACATTGTAAGTAAATCCGTATTGTTATATTTTTAGGAGCGTTCGTACCTGCGGGTTACGGAGTTTGTCAAATGGCTCTTCACAGTGGTAGAAATAAAGGTGACCGGTCCCCGCATGTGTTGGAATCTAAACTCGGCGCCAGGTGTCTTTACAGTGACGGGAGTTGCGGCGTGCCGACGGAGGGAAGATTTATATACACCGCAGAGCACCACGTGGTCACGTCACCTGATGGGTGTGGGCAGCAATGTTTAATTACCCCTTCTTGATCTCGGCGGTTTTCATGGATGTAACGACTCCCCGTGCGGCCAAAAAGATGCGTGTGTGTGTTTTTAAATATAAACTGCAGTTTTAATTGGTTCACCGAGCGCTCGTTCCCCGGCGCGTTCCGACGTGGCTTGGGTGGACCCAGCGGAAGTTGCGGTGCTGGCAGTTTAGTCTGCAGTGGAAGGTTGCTCGCTCGGTGATTTCTGCAGGGAATTTTAAAAGAACGAACCTTCTTTAAAATATATGTAGGTAAACACGCAGACAATATGTCTCCTGCCTACGTCTGTTCCCAGCATAAAAAACAGGTTTAATATAGTTTTTTGGGGTTATATCACGTAGATATAAATGTGTCATTAAACCCACCACCACCCGACACAGCCAATTAGTAAGGTTTGTCACGTAAACAGAACATGTAGCTCTTCTGGTGGAAAGCCTACGTGTTAAACTGACATGGCAATTCGTTACTATTACAGCACACCGGTGTGTTGGACAGCAAATCCACAACATTTACAATCTGAGTACGACGTTTCATCAGTAATTGCAACTAGCTTCATGAGGCGACAGACAGATTTGTGGAGAAATTCTCCTGTTTCGTTTGTTAAATTGAGGGATAGATGTGATGACGTCACTTGTGAGCCCCTCTTGTGCGAAGGGGGGGGTTAATGAATGACGTAATATGGTAATCAACTTACATTATGCAATCACATGATGCATGCACATTGTTCTTGTACCTCCTGTCGTTCAC
The DNA here is from genome assembly GCF_048934315.1 of Petromyzon marinus. NCBI lineage: Eukaryota > Metazoa > Chordata > Hyperoartia > Petromyzontiformes > Petromyzontidae > Petromyzon > Petromyzon marinus. The sequence goes on along the minus strand of NC_133721.1, from coordinate 5,744,000 downwards.
TTGCAATCAAATATCAGTACCTGTTACTGTCTGCGTCCACGTAATCCCCATTGATGTATGGTGACTTGTATAGGCATGCATTAAAACAAAGTATTATTTGATTATTTGCTTCCAAGCAGCACTAAACCTGTAGCTATCGAAACGGTTAAATTATTTGTATTTCTCTCAATTTCGATTGATTCTATAATTCGTCTTGGCCAGTAGTAACTATTTTGCACAGAACTTCAACATTATCAAAATCAATTGAGTGTCCTTGTTGGAACGCGTGTTCTAGCACTGCCGACAGTTGTATTTTGGAGTATTTTATATTTATTTGGTGTTCTTTTAGTCTCTTTTACTCATAATATTTAAAAAGAAACAATATTGCGGATGATATGGGTCGCGAAAGTCTACGTGTTAAACAAACACAGGTATATATTTACACATCCCATCAGCCACACATTCACCAATACACAAAGACCCCCGCCCCAATAGCCTTAATAGACTTTTGGGACAAGTGCTATTAGCGAGCACCTAAACAACTATTTTTTATCTAAACAGGTGAGGCCCACTGAGCTATACAGCTCTTTTGCAGAAGCGACTTGGCCACGAATGATAGCTCAACGAAGTGGCTTATCATCATGTGGAAATGTAACTTGCTGACCCGCCCATACTGGACAACTGTGAAAAAGAGCTTCACAACTCATCAGATTCCTCCTGCAGTCTAAATAAAGATTCTGCTTCTCTATAGCAGCCAAATACTCTAAACCTATGAAGACACATAAGCAGAGGCATACAAACTATCACATTGATAACCATCCCCCCGATAGACTTAAAGACTCATGGGACAAGTGCTGTTAGCAAGCACCTATGAAGGCCAACACAGCACAAGAGGGGTGGGTGGCCAGCACCACTCCTTGTCGCCTTTGTCTCTCCAGAGCTACAGTTTGCACACCACACAAGGTCCTCATTTGAGGCTGAGTCGACCTGTGCTAACCGCCAATCACCGCTCCCATCATCCAACAGACAAATCAAATACACTCACTATCATCACAAATACACACACTTCTAGATTTGAAGCTTTCGTGACTGCAAGGATTCATACTTTTTGGTTTTATTTGGTAAAGTCATGTAGATAAAATAAAATAAAAATAGAACACTTAAATCACGACGTTTCGGAGGCAACACAAGCTTCCGTCTTCTGGTGGAAAAGTCAACGCAGAATATCTGTGTCAGGAGCACAGTTCAGAGACGACCTTGGATTATATACAGGTAAAGGGAGGGGGGAGGAGTCAGTAAGGGGGCGTGGGTGGGTGGGAGGGCTGGGCTAAGCAGCATTTTGATAGAATGCTGCGGGTAACACCCACTTCTCAAAGCTCATATCAAAGGGCCCCCTGATGTGGGCTCACATCAAAGGGTCCCCCAGTGCGAGCTCACATCAAAGGGCTTACATCAAAGGGCCCCTCGATGTGAGCCCACACCAAAGGGCCCCCCAGTGCGAGCTCACAACAAAGGGCTCACATCAAAGGGCCCCTCGATGTGAGCTCACATCCAAGGGCTCCCCGATGCGAGCTCTCTGTGAACGCGATCAAAGGGCACTATGATATACAACCACTGAGGAATGGCTGTACAAAAAATTTAAAGGCAGCTAACGATTGACTTGATTTAAAACATCTTTCCAGTGATTACTCAATTTGAAACCATCCTCTCTGTTGAAGTTGTGTCTATCTTTGTAAATCTGGATGGCCTCGTGGGCAAATCTCTGATAATAGCCTGTAGGTTTGCAGAGCACCTTGGTGTCAGAGAAGACAATATCATGAGCACCCACAGCATTGTAACAATGATCAGCTACGGCAGAATAATTCGTTCTGCCATGTTTAATATCTGATTTGTGCTCGCGGATTCGGTCAGAGATATGTCGTTTCGTCTCCCGTTATAACAGTCCCCGCAGGTACAACTCAATTTGTAAACACCGGGGTAATGTAGGCCAGTAATCACATCCTTTACTGACGGGATCAGATCGCGGATTTTGTGTACTGTGTTGAACTGGACCTGGATCTTGTGTTTGTTTAGAATTTTGGAAATATTTTTAGTAACGCCTGATATGTATGGTAACGTGATAATTTTGATCAGAGTGTCAAGTGGTTGTTTCTCTGTCGTGGGAGAAACAGCTTGGCGGATGGTACGGTCAGAGTAGCCGTTCATTTTGAGGGCCATATGTACATGTTTTAATTCGCTAGTCAGGTGGTGTTTGTCAGAAATGCAATGAGCCCTATGGATTCACGTTTTGATGAGATAATTCTTCTGAGTCGGGTGGTGGTGGGAATCAGTATATAATCCAAGGTCGTCTCTTAACTGTGCTCCTGACACAGATATTCTGCGTTGACTTTTCCACCTGAAGACAGAAGCTTGTGTTGCCTCCGAAACGTCGTGGTTTAATTGTTTTATTTTTATTTTATTTTATCTACGTGACTTTACCGAATAAAACCAAAAAATATGAATCCTTGCTGTCACGAAAGCTTCAAATCTAGAATTAATAACCTCTACGGGGAGGATTTCCACCTTTCTGTTAGAACTTTTAACAGACGAGATAAGAAGTCACAGCTCATCGAGACGCTGACCTTCCTCAAAAGATGCCGCGACAACAAGGAAATACCCATCCCTTTCACACTCACATCTGCTGCTGTATCTTCACCAAACTCTAAACAGATCCTGCTTAAGGCTAGCCTAGCTTTAATCTCAGAGAGGATAAGGTTACTCCGAGTTGAACTCGATAATTTAGACAGGACTCTCCTACAATCTCATTTAATGTTAACACAAAAAATGTCACCTTCTGATTAGAACCACGTTGACAACATGACTGCTGCCTCTGCCGATCCACTGTCAGTCAAATGCAAAGCTAACCTGATCTCTAAATTCAACCACCTTTCAAAGAATAACCCAGGACCACATATCACAAACTAGACGTTAACAAAATCGTTATTTATCAGAGTAGCACCCCGATTTCGAACGATCTGAAAACAGTACTGGCTAAAGGACTAATTTCACTGTCGCCCCAAAACATATACCATTAGAGGATATCATCTCTCAGGTCGATGTAGCCCTCAAACGCTTAGGACACATCCAAGCAGACGTTGCGAGAGCTGAAATAACCACTATTCTTAAGAATGCTAAGAAACCCATTAGCAACATTAGCAAAAATGAACGCTCCGAACTCGCGAGTTTAAAAAAGAGAGATGATATAGTCATCCTCTCGGCTGACAAAGGCAATGCCACTGTAATTATGGATAAAAACTCATACAACAACAAAATCCAGGACCTACTCAATGATGGGAGTTATTCAAAAATTTAAAATTACTCTACTAACAGCCTAACGATAAAAACTAACAAGATCATCACTATATACTTAGCTCTTTCGGTAAAGTCACGTTGAAGGGAAACAATAAAATAACAAAATATGTATAAAACAATAAAAATTCTCACGACGTTTCGACCATAACACAAACGGTCGTCATCAGGTGTGTCGGTTTGCGTAAATTTATTTATTTTTAAACGGTGTATTTATTTATTTATAAAAAACGTCAGCGCCATGCACAGCGATTTGGCAGTTTATTTAGAAGGACGAGTCCATCTATGTTCTGAAAAGAGGAGGGGGGAGACGAAAAATTTATGTATGCTGTCTGAAAGCCACCATAAGCGTGAACAATCAATTAAGACCTGAAATGGTTTATCAAATCTTTCCAATGATTGCTAAGCCAGAATCCATCTTCTCGGTTGAAATTGTCTCTGTGCTTGTATATGTGGATAGCCTCATGAACGAATCTCTCATGGTAGCCAGATGGCTTACAAAGAACCTCTGTCTTGGAAAATTCAATGTCATGTGAGCCTACTGAATTATAACAGTGATCTGCCACGGCCGAGGTGTTGGTCCTACCGTGTTTAAGGTCTGCTTTGTGTTCACGAATGCGTGAAGAGATGCCGCGACTCTGGGGTAATACCAATCGCATTTACACTGACCTCTGCTGCTGTAACTTCTTCTAATGCGAAACGAATTCTTTTCAAAACTAGCTTAGCTCTTATCTCAGAAAAAATCAGACTTATATGCACCGCACTAGATCAGTTAGACAAGACACTCTACAAATCACACTTATCATTGACGGCAACAATGTCCACATCGGATTGGGAACATGTAGACAGTATGACTGCCTCTTCAGGTGCTACTATGTCAACCAAATGTAAGGACAACCTGATTTCCAAATTTAACCTCCTCTTCAACAAAAGACTGGACCTACACACCAAAAAGTTAGACGTTAACAAAGTCGTAATTAATCGCAGTAACAGTTCTATTTCCGATGGTCTGAAATCCGTTTTAGCTAAAGGTCTAAACTTTGCAGTCACACCTAAACACATACCAGTTAATGATATAATTGCCCAAGTAGACTTTGCTCTCAGGGGCCTGGGTCACATCGCTTCAGACGTAGCAAGATCTGAAATCGCTGCAACCCTCAAAAACGCTAAGATGCCAGCTAGCAACCTCAGCAAAGATGAGCGTTTTGAATTATATAAATTAAAAAAGAGGGATGATATTGGAGTCCTCTCAGCTGACAAGGGCAATGCTACTGTCATCATGGATAAAATAGAATACAACAACAAAATTAAAGAATTACTCGACGATGGTAGTTATACAAAAATAAAAAGAGATCCCACCAACAGCCTCGTGACACAAACCAACAAAATAATTTCTGATTCAACCGCATTAATTGATCAATCTAAACAGTTTTCGTTGAAACCTTCTGCTGCCAGGCCACCAAGATTATACGGCTTACCAAAAATACATAAAGTAGATACACCCCTTCGTCCCATCGTCTCTACTATCAACTCCCCCACCTACAAACTGGCTCGTTTTTTTGTCTGAAATCCTGCGTCCTTTCACTGGAAAAACCACCTTGGCGGTACAAAATTCTACTCACCTGGTATCGACAATCAAGGGTTTTTCGCTGTCCCCAGACGACCTGCTTGTCAGTTTTGATGTAGTTTCCTTATTCACCAAGGTTCCTGTACCTGACACCATCGCAATAATTGAAGACTTGGTTCATCAAGGACTAAACACTGAGGTACCCCCCCTGGTGAGACACTGTTTAACCAATACATACTTCACTTGGAATGGAACTTTCTACAAACAAACTGAGGGCACCCCGATGGGCTCCCCCCTATCTCCGGTTATAGCTAACATTTTCATGGAGAAATTTGAGACTGACGGAATCCAGACTGCCACTCTGCGCCCACCCTTATGAAAGAGGTACGTGGATGACACTTTTGTCATCTGGCCACATGGCCGGCCTGCTCTAGACCAATTCTTCGACCACATCAATTCCATGCACCCAGCCATCAGATTTACATGGAAGTCGAAAAAGATGGCAAGCTACCTTTTTTGGATGTCCTAATTAAAAAGAGACCTGATGGTTCAATGAGCCACTCTGTCTACAGGAAAGCTACCCATACGGATGCTTATCTGAAACCGGATTCCCACCACCATCCATCACAGAAGAACTCTCTAATCAAGACTCTGTATCATAGAACCCAATGCATATCCGACCACGAACACATAGGCAGTGAACTCAAGCACGTACACCAAGCTCTTAAGGCTAATGGTTACTCCGACTATACAATCCGCAAAGCTATCACTCAAATCATAAAAAGGACCCTCTTGAGGAGCTTTTCAAAACCATCACTTTACCCTACATTGCGGGGATCACAAAAAAGATCTCCAAAATCTTGAATAAACACAAGATCCAGGTCCGTTTCAACACATTACATAAAATCCGTGATCTGGTTCCGTCTGTAAAAGATGTGATTCCGGACATACAGTACCCTGGTGTCTACAAACTAAGTTGCCTCTGTGGTACTAGTTACATTGGAGAAACCAAACGCCATGTCTCGGACCGCATTCATGAACACAAAGCAAACCTTAAACACGGTAGGACCAACACCTCGGCCGTGGCAGATCACTGTTATAATTCAGTAGGCTCACATGACATTGACTTTTCCAAGACAGAGGTTCTTTGTAAGCCATCTGGCTACCATGAGAGATTCGTTCATGAGGCTATCCACATATACAAGCACAGAGACAATTTCAACCGAGAAGATGGATTCTGGCTTAGCAATCATTGGAAAGATTTGATAAACCATTTCAGGTCTTAATTGATTGTTCACGCTTATGGTGGCTTTCAGACAGCATACATTAATTTTTCGTCTCCCCCCTCCTCTTTTCAGAACATATATGGACTCGTCCTTCTAAATAAACTGCCAAATCGCTGCGTGTGGCGCTGACGTTTTTTATAAATAAATAAATACACCATTTAAAGCTTTCGTGACTGCAATGATTCATCTTCTTTGGTTCTTTCGGTAAAGTCACGTAGAATGTGAATAAAATAATAAATTGATAAAATAAAATAACACAATAATATTCTCACGACGTTTCGGCCACAACACAATCGGCCTTCATCAGCTGAAGGGACGAGAATGTCTGGAATATTATTGTGTTATTTTATTTTATCAATTTATTATTTTATTCTCATTCTACGTGACTTTACCGAAAGAACCAAAGAAAATAAATACACCGTTTAAAAATAAATAAATTTATGCAAACCGACACACCTGATGACGACCGTTTGTGTTATGGTCGAAACGTCGTGAGAATTTTTATTGTTTTATATATATATTGTTATTTTATTGTTTCCCTTCAACGTGACTTTACCGAAAGAGCTAAGAATATGAATTACTGCAGTCACGAAAGCTTTAAATCAAAATTTAAGATCATCACTAGTTCAACTTCCCTAATTGAACCAACCAAACGTCCCTCTCTAAAACCCTCCGCTGCAAGACCTCCCAGATTCTATGGTCTTCCCAAGATCCATAAAGAAGGTACCCCACTACGACCCATCGTGCCCATTATCAACTCACCTACATACAAGCTAGCCTGTTTTCTGTCAGATACTCTGCTTCCCTTCACTGGCAAGACCAGCTCGGTAGTACTCAACTCAACCCAATTGGTCTCTATGGTTAAGGACATTGTACTGTCTCCTGACGATATACTCGTCAGCTTTGATGTGGTCTCTCTGTTTACTAAGGTCCCAGTACCTGATACCATCACAATAATTGAAGATTTAGTCCAACATGGACTTGACCCCGATGTACCGACTTTGGTTAAGCACTGCCTCACCAACACCTACTTTACTTGGAATGGTACCTTCTACAAACAAAATGAGGGTACTCCCATGGGTTCCCCCTTGTCACCAGTGATAGCCAATGTTTTCATGGAGAAATTTGAATCAGACGCCATCCAGTCATCCACCCTCAGCCCTTCCTTGTGGAAGAGATATGTGGATGACACTTTCGTCATTTAGCCACATGGCCTCCCAGCTTTGAACCTTTTCATAGACCAAATCAATTCCAAACACCCTTCCATTAAATTCACCATGGAAGTGTAGAAAGATGGCAAGCTACCATTCTTGGATGTTCTGTTTGAGAGAAGGCCTGATGGCTCTTTGGGACATTCTGTTTACATGAAGCCCACCCAATAAAGACTCCTACTTGAAACCTGATTCCCACCACCACTCGACTCAGAAGAATTATCTCATCAAAACGTTAATCCATAGGGCTCATTGCATTTCTGACAAACACCACCTGACTAGTGAATTAAAACATGTACATATGGCCCTCAAGATGAACGGCTACTCTGACCGTACCATCCGCCAAGCTGTTTCTCCCACCACACAGAAACAACCACTTGACACTCCGATCAAAATCATCACGTTACCATACATATCAGGCGTTACTAAAAAGATTTCCAAAATTCTAAACAAACACAAGATCCAGGTCCGGTTCAACACAGTGCACAAAATCCGCGATCTGATCCCGTCAGTAAAGGATGTGATATTTGACCTACAGTACACTGGTGTTTACAAATTGAGTTGTACCTTCGGGGACTGTTATATCGGGGAGACGAAACGACATATCTCTGACCGAATCCGTGAGCACAAATCAGATTTTAAACGCGGCAGAACGAATTATTCTGCCGTAGCTGATCATTGTTACAACGCTGTGGGTGATCATGATATCGTCTTCTCCGACACCAACGTGCTCTGCAAACCTACAGGCTATTATCAGAGATTTGTCCACGAGGCCATCCAGATTTACACGGATAGACACAACTTCAACCGATAGGATGGTTTCAAATTGAGTAATCACTGGAAATATGTTTTAAATCAAGTCAAACGTTAGCTGCCTTTCAATTTTTTGTACAGCCATTCCTCAGTGGTTGTATATCATAGTGCCCTTTGATCGCGTTCACAGAGAGCTCACATCGGGGAGCCCTTGGATGTGAGCTCACATCGAGGGGCCCTTTGATGTGAGCCCTTTGATGTGAGCTCACACTGGGGGACCCTTTGGTGTGGGCTCACATCGAGGGGCCCTTTGATGTGAGCCCTTTGATGTGAGCTCGCACTGGGGGACCCTTTGATGTGAGTCCATATCGGGGGGCCCTTTGATGTGAGCTTTCAGAAGTGGGTGTTACCCGCAGCATTCTATCAAAAGGCAGCTTAGCCCAGCCCTCCCACCCACCCACGCCCCTTTACTGTCTCCTCCCCCCTCCCTTTACCTGTATATAATCCAAGGTCGTCTCTGAACCGTGCTCCTGACACAGATATTCTGCGTTGACTTTTCCACCTGAAGACGGAAGCTTGTGTTGCCTCTGAAACGTCGTGATTTAATTGTTTTATTTTCATTTTATTTTATCTACGTGACTTTACCGAATAAACCAAAAAGTATGAATACACACACTGTCGCAAATACACTATAATCACAAATACACTATCGTCACAAATAAACTATAATCACAAATACACACACTATCATCACAAATACACACACTATAATCACAAATACACACAGAAACCCAAAGCACAAACGCACATGTACACAATCACATACACATGCACTCCCCACAGACACTCACTGCCACAAATAAACAAAACAAAGATGCCCCATTTGGCCTCTTAAGAGACTGTGAGCGAGCACCTATTAAGGCCGGCACGGCACACGATAGATACACACAAACCACTCACTCTCACGTGCACATAAAACATTCCCGCTTAAAGTAGCACACTCAAACAATGACACACATGCACTATCACTTCACACACTTCACACTCACAATTAAATGCACGCAAAATAACATTGCTTTAATAACATTAATAACATAAATATACAAATTATTTTAGCCACAGCATAGGCGTTGACGTTACGGTGGCCATGTTGCATGGGGACTTGAAGGAACAAGTGTAGCCATGTTGCATCGGGATTGTTTTCCTTGCAGCTGATTGGCTGGTGTAGCAGGAGTGATGACGTAACCCCTCGCAACCACTGACGCGCGTTTTTGTGAAGTTACACACACAGATATTCTATGTTTTGCACTACACACTTGCAGAGTGCACGCATATCAATGTCTAGCAGGATTTACGCAGTTTTTTCTGTACCCAGCCCACATATCTTAGCACGGTTAGCCTTCATAAAATATTTTTTTCTCATCAAACTTGACACATTCATCATAAGTTTAATGACTCCCTTGCAACATTCATACTACACGCTCGTCATATTAACTGTGCAGCCCAGTTTTTTTGAGTTATATTGATCATGGATGGATCAATATCAAACGAATTTACTTAATTTATATATCCGACTGTCGCATATCCACCCTGACCAATTAACCAGCCACCCCAGTGTAGGCCTCTCTGCATGTTGTTAACAGTCACTTTGTATAGATATTCACAAATGTGAACTTTTCACACAGGTCATGTGTTCACGTACACTCGCTCACTTCTAAAGGGTAGTAAAACATTTCCCCACGTTTATCGCAGTTTGCAATGTGCAGGTTTTGTTGTCGACTAACATATTTGTGCATGGTATAACTATAAATCGTGTTGGTATATATATATTTAGCTGTTCAGATATCGGACCTTTTCACATTTCCGCCGATACCCCAGTCACCAGCAAGTGGAATACGCGGCGTTGTACCGTACTGCCGCCTACAGCCACTTCTGTAGAGGTGGGAGGCTTTGTTCACCTGATCATCGGTGTCCCGCCATCGCTACCTCCAGGTTGCCAGATGACAGGGGATGTGCCAGCATACCCGGCCATCATGGGAGGATTATCCCATGGAGGCTTGGAACCTCAGTCACGTGAAGCATTGATCTGGGGCTCATGACTGTAGATCCAGTTTGGGTTGCCACCTGTCAGGGTTTGCCCTGGGCAAGTCCGGCAATCGGCGTCTGTGCTCGGGTTACAGGAATGGTGTTTCAACCAAGTTCTGGTACCGGCATCGCTGTATTATGCAGAGGGGGCACAGTGTTGATGAAATACCGAGAAATGAAACGTGGCGATTCTACTGGATAACGTGTTCACCATTCAGGCACCGGTAACGAACTTAATTGCTTCGTGCTTCGTGGCAACTGGGGTGGACTGCCCTGATTTATATCAGTGTTCTGATTTACATCACTGGTCTGATTTATGTCACTGCTATGATGTCTATCACTGCTCTGATTTCTATAACTACTATGATTTATATCACTGTTCTGATTTACATCACTGCTCTGATTCATATCACTGCTCTGATTCATATCACTGCTATTATTTACATCACTTTCTGTGATTTCTATCACTACTATGATTTCTATCACTGCTCTGATTTATATCACTGCTATGATTAATATTACTGCCATTATTTATATCACTGCAATGATTTCTATCACTGCTCTGATTTATATCACTACTATGATTTATATCACTGCTCTGAATTATATCACTGCTATGATTTCTATTACTGCAATTATTATATCACTGTTATGCCATTACATTACACATTTTCAACACAAGGGGAAGGATTCGTTTAACTCAGAATTTAAACCAAATGTGGTATTTCAAATGTGGTATTTCCTTTAATAACGCATGCATGAGAAAATTACATTGATCAGAAATACAGCATTCGTTTCAGGTTACCATTGTAAAACATTTGATGAAGATGTTTATTCCAGGTTAAAACAAAATGTCAACAGTGCGATTGGAAAAATAAAATCACGACATTTCACGGGCGAGTTTGTTTGCATTCTCAGCAGACAGAGCCAACTCAGCGGCTCAGCAAGATATTTCAAAACACATTCATTAATCCACACGCGGGAGCAACCGATGAAGCGACATTCCATTCGAAGACCTGACAAAGTGAGTCCAAACTACGAGGGGACGCATCGAATAGCACAAGAGACAGATTGAACTGCCACAGAATAATATGGGCTAAGGCATTAGCTTAGAGAGAGAGGACTTATGTTACCAAGGCTACCAATGAACGATGATTGTGAAAGGCTAAAACATGTGCAATGACAATGGATCCTGCATGCATTGTGAGGGGACTGGTGGCCACGGGAGGTGGTGAAAGGGGTGTCAGTTGTGAGTACGAAGGGACTGGTGGCTACGGGAATGTTCGAGAAGGGAGCGTGGTCAGGTGACGGAAGAGGACAGCAGAGTCTTCCGGTAGAGCGAGGGTCCAGAGTCAGCAAGAATGATCGAGAAGGGGGGCGTGGCCTCGTGTTGGTATATAAGGGAGATGTGCGAGACACTCGGGGCTATTACAGTGTGGTCTTCGCCTGATGTCAAGTGAACATGTATTCAACAAAGTGCCATCTCAAGAGAAGTGTGTCAAGTCGTCACATGTATAAACTAGGTATCTCAGATTCGAACTCCTTGAGTCCTGCGGTAGGGAGGAACAGTGGAGGAAGTTCTATGATCGCATGCCAAGATGACACCGGTCCGTCGCTACGCCTCGAGCTTGCATAGGACGCTGTGTGCTTGCTACGTGCCTGCAGTTGTGCTGCGCTTTGCGCTGTGTTAGGCAGGGCCACAGCCGCACTGTGGAAGTTTGGGGAGTCTCACGAGCGAGTGGTTCCCCGCGATTCTGGGATACATCGCCGATAGCAACCGCGACGTTCGCCCCAAGATTACGTCACGGTCACAACTGGATCCACTAAACCATAATTACATTTTCCGATTTAAAGCTTTCGTGGCTGCAGGGATTCATCTTCTTGGTTCTTTCGGTAAAGTCAAGTAGAATGGGGATGAAATAATAATAAAAATTCTCACGACGTTTCGGAGGCAACGCAAGCTTCCGTCTTCAGGTGGGACAGTCACAGCAAGATCGCTGCATCAAGTGGGGAGGCTCTGAGAGCCTCGAGCTTATATACAGGTTAAAGGGGGGGGGGGGGGGGGAAGGACGGCAGGGCCAAGTGGGGGACATTTATGGGGTGTGGGGCTAAGTTAATCATGCAATTAATGATCAGAATAATAAGGTTTCATACTCGTTGGTTCTTTCGGTAAAGTCACGTAGTTAGAAATAAAATAAAACAAATCACGACGTTTCAATCGCAACACAAGTGGTCGAAACGTCGTGATGTGTTTTATTTTTTATTTAATTTCTAACTACGTGACTTTACCGAAAGAACCAATGAGTATGGATTCCTGCAGTCACGAAAGCTTCAAATCAAGATCATAACGTTTGTTTGTACTGGAGGAATCCGATGAACTTTAAAGTTGTTTATCACAGATGTCCAGTAGAGGCTCGCGGAGCCAGACTGAGGCACCGACCTCTAGGTAATAGAACATTTAAATAAATAAAAGCAGCTCCTCCAAAAGGATAAGTGCAATATATACAGTATATTTATCTCGATATGCGCCACGATGAATAATGATCAGAATATGTATTTACACTGGAGGAATCCGATGAGCTATAAAGCTATTTTTCACACATGTCCAGTAGGGGGGGGGGGTAAGAACGTTACAACAAATAATACAAAAACATAACAGTCGTTAAAAGTACAAGAAATGTAAAAAACATCACCCAAACACATACAAATTAAATGAAACCATCCCCATCCTACCAGGCAAAGCCCCCACTGAGGTATTAACTTATTGTTCAGAAGCAACCTGGCCACAAATGATCGCTCAACAAAGTGGCCCGTCATTTGGACATTCATAGCACCTACTGCCTCTCACTGCCTGCTATCCGTGCAGTACCGCGCATTTAAAGGGACCACCATCAGCACAATCAGCATTTCTGTCACCTGCACGACTGGAGAAAAGCGCAGCCCGAAAAAAAAAACGCCGGGAATTTTGCACCCAAACTATTTCGGGTGCCTCTTAGCCGCGAGGACCCGGCATGAGGACGTGTAACAGCTTGAATGTGAGACTTTTTGTCGCTCGCAAGTGAATGACTCCTCACTTCACTATCGCCCACACTCTGTGAGGCCTCGAATCGCGAAGGCGCCTCGGGAACATTTTCCGAAGCAAAGTCGCCGCCTCCTTCCTGAGCGCTCGCGTTCTGAAGAAGTAAATGCCGACGTTCGCGATCGGGATGAAGAAGGTCGCGAACTGCGACGCGCAGCGGATGTTCCTCGCGCGTGCGTTCGGCTCGTTCCTCACCAACCTGGGGACGAGAATGGAGATGAAGAGCGTGCTGAAGAAGACCGTGAGCAAGAAGGAGTGCGTGAGCAGCGTGTGCGTCGCCTTCCTCCTGAAGCCGCTCGCCTGCGTCCTCTTGCACTCCAGAAGGATCTTGCAGTACGTGACGCTGATGACGCACAGCGGCAACACGAAGAGCAGCGCGACCATGCCCGAGCTGTACGTTTCTGGGACGCTCGTGTCGTCGGCGGAGAGACGCATGAATCCCATGTAGTCGCAGAAAATGCCCGGCATTTGCCGATCGTCGTCCTTCAGCGTGAGTGGCGCCACTAGGATCGTGAGCGGCACGAGCAGCGCCGCCGTGAAGCTCCACGCGGTCACCACGACGAGCAGGGTCCGTTTGGCGGTCACGATGGCGTGGTAGTGCAGCGGGTGGCAGATGGCCACGTAGCGGTCGACGGACATGACCGTGAGCGTGACGCACTCGGTGCAAATGAACACGTTCATCAAAAACATCTGCGCGACACAGGACGCGCGCGACACCTCGTTGTCGCCCGTGAGGAAGATATGCAGTTGCTTGGGCAAAATGACCGTGCAGCCGATGAGGTCGCCCAAAATGAGGTTGCACATGAACGCGTACATGGGCTTGTGCAGCTCCCTCTGCACGGCCACTGTGCCGAGCACCAACAGGTTGGACAGCGCCGTGACGACGAAGAGCGGCAGGCACAGGCCGAACGCGAGCAGCTGCACGCCGTACGGGGCTTCGAGTGTCCCGAGGAGGATGAACGATTTGTTGCCTTCCATGGTCGCCTTCAGCTGTGGGGAACAAACAGAGGCACGCATTGCAGCTCGCGCTCGTCGTGACTGCGCACTAGATTGCGATGTGTGAGACAAGGGCTCACATTTCGTTTTTAAAAGAGTATAACCAATCCTCTTATGTGCACTGCACTCAACACTAATGCAAGACGTGCGAACAACCACGTCAGATATATCTCGAGTGAAATTGGGCAGAGTGAATACATACAGATAAGCATCATCTGCGCACAGCCTGTGATGCACACTGCCTGCCGAGACGGATACAGCAGCCTGTGTTAAATCCAACCTGTTGTGCATTGCATGACCTTGTCACAAAACAAAATATAAAGATGCCCCCCTATACTGTTGGGGCAAGTGCTGTTAGCGCGCACTGCACACGAGGTGGTGGGTGGCCAGCACCACGCCCGGCCGCCTTTGTCTCCCTTGTGGCAATGTTTATACACCGCATCAAGTAGTAATTTGAGGCTGAGTCGACCTAGGGCAGGCCCAGAACAGATTCTGATAATCGTCACTGGCGTTGTTGGCCGTAAACGAGAATCGAACTCGGGTCGCTGAGTTCGAAGCGCAGCACGCTAACTTGTGCACCACCGTTCCAGGTCACACACGCACACTGGAAATGCTGTTTTGCATGAGTGTATGCACTGGCTCTCCTAGCAATGCAGTGCTCACTGTATTCACTAATTATACGTTTTGTTAGGCAGTGTCAATGTACAGAGATGGGTAAACATGTTTTATTTAGAAATGAAAGCTTTATTGGTTGGAGACACGTTAAAATTTTACGTCTCATTTAACACCTTCCATCCCCACCAGATTCCACTTGACTTACATGTGTACTGACACCCATAATGAAAGACTAAAAGTCAACGTTGCATTGCTTTTGAATGTCCTTCCCAGCACAATCGTAGGGTTTGTTTTTTTGAGGTTGTGAGCAAGCTGGCCAGGACTGGGCGAGTTCTTCGAGACTCAGCACCGCCAATACTTAGCCAAGCAACAGAGGACACTTCTCTCAGATATTATTTATTGACATCACTAAAACAACACTTGCAACACATTTAAGAATGCACAATTAAATACTGCATATACAGTACGTATAAAACTAAGGCTTGAAAAAAAAACGATTAAACTTAAAATACTGTGCCTCGTATTTTACCAGCAGCATGATTTTACTCAAAGGTTCATCTGGCCTCAATGTGGCTCTCAACGGGCAATATAAAGGTGACTATGGCACAGATATTGACACCTTACCTGCTTGCGAGGGTTTTTCGCTGTGGTGGGTTCTGCGAGGGCTGCATATTTATACACCTCCGAGCATCACGTGATCACCCCATCTAACGGCTTGCCGCTCAAGGAATTCTTAATTGACCCCGCCGCATTAAGGTATTTAATTTCCCCTAACAGCTCCCCCACACGTAACATGTTTTTTGGTGAAGGACAATTTAATTGCTTCACTCAGACTTGTGCTAAGCATCCCTTGAGGTAGCCGGTTGGCGTCAGTGCACTCACCCTGAATGCCACCGACTCTGTATACACGTCACGTAGTGGGGAGCGATGTTCCTGTGATTAGTGCACTACGCTACGAACCCGGCGGGCCCGAGTTCAACTCCCGTCCACGACCAAAAACAGTGGCGAATATTCGTAACCGGTCCTGTGCCTCCGCTGGGTCGATTGAGCCTGAAACGAGGACCTGGTGTGGTGTGTAAATATCAACACTGCGGAGACAAAGGTGGCTGGGCGTGGTGTTTTACACCCACACTCTCGTGCGCCGTGGCTACGTGGGCTGACATCCGCTCAGAGGAATGTCGTTGTGCAGTCCTGTACAACAGAATGCCACGGTGGCGGGATGTTAACCACCTCGCTTGGTATGAAGGGGGTCGGGGGGGGGGAAATGAGGACTCAAAACAATGCCATGATTTTTGTCCAATTTTCTGTGGGTGTCTCTCCGCCCTATCTCTAACCATATATAGTGGGTTTCTGAACATCCGTTGCCCCCACGGTGGCTGCACCCTCGCTGTCTACACTAAACCCCTTGTCGTGACCTCTGTGAGCGGCCGCGGTGGCGAGATGTTAACTACCTCGTCTGGTATACAGGAGATTGTGGGTTTGATCCCGACCCTGACGCCTGTTTATTTGGAGTTAAGATGTCCTTCTCGTGTTCGTGTGGAATTTTTCCGCGGGTCCTCCGGTCTGTCCCTCCACATTTGGCTGCTACAAATGTCCACGCGATAACAATCCACTTCACTGAGCTATCATCTGTGGCCAGGTCGCTTCAGAAAAAGAGTTACACAACTCAGTGGGCCTTACTTGGTAATAACAGCATTCGTGAAATTAAACGACGACGACGATGAGGAGCACAGATGAGAAAAGCCCTGCTGTACGTGCAGGAGGTGCAGATGTGGCTGCACCACAAGGCGGGAGTGGGGTCCGAGCAGCAGCACACACGTAGCACCCCTTCATTTTCCTCCTGGTACACCTGCACGCACGCGCGTATCAGATAGCCCGATTTGTGTCGGTGGGGATTGTGCCACGGACACCAACACGCCGGTGGAATTCTCCTCGGGCTGTCCCTAGCTTGGGACGCATTTGTGGAATGGACTCGTGCCCCCCGGGCCATCCACTATCGCCCCTTTATCGCTGGCCCATCTTCGTGGCACGGGAACTTTTCCACTGGTCATTTGCCGATCCGAGCCAGAACCAAACCGTTATACACTGGCCTCACAAAACATTAAAATTTGTCTCGGGGCCAAGCAGGGCCAAGGGTGGGGCTAACGGTGCTTTCATTTTCATGTGACGTCTGCAGGATGACTCGGCGTCTGCTATGGGAAGGACAAAAAATACAATGATAATATAATTAATTTGGGGCCTCTTGAGCCATGCTGGGCTGGCTCGGCACGGCCCTGGCAGCTCGGTTGCACCGTGGATAAGGGGTAAACGTGAGTTAGGCTCGCACCAGGGGTCGGCAACCAAAATAACAAGAAGAGGCATTGTTTTTTAGAATTCGGCAAAATAAACCAACTAAATATTTCAAGAGCCTCCGTAATGCGTTGTGGTGAATACGAGACGGTGGTGGTTCTTAATAAATAACTGTCACGTAGCATAAGTCCTTTAAAAGAGCTGCATGCTGCTCCGAAGCCACAGGTTTCCGACCCTGGCCCACGGTAAACTGGACTTCCATTGCAAACTGGGCTTCCATGGTGTACTGGACTCCCATGGTGAACTGCACTCCCATGGGAAACTAGAACTTAAACCGGTCTTCCATGGTAAACTGGTCTCCCATGTAAACTGGACTCCCATGGTAAACTAGACTCCTACGTTAAACTAAACTTCCATGGTAAACTGGACTCCCATGTAAACTGGACTCCCATGGTAAACTGGACTCCCATGGTAAACTAGATTTCCATGGTAAACTGGACTCCCATGTAAACTGGACTCCAATGGTAAACTGGACTTCCATGGTAAACTAAACTCCCATGGTAAACTGGATTTCCATGGTAAACTGGACTCCCATGTAAGCTAGACTCCCATGGTAAACTGGTCTCCCATGGTAAACTAGACTTCCATGATAAACTGGACTCCCATGGTAAACTGGACTTCCATGATAAATTGGACTCCCATGGTAAACTGAACTCCCATGATAAAAGGCCGGCAACCAAAATAACAAGAATAATCATATTTTTTTCGAATTCGGAAAAACCCCTCAATATTTCAAGAGCAGCAATGCAGTCCTTAAAGAGCCGCACACTGCTGACCCCTGGGCGAGCAAAAAGGTCGTCATCGCGGAACCTTCCACAACACCGGAATCTGTTTGGTTACGCGAATTGCACCCCTGATATTCGTTTTACTCCGCCCACACATCCCAGCCTCTGCATTATAAATACGCATCACCGCCACCGTGTAAGCCGCTTTGATCATTCCACCCTTAAGAACCCAGACCCTTGAAACAGTAAGAGGAGTTCTGAACTACTGAACGATTTCCACCGTTAATAACCACGCTGTAATAAGCAAAACGTTTATTGGAAATGTTATATTTGTTAGTTTATCCAAAAAAAACTTTGTAAATTATTTTGACATTTTTCAGAGAAAAACGACAAGAAATTGTGTCAGTAAACAAATATACGACATCGATTTTGCGGAACAGCTGACAGTGGCAGTCATAAACTAAACTAAAAGTATTTATTTTTTTATTTTACGAAGTATGGGCCATTGAGCTATTAAGCTCTTCTTCAGAAGCGACCTGGCCAATGAAGTGGCTTGTCATGTGGAAATTCATCGCAGCCATATACCCTAAGGGGCCGTCCATAAATTATGTCATGCGATTATGGACCATTTTTGACCCCCCCCTCGTCACACATTGTCACAAATGTCTGACCCCCCCCCCCCCCCCGGTGCTTGACGTCATTTATGGACAGCCCCTAAACGCATGTTGATTCTCAATGTGGAGCGAAAAACCGGAGGACCCGGAGAAAAATCCAAGCAACCACGGAGAGAAAATGCAAATTCCGCATATAATGGCGTCAGGCTCGGGATCAAACCCACGATTTCCTGTATATCATGCGAGGTAGTTAGTTAACATCTCCCCTCCGCGGCCACTCACGGGGTCAAGATAAAGGGGATTAGTGCAGCCACTCTGGGTGCCACGGGTGTTCGGAAACCCCTAATAGGATTAGAGATATGTCGAAGAGACATCCACAGAAACTTGGACGAAAATAATGTTTTTGTTTGAAGTCCTAATCCTCCCCCCCCCCTTCAAATGGTACGTACGTATATATGTTGAACTTCTTTCGCATCGTACGCATCCAATCTTGCAATTAAGAGGTGCGTCGCGAAACGCGTTAAAATGCGGATCATCCTGATGGATGGAAACCTTCAACTGCACAGTAGAGCACCAAGAACGGATAGGCTCAGCGTCAGAACGCAGTCGTTGCGTCGAATTAATTTAATTATGACTCCATAGAACTTCAGTTGTCCGTGACGTAGTGGAGGGTGAACCTCGCGTATCCCATCTGTACTCGAAACCAAACAGCACAGGGAAACACACAGCAACAACAACCTCCATTCTCCACTAAGTGGCGGTGACGTCACCATGGCGCTCGTGCCAGGCTACGTGCACGTTGAGGCCACGTGAAGTGTCGAACGCCCGCTGGCAGGAGGTCACGGGGCAGACCCAGGTGCACCCCCTGCTGTACCAACATGCTGTGTTTTATCCACCCGGCGCTCTCCTCGTTGTTGTGAAACAGACGCCTCCGAGGACGGCCCCAACTCCACACGGTTGTGTCCAATACAAAAACAACATGACGCTACTTTCCATTCGGATTACCTGCGCGTGTTGTATTCACACTTCGGAGACGAATATTTAACACAAGCGCTTGGGGTAGTGGGGGTGGGGGGAGTCATCAGGGAAAGAGAACGTGAAATTATTATTCAGAATCGGAATCTTTATTTCGACTGGAGGAGGAATCCGAAGAGCTATACAGCTCTTTTTCACAGATGTCCTGTATGGGGCACGGGGTCAGCGAGTAACAAGGACAAAAATCTAACAAACCAATAATATATACGAGTGCAACATAGAGAACCAGGTAAGCAAATCACAAAATATTAATTAACACGAAGTAAATTTATTATGTAAGCTTGGGCAAGGCAGCAAAAACAACAAGAAAACAGTGCCAGACCACAGAAAGATCACATGCAGTAGTATTGTTTAATTCGGGTCTTTCGGTGAAGTCACTTAGATAGGTTAAAAAAAATAATGAACCTATCGATGTGACTTTACCGAAAGAAAACCCCCGAGATTTGGAGCGAGTGCATGTCGCAGGCCCATCGTAGGGGGCAGGCGGCTTCCATAGTGGTCCAGGCGGGGCAGGTGAGTCGGCAGGCACACCCGGGGAGGCCCGTGATGATTCGGCATCTGCAACGGGCGACCTTGCGTCATCTGCAGGAAGGGCGACACGACTGCGAAGTGGGTTAGGCACCAACGAGGCATCACTCAGCTCGTCGGATGTGTCGCACGCTCGGCCCCCATGATGTGTGTGTGACGTGGGAATGCGCGGCGCAACGAAAGGCTTCAACCAGGAGGGGTGAATGAACCAGTGACGCTTTCCCCATCGGATTTTAATGCACTGGGGCTGAACAACCTCAACGATTTCGACCGGACCCCACCATGGCTTAAGAAGTTTGGCCGATGTGGACACCGGCACCTGGGGGCGATGAAGCCAGGCTTTGTCCCCCGCTGCCCACGCGTGTGTGGACGTCCTAGGGGTGCGCAGCCGCAAATTAGCAGGCTGGCGAGAGGCCGAATTCTCAATGGCAACCTTGCACGCCATCGACAGTTTATGAAGGTTGAACGGCAGATGGTCTGCGAGTTTTGATTTTTGCGGTGGCTGGTCGATGAGCAAGCGAACGTCAGCTGGGGGGGACTGCATCCCTACCATACATTAAGAAAAACGGCGAGAAGCCGGTCGCCGCGTGCGGCGCCATTCGATATGTGGCGAGAACCCAGGAATCTGCAAGTCCCAGTCGAGCTGGGATTCATCAACCTACAGGCGCTCTACCATGCCGTTGGTTTGAGGGTGTTAGGGTGAAGTGCGCACCTTCTCTGTGCCCAACAGGCTGCACACATCGCGCAAAAGGGCACCCGAGAAATTCCTTCCCTGGTCGGTCAGCAGCCATTCGGGAGCACCCTTATCCAGGACGTAGCCCTGAACAAAGGCGTCCACGATGGCTGCTACCGACTGGTTGGGGTGAGGCCAGGCCATGGGCCAACGAGTGAAATACTCCACCCCAACCAGAAGATACTTATTACCTCTCGCGTAGTAGAGAAAGGCCCCAGTATGTCCAAAGCCACCAGCTCATTCACGCGAGACACAGAAATGGGCTGCAAGGGCAGACATGAAGGCCGCACTGGTGGTTTCCGGTGTGCACACTGGGTACAGCCCTGCAGGATGTCGGTTACGTCACACAACATACCCGGCCAAAAAATTTGCAGGCGCAGCATACCAAGGGTTTTGTGGGTCCCCAAGTGTAGAAACCGCTCATGTGCTACCGACACGGCCTTACCCCATAGGGCAGAGGGTACGACAATCTTATACTGACAGGAATAACTGTCCCAATGCATAAGAAGACCCTGTCGTAAAATGACGGAAGCAACCCGGCTCCGGCGCTTGGTCGGATCACCGACGTGACGTCGTATAGCCAGCAGAGACACGTCTTCCAACTGGTGGCGCCCCCATTCCGCTAGCGTCAACCCTAGCAGGTCGTCACAGCCCGTCACATCGACGGGGGCGTCAAGCGGAACCGGTTCAAGGGGAAGAGCGACAGCCACCATCGCAGGGGGTGCGACAGACTCCATCAGCGGAGGCTTGCAACAGCCCGACCCCAAAAAACAAGCACATTTTTGAACCGGCGGAAGACGAGACAACGCATCGGCATTAGTGTGTCTGGTACCTTTACGGTAAGTGACGGTGAAATCGTAGTCCTGAAGGACTTCCAGCCACCGGGAAAGCTGGCCCGATGGTTGGTCTACCCGCAAAGCATATTGCAACACGGAGTGGTTGGATAGAACAGTAAAATGCTGACCATATAGGTACGTCCTGTACTGTTGAATAAAGAACACAATAGCCAGCAACTCGCGGCAGGTTACACAGTAGCGTTTCTCAGCAGGAGACAACACTCTGCTACCGTATGCGATGACCCTTTCGACGCCACCAACAATCTGGGAGAGCACCCCGCCAATCCCAGTGTTGCTAGTGTCAGTGTCCAGTATGAATGGCTCCGAGACGTCGGGGTAGGACAAGGGCGGTGCCTTCATGAGGGCATCGCGCAAGGATTCGAACACGGCCTGCTCGGTGTCCCCCCACTGAAATTTCACCCCTTTTGATGTGAGGGCATGAAGTGGCTTGGCGATGGTCGCAAAGCCAGCTACAAACCGTTAATAGTAGGACACGAAGCCAATAAAGCTGCGAACGTCCCTCAATAAAGGTGGGGGTCGGCCACGAGCTGAAACATTTTGTCTTCTTGGGATCGGTGGAAAATCCCGAGCGGCTGACTATATGGCCCAAGTACCGCACAGACTCGCGCAGAAGATGACATTTCTGTGGCTTGAACTTCAAGTTAGCAGCGCGCATCTTTAGAAAAATAGCTAGCGGACGCTCAAGGTGCTCGTAGAACGTGCGGCTAAAGAAGATCACGTCGTCAAGGTAAATGAGACATGAGTCCCACTGGAGCCCAGCAAGGACAAGTTCCATGAGACATTGGAACGTCGCTGGGGCCGAGTGGAAACCCATGGGCAACCAATTAAATTCGAAAAGGCCCTGCAGTGTCCAAAAAGCAGTCTTAGGTTTCTATGCTGCATCGAGGGGGAGTTGCCAAAACCCCGACAGCAGGCCCAGCGTGGAGAAGTAACGTGCCCCTGCCAGGGCATCCAACGACTCATCCATACGCGGAAGATGGTAAGCGTCGGCTACAGAAATTTTGTTCAACCGCCGAAAATTAACACAAAACCTGAGGCTGCCATTGTGTTTCTTGACCAACACTATGGGAGCACCCCAGGGGCTAGTCGAAGGAAAAATGAGGTCTGCAGCCAGCATGCATCAACTGCCAATTTAACATGCTGTTTCTCTGCTGGAATGAGCTGAAATGGGTTTTGCCGGATAGGGGCAGCATCACCGATATCAATGTGGTTACGCAGCAGCTTGGTGCAGCCAATGTCAAATTTAGTCTTACTGAAGACATCAAAAAATTCCCGCAGAAGAGCACTCAATTTCACGCATTGCGATCCGGACATGTCACCAGTGTCCCCACAGAGCGAATCAAGCCAACTCTCATCTGAATTAGGAGGAGGCTGAGACTGTGGATCGATATTTACGTGCCCTACAACCTCGGTCTCCAGGGGTGCCGGCGTTGCGTGAGTGAGTACGGTTCCCTATGGAACGACGGTTTTGGACAAGACCTGCAGGAACGGTACTCTGTCTGCTGCTACGAGAGTCTGTGCAGCCAGCAGTTCGAGGCCCTTGATTGCTGTGTTGGAAGGGCCCAATAAAATGCCATGTGACGAGGTGTCTGGAGCAAGCGTTTTGCGCAATCGCAAAGGCATATGCATCTGCGCCCCTGGCGGAATGCATATTGTGCAAGCAGCCAATGCGTGCGCGGAGGCATTGGCTGTGCATGAATGCGTGGAGGAAGGCAAAAACGCCATGCGACGGCCTGACAGAAGTTCAATACATCCTTGGTCGACAAGGATTTAAATCGGCATTTTGGCAAGGAAATCCGTGCCCAGCAAGCACGGCACCGTGAGAGATGATGAGACTAAAATAGGCCCGGCCAATTTGATGTCGCCAATTGAAATTTGAGTGTAAATTTGGCCGATAATGCCCAGCGAGCCTCCATTTGTGGCAAAACATGGGACAGACACCCGTTGCAGGGGCTGACATTGAACGGGCAAAATATAAATTAAATCTGAAATGATAGTGGCAGACGCATCGGTATCGACGAGAACGCGGAATTCCACCCCTTCGATGGAACCGATAACCAAGAAAGAACCCGCGTTGGCAGCGACAACCCTATGGGCAAGCTCCGACCACTGAACAGGTTGAAGTGCCCTTGTCGAATCCCTCCGACACCCCGTTACATTCGCCAAACCGTGAACATCAATGACGGCTCGTTGGTGTGTGTATGGTGCAAGTGAGGGCCAAGCGTGTGAAGCGCTGTGACTAGCATGAGTGTGTCATGATGTCGGGGAAGCCTTTTGGTCTTGGCCCCAGAGGTCCGGAAGTGCGACGTCGGGGCGCCCGGCAGTCGGGTCGACACGTGCCCTCATCGGCCACAGTTGAAGCAGGTGATGTAGGTGCGAGGAGAAGGCCGTCCCCGCTTCTGGTCGTCGCGTCGCCCAGTGCAGTCGGACGACCTCCGGGCAAAAGGCTGGGTTGTTGCGAAGGCCTGGTCGGAAGAGGGCCCATCGTCCATGCAGGCAGACTCCGACGTCGAAGCCAAGGTGGCAATGGTCGAGTCCCGGTGGAGCAACAGGTGGGCATGGATGCTCCGGGCAGCACGAAGTGAACACATGTTCTCATCATCCACCGCCTGGATGATGATGCGAAGTTCACGTGCCAACTAGAGAAGTTTTTGGAGGACAAGGGCATCGATGGTCTCGTCGTCCATCTGCGGATAGCCATGATGTCGAACATCTGAAGGCGGTCCGTAAATGTCGGACATCCGCCGAAGTGCTGACTGCAGCGTCGCCCTTTCCCGTTTGGGAACGGTGATGAAGGCGGTGAGAGCATCGTCATCCATGGAATTGGACCACAACATTCCCAAGATGCATTTGGCTTTCATGTCCGGCAGAAGCACGTGGTCCCTCAGCGGGAATTTCAAATGTGCGGGCTGTCCAATGGCGGGAATGGCCGTTGGCGGCTGCTCCGCTCCACCTGCAGCCTCCAGCGCCGGTTGATCTCTTCAAAAATAGAAGCCGCAGCATGGAGAAGTTGGGCGAGGCGGGAGTGCGCGGCGCGGACCACGCCGCCCACACCAGGAGGGGCGATCTGTGGCCGGGCTGGTGGTTGGGCGGCCGGCAGCATGCCGGCATCTTCTGCAGGGTTTTTAGCCCCCGCAGGTAAGTCTGAGTTATCTTCATACGGACTTCGCACGCGGGTCGTTCATTTTGTTTCCATGTTTTTAACCACTTTTGACTCCAGTTGTAGTGTTGTATTATGACGAATAAACTTCTTTATGAGGCACACGTTGTTTATTGTCTTTCACTACAGGGTCCCTAGTATGAAGGGTATATCGGTCCCTTCCACCGATACCTGGGCGCTATGGCCTCCGAACTATACGGGACCTAACTCTGGTCACCCGTTCCCTATCGTCCTCCGGCTGGGACCTAGGGGAGGCTAACTGACCTCCTAGTCCGTGGGTCCTGACCACTGGCCTCACTGAGCTCCAGCCCTTAGAAGGACTGTGGAGCTTGGGGTCCAGGGTCCTCTCTGCCAGGGACCTATTCTCCCTTGACTACTGGCCTCACTGAGCTCCAGCCCTTAGAAGGGCTATAGAGCTTGGGGTCCAGGGTCCTATTCTCCAGCCCGGTCTTCTGTCTTCGGCGTGTAGATAACTGAGCCAGAGGTCTCTGAGCTCTGGCTTATATACCCGTTAATGGCCAGCTCCGCCCAGGCCACGCCTTCCTTATGGAACCTTCTGGAAGGTCACATCATTCTCCCGGTTCCCCCCCACCTGGGGGTCCAGGGAATGTGTCCTAGGATCCGTTTACCAGGATTTACCGTTGGCCTCTCTCTGGCCCATGGCATTTGCCCTGGTGAGGAAACGCCTCTGCACTCTATTGACAGTAAGTGGAACTGCAGGGCTGTTGCATGGTGAGTGACAATCACTCCTACACAAGCAACAGTCGCACAGCATGTGTCATATCATGTCACGGGGTCCTCACCTTTAGCCATTGATCCTCTATTGAAATGTAGACATGGTGGGGGTAGTGGTGGTGTAGCGGTCAGCACGCTGCGCTACGAACCTGGCCACCGCAGTTCGATTCCCGCTCACGGCCAACGCCAGTGACGATTATCTGAACCGGTCCTGAGCCTCTCCTAGGTCGGCTCAGTCTCAAATGAGTACCTGGTGCTGTGCGTGAAAACATCGCCACTAGGGAGATAAAGGCGGCCGGGCGTGGTGCTGGCCACCCATCCCCTCCTGTGCCATTCTGGAATTCATAGGTGCTCGCTAACATCACTTGCCCCAACAGTCTGTTACAAGCTATACGGGGAATCTTTGTCTTCGTTGGTGGGTTTGTTGAACGCCTGTTCATGGGGGTGTTGGTGTTGGTGAGGGTGTTGGTGGGGGTATTGGTGGGAGTGTTGGTGGTGTTGGTGGTGGCATTGGTGTTGGTCGGTGGTGGTGTTGGTGGTGGTGTTGGTGGGGGTTTTTGTGGGGGTGTTATTGGGGGTGTTGGTGACTTGGTAGTATAAGCGCAATGTGCTCAGAAAACGGCAACCAGATATTGATTTCTGGCCACTGCTAACAAGTTTCAAGTTTTTTTTCATTTCAAGTTTCATTTATTAGGTATAGCCCTGTGAGCCATGCGGCTCTTAAGTCAGGTGCAACCACAACGAACAAAATATGAACAGAGAACATCTTAAAGCGACGACGCGCAACAGAAACATCCTGGATAAACCAGCAAATCTTCCAGAAAAAAATTACAACGCTGTGTGCAAAAATTCCAGTGTGATGCAAGTCAAACAATAACAACCATAAGACAATTTAGATTAAAGTTATCAGGCCAACTCCGCACTTCCGCAAGAAACGTGGCTTAACCAAATGTTTTCGAAATCACCAAAATAAAGCTATAAAACAATGTAACAACATCAATCATAGGAACTGTGATTCATATTTAACAATAAACGATATACATAACATGTATGACCAAACTTGCAGCCATAGCTGGCAGCATGACACTCCCAGTGTATGATGTGTGAGTGAGTCAGCGGTAGTGTGAGTCAGTGTATGATGTGTGAGTCAGTGGTAGTATGAGTGAGTGTATGATGTGTGAGTGAGTCAGTGTATGATGCGTGAGTAAATGTATGTGTGAATCAGTCAGTGTATGATGTGTGAGTGAGTCAGTGTAAGATGAGTGAGTGTATCACGGCATCCTCCACACCATCACGGCCTCCTCCCCGCCATCACGGCCTCCTCCACACCATCAGTCTTAATAGTGAGGATTTCATGGATAAATTACTAGACAGGCAGTATGTTGTAGTGCATGATGGAGCTGCAGTCGTATGGAGTTACTAAATCATGTGAAGTTGATACTATCTTCACAACGTCACCCTTCCACTCATCTTTCACGTTCTCTGACACCACCCAGACGTGGTCGTCACGGTCGCTGCGGCAGTGCTCGTGGTGGAAGTGATGAGTGATATTATAACTGGCCTAGGCACCCCCTATGTCAAATCAACAATATAAACAAGCTCATGGTCTCACGCTCCACACACAATTCGCAATCTCCTCTCCATACCAAAAGGACCAGGAACTTCCCTACCAGGCGTGGTTTCTCCACGGTCGCCCTCCGTTCTGACTGGAACGCAATCACACAGCATGCACCTCGCAGCATTCAATCGACACGAGGGCCCACCTCTTTCGCCTGGCTTTCAAGTGGCACTGAGCCCCGCGGAGTTACGGTCATTGAAGTCCACAGAATATCGCGTGCGTTATAAATGGCATTGTTCAACGTGCACAGATGCCGTGTACGGATTGTATCCAGCTCCGCATGGGAAATAGCCAGTGGAAAAGCAACCATGCCACGAGGACCCCGCGTTGGCTCGACTCAGATGTGCCACCCTTTGTCCTACCTTAGATTGGCAGCCGGTTTCAGTGTGAATTGGCATCCATCCATCTCATGCCTTCCAGCAAATTGAACAGAACAATATATTTCTGTTGCGACAGAACTAATGGTAAAAAAATGGAAATCGCTCATCATTCCTGCGTGGACCTGAAAACTTGTGAAGAAACGTGAAAATATCATACCATTTTTTGACGTTAAAATATTTAGAATTTCAAACAACAACACGAAATCACGCATGCTGACCAGACATTTGTAGCAGATAAAACAGTTCACCAGGCTCAACACGGACAGAGGAAGCCCCATGCCTACATCAGCAGCGGTGAGCATGTAATTACACAAATACACAGGTCACTTTCTCACCCACTCTGCCAATGAGAGTAGTACTGTTGGTCACTTGACATTCAAATTGACGTTTGTCATTTGCTGAGCTAGAATGTTTGTCCACATTCAGTGCAGGAACCAAATTGAATCTGAAGTCTGCTTCTCGTGTAGACATTGGTATACCAGGCTGAGACCGCTACGCTTGAAAATCCCGTTTCATCACAAGCGGCTGCCTGATTTCTTAACCCTTGGATCTCAGAGGTACTTTTCTTAGCTTCACGCTCTGATCACAGCCACCCAGACGCCTCAAGGCATCAGCATTAAGAGACCATCGTCCAGCAATGGATAACAACTGATGCCTCTGATTAGCACGGTTGGCTATGTACGGTGCGAAAGAAGTTCAATATACATACAATGATAAAACATTATTTTTCGAACAAATAAAATTCGGTAAAAAAAGTATATTCATGAAAATATGATATTACCTTTGGAAGTAGTGCACAAACACAAATAAAAAAAATAAGTCAAAAAAATGCTCCTTTGATTTAAATGATCAGGCAGAGAGCCTGATTAGCTGTTCCACAAACATTAGCCGACGACGCAATACATTTAACTTCGTTATGAGCAGGGTTTAATATCTCACTCAATATTTTCTGTGTCGCTGGTAGACTGGATGCGCCCGTGTGACTCTTGTAGCCAGAGGCGTAGTGAGAGGCACACTGGGATGTGGTGTGCCGGACATCAGAATAATTTTCTGGGAAGCTGACCTGAACCTAGGGCTTAAGTTAAGCCCTCAGTTCAGAGTCAAAGATGATGGTGCAGGTGGTGAGAGTTTTTTTGTTTGTTTCAAATCGTGTCATTAATTTACGTTTGAGAAATATTGCAGTTCTTTTGAGGAGATATAAGAATAGCTGATACCATTCTGTGGTCAAAAGCCAATATGAGGTTAAGGCGAGATGTTAACGCCGTCGCCTGGTATACAGGAGATCGTCGGTTCGATCTCGACACCAACCCTGAGGTATGTATATTTTGAGTTTGCATGTCTCCTCCTGGCCGCATGATTTTTTTCTCCAGGTCCTCCGGTTTTCCCTCTACATTTAAAAACATGCGCTGAGAGTATTTGGCTCCTGCTTTAAATTTCCACATGATGATAGACCACTTCGTTGAGCTATCATTTGTGACCAGGTTGCTTCTGAAAAGAGATGTACAGTATAGGTCAGTGGGCCTTACCTGGTAAAATGAAAAAAAAAGTTGTTTTAAGAGTATAGTTTTCGCTACAGGTGGCACAAACGTAGGGCGAGAAGCCCGCTAATGGACGGTTGAGAGTTCAATTCCTGGTTGGTGGCTGACTCAACCCATCATCCTACTGGGGCCAATAAAATAAGTGCGACTTTGTGGGAAAGTCACAATCGGTTGTCCTGTGAAAAGACTTGCCCCCGTCATTGGAATGTGGCTTCTCGACCACTGGCTCGGAACTGTAAACAGGAGGTTAGCACTGGCTCAATGCTCATTTGAGCAGAACATCACTTTGACTGAAGCTTCTACGTGACCGACATTTTACCCCGCTTACGACGTTGCTCTGTGCTACGTGCCATCGCACTGACCGTTCAGGAAGGAGTGTTCAGAACCCCTC
The DNA here is from genome assembly GCF_048934315.1 of Petromyzon marinus. Lineage (NCBI taxonomy): Eukaryota > Metazoa > Chordata > Hyperoartia > Petromyzontiformes > Petromyzontidae > Petromyzon > Petromyzon marinus. The sequence goes on along the minus strand of NC_133721.1, from coordinate 5,714,418 downwards.
TAAACGATTGCCGATACCTTGTGGACCCTCGCTCCGCAGAAATCGCTCGGAATAATCGCACGGAGGCAATGCGTCATCTCCCTCCTCAGCTCCTTCGTTCTGAACACGTAGATGCTGACGTTGGCCATGGGGATGAAGAAGATGGTGAAGCCGGCGGCGTAGCGCATGTTCCTCGCCTGGGCGCTCTGCAGGTCCTTGACCAAGCGTGACACGAGGACAGACAGGAAGATCGCGACGAAGAAAACGGCGAGCATGAAGAAGTGCGTGAGGAAGGTGTTCACCGCTTTCGCCTTGAAATCGCTCCGCCGCGTCCTCGCACATTCGACAATGACCCTCGCGTACGTGTACGCGATCAGCAACAGCGGCACCACGAAGAGCACCACGACCATCGCCGTGCTGTAGACCGCCTGGAGCTGCGTGTCGCCCTGCGACAGCCGGACGAACCCCATGTAATCACATATCACGCCTTGTATCTGCCTGTCGCCGTCTCTCAGCTTCAGCGCGCTGACGAGAATGGTAAGGGGCACAAGCACGGCCCCCACGAAGCCCCAGATGGCAGCGATGGCCATCAACGTCCGTTTGCCAGTGACGATGGCGTGGTAGCGAAGTGGGTGGCAGATGGCCACGTAGCGGTCGACGGACATCGAGGCGAGGGCGAAACACTCGATGCCGATGAACAGGTTGATGGAAAACATCTGTGCGATGCAGGAGGAGCGCGGGATGCGCGTGTCCCCCGTCAGGAAGATGTAGAGCTGCTGGGGCAAGCTGACCGTGCAGCCAATGATGTCGGCCGTCATGAGGTTGCACATGAAGGCGTACACGGGCTTGTGCAGCTGCGGGCGCACGACCACCGAGAGCAGCACCAGGAGGTTGGCGAGCAGTGAGGCAACGAACACGATCAGGCACAGGGTGAATGCGAGCAGGCGGACGTTGTGGGGAGCTTCCAATGTCCCCAGGATGACATAGGAGTCGTTGCCTTCCATCGCGCGCAAGTCCTACAAATGGAATACGGTCATCTCCTAGGGCCTGCATGGGGGTGACATTTATGGGAACGCAATGCAAGGTTCTGGTTAGTATGGCAGTTGCGTCTCAATTGAACATTTATGAATTCTGTAAAATGACTGCAAATAATACATTGAAATCAGATACAACCATATTGGCTATTGTGTTCAACAATCACACTGCAGGTCACCTCCCTTCTCTTCTCTTTCTTACCTCGCACAGCTTCCGCTTTGTAATTCCCTCCTCCCCATAATTGTTTCTTACCCCCCCCCCCCCCAAAGTCTTTAAAATAACCTTTGCTATTTTTTTGGTCTTACGTAACAAAAACAATCGAGAATTGGTTTTACCTCGCAGTACACATTCATTCGTGCTTTATCTCTTGCTGGGCGCTTGGCATGCCGGGCTTTGGGCTGCGCTCGGCAACCCTAAAGATGACGATCCGAGCAGAAAACCGCCGCTTCGCGGTGCCACTTTGAGTGGCGCGACGCTTCTGTCGTTACAGCGAGCGGTCGCACGCGAACGCAGTGGCAGTGATACGCTCTGAATAAAGCGGACTTTTCTCTCTGTCTCTCTCTCGTCGGCACTTTCCAGGAATAGCCTCTGCCTGTTGAAGCGGCATTAGATGGGGGGTTTACTTAGGTTGTTTTTGGCATAAAGGATAATTGTGAAAGCTTTCACGAAAAAAGATTACAATGGATTATTATTTTTTATTTAACCCATTCCTGGTTCTCAGATTCAAACGCTATGTTGGTTTTCATTTTACAAAAAAAAACGCAAATGCTCCACTTGGCTAAAAAGTGTTCGCACACCGGAGCGAGCACCGCTAAAATTAACAAAGTACCACCGTGCCTACGTGTGTGCCATTGCACTGAGCACTGTGTGGCAATGCTGTATCGCTCCTGCATGCTGACATTGGAAGTAAATGCGTATTGTTAAATTTTTAGGAGCGTTCGTACCTGCGGGTTACGGAGTTTGTCAAATGGCTCTTCACCGTGGTAGAAATAAAGGTGACCGGTCCCCGCATGTGTTGGAATCTAACCTCGGCGCCAGGTGTCTTTACAGTGACGGGAGTTGCGGCGTACCGACGGAGGGAAGATTTATATACACCGCAGAGCACCACGTGGTCACGTCACCTGATTGGTGTGGCCAGCAATGTTTAATTATCTCTTCTTGATCTCGGCGGTTTTCATGGATGTAACGACTCCCCGTGCGGCCAAACAAGATGCGTGTGTGTGTGTGTTTTTAAATATAAACTGCAGTTTTAATTGGTTCACCGACGTGGCTTGGGTGGGCCCAGCGGAAGTTGCGGTGCTGGCAGTTTAGTCTGCAGTGGAAGGTCGCTCGCTCGGTGATTTCTGCAGGGAATTTTAAAAGAACGAATCTTCTTTTATATATATGTAGGTAAACACGCAGACAATGTCTCCTGCCTATGTCTGTTCCCAACATAAAAAACACAGGTATAATATAGTTTTTTTTGGGTTAGATCACGTAAATATAAATGTGTCAATAAACCCACCACAACCCGACACAGCCAATTAATAAGGTTTGTCATGTAAACAGAACATGCCAATTCGTTACTAGTACAGCACACCGGTGTAATGGACAGCAAATCCACAACATTTACAATCTGAGTACGACGTTTCATCAGTAATTGCAACTAGCTTCATCAGGCGATAGGCAGTAGTAACTATTTTGCACAGAACTTCAACATTTTCAAAATCAATTGAGTGTCCTTGTTGGCACGCGTGTTCTTCCACTGCCGACAGTTGTATTTGGAGTATTTTATATTTATTTGGTGTTTTTTTTAGTCTCTTTAACTCATAATATATAAAAAACACAATATTATGGATGATTTGGGTCGCGAAAGACTACGTGTTAAACAAACACAGGTATATATTTACACATCCCATCAGACACACATTTACCAATACACAACCCCCCCCCCCATAGCCTTAATAACTTTTTGGGACAAGTGCGGTTAGCGAGCACCTAAACAACTATTTTTTTTTATCTCAACAGGTGAGGCCCACTCAGCTATACAGCTCTTTTGCAGAAGCGACCTGGCCACGAATGATAGCTCAACGAAGTGGCTTATCATCGTGTGGAAATGTAACTTGCTGACCCGCCCATGCCGGACAATTGTGAAAAAGAGCTTCATAACTCATCAGATTCCTCCTGCAGTTTAAATAAAGATTCTGATTCACTATAGCGGCCAAATACTCTAAACCTATGAAGACACATACGCAGAGACATGCAAACTATCTTTCTTTTTTATTTTCTTTCTTCTTCTTACCTATAAAAGGCATTTTTGTCTGTCTGTCCCTCTGTGTACGCGCGCTTGCGAGGGATTTGACGCTCTGACGGTGGGGTTTACATAGAAAAACATTTGCCGGGCGGCACACCCCAAGCCCCGCGGTGCGAATAGGCTATTCTGTTTTCCCATCCGTCACCTTTAAAGTAGTAAAATTAACGATTTAGTTCGATTTATCTTTATTAATTTATTTAACTTTTGTCGCTCGAAGCTGCTGGTGGTTGCCCCTGGCAATGCATGCGCGTCATCGGTTGAGGGTGGGGGGGATTTGTCCTCAACGCTGAGTTAAATTCATCAAAGTGTCACGTCCTCTCGCCACCCCCACCCCAATGTGTGGACTTACTACTATAGCGTCGGTAGATACTAAAATTATAGCGCTTAGACAGTACTATTTTAGCGCGGGGGGTAGCGACCCAGCCCCACCCTCGCCTGGCTGGGCAATCTAGGCGAGGCCGGGGGCTCTGCACGGGACCAGGCCTCACCACGGCACTCTGTCATGTGAGTACTTTGTGCTATAGAGTCGATATATGCTGCTCCTAGTGGGAAGTACCCGACGTTGCCCAGGGGAAAATATATATTTTAAAACTTCTGAAAATTGAAAAACATAACATATACAAATGAAAATAAAACTTTGATCATTACCTCATTAATTAAAAATCTAATAAAACCCAATGCGCCGTGGAAAAAAACAACTTTCGCTTGCGCGCCAAGATTCGAATCTTTAAATCGTGCAAAGTAATCGAAGGTTGTAGATTTCTTTAGAATCAGCCTATTCCCGTTTAATCGATACCACAAACGCTCACAAGATATCGATTCTCGCCAGTCCTGTATGCGGGTTGACGCCACACACTTCATGGTAATTTAACCACCCCCCCCCCCCAAAATACAAAAGTCTATTTTTATATTTTTTACGTTGTGTACAGTCCGGAAGCTACCCACATGCCAAATTTAAAGTTTGTTGCATGTCGGGAAGTATGCTAAACATTTCCAACAGACACACAGATTCATAAATGTCCTTTTTTATATATCCATTATTGCGCCCCCCCCAAAAAAAAATATATAAAAGTCTATTTTTATACTCTTTGCATTGTGTACAGCCTGTAAACTACCCACATGCCAAATTTCAAGTTTGTTGCTTGTCAGGAAGTATGCTAAACATTTCGAACAGGCACACATTGGTTAAAAAATTACCTCTTTTCTCGCACCCAAACTGTATTCACAGATGGTTGGAGGTCAAACAGTGTTAAGATAACAAAAGGGGTTCCACAGGGTTCCATCCTCGGCCCCCTCTTGTTCTCTCTTTATGTCAATGACTTGGGCACTGAACTGGATCATTCCAGGGTAAATCTTTTTTCAGATGACACAATACTGATTACTGCTGGCCGCTCTCAGGATGACGTGATTGCTAAGCTCCAGGGTGATTTCAACAAACTACAACATCAGCTAGTTTCTCTTAAACTAGTCTTGAATACCTCCAAAACCAAGGTGCTATGCTTCTCTCCGGGACTAAAGCAGGAAGTTATTTTTCCCCAATTACATTCCTTGAATAATTATCAAATAGAGCAAGTCAAGATCTATAAGTATCTTGGGGTCATCCTGGATTCAAAACTTAGTTTTGACGATCACATTGATTATATTGGTAAAAATAAAATTTGGTTTTCTGTATCGACACAAGCACTGCTTCCCCCCAATGTTCCGTTTGGAATTGATAAAACCTACCATACTGCCTCTACTTGACTACTGTGACATCGTGTATAAATCAGCCCCAAGTACTGTACTGAAGAAGCTTGATTCCATCTATCACTCGGCCTTAAGATTTGCATTGAACTGCCCATATAGGACTCACCACTGTGATCTCTACATTGGGTCAAACTTAACATATCTTAATGTTCGACGGCTTGTGCACCAGATCTTATTTATTCACGATGTACTTACAAAAAATTCCGCAGACTACCTACTGGATCTCCTCTCTGTTTCAAAGAACAAATTTGACCTCAGGTCTTCGCTCATTTACCAGCTTCACATTCCCTATTGCCGTACAAAAACTGGAGGAAGGGCCTTTGCTATTGATGTCCCCAGGGTCTGGAATGCTATTGCCAATAAACTGCAACTTGAATCACTACCTATGAGATCTTCACTCAAAACTGCTCTAGAGGAGTTGTACAACCCTAGCTGCCACTGCTATTCAGTGGCCTAAAATATGGCTCTAGATTTTGGTGTTATAATTTATTTATGTAGTTTATTGTAAAAAATTCGGTCACAGTCCCTATGATCACTGTTACATTGGATTTATGGCTTTTATTTTGGTGATTTCGAAAAGTTTTTTTTGTTTTGGCCATGTTTTTGTTTATTGTGGTACGGAGTTAGACATATGGCCTTAATCCTAGTTGTCTTGTGGTTGTTGTTGTTTGACTTGCTTCCCACTGGGATTTTTGCACACAGCGTTGGTGTACGGTGCTATTTCAGGAATATTTTGATATTTTTTCCTATATTTTCTGTTTGCACAGTCACATAATCACTTTAAGATGTTTTCTTGTTCATGTTTTTGTTTGTTGCGGTTGCACCCGATTCAAGAGCCGAATGGCTCACAGGGCTATACCAAATAAATGAACTATGAACTAACATTCACTAATTTCCCTTTTATATATAAGATACTAGTTGCACTACCCGGCTTTGCCCGGGACCTGGATCAACCGGCCGCCTTTGTCTCCCCAGTGGCGATGTTCACACACCACACCAGTTACTAGTTTCAGGCTGAGTCAACCTAAGGGAGGCCCAGGACCAGTTCAAATAATCGTCACCGGTGGTGGTGGTGGCTGTGAGCGGGAATCGAACTCGGGTCGCCGGGTTCGTAGCGACAGCGCGCGAATCGCTACGCAGTCGCTGCCCCCCCCCCCCCCCCCCCACACACACAGGATAAAGATCCCCCATGTAGCCTGTGAGACTGTAGGGGGCAAGTGCTGTTAGCAAGCACCTATGAAGGCCGGCACTGCACACAAGGGGGTGGGTGGCCAGCACCACGCCCGGCCGCCTTTGTCCCTCCAGTGGCGATGTTCACACACCACAGCAGCTACTTGGTTGAGGCTGAGACGACCTAGGGGAGGCCCAGGACCAGTTAAAATAATCGTCACAGGTGGTGGCCGTGAGCGGGAATCGAACTCGGGTCTCTGGGTTCGTTGAGCAGCGCGCTAACCACTACACTACAATGCGTTACGCTTCCACATGAGCGGGTCACATGACAGATTTCACGTCACAGCTCACTTGCCGTGCAAAAAATATAAGAATTATTGAGCTCCCCCCCAAAATAGTGTATTTTTATAATTTCTGAATGGTGTACAGTCTGGAAAGTACCCACAATTTCAAGTTTGTTGCATTTCAGGAAGTACGCTAAATATTTTGAACAGACACAATCATAACTTTGCCTTTCATATATATATGGAGAGTCAGAATGTACTACTGTACATAGCAGATACCACCACAGTCAGTATGTACTGCTGTAATCTTACAGGTACCACCACAGTCGGTATGCACTGCTATAATGAAACCAGGTACCACCACAGTGTGCACTGCTGTAATCATAGCAGGTCCACCACACTCAGTATGCACTGCTGTTATCATAGGTACCACCACAGTCGGTATGCACTGCTGTAGTGAAAGCAGGTACCACCACAGTCGGTCTGCACTGTTGTAGTGAAAGCAGGTACCACCGCACTCGGTATGCACTCGTGTAGTGAAAAAGGGTACCACCACAGCATGCAATGCTGTAATCATAGGTACCACTACAGTCGGTATGCACTGTTGTAGTGAAAGCAGGTACCACCGCAGTCGGTATGCAAGGCTGTATTGAAAGCAGGTACTACCACAGTATGCACTGCTGTAATCATAGCAGGTTCCACCACAGTCAGTATGCACTGCGGTTATCATAGCAGGTACCACCACAGTCAGTATGCACTGCTGTAGTGAAAGCAGGTACCACCATAGTCAGTATGCACTGCTGTAGCGAAAGCAGGTACCATCACAGTCGGTATGCACTACTGTGGTGAAAGCAGGTACCACCACAGTCGATATGCGCTGCTGTAGTGAAAGCAGGTACCACCACAGTCGGTATGCACTTCTGTAGTGATAGCAGGAACCATGACAGTCGGTATGCACTGCTGTAGTTAAAGCAGTTCCCACCACAGTCAATATACACTGCTGTTATCATAGCAGGTACCACCACAGTGAGCATGCACTGCTGTAATCATAGCAGGTACCACCACAGTCAGTATGCTCTACTATTCTGAAAGCAGGTACTACCACAGTCAGTATGCACTGCTGTAGTGAAAGCAGGTTGCACCACAGTCAGTATGCACTGCTGTAGTGATAGCAGGTGCACCACAGTCAGTATGCACTGCTGTAGTTAAAACAGGTCCCACCACAGTCAGTGTGCACTACTGTAGTCATTGCAGGATACGACCACAGTAAGTATACACTGCTGTTATCATAGCAGGTACCACCACAGTCAGTATGCACTGCTGTAATCATAGTAGGTAACACCATAGTCAGTATGCACTGATGTAGTGAAAACACGTCCACCACAGTCGGTATGCACTGCTGTAGTGAAAGCAGGTACCACCGCAGTCGGTATGCACTCGTGTAGTGAAAAAGGGTACCACCACAGCATGCACTGCTGTAATCATAGGTACCACCACAGTTGGTATGCACTGTTATAGTGAAAACAGTTACCACCGCAGTCGGTATGCAAGGCTGTAGTGAAAGCAGGTACTACCACAGTATGCACTGCTGTAATCATAGCAGGTTCCACCACAGTCAGTATGCACTGTTGTTATCATAGCAGGTACCACCACAGTCAGTATGCACTGCTGTAGTGAAAGCAGGTACGACCATAGTCAGTATGCACTACTGTGGTGAAAGCCGGTACCACCACAGTCAGTATGCACTGCTGTAGTGAAAGCAGGTACCACCATAATCAGATATGCACTACTGTGGTGAAAGCAGGTACCACCACAGTCGGTATGCACTGCTGTGGTGAAAGCAGGGACCACCGCAGTCGGTATGCGCTGCTGTAGTGAAAGCAGGTACCACCACAGTCGGTATGCACTTCTGTAGCGATACCAGGTGCCACCACAGTCAGTATGCACTCCTGTAGTGATAGCAGGAACCATGACAGTCGGTATGCACTGCTGTAGTTAAAGCAGGTCCCACCACAGTCAATTTACACTGCTGTTATCATCGCAGGTACCACCACAGTCAGTATGCACTGCTGTAATCATAGCAGGTACCACCACAGTCAATATGCTCTACTATTCTGAAATCAGGTACCACCACGGTATGTACTGCTGCAGTGAAAGCAGGTACCACCACAGTCGGTATGCACTGCTGTAGTGAAAGCAGGTTGCACCACAGTTGGTATGCACTGCTGTAGTGATAGCAGATGCACCACAGTCAGTATGCACTGCTGTAGTTAAAACAGGTCCCACCACAGTCAGTGTGCACTACTATAGAGATTGCAGGATACCACCACAGTAAGTATACACTGCTGTTATCATAGCAGGTACCACCACAGTAAGTATGCACTGCTGTAATCATAGCAGGTAACACCACAGACGGTATGCACTGCTTTGGTGAAAGCAGGTACCACCACAGTCGGTATGCACTGCTGTGGTATAAGCAGGTACCACCACAGTCAGTATGCACTGCTGTGGTGATAGCAAGTACTACCACAGTCGGTATGCACTGCATGTAATTGAAATCAGGTTCCACCACAGTCGGTATGTACTGCTGTAGCGAAACCATGGACCACCATAGTCAGTATGGACTGCTGTAGTGAAAGCAGGTACCACAACAGTCTGCACTGCTGTAATCATAGCAGGTAGCACCACTGTCACTTTGCACTGCTGCTATCATAGCAGCTACCACCACAATCAGTAAGCACTGCTGTAGTGAAAGCAGGTATCACCCCAGTCGGTATGCACTTCTGTAGCGAAAGCAGGTACCATCACAGCCAGTATGCACTGCTGTGGTGAAAGCAGGTTGCACAACAGTCGGTATGCACTGCTGTAGTGAAAGCAGGTTGCACAACAGTCGGTATGCACTGCTGAAGTTATAGCAGGTGCCACCACAGTCAGTATGCAATGCTGTAGTGATAGCAGGAACCATCACAGTCAGTATACACTGCTGTTATCATAGCAGTTAACACGACAGTCAGTATGTATTGCTGCAATCATAGCAGGCACCCCCACAGTCAGTATGTTCTACTTTTCTGAAAGCAGGTACCACCACAGTAAGCACTGCTGTAGTGAAAGCAGGTACCATCACAGTCGGTATGCACTGCTGTAGTGAAAGCAGGTTGCACCACAGTCGATATGCACTGCTGTAGTGATGGCAGGTGCCACCACAGTCAGTATGCACTGCTGTAGTGAGAGCGGTTTGCACCACAGTCGGTATGCATTGCTCTATTGATAGGAGGTGCCACCACAGGCAGTGTGCACTGATGTAGTGATTACAGGTCCACCACAGTCGGTATGCACTGCTGTGGTATAAGCAGGTACCACCACAGTCAGTATGCACTGCTGTAGTGATAGCAAGTACTACCACAGTCGGTATGCACTGCATGTAATTGAAATCAGGTTCCACCACAGTCGGTATGTACTGCTGTAGCGAAACCATGGACCACCATAGTCAGTATCGACTGCTGTAGTGAAAGCAGGTACCACAACAGTCTGCACTGCTGTAATCATAGCAGGTAGCACCACTTTCACTTTGCACTGCTGCTATCATAGCAGCTACCACCACAATCAGTAAGCACTGCTGTAGTGAAAGCAGGTATCACCCCAGTCGGTATGCACTTCTGTAGCGAAAGCAGGTACCATCACAGTCAGTATGCACTGCTGTGGTGAAAGCAGGTTGCACAACAGTCGGTATGCACTGCTGTAGTGAAAGCAGGTTGCACAACAGTCGGTATGCACTGCTGAAGTGATAGCAGGTGCCACCACAGTCAGTATGCAATGCTGTAGTGATAGCAGGAACCATCACAGTCAGTATACACTGCTGTTATCATAGCAGGTAACACGACAGTCAGTATGTATTGCTGCAATCATAGCAGGCACCTCCACAGTCAGTATATTCTACTGTTCTGAAAGCAGGTACCACCACAGTAAGCACTGCTGTAGTGAAAGCAGGTTGCACCACATTCGATATGCACTGCTGTAGTGATGGCAGGTGCCACCACAGTCAGTATGCACTGCTGCAGTGAAAGCGGTTTGCACCACAGTCGGTATGCACTGCTCTATTGATAGGAGGTGCCACCACAGTCAGTGTGCACTGCTGTAGTGAAAACAGGTACCACAACAGTCAGTATGCACTGCTGTTATCATAGGTACCACCACAGTATCCACTGCTGTAATGTTAGCAGGTACCACCGCAGTCGGTATGCACTGCTGCTATCATACGTGCCACAACAGTCAGTATGCACTGCTGTAGTGATTGCAGGTACCACCACAGTCAGTATGCACTGCTGTAGTGAAAGCAGATGCCACCACAGTCAGTATGCACTGCTGAAATGAAAGCAGGCACCACCACAGTCACTACGCACTGCTGTAATCATAGCAGGTACCATCAAAGTCAGTATGCACAGCTGTTATCATAGGTAACACCACAGTCAGTATGCACTGCTGCAGAGATAGCAGGTACCACCACAGTCGGTATGCACTGCTGTAGTGAAAGCAGGTATCACCACAGTCGGTATGCACTGCTGTAGCGAAAGCAGGTACCATCACATTCAGTATGCACTGCTGTGGTAAAAGCAGGTACCACTACAGTCAGTATGCACTGCTGCAGTGAATGCAGGGACCACCACAGTCGGTAGGCACTGCTGTAGTGAAAGCAGGTACCACCACAGTTGGTATGCACTGCTGTAGTGATAGCAGGTGCCACCACAGTCAGTATGCACTGCTGTAGTTAAAACAGGTCCCACCACATTTAGTGTGCACTGAAGTAGTAATTGCAGGATACCACGACAGTAAGTATACACTGCTGTTATCATAACCGGTACCACCACAGTCAGTTTGCTCTGCTGTAATCATAGCAGGTACCACCACAGTTAGAATGCACTGCTGTAATCATAGCAGGTACCACCACAGTCAGTATGCACTGATGTAGTGATGACAGGTCCACCACAGTCAGTATGCACTGCTGTGGTATAAGCAGGTACCACCACAGTTGGTATGCACTGCTGTGGTGATAGCAAGTACTACCACAGTCGGTATGCACTGCATGTAATTGAAATCAGGTTCCACCACAGTCGGTGTGTACTGCTGTAGCGAAAGCATGGACCACCATAGTCAGTTTGGACTGCTGGAGTGAAAGCAGGTACCACAACAGTCTGCACTGCTGTAATAATAGCAGGTACCACCACTGTCACTTTGCACTGCTGCTATCATAGCAGGTACCACCACAATCAGTAAGCACTGCTGTAGTGAAAGCAGGTATCACCCCAGTCGGTATGCACTGCTGTAGCGAAAGCAGGTACCATCACAGTCAGTATACACTGCTGTGGTGAATGCAGGTTGCACAACAGTCGGTATGCACTGCTGTTGTGACAGCAGGTTGCACAACAGTTCGTATGCACTGCTGAAGTGATAGCACGTGCCACCACAGTCAGTATGCAATGCTGTAGTGATAGCAGGAAACATTACAGTCAGTATACACTGCTGTTATCATAGCAGGTAACACGACAGTCAGTATGTATTGCTGCAATCATGGCAGGCACCCCCACAGTCAGTATGTTCTACTGTTCTGAAAGCAGGTACCACCACAGTAAGCACTGCTGTAGTGAAAGCAGGTACCACCACAGTCGGTATGCACTGCTGTAGTGAAAGCAGGTTGCACGACAGTCGATATGCACTGCTGTAGTGATGGCAGGTGCCACCACAGTCAGTATGCACTGCTGTAGTGAAAGCGGTTTGCACCACGGTCGGTATGCACTGCTCTATTGATAGGAGGTGCCACCACAGTCAGTGTGCACTGCTGTAGTGAAAACAGCTACCACCAGAGTCAGTATGCACTGCTGTAATCATAGGTACCACCACAGTATGCACTGCTGTAATCTTAGCAGGTACCACCGCAGTCGGTATGCACTGCTGTTATCATACGTGCCACAACAGTCGGTATGCACTGCTGTAGTGATTGCAGGTACCACCACAGTCAGTATGCACTGCTGTAGTGAAAGCAGGTGCCACCACAGTCAGTATGCACTGCTGTAATGAAAGCAGGCACCACCACAGTCACTATGCACTGCTGTAATCATAGAAGGTACCATCACAGTCAGTATGCACAGCTGTTATCATAGGTACCACCACAGTCAGTATGCACTGCTGCAGAGATAGCAGGTACCACCACAGTCGGTATGCACTGCTGTAGCAATATCAGGATACCACCAGAGTCAGTATGCACTGCTGCAGTGATAGCAGGTTCCACCACAGTATGCACTGCTATAGTGAAATCAAGTACCGCCACAGTCACTATGCACTGCTGTAATCATAGCAGGTACCACCACAGTCAGTATGCACTGCTGTAATCATAGCAGGCACCACCACAGTCGGTATGCACTGCTGTAGTAACAGATACTGTTATCGAGTTGGTAGATACTGCTATATAGAGTTAGTAGATACTACAACAGTCAGTATATACCACTTCGGTCAGTAAATACTACTATACAGTCAGTAGCTACTACTGGCTTAGTAGATACTACTGTACAGTCAGTAGATACAACTACAAAGTCAATAGATACTACTTACTTTGTTGTATGTAGGTATGTAGGGATATATACCTACGCGGGGGTAAAGATATTTTTCAATTTTCGGAAACCTTTTAGATCAACTATTTACCCCACACTTTATATTACTTTTTGGACTTTTGCAAGCCTCTTATAATTTTGTTGTTGGAGAAATGGACATCTGGGCCACCGGACTTTCACAATACCTTAGTATATGTGTATGTATATGTAAGGTTTTTAAGAGAAGTTTTGAAATATGTTTTTCGCCCGGGCAATGCCGGGTACTTGCCGCTAGTCTTCTTCTTTCTTCTTTCTTCGTATATATAAAAGTCTCCACGTGCGCATTTGCGAGGGATTTGGCTCTCGAACGGTGGGCTTTACATTGAAATTTTTTTGCCAGCCAGCACGCCCTAAGCCCCGCGGTGGGAATAGGCTATTACTTTTTCACATCTGTCACCTTTTAATTAGTTAAATTAGCGTGTTTTTGGATATCTTCATTAAATAATTTTGTTAGTTTCCATATTAATTATTTAATTCCCTTTGCCGCACATTGGGTCACAACGCAGCCAGCTGCACTTGCGTCAGAGCGCCCACGAGGTTACCCCCAGCAATCCACACACGCCATTGCCCAAGGTAAGTCGCACACTATTTGTTTTTATTATATGCATTTATATAAGACGTAAGTCCCACAAATTAGTCTTATAAGCATTTATATCATTACACTTTGCACTGCTCACATGGGTTGCCCCTAGCAAAGCACACACGATCGACACACATTTTAATTCGCCTTACACATGCAGCAAAAACACACCAAACATGTTAATTCTTCACAGTCCGATGTTCTCTTCTCCCCACCCCACCCCAATGATACCCCAATGCGTCCTGAAACTACTATGGAGCCCTACATATGTACCATTATTATAGCGCTTACATCCCATTATTCTTGCATAGCCGGGGGGACTGGCCCAGCCTGCCAAGGTGACACCTCGGCGGGCTGAGAAATCTAGGCTAGCCTGGGGGCTCTGCACGAGACTAGGCCTCACCACGCCACTCTGTCTGCTTACTACATTGTGCCATAGATTCCAATATACTGCTGTACAGTCAGCATGTACTACTGTAGTGCTAGCAGGTACCACCACAGTCACTATGCACTGCTGTCATCATAGCGTGTACCACCACTGTCACTTGCCCTGCTTTAATCACTGTTAAATATGCTGGGTATGAAAATTTTTATGCAGATAATTAAAATTAAATGAAATTTGTAAAAATGCGTAATTACCCGAAATTATGTTAATTAATGTAATTATGCGCATAAAATATGCTACTTAGAGAGATAATCGTATTATTTTATGCGAATGTATGCGATTATGCTTATGTGGGCAGTTATGATCATTAGGCTCAGTTTCGTTGCCCAGGGTCGTATCATCCATCGGGATAAGACAATAAATTGTATGACGTTATGCAGGTATGCTGTAAGTATGCTAGATTAAGCTCGGCTTCGTTGTCTAGGTTTGTATTATCAATCGGTATAATACAATTATTCTCGCTTTAACATTTACTGATTATGTATTAGTGTGTTTATGTCAGGTCTCCAATTAAAATCTGACCGCAAGATACAGTTCTTATAACTAAGATTATTATGCATGAACTTAGGAAGGCACCACGCAGACACTTCTTGTGTTAAGCAATTTTAATTTCTAAACAAAACCTTAACACTCTAATATGCGAACGCTTATGCTTGGAATTGTCAACACAGTACTCCTGGAGATGTTCCCCTCATTGATCCATACATTTAACCTTCAATGATCACGTTTGTTAACTGAGTAACAGAACAATCGAATATTCCTCAGAGTACGCGCACATACACGGCGATAGGAACAAAAAGTCCTGCAACGACATTCATACGAAGGTATTAAAGAAACATGTCCTGAAGGCAAGAGTAGTTATAAATTAATTCACTGGGAAGATTATGCAATTAATGAAAGCGACATCACGATTGATTAAAAAAAATTGGCAAAATCATTCTTAATCTCAAAAATGGAAAAAGGCCTATATATATACACCACAGTATGCACTGCTGTAATCATAGCAGGTGCCAGCACATTCAGTGTGCACTGCTGTTGTTAAACCATGCACCACCACAGTATGCACTGCTGTATTAATAGCAGGTACCACCACATTTAGTATGCACTGCTGTAGTGAAAGCACATACCATAAAGTCAGTTTGCACTGCTCTGCTGATACCAGGTACCACCACTGTCAGTATGCACTGCCTTTGTCATAGCAGGTTACACCACAATCACTAGGCACTGCTGTAGTGATACAAGGAACCACCACAGTCGGTTTTCACTGCTGTAGTGAAAGCAAGTACCACCACAGTCGGTATGCACTGCTGTAGTGATAGTGCATACCGTCGATGTGTGTATGTTAGTCAATGTGTGTGCGTGCTGTACGTGTGTAGACTACTATTTTTAAATTAAGTTACTTATTTTCAGAATGATAATGTCTGCGTCTAAGTCCATGTGTGCGTGATGGGTCGATGTTCGTCTCTGCGGCGATGTGTGTGTGTAACTCGATGTGTCTGTGTGTGTGAGTCAATGTGTGTGTGTGTGTGAGTCCATGTGTCTGTGTGTCAGTGTCGATGTGTTTGTGCGTGTGAGTCGATGTCTATGTGTGTGTGTCAGTGCATGTGTGTGTGGCTCTATGTGCATGTGTGAGTCCATGTATGTTCGTGTGGGAGTCTGTGTCAGTCGATGTGTGTACGGCAATGTGTGTATGTGTAAGTTCATATGTGTGTGTGTGAGTCTATGTATGTGTACGTGAGTCGATGTGTGTCTGTAAGTCGATGTATGTGCGTGGGTCCATGTGTGTGTGTAAGTCCCTGTGTGTGTGTATTAGTCGAAATGTGTGTCTTTGTAAGTCCATATGTGTGTGTGTACGTCAATGTGTGTGTGAGTCTATGTACCATCGGACACTCCACCCCCAGAACTCCCAATTGGTGATGGGACAGTTGTGGAGAGAGTGGAGAGTATCCCATACCTTGCCAGTGTGCTAATGACCAGCTCCGTTTTAACAGCAGAGGTCTTACTCCGAATCAGTCGAGCGGCATTATCTTTTCATCGGTTGCGTAACGCTGTGTAGAAGCTACCTGCTCTATCACTCTGCACGAAGCTTCAGGTCTTCTCGGCCACGGTCATTCCCTCCCTTCTCTACGCTTGCGAAACTTGGACCCCCCTAATGGAACATCTTCGCCGGTTAGAAAAAATTCGGTTTTCCTGCCTACGGTCCATCCTGGGTTTAACCAAGCTAGATTGTGTGAGGGGCTCACAAATCCTTGAAAGATGTGGACAAAGTCCCATCGGTGAGCTCCTCCGGTAGGCAAGGCTGCGTTGGCTTGGTCATATAGCCCGCATGCCCAGCCACCACATGCCTAAACAGCTTTTATTCAGCCGGATCGAGGAGGCTAAACGGGCGCGTCAGCAACAACGGAGGGCGGAGGAGCGACGCTCACGACAAAGAGCGGAGCGCCGGGTGGCTAAAGCACAGCAAGTTGCCACATTAGGGGGCACACGTGGTGCATCAGCTAGTCGTCTCTGTCAGTCGACCTGTGGCATCTGGGTCTGCCTCGTGACCTCCTGCCAGCGGGCGTTCGACACTTCACGTGGCCTCAAGGTGCAGATAGCCTGGCACAAGCGTTGTGGTGACGTCACCGCCACATAGTGGCGAATGGCGGTGGTTGTTGTTGAGTCTATGTATTTCTAGATTTGAAGTTTTCGTGACTGCAGGGATTCATACTCTTTGTTTTTTTTTTATATACAGCAATTTTGCTGTGACGGTTCCACCTGAAGACGGAAGCTTGTGTTGCCTCCGAAACGTCATGATTTAATTTAGTTGTTTTTTCATTTAATTTTTTACCTACGTGACTTTATCGAAAAAAAAACAAAGAGTATGAATCTATGTATGTATGTGTGAGTCAATATGTGTGTAAGTCTATGTGTATGTGTGCTAGTCGATTTGTGTGGGTATCTACATGTGTGTGTCTAAAGTCGATGGGTTTCTATGTGTGTGGGTCGATGTCTGTGTGCAAGTCCATGGGTGTGTCTGCCTTTTTCGCCCGGGCAACGCCGGGTACTTACCGCTAGTACCTAATAAATGAACTGAACAACGGATAGGCTCAGCGTCAGAACGCAGTCGTTGCGTCGCATGAATTTAATTACGACTCCGTAGAACTCCAGTTTTCCATTGACGTAGTGGAGGATGAACCTCGCGTATCCCGTCTGTACTCGAAACCAAACAGCACCGGAAACACACAACAACAACCGCCATTCTCCACTAAGTGGTGGCGACATCACCGCGGTGCTTGTGCCAGGTTACGTGCACGTTGAGGCCACGTGAAGTGTCGAACGCCCGCTGGCAGGAGGTCACCGGGCAGACCCAGGTACCATGGGTTGACTCACTGAGATGACTGGCCGATGCACCCCCTGCTGTGCCAACATGCTGTGTTATATCCACCCGGCGCTTTGCTCGTTGTTGGTGAAACAGACGCCTCCTAGGACGGCCCCAACTCGGTTTACCTGCGCGTATTGTACTCACATTTCGGAGACGAATATTTAACACAAGCGCTTGGGGTGGAGGGGGTGGGGGGAGTCATCAGTGAAAGAGAACGTGAAATAATTATTCAGAATCGGAATCTTTATTTCGACTGGAGGAGTCCGAAGAGCTATGAAGCTCTTTTCACAGATGTCCAGTATGGGGCACGGGGTCAGCGAGTAACAAGGACAAAAAATCTAACAAACCAATAATATATACGAGTGCAACATAGAGAAACAGGTAAGCAAGTCACAAAATATGAATTAACACATTATGTAAGCTTGGGCAAGGCAGCAAAAACAAGAAAACAGTGCCAGACCACAGCAAGATCACACGCAGTATTATTTAATTTGGGTCTTTCGGTGAAGTCACGTAGATAGGTTCAAAGAGAATAATGGACCTATCTACGTGACTTTACCGAAAGACCCAAAGAATATGAATTCCTTGAGTCACGAAAGCTTTAAGTCAAGATTTACGCAGTTGTAGTCTCTCCATAAAATTGCAAATTAACATTGAGCTATCGATATTTTGTTGTTTCCCTTCAACGTGACTTTACCGAAAGAACTAAGAATATGAATTACTGCAGTCACGAAAGCTTTAAATCAAAATTTAAGATTTACGATGTTAAGGGAGGAAAGGGGTTTTTTTCCTGAAACGTTGGTGCTGCAACGGCAAATTCTTCGGCACCGATTACAATTCTTGCTCGGGGGGGGGGGGGGTATTTAAAAGTCTATTAGATGGACGCCTTACGCCTTCGGTTTCATGGGCGTGGCAATGGCGATAATGAATGAGCTAAGCGGAGCGCAGATTTGCAGAAACGGATTTCATGGATGAACAGGGCCCGCTGTAGGTGTCTTCTTGCGTCAAGTGATGCGAGATTTTGATTTCAAGTCGAGGTCACAGCGCTTACGTCAATCTCATCAACCGTGGGCCCTCACGCCAGGTCTCCGTACAAGCAACAGTCGCACAGCATGTGTCATATCATGTCACGGGGGTCCTCACCTTTTGCCATTGATCCTCTATTGAAATGTAGACATGGTGGGGGTAGTGGTGGTGTAGCGGTTAGTGCGCTGACGATTATCTGAACCGGTGCTGGGCCTCCCCTAGGTCAACTCAGCCTCAAATGAGTAACTGGTGCAGTGCGTGAAAACATCGCCACTAGGGAGATAAAGGCGACCGGGCGTGGTGCTGGCCACCCACCCCCTCGTGTGCCATTCCGGAAATCATAGGTGCTCGCTAACATCGCTTGCCCCAACAGTCAGTTACAGGCTATACGGGGAATCCTTGTCTTTGTTGGTGGGTGTGTTGGACGCCTGTTCATGGGGATGTTGGTGCGGGTGTTGGTGGGGGTGTTGATGGGGGTGTTGGTGAGGGTGGTGGTGGTGTTGGGAGTGTTGGGGGTGTTGGTGGTGGTGGTGTTGCTGGTGGTGTTGGTGGTGGTATTGGTGGGGATGTTGGTGGGGGTGTTGTTGTGGGTGTTGGGTGTTGATGGTGGGTGTTGGTGGTGGTGGGAGTGTTGGTGGGGGTATTGGTGGGGGTGTTGGTGGGGGTGTTGGTGTGGGTGTTGGTGGGGATGGTGGTGGTGGTATTGGGCGTCCGTTTCCAAAATAATTGCTCAAAGCCATCTCGCATGTGTGTGAGACAGCGTCTCCTGCTCTTATATAAACTGAACTTATAAAGCACCTTGAGCAAGGAGCTTAGCAAAGAATTGACAATGGCACAACAACGCGTGTGTGAATGTAATGGTGGAGATGAGGTGAATTAAATAGATGAGAGAGGAAGCAATGGGGGCGAACCTTTGATGATGCGTGAATTCGGTGAAGGCGAAATTGATGACACTAAATGACGAGGAATGGAATGAATGAATGAATGGGGAATGAGTGATAGCCATATAATGAGAATATGAAGAGGAAACAGTAACGTTGGTGGTGGTCATGCGGGGGGTGGGGAGGGGAGATTAAGGGGGGGGGGGGGGTCGTGTGGTGAGCGGGAGAACAATACAGTAAGTGAGTTTAGAATGAGAAGCGGAAACGAGCGAGCGAAGGTGACTGCTTGATGTGGAGTGGGAAGTTTGTTGCCTCTCTCCAAGGTACCCGCATCTCACTCATACCTGCCAGTATCTGTAACAGTCATACAGAATGGACGGACAGGCAAACTAAACGGGGGAGGGGGTGGCAGGACGCCGTCACGCCTAGAAGAGATAACGATGCACGATGGTCGGGACCCTTCACCTACCTTTAAGCGCCCTCTCGAAATATTTGTTTTTTTTTCTTTTACTTTTAACTGACCGGATTTCTGAGCTGTTCATCCGCGCCTCAGGGTCGCCGCCTTCGGGCAAGTGAGCATTGTTCGCGTTGCCAATGAGCATTATTATTTATGGTAAAGGAGCGGCAGCCAAGGAATGTGACGCTTCCGAGGGACACGTCCACTGAAGGGAGATGGAGCCATGGATTCAGATTGCTTTCAGGCGCTATCTAGATGATTACATCGCAGGGATATCGAGAGGTGGCGGGGTGGCTTAGGGAGGCCAATCATCCAGCAGTGGATTGACCAAGGCTGATGACAATTCAAGTCAACTAATGCTTAAGTACGGTATAATCTGGGGGTAATGAGACACTATTGTGGACACCATGTAGGTTATATACGTCTCAGTTAAGGATCTACTATAATCTAATTTTAACATCGGCAAAGCCACAGCTGCGATCCGTGCGAGATTGTGCTGTGAATGCGTTGGTGCTGTGGACCGACCGCCTTGCATTATTGAACAATCTCCCCGTGCGGAGATTGTTTACCGGGCGATATGTTGCGCACCTTGTGCGACCTCGAACGACCGACTCCTCTGGGATTCATCTGCTTAAAGCATTTCACCATCTCTCTCCTTAGCTTCTTGTTCCTGACGAAGTAAATGCTGACGTTTGCGATGGGGATGATGAAGGTAACCAGCTGAACACCGCAGCGCAGGTTTTTGATCTGCGAGTGTTGATAGTCCTTGATCAGACGTGGCACCATGGTCGATACGAAACACGCGACGAAAAACATCGCGAGCATCAGGAAGTGGGTGAGCAGCGTGTGCACGGCCTTTCTCTTGAACTCGCTCTGCCCTGTCCGCTTGCACGCACAAATGATTCTCAAATACGTGTAGGCGATAACACACATCGGTAAAGCGATGCACACAACCAATGCGCTCGATCCGAATATGTCCAGAACCTTCGTATCGCTGACGGACAGGCGAACGTATCCCGAAAAATCGCATAAAATGCTCTGTATCTCCCTATCGGTGGCTCGCAGTTCCAACCGAGAGACGAGGAGGGTTTGCGGTACGAGGATGGCCACTGTGATGAACCAAGTCGTCACCACGGCGAGCAATGCCCGTTTGCCCGTCACAACGGCGTGGTAGCGCAGCGGGTGACAGATGGCCACGTAGCGGTCCAAGGACATGGCGGCCAGCGTGAGGCTCTCCAAATCGACGAACACGTTGATCCAAAACATCTGCGCGATGCAGGACGCGTGCGAGATCCGCGGGTCGCCCGTCAGGAAGACGTGCAGCTGCTGGGGGAAACTGACCGCGCCGCCGACGACGTCGGCCGCCAACAGGTTGCACATGAGCACATACATGGGCACGTGCAGCTGCGTGCGTGCCGCCACGATCGCGAGCACCAGCAGATTCGCCACCACGGTGACGACGAGCAGCAGCAGGATCAGGCTGAACGCGAACATGCGCACGCCGTCGGAAGCCTCGAATGTTCCGAGCATTATGAACGAGTCGTCGAGCTCCATCGCCGTCTTCGAACGTGAAGCGCTATAAAAAAAAATGCGAAATAAAGAGAGTAGCACTCATTCTTTGGGTGATTTTTTTTTTCCTCCTCGGGTCAGGTCGCTTAACTAAAACTCCGTGTCGTAAACCTTCCACCACCTGGCACAGCCAGTTTGTCAAGTCGTCGCGTGATGAACAAACGTGCCAGTTAATTGCTGCTTCGACACGCATTCAACAACTGGGTACGACGTGCTGATGGTAGTTACTGCCAGCATCATAGGCCAGTTGACAGAAATCTGATGTTCTGCCTGATGACGCTGGTTGTAACCACCAGCGAGCGAATTGTCATACCCAGTTAACAGCATTTGTGTTCATTGTTGTAGAGCATTGCCTGCTCTTTGGTTATTTCGGTCATCAAGTCTGATGACGACCGCTTGTTGTGGCGATCGAAACGTCGTGATTCGTTTTATTTTATTTTATTTCCAACTACGTGGCTTAACCGAAATAGCCAAAAAGTATCGATTCCTGCAGTCACGAAAGCTTCAAATCAAGATCGATCAGTGCGTGTTCATCAATTGTAAAATACCATGGCACAATGGTTGTGAAGCACCCAAGAACAGGTACACCAACAGTGATGTGGTTTATTTGTTGAACATCTTATCTTGAAAGCATTTATATAGCGACTTAGCAAAGGCGCTTGACACAGGTACACCAACAGTGTTGTGGTTTATTTGTTGAACATCTTATCTTGAAAGCATTTATATAGCGACTTAGCAAAGGCGCTTGACACATAATTAACAATAGTACATGTGACTGTCATGGTGGAGGTGAGGTGAATGAAATAGGTAAGAGGAAACAATGGGGACACATCTGTGATGTGTGAAATCGGTGAGAGCGAAATTTATGACAGTAAACGATGATGATTGGATTGAATGAATGGGGAATGAGTGAAAGCCACACAATGAGAATATGAAGAGGGAAAAGTAACGGTGGCGGTCGTGAGTTGACCTCGGGAACAATAAGTGAGAGTTGAGTGCGGAGCAGAGAGAGAGAGACACAACTTTAGCGAGGAAAGTGGCGCATCGGAAATGCCAAGAGAAGAGCGAGTAGAGAGAAGAGGAGGATGGTCAACCGTGTCAAAAGCTGAGGACAGATCGCGGAGTATCGGAATGGAAGAGAGACCAGCACGAGCAGAGTTAGCCGGGTGATTCTGGACCGAAAGAAGAACCGTTTCGGTTGAATGAGAGGGACGAACCCCAGATTGGAATTGGGGTTAGAGAGAGAGTCAGAAGATACGTAGTGGTTAAGACGAGAGTGTACCAGGCATTCGAATGGTTTGGATGAATAGGGGAGAAGGGAAATGGGGCGGTAGTTGGCAGGAAAAGGGGAATCAAGAGAAGATTTATTGAGGAGTTGTACAATAATGACTGACATAGATGGCAGGAAAGACACCAGTGGAGAGGGGAGAATTGAATAGGGACACTGGGTAGGGGAGAATGTAATCTAGGGGAGAGGCAGTGTGTTGGGCCTTAGAGATGATATTAGAAAGTTCAGTTCAGTTCCTTTATTCCGTTAAACATTCCGGCTTACCATGAATTCTGGGTCTAAGCTGTTTTGACTGTGTACAATTAATACAATTGTATTTTCAGAACCCATTCTTCCCACATTTGCCTCTTCACGTTATAACCGATCTTATCTAGGGTTTTATGAAGCGCTTTCGTCAAAGCGCTTTACAAGAACTAAAACGGTGCGTTAGTTATTGCCTGATGGGGGGAAAAGGATGGGATTTGAGTGTTGGGGAGGGGAAGGGATGCCAAGTGAGGGTGATGATAGGGAAAGGGAGGGCTGGCAAGGTTAGGAGAGGGAAGGGAGAGGATGGTTTAGGGTTTCAAGGACGAGGACACCACGTAGTAGAGGGATAGGCTTTTCGAAAGTTGCCTTTTTGATGCGGAGTGGCAGTTTATTCTAAAGAAGGGGAGCCAAGTGGGAAAAGGAGCGGAAAGTGACTGAGCACAGAGAAGGGTGGGGAGGGGCGTAGTGAGGGATATATTAGATATTGTGAATGCAGGGGCCGAGATGGGAAATCATCAGAAATAAGAGAAGCGAGATGGGGCGGGGCGGAACCATGGAGGGATTTGTAATCTAGAAGTCCTCTCTTTGTTACGAACGAGCGGCTGCCCAGCTACCTGGGAGTGCATCACAGCAGGATTGGGCAGTGAGCTGTGTATTTATTTTTTAATCATTTACGTGGACAGATATATTTTTTACTAACATTCTCCACAACGATGGTTAATGATTATGACTATTATTATGCGCTACGTATTGTACAGTTTCGTGTCGAATTGGGACCCATTTCTTACACGAAGGGTATTTTTCCTAAAAAAAAAACATTGGGCATCTCACCAGCATTGATCCAAGCAAGCGTGACTGTTGATGAGGCACTGAATGTCTAAACCTGCCCGGCGTTTGCTGGAAATGAACCAATACTGCTGGTAATACGCACCCCTCAGAAGACCTTCGGCTTGATGTGATGTGTGAAATGCACGTTTTTTATTTATTTAAGTTTCGTCAATTAATATTTTGCCTTTTCCGCGTGGAGAAAAATCATGACAAACATGTCAAGAATATAGACAATGAACATGGAGTAATTTAAACACAGATTAATATAATTGGCACTAAGAAACCGACTCATATTACTTTCCAGTAAAATACTCACAGCGCACGTATTAAAAAAATAACGATACCCCTGTGAGCGTTGGGACTCCATCACACACGCGCAAGGCAGCGTTTTTTTCAAGTTTTTCAGCTCTGTCTAAGAATAGCCCTTCAGAAAAACCCTGTTCCACTGGAGATGCTTTGCTAGGGTCTCGAGTGCTCAGAGTAACAATGACATATACGTGCACACTGCTTGTTAAAATAGGCAATATGCTTCGTTTTTCACGTACATCTCACGATATCAGTGTGTTCCATTGCGTACACATTGTAGATCGTGAACGTAGCTCATATACTCTTCAGTTATTTCGGTAAAGTCACGTAGGTATAGCTTATATATGTATGTGTGTGTAAATAGTACGTGTTCGGTTGTTTGAATTTAACATGATCTGTAAATTATTTAGAAAATACCGTAAAAATAGGGACGCGCATGCAGGCTGCAGACTAAATAAACGTTTGTCAGCACACATTTACGTGTTTTACCTCGATTATCTCTTCAAGGAGCATAAACCATCACGAACAAAGACGGTCACCGCATCGCATGCATTCAGATGCGTCTCTTTGGCCGTCTGGAATGCTCTTCCTTCATATATTGGGAAACAATTGAAGCTATGCACGTTTAAATCAAGATTGAAAACTCATTTCTTTAGAACTGCTTTTTGTGTTTAGAACAGCGTTTTGTGTATTTTGTGTGGTTGGCAAGGTACGGTGCGAAAAAAATCAATATACAAACGTACGTTATTTACACCTGCTTTGTTTCTGTGTTGGTCATTTATAGTCTTACATATGTACGATACTGATACCTTGCATTGCAGGTGTAGACACTCTAATCTGAACGGGATCATACCTGGTTGCACGACGGTGATTGACATGTCGGAATCTTACCTTGCAACCTGATTTCTGCACAGCAATGTTCTCTGTTTTTAACCGGCTGCATATTTATACACCTTCTGAGCATCACGTGGTCAACTCATCCAGTGGCTAGCTGGGTCATGCAATTTCTAATTAACGCTCTTACGTCAAGAATTGTATTACTTAACTCCCTCGTGTGAAACGCGTCTTGATAACCATGCACAATTTAATTGGTTCCCCAATCTTCTGTGATTCCCCGGAGCTGGTGGGGGGGATGGGGTGTGTGGGGTAGTGGGGTGTGGACACTGCCATTGCGACTGGGCCACTGTGGAAGCCGAGCTCTGAATTCTAAGCACCTCGTCTGTCACTTTACTTTGCTGTAAGGTGGTACAGGTGCAGCCTTGCAATTGGGGCACCCATGGTGGCGAGATGTTACCTCCATCGCCTGGTATACAGGAGGTCGTGGCTTCGATCACGACCCTGCCGCCTGTCATGTCTCTCTCTCTTCCTGTGTTTGCGTGGATGTTGTTATCCGGGTCCTCCGCTTTTTCCCTCCGCATTTAAAAAACGTGCGTTTTGGTCATGTTGCTCTAAAGTTCCACACGATAAGCCACTTCGTTGAGCTATCATTTGTGGTCAGGTCGTTTCTGTAGAAGAGCTATACAGCTCAATGGGGCTTACACTGTAAAAATAAATTATAAATAGTTTTAGTATAAGAGCATTCGTAAAATTAAACAGCGAAGATAATGAGGAGCATAGATGAGAGAAACCCAGCTGCACGTGCAGGATATGCAGAGGTGGCTGCACCACAAGTCGGGAGTGGCGTCCCTGCTGCAGCACCCCACGTAGCACCCTTAATTATCCTCATGGCACACCTTCAATCTACGATCGATGAATTCAAATGAAGGGGGCTCACTCCGCCACTGCTCTGCTGTGTGCTTACAAGTACAGGTAAATGGTGCGGCCCTGGAATGTCTTGCTCACGCCACTACAGGTGGAATGCCTCTACTAAAGAGAACCGCTTTGGGTGGCATTCAGCCTTGCACTTCCACACTGCGCCTGACATCTTCGAAGAGGTGGATGGACCCACACTTTACCCGCCATATGCGCCCTGCCAACCCGCTGCGGTATGACCCGCTGGGGCCACTTCGTTATAATCTTCGGGGCTGAAATGGCGCCACCACCACCACCACAACTCTCTTTCAATAGCCGGGCCCTAACTGGGCATAACTTTCATTCAGGTGTACCTCGCGTAACGAACACCATCGACACTATGAGCATGCGGCAAACAGACGGTAGGTGTTCAGAAAACGGGGGCTGTAACTGACCCCGCTGCGCAATGAGTAGGCCCTCCCAGCAGTGCCGGATTATCCTAGTAGTTAAAGTAGCTACATATGCTACGGGCCCCGCACTTTCAAGGGCCCCGCGCTAAATGCTTTCAAGTTATCAATTCTAGTTCAGTGATTCTGCACTTGCTCTATTACTGTCGTACTATACTTCCTTCAACTTTTATGAACGACTGGGTGTTTAAGGTTAGCGATTTGTCGTGTTATCTGGCTGTATAGCAAATAAAAAAAATACAATTACTTTATTATGCAAGTAAAAAATGTGTCTTTTAATATTTTTGTATTTATTAAATGTAGGGCCCCTTTATAACATATGCTACAGGCCCCGCACTAGCTTAATCAGGCACTGCCTCCGCGCCCATAGCCGTCGCTCAGAATATTTTGGCCTTCGTTCTCTCATCACCAGCGAGCTCAAGATCCCCTTTGGAGCCACGAGCGCTCGATCTGCCGCCCGTTCACGGACAGCCCCTGGCGAGCTCCTCCCAACGCAGAAAACTCCGATTGGCTAACTTGTGGCCGGGCGGAGCCTAAAACTCCACGTGGAGGTGCGATGCGCCTCGGCTACCTTGACTCTAATGAACTCACCCACAAAGCGCTCGCGCGCACGACACACGAGACACGTGCACATACGCACCGAAACCGACCAGCACGAATATTGATCACACACTTTCTCTGAGTCCAAACAAGAGATATATGTAGGCTTTCGCGACCAATATTATTCATAATAAAGGTTTTTTGGGGGGATTAAATCGCGTAAGTATAAACGTGGATTTACTCCCCAACACACCGGTGGGCTGAAGTAGCAACTAATTGGGACGTTTTGTTTACGTGACAAACCTTACTCACTGACCGTATCGGGTGGTGGAGGGTTAACGACACATTTATACTTACCTGATACAACCCAATAAAAAAAACCTTTAGTTCGAACAATACGTTTATGAGTTTATTTTTGCGCCACACAGTACTCAACTTTTCCTGGATTGACTGCCGTGATAGGGGACGACGTTGAGGGTGGAACTCTGCTGCGACGCTCGCTCGTGCCTCAACGCGGTGCTCGCACCTCGACAGTTTGCCGCAAAGAATGCGTCACTTGGACGACTCAGCACGGCCGGCAGCCCAGAGATTGACGCTCGCGGGTCCGGTCGCGTTCATGGCCCGGCGACGCAAAGTTCCCGAGTTTTCCCTCTAGAGAAGCCCTTTTGAATCCGCCCCTTTCGCTCCGCTCCGCTTTGTCCCTTTCTCTGCCAAGCCCCCTAATGGTCCGTGCCTTGATCAACGCAAGAGACTCACATTCAACCGGTGTTCACCCCATCCGCCAATTACTCTGCTAGCGGACACTGCATTCCTCTCAACCCGAGGTATTACCATGCTCGAATTACCATGCTAAGGGACACTGCATTCATCCCTCGTTGAACAATGACCTTCAAAGCGGCTCAGCTCCACAGGCCCCCCCTTTTATCATAGGAGCTGGCCGGTATCATTCCGCTGCATGTCAGATGTGTGTTTGTCAATCCAAGTTAGTTGTCGAAGGGAGTGTGTGTGTGTATATATAGTGTGTGGAATGTGTTCCCAGCCTTGGCATCACAGTGAGGTCACCAACACTTAGTGGTGAATTAGGGCTGTTGTAGTTCTGCCACATGGAACAGAATAATTTCCATAACCCATGTGAGTTGGAAAGAGATAGTAGTATGGGCAAGGAATGTGTCATGATGCCATGACGCTGCAACAAAATCCCCTTGACTTGCTCCCAGCTTAGGGTCAGGTTGTGTGTTTTGAAGCCGACTTGAACTCCGCTGCTTCTTCTTGTCCTTGTTGATGTTGTACGGCTGATGTAGTTGCAGAGCCAACTACTACAATATCACATTCAGGTGGTCAAGCCAGACAACCGCGTCAGGAGCAGCGGAGTGTATCGCTTTGATGTCTCCTTGGCATTTGTGGATCGGGCATCGCATCGTTATATGTTTTACAGTCTGTTCTGGATGACCACAGTCGAACGCTGGAGAGTTTTAAATGTTCAATTTGTGCATCAGGTATCCGCATCTGCCATAGTTTCTGCAGATGTGGTTGAAGGCGGACTGTGAGCTTCGCAGAAGATCTAATCCAAGGATATTCTGGGTTGGGTCTTTCATAAGGAACTCCGCTTGTTGAACAGGACAAAGGGTACGCAAGGAAAACTGAAGAACACCAACAGTTCACCACGGAAAAAAAAATTCCCGCTATAAGAACTTTCATGTTAACACATACAATCGAGTAGGTCACGGTTTGAATATGCATTCGTTGATTTAATCAACTGAACGAGACAAAAGGATGGTCATGAGTGAACAGTCAAGATCTGGTAATGCGACAAATACATTTATTTTCAAACAATGCGAACAGACTGCCAGAGTAAGATACAAAGCAAATTATGGTGGAAGATTTATGAGACCAATGCTCGACTGAAAACGTATCACATAATTCGAGTATCTTCTTACTGGAGCTGAGTAAACGACACACTTTTGAAACGGGCTGCCACTCGTTTTAGACAACAAAAAACAACATTTCAGCGCGTCCTCGATATACCTAAAACGTCAATATAATCGCCCTTTAACTATCCCTAGAACAAGAATTGGAATCGGTGACGAAGCCCTTGCTGTTGCAGCACCAACGTTTTGGAACAACCTTGTTTCCTCCCTTAACATCGTAAATATTCGTTGAAGCAGATGATTAGCGATGGTTACAAATCACATTTGCCAATGTGATTGTAACTTTGATCCTTGCCCGTATATCGATGGTTGAATATTAATGTGCAATTTTATTTAAAGACGACTGCTGTATTATCTTGCTGTGGTCTGGGACTGTTGTTGATATTTTGCTGCCTTGCCAAAGCTTGCCTTTAGTGTTCAAAAACTGGCAGGAGTTAATGTACTTATGCAATTTGTACCTAAATATTGAATGTTTATTTATTGACTTGCTTTCCTTTTCTCTACTTTGCACTACTATCGCGTTTGTTGTTTGGTTGTTGTTGTAACTTGCTGACCCATCACTACTGAGCATCTGTAATAAAGAGCTTCATAGCTCATCGGATTCCTCCAGTATCAATACAAATTCTGATACGAGGCAAGTTCTGGGATAGGGTGCCCAGGTATATCAATTGTATTAACCAAGACCCCATGATTTATAAGGACATTAACTTTAGCCCAGTGACAGTTTTTCATATTATTTATATAGTTTTTAATATGAACATATACATATAATAATAAAATAGCAAAAAAGGCTAAAGAAACACTGGAACCACGGGAAGGAATTACACGACGATTCTGTAACATACAATCCAACACACTGACCCAGGACACGCTGGGGTGCCTATGTCACTTGGCTGGCCTGGGAACGCCTGGAGATTCCCCAAGAAGAGCTAGAGTCTGTGTATAGCAGTGTATAGTAGTGTAGTAGTGAATAGTAGTGTAGTGTATAGTGTAGTGTATAGTCTGTTTTATATATTTTTTATTTTATTGTTTCCTTTCTACGTGACTTTACCGAAAGAACCAAGAATATGAATCCCTGTAGTCACGAAAGCTTTAAATAAAAATGTAGTGTATATTCGTTTATAGTGCATAGTAGTGTATAGTAGTGTAGTGAATGGTAGTGTAGTGTCGTAGTGTATAGTGTAGTAGTGTATAGTAGTATATCGTGTAGTGTATAGTAGTGTAGTGTATGTTATTGTAGTAGTGTATAGTAGTGTATAGTGTTTAGTCGTGTCGTGTATAGTAGTGTAGTATTGTATAGTAGTGTATAGTACTGTATAGTAGTGTATAGTGTAGTAGTGCTGGAGTCTGTTGCTAGGGAATGGGACATCTGAACCGCGACTACTCAACACCCTTCCGCCGCGACCCTGACCAGGACAAGCGGATGAGAAACGAGTGCACGAACAATCCAACACTGCAGGAGTCGCGATGCAGTGCAGGGCTCAACTGGGCGCTGCACAGCCCATTGATGTCTCTGTGCAGCGTGCAGACGCAGCAGCGAACAGCAGTATTGCGCTGTACGCTGTTTAAAACTAAAGCTTCGGGTGTCCGATTTCTAGTTGTTTATTGTTTTTTAAGGTTCCCTACAAAACCTCCTAATATGTGCATGACACAGTATATCCAACCACGTTCATGTTTATTATTTTTGTGTGCCTTATAACAACACGTACAAATGTCTAGTTCACTGTCGCCCACACCTTGCGAAGCCGCAGATTGCTAAACGCTTTGGGAATCATCTTCTTCAAGCGGCTCTTGGCCACTTTTCTTAGCTCTTTGGTTCTGAAGAAGTAGATACTGACATTCGCGATCGGCAGGATGAAGCTGACAAACTCGGCAACGCAGCGAATGTTTCTCGCCTGAACGCTTTGAGAATCCCTGACGAGTCGCGGCACCAGCACTGCGATTAACAGCGAGCCGAAGAAAACCGAGAGCAAAAAGAAGTGGGTGAGCAAGGTATGGACGGCCTTGTGCTTGAAGTCACTCGACCGTGTCCTCTTGCATTCGATGATAATCCTAGCGTACGTGTGTCCGATTACGCACAGCGGTAACGCGTAGAGGGTCACCACGACGGCCAAGATGTATGTCTCGTAGACGCGCGTGTCACCGACGGACAGACGAACGAACCCCGAGTAATCGCAGAAAATGCCCGGCATCTGTCTGCCGTCGCCTTTCAGCGTCAGCGACGTGACGAGGATCGTGAGCGGCGCGAGGGCGGCCGTCACGAGGCCCCACGCGGTCAAAATAGCGAGCAGCGTCCGTTTACCGGTCACGATGGCGTGGTAGTGCAGCGGGTGGCAAATCGCCACGTAGCGATCAAAGGACATGATGGCCAGCGTGAGACACTCCATGCAAATGAACACGTTGATCCAAAACATCTGCGCGGTGCAGGACGAGCGCGGGATCCGGTTGTCGCCCGTCAGGAGGATGTGAAGCTGTTGGGGCAAACTCACCGAGCAGCCAATGAGGTCAGCCACCACCAGGTTACACACGAAGGCGTACATGGGCTTGTGCAGGTCTGTGGAGACTGCCACAATCACCATCACCAGCAGGTTGGCGGTGACGGTGACGACGAACGTCAGCAGCAGCAGGCTGACAGCGAGCGCCCGTACGCCGTAGGAGGTTTCGAATGTTCCGAGTAAAATAAAAGTCTTGTTGCTATTTTCCATTGCCTCCATCAAATTGCATGTGCGATATTCACGATTTTTGTTAAATTCAATTATTTCTCAAATCTGTAATTTATGAGAGAAAAAACACCCCCAACTTAACAGACATTATGCTGTTCATCAAAATAACAACACACTTAACATTACACTCTCCACTACTGACAGATTTAAATGCACATAGACTCTGAATTTTTTAAAAATTCCACCTTTAATATCCCAGGAACGGGTCCATTTGTCCACAATGCCAACCGAATATTACGCGAATTGCCGTGTGTGGCGTGTTAAACTCGTCCATGTGCAGCTCTGTAGCATCGCACTGCGGGTATGAGATCATCCCCATGCAGGACGGGTTAAACAATCATACTTTTGCCACGACGGTGCGGGTTCGTGAAGATAGGTGAGGACCTACAAGAACATTTTCCACCTTCAAGGCAACGTCAGAAGTCAATAGATTATGGGAGGAAACAAATATTGATTGAACGTCACCCACATGGGCAAAATATATGGTTCACAACACCCACTACCTATCAGTGCAAACCACCACACGAGGTTGCATTGACCACAATGCGATTCAGCTGAGCTGTGTTATCTATATTTGCAATATTGGCTGAATAATTTTAGTTATTTCTACACGGCTGTTTTACCAATGCAAAAAAATTCCCGTGAAATATTGAAAATTACACGTCACAAATCACACCATCATTCCGTGTTCAAAACATTACTCTTAGTCAGTTTAACAACATTGCTAAATCTTGATTTGAAGCTTTTGTCACTGCAGGAATCCATACTCTTTGGTTCTTTGAAAAAAAGTCACGTAGGTATAAAAATAAAATTATATATCACGACGTTTCGATAGCAACACAAGCGGTCGTCCGCTGAATCAGCAGTTCCACTGCTGGATTATTTTTTTCCGCCTGAGGACGACCGCTTCTGTTGCGATCGAAGCGCCGTGATGTATTATTATTTTAATATTTTTAAACCTACGTGACTTTACCGAAAGAACCAAAGAGTAAACATGGCTAAACATCAGGGCGCCTGTGCTCTTGGTTTGATTGCCATGTTTTTTAACGTGAAATAAATACGTGGCTGTATTTCATATTAAGGTTAAGTAGCTGGAGGCACCGCAGTTGCGATGCGCTCTAAGCTGATCGGGAAAGGGTGCGGCTGACCGATGCACTGCTCTGGAATCTTACCTCGGAGGCGGGCCCCTCACAGTAATGTGCTCAGTGCGTTCACCGGCTGCATATTTATACACCTCTGAGCATCACGTGGTCACTGCGTCTAACGACTTGCGGGTCATGTGCTTATTCATTAATCCTTCAATGCAAAGGAATGTAATTTCCTTAACAACGCCCCTGTGTAAAACGCTTCTCGATGAACTGCAGTTTAATTTGCTTCTCGTACAAACGCGTCCCAAGCGTCTCCTTGAGGTGGCCTGGCTGAGTGGACTACGCGCACTGCCACTGAGCCAACTCACGCTTCATGTGGAGGGACAGATAAGTGGAGGCTTATTATATCTGCCCATATATTGTGCATCGTGTCGTGTTGTTTGACGAGACTACGGGGCGTATAGTGTGATTTTATAATTTACATGCTTGCCTTCAGGTGTATCATTCTAGCCTTCAAGCGTACCAATGATAATGCAATAAAATTGAGTTAGTCTACCCAACACGGGATAAATAGAGATTCATATAAATGTGCACAAATAACGTGTGGTGTGACGTCCGCGACCTATCGCATTGCAGTAAAAAAATAATGACTGCATCCATAGCTCGTGTTGAGCCTGCTGGTTTGGAAGCTATGCTACCTGGTCGTACATGCGCTGGCAGAGGAAAACACTTTTCAACGTGTTTTACAACGTCTTCTTTGGTTCTTTCGGTAAAGTCACGTAGAATGATAATAAAATAATAAATTGATAAAATAAAATAACACAATGATATTCTCACGACGTTTCGGCCACAACACAAGCGGCCTTCATCAGGTGAAGGGGGCGAGACTGTCTGGTAGGACAGCGCTGGAGTGAAAGAGCCACGTTCAGATACGGCCTTTAAGCTGTGTGAGAGGAACAAAGCGCCTTGACAAAGGAATTAGCATATAATTTAGCATTGAAATGGCTGAATGATTAGCTTGCGACTGGTCACAGAAATAGCTATGTTAAAAGTTAAAGCATACACACCCGCAGAGGCACCCATTGTTAAAGGGATTAGCATAGAATTTAGCATTGAAATAGCTAAGTTAAGGCATACACATCTTGACAATGGAATTAGCATAGAATTTAGCATTGAGATAGGTGAGTGATTAGCTTGTACCTGCTGTAGAAATAGAGCTTGTACCTGCTGCAGAAATAGCTACGTTAAAGTCAGAGCATACACATTCACCGAGGCCCTTAGTACAAATCAAACAGGAGAATTTAGCATTGAAATAACTAGGCGAATCCAGCATTGAAACAACTGAGTGATTAGCTAGTGACTGGTCACAGAAATGACTACACATCTGAGCTATTCACAGTACTATATAGTGAACCAATAAAAACTAAAATATAAATTACCTTCATGTTATCAATAAACTCTATATTCTCCAATCAGCTAAGCTACCAACAATAAGTCGTTATATATCACAATGCTATATGGCGAAAAAATGGGTGGATTCTTACCCTCAAATTTCAGCCCCACGGATAGCTACGGGCCCCGCTCAGACGGACGAGTTCGTCCATGGTCGGAACAGAGGAGGGGGAGAGAGACAGCTGCGAGGCCCTAGTATGCTCCATATTGTAAAACTATACCATTAACCGTGGTGTGAGAGGTATTAAGAGGCAATGCTGGCGAAAGAGCTGCGGTCTGAAGGTCATCGTAAAAATACAATTAATTAAGAACAGAAATGATTTAAAACATATTTCCAGTGGTTACTAAGCCTGAATCCATCTTCTCGGTTGAAATTGTCTCTGTGCTTGTATATGTGAATGGCCTCATGAACGAATCTCTCATGGTAGCCGGTTGGTTTGCAAAGAACCTCCGTCTTGGAGAAGTCAATGTCATGTGAGCCCACTGAATTATAACAGTGATCTGCCACGGCAGAGGAGTTCGTCCTACCGTGTTTCAAGTCTGCTTTGTGTTCGCGGATGCGGTCCGAGATATGTCTTTTGGTTTCTCCAATGTAGCTACTACCACAGAGGCACTTTAGTTTGTAAACGCCCGGGTACTGTATGTCTGGAACAGCATCTTTTACAGATGGAACTAAATCACGGATTTTATGTACTGTGTTGAATCGGACCTGGATCTTGTGTTTGTTCAGGATTTTGGAGATCTTTTTAGTGACCCCTGCAATGTAGGGTAAGGTGATGGTTTTGAGTGGCTCCACAAGAGGATCCTTCTTCATGACTGGAGTGATGGCTTTGCGGATTGTGTAGTCGGAGTAGCCATTAGCCCTGAGAGCCTGGTGTACGTGCTTGAGTTCACTGGTAATGTGTTCCTGGTCGGAAATGCATTGGGCTCTATGGTATAGAGTCTTGATGAGGGAGTTCTTCTGGGATGGATGGTGGTGGGAATCCGGTTTCAAGTAAGCATCTGTATGGGTAGCTTTCCTGTAGACAGAGTGGTTCATTGAACCATCATGTCTTCTTTTAATTAAGACATCCAAAAAGGGTAGTTTGCCATCTTTTTCGACCTCCATGGTAAATCTGATGGCTGGGTGTATGGAATTGATGTGGTCGCGGAATTGGTCTAGAGCAGGCTGGCCATGTGGCCAGATGACAAAGGTGTCATCAACGTACCTCTTCCATAAGGTCGGGCGTAGAGTGGCAGTCTGGATGGCGTCAGTTTCAATTTTTTCCATGAATACGTTGGCTACAACCGGAGATAGGGGGGAGCCCATTGGGGTGCCCTCAGTTTGTTTGTAGAAAGTTCCATTCCAGGTGAAGTAAGTGTTGGTTAAGCAATGTCTCACCAGGGGGGGTACATCAGTATGCAGTCCTTGATGAACCAGGTCTTCAATGATAGCGATGGTGTCAGGTACCGGGACTTTGGTGAACAAGGACACCACATCAAAACTGACAAGCAGGTCGTTTGGGGACAGGGAAATGCCTTTGATTGTCGATACCAGGTGAGTAGAATTTAGTACCGCAGAGGTGGTTTTTCCAGTGAAAGGTCGCAGTATATCAGCAAGAAAACGTGCCAGTTTGTAGGTGGGGGAGCTGATAGTAGAGACGATGGGACGAACGGGTGTATCTTCTTTGTGTATCTTTGGAAGGCCATATAATCTTGGTGGTCTGGCATCAGAGGGCTTCAACGAGAACTGTTTGATCTCATCAATTAATGCTGTTGAATCAGAGATTATTTTGTTCGTTTTGGTGACCAGGCTGTTGGTGGGATCTCTTTTTATTTTTGTGTAGCTGCCATCGTTGAGTAGTTCTTGAATTTTGTTGTTATATTCTGTTTTGTCCATGATGACAGTGGCATTGCCTTTGTCGGCTGAGAGGACGACAATATCATCCCTATTTTTTAATTGAGATTATTCAAAACGTTCGTCTTTGCTGATGTTGCTGGGTGGCAACTTAGCGTTTTTGAGGGTTGCAGCGATTTCAGATCTTGCTACGTCTGCAGAGATGTGACTCAAGCCCTTGAGTGCAACGTCGACATGGGCAATGATATCATTAACCGGTAAGTGTCTCGGTGTGACAGCAAAGTTTAGACCTTTAGCTAAAACGGATTTCAGACCATCAGAAATGGAACTGTTACTGCGATTAATTACGACTTTGTTGACGTCTATCTTTTCGGTGTGTGGATCCGATTTTTTTTTTGCTGGAGAGGTGATTGAATTTGGAAATCAAATTGTCCCTACATTTGTTCGACATAGTGGCAGCCGAAGAGGTAGTCATATTGTCTACATGTTCCCAATCCGATGTAGACATTGTTGCTGTCAATTTTAAGTGTGATTTGTAGAGTGTCTTGTCTAACTGATCGAGTTCGGTGCGTGTAAGTCTGATTTTTTCCGAGATAAGAGCGAAGCTAGTTCTAGCTAGAATTCGTTTTGCATTGAGAGAAGTTGCAACAGCAGAGGTTAGTGTAAATGCGGTTGGTATTACCTTAGAGTCGCGGCATCTCTTCAGAAAGGTGAGAGACTCGATTAGTTGAGCCTTCTTATCCCGAAGTCTGTTGAATGATCTTAAGGATGTGTGGAATCCCTCCCCGTAGAGGCGGTTAAATTTCGATTTAAAGCTTTCGTGACTGCAATGATTCATCTTCTTTGGTTCTTTCGGTAAAGTCACGTAGAATGATAATAAAATAATAAATTGATAAAATAAAATAACACAATGAAAATATAGACGTCAACAAAGTCGTAATTAATCGCAGTAACAGTTCCATTTCTGATGGTCTGAAATCCGTTTTAGCTAAAGGTCTAAACTTTGCTGTCACACCGAGACACTTACCGGTTAATGATATCATTGCCCATGTCGACGTTGCACTCAAGGGCTTGAGTCATATCTCTGCAGACGTAGCAAGATCTGAAATCGCTGCAACCCTCAAAAACGCTAAGTTGCCACCCAGCAACATCAGCAAAGACGAACGTTTTGAATTATCTCAATTAAAAAATAGGGATGATATTGTCGTCCTCTCAGCCGACAAAGGCAATGCCACTGTCATCATGGACAAAACAGAATATAACAACAAAATTCAAGAACTACTCAACGATGGCAGCTACACAAAATAAAAAGAGATCCCACCAACAGCCTGGTCACCAAAACGAACAAAATAATCTCTGATTCAACAGCATTAATTGATGAGATCAAACAGTTCTCGTTGAAGCCCTCTGCTGCCAGACCACCAAGATTATATGGCCTTCCAAAGATACATAAAGAAGATACACCCCTTCGTCCCATCGTCTCTACTATCAGCTCCCCCACCTACAAACTGGCACGTTTTCTTGCTGATATACTGCGACCTTTCACTGGAAAAACCACCTCTGCGGTACTAAATTCTACTCACCTGGTATCGACAATCAAAGACATTTCCCTGTCCCTAAACGACCTGCTTGTCAGTTTTGATGTGGTGTCCTTGTTCACCAAAGTCCCGGTACCTGACACCATCGCTATCATTGAAGACCTGGTTCATCAAGGACTGCATACTGATGTACTCCCCCTGGTGAGACATTGCTTAACCAACACTTACTTCACCTGGAATGGAACTTTCTACAAACAAACTGAGGGCACCCCAATGGGCTCCCCCCTATCTCCGGTTGTAGCCAACGTATTCATGGAAAAAATTGAAACTGACGCCATCCAGACTGCCACTCTACGCCCGACCTTATGGAAGAGGTACGTTGATGACACCTTTGTCATCTGGCCACATGGCCAGCCTGCTCTAGACCAATTCCGCGACCACATCAATTCCATACACCCAGCCATCAGATTTACCATGGAGGTCGAAAAAGATGGCAAACTACCCTTTTTGGATGTCTTAATTAAAAGAAGACATGATGGTTCAATGAGCCACTCTGTCTACAGGAAAGCTACCCATACAGATGCTTACTTGAAACCGGATTCCCACCACCATCCATCCCAGAAGAACTCCCTCATCAAGACTCTATACCATAGAGCCCAATGCATTTCCGACCAGGAACACATTACCAGTGAACTCAAGCACGTACACCAGGCTCTCAGGGCTAATGGCTACTCCGACTACACAATCCGCAAAGCCATCACTCCAGTCATGAAGAAGGATCCTCTTGTGGAGCCACTCAAAACCATCACCTTACCCTACATTACAGGGGTCACTAAAAAGATCTCCAAAATCCTGAACAAACACAAGATCCAGGTCCGATTCAACATAGTACATAAAATCCGTGATTTAGTTCCATCTGTAAAAGATGCTGTTCCAGACATACAGTACCCGGGCGTTTACAAACTAAAGTGCCTCTGTGGTAGTAGCTACATTGGAGAAACCAAAAGACATATCTCGGACCGCATCCGTGAACACAAAGCAGACTTGAAACATGGTAGGACGAACTCCTCTGCCGTGGCAGATCACTGTTATAATTCAGTGGGCTCACATGACATTGACTTCTCCAAGACGGAGGTTCTTTGCAAACCAACCGGCTACCATGAGAGATTCGTTCATGAGGCCATTCACATATACAAGCACAGAGACAATTTCAACCGAGAAGATGGATTCAGGCTTAGTAACCACTGGAAAGATGTTTTAAATCATTTCTGTTCTTAATTAATTGTATTTTTACGATGACCTTCAGACCGCAGCTCTTTCGCCAGCATTGCCTCTTAATACCTCTCACACCACGGTTAATGGTATAGTTTTACAATATGGAGCATACTAGGGCCTCGCAGCTGTCTCTCTCCCCCTCCTTTGTTCCGACCATGGACGAACTCGTCCGTCTGAGCGGGGCCCGTAGCTATCCGTGGGGCTGAAATTTGAGGGTAAGAATCCACCCATTTTTTCGCCATATAGCATTGTGATATATAACGACTTATTGTTGGTAGCTTAGCTGATTGGAGAATATAGAGTTTATTGATAACATGAAGGTAATTTATATTTTAGTTTTTATTGGTTCACTATATAGTACTGTGAATAGCTCAGATGTGTAGTCATTTCTGTGACCAGTCACTAGCTAATCACTCAGTTGTTTCAATGCTGGATTCGCCTAGTTATTTCAATGCTAAATTCTCCTGTTTGATTTGTACTAAGGGCCTCGGTGAATGTGTATGCTCTGACTTTAACGTAGCTATTTCTGCAGCAGGTACAAGCTCTATTTCTACAGCAGGTACAAGCTAATCACTCACCTATCTCAATGCTAAATTCTATGCTAATTCCATTGTCAAGATGTGTATGCCTTAACTTAGCTATTTCAATGCTAAATTCTATGCTAATCCCTTTAACAATGGGTACCTCTGCGGGTGTGTATGCTTTAACTTTTAACATAGCTATTTCTGTGACCAGTCGCAAGCTAATCATTCAGCCATTTCAATGCTAAATAATATGCTAATTCCTTTGTCAAGGCACTTTGTTCCTCTCACACAGCTTAAAGGCCGTATCTGAACGTGGCTCTTTCACTCCAGCGCTGTCCTACCAGACAGTCTCGCCCCCTTCACCTGATGAAGGCCGCTTGTGTTGTGGCCGAAACGTCGTGAGAATATCATTGTGTTATTTTATTTTATCAATTTATTATTTTATTATAATTCTACGTGACTTTACCGAAAGAACCAAAGAAGATGAATCATTGCAGTCACGAAAGCTTTAAATCGAAATTTTACAACGTCCCCTGTACATTGAGCACCCCCCCCCCCTCATAATAATTCATAATACAGGTTTTTGGGTTAGATCGCGTTATTTATAAATGTGTCGTAACCCTCCACCACCCGACACGGCCAATCAGCAAAAAAGTGTCACGTTGACAAAAGACAAATATTCTTAGTTTTTTTGGTAAAGTCACGTTGAAGAGAAACAACAAAATAACAAAATATATATAAAACAATAAAAATTTATGCAAACCGACACACCTGATGATGACCGTTTGAGTTATGGTCGAAACGTCGTGAGAATTTTTTATTGTTTTATATATATTTTGTTATTTTGTTGTTTCTCTTCAACGTGACTTTACCGAAAAAACTAAGAATATGAATTACTGCAGTCACGAAAGCTTTAAATAAAAAAAAGACAAATAGTTCACTACTTTAGCCCACCAGTGTGTTGAAGAGTGAATCCACAACATTTACAGTTTGAGTACGACGTTTCGCTGATAGTTACATCCAGCCTCATTATAGATGTCATCAGTGAATTCCAAAGTCATTTGAAGATTATCTCGTCGAAGTCTATTCAAATGCCTTCAGACATGCAGTCTTTGTGGCTCTCTCAAAGTGCTTTAAGATTTGATGGTTCACAAAACAACAGGATGACTGTGATGAGAGTTCTGATTTTTGATGGTGAATCCGATTCCTTCGCTTCCTTCAATGTCTCGTCCCATTGATTGTCGTTCTCTAGTAGTCCCAATGCCAGGCAAGCTGCATGATACGTGTCGTGTTCAACTCTATCGACTGTTCGGAGATCCTTGAAGGAAATTGGGCCTTTGACTTTGTGCAACAACATTCTCAAGTAGTAGCAATCGAAGTTTTTCATTGTGGACTGTGTAAACACAGCCAAGAGCATCGACAGATCGAATGCCGACATGTCCTTCAACAATTGCACCTTGTTTGCGTCGACTGAAGACTTTTTTTGACTTGTCCCATGTGTAATACTTCGGAACTTCGCAATAGAGCAGCGTTTTTACAAAATTGCCTGTTTTGCATAGCTCAAAGAATCCTGTAAATGTTGTGTTTGGTGGATTGGGCAGAAGATTTTGCAAATTGCCTTGATTAAAATAGATGCTCTGAACATGAATATGCACGACTATTGGGCATCGTTCGTGGATCGGAAATCTGAAAATGCGCCATGCCGCTTGGTACTCCGAGATTTAATACATTTCGGCATTGTTACGTGTCGTAGTAAAAACGCCTTGATCGGATCACTTGTGGACATACTTGAGGATGTATTTAATCGATTTCACTGAGTTGTAGTACTCAACGTTGATGTGGGTATCGAACATCTTCAGAAGCAAATGACTGTATAGAACGGTGATTCTAGATTTGAAGCTTTCGTCACTGCAAGGATTCATACTCTTTGTTTTTTTTCGGTAACGTCACGTAGGTAAAAAATAAATGAAAACAACTACATTAAATCACGACGTTTCGGAGGCAACACAAGCATCCTTCATCAGGTGCAAAAAAGGCACAGCAAAATAACTGTAGAGAGAGCTATTTGTGATGATATACTGTTATATAGGGTAAGAGGAGGGGGAGGAGCCAGGGAGGATGGGCGCAGCATGGTGGGGGGGGGGGGGGGGGGTAGGAGCCAGGAAGGTAAAGCTCCTGCTAGAAAATATCGGAGCCACGGATGGGGGGGGGGGGGGACGCGGAGCGGGGGAGAGTAGCAGTTGAGGTTTAACATGGTTAATCACATCTTTCCAATGATTGCTCAATTTGAATCCATCTTCTCGGTTGAAGTAAAAAAAGTGCACTTCAAAGTCATGCTACCAATGACAATCGGAGGAAAGTTTGAATAATCCAATTCAGGATCATAATTGAATGCTTCGTCCTTCAAATATAGCCAGTTTCTTGCCCGTGAGGCGCCTTGTCGAATTCTCTCCCGCTGCAGCCGATCTCTGCGAGCTTCAACAGTTTCAGCCAAAATTCCGTTCTGGTGAGCAATTAAATAACTTTGAATTCATTGCTGTCGCTACTCCTCGCTTACAATAGCTCTCGAGGTGGAAGCTCGTAGGCGTTCGTACATTCGGCGCTCGTTCGTCTTTTCGGCAGTCTCGTTGCTTCGTCTTGTCGTAGTTGGAAATCGTTGTTCAGCAAGTCGCGCCTCTGTTTCCTCAGCAGTTTCGTTGCTTCGTCGAACAGCTTGTTGAGTTCACGTGCTTGTGATCTTTTCTCTTCCGATTGTTCGGCTCGTGACAGCTTTTGACGTTTTGTGTTGATTTGAGTTTTATTAAAAATTGGTCTCTTCTCTGCGGGTATTGCTGTCACAAATATTCGTCGAGTATAAGGAACGCAATGTACGGAATCTGTAGGCAATGTCACAAAAACGTTATCAAGCAAACATTCAATTTTTACTCTGTGTTGATTCGGCTCAGCAATATTGATTTACCTTAGCGTTCCCTTATTTAAAAATCTCAAAAAGTTTCCTTGAATTTACACAAACTTAAATTGTAAATATTTCAATAATGAAACACGCGATGACGAAACACAACGTTAGAACACTTTTACATTTATAAGAATCTCTGACTGAACAAAATTCTGAAGAATGAACGTAGCGAGATTTTTTTTTCTAAATCGGATGTTTTTCACTAAAGGAAATTCAACCTTAACCCACTTACACGTAAGGTCGATTTTGCCAACTCGGGAATGGAATGACGTAGCGAGCTGAAAATAGTCGCATTGACTTAGAAATACCAAACAGCATAAACTGTGCAAATCTCATGACGCCAGAGCTCAGCGTTCAAGAGTTTTTGCTGCTTCACACAAACAAACAGATGTATTTTCCGCTTTATTATGAAAATCCAAAATCGACTCCAAACTTACCTATCCTGGGGGGCGGGGCTGTGTGCTTAGAGGTCACGTGGCCTTGAATTCCGAGCCCCCGATTGGCTCTGGAGCAAAAGGCGGGAAAAAAATTATCGGTACGTGACGTCACCGCGGCGGGAGAAGCGAGAGACGTCAGAACACAACGCCACCGTACTCAGGTAACTATTTAAATTCAACTTTTTATTTTTTTTACCAGGAAAGGCCCGCTGAGCTATAAAGCTCGTTTTCAGAAGCGACCTGGTTACTACAAACGATAGCTCAAGAAAGTGATTTTTGAGCTGGGCTCCGCGCCTCAGGGTAAGTGGCCATTGTTCACGTTACAAATTAGCATTATTCTTATTGTAGCAGCCAAATACTCGAAACGCGTGATGTTGATTTTAAATGTGGAGGGGGAAACTAGATGACCTGTAGAAAAATCCACGCCACCGTGGTGAGAGAGGTACGCAGACTCCAAATATACCAGTGGCGGCTCCTGACATTCCCACGAGGTGGGTCTGTTGTGAGTGACCACTGAATATATGGTGTTCTCATGAAGAAAAACCTCGTCATGTTATTGGCCTACCCGTGAAAGTGATATAATTATCTTAGCTACCAACGGTAGGCATTTGCAAACAATACGAAACGAAACAACAAAGCACTCAAATGCTGTCCCCATGACCCTCAAGTACACACTACACAACCCCTGTGACACTGCCAAAAGCCTAGAGCGTGTAGGCCGTGACCTGCAATATTTGCACAGTGCCACCTCGCGTTGTGACATCGTCATCACAGCCATGGGCGCCTTTTTCACCGCTCTGAATGGGTCTCAAGCGGCGTTGCTAAAATGCGAAGCTGCTACTCGCAGTTAATGAAGAGATATCTCTCACTCGGACGCCTTCACAGCCGCCCCGAGACCTGCCCAAGGCACAAATCAGATTGCGTTGCAGCAGTTTATAATATGAACAACTTAAAATGTCATCTTCATTAGCCAATTCGCGTTTGAAAGAACCATAATATTTAAACAAATTTCAACAACAAAAATTATTCAATTATTCTTCAACCTGAAGACGACCGTTTGAGTTATGGTCGAAACGTCGTGAGAATTTTTTTATTGTTTTATATATATTTTATTATTTTGTTGTTTCTCTTCAACCTGAAGACGACCGTTTGAGTTATGGTCGAAACGTCGTGAGAATTTTTTATTGTTTTATATATATTTTATTATTTTGTTGTTTCTCTTCAACGTGACTTTACCGAAAAAACTAAGAATATAAGCTCAGCAAGCTTTTGTGGTTCGTTTGTAGCGAGCAGTTTGTAGCCACCACTGGACGGATATGGTCGGATCTTGCAGTACCTGTCACGCTAACAAATGTATTATACAGTATGCTGTAGCCTATGTTTTTGTTTGACGTCCCATAGATTAACGAGTTGCAAGAGTCCAGCCTCGTCGATACTATTCTACACACCACCGTGTTGGCTATGTCACAACTCAACAGTGGCCGAATGTGTAGTCAAGTCCGAATATGGAAATTGCAGGACCTGACCATATTTTGCACGTGATGATTAAACGACATCATCTGGTCGAGGGTGGTGCCGAGGCTCTTTAGATAAGTAGAAAACGGAATCTTGGAGTCCACAACTTCCACACCCAATTCTCCCACACATATTTCCGCCTGATCCCAGCTGCCAACCTTCAGAACCTCCAATTTATCTGGATTAAGCAGCATATCATTTTGTACAAACCACACGAGTACTGCTTGCATGCAATTGTCGAGGCTACAGAGGCTCTGTGTGTCCAACTTTGACTTCACTGCCATGTACAACTGCGTGTTATCAGCATACAAATGGAACTTGATGTCGTGCGAAGAGATGACATCGGCGATCGGAGAGGCGTATGTTG
The DNA here is from genome assembly GCF_048934315.1 of Petromyzon marinus. NCBI lineage: Eukaryota > Metazoa > Chordata > Hyperoartia > Petromyzontiformes > Petromyzontidae > Petromyzon > Petromyzon marinus. The sequence continues at coordinate 5,669,902 of NC_133721.1, read as the reverse complement.
GAAATAACAAAGGCCCAAGGACGGTTCCCTGTGGAATGCTGACCAGGCACGAAACAGGCGACAACTGATCTTCAGCCAGCTAAATGAACTGTGATTGACCATGTAGGTATGACTCAATGCATCCCAGTGCTATGGCGGAAATGACAAACCTTCACATTAACCTTCCGATGAGTATCTCATGGTCGATGGTGCCAAAGGCGGCTGGCAGATCCAGGCCGACCAACGCTGAGATGCATAAATTGCCTAGGTTCCTGTAGAGGTTGTCAGCGATCTTCAGTACAGCTGTCTCAGTGCAGTGGGACTTTCGATATGCGGACTGCAAAGGGTTGAATCTGCCCATCGCGGCGACGTGGGGCCACTCTACGGCCTTTGAAAGAGTGTTCAGGTTTCAGATGGGACGACAGTTTGTGGGGTCACGATAGCTCTAGCATGCTTTTCGTAAGAGCGGTGTGACCTGTGCCATTTTTAAGGTGTCTGGGAAACAGCCCTCGCTGAATGGATAATATTCACCACGTGGACAATCGGTGGCACGCCCACGTCCGAGCATGATTTAGGAATCGACGTGTGAACGTATTCTCTTGGCGACGTCTTGTTTGGCAGCCATGCCTCAAAACCAACAGCACAGATCACACACAAAAAACGCATAGCGAAGGCTCGGGCTTTCCACAGTCAGTCCCGGATTAAGCTAGTGTGGGGCCTGTAGCATATGTTATAAAGGGGCCCTAAAAAATAGACACGTAAATATTAAAAGACGATTGTTTTGCATGGTAAAGTAATTTGTATTTTTTCATTTGCTATACAGCCAGATAATACGACAAATCGCTAACCATAAACACCCAGTCGTTCATAAAAGTTGAAGGCAGTATAGTATGATAGTAATAGAGCAAGTGCAGAATCACTGAACCGAAATTGATAGCCTGAAATCATTTAGCGCAAGACTCTTGAATTTGCGGGGCCTGTAGCATATGTAGCTAGTTTTGCTACTAGGATAATCCGGCACTGCCCACATGCTGTCCTGTTCAAAGGCACCAATCAACAAGCTCACCGAACAATCTGTCTGGAAACAACTCACGTTTACCTTGAATAAAATACCACAAGTTATAGATATAACAAGACCATACATCGTCGCCCAAGTAAAGGAGTGGCATGTGTCCTGGGACTATATGGACAATGGTTTGAAAACCTCTTGAGCTTCATAATAAAGGTTTTTGGGTTAGATCGCCTTATTTATAAATGTGTCGCAACACTCAACCACCCGACACTCTTTGGTTCTTTCGGTAAAGTCACGTAGGTAAAAAAAATAATAGATCAGTGAAATAGTAGTGAAATATTTGTCTTTTGTCGACGTGACACATTTTTTACAGATTGGCCATGTTGGGTGGTGGAGGGTTGCGACACATTTATAAATAACGTAATCTAACCCAAAAACCTTTATTATGAATAATACTGGTCGCGAAAGCCTACGTGTTAAACTCTTGAGCTTCATACACAGGACAGGCAACTTTCCAAAAAGATGTAAGCAAGCCGAAATCATTGCCATTCTGAAACCTGGAAAGTCATAAGACCTGCTCTCCAGATACTGTTCCAATATCCCTCTAGTCACCCACCTCCAAGCTGATGGATTCTGCTGTGCTTGCCAGACTTTCCACCATAATCAACCCCCAACTGCCTCCCGAACGGCCGTAGCTGCTGTGAACAGATCCTTGTCTTCCCCACCCTCATAGAAGCTGGTTTCTAGTGTCAACAGAAGACTGGCGCAGCAGCGACTGACCTCCCTGCTGTTGCTGCTGCCGATGGCACTGTTTGGCATCATAGGCTGCTATCGAAGTTGTCCAAAATCATCAGAAGCTGTTCTACTCTACACCTAATCGATGCAATGCTCAGCAAACTATACTTTCAGGGTACACCTCACCAATAAACATCCACAAGGGAATTCTGAGAAATCACCTCCCTCAATGCTTGGTACTAGCACCAATAATATGTAACATGTATATAAGTGACCTGTCATGTACATTATCTCAAAAGTTCATATATACAGATTATGTTTTCCTTGCTGCACAGGGTACAAACCTCGAGAATGTTGCACATACACTTAACGGCTGATCTAACGTTATTGGAGACATATTTCAGCCGCTGGAGACTGGCCAAATTATTTCAAAACCACCACAAGTGCTTTCCACTTGAGCAATCTTGCAGAAGATACCACTCTTGATGTATTCTGTGGTAGTCCAGTGTGCTATGACCCCACTCCAAGACATCTGGATATGTGAAAAGACCAAATGAAGAATCGACCTGCAACAGAAACTAGCAGGTATAACCTTGGGGGCTTAGTGGATGTGCTGCATCCTGCCACCCTATCATTGATTTACTCAGTAGCAGAGTATCATGCTTCAATCTGATCTGGAAGCTCATACAAAAGCTGTTAGATGCAAAATTAAATAACGCAGTGCACATCGATAACCAGAACACTGAAACTGACACCAATACCCTGGCTTCCTGTTCTGGTAAACATTCTTCCACCAAATATCCGCAGACACATGCAAACTGCAAGGGAGTTTACACAATGTTATGCCAATGGCAACCACCTATCCATCATCAACCAAGATCCCAGAAATGTTCCTTGCTGCCGACTCAAGTCCTGAAACCCGTTCTGTGATCGCTCTGTCAACATCCTAGAATCCCACCCAGATCCGGAAGAAGGCTGGTGAACAAAGTGAAACCATTTGGATATCCAGAATAAACACCTAATTCGAGACCCAAACATCGCACCTCGTGGCTTCGACTTCCTTCGAAGACACTGGTGCACGATGGACCGCATCGGAACATCAGTGGGCCAATGTCCACGTGTTCGTAAGTTTAACATTAAAGACACAAGCCATGCTGCAGCTGTGGCAATGTAAGCAAAACAATGGACCACACAGGAAACCACTGTGGTCTGCTCTCCTTCAATGGAGGAACAGGAAAACTACACCAGCTCTCTGCTGAAACCCTCTAGTAGGTAGCAAACCTCGACATTGGCATTTGGCTCCTGAACATATTTCTGTAACTCTAGAATAGAATAACATGGCAATGTCTGACCAGTGTGGAATAGTAGACCAACATACCCTTGAGTGGAAGCCCCTAAACCAACAGTGGTGTGACCAAGCAATAGCAGAGCTATGCCTTCACTTTTGTATTTTACAAAGTGGCAAATACAAATTCGACTATTGCTGCTGTGTAAGGATGGGAGAGAAGAGTGGTGAACCAGCACCTAACTGGTAGACTCTGGTCGTGGCCAGGGATTGCATAATAATGCTGAGCTCGGTTCAGCTCACCGCACCACCAGACTCTGATTGGTTATTGCAAGCAGAGCAAATATGTACCTCACCCACCACCTGTTCAGGTAAACACAGGAGCCGGAGCAGGTGTAGGGTTGCCACCTGTCCAGGTCTGATGCGGACGGTCGAGAATTTTCACCTGTTTCGTTGGCAGCAGGGGCGAAGCCAGGATTTCAGGCCGGGGTGACATTCAACAAATTTTAATTTCAAGAATGATTAGAGAGTCAGGCTGTTGAACTAGACGCCATCGGTTGGCGACACACTCTGACAATGCAGTTGCACAGAGTCCGCCAGATCGTCGTACACTTATACGCAGAATGTCACCCCTGTCACCTCCCCTGGCTCCGCCCCTGGTCGGCAGGGATTGATTTGTACCGAGATTCCGGCACTGGTATTTTGTTAAACTTTATCACAGTACACTACACACTATTTTATAGACATAGGGTGACTGAGAAATATGTCCGTGTTTGATTTGTGGAAAAGCAGCAATCCTATTCATTCGACAAGCTAGGATAGCACTCTGCTTTACTCAATAAATAGAAGAAAAAACTAATTGGTAGCTAGTTTTCCAATGTCATAATTTCCTAATGCTGTAATCTATGCCAAGTTAAAAAATCGCATTGTTTTTCAGTTTCAGTTTCTTTCTTTTGGTATAGCCCTGTGAGCCATTCGGCTCTTGAATCGGGTGCAACCGCAACAAACAAAAAAACACGAACAAGAAAACATCTTGAAGTGACTATGTGACTGCGCAAACAGAAAATCCATGAAAAAACAGCAAAATATTCCTGAAAAAAGCACCGTACGCTGTGTGCAAAAAATCCCAGTGGGATGCACGTCAAACAACAACAACCACAAGAAAACTTAGATTAAGGCCATCAGTCTAACTCCGTACTACAACAAAACAAACATGTCCAAACCAAAAAAGTTTTTGAAATCACCAAAAAATAAAGCCATAATTGCAACGTAACAGTGATTATAGGGACTGTGACCGAATTTTTACAGTAAACTACATAAATAACATCTAACACCAAATCCTAGAGCCATAGCTGGCTGCATGAGTTACTCCACAACAGAAGCATCAGTCGGAGTATCAAATTTTTCAATGCACCTTTAAGATCAGCACGCTAAATCAAAATACAGATGATACTTTGCAGCGTCATCCGGAGCAAAAACGTTTAATTTTATTGTACGCATTGTGGGTATGTTGAAGTGTGAGTATGTAAATCATGGTTCCAAAGAAACTCTGCCCAATGAGTTGATTGAAATATACCCAAGGGAATACACATTTAGGAACAGTCGAGCATTGTCAGTTAGTTAATATCCTTTATTTAACCAAAATATTAAATATTACCTATTGAGACACACGCACCAACATTTCCTCGTTTACAAGGGCGGCCTGTGTTTACATCACCGCCGCCACACACCAAAACCCAGACCTGTTTCTCAGTCAGCCTAGGCCTATCAAGACAGTGTAGTGTACTGTTCATTACTGCAACCTAAACCTGAACAACTTGGCAACTATAGTTAATATCTAGTAATTTTAACTGCACAACATTTTAGAAAAATGTAATTTTACAAATTTAGACGAAATGTAACAATAGTTGAATACAAACAATGAATAAGGCTAAGTGAAAGAAGATCATTGCGCTTTGCATTAAAAACAACTATGATTTTTGGAAAGGAAAGAGACTGGAGGCAATTGCACAAAATATGATGAAATGTAAACAAATTAGTTATACGGAGCCATAAACCATTAAAACAAACACCATCTAATCATATACATTTACAGGGGCCTTTATCAAGCATATTCATAGATATTTATTTAAACTCAGCTATGGTTGGAACCAATTTTGAATGCTATTGAGAGGCCAAAGTGATTCCAGTTTGGAGGTGCGTGCACTGAATATAATGGCAGACCAAATATATTATTCTCAGAAGCTTGGACTGGTGGAAATGACTGAAGATAAGCTGTAGAGAAGGCTACAGAAACTGCAGTGGTTAAGAAATTGAGGCCTTCACAAGGCGAACCAATAATTGACATGTCATCACGTATTTTAGATATTTATTCTTGAGATGAGTGGGCTACAGTCTTCTTTCATCATAGAGTATGTTTGTTAGCTCTCGGATGTGTTTTCAGAATGCGCAGAGTATTTTCGGTATGATGTCCCGACGTTTTGCTCAATATGCAAAGAGCACTTCAGAAACCCGAGAACACCTCGGAGAGCTATACAGCGCAAACGTGAAACCCCACGCAGTACGAAACTGTTGCTTGTCTTCAATGTCCCACGAGAAAACAGTGTATGTTCGAGTGGACTTTATTTTTGTTTAAACGCTTCCAAGTAACGTTTTGTGCCTGGTATGCCAGAGATTGTGGGTTCGATCCAGACCCGGCGCCTGTATATGTTGAGTTTCCATGTTTTCCCCATGGATTTTTTTCTCCGAGTCCGGTTTTTCTCTCCACATTTAGAATCAACAAGTGTTTACAGTATTTTGCTGCTATAGATTTCCACACGTTGATAAGCCACTTCGATGAGCTATAATTTGTGGCTAAGTCTGACAAAGAGCTAAATAGTTCAGTGGGCTTTACCTGGTAAAATAAAAATAGCTTATAGTTTAGTTTTACATCACATTGGTATTTTTTTTTTAGTTTGCATATGAACGTTTACTTCCCTGAAGCACACACCTTGTGATGTCTTGAACTGCCGGAAACTGCCGTAACAACTTTCTTAAAACACATAGTTGCCTCCTTTCTCAACTCCTTGGTTCTGAAGAAGTAGATGGTGATGTTTGCTATTGGGACGAAGAACGTTATGATTTGAGAAAGACAACGGATATTTCTTGCTTGAACGGTTTGAAAATCCTTTACTATACGTGGCACGAGTATAGTTATGAAGACTGCGATGAAAAAAGCGGCGAGCAAGAAGACATGAGTCAGAAAGGTGTGCAGGGCTTTAGTCTTGGAATCGCTCAGCTGTGTACGTTTGAATTCATAGAGGATCATCACGTAGGTGTAGGCAATTAAACACAGAGGTAACCCAAAGAGCACCGCCATCATCACCGAGCTGTACGTTTCTTGAACTCGTGTGTCATTGATGGATAGGCGAGCGAATCCTATGTAATCGCAAAAAATGCCCGGCATATCCCTGTTGGCTTCTTTCAACGTCAATTGCATGACAAGAATCGTCAACGGTAACAGTTCCGCTACCGCGATGACCCAAACGGTAGTTAAGATGATCATCGTTCGTTTCGCGGTCACGACGGTGTGATAGTGCAACGGGTAGCAGACGGCCACGTAACGGTCCAACGACATTGCGGTCAAAGTGAGAGACTCCACAATGGCGAAGACGTTGATCCAAAACATCTGCGCGATGCAGGACGCGCGCGATATTCGTTTGTCGCCCGTTAGGAAAATGCCCAGCTGTTGGGGCAAACTGGCTGTGCAGCCGATGATGTCAACCAGTATCAGGTTGCACATGAACGCGTACATGGGCCTGTGCAGCTCCGTGGAGACGGTCACCGTGCCAAGCACCAGCAGGCTGGATAGGATGGTGATGACGAAGATCAGCAGGAGGAGGCTGAATGCGAGCGCCCGCAAGCTGTACGCTGCTTCGAGCGTTCCGAGCAATATCACTTGTGAGTCGTTGCTCTCCATTGCCGCCTCGATCACTCCGGCGCTTAAAAAAAACAAAACCCATCACATCCTTGTTATTGTTGGAGTTGGCCAAACGTCCACGGAGCTTGTCTCTGGGTTTCCAATGCCTCTGAATCGAAGGAAACTGCACGTCAAATGTGTTATTTCACCTTGCACACCTCATGTTAAAATTAAAATAGGCTATGCTTTACTTATTTATATTATACAATGCCTGTTTCGTATGAGTAGTGCTTTGTGGTTCTCCTATAGATACTCATCCCCGCTCAGAGCTGTTAGCAGATGAGCACAGCCTCAGTGCTGCCTTAAATATGATCATGATGATGATAATACTTTAACATTGACTTGTGTCATATACTGATATTTTTATTAAAGCATTGTGCAGTTACAGTGAATCGTCTTTTTCACATTTCATTGTACAATTGAAAGGCAGCAGTGGATATAAATGAGTACAACACATCTTTGATAAATAGAGATTAAATAAAATTTAAATACAAAATATATTTAGACGAAATGTGACACCAAAACAACAAGTTTAAAACACCCGCAAGCCTTCACACAAGCTGTGAATCACGCAACAATGAGCTTTGACACAGAGTGTGGCAATTCTGTTCCACTCTCAACACAAATATATCAGCCGTTTACTTGGAATAATCCTTTGCTGAGTGCAGAATTCACAACAATGTACGTGCATGGTAACTGTGTTCACTTTTTTTTACACACGAAATTTCAGTGTATTCTTTATTCGCGATTTACAAAAAAAACAATGCCTTGTTACATTTTTAATACTCTGCTTAAATGTGTGCTTACACGTTTCAAAATAATACAGTAAAATGTAAAATTGCGTGCCATGTATGCCACGCAATTTTATGTGAACGTGTGTTGTGCTCCATATCATGTGCTCCATCGACATCTGCAGACAGTAACATCTCAATAAGCTCACACCGGCTAAAGTAAAATGTGCCCCGCTCGTGATCAGCTTCTTACCTTGGAGCCTGCTTTCTTCCGCGGTAATATGCTCTGCGAGTTAACGGGCTGCTTATTTATACACCTCTGAGCATCACGTGGGTCACTGCATCTAATGACTTGCCGGTTAATTAACCCTTCCAAGTAAAGGAATGTAATTCCTTTAACAACGCCCCCAGTGTACAACAAAAACAAAGCGCTTCTTCGTGAAATGCGATTTAATTGGGTTTATTCACACCTGTGTCAGGCATCCCACGAGGTGACGGGGTTAGTGGGCAGCGCTCTGCCGGCTGAGCTCGTCCCAAAGCTGAAGTCTGCATTAGTAATCAGTGGCACAACCCGAAACACAAAGATCCCCCGTGTAGCCTTAACAGACTGTAGGGGCAAGTGCTGTTAGCGAGCACCTGTAAAGGCCGTCACGGCACACGAGGGGGTGGGTAGCAAACACCACGCCCGGCCACCTTTGTCTCCCCAGTGGCGATGTTTACACACTGCACCAGGTACTCATTTGAGGCTGAGTCAACCTATGGGCGGCCCAGGACCAGGTCAGATAATCGTCACCGGTGTTGGCCGTGAGCGGGAATCGAACCCGGGTCGCCAGGTTCATAGCGTAGCTCGCTAATCGCTACACTACACACACAGACACACACACAGACACACACACAGACACAACAACAACCGCTATTCGCCACTAAGTGGCGGTGACGTCACCACGACGCTTGTGCCAGGCCATGTGCACCTTGAGGCCACGTGAAGTTTCGAACGCCCGCTGGCAGGAGGTCACGGGGCAGCTGACTAAGATGACTGAGATGACTGGCTGATGCACCACCTGTGCCCCCTACTGTGCCAACCTGCTGTGCAGCTCCACGTCCTCCTGTACCACATCACTCCATCTCTTCTCTAGCCCGTGCCGCGCCCGTTTAGCCCCCTCGATCCGGCCGAACAAAAGCTCTTTCGGCATGCGGGCTACATGACCCAGCCAACGCAGCCTTGCCTTTCGGAGGAGCTCACCGATGGGACCTTGTCCAGATCTTTCAAGGATTTGTTAGCTCTTCACACAATCCAGCCTGGTTAAACCCAGGATGGATCGTAGGCAGGCTAGCCTAAATGTTTCTAACCGGCGAATGATGTTCCATTAGGGGGGGTCCACGTTTCGCAAGCGTAGAGAAGGGAGGGAATGACCGTGGCCGAGAAGACCTGAAGCTTAGTGTGGGGCGACAGACCAGGTAGCTTCCACACAGCGTTACGCAACCGATGAAAAGATATTGCCGCTCGACTGATTCGGATTGAGACCTCTGCTGTTAAACTGGAGCCGGTCATAAGCATACTGCCCAGGTATGGGAAACTCTCCACTCTCTCCACAATTTCCCCATCACCGATTGGGAGTTGTGGGGGTGGAGTGTCCGATGGTACAAAATACCCAGGCAGGTGCTTAGTTTTGATGGGGCTAATGGTAAGGCCCCATCTCTTAGTGGCACGCTCCAGTCTCAGCAGCAGCGTCTCCAACTCCTCTGAATGAGCAGCTATTACCAAATCATTGGCATACACAACGTGGTTGAGCAATAGGGAGCCATCTCTTGACCGCACCCGGGCATCGATCAGCCTTCCATTATATCTGTACCAAATTGAGATTCCATCGGTACAGCTATTGAAGGCTTCACGAACTACGTGGTCAAAATAGATGTTAAATAATGTGGGAGCCAGAGGACATCCCTGTCGCACCCCAAGGTGTACAGGGAATGGCTCTGACTCCCGGCCACGTAGTTTTACCCAGGCCCGCTCACCATCATGAAGGTCCTTAATGATTGTGAGCAGAGGGTCAGGGACTCCAAAAGCACAGAGAACAACCCAGAGCCCAGGCCTACTGATGGTATCATAGGCATTGACCAGGTCAATAAAGCAGAGATGTAGGTCTTGTTGGAATTCCCTACACCTCTGCTGTAGCAGATGAACAGAAAATATGGCATCTGTGCAGGACCGCCCTTGGCAGGGTCATCCCCACTTTGTGCCACGATTTTTTCCTGGCTGAGGGATTTCCCCTCCCTCAGAACCTCACAGAAATGCTCAGTAAATCTGCAAACCTGTTCCTGGGGGACGGAGATTGGATCCCCGTTCCTTCCCCTAATGATGGTAAAAGGTGTGGCGCTGCAGGTTACTTTTTTGATGGAGTTAAATAGAGATTTGTGATCGCGGGCCACTGAGGCAGACTCCATCTCCTCAGCAACCCGCGACTACCACCCATCCTTGCAGCGCCTCACGGCTCTCCGAACCTCCGAGCGAAGGCTGCGGTAAGCCTCCTTATTCTCTGACGTGGTATTCTGTTGCCGATGACAGTGGGCCTGTCGCTTTTTCTCAACTATCCTGAATACCTCCTCTGTCAGCCAGGGTCTCTGTGGAGGTCTGGACCGCGTACCCAAAGCAGCCATTGCAGCTGCATGAGTCAGTCTTAAACCTCGCCAATTTACCCTCGACATCAGGAGCAGTGAAGGACGATGCCAACCCCAGCCGCAAGCGATTATGAAATTCTCACTTGCAACTTTCATCAGCTAACTGAGACCAGGCCACTTTAGGTTTGAATGGGGTCCTGGGTGTACACCCACTACCAGAGTGGAAGAATGGCAGGCACATCTTACAGATGACTAGTCGATGGTCAGAGGGCAGATTAGCTCCACGGTAGGTTCTGGTGTCAAAGACATGGGCTCGCATCTGCTGCTCCGTCACTATGTAGTCCAGCAGATGTTCTTGCTTGGACCCGGCATGCATCCATGATGTTGTGTGGATGCGCCGATGCCGGAACAGCGTGTTGGTAATTACAAGCCCATGGGCTGCACAGAAATCTAGCAGCCTCCTACCGTTGTTATTGAGCTGATCTGGCCCATGCCCTCCAATCAGTCCAGACCAGGTGCCAGCATCATGACCAACTTGGGCATTGAAGTCACCCAACAAGATGACTCTATCCCGAGGGGCCACTTTAGCCAGCACCTGTGACAGGAGGTCATAGAAGGCATCTGACTCATCGGCTTTGCCTGCATCCCTCCACGGATGTTCGTCTTCGGTGGGGGCATTAGTAACCACAATAACCACTCCTCGCCTCCGGTTGATGGGAAGGCGAGCCCAAAGTAGCCTGGGGCTTACAGCTTCCCACATCTCACCGCCACACTCCCACGCCCCCTTCATTCTTTTGTTCAAAAGAAGAGCCACACCCTGTTGTTTGGCAGTCTGCTGCCCCGAGTAGAGGACTGTCCACCCCTCATGGTGGCAGGAGCCAGAACCGGTCCACCGGACCTCCTGAATGCCACAGAGATCCAGGCGGTACTGGTCCAGCTCCCGACAGAGGAGTGGCAGCCTCTCCTCCGCATTGAGCGTTCGAACATTCCACGTGGCCACACGAAGTGGCTTTTTGTTTCGATTTAAAGCTTTCGTGACTGCAATGATTCATCTTCTTTGGTTCTTTCGGTAAAGTCACGTAGAATGAGAATAAAATAATAAATTGATAAAATAAAATAACACAATAATATTCTCACGACGTTTCGGCCACAACACAAGCGGCCTTCATCAGGTGAAGGGAGCGAGACTGTCTGGTAGGACAGCGCTGGAGTGAGAGAGCCACGTTCAGATCACGGCTTTTAAGCTGTGTGAGAGGAACAAAGAGCCTTGACGAAGGAATTAGCATAAAATTTAGCATTGAAAAGGCTGAATGATTAGCTTGTGACTGGTCACAGAAATAGCTATGTTAAAAGTTAAAGCATACACATCCGCAGAGGCACCCATTGTTAAAAGGAATTAGCATGGAATTTAGCATTGAAATAGCTAAATTAAGGCATTCGCTTGTAACTGCTACAGAAATAGTTACGTTGAAGTCAGAGCATACACATTCACCGAGGCACTTAGTACAAATCAAAACAGGAGAATTTAGCATTGAAATAACTAGGCGAATTTAGCATTGAAATAACTGGGTGATTTGCTGGTGACTGGTCACAGAAATGACTACACATCTGAGCTATTCACAGTACTATATAGTGAACCAATAAAAACTAAAATATAAATTACCTTCATGTTATCAATAAACTCTATATTCTCCAATCAGCTAAGCTACCAACCATAAGTCGTTATATATCACAATGCTATATGGCGAAAAAAAAGAGGGATGATATTGTCGTTCTCTCAGCCGACAAAGGCAATGCCACTGTCATCATGGACAAAACAGAATATAACAACAAAATTCAAGAACTACTCAACGATGGCAGCTATACAAAAATAAAAAGAGATCCCACCAACAGCCTGGTCACCAAAACGAACAAAATTATCTCTGATTCAACAGCATTAATTGATGAGAACAAACAGTTCTTGTTGAAACCCTCTGCTGCCAGACCACCAAGATTATATGGCCTTCCAAAGATACAAGATACACTATCAGCTCCCCCACCTACAAACTGGCACGTTTTCTGGCTGATATACTGCGACCTTTCACTGGAAAAACCACCTCTGCGGTACTAAATTCTACTCACCTGGTATCGACAATCAAAGACATTTCCCTGTCCCCAAACGACCTGCTTGTCAGTTTTGATGTGGTGTCCTTGTTCACCAAAGTCCCGGTACCTGACACCATCGCTATCATTGAAGACCTGGTTCATCAAGGACTGCATACTGATGTACCCCCCCTGGTGAGACATTGCTTAACCAACACATACTTCACCTGGAATGGAACTTTCTACAAACAAACTGAGGGCACCCCAATGGGCTCCCCCCTAACTCCGGTTGTAGCCAACGTATTCATGGAAAAAATTGAAACTGACGCCATCCAGACTGCCACTCTACGCCCGACCTTATGGAAGAGGTACGTTGATGACACCTTTGTCATCTGGCCACATGGCCAGCCTGCTCTAGACCAATTCCGCGACCACATCAATTCCATACACCCAGCCATCAGATTTACCATGGAGGTCGAAAAAGATGGCAAACTACCCTTTCTGGATGTCTTAATTAAAAGGAGACATGATGGTTCAATGAGCCACTCTGTCTACAGGAAAGCTACCCATACAGATGCTTACTTGAAACCGGATTCCCACCACCATCCATCCCAGAAGAACTGCCTCATCAAGACTCTATACCATAGAGCCCAATGCATTTCCGACCAGGAACACATTACCAGTGAACTCAAGCACGTACACCAGGCTCTCAGGGCTAATGGCTACTCCGACTACACAATCCGCAAAGCCATCACTCCAGTCATGAAGAAGGATCCTCTTGTGGAGCCACTCAAAACCATCACCTTACCCTACATTGCAGGGGTCACTAAAAAGATCTCCAAAATCCTGAATAAACACAAGATCCAGGTCCGATTCAACACAGTACACAAAATCCGTGATTTAGTTCCATCTGTAAAAGATGCTCTTCCAGACATACAGTACCCGGGCGTTTACAAACTAAAGTGCCTCTGTGGTAGTAGCTACATTGGAGAAACCAAAAGACATATCTCGGACCGCATCCGCGAACATAAAGCAGACTTGAAACACGGTAAGACGAACTCCTCGGCCGTGGCAGATCACTGTTACAATTCAGTGGGCTCACATGACATTGACTTCTCCAAGACGGAGGTTCTTTGCAAACCAACTGGCTACCATGAGAGATTCGTTCATGAGGCCATTCACATATACAAGCACAGAGACAATTTCAACCGAGAAGACGGATTCAGGCTTAGTAACCACTGGAAAGATGTGTTAAATCATTTCTGTTCTTAATTAATTGTAATTTTACGATGACCTTCAGACCGCAGCTCTTTCGCCAGCATTGCCTCTTAATACCTCTCACACCACGGTTAATGGTATGGTTTACAACATGGAGTATACTAGGGCTTCGCAGCTGTCTCTCTCCCCCTCCTCTGTTCCGACCATGGACGAACTCGTCCGTCTGAACGGGGCCCGTAGCTATCCGTGGTACGGAAATTTGAGGGTAAGAATCCACCCATTTTTTCGCCATATAGCATTGTGATATATAACGACTTATGGTTGGTAGCTTAGCTGATTGGAGAATATAGTTTATTGATAACATGAAGGTAATTTATATTTTAGTTTTTATTGGTTCACTATATAGTACTGTGAATAGCTCAGATGTGTAGTCATTTCTGTGACCAGTCACCAGCAAATCACCCAGTTATTTCAATGCTAAATTCGCCTAGTTATTTCAATGCTAAATTCTCCTGTTTTGATTTGTACTAAGTGCCTCGGTGAATGTGTATGCTCTGACTTCAACGTAACTATTTCTGTAGCAGTTACAAGCGAATGCCTTAATTTAGCTATTTCAATGCTAAATTCCATGCTAATTCCTTTTAACAATGGGTGCCTCTGCGGATGTGTATGCTTTAACTTTTAACATAGCTATTTCTGTGACCAGTCACAAGCTAATCATTCAGCCTTTTCAATGCTAAATTTTATGCTAATTCCTTTGTCAAGGCTCTTTGTTCCTCTCACACAGCTTAAAAGCCGTGATCTGAACGTGGCTCTCTCACTCCAGCGCTGTCCTACCAGACAGTCTCGCTCCCTTCACCTGATGAAGGCCGCTTGTGTTGTGGCCGAAACGTCGTGAGAATATTATTGTGTTATTTTATTTTATCAATTTATTATTTTATTCTCATTCTACGTGACTTTACCGAAAGAACCAAAGAAGATGAATCATTGCAGTCACGAAAGCTTTAAATCGAAATTTAACCGCCTCTACGGGGAGGGATTCCACACATCCTTAAGATCATTCAACAGACTTCGGGATAAGAAGGCTCAACTAATCGAGTCTCTCACCTTTCTGAAGAGATGCCGCGACTCTAAGGTAATACCAACCGCATTTACACTAACCTCTGCTGTTGCAACTTCTCTCAATGCAAAACGAATTCTAGCTAGAACTAGCTTCGCTCTTATCTCGGAAAAAATCAGACTTACACACACCGAACTCGATCAGTTAGACAAGACACTACAAATCACACTTAAAATTGACAGCAACAATGTCTACATCGGATTGGGAACATGTAGACAATATGACTACCTCTTCGGCTGCCACTATGTCGAACAAATGTAGGGACAATTTGATTTCCAAATTCAATCACCTCTCCAGCAAAAAATCGGATCCACACACCGAAAAGATAGACGTCAACAAAGTCGTAATTAATCGCAGTAACAGTTCCATTTCTGATGGTCTGAAATCCGTTTTAGCTAAAGGTCTAAACTTTGCTGTCACACGGAGACACTTACCGGTTAATGATATCATTGCCCATGTCGACGTTGCACTCAAGGGCTTGAGTCACATCTCTGCAGACGTAGCAAGATCTGAAATCGCTGCAACCCTCAAAAACGCTAAGTTGCCACCTAGCAACATCAGCAAAGACGAACGTTTTGAATTATCTCAATTAAAAAAGAGGGATGATATTGTCGTTCTCTCAGCCGACAAAGGCAATGCCACTGTCATCATGGACAAAACAGAATATAACAACAAAATTCAAGAACTACTCAACGATGGCAGCTATACAAAAATAAAAAGGGATCCCACCAACAGCCTGGTCACCAAAACGAACAAAATTATCTCTGATTCAACAGCATTAATTGATGAGAACAAACAGTTCTTGTTGAAACCCTCTGCTGCCAGACCACCAAGATTATATGGCCTTCCAAAGATACACAAAGAAGATACACCCCTTCGTCCCATCGTCTCTACTATCAGCTCCCCCACCTACAAACTGGCACGTTTTCTGGCTGATATACTGCGACCTTTCACTGGAAAAACCACCTCTGCGGTACTAAATTCTACTCACCTGGTATCGACAATCAAAGACATTTCCCTGTCCCCAAACGACCTGCTTGTCAGTTTTGATGTGGTGTCCTTGTTCACCAAAGTCCCGGTACCTGACACCATCGCTATCATTGAAGACCTGGTTCATCAAGGACTGCATACTGATGTACCCCCTCTGGTGAGACATTGCTTAACCAACACATACTTCACCTGGAATGGAACTTTCTACAAACAAACTGAGGGCACCCCAATGGGCTCCCCCCTATCTCCGGTTGTAGCCAACGTATTCATGGAAAAATTTGAAACTGACGCCATCCAGACTGCCACTCTACGCCCGACCTTATGGAAGAGGTACGTTGATGACACCTTTGTCATCTGGCCACATGGCCAGCCTGCTCTAGACCAATTCCGCGACCACATCAATTCCATACACCCAGCCATCAGATTTACCATGGAGGTCGAAAAAGATGGCAAACTACCCTTTCTGGATGTCTTAATTAAAAGGAGACATGATGGTTCAATGAGCCACTCTGTCTACAGGAAAGCTACCCATACAGATGCTTACTTGAAACCGGATTCCCACCACCATCCATCGCAGAAGAACTGCCTCATCAAGACTCTATACCATAGAGCCCAATGCATTTCCGACCAGGAACACATTACCAGTGAACTCAAGCACGTACACCAGGCTCTCAGGGCTAATGGCTACTCCGACTACACAATCCGCAAAGCCATCACTCCAGTCATGAAGAAGGATCCTCTTGTGGAGCCACTCAAAACCATCACCTTACCCTACATTGCAGGGGTCACTAAAAAGATCTCCAAAATCCTGAATAAACACAAGATCCAGGTCCGATTCAACACAGTACACAAAATCCGTGATTTAGTTCCATCTGTAAAAGATGCTCTTCCAGACATACAGTACCCGGGCGTTTACAAACTAAAGTGCCTCTGTGGTAGTAGCTACATTGGAGAAACCAAAAGACATATCTCGGACCGCATCCGCGAACATAAAGCAGACTTGAAACACGGTAAGACGAACTCCTCGGCCGTGGCAGATCACTGTTACAATTCAGTGGGCTCACGTGACATTGACTTCTCCAAGACGGAGGTTCTTTGCAAACCAACTGGCTACCATGAGAGATTCGTTCATGAGGCCATTCACATATACAAGCACAGAGACAATTTCAACCGAGAAGATGGATTCAGGCTTAGTAACCACTGGAAAGATGTGTTAAATCATTTCTGTTCTTAATTAATTGTAATTTTACGATGACCTTCAGACCGCAGCTCTTTCGCCAGCATTGCCTCTTAATACCTCTCACACCACGGTTAATGGTATGGTTTACAACATGGAGTATACTAGGGCTTCGCAGCTGTCTCTCTCCCCCTCCTCTGTTCCGACCATGGACGAACTCGTCCGTCTGAACGGGGCCCGTAGCTATCCGTGGTACGGAAATTTGAGGGTAAGAATCCACCCATTTTTTCGCCATATAGCATTGTGATATATAACGACTTATGGTTGGTAGCTTAGCTGATTGGAGAATATAGAGTTTATTGATAACATGAAGGTAATTTATATTTTAGTTTTTATTGGTTCACTATATAGTACTGTGAATAGCTCAGATGTGTAGTCATTTCTGTGACCAGTCACCAGCAAATCACCCAGTTATTTCAATGCTAAATTCGCCTAGTTATTTCAATGCTAAATTCTCCTGTTTTGATTTGTACTAAGTGCCTCGGTGAATGTGTATGCTCTGACTTCAACGTAACTATTTCTGTAGCAGTTACAAGCGAATGCCTTAATTTAGCTATTTCAATGCTAAATTCCATGCTAATTCCTTTTAACAATGGGTGCCTCTGCGGATGTGTATGCTTTAACTTTTAACATAGCTATTTCTGTGACCAGTCACAAGCTAATCATTCAGCCTTTTCAATGCTAAATTTTATGCTAATTCCTTCGTCAAGGCTCTTTGTTCCTCTCACACAGCTTAAAAGCCGTGATCTGAACGTGGCTCTCTCACTCCAGCGCTGTCCTACCAGACAGTCTCGCTCCCTTCACCTGATGAAGGCCGCTTGTGTTGTGGCCGAAACGTCGTGAGAATATTATTGTGTTATTTTATTTTATCAATTTATTATTTTATTCTCATTCTACGTGACTTTACCGAAAGAACCAAAGAAGATGAATCATTGCAGTCACGAAAGCTTTAAATCGAAATTTAACCGCCTCTACGGGGAGGGATTCCACACATCCTTAAGATCATTCAACAGACTTCGGGATAAGAAGGCTCAACTAATCGAGTCTCTCACCTTTCTGAAGAGATGCCGCGACTCTAAGGTAATACCAACCGCATTTACACTAACCTCTGCTGTTGCAACTTCTCTCAATGCAAAACGAATTCTAGCTAGAACTAGCTTCGCTCTTATCTCGGAAAAAATCAGACTTACACGCACCGAACTCGATCAGTTAGACAAGACACTCTACAAATCGCACTTAAAATTGACAGCAACAATGTCTACATCGGATTGGGAACATGTAGACAATATGACTACCTCTTCGGCTGCCACTATGTCGAACAAATGTAGGGACAATTTGATTTCCAAATTCAATCACCTCTCCAGCAAAAAATCGGATCCACACACCGAAAAGATAGACGTCAACAAAGTCGTAATTAATCGCAGTAACAGTTCCATTTCTGATGGTCTGAAATCCGTTTTAGCTAAAGGTCTAAACTTTGCTGTCACACCGAGACACTTACCGGTTAATGATATCATTGCCCATGTCGACGTTGCACTCAAGGGCTTGAGTCACATCTCTGCAGACGTAGCAAGATCTGAAATCGCTGCAACCCTCAAAAACGCTAAGTTGCCACCTAGCAACATCAGCAAAGACGAACGTTTTGAATTATCTCAATTAAAAAAGAGGGATGATATTGTCGTTCTCTCAGCCGACAAAGGCAATGCCACTGTCATCATGGACAAAACAGAATATAACAACAAAATTCAAGAACTACTCAACGATGGCAGCTATACAAAAATAAAAAGAGATCCCACCAACAGCCTGGTCACCAAAACGAACAAAATTATCTCTGATTCAACAGCATTAATTGATGAGAACAAACAGTTCTTGTTGAAACCCTCTGCTGCCAGACCACCAAGATTATATGGCCTTCCAAAGATACACAAAGAAGATACACCCCTTCGTCCCATCGTCTCTACTATCAGCTCCCCCACCTACAAACTGGCACGTTTTCTGGCTGATATACTGCGACCTTTCACTGGAAAAACCACCTCTGCGGTACTAAATTCTACTCACCTGGTATCGACAATCAAAGACATTTCCCTGTCCCCAAACGACCTGCTTGTCAGTTTTGATGTGGTGTCCTTGTTCACCAAAGTCCCGGTACCTGACACCATCGCTATCATTGAAGACCTGGTTCATCAAGGACTGCATACTGATGTACCCCCCCTGGTGAGACATTGCTTAACCAACACATACTTCACCTGGAATGGAACTTTCTACAAACAAACTGAGGGCACCCCAATGGGCTCCCCCCTATCTCCGGTTGTAGCCAACGTATTCATGGAAAAATTTGAAATTGACGCCATCCAGACTGCCACTCTACGCCCGACCTTATGGAAGAGGTACGTTGATGACACCTTTGTTATCTGGCCACATGGCCAGCCTGCTCTAGACCAATTCCGCGACCACATCAATTCCATACACCCAGCCATCAGATTTACCATGGAGGTCGAAAAAGATGGCAAACTACCCTTTCTGGATGTCTTAATTAAAAGGAGACATGATGGTTCAATGAGCCACTCTGTCTACAGGAAAGCTACCCATACAGATGCTTACTTGAAACCGGATTCCCACCACCATCCATCGCAGAAGAACTGCCTCATCAAGACTCTATACCATAGAGCCCAATGCATTTCCGACCAGGAACACATTACCAGTGAACTCAAGCACGTACACCAGGCTCTCAGGGCTAATGGCTACTCCGACTACACAATCCGCAAAGCCATCACTCCAGTCATGAAGAAGGATCCTCTTGTGGAGCCACTCAAAACCATCACCTTACCCTACATTGCAGGGGTCACTAAAAAGATCTCCAAAATCCTGAATAAACACAAGATCCAGGTCCGATTCAACACAGTACACAAAATCCGTGATTTAGTTCCATCTGTAAAAGATGCTCTTCCAGACATACAGTACCCGGGCGTTTACAAACTAAAGTGCCTCTGTGGTAGTAGCTACATTGGAGAAACCAAAAGACATATCTCGGACCGCATCCGCGAACATAAAGCAGACTTGAAACACGGTAAGACGAACTCCTCGGCCGTGGCAGATCACTGTTACAATTCAGTGGGCTCACGTGACATTGACTTCTCCAAGACGGAGGTTCTTTGCAAACCAACTGGCTACCATGAGAGATTCGTTCATGAGGCCATTCACATATACAAGCACAGAGACAATTTCAACCGAGAAGATGGATTCAGGCTTAGTAACCACTGGAAAGATGTGTTAAATCATTTCTGTTCTTAATTAATTGTAATTTTACGATGACCTTCAGACCGCAGCTCTTTCGCCAGCATTGCCTCTTAATACCTCTCACACCACGGTTAATGGTATGGTTTACAACATGGAGTATACTAGGGCTTCGCAGCTGTCTCTCTCCCCCTCCTCTGTTCCGACCATGGACGAACTCGTCCGTCTGAACGGGGCCCGTAGCTATCCGTGGTACGGAAATTTGAGGGTAAGAATCCACCCATTTTTTCGCCATATAGCATTGTGATATATAACGACTTATGGTTGGTAGCTTAGCTGATTGGAGAATATAGAGTTTATTGATAACATGAAGGTAATTTATATTTTAGTTTTTATTGGTTCACTATATAGTACTGTGAATAGCTCAGATGTGTAGTCATTTCTGTGACCAGTCACCAGCAAATCACCCAGTTATTTCAATGCTAAATTCGCCTAGTTATTTCAATGCTAAATTCTCCTGTTTTGATTTGTACTAAGTGCCTCGGTGAATGTGTATGCTCTGACTTCAACGTAACTATTTCTGTAGCAGTTACAAGCGAATGCCTTAATTTAGCTATTTCAATGCTAAATTCCATGCTAATTCCTTTTAACAATGGGTGCCTCTGCGGATGTGTATGCTTTAACTTTTAACATAGCTATTTCTGTGACCAGTCACAAGCTAATCATTCAGCCTTTTCAATGCTAAATTTTATGCTAATTCCTTCGTCAAGGCTCTTTGTTCCTCTCACACAGCTTAAAAGCCGTGATCTGAACGTGGCTCTCTCACTCCAGCGCTGTCCTACCAGACAGTCTCGCTCCCTTCACCTGATGAAGGCCGCTTGTGTTGTGGCCGAAACGTCGTGAGAATATTATTGTGTTATTTTATTTTATCAATTTATTATTTTATTCTCATTCTACGTGACTTTACCGAAAGAACCAAAGAAGATGAATCATTGCAGTCACGAAAGCTTTAAATCGAAATTTAACCGCCTCTACGGGGAGGGATTCCACACATCCTTAAGATCATTCAACAGACTTCGGGATAAGAAGGCTCAACTAATCGAGTCTCTCACCTTTCTGAAGAGATGCCGCGACTCTAAGGTAATACCAACCGCATTTACACTAACCTCTGCTGTTGCAACTTCTCTCAATGCAAAACGAATTCTAGCTAGAACTAGCTTCGCTCTTATCTCGGAAAAAATCAGACTTACACGCACCGAACTCGATCAGTTAGACAAGACACTCTACAAATCGCACTTAAAATTGACAGCAACAATGTCTACATCGGATTGGGAACATGTAGACAATATGACTACCTCTTCGGCTGCCACTATGTCGAACAAATGTAGGGACAATTTGATTTCCAAATTCAATCACCTCTCCAGCAAAAAATCGGATCCACACACCGAAAAGATAGACGTCAACAAAGTCGTAATTAATCGCAGTAACAGTTCCATTTCTGATGGTCTGAAATCCGTTTTAGCTAAAGGTCTAAACTTTGCTGTCACACCGAGACACTTACCGGTTAATGATATCATTGCCCATGTCGACGTTGCACTCAAGGGCTTGAGTCACATCTCTGCAGACGTAGCAAGATCTGAAATCGCTGCAACCCTCAAAAACGCTAAGTTGCCACCTAGCAACATCAGCAAAGACGAACGTTTTGAATTATCTCAATTAAAAAAGAGGGATGATATTGTCGTTCTCTCAGCCGACAAAGGCAATGCCACTGTCATCATGGACAAAACAGAATATAACAACAAAATTCAAGAACTACTCAACGATGGCAGCTATACAAAAATAAAAAGAGATCCCACCAACAGCCTGGTCACCAAAACGAACAAAATTATCTCTGATTCAACAGCATTAATTGATGAGAACAAACAGTTCTTGTTGAAACCCTCTGCTGCCAGACCACCAAGATTATATGGCCTTCCAAAGATACACAAAGAAGATACACCCCTTCGTCCCATCGTCTCTACTATCAGCTCCCCCACCTACAAACTGGCACGTTTTCTGGCTGATATACTGCGACCTTTCACTGGAAAAACCACCTCTGCGGTACTAAATTCTACTCACCTGGTATCGACAATCAAAGACATTTCCCTGTCCCCAAACGACCTGCTTGTCAGTTTTGATGTGGTGTCCTTGTTCACCAAAGTCCCGGTACCTGACACCATCGCTATCATTGAAGACCTGGTTCATCAAGGACTGCATACTGATGTACCCCCCCTGGTGAGACATTGCTTAACCAACACATACTTCACCTGGAATGGAACTTTCTACAAACAAACTGAGGGCACCCCAATGGGCTCCCCCCTATCTCCGGTTGTAGCCAACGTATTCATGGAAAAATTTGAAATTGACGCCATCCAGACTGCCACTCTACGCCCGACCTTATGGAAGAGGTACGTTGATGACACCTTTGTTATCTGGCCACATGGCCAGCCTGCTCTAGACCAATTCCGCGACCACATCAATTCCATACACCCAGCCATCAGATTTACCATGGAGGTCGAAAAAGATGGCAAACTACCCTTTCTGGATGTCTTAATTAAAAGGAGACATGATGGTTCAATGAGCCACTCTGTCTACAGGAAAGCTACCCATACAGATGCTTACTTGAAACCGGATTCCCACCACCATCCATCGCAGAAGAACTGCCTCATCAAGACTCTATACCATAGAGCCCAATGCATTTCCGACCAGGAACACATTACCAGTGAACTCAAGCACGTACACCAGGCTCTCAGGGCTAATGGCTACTCCGACTACACAATCCGCAAAGCCATCACTCCAGTCATGAAGAAGGATCCTCTTGTGGAGCCACTCAAAACCATCACCTTACCCTACATTGCAGGGGTCACTAAAAAGATCTCCAAAATCCTGAATAAACACAAGATCCAGGTCCGATTCAACACAGTACACAAAATCCGTGATTTAGTTCCATCTGTAAAAGATGCTCTTCCAGACATACAGTACCCGGGCGTTTACAAACTAAAGTGCCTCTGTGGTAGTAGCTACATTGGAGAAACCAAAAGACATATCTCGGACCGCATCCGCGAACATAAAGCAGACTTGAAACACGGTAAGATGAACTCCTCGGCCGTGGCAGATCACTGTTACAATTCAGTGGGCTCACATGACATTGACTTCTCCAAGACGGAGGTTCTTTGCAAACCAACTGGCTACCATGAGAGATTCGTTCATGAGGCCATTCACATATACAAGCACAGAGACAATTTCAACCGAGAAGATGGATTCAGGCTTAGTAACCACTGGAAAGATGTGTTAAATCATTTCTGTTCTTAATTAATTGTAATTTTACGATGACCTTCAGACCGCAGCTCTTTCGCCAGCATTGCCTCTTAATACCTCTCACACCACGGTTAATGGTATGGTTTACAACATGGAGTATACTAGGGCTTCGCAGCTGTCTCTCTCCCCCTCCTCTGTTCCGACCATGGACGAACTCGTCCGTCTGAACGGGGCCCGTAGCTATCCGTGGTACGGAAATTTGAGGGTAAGAATCCACCCATTTTTTCGCCATATAGCATTGTGATATATAACGACTTATGGTTGGTAGCTTAGCTGATTGGAGAATATAGAGTTTATTGATAACATGAAGGTAATTTATATTTTAGTTTTTATTGGTTCACTATATAGTACTGTGAATAGCTCAGATGTGTAGTCATTTCTGTGACCAGTCACCAGCAAATCACCCAGTTATTTCAATGCTAAATTCGCCTAGTTATTTCAATGCTAAATTCTCCTGTTTTGATTTGTACTAAGTGCCTCGGTGAATGTGTATGCTCTGACTTCAACGTAACTATTTCTGTAGCAGTTACAAGCGAATGCCTTAATTTAGCTATTTCAATGCTAAATTCCATGCTAATTCCTTTTAACAATGGGTGCCTCTGCGGATGTGTATGCTTTAACTTTTAACATAGCTATTTCTGTGACCAGTCACAAGCTAATCATTCAGCCTTTTCAATGCTAAATTTTATGCTAATTCCTTCGTCAAGGCTCTTTGTTCCTCTCACACAGCTTAAAAGCCGTGATCTGAACGTGGCTCTCTCACTCCAGCGCTGTCCTACCAGACAGTCTCGCTCCCTTCACCTGATGAAGGCCGCTTGTGTTGTGGCCGAAACGTCGTGAGAATATTATTGTGTTATTTTATTTTATCAATTTATTATTTTATTCTCATTCTACGTGACTTTACCGAAAGAACCAAAGAAGATGGCTTTTTGTTGTTTCTGGAGGAGCCCTGAGGGTAGAGATTCAATCTCCTGGCTCTGCCAATTGGGGTTTGGCCAGGAGACGTCATAGATGCCTGTCTCCCCGGGGTCTCCGGCACAAGCTTATTAGTTATATATTTAATTTGTGGTATCGTGGTAATTTATTGAAGGTGGAGGGGTTACCAGCCTCTCGCACCCGTCCAGAGACCCCGTTTAGCCACTGTGGTAGTCACATACGCCATGAGGGGAGAGGCCAATCGGAATTGGCCCTCCCCCCACAGCACTGTCCACAACAGAGTTGCCCGTCCGGCACCGCGGGGAGGTAGGGGGTTGTTTTTCCAGAGAAGCCATACAGAACAATCGCGAAAACTCATGCAGTAGCGTCAGTAAGATATTATATTGATTTTCTACAGCACCCTTTGTCAATCCACAGCCAGATGGATGCCCCCCCCCCCCCATGGGGTTTGTTTGACCATACTTCACCATGTTGGTGAGTGCGAGTTAATGAAGGTGCATGCCTCGCGGGGAGCGGCTGGATCATTTCAGTAATCACTCGTCGCATATATTAGCTGTGGGTTGGAATCGTACTCAGGCAGTCATGGTTCAGAGGAGAGTGTGCGCTAACCACTGCACACCGCTGGTTTGTATTTCGGAAGTGTAAGGGAAATTAACTATGGGTGATTGGTCTACCTTGTGTTTGCACCAGGGAGAAGTGGTCAGTGGATGTAATGGTCCACGTTGCTCCCATGTGTGCTGCGGTTTGGGTTTCCAACTGTTTGCCTTTAACCTCTACAGTCCGGGAATTGGCAATTGTATTTTGGTGGCAGGGTTTGATTTGTACCGAGATCTGGTACCAGTATTGGGTTGCACTTTATTATGGTAGATAGACATAGGCTGGTCTGTAGCAAAGTTCGTGACCCCAACTCTGATCGACCCAGCACTGTATGGCAGGTTTCTCATGGAAAGTGTTATCTGTAGCTTAGTTTACAACAGTGCGTGTAATGGGGCATATGTAGGCATTCGCGACCAATATCATTCATAAAAGAGGTTTTTGGGTGAGATCGCGTAAATATGTGTCGTTAAAACCCGCCACCACCCGACACAGCCAACTAGTAAGGTTTGTCACGTAAACAGAACGTGCCAATTCGTCACTAGTACAGCACACTGGTGTGTTGGAGAGCCAAGCCACAACATTTACAATCTGAGTACGACGTTTCACCAGTAATTACAACTAGCTTCATCAGGCAACAGTCAGATTTGTGGAGAAGTCCGCCTGTTTCGTTCTTTGTATAGAGGGGTAGATGTTGAAGTGTTGTGCAAAACTAGCTACTACTGGCCAAGACTAATTAGAGAATCAATCGAAATTGAAAGAAATAAAAATAACTTTAACCTCTTGGATAGCTACCGACTTAGTGCTGCTTGGAAGCGAATCATCAAATAATACATTCTTTAAATGCATGCCTACAAAGGGCAGCGTACTTCAATATGGATTGTCGTTGGTAGGGCTATTTTAATTAACACAATAGACAGGAAGGACAAGTTCAAAGGGCCCACATAATGCACATGCATAATGTATGTTGCCTCAGTAATCGTCCCCCCCCCTCCCATCATTGTGCAAGAGCGCAGAAGCGTGGTCACCACATCTACGCCTCTATATAAGGAACGAACCAGACTTCTCCACAAATCTGGCTGTCGCCTGATGAAGCTAGTTGTAATTACTGGCGAAACGTCATGCTCAGATTGTAAATGTTGTGGCTTGGCTCTCCAACACACCGGTGTGCTGTAATAGTGACGAATTGGTACGTTCTGCTTACGTGACAACCCTTACTAGTTGGCTGTGTCGGGTGGTGGCGGGTTTCAACGACACAACATTTATATATTTACGCGATCTAGCTCAAAAACTTATATTACGCATGGGGCATATGTAACAGCCGCTTTGTTAGTCCACTGTTGGATAAGGGCATCCCCATGCCGTGCAGGTTTTTCTGGATATTTGGCGGTGCCGGTCAATTCTGATTGGTGAAGGTTTGGAAGCACAATAATGGGATCATAGAAATACAATACGATGGAGTCTGTGCATGCTGCTACAATGGGTGGATGGAGTAAATTCTAAGTGACGAGAAGAAAAGTGAGAACTTCAGAAGACAACTGCGGTCCACGAAGTATTGTCAACAAAGCGAGGGAGGCAAGACCGAGACAGACACCTGGTGCCGCGTGAGCACGGAAACTTAACGCACAGAGTTGTGACAAATAAACGTGAGAGCAATAGTTCACAACCGACGAGGGCGCACCACTACGGGGGTGGAGCGAGAAAGCCTTGTGGGGGAGATGGGGAGCAGGCTGCGGCTCTGAACACTCCGTGGAAGCTGTGGACACTTTCTTTATAAATGTAAAATTTGCGAGGGGGTCCAATTTGTGACTGTGGTGGTGGTGGTGCCACATCTCATACCAATTCAACGTATCGCGAACGACTACCCCCAATCGGATCATTCAACGGCGATCCAAAACAAATCCACGTGGTAACTCCTGAAGAAGTCGAACGGGGATATCAAATATCAACATCAATTTGTAATCTGTTGCAATCCCCCGAAAATGCCATGCGAAAAAAGGAGACATTTTTAAATATGTGCGGGGATCATCAGCGCCACGTTATGAGTGGCAAAACATGCGACTCCACGTGGCTTGCAACAGACGCCTTCCTCACATTGATGTTGACTCGTGGCATGGACGTTGTGATCTATCTGTGCATGTGCTCTTTGCAGCCTGGGGAGGGGGGGGTGCGGTGAGTGGGGCTGGGGAGGTGGGGGCGTTGAGTCAGTCCATTGGCGTTGATGCTGGTAGGAACCTCCTGGTTATACCAGCCCACAGGGGATTATTGTGTCCGTCCGTCGTGCATCCAAAAATGGGAGGGGTGGGGCTGGGTGGAGACGGGAGGGTGGGGAGGGGCTGGGTGGGGAGGGAGGGGCTGGGTGGGGAGGGGCTGGGTGGGGAGGATGGGGCTGGGTGGGGGGTGGGAGGGGTGGGGAGGGGCTGGGTGGGGAGGGGCAGGGTGGGGAGGGGCTGGGTGGGGAGGGGCTGGGTGGGGAGGGGCTGGTCACCCCGTGGTGCCCTTATAAAATTCAACGTTTAACCTACTCAGGCCGGCTTGTGCCCACCCTCACAGTCGGGCATATTTGTGGAATACACCACGCCGCCGTTGACCCTGGCCATTGACCGAGCAACCCAACGTTCCTACCAGCTCCCTCCGGAGGAATGTGTTTTAATATGGACTTGAAAGTGGCTCTCGTGACAAGAGAGAGGAGGGTGTGGGGTATAAAGTAAACGCGACATTATTTTTTATTGTACAAGGTAAGGCCCACTGAGCTATATCGCTCGTTCTCAGAAGCGACCTAACCACGAATGATATTTCAACGAAAGTGTCCTATTGTGTGTAAATTTATAACGGCCAAGCGCACATTTCCAAATGACCGGGGCCACTCGGAGTGGTGGGAAGGGCCAAAAGAATCAGTTTCAGAATCAGAATATTTACTTATCGTGGAAGAATCTGGTGAGCAATGGATTTATCTTGGCCGTGTTTTTGTGTGTGTGCATGCATGTGGGGGAGAGGTAGTGTAGTGGTTAGCACGCTCACGGCCAACATCAGTGACAATTATCTGAACCGGTCCTGGGCCTCCCCTGGGTCGACTTAGCTTCAAATGAGTACCTGGTGCGGTGCGTAAAAATATCGCCACTAGGGAGACAAAGGCGGCTGGGCGTGGTACTGGCCACACACTCCCTTGTGTGCCGTTCTGGCCTTGATAGGTGCTCGCTAACATCACTTGCCCCAACAGTCTGTAAAGGCTATACGGGAGATATTTGTCTTTGTTGCACTATATGCATGTTGTGTATGCGTATTCATTTTTGTGGACTGTGTGCAACCCATCCGTCTGATGGTATGCATCTGCCGGGGATGTTCCAGAAAACCAGTGCCAGGACTGATTTTCCACGAAATTAACTGCTTAAGCAGCTGGATGGGCATATTGGAAATATGGTTACCACCTGTCCTAGGAAATGTGGAAGTCTCCCGGAAAAAATGTGCCACAGTGACGAGATGTTTTCTCCCTCGCCTGGTATGCAGGAGGTTGTGGGTTCGATCCCTACACTGATGCCTGAATATTTGGAGTTTGCGTGTTTGCACGGATAAACCACTAAGTTGAGCTGCCAATTGTGGCCAGGTCGCTTTTGAAAAAGCTCAGTGAGCATTATCTGGTAAAATATAAATACAAGTTCATGACATATTTTTTATTTCAATTAAGTCCCAGTTTTTGTAAGTTTTGTAATATGAATACGCAATTCAAGACTTGCATTTCCATGTAGCAGTTTTCCCATCTTCTCGTATTGTAAAATATTCTTGGTCTTATCATGTCCCGGGCTTTTGTACTTCAGAGTTGGAAACCCGAAATGGATGTGGCAGATATCCATAGCGGAATGCAGTCCCACAGCAGTGGAAACAGCCACTTTGGAATAGCGACCAGTGGTATTGGGCCAATATTCTTCAAAATCAATTTCCAACATGCAACAGGGCTAAAAACCAAAGGAAATTACTCATAACACCCCCATATAGCTTTCAATGGATGTAGCTTGTTGTGTTTTAAATACGGTGACGAAACACATTCATGAACAGCAACCATCATGCACGTAACACACTTAGAATTTTAATGAGTAAAATATACTCAAGAGATATATAGATTA
This sequence comes from Petromyzon marinus, assembly GCF_048934315.1. Taxonomy (NCBI): domain Eukaryota; kingdom Metazoa; phylum Chordata; class Hyperoartia; order Petromyzontiformes; family Petromyzontidae; genus Petromyzon; species Petromyzon marinus. The sequence continues at coordinate 5,640,694 of NC_133721.1, read as the reverse complement.
ATAACTGGTAGACATACAGTGAATTGGCAGGTTCACTGTGTGTGGGTACTCCCACCTCAAATACCCTCTCGAAGGCTCTTGAGCTCCCTGTAGTGGAGGCCCACCAGAATAAGCGTTAGCAAGGCACTGCAGGGCTGCGCCTTTACCTTTTGACAGTCAAAGCTCCGTGCATAAGAGTGGACAATAGAGGAATAATTCACAAGGAGACCAAAAGTATTGCACATTTCATATTTTAATTCAGGAGGGGCTGGTCAGAACGTTACAACAACAAATGTTACAACAACACGATAGGAGTGCAAAGGTAAGCTAATCACAAAAAAAATGTACAAATAAAACTGAACAGTTTCATTTTTTATTTTACCAGGTAAGGCCCACTGAGCTATTAGCTTTTTTTTCAGAAGCGACCTGGCACACGTATGATAGCTCAAAAAAGTTGGACATAGCATGACCGGGAGAAAAAAAAATCCACGTGACCATTGGAAGAACATGCAAGCTCCAAATAGACAGGCATCAGGGTCAGGATAAAACCCTCGACTTCCTGCATACCAGGCAAGAAAGATAACATCACGCCACCGTAGCGCCCCTTAAATGATAACAAAAATTTGTTAGCATAAAAGTTAAATTTACATAAGTATATAAATTCTCAAGCTTGAGAAAGGCATATTCTTGGTTCTTTCGGTAAAGTCAAGTTGAAGGGAAACAATAAAATAATAAAATATATAAAACAATTAAATTCTCACGACGTTTCGACTGTAACACAAACAGTCATCATCAGGTGTGAAAACCAACGACAAGAACATTTGGTTTTCACACCTGATGATGACTGTTTGTGTTACAGTCGAAACGTGAAAATTTTATTGTTTTTTATATATATTTTATTATTTTATTGTTTCCCTTCAACGTGACTTTACCGAAAGAACCAAGAATATGAATCACTGCAGTCACGAAAGCTTTAAATAAAAACTTGAGAAAGGCAGTAAAAAAACAGCACGAACAGTCCCAGACCACACAAAGAAAACACAGTCTCTCAATTAAATTAGATATTAACATTGAACTATCGATACACAGATCAGGGTCAAAGTTACAACTCAGTGGAAAAGTGGCTGTATTCAGCACTAATCTTCTGTTAAGTGAAGAAACAAGGTTGTTCCAACACGTTGGTGCTACGACGGCAAAGGCTCTGTCACCTATTCCAATCGTTGTTCTTGTGATAGTTAAAATGCAATTAGATGGACGCCTTGGGTTTCTCGGATTTGACAATGGGATAAATGAATTCGCTAAGATTTGCCAATAAGGATTTAATGAACAGAGCCCAATGTAGATTTCTTCTCGCATCATGTGATGAGAGATTTTATTTTAAGTAGAGGTCACAATTCTGGGTCCTGTATGGTACATCCAGTACAAATCGTAGCGAAGAATGATGAAGCGGGTTTAGTCTGTTTAGCAATTCATTAGTAGCTGATCTGTGTTTTTTTTTATGAGAGGCTACTGTTGCTTTACATTTTTCACAAACATGTTCTGTCCATGCAATTTTATACTTTGTTTAAAATTCTTCCAATTGACTTTCCATCAACGATTACAATTTGTAACATTCGATTCCTTTTAAAGCCAATAATCACTCCACTCGAACAGAAACTTTCTTTAGCTTTGAATTGCTCAGTGCTCGTGGAATGATTTTATGAAACCAATTCACTGCCTCCTTCCTCAGCTCCTTGGTTCTGAAGAAGTAAATGGTTACATTTGACAGGGGCATGAGGAAACTGGTGTACTGGGCACTGCAGCGGATGTTTCGCACCTGAGCGCTGTAGAAATCCTTCACGAGCCGCGGCACGAGAACCGACAGGAAAAGTGGAATGAAGAAAAGCATGAGCAGGAGAAAGTGAGTGAACAGGGTGTACAGTGCCTTGTTCTTGAAATCGTTCGAATGCGTCCTTTTGCACTCCAGAAGGATTCTAAAATAGGTGAAGCTGATCACGCTCAAAGGCAACGCAATGAGCACCACGATGATCCCCGACCCGTAAGCTTCGTGGATTCGCGTGTCGCCCGCGGACACGCGAGCGAAGCCAATGTTGTCGCAGAGAATGCCCTGCATTTGCCTGTCGCTGTCTTTGAGTTTCAACGGGGCAAAAAGAATTGTCACCGGCACGAAAGCGGATATAGTAAGGCTCCAGAGGCTGAAAATTATAATGATGGCCCGTTTACCGGTAACGATGGTATGGTAGTGAAGCGGGAAGCAGATGGCCACATAGCGGTCGAATGCCATGGCAGCAAGTGTGAGAACCTGCATGATGACGAACACGTTGATCCAAAACATCTGCGCCATGCACGCGGTGCGCAGGATCCGGTTGTCGCCCGTCAGGAGCATTTGGAGCTGTTTGGGCATGGTGCTTACGCTACTGATGAGATCGGCGACCACGAGGCTGCATAGGAACATGTACATAGGCTTGTGCAGGTCCACGCGGGCGGCCACTGTCGCGAGCACCGCCACATTGGCTACGATGGTGACGACGAAGAGCGGCAGAAAGAGGCCGAAAGCGCACAGCTGTACGCTGTAGGGTGCTTCGAACGTTGCAAGCATGATGAAGGAATCATTGCTTTCCATTGCCTTCTCCTTCAACAACTCTCAAAAGGATTATAGGAAAGCCAAGATAAATCGAGGCGTCCGTCGAACTTTTCCTGGAGCACAGTTCAAAGCGTTCAATCAATACACACAATCAATACACACATGGCACGCAAACAATAACAGACTGTTGGGGCAAATGCTGTTAGCGAGCACCTATGAAGGCCGGCACGATAGACGAGGGGCTGGGTGGCCAACAACACGCCCGACCGCCTTTGTCTCCCCAGTGGTGATGTTTTTTTTAACACACCGCACCAGGTACTCATTTGAGGCTGAGTCGATCTAGGGGAGGCGCCCAGGACCGGTACAGATAATCGTCACTGGTGTTGGCCGTTAACGGTAATCGAACTCTTGTAGGTGGGTCCGTAGCACGGTGCGCTAATAGCTACACCACCGCTCCCCCAACTTCCATTCGTCAATGCAGTGCAAACGATACACACACAACTTGCAACAAGATACATCAATAGTACGTATAAGTACACATCGTGTTTGATTATCATAATTTTTTCATCCCCAACATTATATCATAAACATTCATACTGTGTTAAAAAATAAAAAAAATCTCTATATATAGCAAAGTCGGCTGCATGGTCGAATGCAGATTGCGCACCAACCAGAGTGAACTCAGCTACAGGTTCACCCATATTGTATGTTGTTGAATAAAATAATTATAACAAGTCTTAACATATTTTCTGATCACACCCAATCTCACCCGATTGCCAGCCACTCTGCAATGGTCGAGCCGACGATCAGCACTTCTGTATTTATACACCTATGCTCACCACGCGAGTCCCCTAACAACCGTGGCTTGATGGCTGCGTGTTCTGGTGATGGTCAGCTTGTGAGTGAATTAATAACTATGGTAACCATTGGGGAATACTGGGGGAGGAGCATTGGCACAGTGGGTAACGCGCTGTGCCACAAACCCCGGTAACTTCATGGAGTTCGCGATTCTTGGCTGCAGCTGACGTCCAGTGTCAAGTGACGTCTGAAGCAATTGTGTGTAAGCCCCCCATTTGACCAACCTTCATTAATCAGCGTGACGAAGTTATAGACAAACGACCCCCATGACCGATGCGTGGCGTGGCTTTTGCGTGGCACTGCATTGACAAATGGAAGTGATTGTTATTATTTGAGAATACCAGTTGATCGTGTTTGCTTCTAAGGTATCTGGCCAGTGCTCATTCATAAGATTCATCATCTCTTGACTTTGAGCATGGGGTTCCCCCCCCCCCCCCAAAAAAAAAGTCTAATGGATGTTTATAGATACATTTTAAAAAAATTTCTCAATAAAGGTTTTTGGGTTAGATCGCGTAAGTATAAATGTGTCGTAACCCTCCACCACCTGACACAGCCAGGTTTGTCACGTAAACAACGCGCAAATTAGTTTCTACTTCAGCCCACCGGTGTGTTGGAGAGTAAATCCACATTACTGGCGTGTCTATGCACTTTAAAAATCGTCGAGATTGAAAACTAGTTTTTTCAGAACTGCTTTTCGTGTTTAGCTTGTTGTCCTTCCCCCGCATCGCTGATTAGCACGGTTGGCTACATACAGTGCAAAAGAAGTTCAACATACATACGCAAATAACATCTATACACCGACTTAAATTGTACAATACAAATAGATAACATGATACAAAAACATAGAATACAATAAAACGCATCAATAAATGAAGCTGTAAAAATCTCGAAGTTTTATATACCTCAACGCAAAACGTCGTGGACACTTGAACGTTAACAATACGCCATCTAGGCTTGTCCTCAGCCGGTGGACGGCTCGATGCCCCAGGGCAATGCGAGTGCCCTTGCACGTTGCCGCTGTGCATGCCACATGGTGTGAGGTAAACTAGGCTGAAGCAAGAGTTAAGCCAACAGGAGAGAGTGAACAATCTAAAAACACGCTAGGTCGATTAAAAACTTTTTTTATGTTACCAGGTAAGGCCCACTGAGATTCTAAATGTGGAGGGAAAAACCGGAGGACCCGGAGAAAAATCCACGCGACCATGGGAAAAAACATGGAAACACCAATTATACAGCAGGCGTCAGGGTCGGGATCGAACCCACGACCTCCTGTATACCAGGCGAGGTAGGAAACATCTGCCCACCGCGGTCCAAAAAGCAGTTCTAAAGAATTGAGTTTTCAATCTAGATATAAGTGGATTATCACGTGTACATTTATAGTAGCTAAATACTCTAAATGCATGTTTCAATGGTCAATGTACACCAGCGATTCCTATCAGCGCAAACTGTCGGGATCTCATGTTCCCCATGCTGAGCTGAGTCCACTCCTTGATCTCTTCCTTGTCTTGCCATCTTTAGCTGCCTCTCGCCCGTTCGGCCGTCAGCAGCCAGCCTTAAAACACCGCTGCCAAAAAATACGAAAGGAGCAATGAGAAATGTGAGAATTTTAAACAGAACTGAACCTTAAATAATGGAAAAGTGTGCTGCAGAACTTTTAGTTGGGCAAGTAGAACGTCGAGCCTTAATTATCTTCGTTATAATTAGCCAGTAGAAAAAAATGCCGTTGAGGATATTATCGTCATTTTAATTGTATTGAGTCGAATATAGAAGCAATCCGTTGGCCTTCAAGAGCTTTAAATGCTTCTAATGGACCCCCATATGGAACATACCCCTTTGAGCATTGCAAGATTGTTCCATGCTGCAAATTTATATATTTTTTTAGACACCAAGGGAAATAACCCCTTTGTGACAACGAGATGAAAAAATTAAATGAGTGCTGCGTCTGGTTGCCATACATTCGCTGTTGCACCTGGGTTGCTGTGTTCAGTTTTTTTCATGTTTTTAAGTTGATTTTGAACGCTACAATAAATCGGCAAATCTGAATTATTGACGTTTTTTTCCACTATAATTTTTGATGCATTTGTTTCTCCAATACAATAAAAAACACGAGCATAAAGTAATTGGACCTGTGGAGGGATATAAACTAAAATAATAAGCATTTAACCAGGTAAGACCCACTGAGCTATGGAGCTCTTTTTCAAAAGCGACCTGGCCACAAATGAGAGCTCGACGAAGTGGCCTATCACGTTGGAAATTTATAGCAGCCCAATACTCTAAACGCAATGTTTCTAAATGTGGAGGGAAAAACTGGAGGACCCGGAGAAAATTCCACGTGACCACGGGGAGAACACGCAAACTTCCAAATATACAGCAGCAGGCGTCAGGGTCGGGATCGAACCCACGACCTCCTGTAAACCAGGCGAGGTAGTTGACATCTCGCCACCCTGGCGCCCATAAGGAGGGAATGAGCAGGCAAAGAAGAAACGATGACGTTGAGACTGTGGAGAGACACGGGCTAGGCTGCTTGGGAGAGGAGCAGCAGCTGAATTCGTGCGTGGTACCGTTGGCCTCGGTGTTTGCTGCAGTGGAGTTCGGTCTTTGGAGACCAAAACAATGAGCAAGGGAGCTGCCAAGATTGTCGAAATGATTTGATATGAACAGGTAGTAGGTTGAATTCTTTTTTATGAGCCTATTTAACAAGTTAGTTGCATTTGAGTGTTCTCATGCACCGGTCTTTGTCAATGCTGTGAGTTATACGGACCTCACTTTTTGTGATTGTGCAATTGAACCTTTGTTATATAAATAGTTAGCGAGTGGTAGAGTCACCGTGCGTGTGACTGCTTTCAATGAGTGCATAGCTCGTGCGGGATGTGAATATCAGCATGCGGCAGACAAAGACGGCTCGGCGTGATGCTGGCCAATCACCTGATGTTCCAAGCGTGGCTTAAGAAGTACTAGCTGACAGCACTTGCTCCAGGTCTGTTGAAGGCAATGACCATAACTCCTTGTTATGTGTGTGCGAGTGTATGTGGATATTGTGGGGAGCGGTAGTGTAGCGGTTTCCGTGCGCTGTGCTACGATCCCGGCGAACCTAGTTCGATTCCCGCTCACGGCCAATACCAATGATGATAATTATCTGAACCGGTCATGGACCTTCCCTCGGTCGACTTAGCCTCAAATGAGTACCTGGTGTGGTGTATAAACATCAGCACTGGGGAGACAAATGCGGACGGCCAACCACGCCCTTGTGTGCCGTGTCGGCCTTCATAGGTGCTAATCGCTAACAGCACTTGCCCCAACAGTCTGCTGAGGCTACACGGGGGATCTTTGTTGTGTGTGTGTGCAATTGTGGTGACTCTTTGCCCCGCTTCCAACAAGCAAGCCAGCATCAGGACTCAAGGTAAGTGAAACTAGATTTTTTTCTATTTGTTTTATTTACTGCACAATATATATATTTTTTTATATTCTTACATGCAAATGTACAATATTTATTCTAATTTTAATTTAACAATGCTTCCCTTTTTTGTGCAACTATAACACATTTAATAACACAGTACAATATTGTTCCGACTTACGAACCGCTCAACTTACGAACGGGTTTCAGAAATTGTGTCGAGGACTGCCCCTACTCGCCACGAATTATTAAAAATGTCAATTATAACCCTGGACATTGGACTTCGAGTTGCTATAATCCACTGTACTTTATGGGACGCTGATGTTCGACATTTAGCTTTAGACACTTACCATTGCTTACATGAATTATTATTTACATTAGCAAATGCTGTCTTACCTAAGCATTCAAAGTATGTATTTTGATTTGACGTGCTGATCTCAAAGGTGCATTTAAAATTTTTATACTCCGACTGATGCTTCTGTTGTGGAGTAACTCATGCAGCCAGCTATGGATTTGGTGTTACATGTTATTTATGTAGTTTATTGTAAAAATTCGGTCACAGTCCCTATGATCACTGTTACGTTGCAATTATGGCTTTATTTTTTGTTGATTTCGAAAACTTTTTTGGTTTGGACATGTTTGTTTTGTTGTAGTACAGAGTTAGACTGATGGCCTTAATCTAAGTTTTCTTGTGGTTGTTGTTGTTTGACTTGCATCCCACTTGGATTTTTTTGCACACAGCGTTGGTGTACGGTGCTTTTTTCAGGAATATTTTGCTGTTTTTTTTCATAGATTTTCTGTTTGCACAGTCACATAGTCACTTTAAGATGTTTTCTTGTTCGTGTTTTTTTTTGTTTGTTGCGGTTGCACCCGATTCAAGAGCCGAATGGCTCATAGGGCTATACCAAAATAAATAAACAAAAAAAACTGAAAAACATTACCAGGCCCAACTTAGGCTCTGCCATGTGCGTGACCCACTAGGCCCGAGCACAGTCGACCCGTGGCACCTGCTGGGTCTGCCCCGTGACCTCCTGCCAGCGGGCGTTCGACACTTCACGTGGCCTCAAGGTGCACATGGCCTGACACTAGCGTCGTGGTGACGTCACCGCCACTTAGTGGCGAATGGCGGTTGTTGTTGAGCGCAGGCCTGACCATGTGCGCCACTGACAAGGCCGGAGTGCAGGCCCGCCCACTGCTAGAGATGATGTCACTGCTGACCATACTCATCTTGACTGGTGGACACCGCGTGACACGGATAATCAGCAAGTGAAACAAGCCCTCTCATTGGTACCTAACACTAACGGGCCTGAAATGGGATTGGTTAAAGCGAGGGAAATTTAAGGGAGTGGAGGACACAGTACCATCGGTGAGTTCCTCTAGCAGGCAAGCCTGCGTTGGCTGGGTCATGTAGCCCGCATGCCCAGTCACTGAACGCCCAAACAGCTTTTGTTCGGCCGGAAAGAGGGGGCTAAGGGGCCATCCATTTAATTTTACTACGTATGCAAAAATACGTCAAAATTTGACCCCTCCCCGTACACACGCGTACCTTGAACACCCCCCCCCCAACCTGCCTACTTACGCTTGATGCACCCCCCCCCCCGGAATCCTATAGAACAGGCGATATTTAATCCACGCAGCACCGATGAAGGATTAATAATATGAGAATATGTTTTTTTGTTTGCATTTTGATCATAAGTATTGTGGTTAATGCAGACATGATTCCTTGTAAAAGGTTTCAGTTTGGTGTTTTAACAACTTCACACCTGTTGCCAGATAAAAGGGGACAAACCTATTCTAATATGAACATGTTTAAGTAAACAGTCCACTACCGGCTGCATTAAATAATTAAGTTAAGTTGCGTAACTTCAAAAGTTTGTCTAGTGTCCGCTAGGTTCAAACGCCGACTGAACCCAGTCGAACAGGTGACGTATTATAGGAATTTCATCCCGCTTTATTTTTTCCCATAACCGATTAGTTTATTTTTGTTGATCTTGTTTACTAGTTTGCGGCCTAGCTTTACACACAGATTCGCACAAACAGTTATACTTAACCGTGTTATCCACCCTGACTGGTTATTCAAAAACACGTCTATTGTGATCATAAAACACAATTAAAACTCGGTGAACTAGTCTCTTTATAAAGTGCGTCAATTGAACATCTGCTGTAACAGTCGACGGATGTACAGACCAGTGTTAGTACTGAAGTCCGGAGGGCAGCAGCACGAACAGAGCACCACGGAAGCTAAAATCTTGAGCCAGTGGCAGTCTGCAGTGAGGCCAGATTGAAGGATGAGTGGTCATCCATGGTGGGGCAGGCTGCCAGACGATGTTAGACTCACTGCTGAGCTGCGTTATAGGGTGGTGCCGCCGCAATGGAGCCGCTCCGTCGGGGCCGTACCCACCGGCGTGACGCCGCCACCAAAGAGCGACGGCACTGACGCTGCTCGCCCCTCACCGCCCCCCACATGAATGCACACACACCCCACATAGAGCCCGAGGGGAAGTCACCTGGCCAGCAGGTTTTCGTCCAGAAGCCCCTAATGGGATCAAGCTTTATGGTTTCCTACGGCCAGGGAATTGGGCGACCTACCCCCGAGGCTGACGTGCACCGCGGCGCCGTGACCTGGGATTCTAATTGCATGGTCACGGCAGAGGCTGTTGAGTTACCGCGGATGGAAACACGCACATGCAACATGGGTCAGTAGGCTGGTAGCGGGAGGAGCAGAAAGCGGATGTCGAGGGGACCACTGCGGTGACGTCACCAGAGCTAGGATCCGACTATCAAAAGAGCAGGAAAATCCGGGCCCCTGATTGGACGGGAGGCCAGGGGGCGGGGCAGCGCGGTGCCCTTTGATGTGAGAATGATAAAGAGGGTGAACCAGGGAGTGAGGGGGTCAGTGTTCTTCAAGGCATCGAGATCAGCGGAGTGGGGGGCCAGCCGTTTGAGTCGTCTGTGTGACGAGCATTCAGCGCAGCTGGGCCCAGTTCTCCACGGAGACATCGTATGACATTGCCCTTCCACAGCTTCCTGCGCATCAGAGCGGGAGCAAGAGTTAAGTAAGGGAGAGGTGAGTTTGGGCTAATTAACCAGAGGGTAGAAAGTGGAGCGACAGGCAGGATAAATTGAGTCCCGGATCCCCGAAGGATAGGCTAGTGTCTGCTGACCCACACAAACACGTGTAGTTTAGCGGGTTATTCGCGGGGAATAAATCGTCATTAGAGGATGAACTGTGTCGTGTGGTCTTTGTGAGTGTGAAGAGGAGGGTGGAGTGCCTTGTGTTCGCGTGCATGCGCGGCTGTTTAAAGTGAAGAGGAGGGTGGAGTGCCTTGTGTGCCCATGCACGCGCGGTTGTTCACACGGCCTTTAAATCGGCTCAGAGGTGTCCCCTCCAATCGGCGGCGAGCGCGTGGTAGACGCCCTTGCCCTCTAACCCCTGACCCCGAGTCCCTCGCGTGTGATTGGTGTACAGAGCCGGGCAGGTAGTGACGTCGGGTTTGTTAGTGCCTGGGCACATAGGGCGTATGTGCGAACGGATCCCGGGGGGCTAAGAACCAGCCGCGGACCATGTCTCGCACAGCAGCGGCAAAGGTAGGAGAGGCGGAGGGTAACAACCCTCCCCTGGGAGTGGGGATTCGGGGATCAGCGGTCCCCACAATAGCTGCAGTCAGGGGTACGGTGGCATACAAGTGACACCTCTCCCACAGTCCCACTTCTCCCGGTAGTACTTGCTGACAGCAGAATAAACTGAACTGTGGCTCATTTGAAGGCCAATGTAGACAAATTATTATCGAGGCTTCACCCCCCCCCCCCCCACCCCGTTTCCTATGCGTACGCACATTGTCAGTAGACCCATAATACGCGAGCAAACGCATTTGGGTTAATGCCCTACCCCCTCCATGCGTATGGACTAAATGGATGGCCTCCAAATGGTCGCGGCATGGGCTGAAGAGATGGAATTATGTGGTATTAGGATATGGAGCTGAGTGGACTTGTGGATTACTGGTACGAGCGGTGTCAAGATCGGCCCCTGTGGAGGATGTTCGTGAAGGACGCTAAAACTGTTGGTGGGATTTATTTCCAAACCTTCCGAAATTAATTGTTTGTTGAACTTCTTTTGCACCATATGTAGCACCGCCAATTAGCACAGGGAGATAGCACTTGACAGTATGAATCATCTAAAAACTATTTTGGCAAGTGCCAACACACCCATAACTTTAGTTGCACGGAATGCACAGCTATAATAAAGTCCGTTATCAATTTGCATGGTACAGATACACATTGAAACTGATTTGTGCTGTGTTTTGGTAACAATGTGTAGTGTTGTAAGGACGAGCAGACTTCTTTAGGAGGCACACTCTGTTTATTGTATTATTTCCTTATACAACGCTTAACACACACAGAGGGTCGGTCCCCTCACCCGATACCCTAGGGAGGTACAACCTCCGGACTTGGCGGGACTCACACGTCTACCGCTATCCTAGTCCTCCGGCTAGGACCTAGGGGAGGCTATCTGGCCCACCGCTGGCCCGGTGGGTCCTGACCGCTGGGTATGCCGAGCCTTAGCCCTTAGAAGGGCTGGGAGGCTGATCCAGGGTCCTAGCTAGGCTTCAGCCCAGTCTTCTGTCTTCGTGCAGGGAGAGAACTCCCCGAGGTCCGTTGGGTCACCCGTCTTATACTCCTTCGTGGCCAGGTAGAACCAATCATACATTCCCACGTGGAACCGTCTGATTGGTTCGTACCAAACCCTGGCTACGATCCGTTTCACCTCGACTGACCCCAACCGTTGTACCCAGGGGTAATGCTGCACTGCCCTGGTGGCAATGCAGGTTACGCAACAGCGCGTAGTTAACACCTCTGCAAATGCATTACAAATGTGTGTACAACCGAGACCTCGTTCTGTATAACGATCCCATTGTCTTTCTTGAAACACATTTAGCAAGTCACTCATTGGGCATTACATAACGCGAGCCGAGTGTGCGATGGACTACTTTTTTTGAGCAGTGTGAGTGTTGGCAGCGTTGGCTACTGGTACTGCAGCGATGCGCTCTGTGATGCACGTCGTGCCGTCCTCTTCGTCCTCAGTCATTGTTCCATCATCTTTGTGTGTGTAGAGTCGTCTAGCTCCCTTATTTTTGTTTCACTCACCATATTTATCTCTCACACACTTCATATTTAAATAAATGAATGTCTCACACACAGCATATTCACAGATGTATTAAGTATACACGATACATTTTCAAAAGAAACATGTCAAACGGTGGACTGAACTTTTGATTTAAAGCTTTCATGACTGCAGGGATTCATATTCTTGGTTCTTTCGGTAAAGTCACGTAGAAGGGAAACAAAATAATAAAAATATAAAACAATAAAATTATCACGACGTTTCGACTGCAACACAAGCAATCATAATCAGGTGTGAAAATCACAACAAGAAAATTTGAAAAAAAGTGGTGGTTATTTTTTACGTTAGCACCACGGAGAGAGATTTGACAGTTTGTTCAGATGGACGAGTCCATCCTCTTTTCCGAACATAGATGGACTCGTCCATCTGAACAAACTGTCAAATCTCTCTCCGTGGTGCTAACGTTAAAAATAACCGCCACTTTTTTCAAATGTTCTTGTTGGGGTTTTCACACCTGATGATGATTGATTGTGTTGCAGTCGAAACGTCGTGAGAATTTTATTGTTTTATATTTTTATTACTTTGTTTCCCTTCTACGTGACTTTACCGAAAGAACCAATAATAGGTGGACTGAACTGTTAAATGAAAACTGATATTACGGGCTGGAATGTCACCCCCACCTTCACAATAATTCTTTATGGGGAAACTACCCCCGCTTAACGCGAATTCACTTCGTGGCAATTTTCTGGACAGAAACTCCCGCGATAAGCAGAGGACTCGCTGTAAGAGACATACAGGAGCATTTGCTTTCATATAGTGCTATTCGTGGAGAGCATCACAGAGTATTTTACAATAGCAATGCAAAAATACAGGAAACCCTTGCCCAACCGCAGCTTTATCGAACACGTGTTCCGACTATACATGGCTTACTGAATGAGGTCTGTTTTTCAGAACATGAGAGTGAAGGTTTCAGCTATACGCCATTCGACTTTGCTAGGATTCTCATCTCTACGTCGAACAGTAGTGCCGTCAGAGTGTTGAATGAATTGACTGTGTGATTTATTTACCATGCTTGTGCATTCAGGTAGGCCTGCTATGATCCATCCTCAGTTTAACCAGGCTGGATTGTCAGGAGCGCATAAATCCTATAAATATCTGGACAGTCCCATCGGTGAGCTTCTCCAGCAGGCAAGGCTGTTTTGGCTGGCTCACATAGAATGCATGCCAAGCCACTGCATGCCCAAACAGCTATTTTTCTTCTTTGGTTCTTTCGGTAAAGTCACGTAGAATGAGAATAAAATAATAAATTGATAAAATAAAATAACACAATAAAATTCTCACGATGTTTCGGCCACAACACAAGTAGCCTTCATCAGGTGAAGGGACGAGACTGTCTGGAGGACAGCGCTGGAGCGAACACAGCCAAGCACAGACCGCGACCTTTAAGCTGTGTGAGAAGAAACAGAGCGCCTTGACAAAATAATTTAGCATAGAATTTAGTATTGAAATAGCTGAGTGATTAGCTTGTGACTGGTCACAGAAATGGCTATGTTAAAGTTAAAGCATACACATCCGCAGAGGCACCCCTTGACAAAGGAATTAGCATAGAATTTAGCATTGAAATAGCTGAGTGATTAGCTTGTAACTCGTCGCAGAAATAGCTATGTTAAAGTCAGAGCATACACATTCACAGAGGCACCTAGTACAAATCAAACAGGAGAATTTAGCATTTAAATAAATATTTGATTTGATTTGTACGAGGTGCCTCTGTGAATGTGTATGCTCTGACTTTAACATAGCTATTTCTGTGACCAGTTACAAGCTAATCACTCAGCTATTTCAATGCTAAATTCTATGCTAATTCCTTTGTCAAGGGGTGCCTCTGCGGATGTGTATGCTTTAACTTTAACATAGCCATTTCTGTGACCAGTCACAAGCTAATCACTCAGCTATTTCAATGCTAAATTCTATGCTAAATTCCTTTGTCAAGGTGCTCTGTTTCTTCTCACACAGCTTAAAGGTCGCGGTCTATGCTTGGCTGTGTTCGCTCCAGCGCTGTCCTCCAGACAGTCTCGTCCCTTCACCTGATGAAGGCTACTTGTGTTGTGGCCGAAACGTCGTGAGAATTTTATTGTTATTTTATTTTATCAATTTATTATTTTATTCTCATTCTACGTGACTTTACCGAAACAACCAAAGAAGATGAATCCTTGCAGTCGCGAAAGCTTTAAATCGAAACAAAACAGCTATTGTTTGGCCAAATAGAGGGAGCTAAATGAGCGCGGGACAGGCTAGAGAAGAGATGGAATGATGTTGTACAAGAGAAAATGGAGCTCACTTGGCTTACTAATGACTGGTACGAGTGGTGTCAAGATCGCCTGTGGAGGAGGCTCGTGAAGGACAAAACTGGACAGTTGGTAGGCAACGCCCTCCAGCAACGGAGGGCAGAATAATGATGCTCACAACAACGAGCAGAGCGCCGGGCGGCTAAAACAAAGATGGCGCATCCGCCAGTCATCTAAGTCAATCCATAGCACCTGGGTCTGTCCTGTGACCTCCCAGCAGGCGTTCAACACTTTCACGTGGCCTTAAAGTACATATAGCCTGGCACAAGCACCATGGTGACGTGACCGCCACTTAGTGGTGAATGGCGGTTGTATGTTTTTTCGCGTGATAATCTCAACAAAAAATGCACAACCGGCACAACGCAAATGTCCACACACATTGCCGCATTAATCTCGCTGTCCACTCGTTGAGGCCGTCAGTCAGACGGACGCCTAGATGGCGAATCACCAACACGCTCCCGGACAAATGCACAAGAGCACAACGCAAATGTTCCCGCGTTGCCGCTTGCACCGAACCATCCAGTTGCTGACACGACGAGTCATATGAATGCCCAGATGGCGAACCGTGAACGTTCAAGTGAGTTTCAGGGGTGAGCATCGGGCGTGAGTGCCGCGGTGCAGGAAGAGGACTGGAGACGGGGGTTTTGTGTCGAGGTAGAATTTTTAAATAAATTAAGTGTACACACGCAGAAAAGACATGGATAGCGATTCAGCATCCTTTAGTACAATAACAAGGGTGGCAAATATCGGAGCATTAGTTAAACAAAGAGGGAGTGATAATTTCAAACCAAGGAACACAACTCGATTTTCCTCGTAACGTCTATTATTTGTTGAACGCATTTTTCCCAACACGGCATTTTCCAAGAATGTAACCCCGACGTTCAGCAAGCTCTGCCTGTACTCAAAAAGCAATTGTTAACAAATGCAGCTCAAAACTAAGCCAACTAAAAACGTTTTTTAAAAACAATTGAACACATTTATAGTAAATGTATCAGAATTCATAGGGTATTGTTTAACTTAACACCATAATGCACGGTTACACATCGCACTCAATGTTACACTTAAGCAGTGGTTCCTTATGTACGTATTGCAAAGGACATGTGCGTGATGTTTGTGTAAACATAATTCCAATCATTCTAAAAAAATCAGTGAATGAAAGCCTCCCCACACTGTCGATCATTGGATCTTTTGACCATACTTGGCCATTCTGGTCAGTGCACGTTGGCGGAGGTGGGGGCATGGAGAGTGAGAGATGAGCTCTCGTATAACTTGCCACTGATGTGTATTTTTTCATAAAAATTTCAGCTTAAGGATGATTACAGTAGCTTGCTAAATAACATTCTAACAATGGAAGTTTTCCGGTTCATATGTATGGAGTCATATGGTCGGTTTCTCTTGAAAACTGAATTTAACTTACATTTGAGACTTTTGAAAATGGTGGAAAAAGTGTACCAAAGAATGCATTTTTACAACACATCCTCATTCCTCTCCTTAGCTGTTTGGTGCGTAAACAGTAGATCAGCACATTCGCTATTGGCACAATAAACGTACCGAACTGGAAAATGCACCTCATGTTTCGCAGAGTGGGGGTGTTGAAATCTTTGATGAAACGAGGCGTTACGGTGGAAACAAAAATCGCAAAGAAAAACATCGACAGCGCTAAGAAGTGTGTCAGCAAAGTGTTCAAACCGTGCTTAGTAATCTCAGTAGATCGTTTAATGCGACACTCAATAAATATCTTTAAGTAGCTGAAGCTTATGAAAACAAGTGGTAAGATAAAGAGGATCAGCATGAGTATCGAGCCGTATGCATAATTAACATTGGTGTCCGATTCAGCCAACAAAATAATTCCCATGTTATCACACAAAATCCCTTGGATTTTCCGGTTATCGCCGAATTTTAGCTGCGCGGCGAGGAATGTGAGGGCCCCATAAACCGCCGAGGTGACCGTCCACATCAGCAGCAGCACTCCGAGCGTCTTTTTGGCTGTGACGATGGTGTGGTAGCGCAGCGGGTGACAGATGGCCACATAACGGTCAAAAGCCATGACCGATAGCGTCAGAACCTCGACGTTACAGAACACGTGAACGGAAAACATCTGCACGAGGCAAGACTCGCGCAGGATTTCGCCGTCACCCGTCAGCAGGATTTGGAGCTGCTTGGGCACGGAGCTTGTGCAGCCGACGATGTCGGCCACCGCCATGTTTCCCAGGAACAAGTACATGGGCTTGTGCAGCTCCGGGCACACGAGCACCGCCACGAAGACCAGCAGGTTGGCTACAACTGTGGCCGCATAGAGCGGCAGACAGAGGCCAAAGATGACCATCTGCACGGAGTACGAGGTTTCGAACGTGGAGAGGTAGAACGCCAAGCTGTCGTTCTCCATTGCCGACGCTGATCAACAGCTGGTGTTCGAAGAGGCACAGAAGGTGAGGATTTGTTTTAAATGAAATTAATAATAAATGTATTATAATACTTACAAGTTGTGTATGTTGGGGCAAAGGGTGAGTACTCCTACCTCTTCCCAGAGGTCTGGTCAGCGTGGAAGAGTAGAACAAATACCCTTCAGAGCAGGGGTGGGGAACGTCCGGCCCGCGTGCCGTTTGAGGCCTGCAAAATCAGTTTCACTTTTTTTCAGTTTATTTCTTTTGATATGGCCCTGTGAGCCATTCGGCTCTTGGATCGGGTGCAACCACAACAAACAAAAAAACAAAAACACGACCAAGAAAACATCTTAAAAGTGACTATGTAACTGTGCAAACAGAAAATCCATGAAAAAACACGGCAAAATTTTCCTGAAAAAAGCACCGTACACCAACGCTGTGTGCAAAAAATCCCAGTGGGATGCAAGTCAAAGAACAACTACAAGAAAACTTAGATTAAGGCCATCAGTCAAACCAAAAAACTTTTCGAAATCACCAAAAAATAAAGCCATAATTGCAACGTAACAGTGATCATAGGGACTGTGACCGAATTTTTACAATAAATTACGTAAATAACATGTAACACCAAATCCTAGAGCCATAGCTGGCTGCATGAGTTACTCCACAACAACAGAAGCATCAGTCGGAGTATCATAATTTTCAATGCACCTTTGAGATCAGGACACTAAATCAAAATACAGATAATACTTTGCAGCGTCATCCGGAGCGAACATTTTTATTTTATTTTACGCCAATGAATAGCAGTGGCAGCTAGGGGTGTACAACTCCTCTCGAGCAGTTTTGAGAGAAGATCGCATTGGTAGCGATTTAAGTTGCAGTTTATTGGCAATAGCATTCCAGACCCTCGGGGCATCAATAGCAAAGGCCCTTCCTCCGGTTTTTGTACGGCAATAGGGAATGTGAAGCTGGTAAATGAGCGAAGACCTGAGGCCAAATTTGTTCTTTGAAACAGAGAGGAGATCCAGCAGGTAGTCTGCGGATTTTTTTGTAAGTACATCGTGAATAAATAAGATCTGCTGCACAAGCCGTCGAACATTAAGAGATGTTAAGTTTGACCCAATGTAGAGATCACAGTGGTGAGTCCTATATGGGCAGTTAAATGTAAATCTTAAGGCCGAGTGATAGATGGAATCAAGCTTCTTCAGTACAGTACTTGGGGCTGATTTATACACGATGTCACAGTAGTCAAGTTGAGGCAGTATGGTAGCTTTTATCAATTCCAAATGGAACATGGGGGGAAGCAGTGCTTGTGTCGATACAGAAAACCAATTTCTATTTTTGTCTTTTTACCAATATAATCAATGTGATCTTCAAAATTCAGTTTTGAATCCAGGATGACCCCAAGATAGTTATAGATCTTGACTTGCTCTATTTGATAATTATTTAAGAAATGTAATTTGGGAAAAGTAACTTCCTCCTTTAGTCCTGGTGAGAAGCATAGCACCTTGTTATAGAGGTATTCAGGACTATATTCGTAGCTCTTTTGGTAAAGTCACGTTTAAGGGAAACAATAAAATAAAATATATATAAAACAATAAAATTCTCACGACGTTTCGACTGTAACACAGTCATCATCAGGTTGAAAAAAATCCACAACCACAGTCGAAACGTCGTGAGAATTTTATTGTTTTATATATATTATTATTTTATTGTTTCCCTTCAACGTGACTTTACCGAAAGAGCTAAGAATATGAATTACTGCAGTCACGAAAGCTTTAAATCAAAATTTATTCAGGACTAGTTTAAGAGCAACTAGTTTATGTTGTAGTTTGTTGTAATCACCCTGTAGCTTAGCAATCACGTCAACCGTAATCAGTATCGTGTCATCTGCAAAAAGATTTACCCTGGAATGATCCAGGTCAGTGCCCAAGTCATTGACATAAAGAGAGAACAAAAGGGGGTCGAGGATGGAACCCTGTGGAACCCCTTTTGTTATCTTAACACTGTTTGACCTCCAACCATCTGTGAATACAGTTTTGGTGCGAGAAAAGAGGTAATTTTGTAATAATTTTACTGCGTTTTCGGAAAAACCGAGGCAACTTAGTTTACTAAGCATGGTGTTGTGGTCTACTGTATCAAAAGCTTTGGACAGGTCTAGAAAAAGACAGGCACAGTACTGCTTATTATCAAGGCTACTGTAAATGTGATTCAGAGAGTCAAATGCATTTGCTCTCTGGCCCTGCCAAGGCAACCGCAGGCGGGACTCGAAATTCAATAAATCTAGGAGCAAACCTGGAAAAGCAGTTGCGAGTAGCAACATCATCAATACCAGCTAACATCATCACACGCCTAACCAAATGGAAGCAGTTCCAGCCATCACATTAGGGGCGAGTTAATAAAATGTTTGACCAAATATAACAGGCTAATTTTTAAGTTAATAATTTTCTATGGCCCGCGAATGATGTTATAAATATCCAAATGGCCCTTGGCAGAAAAAAGGTTCCCCACCCGTGCTCTAGAGGCTCTCTCTAGAGCCCCGTCGAATATACCCTCTTCTGTGAGGAGGCTTGAGGAGGACCCGTTATAAACTATTAGTGGTGTCGATTAACGAGTGACCTCGCCCAATTGGATGTCCACTGCACAGATGGATTGATGAAACTGGCTCAGGTTCAGGAGCTAAATGTGTTAGCATCAGAATGTAAGATTTGACGACAGCGTTTGAAATCCATTAAGCATTAGATTGATCACGACTAATGATGAGGATTTGCTGAGTAAGAGTGTGTGTACCCTGATTGTATTGAAGTGGATTCATTCAATGTCAGCATTTTTATTTGCAGTCTCACGTATCGACTTTGTAATTCCAAATGGTTTTGTCTTGTATGTACAAAGTATTTATGGTGGGAGATTTCATGAACTACAAAATGAAGCGCTTATTCAAATGTGCAGATATGGAAAGTCACGTATTGAAAACGCATTTCCAAAAGTGACAATTTCTGACACGTCTGCTAACATACAGCAAGGTCTCAGATTACGCGGTGGGGGTTAGGTTCCATGTATATTAGCGCAAATTCGCGTAAGTTGAGGTTCGTTTACACCAGTGTAGTATATAAAATGTAAGAGTGGATATAAAATGTATATACATGTACGTAACTATTTAATAATGTACAGTGCTGTCCAGCAAATGATTCACGAATCATCGGTAACATCCAGGTCAGATGGAACACGTTTCTTTTGACTCGTTCATTGCGCCAGCGATATATTCACACGCCCTCAAATCCACGTGCGCGTGATGGTGGTGGGGTGATTTGACTCCTTGCTTCCCGCCCTGTGCGTGTAGCAAAAGTCCGAGTCACAAGTCTCAGACTGCCTACTCTGAGATCTCACTGTATTTCAATAAACATTACGAATACTTTTAAAGTAATCTGGTAAATTACACGTAAAATCAGGCGTGTTATTTTGAATGAAACTAAACATGTTATTTTTTTTTTAGAGACGTGACACACGGAATGTTATTACCACGCAAACATACAAACGTTATTAAAAACATGTTTTAGCTTAGGAGGCGTGAAAGTGCTAATCAAACACCCGCCCAAGCCCAGCTGTATAAACTCACCGTTGCCACTTGATGTTTGCAGCAGAGAGCTCAGTGAGCCGCGCGCGAACCCCCTCTTTTATACGTTTCGGGTATCACGTGTCCAATAACGCTCTCGTGGTTCTGTGGTCACGTGTCTCTCATTACGAACGCTCACATGGAGAGATGTGTCTGGGCGACTTCAAATTACAAGGGAATACTCTGCAGTCAGTGAGGTGGAGCCCAGACAATTAGGATGATATTTCACATCAGTGGACTTTTTTTTAACACCACATTATGTTGATAAATTAGGTGCACTTTCAACCGCTTTTGTCATTCCACCGCTGGATGAGGGCCTCCTCACACCTTGTAAGTTAAGTGGAGTTTTTTGACCGCATTGACCAGCTGGTCAGCACAGGTTGCGGGAAGGCAGGGAGTTTAGGCATTGGAGCAGATGACTGTACAACTGTGTATGTTGCTGCACTACGTGATGCAGGCAACGAAGTCCCACAGAAGCCTATATCATCTGTTTTGTGTGCGGTGGTCACCCATACAAGCACTTTTCAGGCTCAACATTGCTTAGCTTCCAAGATGTGACTATCTTGGATGCATTCTGGGTGATTTCGCCAAAGGCACATTGTGAGTGATTGAGGATTAAACAAGGTTTACAACAGTCTCGCGAGCATACGGAATGAGTAGAGCCATGAAGAATGGCATCTACAAGAGTGGCTGTTAAATTTTACAAATGGATGATGGTATATGAACATGTTACAATGTGGAAAACCAACCCATTCAGTGGTACAGTACTTCACTTTTCATGAAAAATCGACCAAATGGGTAAAATTTTGTGATTATTTATAAATTAAAACAGGATTTTTTTAAATAACATTCTTTTGTAAAAATAAATAATTTACAGCCCTTTATCAATTCACTGCTGGATGTAAACGTTTTCATGCCGTCCCAGTAATCCACGGTGGCTAGATGGTAACTACCTCGCTTGGTATACAGGAGGTTGTGAGTTTGTATATTTGGAGTTTGCATGTTCTCCCTGTGGTTGTGGATTTTTTTCCGGGTTCTGCGTCCACATTTAAAATTTACGTGCGTTTAGAGGATATGGCTGCTCTACATTCCCCAATAAGCAACCCGGAGAAAACAGGAATTAAAGATTTCAGCATTAGCTTGGTACCATGAAGCACAAAAACGAGAACAAACAGATTCAAACACAGTTTTTATCCTACAGCAATTACCACACTCAATACTGCTAATTATTTATTAAGTAATACTGTTTACAATTGACTGTAAAATAGGGATGTGCAATGACAAAATGTACCTTTATGTGGGTATACTTGGGCAGTTTTTATATATGTAGTGTTTGACTTTACGCGGACAACTTCTGTCTTTTTTCAAACACCGCTTTATTTACATCATTCAACATGTCCTCCACACTCCACAGTATCCTGGTCACCACGGCTCGCTCGCCGTGCTCCGCCCGTCTCGCTCACCACCTTTGTCTCCCCACTATCACTTCACTTCTCCGCCCACAGCGTCTTCGCACACAGCGAGTCCCCGTTCAGCAACTCGCACACAGCGTCTTTGCTTCGCTATCGCTACGCTCACTTCACTGCTAACTACTTCGTCTTGCTTCAGGTCCGCTATCGCTACGCTCTCTCGACTGCTAACTACTTTGTCTTGCTTCAGCTCCGCTAACGCCATGCTCACTCCACTGCTAACTACTTCGTCTTGCTTCAGCTCCGCTAACACTACGCTGTCTCCACTGCTAACTACTTCGTCTTGCTTCAGCTCCGCTAACACTATTCCAACTCCGTTTCTCACTCTGTCTCCAACTCTGTTCCGAACTCTGTTTCTACTCTGTTTCCAAACTCTGTTTCTAGACTCTGCTTGTACTCTATTCCTAACTCTGCATCTTCATCGTCCAGCTCCCAACTCCAACCAACCTCTCTCTCGCTGTGTCTCCCCCAATTTATCCCAGCACGCTTCGCGTCCTCAAACACCTGTCCTTCTCCAGACATCCCGACGCCTCCTCGCCCTTGACAACAGCCACAGCCAATCACCGCCGTTGCTGATGCTCTGTCTTAATTGGCCCAACCGTTACCTCATCATTTCAGCCTTTGCACCTGGCTGTCCTAAGACGACCCACACTGTTTACGCCTTCTTCATAGGCTGACCCCAGATAAACCCACACTGTCCGTGTGATCATGCAATCGCGCAGTTTCCACAACACACCTTCATACTCCACTACATTACCTCCCCCCCCCCCCCCTGTGATAAAAAAAATCTAGCCGTTCCGGCTACGACGATACTTCGAATTTGGAGTAGTGGAGTACCGCGGACATAACAACGAAACAACACAACAACTTTGTACAAGAACCGCAACACGCAAAGTCAATGGAAGGTCCATCCTCGGGAGCGAGTTCCAGCTGCCGGCCCATTTCCCCTACACGGAACACCGTGGGGCAAGGGCGGGCCACGCTCCTCCGTTAAGTGAGGGCTGCTTCTGGTCCTCGATGCACACCCGTCCCTGTCCCAGCGACCATCTGCTGGCGGGACTGTCCTTCGTCCATGCTCGGGCCGGACAGCATTTCGAAGTTGCGGCCGGTCAACCGGCGTCCGGCCAGCAAACCTGCCAGAACCCCCTCGTCGAGTCAATAGGGATGGTCCTGCAGGCACACGGGAGGCAGATTTCTGAGGCGCGTACACATGTGACCTCCTCACAGGCTCGTCGGACACATCCAATACAGGCCGCTCTGGGATGGGAGATGATGCGTCATACGGCAATACAAACTTCTTAAGGCGCGACGGGTGAACATACCATATCCGGCGACCGAATCGAATTCATACACTTTGATCTCGGAGAACCTCAACAAGCTCAACGGGCCCCTGCCAGGGCCGATGGAACTTTGGGGACATTCCCACCGGTACCATGGGGCAATGTAACCACACTTTGTCTCCAACACACCACGGCTCTCGAGGCCGCTGCGTACCATGGAACCGTTCGTTGGCGGCTTGTCGTCGCGCCGTGTTACCCAACGAGGCCTCCCGAGCCTCTCTCGGACGGTCCAATGCCACCTGCATAGGAGCAGGCACCGTCGATGACTTCCCTTGTTTCTGTACACCCAATTTAACCATGGCCGACACTTCCAGTTCGCGCCCATACATCAAATAAAACGGTGAGTACCCCGTCGAGGCATGCGGGGCCAGTCTATAAGCAGCCAGCGTCGCCGCAACATGCAGGTCCCAATCATCCTGTGAAGTATTAACCTGGTGGCAAAGCATAGACGTCAGCGTCCTATGCAGGCGCTCGACCATCCCGTCAGTTTGCGGGTGGTACGGGGACGTTCTAATCTTTTTTGTCCCTAATGAATCACACACCTCCTTAATCAATCGTGATGAGACATTTCTGCCCTGCTCAGTGAGCAAATGCTCCGGGGTGCCCTTATCGAAAACATAACCCTGCAAGAAAGCCTCTGCGATCGACGCCGCGGATTGGTCCACCAGTGGCCATGCCATAGGCCAGCGAGTAAGGTACCCCACCCCGACGAGCAGTTACCTATGCCCCCGGGGGT
This sequence comes from Petromyzon marinus, assembly GCF_048934315.1. Classification (NCBI taxonomy): domain Eukaryota; kingdom Metazoa; phylum Chordata; class Hyperoartia; order Petromyzontiformes; family Petromyzontidae; genus Petromyzon; species Petromyzon marinus. The sequence continues at coordinate 5,616,873 of NC_133721.1, read as the reverse complement.
GATGGGAAACGGACCCAATATATCTAGGGCAACAATTTCGTTAACACGCGAAACCTGTATCGATTCATCGGTACACGATAGGGTCGCGCCGGCGCCTTCCTCCTCGCACATTCATGGCATGCTTTTACAAATCGCTGAACATCGTTATACCTTCCCGGCCAATAGAAATCTTTCCCCAAGGTCAACGCGGTCTTCTTCTCCCCCAAATGCATCAATTTGTCATGAGTATCACTAATAAGTTTCCCGCGCAACACAATCGGAAGAACAATGCAAAACTTCTGTGCTTCAACATCCCAGCGAACGAGGAGACCATCGACAAGTTTTAGAAAGGGGCAATCTTCCGATCCCCTTGAGCGAGAGGCACACAGCCTCATTCTGGTCAGGGAGGAGTCATCCACCTGCAACCGATTCCACTGACCTAACATCAACCTCAACAAACCCGATCCCACCGCAGGAATTGCTTCTGGCCGAATTGAATCTGCTGCAGCGACCATTGACGGAACGTCCTGCAGCGGCGGACCGCAACGCAGCGAGCCCTCCGCACATCGACACAAGTCAGTCGGTCGCGGCAATCTTGACAAGGCGTCAGCATTGACATGACGCGTCCCCTTCCTATGCTGGATCGTGAAAGAGTACTCCTGCAGGGTCTCGAGCCAACAGGCCATCTGCCCTGACGGCTGGTCAACTCGCAACGAGTACTGTAGTGCCGCGTGATCAGTGCGGATCGAAAACTTTCTGCCGTACAAATACGGTCGGTACAGTCGAACAAAGTGCACGATTGCCAGCAACTCCCTGCGCATTACACAATACTTCTGTTCGGCTGGGGACAACACCCAGCTGCCATATGCCACAACTTTTTCAACACCGTCAACCATTTGCGACAAAACCACGCCTATGCCCGTATCACTGGCATCTGTGTCAAGAATAAAGGTTTTCGTAAAATCCGGGTATCCAAGCGGCGGTGCGTCCGCCAACGCGGCCCGCAGCGCTTCAAACGATCATTGTTCCACATCTCCCCACTGAAATTTCACACCCTTGCCGGTGAGCATGTGCAACGGCCTCGCAATCGTGGCAAAATCCTTAACAAATCGTCGGTAATACAACGCGAAGCCCACGAAGCTACGCACCTCCCCTACCATTTTCGGTACCGGCCACGTTCACACGCAACTCGTATTCTCTGTATCAGTGGCCACCCCAGACGCGCTAACAACGTGCCCCAAATATTTAACCGATGTCCTTAACAAATGGCACTTTTGGGGTTTAAATTTCAATCCAGAGCGCAGCACTCGGCCAAAAACGGCACGCAACCGTTGCAAATGCTCGTCAAAATCCTTACAGAAAACAATTACGTCATCCAGATATATTAAGCATGACTCCCACTGCAGTCCTGACAACACGAGCTTCATCAATCGTTGGAAGGTGGCCGGCGCGGAGTGGAGCCCCATCGGAAGTACATTGAATTGGAACAATCCTTGTGGCGTTCGAAAAGCGGTTTTAGGTTTAGACTCTTCATCCAGGGGCAATTGCCAAAAGCCCGACAACAGATCGAGGGTCGAAAAAATGTTTGCGCCGGACAGGGCGTCTAGCGAATCATCAATACGTGGGAGCGGATACGCTTCCGCCACAGAAACCTTGTTTAATTTTCGGTAGTCAACACAAAATCGCATGGCCCCATCGCGCTTTTTAACGAGTACAATAGGAGCTCCCCACGGGCTGGATGACGGAGAAATGATCTCCTGTTCTAACATCTCATCAACGGCTCGCCGAATACAGTCTTTCTCAAGCGGACTTACACGATGGGAATTCAATCTGATTGGGGGTGCATTCCCAGTATCAATGTCATGCCGCAACAACGACGTCCGACCCACGTCATATTTACCTGAACTGAACACATCTTTAAATTCTACGAGCAACCCATGTAGACGCGACCGTTGCACAGGCGTTAATTCAGGGTTTTGCATATAAAGATCTCGCAACCAGTCCAGATCATCTTCATCACCCGACAACATCTCACTCTGTCCCGTTGCAAAACACGCCTCCCCCTCCGGACCCAGCGGTGCCGTCGCATGCGCTAATGTGGTACCCTCCTGAATGTCCCTCGTTTACAATTTGTATGAAAGGGTCGCAATTTGCCGGTACAATAGTCAAAAAGCCTCTACCAAGGTGGGCATCCGAGATACAGCATTTGAGGGCGTCAGCAATATACCCTCTTGTTGCTCATCGAACGGTAACTGTTTCTTAAAGCGCAGCGGTACAAGCATCTGAGTCGCAGGCGGAACACGAATGGTGTGGCTCACCACGGCCTGCACCACAGCGTTCGCAACCGCGAACTTAGAAGGCATTCCCAAAAATTTCATACATTTCCCCGGTGGCAATTCCAAACACCCCTTCTCTATCGAAATTTTAAGCGGCATCCTTTGCAAAAAATCCGTGCCCAGCAAACACGGTACCGCCAAGGCCGTAGAAACCAAGACATTCCCCGTAACGCTCACTTCCCCAATTTGAATCGTCGTGACCATACAACCCATAATACCAAGGTTGTCACCATTTGCTGCTATGCACGGCCCATCTACCGGTTCTAGGGCCTGCGGCGAAGTCGGCAGCAAGCGAAAAGTTTGTAAAGAAATAAGGGTCGCAGAAGCCCCTGTATCAACAATAACCCTGACCATTACTCCTTGAATACGTGCCATCACATCCGATGACCCCGGCACGGCGCCCAACACACGATGCACCAACGCGCCCCACATGTCCTGACCTTGCGCAACATACGAATTCGATGGGAACGGGTGAGATGACACGGATGGGTGACGTGGAAAGAGCGGCCGTGTATTGAATGTATTGCGACTCACCCGGAATCCTCGGTCCTGCCACCCCTGCGCCGCCAGCAGTCGCGGGCGAGATGTCCTCTCCATCTGCACTCGTAGCACGTTCGCGGCGTGCCACCTCCATACACCGCGGGACGGCGCAGCACGCCCGCGGGTGGCACCCCGGCCGCCGCTGCAATCGGCGGCGCCTCATTCACCACCACCGCGCTCTCGGCCGCGGCAGCGCTCATCAGCAGCGGCTGCACACCCACCACCGCTGGCTCGTGTCGGAGATCAAGGTTGACTTGGATGTTCCTGGCGATCTGCAGATACGACATGTCGTCGTCGTTTTTGCTGTCAGGGAGCGAAAGGACGATCCGTAGCTCCTTCGCCAACTGCAAAAGCTTCTCCTGCAGCAAGGAATATAGGGCCTCTTGGTCCATCGCCGGGTATGCAACTTGAGCGAGGGCCAACAACGCGCTTCGGAACGCAAGAGGGGATTTCGTGGCCTCCCGCTTCCTTTGCTGAAATCTACGTTTGGCAACCGACCGCGGCTCGTACACCTTTCTCATTGCCGCGAATGCCCCGTCCAGCGTTGACCTGACGGCGGCAGGGAGCCCATTAAATGTCGCCAAAGAATCATCATCGAGGGCCGTCGGCAGTGCCCGCAGCACGGCACTCTCAGTCCACTCCAGAGATTGATAAGCCACTCGGAACTGTCATGTAAATGCCGTCCAATCACCAACTTTGGCCTCGAACCGCTGCACATGAAGTCGCCGTGCCGTTCCCAACGGCTGCGCTTCCTCGTCATTGATTTCTCCAATCGCTCCGACTCCGCGGCAACATCTGCTGGTTGACTTGACACAGTTGGTTGTATGTAGTTCGATGTCATAAAGTGGTTGAACCCCTCCGTCAGCATCGCCATCCTGGCCTCCCACTGGGCCATGAGGACTCTCCAATCCCCCGATGGTCCCGGGGTCTGGGCCCCGCTCGAATCGCCGTCTTGTTCTGTTATTTCTTGATCGACCAGACCCGCCGGAGGAGTATCGGCCACTTGGCCGGACACGGGCAGCACGTCCTCATCGTTGCTGTCGTCGGACGAGTCCACCGGCACGTTCTTCTTCTTTGCCACCTTCTTTGACATCTCGGCGTGGTTCGTAGCTACTCTGCCACCAAATGTAGTGTTTGACTTTACGCGGACAACTTGTCTTTCTTCAAACACTGCTTTATTTACATCATTCAACATGTCCTCCACACTCCACAGTATCCTGGTCACCACGGCTCGCTCGCCGTGCTCCGCCCGTCTCGCTCACCACCTTTGTCTCCCCACTATCACTTCACTTCTCCGCACACAGCGTCTTCGCACACAGCGAGTCCCCGTTCAGCAACTCCGCACACAGCGTCTTCGCTCCGCTATCGCTACGCTCTCTCCACTGCTAACTACTTCATCTTGCTTCAGCTCCGCTAACGCTACGCTCACTCCAATGCTAGCTACTTCATCTTGCTTCAGCTCTGCTAACGCTACGCTCTCTCCACTGCTAACTACTTCGTCTTGCTTCAGCTCCGCTCACGCTATTCCAACTCCGTTTCTCACTCTGTCTCCAACTCTGTTCCGAACTCTGTTTCTACTCTGTTTCCAAACTCTGTTTCTAGACTCTGCATCTACTCCGTTCTTACCTCTGCGTCTTCATCGTCCAGCTCCCAACTCCAACCAACCTCTGTCTCTCTGTGTCTCCCCCAATGTATCCCCATTCTCATTATCGCTAATTAATTGGCCCGCGTGCCGCCCCACTCTTCGCGTCCTCAAACACCTGTCCTTCTTCATACATCCCGACGCCTCCTCGCCCTTGACAACAGCCACAGCCAATCACTGCCGTTGCTGATCCTCTGTCTTAATTGGCCCAACCGTTACCTCATCATCCCAGCCTTTGCACCTGGCTGTCCTAAGACGACCCACACTGTTTGCGCCTTCTTCATAGGCTGACCCCAGATAAACCCACACTGTCCGTGTGATCATGCAATTGCGCAGTTTCCACAACACACCTTCATACTCCACTACATCACTCCCCCCCCCCCCCCGTGATATTTTTTATTTTACTTTTATTTCTTGTTTTATTTATTTTAATTTATGAATGATGCACTGACTGGTGAACACTTTAAATTTCGTTGTACTAGTGACAATGACAATAAAGGATCTATCTATCTATCTAAATCAGTCGGGAACGATCATTGATCCTGAACTAAACTTTGAGTTCAAGCGGTTCTTTCCGTTCTCTCTTGTCGCACGATTACGTTTTGGTGCAGATTGGTATCGTGGGGTAATGTTTTGCACATCTCTGGAGAGTGAGTTGTTGTTGATGAGCCAGTTCAGGGTGCTATTGACATGTTCTTTCGAAATCAAGAACTCCCTGGTGATGTTCAGGTTTTCCAGCTCTTCAGTGACAACAGTTCTGGCCATTTCTAGAGATCGCGGCAGCATGTTAGGTAAACGCTCACTAACTTTGAAGATGTCTTGAGCGATGACCTGGCCTTTGAATCCATACTGCCCATAAAATCCACTACGTTTGATGATTTTGAGGAACGGAATAATTCGGCATGTGAGGCGTTGTTTAACTTGGGATAGAACGGCAATTTTGAGGAATTTCCCCTGGATCCAGATTATTCAAATAGGATTTAGCTGGGAGAAACTGATTGTTGCTATTTAGATGACGACTGCATCGATCACACAGACTTGGCTTTTGTGAAAGCTGCAATGGCAAGTAGTTGGGAATTTGTGCAGGATTCAGTCTTAAACGACTCACTTTGCTAGGATAACTGTTTCTGACATACCTCGCAAACACATTGATTTGTCTATCGAAGGATGCAATATCCGCGGCTGCAATGAGTCTGTGCTGTTGTTGTGTTTCCCATATTTGGATTATCAGATTCCGACTTATTCGCTTTGTGTGACAAGACACCATGAGTCATCTTCCAGACAGCATCGATGCCCTTCAGATCCTTCCTCCTGTGCATGTAATGATACTTGACGTTCTCTTTGTGAAGCAAATATTTGGACACTTTTCTGGAGTTTCTCCTGCAATCCTCATTGCCTCACGTGCTCAAATGGCGTCCAATCGGTTTTCCCGATGTTCCGGTGTTTCGGAAGGTTTTTTTGGCATGTTAATCCGCAGCATGCTTTTTCAAATGTTTATCTTTTTGTGATGTTTCAGCTTACTTTCTTTTTTGATAGTACTGCTTTTGTTTATCAAGCCTTCTCTGTTGCTGACTTGCCATTTCTTGCTTTTTACCCATCTTGATTTTGAAGAAATGGCAATACTTATTTTAGGGCTTACCATATAACTCTGATATCATTTGTGATTGTGAGCGTTGAAATCTACAGTAATCTGTTGATAACGAAATTAAATCCCTTGCGATCTGTTGATAGAAATACATTTTTCAGCAATATTTTGCATTTTGAAATCCGGCAGAATCTCTCACGTTATTTTGCTTAAATTTGTCCTTTATCTTGACTTAAAGCTTTCGTGACTGCAGGAATTTATATTCTTAATATATAATTATTATTTTTCTATCTACGTGGCTTTACTGAAAGGTCCAAAGAATGTCCTTAATATTAACTACGATTAACTAAGCTATATGATTACAGCTGTGTAAACACTTTTTGTGAGCGTAGTGCTGGTGCCAAAATTTAATTGCAATGAAAATGTTTGAATATTTTTTTTACCTCTTGTGCTTCTCGACAATTCGTAATACCTTCGTTATTGTAATTGAATCGAGGAATTCAATCAAACCTGGGATAATGTAAAGTTTTAGCTATGGTTAGAAACATAATTCAATGTTAAAGCAAGATTAAAATCGTCTCAAGTAGAATGAAATGTCTTTTTCTACTTCCGCAGAATTTTTCGCCTTATTTTGGATACATTTGTCCTTAATATTAATTCAGCAATATGATTTGAGCTATTTAAACACTTATGAGAGTGTAATTCACATGCTGAAATTTAATTGAACATCAAATGTTCAATAATTTTTGCACATCTTGTGGTACCGACTTCAAACTATAATTGTTTACATATTTTAATGGAAGCGAGGAAATCCCTCAAACCTTGGATAAGGTCAAGTTTTAGCTATTCCTAGCAACAAAAATCACTGTTAAAGGAGCAATGAAAGTCTCAAGTGGAATGAAATATCTTTGTGTACCAAATTTTGCAACACTATTTTGGACTGAGGCCAAATGGATAAAAATATATATATATATAAATGTCTTGTTTAAAATGCAATTGTTGATGGCTATTAGAAAATGAAAAGAAATGGATTGGTTGGCAAGACTCGAATTTGGAAATTGTAATTATTTTACGTAGCCAATTTGGTAGGGGAGAGCGCAGTAAGTTGTATAATGTGGTATATAATATGGTTTAATATATGGCGAGACATTTTTCCTCTTTTTTACGTTCTCGTCCCAGTGTCGTTAACTTAATTCAGACTTTAATGTAAATTCTGGTAATTTGTATACAGTAAACTTACATCTCGCCACTGCGAGATGTGAACTGTGATAAACAACAAGACTATAACCCTCAACGCCTATGAACAAATCACCTGGACTTAGAATGTGGCCGATCTGTTTGGACCTCGAAAGCCAAGCAGTATGGAAAAACGGCCTTGACAACCAGCACGGCGTGTGGAGACCCTCATCCAGCAGTGGATTGGCAAAAGGTCTCTATGCTCCTATGGGCATTGTGCGGCGCTCACCTCCACCAGTGGAAATTCCATATTCCCATGGCAGGGACCGTCTCTAACAACCACTGACGACTGCACACAAAATAAAACTTATTTTACGAGCCTGCAGCGAAGACAATAATGGCTTGCCTATGGCAACCGTTGACCCTACAATATAAATGAAAGCATGTGCATTGCTATACGACATTCCAGCGAAATGACATTTAGAACAAAGCGAGGCGTATAGTGCGTTTAATTGTCATATTTGCGATCATTAGGTACTGTACTGTATGGAAGATGGCAAGATACATCGATTGCAGTGCTATAACAATGCGCGCATAGGTACTGTACTGTATGGAAGATGGCAAGATACATCGATTGCAGTGCTATAACAATGCGCGCATATGCACAACAGTGTATGTATCGTGACAGCATATTCAACGTGGACAAATTTAGCACTTTAATTTAAAGTATTTATGTCAACAATCATAATTCGAACATTTTGCCAATAGAAATATGGATAGCAGGGCATTTAATGAAAAAAAAACATTACCATGGTTCTCACCTACTCGCTTAACTTCAGCTTAAGCATGTACCACCCCTCAGCGCGTCGGAACGGGTGTCAGAAAGCAAATCATAATGCTAGACATTACGATAATAACTATGTCATTATTTCAGCAATAGTAGTAATTATTATTAATATTGACTTAAAGTTTTCGTGACTGCAGGAATTCATATTCTTTAGGTCTTTCGGTAAAGCCACGTAGATAGAAAAAAATCTAAATATAACAATATCACGACGTTTCGATCACAACGCAAGCAATCGTCTTCAAATCACGAATTTTACGAAGTGTTGAATCGTACCTGGATCTTGTGTTTGCTCATGATTTTAGAATTTTTTGTGGGCACACACTAAATTGATTTTGCCAAGACAAAGGTACTCTGCAAACCCATTGGCTATCAACAAAGATCCGTTCATGAAGCCATACAGATATATAAACAGACACAATTTCAACCGAGAAGATGGGTACAAACTGAGAAATCATTGGAAGGACGTTATTAGCCAGTTTAGGTCATAACTGGCTGTGATGTTCCTATCCTACCTAGCAGTTATATTCGACTCTCCGAGTTACATTCACTAACACAGTCACCGTCAGCTGTGTTAGTAAATGGCCGCTTGCCATTCTTTTCCACCCCCATGTGGCCACTGCGCTCTTACATTGACATGCTAATCCCTCACAATACAATGGTCACCCCCCACAGCTCCGTAGTACCTCTCCCATATTGGCATTAGCTGCCCCGCCCATCTCTAAACCTTTGTAAACAGCTCTTTGATTGGTGTAGACCTACTGCAGGTTACGGAGACCTCTCCTACATTAACATTAGCTGCCCCGCCCATCTCTAAACCTTTATAAACAGCCTGCCTCGGCAGATTTCCCCCTCTTTTTTCACCTGAAGACGATTGCTTGTTGCGATCGAAACGTCGTGATATTGTTATTATTTTGATTATTGTTTCTATCTACGTGGCTTTACCGAAAGACCCAAAGAATATATATTATTAATATTGTAAGTGTTGGTCTCGCACCAAGAAAGAGGGAAACACAATGGCCGCTCCGGCGCCATGACGAGCGGCGATGTAAGTGTGCCTTTCATTGGTCACAGGCTCCCCAAACAACAGCTCTCATTGGACAAGACTTTTTCCTGAGAAGCCGGGAGCGACCATTCACGATTTTAAAAAGGGGGGGGGGGGGCAGAATATCGAATATCAATTACAAAAATAACGTGAAAAACACGAAGAGGCGCAGGATCGACGGGACCTGGACCAGTTCTTGAAATGAAATCTTGAATTTTCATGCGAGACGAGTCTGTGTAAAAAGTTTCAACTCATTAGGCTTCGTAGAACCGAAGGTATTAAGCGTCAAATATTTGAAATAATATAAACAGCCAACAAGGCAAGTTCAATACAAGTGTGCAGTAATAAAAACAGTCCCAGACCACATTAAGACAGTCCCTCAATAATAATTATACGTGAACATTTGACTCTCAATACATTATATTCTTGGTTCTTTCGGTAAAGTCACGTAGAAGGGAAACAATAAAATAATACAAATATAAAACAATAAAATTCTCACGACGTTTCGACTGCAACACAAGCAATCATCATCAGCAATCATCATCAGGTGATTGCTTGTGTTGCAGTCGAAACGTCGTGAAAATTTTATTGTTTTATATTTTTATTATTTTATTGTTTCCTTTCTACGTGACTTTACCGAAAGAACCAAGAATATGAATCCCTGCAGTCACAAAAACTTTAAATCAAAATTTAAATCTCAATACATTAAGGATTACATTTACAAATTACATTGGCAAATGTGGCAACATCTAGTACCAATCTTCTGCTTCAAAATATGTTTAAAGGAAGATTTATGATGTTAAGTGAGAAAACAAGGTTGTTCCAAAACATTGGTGTCACCTATTCCAATTCTTGTTCTTGGTATAGTTAAAAGGCAATTAGATGGACGCGTTAGGTTTCTTGAATTTGACCGTGGAATGAATCCATTATCTACGTATATCACAGATTTGCCAATAAGGATGTTATGGATGAACATGGCACAATGTAGATTTATTCTTGCATCAAGTGATGATGGATTGGATTTTAAATCGAAGTGACAATGGTGGGTCCTGTATGGTACATCCAGTGCAAATCAAAGAGCAGAATGATAAAGTGGGTTTGTGATTTATTAGCGGATTTGTTAGCAGCATCACTGTCGTCAAACAAAGGTAGAATCATAGCTTCAACAATGTGCAGGCGTAATCGTTTGAAAAAACAATGTTTCTATATAAAAATCATATCTTTGATATTATTTTTTGAGAGGACAAATATGGGGTCCGAATGTAAGTTTTTAATCAATTAGTAAACCCACGTATATGAAGCACTCAATGGTGTTGTTTATGATATCAGTACGAGGTGAAGATAATTAAACTGGATTTTTGTTTGAGGAAAATACAATGATATTCACTTTTTCAGGATTTAAGAGCAATTTTAGTGTTGATAATAATTGATGTTGAATTAAATTAAAATCGTGATGGAGATTTTGTTTGACTTCGTTAGGAGCTTTACCTGATACTAGCATGAGCGTCATCAGCTCAGTCCAGTTTGTTAGATATTTCCCATGCGCACAATGAACCGTGAAAAAGTAGTTTAACTCGTGCTTATTCAGCCCCTGCTGGACAAGATACCCACGAAATGCTGCCAGTTTGGGTAGCAAGAAGCAAAGCTGCATCTGCTCTGTCGCTCCGGCATCATTTCCCGAACATCTGAGTAGCACGGTTGGCTACATATGGTGCGAAAGAAGTTAAAAATACATACCTCATGTAAAGCAGAAAAAAATTTCACCCACCTCCACTTTGGGCTTTCAATGGCCTCATCCCATCACCTCTTTCAATGTTGACTGCATATATTTTTTTGGGGGGTGCTCTTGAGTAACCTGGTTCTGCACAACAGCCACATGACTAATGGATTGCCTGATGCAGGCCTGCTAAGTGTGAAATACAGGTTTGTTTACATTTATTGTGTTTCAAAATACGTTGCAATTGCCATCGATCTGCAGCGCCTCGTATCTTCATTTCTAATGTACAACACACGTCTAACCGGCTAAAGAAAATGTATTTCCAATACTTGTCCCCGAGCATTTTCATTTTCAAAATTCAACAACAGTGAGACCGATTCATTTCAAAGGCACTTTTATTAGAATTGTTCAATCGTTATACTACCAATACATGCGAGCATACGTAAGCAACATCAGAAGTTTAAATTGGGGAGATTCTTTAACACAGAAATTATCAATTTAAGCGGATATAGGTGTATGGTGCTGCTTCTAGGTTACCTCAGCCTAAAATAATTACCCAACAGTGTGTGCAGATGAGCATGTAAAAGATGGTAAACCCTAAAGTGACCATACTGATCCACGTTTATGATGTCTGCGACAAATACATCACATTTTCTCAACATAGAAATTCGCAATTCATTCATATTTGTAGTACGAGTATCTCTCGATTACCTGTAGCAGTAAAAACACGCAAAAGTCTATTTATGGTATTTTTCCAATGAAAATTTTAACTATAATAATTACAATAATATCAGTTCTACCTAACATTCTAGCAAAGCCAGCAGTATGATCAACTGTTATTTAGCTTATGGCTGGACTCTTAAAATTTGGTTTAACTTATGGACGAATCTTTAAAAAACTTTGGGAATAATGTTCTTAGAAGGAATATATGTTGACAGGACTTCATTATTCCTTTCCTTAGCTCTTTGGTGCGAAAAAAGTAGATCAATGCATTTGACATGGGTATAGCAAGGATGCCGAACTGTAAAAAGCACCTTATGTTAAGGACTGTGGGAGTTTTGAGATCTTTGAAGTATCGAGGAATCATTATGGAACCCAAAGTACAAATGAAAAATATCAAGAGCGCCAAGAAGTGTGTCAGCAAAGTGTTCAAACCATGCTTGGTAATCTCAGCTGATCGTTTAATTCGACACTCAATGAAAATCCTTAAGTAGCTGTAGCTAATAAAAATAAGCGGTAATAAAAACAAGAGCACCATTTGCACCGTCCCATATGCATTATTAACCTTGATGTCCGATTCAGCCAATACAACGACGCCCATGTGATCACATAATATCCCCTGGATTTTCCGATTGTCATCGCTGAAGTTTAGCCGCGTGACGAGCAGCGGGAGTATCATGCAAGCCGACGTGGAAATTACCCAAATCAGCACCAAGACTCCGAGCGTCTTTTTGGCTGTGACAATGGTGTGGTAGCGCAGCGGGTGACAGATGGCCACATAACGGTCAAAAGCCATGACCGATAATATCAGCGACTCAAGATTGCCAAACACGTGAACGGAAAATATCTGCACGAGGCAAGACTCGTACAGGATTTTGGTGTCGCCCGTCAGCAGGATTTGCAGCTGCTTGGGCACGGAGCTTGTGCAGGCGACGATGTCGGCCACCGCCATGTTTCCCAGGAACAAGTACATGGGCTTGTGCAGCTCCGGGCACACGAGCACCGCCACGAAGACCAGCAGGTTGGCTACAACTGTGATCGCATAGAGCAGCAGGCAGAGGCCAAAGATGACCATCTGCACTGAGTACGAGGCTTGGAACGTGGAGAGGTAGAACGCCGAGCTGCCGTTCTCCATTGCCGACGCCTAATGACAACTGGTGATGGAATTATATATATTAGAAAGCGCAGATAGCAGAGATGTTTAAAATTAAAGCTATGGGTTTTTTTTATACAATACTTTCAGGTTGCGCATGTTGGGTTAAAGTGTGGGTACTCCTGCCCATTAGTTTGGAAGAGTAGGCCAAATGCCCTCTAGAGTTAAAAGACATCACGGTATACAAGCCTTGTTCAGGTAATGAAGGCAAATTGGAATAAAAACGATTAAATAAAGTGGGGGACGAGAGCAAGCAAAGGATTGGGGTGCTCACGGAAAACTCAATCATTACTGATAAGCAACGGAGCAAGACATGGATGAGAAACAAAGCAAGGAGGTGTTTGCTCGGTATCACAGCGAGATAGAGGAACGCTTGGACTGAATAACGCTTGGAGGAGGGGTCTGTGAGTCCATGGTCCCTTTCTACAGACGTCATGTTCACTGAAAAGATGGATTGATGCAAATTGGCTCAGGTGTAAGAGCTAAATTAATTTCGACATCAGACTGTTAGATTTGAAAACGGCTTGCAAAGTCTTTCATTCAGCAGTGCATGGATCATTCCTAATGATGAGGATTATGCCTAGTAAGGGTGTGTGTACCTCAATTGTATTCAAGTCAATTCACTCACCGTCAGGATTTTGATATGTAGTCTCATGCAGACACTTTGCCAATCCAAATGGTTTTGTCTTCTACTTGCTAAGGCCTCACGGCGTTGAATTTCACAAACCAAAAACATGAAGCGCTTATTCAAATCTGATGACATGGACAATAATGCATTGAACATGCATTTCTCAAAGTGAGTTTCTGGCATTTTCCATAATTAAGCATATTACGAATATTTTTTATAAGTAATATGGTAAATTTCACGTAAAATCAGACGTTGTTTTTGATACGCATTTCCTAGCCATGACACCGCATTTTATTGCAACGTAAAAGCGCAAACTTAATTCCAGAATCTGTAACGTTTAGCTTAGAAGGAGGCGAGCGAGTGTGACACAGAGTGCTAATGAAACACCCGCCCAAGCCCCAGTGTATAAACTCACCGTGGTGCCTAGATGTCCGCAGCAGAGAGCTCAGTGCGCCGCGCGAGAACCCCTCTTTTATACGTTTGGGTATCACGTGTTCAATAACGCTCTCGTGGTTCCGTGGTCACGTGTCTCTCATTACGAACGTTCACATGGAGGCGTTGTGGCCAGGCGACTTCAAATTACAAGGGAATACTCTGCAGTCAGGCGTGGTGGCGCTCAGCCAATTAGGATGAAAATCACTGCGGTTGCCACGGATATTTAACACGATCGAAGGTTGATTAATTAGGCGCACTCTTAGCCGCTGTTTGCATTCCACTGCTGGATGAGGGCCTTTCCCACACCTTGTGAGTCACCGTGGAGTTATTTGACCTCGCTGACCAGCTGGTCAGCACGGGTTGTGGGAGGGCAGAGAGTTTAGGCGTTGAAGCAGACGATTGTACAACCTTGTCTTTTTCTGCACTGCGCTCTGCAGGCAAGGTAGCCCCACCGCAGCCCTTCGCATCTGTTTTGTGTGCGGTGGTCACCCATCCAAGCACTATCCCAAGCTCACCACTGCTTCGTTCGTTTCCAAGAAGTTATGAGTTGGATGCATTCTCGGTTAATTGGTCATAGGCACATTGGGAGTGATTTTGGGGTTTAATCAATGTTTCCAAAATTCAGAATGAATACAGCTATGATTAATGACTGGTTCACACAAATGACCGAATCTGTTTATAAAGTTTTACTTTACATGTTGCGAGTGGCTGTTAAATTCAGCAAAGGGACGATCGTGGTATATGGACGCGTTACAATCTGGAAAACCAAGCCATTCAGTGATAATTCACTTTGCATTCATATGCAACCAAATGCGTTACCCTGAAATGCTATTGATCATAAATCATAATAGTAAAAGAAAGTATTTTTGTTGTTAAATTTTGCTTTGTAAAATTGAGTAATCATTACAACCCTTTGTCAATTCACGGCTGGATGAAATCCTCTTCATGCCACGCAAGTCATGGTGGGTTTTAACCATACTTCACTATTTAAAAAAAAATCACCTGAAATGCACGGGATCTTCTCCAATTCTGGGAAAAGTTAAGCAGGTGTCAGCTTGGAATGTGATGTGATTGTTAATTGTGAAACTCCTTTCTCGTCCCCGTCAAGGTCCCTACCGTGGCTTTCGAAGAGAATTCAGTACAGAAATTGTGGACTCCCATCTCTTTTATCTGTATGGGTTAGAGTGTTGCTCCTTCTGTTGGATATCGAGCCTTTTCCAAAATTAAGATTAACAATAATATTTGCTGTTGTATATAACTTTTTAAGTGAAAAAAATAATTAATAAAACACGTAAGTCAGCCGCAGCAGATGAACCAGATGTCGATCATAAACAGGCCATAAATAAATAAAGAATTAATAAAACTCTCGAGGCGAGGATGTTAACAGCTATCTGCGAAGATCTCCAGATGAACAAGAGTTTGATGTGCCCCCCCAAAAAAGGGTCTCTCAGAGATCAGATCCGCCAAGCCAGACACGAGGACGCCAACGGGTTAAACCATTTTTCTCATTTGCCAATAAAACAACGGTTAAAATTTAAAATGCAATAACCAGAATAAGCTAAAGTTAGCGGTCCTCGCGCTCACTCCAATTTAGACCAGGCCACCAGATACATCAGTGAAGTATTATCCAATTATTAATTCTCTATCAAATGATTGTCACCTTTAATACTTTTACTGTTAAATCACAAGATTGGGTACAGAAATACCGAGTCACGTCAAAGGTTATCGAGAAGGAATGAGGCGAGAAAGCAAACTTAGGAATAAGTAACCAATATTCCAAGAAACCCCGACCACCTTCGTCTCTCCCCGCAGCACGTGATAAGACACAGAATGACGAAAAAAAATAAACTAAGTAAGAGCCAAGGTAACGGGGTGGATCAAATTGGTTGAATATGGAATCGAAATGATATTTGAGCGATGTCAACTCAAAGTATAGAGAGAAAGAGATCCCGTCCGCCTTTGTATCTCCCGCAGAGCACGAGGAAGGAATTTCACACCCTAGTGAGGAAAGCTTGTTGTTACGAAGAGGGTCGCCCCCTCCACCCCCCGGGGTTGTATAACACATGGCTTGACGAACACACACACGAACACACACACACGAATGCACACACACACAGAGCACGCCCCCTCCTCCTCTTCACTGCGCAGAGCGGGGAATGTTTTTGAATATAACGGCTGAGCGTCAAGTCAGTCAAGACCAGCAGCGATTCAAGACATCGACAAGACACGAGCAGTCGCAGCGAGCGACTGGCTCCAAGGAGCACGATCCTCGCTGAGTAGCGAGGATCGCTGAGTCGCGATGTATCAACGAGCGTAGTTCAGAGCCGAAAGGCAAAGTATCACTCCAAACTTTATTCCAACATCAAGTGCCAGCCATCCAGCAGCGGAAAAGCAGAGCGTCCAGCGCCAACAAACACAAGAGTTTCTGCAATGAGCGGCCAAGCGTTGTGCCGACTCAGCTACTACAGCAGTGAAGCCGGCTGTCAACGAATCAGCTGAGAGCGCTCGGGCATCTCAACAGAAAGAGCGTGCAGCAGCCATCCAGCAGCGGAAAAGGCTTTTGCCAGCCGCCAACAAAGTGTCAGCATCTCCATAGAGAGAGCGCGTGCGATGTGGCATCTTCAAGGAGAAAGAGAGCCTGCTTTCAGCAACCAGCGACCAAGCGTGTGCCGACTCGACTCATTCAGCAGAAGAAAAAGCTTGGCCAGCTGCCAAGCAAGAGCGCGCAGCTACTATAGCAGTGGAGAGAACTGCTGTCAGTGAACCAGCACGGGCGCATTCGCGCATCTTCAAGGAGAGGCAGCGCTCGCTACTTTGCGCTACCGTGCGACACCAGCGCTGAGAGCGTTCGGGCAGCACCAGGAGAGGGCAGCGGGCCCGCACTCAACATCCATCATCGCGCGACGACGGCGAGCGTCGTGCCAACTCTTCCAGCCAGCAGTGGACCGAAACTGTGGGAGCCTGTTCGTATGCCCCACCCCCTCCCCCACACTCTCCCCCTCACACCCCCCACCGCTCCGCAGTGAACAAACATATTTTTGACAAGGAATGTCAACCTAGGCGTTTGCGTAACGCAAGGAAATCAACAACCCTCGCACATTAACCCACACAAGAAGATTCATGATAAGTGCGTCAAAAATTAGCTGATAACGGAAAACATTTTAATCGAGAATCGTGAATACGGTCACTTTGGAGTATTTTAGTCGGTCGTCTTTAATGGCATAATCTTGTTTATGAATCAATGAATGAACATCGCCCGTGGAACTGTGCTGACGATTTCAAGCATAATAATTTTGCATTTCAGAATGTGTTAAAGATTGGATACGAATCAATGACTGAGTACAGTATTGTGTAACAAATTCAAGTATACGATTTTGCATATTATAGAGTTAAGGGTTTGATAGAATAGTTATGCATGTTTAATCTCTCTCTCAACAACCGATTGATAGTGTTATGCGTCGGGAATTAACCACAGGTGCCGTTATCGAGGTGAAACAACGCAATCGTGATGGTTACCGTGTTAATGCTGTGTTGAAATTCCGAGATTGAGAGTTCTTATATTGTCAAAAAAATTTAAGTTTAGCTAGAAAATAAAATTGATTAAAGTAGAAGGTTGTGTGTGATTCTTTCCGTGATTCTGCATAATAATTGATCTGCGATTGAGATCTGAACTCTGGGGACCTATCATAAGCACACTAATCCATAATATAATCAATAAACGTTAAATCGAAGATAATCGTATCCTTATTGATAATACGGAGTTAAACAACGAAGCCATGTTCTCTCTCATTCACGTTCACAACACCTAATCACCTGCATAATTTACGATTAATTGCGTTATTCCAATTAATAACCAACCCTCGTCACCGAGGCTGGACCCTAATCATCATAACGACCTGGATTATCATAACCACAGCCACTCGCATAAATCAATACGATTATATCTCGAATTAGCATAATTTATGCGCGTAATTACACTAATTACCATAATTTCATTTGATTTTCATAATTTTCATCCAATTTTCATAACCTACATATACAACACTTCGCACGTGTGATTTATCTCTGAGTGATCCAGTTTCCTCCCTAATGCACTTTAATATCTCGATTGAACCATGAATGAAGCCAGGATCTCAGTTTCGTATAAACTGGGCACTCCAGTGGAAGTATTAGGTTACTACAGCCCCATCTCACTTTTTAACATGGACTATAAACTCCTCTCCAAGATCCTCACAAATTTAATGGAAAGGGCCTTTCCGATGACCATTGGCGAAGCGCAGATGGGACTACTCAGGAACAGAGACTTGGCCAACAACGCGCAGGCCCTGGTCAACACAGTAGAAATACTCACAAATGACAATCTAGCTGTCTTTGCCCTTACCGGCCGAGATGGTGAAAAGGCTTTTGACAGGGTGGAGAGGACCTTCCTATTCCGGGTTATGGATAAATGTGGCATCCCTTCTTCATTCACTGACATATACAGACTATGACATGCTAACCCATCAGATATGCTGGTCATGAATGGCTTGGCATCCCCAATTTGTCAGCTAAAGCAGAGCCGTAAGGCAGGGTTCCCCCTTCCCCCCACTATTATTTACCCTGGCCTTGGAGCCCTTCAATGTGGGTATCCAGAACAGATCTCAGGGGTAAATTGTGGAGCAGTGGAGAATACAATTTACCTGTACGCCGATGATGGCCTCATCACCTTTAAGGATCCGGAGACTTCAATCCCCGCCATTCTGGCTCTGGTGGTGGAGGTACGGGAGAGCGTCGGGGTACAAGCAAAACGCAGCTAAATTGGAACTAACGCCCCTGTTCCCTACCTCCCTGAAAACCCCAGAGGGTTTGATGCCCCTTTGAAGTGGTGCCCAATCCACATCAAATGCCTGGGAGTGACAATCCCCTCTTATCTAACATCGCTCTTCAAGTAGAATGTCCCCTCCTTGCTACAGGAAAGTGTAACCTTACTCGTGCCCCCTTTCTCTCCATAGCAGAGCACATCTGGTGAAGATGCTGGCTCTCCCAAAACCTTTACACCACTTACGAACGATTCCTTCCCGGATCCCAAGACCCTTCTTTAAAAAAAAAAAACTCCACTCACATATCTCCTTTATCTGGAACCATGAACTCGTGCGGATAGATTTTTTCACTCCCTTACCCTCCTTGCGA
Organism: Petromyzon marinus; assembly: GCF_048934315.1. Classification (NCBI taxonomy): domain Eukaryota; kingdom Metazoa; phylum Chordata; class Hyperoartia; order Petromyzontiformes; family Petromyzontidae; genus Petromyzon; species Petromyzon marinus. Next base: position 5,597,904 of record NC_133721.1, on the reverse strand, counting down.
AGGCAGGTCGCATGGCTCTCCCTGACCTGTTAAAATACCGTAACGCAGTCACCCTCCAGAACCTGAAACAACAAAAAACGGGATCAGTAAAAGGTGGGAGGAGGGATCTGTGAGTCCATGGTCCCTTTCTAAGAATTCCCTCTCATCGACCAAAGATAGACACCTGGGCGTAAAATCGGTGTGGACAGTTTACTCTCCACTGGGGATATGTAGGGACAAAAGTATTCCCCTCCCTAAGCCCCTTCATAGATTGTCCCTGCTATGGGATAACTCTCTGTTGAAAATTGTGGAAAGGAAAACAGTTGGCCCAGCTGGAAAGTGGCAGGACTGGAAAAAGTTGGTGACCTCCTGTCCGAAGAAGACAACTTATTATCCTTTGGAACAGCTACAAGCAAGATACAACATTCCCCAGACACATTTATTTAGTAACCTACAGATAAAGGACGTCATCACCAAAACCCCAGATAAGAACTTTGCCCATTCTGTATGCATGATAATAGACTGGCTAGAGACACGAAAGTCAAATATAGACTAGCGGAGGCATACTGCCTCGTGGACGGTGAGGGATTTCAAACTAGACCTACCACTAGAAAACTGGAATAAACTTCTGGGCCAAGATTTCCCCCAGCGTAAATGAATCCAAATCTGGCGTGCCCCTTTCTCTGGCTCAAGATTGGTACCACTAAAGCTCATCGAATTAAAATTTATGCACGGCACCTATTTGACCAATGAGAAAAAGAGCCAAGTTCATAGACGCCTCTCCAGACTGCCCTCGGTGCCCTCCTGACACAGTTCAGATGTACCTTTTGGCCTTTTGGTCATATATAGAAATTTGACTCAGATATAAGGAACTTTTTTTGTTTACAATATCTGTGATACTAGACAGCCCCTCAATTGAATCAACCCTGTGGAGTCTAAAACCAGTAGGCATTACAGTTAGTAATTTTTGCATTACCATGCCATTGAAATCGCTCACAGCAATTAATGCAATTCAATCATAACATAGAACAAGGCTGTAAAACAAGGCTAGCTAAAGGCACGGCCATGTGCGTACTCATGTGTAAGGGGCCGTCCATAAATGACATCACGCGATTTTGGACGATTTTTGACCCCCCCCCCTCGTCACACGGCGTCACAAAAAGTCAGACCCCCCCTCAAATATGACATCGCAACACTCTGCCCCCCCCCTCCAAAACCATATTTCCATTTTGAAAATTAAACAATGCTTCAAATCGCTGTAAACTATTGTCATTGTAGTGCGTATTTAATGCTTAAATTTAGCGTAATATCCACTTGAAAATATTCAACGTCTAACTAAAACTGCAGATGTTCAGAATATTCTATTGAAATTATCTTATAATTATAACATATTAAAAGTAATTATAACTATAAAAAATACTTGAAACTTTGTAGTAGAACGAAGCAAAATGGAGAGTACAATTATAACACGTAGAAATAAGAAATAATAATAAAATTACATAATAGCATACGACGTTTCGATTGCAACGCAAGCAATCATCATCAGGTATAGAAGAGCTAAATTTAAGAGAGAGAGGAAACACAGAACCGCAGATATATACAGACACCTAAGTAGAGGGAGTTAACACAGAGACACAAAGAGGCACAACGTACGGAGCACAGAGAGATAGGGTCTCTGTGCCGAGGCCTTAGCATGTAGGGGAGACAAAGAGAGATGGAGAAGCACATCAAATCGAACAATATTTAGTAAAATTTGGAAACAATATAATGCAGCACAGAAGGTCAGTCAAAACACAATTAACGTATGGTCTGGCTGATTACGTTATTTCAAAGATTGCTAAATTATAGGTTAAGAGTGATAGAGTGCAGATCGCAGACACAAATATAGACATCTAAGCAGAGAGAGTTAGATAATGGATGGTTAAGGGACAATGGATGGTTAAGTGATAATGGATGGTTAAGTGATAATGGTAGTTAAGTGATAATGGATGGTTAAGTGATAAGGGATACATATTCTTGGTTCTTTTGGTAAAGTCACTTAGAAGGGAAACAATAAAATAAGAAAAATATAAAACAATAAAATTATCACGACGTTTCGACTGCAACACAAGCAATCATCATCAGGTGTGAAAACCACAGCAATACAATTTGAAAAAGTGGCGTTTTTTTAACGTTAGCACCACGAAGAGCGATTTGGCAGTTATTCAGATGGAATGAGTCCATCTATGTTCGGAAAAGAGGAGGGGGGAGACGAAAATAATGGATGCAGTCTGAAAGCCACCGTAAGCGTGAACAATTAAGTAAGACCCGAAATGGTTTATCAAATTCTTCCAATGATTGCTAAGCCAGAATCCATCTTCTCGGTTGAAATTGTCTCTGTGTTTGTATATGTCGATAGCCTCATGAACGAATCTCTCATGGTAGCCAGATGGCTTGCAAATAACCTCTGTTTTGGAAAAGTCAATGTCATGTGAGCCTACTGAATTATAACAGTGATCTGCCACGGCCGAGGTGTTGGTCCTACCGTGTTTTAGGTCTGCTTTGTGTTCACGAATGCGGTCCGAGACATGTCGTTTGGTTTCTCCAATGTAACTACTACCACAGAGGCAACTTAGTTTGTAGACGCCAGGGTACGGTATGTCCGGAATGACATTTTTTACAGACGGAACCAGATCACGGATTTTATGTAATGTGTTGAATCGGACCTGGATCTTGTGCTTATTCAAGATTTTGGAGATCTTTTTGTGATCCCCGCAATGTAGGGTAAAGTGATGGTTTTGAAAGGGTCCTCAAGAGTGTCCTTCTTCATGGTTGGAGTGATAGCTTTGCGGATTGTGTAGTCGGAGTAACCATTAGCCTTAAGAGCTTGGTGTACGTGCTTAAGTTGACTGGCTATGTGTTCCTGGTCGGATATGCATTGGGCTCTATGGTGCAGAGTCTTGATGAGGGAATTCTTCTGGGATGGACGGTGGTGGGAATCCGGTTCCAGGTAAGCATCCGTATGGGTAGCTTTCCTGTAGACAGACTGGCTCTGTCTCTCACTGTTCAAATAAACCTACCATTAAAATTATAGACTGATAATTTCTTTGTCAGTGGGCAAACGTACAAAATCAGCAGGGAATCAAATACTTTTTTTCCCTCACTGTATATCGCTCGTTCTCAGAAGCAACCTATCCACGAATGATAGCTCAACGAAAGTGTCTTATTGTGTGGAAATTTATAGCAGCCAAGCGCACGTTTCCAAATGACCGGGGCCACTCGGAGTGATGGGAAGGGCCAAAAGAATCAGTTTCAGAATCAGAATATTTACTTATCGTGGAAGAATCTGGTGAGCAATGGATTTATCTTGGCCGTGTTTTTGTATGTGTGCATTCATGTGGGGGAGAGGTAGTGTAGTGGTTAGCACGCTCACGGCCAACATCAGTGACAATTATCTGAACCGGTCCTTGGCCTCCCCTAGGTCGACTTAGCTTCAAATGAGTACCTGGTGCGGTGCGTAAAAATATCGCCACTAGAGAGACAAAGGCGGCTGGGCGTGGTACTGGCCACACACTCCCTCGTGTGCCGTTCTGGCCTTGATAGGTGCTCGCTAACAGCACTTGCCCCAACAGTCTGTAAAGGCAATACGGGGGGTCTTTGTCTTTGGTGCACTATATGCATGTCGTGTATGCGTATTAATTTGTGTGGACTGTGTGCGACCCATCCGTCTGATGGTATGCATATGCCAGGGATGTTCCAGAAAACCAGTGCCGGGACTGATTTTCCACGAAATGAACTGCTTAAGCAGCTAGATGGGCATATTGGAAATATATTAACCACCTGTCCTAGGAAATGTGGAAGTCTCACGGAAAAAAATGTGCCACAGTGACGAGATGTTATCTCCCTCGCCTGGTATGGAGGAGGTTGTGGGTTCGATCCCTACCCCGATGCCTGAATATTTGGAGTTTGCGTGTTTGCACGGATAAACCACTAAGTTGAGCTGTCACTTGTGGCCAGGTCGCTTTTGCAAAAGCTCAGTGAGCCTTGTCTGGTAAAATATAAATACAAGTTCATGACATATTTTTTATTTCAATTAAGTCCCAGTTTTTGTAAGTTTTGTAATATGAATACGCAATTCAAGACTTGCATTTCCATGTTGCAGTTTTCCCATCTGCTCGTATTGTAAAATATTCTTGGTCTCATCATGTCCCGGGTTTTTGTACTTCAGAGTTGGAAACCTGAAATGGATGAGGCAGATATCCATAGCGGAATGCAGTCCCACAGCAGTGGAAACAGCCACTTTGGAATAGCGACCAGTGGTATTGGGCCAATATTCTTCAAAATCAATTTCCAACATGCAACAGGGCTAAAAACCAAAGGAAATTACTTATAACACCCCCATATAGCTTTCAATGGATGTAGCTTGTTGTGTTTTAAATACGGTGACGAAAAACAGTCATGAACAGCAACCATCATGCAGGTAACACACTTATGATTTTAATGAGTAAAAATACACTCAAGAGATCTATAGATGAATAACTGGTAGACAGTGAATTGGCAGGTTCACTGTGTGTGGGTACTCCCACCTCAAATACCATCTCGAAGGCTCTTGAGCTCCCTGTAGTGGAGGCCCACCAGAATAAGCGTTAGCAAGCCACTGCAGGGCTGCGCCTTTACCTTCTGACAGTCAAAGCTCCGTGCATAAGAGTGGACAATGGAGGAATAATTCACAAGGAGACCAAAAGTATTGCACATTTCATATTTTAATTCAGGAGGGGCGGGTCAGAACGTTACAACAACAAATGTTGCAACAACACGATAGGAGTGCAAAGGTAAGCTAATCACAAAAAAATGTACAAATAAAACTAAACAGTGTAATTTTTTATTTTAGCAGGTAAGGCCCACTGAGCTATTAGCTTCTTTTTTTTCATAAGCGACCTGGCACACGTATGATAGCTCAAAAAAGTGTGACATAGCAGGACCGGGAGAGAAAACAATCCACGTGACCATGGGAAGAAAATGCAAGTTCCAAATAGACAGGCATCAGGGTCAGAATAAAACCCCAGACTTCCTGCATAGAAGGCAAGAAAGATAACAACACGCCACCGTAGCGCCCATTAAATGATGACAAAAATGTTTTAGCATAAAAGTTAAATTTACATAAGTATATAAATTCTCAAGCTTGAGAAAGGCAGTAAAAAACAGCACAAACAGTCCCAGACCACACGAAGAAAACACAGTCTCTCAATTAAATTAGATATTAACATTGACTTATCGATACACAGATAAGGGTCAAAGTTACAACTCAGTGGAAAAGTGTCTGTATTCAGCACTAATCTTCTGTTAAGTAAGGAAACAAGGTTGTTCCAACACGTTTGTGCTACGACGGCAAAGGCTCTGTCACCTATTCCAATTCTTGTTCATGTGATAGTTAAAATGCAATTAGATGGACGCCTTGGGTTTCTCGGATTTGACAATGGGATAAATGAATTCGCTAAGATTTGCCAATAAGGATTTAATTAACAGAGCCCAATGTAGATTTATTCTCGCATCAAGTGATGAGAGTTTTGATTTTAAGTAGAGGTCACAATTCTGGGTCCTGTATGGTACACACAGTACAAATCGTAGCGAAGAATGATGAAGCGGGTTTAGTCTGTTTAGCAATTCATTAGTAGCTGATCTGTGTTTTTTCATGAGAGGCTACTGTTGCTTTACACTTTTCACAAACATGTTCTGTCCATGCAATTTTACACTATGTTTAAAATTCTTCCAATTGACTTCCATCACCGATTACAATTTGTAACATTCGATTCCTTTTAAAACCAATAATCACTCCACTCGAACAGAAACTTTCTTTAGCTTTGAATTGCTCAGTGCTCGTGGAATTATTTTATGAAACCAATTTACTACCTCCTTCCTCAGCTCCTTGGTTCTGAAGAAGTAAATGGTTACATTTGATAGGGGCATGAGGAAACTTGTGTACTGGGCACTGCAGCGGATGTTTCGCACCCGAGCCGCGGCACGAGAGCCGACAGGAAAAGTGGAATGAAGAAAAGCATGAGCAGGAGAAAGTGAGTGAAAAGGGTGTACAGTGCCTTGTTCTTGAAATCGCTCGGATGCGTCCTTTTGCACTCCGGAAGGATTATAAAATAGGTGAAGCTGATCACGCTCAAAGGCAACGCAATGAGCACCACGATGATCCCCGACCCGTAAGCTTCGTGGATTCGCGTGTCGCCTGCGGACACGCGAGCGAAGCCAATGTTGTCACAAAGAATGCCCTGCATTTGCCTGTCGCTGTCTTTGAGTTTCAACGGGGCAAAAAGAATTGTCACCGGCACGAAAGCGGATATAGTAAGGCTCCAGAGGCTGAAAATTATGATGGCCCGTTTACCGGTAACAATGGTATGGTAGTGAAGCGGGAAGCAGATGGCCACATAGCGGTCGAATGCCATGGCAGCAAGTGTGAGAACCTGCATGATGACGAACACGTTGATCCAAAATATCTGCGCCATGCACGTGGTGTACAGGATCCGGTTGTCGCCCGTCAGGAGCATTTGGAGCTGTTTGGGCATGGTGCTTACGCTACTAATGAGATCGGCGACCACGAGGCTGCATAGGAACATGTACATAGGCTTGTGCAGGTCCACGCGGGCAGCCACTGTCGCGAGCACCGCCACGTTGGCGACGATGGTGACGACGAAGAGCGGCAGAAAGAGGCCAAAAGCGCACAGCTGTACGCTGTAGGGTCCTTCGAACGTTGCAAGCATGATGAAGGAATCATTGCTTTCCATTGCCTCCTCCTTCAACAACTCTCAAAATGATTATAGGAAAGCCAAGATAAATCTAGGCGTCCGTCAAACGTTTTTCTGGAGCACAGAGACACATTTCATCCGCCACTGAGCATTTTTCAAAGCGTTCAATCAATACACACATGGCACGCAAACGATAACAAAGTTCCCCCTTATAGCCTTTACAGACTGTTGGGGCAAGCGCTTTTAGCGAGCACCTATGAAGGCCGGCCCGATAGACGAGGGGCTTGGTGGCCAACAACACGCCCGACCCCCTTTGTCTCCCCAGTGGTGATGTTTTTTTCACACCACACCAGGTACTCATTTGAGGCTGAGTAGGCTCGAGCGCAGTCGACCTGTGGCACCTGCTGGGTCTGCCCCGTGACCTCTTTCCAGCGGGCGTTCGACACTTCACGTGGCCTCAAGGTGCACATGGCCTGATACTAGCATCGTGGTGACGTCACCGCCACTTAGTGACGAATGGCGGTTGTTGTTGAGAGCAGGCCTGACCAAGGCCGGGGTGCAGGCCCGCCCACTGCTAGAGATGTCACTGCTGACCATACTCATCTTGACTGGTGGACACCGCGTGACACGGATAATCAGCAAGTGAAACAAGCCCTCTCATTGGTACCTAACACTAACGGGCCTGAAATGGGATTGGTTAAAGGGAGGGAATATTAAGGGAGTGGAGGACACAGTACCATTGGTGAGTTCCTCTGGCAGGCAAGCCTGAGTTGGCTGGGTCATGTAGCCCGCATGCCCAGTCACTGAACGCCCAAACAGCTTTTGTTAGGCCAGAAAGAGGGGGCTAAGGAGCCATCCATTTTATTTTACTACATACGCAAAAATGTAAAAATTTGACCCCTCCCCGTACACACGCGTACCTTGATCCCCCCCCCCCCCCACCTGCCTACGTACGCTTGATGCACCCCCCCCCCCCCGGAATCCTATAGAACACGCGATATTTAATCCACGCAGAAACGATGAAGGATTAATAATATCAGAGTGTTTTTTGTTTGCATTTTGACCACAAGTATTGTGGTTAATGCAGACATGATTCCTTGTAAAATATTTCAGTTTGGTGTTTTAACGTCACACCTGTTGCCAGATAAAAGGGGAAAAACCTATTCTAATATGAACGTGTTTAAGTAAACACAGTCCACCACCGGCTGCATTAAATAATTAAGTTGCGTAACTTAAAAATTTTCTCTAGCGTCCGCTAGGTTCAAACGCCGACTGAACCCAGTCGAGCAGGTGACGTATTATAGGAATTTAATCCCGCTTTATTTTCTCCCATAACCGATTAGTTTATTTTTGTTGATCTTGTTTACTAGTTTGCGGCCTAGCTTTAAACACAGCTTTGAACAGTTATACTTGATCGTGTTATCCACCCTGACTGGTTATTCAAAAACACGTCTATTGTGATCATAAAACACAATTAAAACTCGGTGAACTAGTCTCTTTATAAAGTGCGTCAATTGAACATCTGCTGTAACAGTCGACGGATGTACAGACCAGTGTTAGTACTGAAGTCCGGAGGGCAGCAGCACGAACAGAGCACCGCGGCAGCTAAAATCTTGAGCCAGTGGCAGTCTGCAGTGAGGCCAGATTGAAGGATGAGTGGTCATCCATGGTGGGGCAGGCCGCCACACGATGTCAGACTCACTGCTGAACTGCGTGATAGCTGCAGTCAGGGGTACGGTGGCATACAAGTGACCTCTCCCACAGTCCCACTTCTTCTGGTAGTACTTGCTGTCTGACAGCAGAATAAACTGAACTGTGGCTCATTTGAAGGCCAATGTAGACAAATTATTATCGAGGCCCCCCCCCCCACCTCGTTTCCTATGCGTACGTACATTGTCAGTAGACCCATAATACGCGAGCAAACGCATTTGGGTTAATGCCCTACCCCCTCCATGCGTACGGACTAAATGGATGGCCCCTAAATGGTCGCGGCATGGGCTGAAGACATGGAATTATGTGGTATGAGGATATGGAGCTGAGTGGACTTGTGGATTACTGGTACCAGCGTTGTCAAGATCGGCCCCTATGGAGGATGCTCGTTAAAGACGCTAAAATTGTTGGTGGGATTTATTTCCAAACCTTCCGCAATTCATTGTTTGTTGAACTTCTTTTGCACCATATGTAGCACCGCCAATCAGCACAGCGAGATAGCACTTGACAGTATGCATTATGTAAAAACTATTTTGCCAAGTGCCAACACACCCATAACTTTAGCTGCATGGAATGCACAGCTATAATAAAGTCCGTTATCAATTTGCATGGTACAGATACACATTCAAAGTGATTTGTGCTGTGTTTTGGTGACACGAATTCCAATCCTTTAACGGTAACAATGCATTACAAATGTGTGTACAACCGAGACCTCGTTCTGTATAACGATCCCATTGTCTTTCTTGAAACACATTGAGCAAGTCACTCATTGGGCATTACATAACGCGAGCCGAGCGTGCGATGGACGACTTTTTTTGGCAGCGTTGGCTACTGGTACTGCAGCGATGCGGTCTGTGATGCACGTCGTGCCGTCCTCTTCGTCCTCAGTCATTGTTCCATCATCTTTGTGTGTGTAGAGTCGTCTCGCTCCCTTATTTTTGTTTCACTCACCACATTTCTCTCTCACACACTTCATATTTAAATAAATGAATCTCAAACACAGCATATTCATAGATGTATTAAGTATACACGATACATTTTCAAAAGAAACATGTCACACAGTGGACTGAACTGTTAAATGAAAAGTGATAATATTACGGGCTGGAATGGCACCCCCACCTTCACAATGATTCTTTATGGGGAAACTACCCCCGCTTAACGCGAATTCACTTCGTGGCAATTTTCTGGACATAAACTCCCGCGTTAAGCAGATGATTCGCTGTAAGAGACATACAGGAGCATTTGCTTTTATATAGACAAAGAGGGAGTGATCATTTCGAACCAAGGAACACAACTCGATTTTCCCTGTAACGTCTATTATTTATCGAACGCATTTTTGCTAACACGGCATTTTCCAAGAATGTAACCCCGACGTTCAGCGAGCTCTGCCTGTACTCAAAAATCAATTGTTAACAAATGCAGCTCAAAACTAAGCCAACTAAAAAGCTTTTTTTTTAAACAATTGAACGCATTTATAGTAAATGTATCAGCATGCATAGGGTATTGTTTAACTGAACACCATAATGCACGGTCACACATTGCACTCAATGTTACACTTAAGCAGTGGTTCCTTACGTACGTATTGCAAAGGACATGTGCGTGATATTTGTGTAAACATTCCAAGCAATCTCAAAAAAATCAGTGAATGAAAGCCTTCCCACACTGTAGATCATTGGATCTTTTGACCATACTTGACCATTCTGGTCAGTGCACGTTGGCAGAGGTGGGGGCATGGAGGGTGAGAGATGAGCTCTCGTATAACTTGCCACTGATGTGTATTTTTTCATAAAAAAAGTTAAGCTTAAGGATAAATGATTACAGTAGCTTGCTAAATAACATTCTAACAATGGAAGTTTTCCGGTTCATATGTTTGGAGTCCTATGGTCGGTTTCTCTTGAAAACTGAATTTAACTTACATTTGAGACTTTTGAAAATGGTGGAAAAAGTGTACCAAAGAATGCATTTTTACAACACATCCTCATTCCTTTCCTTAGCTGCTTGGTGCGTAAACAGTAGATCAGCACATTCGTCATCGGCACAATACACGCACCGAACTGGAAAATGCACCTCATGTTTCGCAGAGCGGGGGTGTTGAAATCTTTGATGAAACGAGGCGTTATGGCGGAAACAAAAATCGCAAAGAAAAAGAGAGACAGCGCTAAGAAGTGTGTCAGCAAAGTGTTCAAACCGTGCTTAGTAATCTCAGTAGATCGTTTAATGCGACACTCAATAAATATCTTTAAGTAGCTGAAGCTTATGAAAACAAGTGTGAAGATAAAGTGGATCACCATGAGTATCGAGCCGTATGCAAAATTAACATTGGTGTTCGATTCAGCCAACAAAATCATTCCCATGTTATCACACAAAATCCCTTGGATTTTCCGGTTATCGCCGAATTTTAGCTGCGCGGCGAGGAATGTGAGGGCCCCATATACCGCCGAGGTAACCGTCCACATCAGCAGCAGCACTCCGAGCGTCTTTTTGGCTGTGACGATGGTGTGGTAGCGCAGCGGGTGACAGATGGCCACATAACGGTCAAAAGCCATGACCGATAGCGTCAGAACCTCGACGTTACAGAACACGTGTATGGAAAACATCTGCACGAGGCAAGACTCGTACAGGATTTCGGTGTCGCCCGTCAGCAGGATTTGGAGCTGCTTGGGCAAGGAGCTCGTGCAGCCGACGATGTCGGCCACCGCCATGTTTCCCAGGAACAAGTACATGGGCTTGTGCAGCTCCGGGCACACGAGCACCGCCACGAAGACCAGCAGGTTAGCTACAACTGTGGCCGCATAGAGCGGCAGGCAGAGGCCAAAGATGACCATCTGCACTGAGTACGAGGCTTCGAACGTGGAGAGGTAGAACGCCGAGCTGCCGTTCTCCATTGCCGACGCCTAACGACAACTGGTGATGGAATTATATATTAGAAAACGGAGATGGCAGGGATGTTTAAAATTAAAGCTATGGGTTTTTTTTACAATACTTTCAGGTTGCGTATGTTGGGGTAAAGTGTGGGTACTCCTGCCCGATTAGTTTGGAAGAGTAGGCCAAATGCCCTCTAGAGTTAAAAGACATCACGGTATATAAGCCTTGTTCAGGTAATGAAGGCAAATTGGAATCAAAACGATTAAATAAAGTGGGGGACGAGAGCAAGCAAAGGTTTGGGGTGCTCATGGAAAACTAAATCATTACTGATAAGCAACGGAGCAAGACATGGATGAGAAACAAAGCAAGGAGGTGTTTGCTCGGTATCACAGCGAGATAGAGGCACGCTTGGACTGCATAACGCTTGGAGGAGGGATCTGTGAGTCCATGGTCCCTTTCTACAGACGTCATGTTCACTGAAAAGATGGATTGATGCAAATTGGCTCAGGTGTAAGAGCTAAATTAATTTCGACATCAGACTGTTAGATTTGAAAACGGCTTGCAAAGTCTTTCATTCAGCAGTGCATGGATCATTACTAATGATGAGGATTATGCCGAGTGCGGGTGTGTGTACCTCAATTGTATTCAAGTCAATTCACTCACCGTCAGGATTTTGATATGTAGTCTCATGCAGACACTTTGCCAATCCAAATGGTTTTGCCTTCTACTTGCTAAGGCCTCACGGCGTTGAATTTCACAAACCAAAAACATGAAGCGCTTATTCAAATCTGATGACATGGACAATAATGCATTGAACATGCATTTCTCAAAGTGAGTTTCTGGCATTTTCCATAATTAAGCATATTACGAATATTTTTTCATAAGTAATATGGTAAATTTCACGTAAAATCAGACGTTATTTTGAGACGCATTTTCTAGCCGTGACGCCGCATTTTATTTCAACGTAAAAACGCAAACTTAATTCCAGAATCTGTAACGTTTAGCTTAGGAGGCGAGCGAGTGTGACACAGAGTGCTAATGAAACACCCGCCCAAGCCCCAGTGTATAAACTCACCGTGGTGCCTAGATGTCCGCAGCAGAGAGCTCAGTGCGCCGCGCGAGAACCCCCTCTTTTATACGTTTGGTTATCACGTGTTCAATAACGCTCTCGTGGTTCCGTGGTCACGTGTGTCTCATTACGAACGTTCACATGGAGGGTTTGTGGCCAGGCGACTTCAAATTGCAAGGGAATACTCTGCAGTCAGGCGTGTTGGCGCTCAGCCAATTAGGATGAAAATCACTGCGGTTGCCACGAATATTTCACATCAGCTGACTTTTTTAACGCGATCGAAGGTTGATTAATTAGGCGCACTCTCAGCCGCTGTTTGCATTCCACTGCTGGATGAGGGCCTTTCCCACACCTTGTGAGTCACCGTGGAGTTATTTGACCTCGCTGACCAACTGGTCAGCACGGGTTGTGGGAGGGCAGAGAGTTTAGGCGTTGAAGCAGACGATTGTACAACCTTGTCTTTTTCTGCACTGCGCTCTGCAGGCAAGGTAGCCCCACCGCAGCCCTTCCCATCTGTTTTGTGTGCGGTGGTCACCCATCCAAGCACTATCCCAAGCTCACCACTGCTTCGTTCGTTTCCAAGAAGTTATGAGTTGGATGCATTCTCGGTTAATTGGTCATAGGCACATTGGGAGTGATTTTGGGGTTTAATCAATGTTTCCAAAATTCAGAATGAATACAGCTATGATTAATGACTGGTTCACACAAATGACCGAATCTGTTTATAAAGTTTTACTTTACATGTTGCGATTGGCTGTTAAACTCAGCAAAGGGACGATCGTGGTATATGGCCGCGTTACAATCTGGAAAACCAAGCCATTCAGTGATAATTCACTTTGCATTCATATGCAACCAAATGCGTTACCCTGAAATGCTATTGATCATAAATCATAATAGTTAAAGAAAGCATTTTGTTGTTGTTAAATATTGCTTTGTAAAATTGAGTAATCATTACAACCCTTTGTCAATTCACGGCTGGATGAAATCCTCTTCATGCCACGCAAGTCATGGTGGTTTTTAACCATACTTCACCATAAAAAAAAAATCACCTGGAATGCACGGGATCTTTTCCAATTCTGGGAAAAGTTAAGCAGGCGTCAGCTTGGAATGTGATGTGATTGTTGTTGTGAAACTCCTTTCTTGTCCCCGTCAAGGTCCCTACCGTTGCTTTCGAAGAGAATTCAGTACAGAAATTGTGGACTCCCATCTCTTTCATCTGTATGGGTTAGAGTGTTGCTCCTGCGCACGTGTGAGTTATCTCTGAGTGATCCAGTTTCCTCCCACATGCACTTTTAAATCTCGATTGAACCATGAATGAAGCCAGGATCTCCGCCTCGTATAAACTGGGCACTCCAGCAGAGGTATTAGGTTACTACAGCCTCATCTCACTTTTTAACAGGGACTATAAACTCCTCTCCAAGATCCTCGTAAATTTAATGTAAAGGGCCTTTCCGATGACCATTAGCGAAGCGCAGACGGGACTACTCAGGAACAGAGACTTGGCCAACAACGTGAAGGCCCTGGTCAACAAAGTAGAAATACCCACAAATGACAATCTAGCTGTCTTTGCCCTTACCGGCCGAGATGGTGAAAAGGCTTTTGACAGGGTGGAGAGGACCTTCCTATTCCGGGTTATGGATAAATGTGGCATCCCTTCTTCATTCACTGACATATACAGACTATTACATGCTAACCCATCAGATATGCTGTTCACGAATGGCTTGGCATCCCCAATTTGTCAGCTAAAGCAGAGCCGTAAGGCAGGGTTCCCCCTTCCTTCCACTATTATTTACCCTGGCCTTGGAGCCCTTCAATGTGGGTATCCAGAACAGATCTCAGGGGTAAATTGTGGAGCAGTGGAGAATACAATTTACCTGTACGCCGATGATGGCCTCATCACCTATAAGGATCCGGAGACTTCAATCCCCGCCCTTCTGGCTCTGGTGGGGGGAGGTACGGGAGATCATCAGGGTACAAGCAAAACGCCGCTAAATTGGAACTAACGCCCCTGTTCCCTACCTCACTGAAATCCCCAGAGGGTTTGATGCCCCGTTGAAGTGGTGCCCAATCCACATCAAATGCCTGGGAGTGACAATCCCCTCTTCTCTAACATCACTCTTCAAGTAGAATGTCCCCTCCTTGCTACAGAAAAGTGTCACCTTACTCGTGCCCCTTTCTCTCCACAACAGAGCACATCTGGTGAAGATGATGGCTCTCCTAATACCTTTACACCACTTATGAACGATTCCTTCCCGGATCCCAAGACCCTTCTTTAAAAAAAAAAAACTCCACTCACATATCTCCTTTATCTGGAACCATAAACTCGCGCGGATAGATTTTTTTCACTCCCTTACCCTCCTTGCGAAGGCAGGTGGCATGGCTCTCCCTGACCTGTTAAAATACCGTAACGCAGTCACCCTCCAGAACCTGAAACAACAAATAACGGGATCAGTAAAAGGTGGGAGGAGGGGTCTGTGAGTCCATGGTCCCTTTCTAAGAATTCCCTCTCATCGACCAAAGATAGACACCTGGGCATAAAATCGGTGTGGACAGTTTCCTCTCCACTGGGGATATGTAGGGACAAAATAAATTCCCCTCCCTAAGCCCCTTCATAGATTGTCCCTGCTATGGGATAACTCTCCGTTAAAAATTGTGGAAAGGAAAACAGTTGGCCCAGCTGGAAAGTGGCAGGACTGGAAAAAGTTGGTGACCTCTTGTCCGAAGAAGACAACGTATTATCCTTTGGAACAGCTACAAGCAAGATACAACATTCCCCAAACACATTTTTTAGTAACCTACAGTTAAAGGACGTCATCACCAAAACCCCAGACAAGAACTTTGCCCATTCTGTTTGCATGATAATAGACTGGCTAGACACACGAAAGTCAAATATAGACTAGCGGAGGCATACTGCCTCGTGGACGGTGAGGGATTTCAGACTAGACCTATCACTAGAAAACTCTGGAATAAACTTCTGGGCCAAGATTTCCCCCACCGTAAATGGATCCAAATCTGGCGTGCCCCTTTCTCTGGCTCAAGATCGGTACCACTAAAGCTCATCGAATTAAAATTTATGCACAGCACCTATTTGACCAATGAGAAAAAGAGCCAAGTTCATAGACGCCTCTCCAGACTGCCCTCGGTGCCCTCCTGACACAGTTCAGATGTACCTTCAGGCCTTTTGGTCATATATAGAAATTTGACTCAGATATAAGGAACTTTGTTTTTTTACAATATCTGTGATACTAGACAGCCCCTCAATTGAATCAACCCTGTGGAGTCTAAAACCAGTAGGCATTACAGTTAGTAATTTTTGCATAACCATGCCATTGAAATCGCTCACAGCAATTAATGCAATTCAATAATAACATATGACAAGGCTGTAAAACAAGGCTAGCTTAAGGCACGGCCATGTGCGTACTCGTGTGTAAGGGGCCGTCCATAAATGACATCACGCGATTTTGGGCGTATTTTATGTGGCGCTGCACTCTGATGTAGGAGAAAACACGTATTAAAAAGGAGGCGTTGGAAAGCTTAAATTTAGCATAATATCCACTTGAAAATATTCAACGTCTAACTAAAACTGCCGATGTTCAGAATATTCCATTGAAATTATCTTATAATTATAAAATATTAAAAGTAATTATTACTATGAAAAATACTTGAAACTTTGTAGTAGAACGCAGCAAAATGGAGAGTACAATTATAACAATCGCATATTCATTCTACAGAATGAAAAGCCCTAGTAGAATCATTATAATCAAAATGTTGAATAACAATCATTAAAAAAATGTTTATAATGTATGCTCCTTCATGGAATAAATAAAAGGGGACCTTAGTAAATTTAAATAATCAAATAGTTAATGATGAAAATTTATCAAAATTAGTGTTGTTATAACAATTCTATATTTATTTAAAGTTGCGCATTTTGACGTGACGTCACATTTCTCAAACACCCCCCCCACCCCCCCACTCGTCACAAATCGTCACAAATGTCTGACCCCCCCCCCCTCCCCAGGTGCGTGACGTCATTTATGGACGGCCCCCAAGGCATGTTGAACTTCTTTCGTACCGTACATAGCCAACCATGCTAATTGGAGGTGCACTGGTTATACGCTGATGGTAACAGCATTATCGTGCCAACATTATATTGTGCCTCATGATATTTGACATATCAAAAAATCACCGCCAATGCCACGAACCAATGGTGCTCACCACTCCCCACGTACAGCGCACACAATCACCAAGGTGTACACTCTCACCGTGCAATTGCTCACCGTCGGATGCGTAGCACTTTCGTATGTCCAGTCCGGTGGCTACACATTAATTGTTTCAAAATAAAGAAAATCATTCAATTCGGGTGCACAACAAATTGACCCGGAGACTTCTTGCAGGCGGATTCTTTTTCGACTCTTGACACCATGTGCCACACAGGCACGCCTGGTATATTATTATTATTATGTCGATGCGAGGGGGCTTACGGGTACGGCAGTGCAGCGAAATCCATTGGTGGTGAGAGTGGATTAAATGGGTTGTGAAGTCGTGAGGCGTTGCGGTGAGGGATCGGCGGGGAAGTTGATAATGGATAGTTAAGTGATAATGGATGGTTAAATGATAAGGGATGGTTAAGTGATAATGGATAGTTAAGTGATAATGGATAGTTAAGTGATAATGGATAGTTAAGTGATAATGGATGGTTAAGTGATAATGGATAGTTAAGTGATAATGGATGGTTAAGTGATAATGCATGGTTAAGTGATAAGGGAAAGTTAAGTGATAATGTATAGTTAAGTGATAATGGATAATTAAGTGATAAGGGATAGTTAAGTGATAATGGATAGTTAAGTGATAAGGGATAGTTAAGTGATAATGGATGGTTAAGTGATAATGGACGGTTAAGTGATAAGGGATAGTTAAGTGATAATGGATAGTTAAGTGATAATGGATAGTTAAGTGATAATGGATGGTTAAGTGATAAGGGATAGTTAAGTGATAAGGGATAGTTAAGTGATAATATATGGTTAGGTGATAATGGATAGTTCAGTGATAATGGATAGTTAAGTGATAATGGATGGTTAAGTGATAATGGATAGTTAAGTGATAATGGATGGTTAAGTGATAATGCATGGTTAAGTGATAAGGGAAAGTTAAGTGATAATGTATAGTTAAGTGATAATGGATAATTAAGTGATAATGGATAGTTAAGTGATAATGGATAGTTAAGTGATAAGGGATAGTTAAGTGATAATGGATGGTTAAGTGATAATGGACGGTTAAGTGATAAGAGATAGTTAAGTGATAATGGATAGTTAAGTTATAATGGATAGTTAAGTGATAATGGATGGTTAAGTGATAAGGGATAGTTAAGTGATAATGGATGGTTAGGTGATAATGGATAGTTAAGTGATAATGAATAGTTAAGTGATAATGGATAGTTAAGTGATAATGGATGGTTAAGTGAAAAGGGATAGTTAAGTGAAAATGGATGGTTAAGTGATAATGGATGGTTAAGTGATAATGGATGGTTAAGTGATAAGGGATAGTTAAGTGATAATGGATGGTTAAGTGATAATGGATAGCTAAGTGATAATCCATAGTTAAGTGATAATAGATGGTTAAGTGATAATGGATGGTTAAGTGATAATAGATGGTTAAGTGATAACATATGGTTAAGTGACAATGGATCGTTAAGTGATAACGGATAGTTAAGTCATAAGGGATAGTTAAGTGATAATGGATGGTTATGTGATAATTGATGGTTAAGTGATAAGGGATAGTTAAGTGATAAGGGATAGTTAAGTGATAATGGATGGTTAAGTGATAATGGATACTTAAGTGATAAGGGATAGTTAAGTGAGAATGGATAGTTAAGTCATAAGGGATAGTTAAGTGATAATGGATAGTTAAGTGATAAGGGATAGTTAAGTGATAATGGATGGTTAAGTGATAATGAATGGTTAAGTGATAATGGATGGTTAAGTGATAATGGATAGTTAAGTGATAAGGGAAAGTTAAGTGATAAGGGATAGTTAAGTGATAATGGATAATTAAGTGATAATGGATGCTTAAGTGATAATGGATGGTTAAGTGATAAGGGACGGTTAGGTGATAATGGATGGTTAAGTGATAATGGATAGTTAAGTGATAAGGGATAGTTAAGTGATAATGGATAGTTAAGTGATAATGGATAGTTAAGTGATAATGGATAGTTAAGTGATAATGGATAGTTAAGTGATAATGGATAGTTAAGTGATAATGGATGGTTAAGTGATAAGGGATAGTTAAGTGATAAGGGATAGTTAAGTGATAATATATGGTTAGGTGATAATGGATAGTTCAGTGATAATGGATAGTTAAGTGATAATGGATGGTTAAGTGATAATGGATAGTTAAGTGATAATGGATGTTTAAGTGATAATGCATGGTTAAGTGATAAGGGAAAGTTAAGTGATAATGTATAGTTAAGTGATAATGGATAATTAAGTGATAAGGGATAGTTAAGTGATAATGGATAGTTAAGTGATAAGGGATAGTTAAGTGATAATGGATGGTTAAGTGATAATGGACGGTTAAGTGATAAGGGATAGTTAAGTGATAATGGATAGTTAAGTTATAATGGATAGTTAAGTTATAATGGATGGTTAAGTGATAAGGGATAGTTAAGTGATAATGGATGGTTAGGTGATAATGGATAGTTAAGTGATAATGAATAGTTAAGTGATAATGGATAGTTAAGTGATAATGGATGGTTAAGTGAAAAGGGATAGTTAAGTGAAAATGGATGGTTAAGTGATAATGGATGGTTAAGTGATAATGGATGGTTAAGTGATAAGGGATAGTTAAGTGATAATGGATGGTTAAGTGATAATGGATAGCTAAGTGATAATCCATAGTTAAGTGATAATAGATGGTTAAGTGATAATGGATGGTTAAGTGATAATAGATGGTTAAGTGATAACATATGGTTAAGTGACAATGGATCGTTAAGTGATAACGGATAGTTAAGTCATAAGGGATAGTTAAGTGATAATGGATGGTTATGTGATAATTGATGGTTAAGTGATAAGGGACAGTTAAGTGATAAGGGATAGTTAAGTGATAATGGATGGTTAAGTGATAATGGATACTTAAGTGATAAGGGATAGTTAAGTGAGAATGGATAGTTAAGTCATAAGGGATAGTTAAGTGATAATGGATAGTTAAGTGATAAGGGATAGTTAAGTGATAATGGATGGTTAAGTGATAATGAATGGTTAAGTGATAATGGATGGTTAAGTGATAATGGATAGTTAAGTGATAAGGGAAAGTTAAGTGATAAGGGATAGTTAAGTGATAATGGATAATTAAGTGATAATGGATGCTTAAGTGATAATGGATGGTTAAGTGATAAGGGACGGTTAGGTGATAATGGATGGTTAAGTGATAATGGATAGTTAAGTGATAAGGGATAGTTAAGTGATAATGGATAGTTAAGTGATAATGGATAGTTAAGTGATAATGGATGGTTAAGTGATAATGGATGGTTAAGTGATAATGGATAGCTAAGTGATAAGGGATAGTTAAGTGATAATGGATAGTTAAGTGATAATGGATGATTAAGTGATAATGGATGGTTAAGTGATAATGGACGGTTAAGTGATAAGGGATAGTTAAGTGATAATGGATAGTTAAGTGATAATGGATAGTTAAGTGATAATGGATGGTTAAGTGATAAGGGATAGTTAAGTGATAATGGACGGTTAAGTGATAAGGGATAGTTAAGTGATAATGGATAGTTAAGTGATAATGGATAGTTAAGTGATAATGGATGGTTAAGTGATAAGGGATAGTTAAGTGATAAGGGATAGTTAAGTGATAATATATGGTTAGGTGATAATGGATAGTTAAGTGATAATGGATAGTTAACTGATAAGGGATAGTTAAGTTATAATGGATAGTTAAGTGATAATGGATGGTTAAGTGATAAGGGATAGTTAAGTGATAATGGATGGTTAGGTGATAATGGATAGTTAAGTGATAATGGATGGTTAAGTGAAAAGGGATAGTTAAGTGATAATGGATGGTTAAGTGATAATGGATGGTTAAGTGATAATGGATGGTTAAGTGATAAGGGATAGTTAAGTGATAAGGGATAGTTAAGTGATAATGGATGGTTAAGTGATAATGGATGGTTAAGTGATAATGGATAGCTAAGTGATAAGGGATAGTTAAGTGATAATGGATAGTTAAGTGATAATGGATGGTTAAGTGATAATGGATGGTTAAGTGATAATGGACGGTTAAGTGATAAGGGATAGTTAAGTGATAATGGATAGTTAAGTGATAATGGATGGTTAAGTGAAAAGGGATAGTTAAGTGATAATGGATGGTTAAGTGATAATGGATGGTTAAGTGATAATGGATGGTTAAGTGATAAGGGATAGTTAAGTGATAAGGGATAGTTAAGTGATAATGGATGGTTAAGTGATAATGGATAGCTAAGTGATAATCCATAGTTAAGTGATAATAGATGGTTAAGTGATAATGGATGGTTAAGTGATAATAGATGGTTAAGTGATAACATATGGTTAAGTGACAATGGATCGTTAAGTGATAACGGATAGTTAAGTCATAAGGGATAGTTAAGTGATAATGGATGGTTAAGTGATAATTGATGGTTAAGTGATAAGGGATAGTTAAGTGATAAGGGATAGTTAAGTGATAATGGATGGTTAAGTGATAATGGATACTTAAATGATAAGGGATAGTTAAGTGAGAATGGATAGTTAAGTCATAAGGGATAGTTAAGTGATAATGGATAGTTAAGTGATAAGGGATAGTTAAGTGATAATGGATGGTTAAGTGATAATGGATAGTTAAGTGATAAGGGAAAGTTAAGTGATAAGGGATAGTTAAGTGATAATGGATAATTAAGTGATAATGGATGGTTAAGTGATAATGGATGGTTAAGTGATAAGGGACGGTTAGGTGATAATGGATGGTTAAGTGATAATGGATAGTTAAGTGATAAGGGATAGTTAAGTGATAATGGATAGTTAAGTGATAATGGATAGTTAAGTGATAATGGATGGTTAAGTGATAATGGATGGTTAAGTGATAATGGATAGCTAAGTGATAAGGGATAGTTAAGTGATAATGGATAGTTAAGTGATAATGGATGGTTAAGTGATAATGGACGGTTAAGTGATAAGGGATAGTTAAGTGATAATGGATAGATAAGTGATAATGGATAGTTAGGTGATAATGGATGGTTAAGTGATAAGGGATAGTTAAGTGATAAGGGATAGTTAAGTGATAATATATGGTTAGGTGATAATGGATAGTTAAGTGATAATGGATAGTTAACTGATAAGGGATAGTTAAGTTATAATGGATAGTTAAGTGATAATGGATGGTTAAGTGATAAGGGATAGTTAGTTGATAATGGATGGTTAGGTGATAATGGATAGTTAAGTGATAATGAATAGTTAAGTGATAATGGATAGTTAAGTGATAATGGATGGTTAAGTGAAAAGGGATAGTTAAGTGATAATGGATGGTTAAGTGATAATGGATGGTTAAGTGATAATGGATGGTTAAGTGATAAGGGATAGTTAAGTGATAAGGGATAGTTAAGTGATAATGGATGGTTAAGTGATAATGGATGGTTAAGTGATAATGGATAGCTAAGTGATAAGGGATAGTTAAGTGATAATGGATAGTTAAGTGATAATGGATGGTTAAGTGATAATGGATGGTTAAGTGATAATGGACGGTTAAGTGATAAGGGATAGTTAAGTGATAATGGATAGTTAAGTGATAATGGATGGTTAAGTGAAAAGGGATAGTTAAGTGATAATGGATGGTTAAGTGATAATGGATGGTTAAGTGATAATGGATGGTTAAGTGATAAGGGATAGTTAAGTGATAAGGGATAGTTAAGTGATAATGGATGGTTAAGTGATAATGGATGGTTAAGTGATAAGGGACGGTTAGGTGATAATGGATGGTTAAGTGATAATGGATAGTTAAGTGATAATGGATGGTTAAGTGATAATGGATACTTAAGTGATAAGGGATAGTTAAGTGAGAATGGATAGTTAAGTCATAAGGGATAGTTAAGTGATAATGGATAGTTAAGTGATAAGGGATAGTTAAGTGATAATGGATGGTTAAGTGATAATGAATGGTTAAGTGATAATGGATGGTTACGTGATAATGGATAGTTAAGTGATAAGGGAAAGTTAAGTGATAAGGGATAGTTAAGTGATAATGGATAATTAAGTGATAATGGATGGTTAAGTGATAATGGATGGTTAAGTGATAAGGGACGGTTAGGTGATAATGGATGGTTAGGTGATAATGGATAGTTAAGTGATAATGGATAGTTAACTGATAAGGGATAGTTAAGTGATAATGGATGGTTAAGTAATAATGGACGGTTAAGTGATAAGGGATAGTTAAGTGATAATGGATAGTTAAGTTATAATGGATAGTTAAGTGATAATGGATGGTTAAGTGATAAGGGATAGTTAAGTGATAATGGATGGTTAGGTGATAATGGATATTTAAGTGATAATGAATAGTTAAGTGATAATGGATAGTTAAGTGATAATGGATGGTTAAGTGAAAAGGGATAGTTAAGTGATAATGGATGGTTAAGTGATAATGGATGGTTAAGTGATAATGGATGGTTAAGTGATAAGGGATAGTTAAGTGATAAGGGATAGTTAAGTGATAATGGATGGTTAAGTGATAATGGATAGCTAAGTGATAATCCATAGTTAAGTGATAATAGATGGTTAAGTGATAATGGATGGTTAAGTGATAATAGATGGTTAAGTGATAACATATGGTTAAGTGACAATGGATCGTTAAGTGATAACGGATAGTTAAGTCATAAGGGATAGTTAAGTGATAATGGATGGTTAAGTGATAATTGATGGTTAAGTGATAAGGGATAATTAAGTGATAAGGGATAGTTAAGTGATAATGGATGGTTAAGTGATAATGGATACTTAAGTGATAAGGGATAGTTAAGTGAGAATGGATAGTTAAGTCATAAGGGATAGTTAAGTGATAATGGATGGTTAAGTGATAATGAATGATTAAGTGATAATGGATGGTTAAGTGATAATGGATAGTTAAGTGATAAGGGAAAGTTAAGTGATAAGGGATAGTTAAGTGATAATGGATAATTAAGTGATAATGGATGGTTAAGTGATAATGGATGGTTAAGTGATAAGGGACGGTTAGGTGATAATGGATGGTTAAGTGATAATGGATAGTTAAGTGATAAGGGATAGTTAAGTGATAATGGATAGTTAAGTGATAATGGATAGTTAAGTGATAATGGATGGTTAAGTGATAATGGATGGTTAAGTGATAATGGATAGCTAAGTGATAAGGGATAGTTAAGTGATAATGGATGGTTAAGTGATAATGGATAGTTAAGTGATAAGGGATAGTTAAGTGATAATGGATAGTTAAGTGATAATGGATAGTTAAGTGATAATGGATGGTTAAGTGATAATGGATGGTTAAGTGATAATGGATAGCTAAGTGATAAGGGATAGTTAAGTGATAATGGATAGTTAAGTGATAATGGATGGTTAAGTGATAATGGATGGTTAAGTGATAATGGACGGTTAAGTGATAAGGGATAGTTAAGTGATAATGGATAGTTAAGTGATAATGGATAGTTAAGTGATAATGGATGGTTAAGTGATAAGGGATAGTTAAGTGATAAGGGATAGTTAAGTGATAATATATGGTTAGGTGATAATGGATAGTTAAGTGATAATGGATAGTTAAGTGATAATGGATGGTTAAGTGATAATGGATAGTTAAGTGATAATGGATGGTTAAGTGATAATGCATGGTTAAGTGATAAGGGAAAGTTAAGTGATAATGTATAGTTAAGTGATAATGGATAATTAAGTGATAAGGGATAGTTAAGTGATAATGTATAGTTAAGTGATAAGGGATAGTTAAGTGATAATGGATGGTTAAGTGATAATGGATGGTTAAGTGATAAGGGATAGTTAAGTGATAATGGATAGTTAAGTTATAATGGATAGTTAAGTGATAATGGATGGTTAAGTGATAAGGGATAGTTAAGTGATAATGGATGGTTAGGTGATAATGGATAGTTAAGTGATAATGAATAGTTAAGTGATAATGGATAGTAAAGTGATAATGGATGGTTAAGTGAAAAGGGATAGTTAAGTGATAATGGATAGTTAAGTTATAATGGATAGTTAAGTGATAATGGATGGTTAAGTGATAAGGGATAGTTAAGTGATAATGGATGGTTAGGTGATAATGGATAGTTAAGTGATAATGAATAGTTAAGTGATAATGGATAGTTAAGTGATAATGGATGGTTAAGTGAAAAGGGATAGTTAAGTGATAATGGATGGTTAAGTGATAATGGATGGTTAAGTGATAATGGATGGTTAAGTGATAAGGGATAGTTAAGTGATAAGGGATAGTTAAGTGATAATGGATGGTTAAGTGATAATGGATAGCTAAGTGATAATCCATAGTTAAGTGATAATAGATGGTTAAGTGATAATGGATGGTTAAGTGATAACATATGGTTAAGTGACAATGGATCGTTAAGTGATAATGGATAGTTAAGTCATAAGGGATAGTTAAGTGATAATGGATGGTTAAGTGATAATTGATGGTTAAGTGATAAGGGATAGTTAAGTGATAAGGGATAGTTAAGTGATAATGGATGGTTAAGTGATAATGGATACTTAAGTGATAAGGGATAGTTAAGTGAGAATGGATAGTTAAGTCATAAGGGATGGTTAAGTGATAATGGATAGTTAAGTGATAAGGGAAAGTTAAGTGATAAGGGATAGTTAAGTGATAATGGATAATTAAGTGATAATGGATGGTTAAGTGATAATGGATGGTTAAGTGATAAGGGACGGTTAGGTGATAATGGATGGTTAAGTGATAATGGATAGTTAAGTGATAAGGGATAGTTAAGTGATAATGGATAGTTAAGTGATAATGGATAGTTAAGTGATAATGGATGGTTAAGTGATAATGGATGGTTAAGTGATAATGGATAGCTAAGTGATAAGGGATAGTTAAGTGATAATGGATGGTTAAGTGATAATGGATAGTTAAGTGATAAGGGATAGTTAAGTGATAATGGATAGTTAAGTGATAATGGATAGTTAAGTGATAATGGATAGTTAAGTGATAAGGGATAGTTAAGTGATAATGGATGGTTAAGTGATAATGAATGATTAAGTGATAATGGATGGTTAAGTGATAATGGATAGTTAAGTGATAAGGGAAAGTTAAGTGATAAGGGATAGTTTAGTGATAATGGATAATTAAGTGATAATGGATGGTTAAATGATAATGGATGGTTAAGTGATAAGGGACGGTTAGGTGATAATGGATGGTTAAGTGATAATGGATAGTTAAGTGATAAGGGATAGTTAAGTGATAATGGATAGTTAAGTGATAATGGATAGTTAAGTGATAATGGATGGTTAAGTGATAATGGATGGTTAAGTGATAATGGATAGCTAAGTGATAAGGGATAGTTAAGTGATAATGGATGGTTAAGTGATAATGGATAGTTAAGTGATAAGGGATAGTTAAGTGATAATGGATAGTTAAGTGATAATGGATAGTTAAGTGATAATGGATGGTTAAGTGATAATGGATGGTTAAGTGATAATGGATGGTTAAGTGATAATGGATGGTTAAGTGATAATGGACGGTTAAGTGATAAGGGATAGTTAAGTGATAATGGATAGTTAAGTGATAATGGATGGTTAAGTGATAATGCATGGTTAAGTGATAAGGGAAAGTTAAGTGATAATGTATAGTTAAGTGATAATGGATAATTAAGTGATAAGGGATAGTTAAGTGATAATGTATAGTTAAGTGATAAGGGATAGTTAAGTGATAATGGATGGTTAAGTGATAATGGATGGTTAAGTGATAAGGGATAGTTAAGTGATAATGGATAGTTAAGTTATAATGGATAGTTAAGTGATAATGGATGGTTAAGTGATAAGGGATAGTTAAGTGATAATGGATGGTTAGGTGATAATGGATAGTTAAGTGATAATGAATAGTTAAGTGATAATGGATAGTAAAGTGATAATGGATGGTTAAGTGAAAAGGGATAGTTAAGTGATAATGGATAGTTAAGTTATAATGGATAGTTAAGTGATAATGGATGGTTAAGTGATAAGGGATAGTTAAGTGATAATGGATGGTTAGGTGATAATGGATAGTTAAGTGATAATGAATAGTTAAGTGATAATGGATAGTTAAGTGATAATGGATGGTTAAGTGAAAAGGGATAGTTAAGTGATAATGGATGGTTAAGTGATAATGGATGGTTAAGTGATAATGGATGGTTAAGTGATAAGGGATAGTTAAGTGATAAGGGATAGTTAAGTGATAATGGATGGTTAAGTGATAATGGATAGCTAAGTGATAATCCATAGTTAAGTGATAATAGATGGTTAAGTGATAATGGATGGTTAAGTGATAACATATGGTTAAGTGACAATGGATCGTTAAGTGATAATGGATAGTTAAGTCATAAGGGATAGTTAAGTGATAATGGATGGTTAAGTGATAATTGATGGTTAAGTGATAAGGGATAGTTAAGTGATAAGGGATAGTTAAGTGATAATGGATGGTTAAGTGATAATGGATACTTAAGTGATAAGGGATAGTTAAGTGAGAATGGATAGTTAAGTCATAAGGGATGGTTAAGTGATAATGGATAGTTAAGTGATAAGGGAAAGTTAAGTGATAAGGGATAGTTAAGTGATAATGGATAATTAAGTGATAATGGATGGTTAAGTGATAATGGATGGTTAAGTGATAAGGGACGGTTAGGTGATAATGGATGGTTAAGTGATAATGGATAGTTAAGTGATAAGGGATAGTTAAGTGATAATGGATAGTTAAGTGATAATGGATAGTTAAGTGATAATGGATGGTTAAGTGATAATGGATGGTTAAGTGATAATGGATAGCTAAGTGATAAGGGATAGTTAAGTGATAATGGATGGTTAAGTGATAATGGATAGTTAAGTGATAAGGGATAGTTAAGTGATAATGGATAGTTAAGTGATAATGGATAGTTAAGTGATAATGGATGGTTAAGTGATAATGGATGGTTAAGTGATAATGGATAGCTAAGTGATAAGGGATAGTTAAGTGATAATGGATAGTTAAGTGATAATGGATGGTTAAGTGATAATGGATGGTTAAGTGATAATGGACGGTTAAGTGATAAGGGATAGTTAAGTGATAATGGATAGTTAAGTGATAATGGATAGTTAAGTGATAATGGATGGTTAAGTGATAAGGGATAGTTAAGTGATAAGGGATAGTTAAGTGATAATATATGGTTAGGTGATAATGGATAGTTAAGTGATAATGGATAGTTAAGTGATAATGGATGGTTAAGTGATAATGGATAGTTAAGTGATAATGGATGGTTAAGTGATAATGCATGGTTAAGTGATAAGGGAAAGTTAAGTGATAATGTATAGTTAAGTGATAATGGATAATTAAGTGATAAGGGATAGTTAAGTGATAATGTATAGTTAAGTGATAAGGGATAGTTAAGTGATAATGGATGGTTAAGTGATAATGGATGGTTAAGTGATAAGGGATAGTTAAGTGATAATGGATAGTTAAGTTATAATGGATAGTTAAGTGATAATGGATGGTTAAGTGATAAGGGATAGTTAAGTGATAATGGATGGTTAGGTGATAATGGATAGTTAAGTGATAATGAATAGTTAAGTGATAATGGATAGTAAAGTGATAATGGATGGTTAAGTGAAAAGGGATAGTTAAGTGATAATGGATAGTTAAGTTATAATGGATAGTTAAGTGATAATGGATGGTTAAGTGATAAGGGATAGTTAAGTGATAATGGATGGTTAGGTGATAATGGATAGTTAAGTGATAATGAATAGTTAAGTGATAATGGATAGTCAAGTGATAATGGATGGTTAAGTGAAAAGGGATAGTTAAGTGATAATGGATGGTTAAGTGATAATGGATGGTTAAGTGATAATGGATGGTTAAGTGATAAGGGATAGTTAAGTGATAAGGGATAGTTAAGTGATAATGGATGGTTAAGTGATAATGGATAGCTAAGTGATAATCTATAGTTAAGTGATAATAGATGGTTAAGTGATAATGGATGGTTAAGTGATAAGAGATGGTTAAGTGATAACATATGGTTAAGTGACAATGGATCGTTAAGTGATAACGGATAGTTAAGTCATAAGGGATAGTTAAGTGATAATGGATGGTTAAGTGATAATTGATGGTTAAGTGATAAGGGATAGTTAAGTGATAAGGGATAGTTAAGTGATAATGGATGGTTAAGTGATAATGGATACTTAAGTGATAAGGGATAGTTAAGTGAGAATGGATAGTTAAGTCATAAGGGATAGTTAAGTGATAATGGATAGTTAAGTGATAAGGGATAGTTAAGTGATAATGGATGGTTAAGTGATAATGAATGGTTAAGTGATAATGGATGGTTAAGTGATACAGGATAGTTAAGTGATAAGGGAAAGTTAAGTGATAAGGGATAGTTAAGTGATAATGGATAATTAAGTGATAATGGATGGTTAAGTGATAATGGATGGTTAAGTGATAAGGGACGGTTAGGTGATAATGGATGGTTAAGTGATAATGGATAGTTAAGTGATAAGGGATAGTTAAGTGATAATGGATAGTTAAGTAATAATGGATAGTTAAGTGATAATGGATGGTTAAGTGATAATGGATAGCTAAGTGATAAGGGATAGTTAAGTGATAATGGATAGTTAAGTGATAATGGATGGTTAAGTGATAATGGATGGTTAAGTGATAATGGACGGTTAAGTGATAAGGTATAGTTAAGTGATAATGGATAGTTAAGTGATAATGGATAGTTAAGTGATAATGGATGGTTAAGTGATAAGGGATAGTTAAGTGATAAGGGATAGTTAAGTGATAATATATGGTTAGGTGATAATGGATAGTTAAGTGATAATGGATAGTTAAGTGATAATGGATGGTTAAGTGATAATGGATAGTTAAGTGATAATGGATGGTTAAGTGATAATGCATGGTTAAGTGATAAGGGAAAGTTAAGTGATAATGTATAGTTAAGTGATAATGGATAATTAAGTGATAAGGGATAGTTAAGTGATAATGTATAGTTAAGTGATAAGGGATAGTTAAGTGATAATGGATGGTTAAGTGATAATGGATGGTTAAGTGATAAGGGATAGTTAAGTGATAATGGATAGTTAAGTTATAATGGATAGTTAAGTGATAATGGATGGTTAAGTGATAAGGGATAGTTAAGTGATAATGGATGGTTAGGTGATAATGGATAGTTAAGTGATAATGAATAGTTAAGTGATAATGCATAGTTAAGTGATAATGGATGGTTAAGTGAAAAGGGATAGTTAAGTGATAATGGATGGTTAAGTGATAATGGATGGTTAAGTGATAATGGATGGTTAAGTGATAAGGGATAGTTAAGTGATAAGGGATAGTTAAGTGATAATGGATGGTTAAGTGATAATGGATAGTTAAGTGATAATCCATAGTTAAGTGATAATAGATAGTTAAGTGATAATGGATGGTTAAGTGATAATAGATGGTTAAGTGATAACATATGGTTAAGTGACAATGGATCGTTAAGTGATAACGGATAGTTAAGTCATAAGGGATAGTTAAGTGATAAGGGATAGTTAAGTGATAATGTATAATTAAGTGATAATGGATGGTTAAGTGATAATGGATGGTTAAGTGATAAGGGATGGTTAGGTGATAATGGATGGTTAAGTGATAATGGATAGTTAAGTGATAAGGGATAGTTAAGTGATAATGGATAGTTAAGTGATAATGGATAGTTAAGTGATAATGGATGGTTAAGTGATAATGGATGGTTAAGTGATAATGGATAGCTAAGTGATAAGGGATAGTTAAGTGATAATGGATAGTTAAGTGATAATGGATGGTTAAGTGATAATGGATGGTTAAGTGATAATGGACGGTTAAGTGATAAGGGATAGTTAAGTGATAATGGATAGTTAAGTGATAATGGATGGTTAAGTGATAATGGATGGTTAAGTGATAAGGGATAGTTAAGTGATAAGGGATAGTTAAGTGATAATATATGGTTAGGTGATAATGGATAGTTAAGTGATAATGGATAGTTAAGTGATAATGGATGGTTAAGTGATAATGGATAGTTAAGTGATAATGGATGTTAAGTGATAATGCATGGTCAAGTGATAAGGGAAAGTTAAGTGATAATGTATAGTTAAGTGATAATGGATAATTAAGTGATAAGGGATAGTTAAGTGATATTGTATAGTTAAGTGATAAGGGATAGTTAAGTGATAATGGATGGTTAAGTGATAATGGATGGTTAAGTGATAAGGGATAGTTAAGTGATAATGGATAGTTAAGTTATAATGGATAGTTAAGTGATAATGGATGGTTAAGTGATAAGGGATAGTTAAGTGATAATGGATGGTTAGGTGATAATGGATAGTTAAGTGATAATGAATAGTTAAGTGATAATGGATAGTTAAGTGATAATGGATGGTTAAGTGAAGAGGGATAGTTAAGTGATAATGGATGGTTAAGTGATAATGGATGGTTAAGTGATAATGGATGGTTAAGTGATAAGGGATAGTTAAGTGATAAGGGATAGTTAAGTGATAATGGATGGTTAAGTGATAATGGATAGTTAAGTGATAATCCATAGTTAAGTGATAATAGATGGTTAAGTGATAATGGATGGTTAAGTGATAATAGATGGTTAAGTGATAACATATGGTTAAGTGACAATGGATCGTTAAGTGATAACGGATAGTTAAGTCATAAGGGATAGTTAAGTGATAATGGATGGTTAAGTGATAATTGATGGTTAAGTGATAAGGGATAGTTAAGTGATAAGGGATAGTTAAGTGATAATGGATGGTTAAGTGATAATGGATACTTAAGTGATAAGGGATAGTTAAGTGAGAATGGATAGTTAAGTCATAAGGGATAGTTAAGTGATAAGGGATAGTTAAGTGATAATGGATGGTTAAGTGATAATGAATGGTTAAGTGATAATGGATGGTTAAGTGATAATGGATAGTTAAGTGATAAGGGAAAGTTAAGTGATAAGGGATAGTTAAGTGATAATGGATAATTAAGTGATAATGGATGGTTAAGTGATAATGGATGGTTAAGTGATAAGGGACGGTTAGGTGATAATGGATGGTTAAGTGATAATGGATAGTTAAGTGATAAGGGATAGTTAAGTGATAATGGATGGTTAAGTGATAATGGATAGCTAAGTGATAAGGGATAGTTAAGTGATAATGGATAGTTAAGTGATAACGGATGGTTAAGTGATAATGCATGGTTAAGTGATAATGGACGGTTAAGTGATAAGGGATAGTTAAGTGATAATGGATAGTTAAGTGATAATGGATGGTTAAGTGATAATGGATGGTTAAGTGATAAGGGATAGTTAAGTGATAAGGGATAGTTAAGTGATAATATATGGTTAGGTGATAATGGATAGTTAAGTGATAATGGATAGTTAAGTGATAATGGATGGTTAAGTGATAATGGATAGTTAAGTGATAATGGATGGTTAAATGATAATGCATGGTCAAGTGATAAGGGAAAGTTAAGTGATAATGTATAGTTAAGTGATAATGGATAATTAAGTGATAAGGGATAGTTAAGTGATAATGTATAGTTAAGTGATAAGGGATAGTTAAGTGATAATGGATGGTTAAGTGATAATGGATGGTTAAGTGATAAGGGATAGTTAAGTGATAATGGATAGTTAAGATATAATGGATAGTTAAGTGATAATGGATGGTTAAGTGATA
Organism: Petromyzon marinus; assembly: GCF_048934315.1. NCBI lineage: Eukaryota > Metazoa > Chordata > Hyperoartia > Petromyzontiformes > Petromyzontidae > Petromyzon > Petromyzon marinus. The sequence goes on along the minus strand of NC_133721.1, from coordinate 5,565,652 downwards.
AGGGATAGTTAAGTGATAATGGATGGTTAGGTGATAATGGATAGTTAAGTGATAATGAATAGTTAAGTGATAATGGATAGTTAAGTGATAATGGATGGTTAAGTGAAGAGGGATAGTTAAGTGATAATGGATGGTTAAGTGATAATGGATGGTTAAGTGATAATGGATGGTTAAGTGATAAGGGATAGTTAAGTGATAAGGGATAGTTAAGTGATAATGGATGGTTAAGTGATAATGGATAGTTAAGTGATAATCCATAGTTAAGTGATAATAGATGGTTAAGTGATAATGGATGGTTAAGTGATAATAGATGGTTAAGTGATAACATATGGTTAAGTGACAATGGATCGTTAAGTGATAACGGATAGTTAAGTCATAAGGGATAGTTAAGTGATAATGGATGGTTAAGTGATAATTGATGGTTAAGTGATAAGGGATAGTTAAGTGATAAGGGATAGTTAAGTGATAATGGATGGTTAAGTGATAACGGATACTTAAGTGATAAGGGATAGTTAAGTGAGAATGGATAGTTAAGTGATAAGGGATAGTTAAGTGATAATGGATAGTTAAGTGATAAGGGATAGTTAAGTGATAATGGATGGTTAAGTGATAATGAATGGTTAAGTGATAATGGATGGTTAAGTGATAATGGATAGTTAAGTGATAAGGGAAAGTTAAGTGATAAGGGATAGTTAAGTGATAATGGATAATTAAGTGATAATGGATGGTTAAGTGATAATGGATGGTTAAGTGATAAGGGACGGTTAGGTGATAATGGATGGTTAAGTGATAATGGATAGTTAAGTGATAAGGGATAGTTAAGTGATAATGGATAGTTAAGTGATAATGGATAGTTAAGTGATAATGGATGGTTAAGTGATAATGGATGGTTAAGTGATAATGGATAGCTAAGTGATAAGGGATAGTTAAGTGATAATGGATAGTTAATTGATAATGGATGGTTAAGTGATAATGGATGGTTAAGTGATAATGGATGGTTAAGTGATAAGGGATAGTTAAGTGATAAGGGATAGTTAAGTGATAATGGATAGTTAAGTGATAATGGATAGTTAAGTGATAATGGATGGTTAAGTGATAAGGGATGGTTAAGTGATAATGAATGGTTAAGTGATAATGGATAGTTAAGTGATAATGGATGGTTAAGTGATAATGGATAGTTAAGTGATAATGGATGGTAAAGTGATAAGGGATAGTTAAGTGATAATGGAAGGTTAAGTGATTAGGGATAGTTAAGTGATAAGGGATAAAAAAAATTGATTTAAAGCTTTCGTGACTGCAGTAATTCATATTCTTAGTTTTTTCGGTAAAGTCACGTTGAAGAGAAACAACAAAATAATAAAATATATATAACAATAAAAAAATTCTCATGACGTTTCGACCATAACTCAAACGGTCATCTTCAGGTGTGTTGGTTTGCATAAATTTATTTTTAAACGGCGCATTTATTTATTTATAAAAAAAAACGTTAGCGCCACGCGCAGCGATTTGGAGTTTACCCAGGACTAGTCCATCTATATTCTGAAAAGAGGAGGGGGGAGACGAAATTTTTTATAATGTATGCTGTCTGAAAGCCACTGTAAGCGTGAACAATCAATTAAGAACTGAAATGGTTTATCAAATCTTTCCAATGATTGCTAAGATAGAATCCATCTTCTCGGTTGAAATTGTCTCTGTGCTTGTATATGTGGATAGCCTCATGAACGAATCTCTCATGGAAGCCAGATGGCTTACAAAGAACCTCTGACTTGGAAAAGTCAATGGCATGTGAGCCTACTGAATTAGAACAATGATCTGCTACGGCCGAGGTGTTGGTCCTACCGTGTTTAAGATCTGCTTTGTGTTCACGAATGCGGTCCGAGACATGGCGTTTGGTTTCTCCAATGTAACTACTACCACAGAGGCAACTTAGTTTGTAGACACCAGGGTATTGTATGTCCGGAATCACATCTTTTACAGACGGAACCAGATCACGGATTTTATGTAATGTGTTGAAACGGACCTGGATCTTGTGTTTATTCAAGATTTTGGAGATCTTTTTTGTGATCCCAGCAATGTAGGGTAAAGTGATGGTATTGAAAGGCTCCTCAAGAGGGTTCTTCTTCATGGTTTGAGTGATAGCTTTGCGGATTGTATAGTCGGAGTAACCATTAGCCCTAAGAGCTTGGTGTACGTGCTTGAGTTCACTGCTTATGTGTTCCTGGTCGGATATGCATTGGGCTCTATGATACAGAGTCTTGATGAGAGAATTCTTCTGTGATGGATGGTGGTGGGAATCCGGTTTCAGATAAGCATCCGTATGGGTAGCTTTCCTGTAGACAGAGTGGCTCATTGAACCATCAGGTCTCTTTTTAATTAGGACATCCAAAAAAGGTATCTTGCCATCTATTTCGACTTCCATGGTAAATCTGATGGCTGGGTGTATGGAATTGATGTGGTCGAAGAATTGGTCTAGAGCAGGCCGGCCATGTGGCCAGATGACAAAAGTGTCATCCACGTACCTCTTCCATAAGGTTGGGGGCAGAGTGGCAGTCTGGATGGCGTCAGTCTCAAATTTCTCCATGAAAATGTTAGCTATAACTGGAGAAAGGGGGGAGCCCATTGGGGTGCCCTCAGTTTGTTTGTAGAAGGTTCCATTCCAAGTGAAGTATGTATTGGTTAAACAGTGTCTCACCAGGGGGGGGTACCTCAGTGTTTAGTCCTTGATGAACCAAGTCTTCAATGATTGCAATGGTGTCAGGTACAGGAACCTTGGTGAATAAGGAAACTACATCAAAACTGACAAGCAGGTCGTCTGGGGACAGGGAAATACCCTTGATTGTCGATACCAGGTGAGTAGAATTTTGTACCGCAGAGGTGGTCTTTCCAGTGAAAGGACGCAGGATTTCAGACAAAAAACGAGCTAGTTTGTAGGTGGGGGAGCTGATAGTAGAGACTATGGGACGAAGAGGTGTATCAACTGTATGTATTTTTGGTAAGCCGTATAATCTTGGTGGCCTGGCAGCAGAAAGTTTCAACGAAAACTGTTTAGATTGATCAATTAATGCGGTTGAATCAGAAATTATTTTGTTGGTTTGTGTGACGAGGCTGTTGGTGGGATCTCTTTTTATTTTTGTATAACTACCATCGTCGAGTAATTCTTTAATTTTGTTGTTGTATTCTATTTTATCCATGATGACAGTAGCATTGCCTTTGTCAGTTGAGAGGACTACAATATCATTCCTCTTTTTTAATTTATATAATTCAAAACGCTCATCTTTGCTGAGGTTGCTAGCTGGCATCTTAGCGTTTTTGAGGGTTGCAGCGATTTCAGATCTTGTTACGTCTGCAGCAATGTGACCCAGGCCCCTGAGAGCAACGTCTACTTGGGCAATTATATCATTAACTGGTATGTGTTTAGGTGTGACTGCAAAGTTTAGACCTTTAGCTAAAACGGATTTCAGACCATCGGAAATAGAACTGTTACTGCGATTAATTACAACTTTATTAACGTCTAACTTTTTGGTGTGTGGGTCCGGTCTTTTGTTGAAGAGGAGGTTAAATTTGGAAATCAGGTTTTCCTTACATTTGGTCGACATAGTAGCAGCTGAAGAGGCAGTCATATTGTCTACATGTTCCCAATCCGATGTGGACATTATTGCCGTCAATGATAAGTGTGATTTGTAGAGTGTCTTGTCTAACTGATCTAGTTCTGTGCGTATAAGTCTGATTTTTTCTGAGATAAGAGCTAAGCTAGTTTTGAAAAGAATTCGTTTCGCATTAGAAGAAGTTACAGCAGCAGAGGTCAGTGTAAATGCGATTGGTATTACCCCAGAGTCGCGGCATCTCTTCAGGAAGGTGAGAGACTCGATCAGCTGAGCTTTCTTATCCCGGAGTTTGTTGAAGGATCTTAAAGTTATGTGAAAACCCTCCCCGTAGAGGCGATTAAATTTTGATTTAAAGCTTTCGTGACTGCAGTAATTCATATTCTTAGTTTTTTCGGTAAAGTCACGTTGAAGAGAAACAACAAAATAATAAAATATATATAAAACAATAAAAAAATTCTCACGACGTTTCGACCATAACTCAAACGGTCATCTTCAGGTGTGTTGGTTTGCATAAATTTATTTTTAAACGGCGCATTTATTTATTTATAAAAAACGTTAGCGCCACGCGCAGCGATTTGGCAGTTTACCCAGGACTAGTCCATCTATATTCTGAAAAGAGGAGGGGGGAGACGAAATTTTTTATAATGTATGCTGTCTGAAAGCCACTGTAAGCGTGAACAATCAATTAAGAACTGAAATGGTTTATCAAATCTTTCCAATGATTGCTAAGATATAATCCATCTTCTCGGTTGAAATTGTCTCTGTGCTTGTATATGTGGATAGCCTCATGAACGAATCTCTCATGGAAGCCAGATGGCTTACAAAGAACCTCTGTCTTGGAAAAGTCAATGGCATGTGAGCCTACTGAATTAGAACAATGATCTGCTACGGCCGAGGTGTTGGTCCTACCGTGTTTAAGGTCTGCTTTGTGTTCACGAATGCGGTCCGAGACATGGCGTTTGGTTTCTCCAATGTAACTACTACCACAGAGGCAACTTAGTTTGTAGACACCAGGGTATTGTATGTCCGGAATCACATCTTTTACAGACGGAACCAGATCACGGATTTTATGTAATGTGTTGAAACGGACCTGGATCTTGTGTTTATTCAAGATTTTGGAGATCTTTTTTTGTGATCCCAGCAATGTAGGGTAAAGTGATGGTTTTAAAAGGCTCCTCAAGAGGGTTCTTCTTCATGGTTTGAGTGATAGCTATGCGGATTGTATAGTCGGAGTAACCATTAGCCCTAAGAGCTTGGTGTACGTGCTTGAGTTCACTGCTTATGTGTTCCTGGTCGGATATGCATTGGGCTCTATGATACAAAAAAAATCTTGAATAAACACAAGATCCAGGTCCGTTTCAACACATTACATAAAATCCGTGATCTGGTTCCGTCTGTAAAAGATGTGATTCCGGACATACAATACCCTGGTGTCTACAAACTAAGTTGCCTCTGTGGTAGTAGTTACATTGGAGAAACCAAACGCCATGTCTCGGACCGCATTCGTGAACACAAAGCAGACCTTAAACACGGTAGGACCAACACCTCGGCCGTAGCAGATCATTGTTCTAATTCAGTAGGCTCACATGCCATTGACTTTTCCAAGACAGAGGTTCTTTGTAAGCCATCTGGCTTCCATGAGAGATTCGTTCATGAGGCTATCCACATATACAAGCACAGAGACAATTTCAACCGAGAAGATGGATTATATCTTAGCAATCATTGGAAAGATTTGATAAACCATTTCAGTTCTTAATTGATTGTTCACGCTTACAGTGGCTTTCAGACAGCATACATTATAAAAAATTTCGTCTCCCCCCTCCTCTTTTCAGAATATAGATGGAATAGTCCAGGGTAAACTGCCAAATCGCTGCGCGTGGCGCTAACGTTTTTTTATAAATAAATAAATGCGCCGTTTAAAAATAAATTTATGCAAACCAACACACCTGAAGATGACCGTTTGAGTTATGGTCGAAACGTCGTGAGAATTTTTTATTGTTTTATATATATTTTATTATTTTGTTGTTTCTCTTCAATGTGACTTTACCGAAAAAACTAAGAATATGATAAGGGATAGTTAAGTAATAATGGATAGTTAAGTGATAAGGGAAAGTTAAGTGATAATGGATAGTTAAGTGATAAGGGATAGTTAAGTGATAATGGATAGTTAAGTGATAATGGATGGTTAAGTGAAAAGGGATAGTTAAGGGAAAATGGGTAGTTAAGTTATAATGGATAGTTAAGTGACAATTAATAGTTAAGTGATAAGGGATAGTTAAGTGATAATGGATGGTTAAATGATAAGGGATGGTCAAGTGATAATGGATGGTTAAGTGATAATGGATAGTTAAGTGATAATGGATGGTTAAGTGATAATGGATGGTTAAGTGATAATGGATAGTTAAGTGATAAGGGATAGTGAAGTGATAATGGATAGTTAAGTGATAATGGATAGTTAAGTGATAATGGATAGTTAAGTGATAATGGATGGTTAAGTGATAATGGATGGTTAAGTGATAAGGGATAGTTAAGTGATAAGGGATAGTTAAGTGATACTGTATGGTTAGGTGATAATGGATAGTTAAGTGATAATGGATAGTTAAGTGATAATGGATGGTTAAGTTATAATGGATAGTTAAGTGATAATAGATGATTAAGTGATAAGGGATAATTAAGTGATAATGGATGGTTAAGTGATAATGGATGGTTAAGTGATAAGGGATAGTTAAGTGATAATGGATAGTTAAGTGATAATGTATAATTAAGTGATAATGGATAATTAAGTGATAAGGGATAGTTAAGTGATAATGGATGGTTAAGTGATAATGGATGGTTAAGTGATAAGGGATAGTTAAGTGATAATGGATAGTTAAGTTATAATGGATAGTTAAGTGATAATGGATGGTTAAGTGATAAGGGATAGTTAAGTGATAATGAATGGTTAGTTGATAATGGATAGTTAAGTGATAATGGATGGTTAAGTGAAAAGGGATAGTTAAGTGATAATGGATGGTTAAGTGATAATGGATAGTTAAGTGATAATGGATGGTTAAGTGATAAGGGATAGTTAAGTGATAATGAATGGTTAGTTGATAATGGATAGTTAAGTGATAATGGATGGTTAAGTGAAAAGGGATAGTTAAGTGATAATGGATGGTTAAGTGATAATGGATAGTTAAGTGATAATGGATGGTTAAGTGATAATGGATAGTTAAGTGATAATGGATAGTAAAGTGATAATGGATAGTTAAGTGATAATGGATGGTTAAGTGATAAGGGATAGTTAAGTGATAAGGGATGGTTAAGTGATAATGGATAGTTAAGTGATAATGGATCGTTAAGTGATAAGGGATAGTTAAGTGATAATGGATGGTTAAGTGAAAAGGGATAGTTAAGGGAAAATGGGTAGTTAAGTTATAATGGATAGTTAAGTGACAATTAATAGTTAAGTGATAAGGGATAGTTAAGTGATAATGGTTGGTTAAATGATAAGGGACGGTTAAGTGATATAGGATGGTTAAGTGATAATGGATAGTTAAGTGATAATGGATGGTTAAGTGATAATGGATGGTTAAGTGATAATGGATAGTTAAGTGATAAGGGATAGTGAAGTGATAATGGATAGTTAAGTGATAATGGATAGTTAAGTGATAATGGATGGTTAAGTGATAATGGATGGTTAAGTGATAAGGGATAGTTAAGTGATAAGGGATAGTTAAGTGATACTGTATGGTTAGGTGATAATGGATAGTTAAGTGATAATGGATAGTTAAGTGATAATGGATGGTTAAGTGATAATGGATAGTTAAGTGATAATGGATGATTAAGTGATAAGGGATAGTTAAGTGATAATGGATGGTTAAGTGATAATGGATGGTTAAGTGATAAGGGATAGTTAAGTGATAAGGGATAGTTAAGTGATAATGTATAGTTAAGTGATAATGGATAATTAAGTGATAAGGGATAGTTAAGTGATAATGGATGGTTAAGTGATAATGGATGGTTAAGTGATAAGGGATAGTTAAGTGATAATGGATAGTTAAGTTATAATGGATAGTTAAGTGATAATGGATGGTTAAGTGATAAGGGATAGTTAAGTGATAATGAATGGTTAGGTGATAATGGATAGTTAAGTGATAATGAATAGTTAAGTGATAATGGATAGTTAAATGATAATGGATGGTTAAGTGAAAAGGGATAGTTAAGTGATAATGGATGGTTAAATGATAATGGATAGTTAAGTGATAATGGATGGTTAAGTGATAATGGATAGTTAAGTGATAATGGATAGTAAAGTGATAATGGATAGTTAAGTGATAATGGATGGTTAAGTGATAAGGGATAGTTAAGTGATAAGGGATGGTTAAGTGATAATGGATAGTTAAGTGATAATGGATCGTTAAGTGATAAGGGATAGTTAAGTGATAATGGATGGTTAAGTGATAATGGATGGTTAAGTGATAATGGATAGTTAAGTGATAATGGATAGTTAAGTGATAATGGATAGTTAAGTGATAATGGATAGTTAAGTGATAATGGATGGTTAAGTGATAATGGATGGTTAAGTGATAAGGGATAGTTAAGTGATAAGGGATGGTTAAGTGATAATGGATGGTTAAGTGATAATGGATGGTTAAGTGATAATGGATAGTTAAGTGATAATGGATAGTTAAGTGATAATGGATGGTTAAGTGATAATGGATGGTTAAGTGATAATGGATAGTTAAGTGATAATGGATAGTTAAGTGATAAGGGATAGTTAAGTGATAATGGATGGTAAGTGATAATGGATGGCGATGGATGGCGTGGTGGATGAGGGTGAGTATGTAGGAAAGTTGGAAGAAAGCGTTAGCAATGGGAGCATGGACGAACAGGCTAGAGCAGAGGTCGGCAACCAGGAGAACGAGAAGAGTAATTAGTTCGAATTCGGTGGAAATAAACCCTCAATATCGCAATGCATGTGAATACGAGATGGTCCTTTAAAAGATAACGTCACGAAACAGCCCTTAAATAATTGAAGATTTAGCCCAACATGAACTGAACCCTGATGTCCCTGCGCTGGTTAGGCACTATCTCACCAACACTTACTTCACCTGGAATATTGCCTTCTATTTACAAAATGAGGGCACCCCTATGGGTCCCCCCTTGTCACCAGTGATAGCCAATGTTTTCATGGAGAAATTTGAAACAGACGCCATCCAGACATCCACCCTGCGTCCTTCCCTGTGGAAGAGATACGTGGATGATACTTTCGTCATTTGGCCACATGGCCTCCCAGCATTGAACCAATTTCTATACCACATCAACTCCATACACCCGTCCAGCAAATTCACCATGGAAGTGGAGAAGGATGGCAAGCTCCCACTCCTGGATGTTCTGTTTGAGAGGAGGCCTAATGGCTCTTTGGGACATTCTGTCTACAGGAAGGCCACCCACACAGATTCCTACCTGAAGCCTGATTCCCACCACCATCCAGCACAAAAGAATTCCCTCATCAAAACACTATACCATAGGGCCCATTGCATCTCTGACCAACACCACCTGGCCAGTGAAATGGAACATGTACATCTGGCCCTCAAGATGAACGGATACTCGGACCGTGCTATCCGCCAAGCTGTTTCTACCACCGTGGAGAAACAACCCACTGAGACTCCGATCAAAATCATTACGTTGACAAACGGCAGGCGTTACCAAAAAGATTTCCAAAATTCTAAACAAACACAAGATCCAGGTCCGATTCAGTACAGTACACAAGATACGTGATATGATCCCATCTGTAAAGGATGTCATTCCTGACTTACAGCACCCTAGTGTCTACAAACTGAGTTGCACCTGTGGGGATTGTTACATCAGGGAAACGAAACGACATATTTCTGATCGCATTTGCGAGCACAAGTTGGATCTGAAACATTGTAGGATGGATTATTCGGCCATTGCTGACCACTGTTATAATGCTACTGGCTCTCATGACATTGTGTTCTCCGATACCAAGGTGCTCTGCAAGCCTCCTGAATACTACCAAAGATTTGTCCATGAGGCCATCCAGATATACAAGCATAGACATAACTTCAACCGAGATGATGGATTCAAATTGAGCAATCATTGGAAAGACGTAATTAACCAAGTCAAACTTTAGCTACAGGGCAGTTTACTGCTAGACAGCCAGTTTAGATGTATTTTCATAAACATACCCATATTCCCAGTCTGTTACCCCCTGTTTTACACACTACCATCGCCATGGCAGTGTGTGCCACAAGTTGTTTTTAGCTTGCACATTTCAGTTTGAACTCCTTACGTTGTTAACCTGCGCTTTTCTAACTTACCCCCCCCCCCCGACACCAAAACAAAAGGCGGCTTAATCCTAGCTTGCTTATTTACTTCCGCCATCTACATCACAAAGCCTCAGTCTCGGCTCCACCAGTTGCCTCCCAGTGCACCCTCGGTTTTGCAACTTCTCCTCCCAGCCCACATCCCGTCCCCACACTCACCATGCCCCCCACCCTCCCTCCATGCCCCGCGACTATATAATCCCTCGTCACAACCATCTCTGAGACACACTTAAGCGTTTGTGCTTTCGCTACGTTGTCCCCACCTGAAGAAGGACGCTTGTGTTGCGCCTGAAACGTCGTGATTTAATTTAGTTTTAATTTTTTACCGACGTGACTTTACCGAAAAAAACAAAGAGTTTGAATCCTTGCAGTCACGAAAGCTTAAAATCTAGAATTGATGCATTGCTAATATATGTGGAAACTGATACCTTATTCTCAAAATGATCCCGTGTATATTGTATTGAAAAAGTAACGTATAAAGCATCACATACATATATAGTACAAGGTAATGTACTCCGTACAACTGCTGATGCAGAGAATCCCAGAGTGCCTCACAATCATTCTACAGGCGGTATCCGGTTTACCACAGTCAGTTTTACGACTAGATTTACGACGTAGCTATAACGCCACCACGGATCGATTTACGACGCATCTTCTGACATAACTGAACACATTTGAACAGTTTGGTTTTCGATGCGTTTTGGCGTGGAACTTTTGATATTCTCGAGTGTGCTTTTGTGCATTTTTTTTACTACCTCTTAATGCTGATAAATATGGCTGTTAAAAGGAAAGACATCGGCACGTGGTGTTTCTCCTTGTTTCTACTCTTCTATAGGAAACGCCATTATGTGGTAAACGCGGGGGCCGCCTGTATATCAGAAATAAAAAAAAACGTTTCCTACCTGGATTCCTGTCTACCTGGCTGGCACGAAGCGAAGTGCGTTTGGCCGGAGGTGACGTCACAGCGCGAGGACGTCACCGACATTCCAAAGCGTCACGCCTCCCGGTCACGGATCCGCAACCCGTCCGAATGCGATCGAGGAAGAGAGAAGAGGGAGGTGAGGGAGGGAGACAGAGGACGCAGGAAGAGACGAAGGGGAGAGAGACAGGCAGGGAGACCGTGAAAAGGCGTGCATTGAAGAGGAAAGGACAACAACGAGGAAAGAGGAGAGCGAGAGAGATAACTGGGAGAGAGAGATAAGGGGCAGGGAAATTGGTGAGATACGGTGGGATGAATTCAGAGGGAGAAGTAGAAGGGGGGATAGGAATATAGAAATATAATCAGAGGGGGAAATCTAGAAACATTGCCTTATATAGTACAGAGAAGGCTTTAATAAGGTGGAGAGAGACAGGCCTTGAGATAACATTAAAAGTGTTGCTGGCCGGTCACGTCCAAAGGACGTGTGGGTTGCCAGTAGCAAATACAAAAATCAATAATAACAGATACAAATCCATAATAATAATAGAAAAATACACACAAAGCCATTGTCCATAATTGAAACCAAAAAATTGAGCCAACTCAAACACGTAACATTTTACATTTAAATTAAAATATTTGATTGTGCCAGCATTCACGGGGGTATTGTTTTATTCATTTCCATAATGCACAGTAACTCAATATGCTATATTTAAGCAACTGGAATGGTTTCTTATATATAGAGACGAGCTTTACTACCTGGCTTCGCCCGGGACTTGGATTCAGCACGCCGGGCTGCTCTTGTCTCCCCAGTGGCGATGTTCACTCACCACACCAGTTACTCGTTTGAGGCTGAGTCGACCTAGGGGAGGCCCAGGACCGGTTCAAATAATCGTCACCGGTGGTGGCCGTGAGCGGGAATCGAACTCGGGTTGCCGGGTTCGTAGCGCGGCGCGCTAACCGCTACACTACAATGCGTTACGCTTCCACATGCGCGGGTCACGTGACATTTGATGTCACAGCTCACTTGCCGTGCAACAAAAATATTCATTATTGAGCCCCCCCCCCCCAAACAAAAAGTGTATTTTTATTATTTTTGCATGGTGTACAGTCTGGAAAGTACCCACGTGGCAAATTTCAAGTTTGTTGCATGTCGGGAAGTACACTAAACATTTTGAACAGACACACATTCACAACTTTGCCTTATATATATGGAAATTGCATTATATTGACCATATTTCGCACTGTACGTAGCCAACCGTGCTAATCCGAGGTTCCGGGGAAGGGCAACAAACTAAACACAAAAAGCCGTTCATATTGGCAATGGAAATCTACTTTATTCTGCGTGAACAAAATATATTCCAGCCATTCTCAAAGAGATAAATGAAAGCCTTCCAAATAGCATTTCGGTTTTGGATAGTTTTTTTATTCATATTCTATCATACTTCACGCTGGTCAGTGTAGGTTGGTGAAGGGGAGAGGGTGATGGTTAGGGCAAGACTGGTTCCGACATCTCTTGCCATCTATGTTAGCCATAGCCGCGAATTGAACTCCGGTCGCCGGGTTCATAGCGCATCGTGATACCCACTCAAGGAATTACTCCAGAATCAGAATATTTATACTGCAGGGATCCGATGAGCTATTAAGCTCTTTTTCATAGACGTATAGTTAAAACAACAAACAATGTAAAAAAACACGATAGGATTGCAGAGTATACGGAAGGTAAACAAATCACTCCATGTACAAATAAAATGAAACTTTTATTTTACCAGGTAAAGTCCACTCAGCTATTAGCTTCTTTTTCAGAAGCGACCTGCCCACAAATGATAGCGCAAAAAAGTGGCTTATAGGGAAATTTATAGCAGCCAAATAATTTAAACGCATGTTTCTCAGTTGCAGAGGGAAAAACCGGGGGACCCGGAGAAAAACATCTATGCGACCAGGGGAGAACATGCAAACACCAAATATAGACCAAATAAACACCAACCTACACCAATATAAGTTTAAATTAAAATAAAATGCACACACTTTATTTTAGTTTCTGGACCAATGTGCTTTGATATTTTAAGAATTCAGCGACTGAAAAATGTGTTCTCTCTGTTTATAATTTATATTATAATGTATTTATAGTACCGATGTGTTTATTTTATGCGATACAAATATAACTTAACAGCAGGCAGGAATTTTGATTTAAAGCTTTCGTGACTTCATATTCTTGGTTCTTTCGGTAAAGTCAGGTAGAAGGGAAACAATAAAATAATATTGTTTTATATTTTTATTATTTTATTGTTTCCCTTCTACGTGACTTTACCGAAAGAACCAAGATTATAGCAGGCAGGAAGTTTAAATCAACTGAACTTCAGTATCATTTATTGACTACCATTGATTAGTAACTACATATGGTATTAGTGCCATACCTATAGAACACAGGCTATCACCGAGATGCTTTATGTTTACACTTTGTTAGCTATACAGATCGATATTGTCTGCTGGGTGGTTGTATTGTTACCGTGTTAACTGCTCCAATCATATAATTCACTGGTACATTTTTTTTCTTCAAATTTGGCTCATCACGACCTTTAAACGTCCACCGTGATGCAGACAGTGTGCTTATTGTGTGGCGAATGCACTCGCCGCAGTATGAACCACTAACGTTATATTTATCTTTATTTTACCAGGTCAGGCCCACTGAGCTATATAGCTCTTTTTTCAAAAGCGACCTTGCTATCACAAATGATAGCCCAACGAAGTGGTGTATTATCACGTGGTAATGTATAGCAGCCAAATAACACTTAAACGCCGTGATGTTGATTCTAAACGTGGAGGGAAAAAAAACAACGGAGGACCCCAAAAAATCCACGCGACCACAGGGAGAGAGATAACGCAAACTGGTCTCGCACCACGAACCTCTGCAAATGCGAAACCACTCACCAACGTCACCATGCCGGCGAACGTCGTGAAACTGGGGACCGGCTGTGATTGTCACTGTTCACGATAAAATACAACAGAATCAAACATTGTCACCCCTGGCCAATGACTCAAATTAGCGCTGGCCTAAGTCCTGGAGCTGCGTTCCGTGTGGACGTGAGCCTTGGGGAGCGACTGTTTAAAACACCTGAGCATCGCCTCCCTCAGCTCCCTGGTGCGGAACACGTAAATCGTGACGTTGGCGATGGGGATGATGAAGATGGCGAACTGGGAGGCGCACCTCGCGTTCCGCACCTGCGGGCCGTGGAAGTCCTTGACGAGGCGCGGGAGGAGGATGGTGACAAAGAGCGAGGTGAAGACCACGGCGAGCACGAGGAAGTGAGTGGTCAGCGTGGACGCGGACTTCTTGCGGAAGTCGCCGCTCGACCTCTTCAACTCGAGGATGATTTTGAAGTAGGTGACGCCGATCGCGCAGAGCGGCACGCCGATGAACACCGCGGTGAGCGCGAGGCCGTACAGGTCGTTGATCCGCGTGTCCGAGATGGATAGCCGCGATATGCCCATGCTGTCGCAGTAAATGCCCTGAATTTGCTGATCGTCCCTAGCGAACTTTAGCGGCACCACGAGCGCGGTGGCGACCGACACGGCGGCAACTACAGCGACGTTCGTCGTCAGGGTCGCGACCACCGCGCGCCTGGCCGTGACGATGGCGTGGTAGCGCAGCGGGCGGCAGATGGCCACGTAGCGGTCGACGGACATCGCGGCGAGCGTGAGGACCTCGCTGTGCACGAAGAAGTGCACCCAGAACATCTGCACGACGCAGGACGTGTACGCGACGCGGTCGTCGCCCGTCAACAGGATGTGCAGCTGCCTGGGCACGCTGCTCGCGCAGGCGATCACGTCGGCCACCATGAGGTTGCACAGGAAGATGTTCATGGGCTTGCGCAGGTGCGCGCAGGCCATCACCGTTGCGAGCACCAACAGGTTGGCCACAACTGTGAGGATGAACATGGGCAGGCAGAGGCTGAAGATGAGCAGCTGAACACCGTGGGGAGCCTCGAAGGTTGCGAGATAAACGACATCGCTGCCGTTGTCCATGGTCGACGTTTAACACTGGGGGACAGAGAGAGCGAGAGAAAAAGGTTCGAGACGCAGCCCTACAATTGCTCGGCCACGTCACTGCTGGCGGATAGGCCCTCTGCGAGAGGGAGCTCTAGAGGGCTCATTTAAATGCTCTTTCTCGCACCTCCGATGAGCACGGTTGGCTACATGCCGTGCGAAAAAGTCCAACATACATACATGCGTATGTATGTTGGATTCCTCTTTCACGCTGGTCAACGGTGTTAATTTAAACCAGTGGTTCTCAGCCTTCACTGCAGTCTTGCACCACTTGGGTTCTCAACATGTATAACGTTAATAAAGACATAGGGTTTGATACAGAGTAGTTGTACTTACGTGCCCGGGCTTAATTTGTGTGTTCGATTATTTACCTTCTAAATAAATCTGGCCATGTCTCGCACACCCCAGAAAGGGCATCTCGCACCCCCAGGGGGTGCGTGCACGCCAGGCTAAGAACCAATGATTCAAACCCTGCTCTGATGGTACAAATCCTGAAGCACATTGTGCTCACTGCTGGATGATATGTAGCCAATTGCTGACATTGTATTTCAAAGCGTGTATCTGACAAACAGACAAAAATGTGTGCTGCATAAACATTGCATGTGAATTAGCACTAAATTGCAATTATAGTGGATTGATATACTCGTTTTTAAATGGCCAGAAATTATTGTAAAATGTGAATGCACGGACGATCTCTTCACTCCATGATTTGGTCTTTTTTAGCTACATCACTGACAAGCATTTTGATTTTCTCATCGATAAACACTTTAAAAACGCAACAGGTCAGATGAGCTTACCATCATTGCATCTCATTAGTAAATAAAAGTAGAAACGAGATATGCCCATTGGAAATGAGACAACAATCAACCTTACTATATGAAGGTATATGTATATACAACGATCCCCCGTACAGCCTTAACAGATTGTTGGGGCAAGTGCTGTTAGCGAGCACCTATGAAGGCCGGCACGACACGACACACACACACTCACAGACAGACTTACCGTACCTTCCCGTGGTGTCGGCAAATGTTTTCCCGGCAAATGCTGGCCACGCTTTTATACATTTCAGGCTGTCACGTGGACCCTGGAAGGTAATCGTGCAGGCGCTGTGATTGCACAAGAAATCGGCAGATGATCATTCCGGGAGGTCAGACCTATGCACTTCATTAGCAGCACCAACGCCAATTATTGGCGCTTGTGAGCCTGCCGATAGGCGTTAAATTTACTATTTTTTCACACCCCACCCCTCTCGTTATTTTTTTGTACAAACTTTATGAAGATGTTAATAAAGACGGCTGCAAAGTTAAACCCTCAAGATAAATATGAGCAATAGCAAAAAATGAAGGGTCCAAGTTTGCTCATCAATATTAGTGGACATCTGTTTAGCCAAGTGCTTATGAACCATTACTGCAGCCTTGCCTCAATCGTAAAACATTTTCATAATGTTAATAAACACGTGGGTTTGATGAGACAACGTAGGTTGTACTCACGTGCCCGTGCCTAATTTGTGTTTCGATGATTTACCTTCTGAAAACATCTGGCCATGTCTCGCACCCCCAGACAGGGCATCACACATCCCCAGGGGGGTGCGTGCATCCCAGGTAAAGCACCCATCGGAGTAATGTGTACCTAGGGGCGGTTATTGAAGGCAGACCGGCGTGATAAATGATGACATCTAGAAGTGGACCTAATAATGAAAAGCGATAGACCGAATATGCCTGAAGATACATTTTAATCGTTGTACCGTTACATGCTGCGACACGGCTCAGTAAACGGGGGTATTGTCAAAGAAGAAGAAGAAGCATTACACGAGCTGACAATTGTTCAAAGAAGCGTGGAGGAGAGGCCTCTACTCGGAGCGACAGGAATCGGATCAGGTTAGAGCAAGGGGGTCGCCAACGGAAATAACAAGAAGAGGCATTTTTTTCTAATTCGGTAAAAAAAACAAAGTCAATATTTTCAAGAGCCGCCGCCAATGCTTTGCGGTTGAATAGGAGATGGTGGTAGTCCTTAATAAATGACCGTCACGAAGCAGCAGTCCCTTAAAAAGAGCCGCAGGTTGCCCAACCCCTGTGTTAGAGGCATCGTGTTTGAGAGCGCAGTGGGCTTGGGCAGACAGCGTCGCCAGAAGTGGTGATGGAGTGGCAGCCCACAAGTAGCCAACTTTCACGAGTGAACGTCCATTGCGGAGATGAAACGAGGAATCGGCTTGTGCGTCTTGCATCGCAAGACCATGAGAGATAACCACCTGGAGAGGCCTTCATCCATCAGTGGATAGAACATGGCTGACGAGTGTCTTAATCTCTCCACCGCCTCTATGCACCCCAGCAGGATCAACTGGTCCGCCAGAGATAGCTGATCGGTAGGACGCGTTTGGTGGAGTAAAATGTGGGTACCCCCCCCCAACGCAACCACTCGACATTGTGGGTGCCAACCAGTCATGTTACCAGGCTGAATTTAGGAACCGGTACACAGGCATGTGGTGTAATGATGAGTACACTGTGCTTGTAATTCAGAGGGTCGCGTAGGTTTGATTTCATTTTTCGGCGTGGCAGTTGAAACGACGTTGCAAGCTTGGTTCATGCCCTCCCGCCAGCACCGCCTCTCTGTCGACCCAGCGGTCCAAGTGGGTTCGCCAGAGTCTGGCTTTCAGCCATGGCACTTGTGCACTGTGGATATCGCCACCTCTAACAAGACGTCTGGCCAGCGTGCTCTCGCTGGGGGTCGACAACCTTTTGTAAAGGCGAAGAGTCACATGCTATGTTTGGTTTCTTGTCTCTCGCCAAAATAGTTCCGTGAGCCGCATCACACGCAGAGCTGCTTGTACACAAACACGGCAGTGGGTATGCAGCAGACGACAACAACACATTCTGATTTGAATAAACAAATTAGGTGATGGAATAAACTGCGTCAAATCCCCCTCCCCCACCCCTTCGTTATTATTTAGCAACACAGTTTGACTATTGTTCATTTTGTTGTCACCAAGACCATCCACAGTGACCCATTCCCTGCCATATTTAATCAATTATCTTTTTGTTGAAGTGTGTTTTTTGTTTTTAAAACCGGCTGCCCGCAAGCGGGTAGCTAAAGAGCCGCAAGGGGGCAGCCAAAGAGCCGCACGCGGCTCTGGAGCCGCAGGTTGCCGACCCCTGCTCACGCCAGCAGTGGTATGAGCAGGGCACTCGCTCACGACAGCAGTGGTGTGAGACTCGCTCACCACAGCAGTGGTGTGAGTCTCGCTCACGACAGCAGTGGTGTGAGTCTCGCTCACGACAGCAGTGGTGTGAGACTCGCTCACCACAGCAGTGGTGTGAGACTCGCTCACGACAGCAGTGGTGTGAGCAGGGCACTCGCTCACGACAGCAGTGGTGTGAGACTCGCTCACGCCAGCAGTGGTGTGAGTCTCGCTCACGCCAGCAGTGGTGTGAGTCTCGCTCACGCCAGCAGTGGTGTGAGACTCGCTCACGACAGCAGTGGTGTGAGACTCGCTCACACCAGCAGTGGTGTGAGTCTCGCTCACGCCAGCAGTGGTGTGAGACTCGCTCACCACAGCAGTGGTGTGAGACTCGCTCACACCAGCAGTGGTGTGAGTCTCGCTCACCACAGTAGTGGTGTGAGACTCGCTCACGACAGCAGTGGTGTGAGACTCGCTCACACCAGCAGTGGTGTGAGTCTCGCTCACGCCAGCAGTGGTGTGAGACTCGCTCACCACAGCAGTGGTGTGAGACTCGCTCACGACAGCAGTGGTGTGAGTCTCGCTCACGACAGCAGTGGTGTGAGTCTCGCTCACGCCAGCAGTGGTGTGAGTCTCGCTCACGACAGCAGTGGTGTGAGACTCGCTCACCACAGTAGTGGTGTGAGTCTCGCTCACGACAGCAGTGGTGTGAGACTCGCTCACGCCAGCAGTGGTGTGAGGCTCGCTCACCACAGCAGTGGTGTGAGACTCGCTCACGACAGCAGTGGTGTGAGCAGGGCACTCGCTCACGACAGCAGTGGTGTGAGACTTGCTCACGACAGCAGTGGTGTGAGACTCGCTCACGCCAGCAGTGGTGTGAGACTCGCTCACGACAGCAGTGGTGTGAGACTCGCTCACGACAGCAGTGGTGTGAGACTCGCTCACGACAGCAGTGGTGTGAGACTCGCTCACGACAGCAGTGGTGTGAGACTCGCTCACGACAGCAGTGGTGTGAGACTCGCTCACGACAGCAGTGGTGTGAGACTCGCTCACGACAGCAGTGGTGTGAGTCTCGCTCACGACAGCAGTGGTGTGAGACTCGCTCACGCCAGCAGTGGTGTGAGACTCGCTCACGACAGCAGTGGTGTGAGTCTCGCTCACGACAGCAGTGGTGTGAGACTCGCTCACGCCAGCAGTGGTGTGAGTCTCGCTCACGACAGCAGTGGTGTGAGACTCGCTCACGACAGCAGTGGTGTGAGTCTCGCTCACGACAGCAGTGGTGTGAGACTCGCTCACGCCAGCAGTGGTGTGAGACTCGCTCACGACAGCAGTGGTGTGAGACTCGCTCACGCCACCAGTGGTGTGAGACTCGCTCACGCCACCAGTGGTGTGAACGATTAATTTGCGAGGCTGCTCCTTTACCTTGACGTAGACATTGTGCAGGAGCCTTTCTTAATCTCGCCTGGTGTCAAGGAGGTCGTGGGTTCGATCCCGACCCTGACGCCTGCTGTGTATTTGGAGTTTGCGTGTCTCTCAATGTGGGCGCGTGGATTTTGCTCCGAGTCCTCCGGTTTTTTCCTCCAGATTTAGAATCAACATCACCACGCCTTTAGATTATTTGGCTTCTGTAAATTTATATGCGAGAAGCCACTTCGTTGAGCGATCGTTTGTGATCGCCAGGTCGCATAGTTCAGTGGGGCCTTACCTGGTAACATTTAAATAGTTTAGATGTGTTACTGGCACTTGTGCTCCTGCGGTAGAAATCATTATACACAGGGTTATACTGGAGCAGTGTCTCCCATGTAAAATAATGTGACAGGCCCAGATCTCTCCACGGAGAAAGGATAATATCTGCGTTGTTGAACATTTATTTGGTTCCGCCATTGTCTTATTAGCCATCGTCTATTCTATTGGGTTTTACATTTGATGTCTGACTAAGGACCTGTAATGCAGTGCTATTTTTGGGGAATACTGGGATAATTCAGTGATGGGGTGCCCCATTTTTATCGGTTTCCCAAACAAAATCCCATTATTTTAATGACGTCTACATGAAGTCCGTTTACATTGTATTCCCCTTTATGTTATAAAATACCAATAAAATAAAACAGAAAAAAATAATCACAATTGTGGGATCTACAATCCCACTGCCACAGAAGCTCATGTGCAGTGCATGGCTCAACTTGGACTTTTTGGCAACGCTGCCCAGCGCAGCGACCCAGCGTTTAACGATTGGCGATTGTTTTTTGCACTTTGAGCAATTGTTAAGATTTGGGAATGCGACTTATATTTTTCTTCTTATTCTTCATCATCAAAAAGAAATAAGTTATTCACAAACAATCTAACAGTGGTAAATTTTGAGTAGGCCAAAGGTGGCGAGCAATTTTAGTACATACTGTTTGGTTCTATTCGGTAAAGTCACGTAAAAAACAACAAAAAATAGAATAGAACCAAACAGTATGGATCCTTGCAGTCACGAAAGCTTTAAATCTAGAAGTTTAGTACAGTTGAACATGTAGTAGGCGTTCGCGACTAATATCCATAATACAGGTTTTAAAAAAATATAAATATGTTGTTACTGTAAACCCGCCACCACCCGACACAGCCAATTAGTAAGGTATGTCACGTAAACAGAACATGCCAATTCGTTACGAGTACAGCAACACCTGTGTGTTGGCGAGCAATAAATGTTGTGGATGTTCTTTCCAACACACCAGTGTGCTGTACTAGTAACGAATTGGCAGGCTCTGTTAACAAACCTTACAAATTGGCTGTGTCGGGTGGTGGCAGGTTTAATGACACATTTTAAAAAATATATGATTTTATTACAGACAGAAAAATAATTGGGCTCAATTTAATTATTTGGGGGGGGGGAGCACTTGAAGTTTCTTCCAATCAGAATTAAGTGATTGGGAGGTTATTTATTTGGTGCTGTGGTCAAGGAAATAAATATGTTCTCTTTATTCTTGGTTCTTTCGGTAAAGTCACGTAGAAGGGAAACAATAAAATAATAAAAATATAAAACAATAAAATTCTCACGACGTTTCGACTGCAACACAAGCAATTATCATCAGGTGTGAAAACCACAGCAAGAAAATTTGAAAAAAGTGGCGGTTTTTTTTAACGTTAGCACCACGGAGAGCGATTTGACAGTTTGTTCAGATGGACGAGTCCATCTATGTTCGGAAAAGAGGAGGGGGGAGACGAAAATAATGGATACGGTCTGAAAGCCACCGTAAGCGTGAACAATCAATTAAGATCCGAAATGGTTTATCAAATCCTTCCAATGATTGCTAAGCCACAATCCATCTTCTAGGTTGAAATTGTCTCTGTGTTTTATATGTGGATAGCCTCATGAATGGATCTCTCATGGTAGCCAGATGGCTTGCAAATAACCTCTGTCTTGGAGAAGTCAATGGCATGTGAGCCTACAGAATTATAACAGTGATCTGCCACGGCTGAGGTGTTGGTCCTACCGTGTTTTAGGTCTGCTTTGTGTTCACGAATACGGTCCGAGACATGTCGTTTGGTTTCTCCAATGTAACTACTACCACAGAGGCAACTTAGTTTGTAGACGCCAGGGTACTGTATGTCCGGAATCACATCTTTTACAAACGGAACCAGATCACGGATTTTATGTAATGTGTTGAATCGGACCTGGATCTTGTGTTTATTCAAGATTTTGGAGATCTTTTTTGTGATCCCCGCAATGTAGGGTAAAGTGATGGTTTTGAAAGTCTCCTCAAGAGGGTCCTTCTTCATGGTTGGAGTAATTTTGCAGATTGTGTAGTCGGAGTAACCATTAGCCTTAAGAGCTTGGTGCACGTGCTTGAGTTCACTGGCTATGTGTTCCTGGGCGGATATGCATTGGGCTCTATGGTGCAGAGTCTTGATGAGGGAATTCTTCTGGGATGGATGGTGGTGGGAATCCGGTTTCAGGTAAGCATCCGTTTGGGTAGCTTTCCTGTAGACAGAGTGGCTCATTGAACCATCATGTCTATTTTTTATTACGACATCGAAAAAAGGTAGCTTGGACATACAGTACCCTGGCGTCTACAAACTAAGTTGCCTCTGTGGAGTAGTTACATTGGAGAAACCAAACGACATGTCTCGGAGTAGTCGTAAGGGCTTTCGTGACCAATATTATCCATGAGGTTTTGTTGTTTGGGTTAGATCACGTAAATATAAATGTGTCGCCTGATGAGGCTGGTTGTTAATTGCCGGTGAAACGTCACAGTACTGGAATTGTGAATGTTGTAGTGGGTTTACGCTCCAACACACAACTGGTGTGCTGACCTAGTAACGCATTGGCACGTTGTGTTTACATGAGAAACCCTTACTAATTGGCTTTGTCGTGTGGTGGCGGGTTTAGCGACACATTTATACAGGATGCTTAAAATGTTTTTTTATACTTAAATGGGACTATCGTTTTTAATGGAAAAGAAGGAATAATGCACTGTAACATGATAACAAATGTAATGTTAATAGCTTTAAAATGTCAAAGTCTCTCCACTTGTTCGCCATCGTTGTCAACGCGTGGCCTGGAATCTTCTCCAGGTGGTCTCCAGAGCCTGGAGGCAGCAGCACATTTCTTGCGGTGTTGTTGCAAATTCTCAGAAGTGTTAAAACATTTTTGAAGTACCTTGTATTTACGCGATCTAACCCAAAAAAGCCCGTTGTGGAGGAGAGCATCTGCTTGCTCCAAATCTTCTTGTTGCAGGGCGCCTTCATGGATCTCAAGGTGACATAATGCGACATCCCCCTTACACTGCTGGAGGTTAAAAACTATTCGTGTATTCGTGCAGTAGCGGACTGACATTGTGCTATGCTGTTAACAATCAAGTTGCATGCTTCCTCCACCTGCATAGTTGCATACTTCGATCGCGAGATATAGAATCGCACAGCCGAGTATAATCGAAATATTCAAGCCGGTCGGGTTTAAAGTGTTCATTTAGCAGTGTTAAAAAACATCACAGCACATCCTTTGAGCAGTAATGCACAGATAATCACGTAAACATGTTTGTGCAGATAAAATTATATTACGCACGTAAGCAAGACTGCTCCGTACGATAAGATGCATATGGTTGCCAAGTCGTTACGGAGAGGATAAAAGCGTCCTTCAATAACATTTTAATGACCCTAGCCTTTCCCTTTAATTACACGGCCACCAGTTGGTCTGCACAAGGAGGCGCTTTGCTCTTAATGGCTACCCAAGGGATGCAGTGCGTGGCGCCTGCCGTATCACGCTGCACGACAGCAGGGCACGCGTGCGCACTCGGAGACCCGGGCCCGCTGCAGATGCCCACCAGCATTGCGAGGCGGTACCACCAGAGGGCAGTACAGCAAGTAGGGAGTGCCCCAATCTTATCAGAGCATGTTCATCACATGTACTGCGTGTGGTTCATGCAGACTCGATTTCTTGCAAAAGGTTTCGATTTGGTGTTTGACCATCTTAACACCTCCTGTTTTATTTTGCCAGAAAAGGGTGAAACCCATTCTTATTTTTTTAGTGTCCAATCTATGTGAAATGGAAGTGCCGTTGCCTCGTATGCGTGGCTTTCTCTGGGCACTGCCCGTTTCAACCCCCTCTCCCCCTCGACAGAAACGGTGCCCGGTGTAGCTTTTAACAGACTGTCGGGGCGAGTTCTGTTTGCGAGCACCGACGAAGGCCAACACGGCACCGCGCCCACACGGACACACGAGTTGACGAAGCATTAAATGGCTGAAAAATAATGCGGAACTTAATTAAATTTTCCGAAGGCATAAGTACTCAACTAGTTTTGTTTTGCCAGCCATTTTTTCTTTACAAAGACGTATTGCATATTTTTTGGGACAAAGGTATGTAATTTTTAATTAAGGGTTTATCCCAATTATAAATTGGCATCCTGTCATTCACGTTGTCCTAAAAATACAATTTCAAACGTATTGATACACTCATATAATTCACACCTATAAAAAAACACATCTGCGTGTGAATACAAAAATAAATTTGACCAGAGCAATGACGGTGTAAAAAGAAAAGTGAATACACTGCTAATGTGACATTCTAAATGTTTGTGTGATAATAATCCGTGATCAATCCACTGCTGGATTAACGCCTTGTCCAAGTCGCCACCATCCTTACAGCACGCTGTCGCAATGCTGCTCCGGTCCATGTAGCAGCAGCAGCGCCTACTTATCTTATCATGCTGCGATATAAAAACCACTAATCCACCTTCCAGCTAACAAAAACACATTAAGCGTGCCAACTTGACCTTGGAAAAAAATATAACTTGCATGCCGTGCAAATTAGCGAGAGATCAGAAGGCAATAATTGGGACCCGATGGCGTGTGTGGGCACGCTGTAATTGCGCGACTTGGACATTGCAGGAGGTAGCCTTCAGTCAAACTCCCCTAGTGGGGGGGGGGGTAAGGAGACCTCCCCGATTACGCAACTGCCCGTTGGTCTGTGCCGGAGGCTGGGCCACCTTCTAATGACAGCCCCTAGGAATACGCCGAAAGGTTTATAACAGTCATTCTCCCACCTTGCGCTCACAAACACACACGAGTTGCGCGCGCGAAGAGGCGCTGTCCGTGGTGCTAGCGTGCGTTGTGCCTGCGTTCGTGTATACACAACTATAGACAAAGCTGCGCTATCGCCTTAGTTGCAGCCTGTTATATACAGGACAGTCAAGTAATGTCTACTGAACTAAATTTGGTATTAGACTTGAGGCTACTTCTTAGCCAAGAGGCAGTTAGAATAATAGTAACAGCACGCGTGGACGGTCGCTCAACAAGCTCGCGTGATACACGCGAGCTTGTCAGTTGGAGCGTGAATACATTTTGTATTTATATAGGGATGATGAATGCGACCTGGTGGAGCTGTGACGCAGTGGTCAGCGCACTGCACTTTTAACCCGTCGACTCGAGTTTGATTTATTGGCTAGCAGTGATAATATCTGACCTGGTCATGTAGGCACCCCACCCCCTCTTCCAACCAGAATACCAGCGTGGTGAAGTATGGTCAAACAACCCCCCCCCCCATGACTAAAACACGAGACTGACAGAGGCTGCGAATCGTGAAAATAAATTTTCCGACGCTCCCTGCGTCGCGTTATGCAGCCGAATGCGAACGCTACAAAAAATACGATTGTGTGAACGGTGCGCTTGTTTCTTTGCGTCTATCACTTGACATTGCGGGTTGTGTTGTGCGGCTGGTTCGTGACCAATCACGACGTGCCAAGTAAAGTTCTGTCTCTCTCTCCCACAGCGTCTCCGATCGCAGCAGCCGAGGTGCAGGACGGACGTGGGTCGCGGGACCGCAGTGGTGCAGCCACGTGAATTTCCTTGTTCACCACGGCCACGAGACTCCTCTTCCACGGCTGACGTCACAGCTAAATCAGGCGCGCTTCCGAAAACGTCCATCACTTGATCGGACGCAATGGTGTGGTGTGCAAGCCTCCCCGTTCAGGTTGAGAGAGCGAGAGACTCCACTGCCGTGTGAGACGTGATACAACGGCACTGCGAGCCAACGGAGGGGCGAAAGAAAGAAACTTAGATGTAAACATTTTCAAAGGATAGCATCATCTCTTAGCACGCAAACAGTGGGAATGGGATTGAGGTTGATTCATAATTATTATTTAATTTAAAATAGCGTCATTCATGCAATTGCATCCCACAACGCTGCACATCAATTGTCCAGTTCCGTACAAAAAAAATACAAAATAAAACACCCCTACTTAGCAAATTAAAAAAAAGAATACATAGCGAAAAAAATGCACATAAGCAAGAAAAAAATCGCAGAGAAAATAAATTAAAAATAAATCCGTTCGGTCTCCATACCTCAGACCACAATCCCAATATTTCGCTGGATTTTGGAGAACCTTCACTGAAGGGGTGCTAATCCCACCCGATACCGTTGTTGCGTCTAGGACAGCGGTGGTATAAATCAAGACGCAACATTGCAGTGGGTCGCTTTACTAGATTCTTTCAAACTTTAATCTCTTCGAACTGTTTGCGCGCTAAGAAATGGCATCCGTTGAAAGTATTTCCAGGTTTATTTCGCCACTCGCTGCCTCGTAGTGGAGTTGGAAATACTCGCTCCACAGTGAAGGGGAGGGAGGGGGGGGGTCTCCGAATGTGAAACAGGTCGACTTGCACCTCATGCACTGTGTCCGATCAATTGGACCGGCATTTCGGAAAACATCCGATAGGCGGGTCGCAGTTCGTCCACGTGTTCCCCAGGCGCCTTCATTGCTCAGACGAAACTGACAGCAGTGAGCGAGCTACGCTTGCGGACCGAAGATCCGAGTTAGATTCCCGCTCACGGACTCTACAAAATAGCGAATATCTGAACCGGTCCTGGACCTCTCGTAGGTTGAACCAGCCTCAATGGAGTTCCTGGTGCTATGTATAATCATCGCCGCGAGGGAGACTAAGGCGACCGGGTGTGGTGCTAGCCCCGTGCTCCCTCGTGTGCTGTGCCCGTCTCCATAGGTTTCTCGCTAACAGCTCTTGCCCCAACAGTCTGTTACGGCTACACGGGGTATATTTGTTATTTGTGTATTTCACTCAACGATCGTTGATAAAATAAAAAGAAAGCAACTGTCGGCGTGACTGGAGAGAGCAGGCAGAAACACTGTTGCCTTCACACGCTTTCCATTTCACACATCGCATGCTCTTTAGTCGTAATCTATAGCGAAGGTTCAAAGATCGCGAGCAATCTGGCACAGCAAAGCCCTGCGTTCTGGTTTAAAGTTGTCGCCGTGTGCGTGACAGGTCCACCCGCCGCCGACCCTACGACTTCTGTTAACCAGGGTTCGAATTCCTATCGTGGTTAACAGTGGCGCTGGTATCTGAAGCAGCCTTGCGTCGGCCCAAGGTCTACTGCCTTAAATCAGAGTAGTGTCTGGGTCCACACCACCCCCTCGTGCGCCATACCCGACGTAATAGCCGCTCGCGAACAGCAATTGCCCGATAGTCTACACTCTACAGGGAGATCTGTGTGTGTAAATGCTACAGAACTAACACGGATGCCGAATATTAGTTGGGATTTATTGGATACATTTCAACTATTTACTGAAGCATTTTAAATATTCGTTCAGGGTTGGAAAAAAAAACTTCCTGACAATTTTAGATATCGACTGACACATATAGCATAAACAATGGCTAGCATGTGGAAAAAAATACTCACCGCCAGCGAGCATCGCACATTCATCGATTGTGGCTGCCGTAAAGTTCTGCGATATCGGTAGCGTGGTGACGAAGTCGAGGTTGGCGGTGCTCCTGCTGCTGCTGTTGCAGCTTCGCGCGTTTTCGTTCCAGTGCAAAAAAAAAACTCCACGCGCTGCGGCGGAGCGCAGTTTGCTCAGTGGCTCTCGCTCTGAACACGGCCAACAGAGCTTGGATTCCGGGCCACGGTCAATATCCACCGACGAGCGAAAGCTGTATCCCCGTCCTGCGCCGTTCATCACCAACCCGCGCTTGCCTGCGTGGTGGTGAAGTATGGCCAGGCAACTCCCATGGAGTGAAAGGCATTGGTGGTGGGCGGCTTCATCCAGCAGTGGATCGACAAAGGGCTGTAAAACACGCATATCTTTGGTGCACGTTACTTCGGTACACAAGTACAACGGGTTCATGCCTCCACTCGCTGTCCGCTCCCCTCTGCATGCGTGTGTTTACAGGGTGTCCCGAAAAGTTCTGCTCGCGAGCTCCCCATGCATGGCAGCACACGGCGCAGTGTGGATGGAACCACGCGCGCCCAGCCGCCTTTGTCTCCCCAGTGCATCTTTGTTCCATTTCATATAAAGACCCCTCCCCCCCACCCCATAACATGAAGACTGTTGAGGCAAGTGCTGCGAGCACCTATGAAGGCCGGCACGGCACAAGAGGGGGTGGGTGGCCAGCTCTACGTCTAGGCCGCCTTTGTCTCCCCAGTGGCGATATTTTATACACACCGCACCAGGTACTCATTTGAGGCCGAGCCGACTTAGGAGAGGCCCAGGACCGGTTCAGCTTAGTCACCTGGTGCCGACCGCGAGAATAAATTGAACTCGAGCTGCTGGGTTCGTAGCACGGCGCTACACCACCGCGCTCCCCACTCTCCTTACCAGCGGTCTACCGCGCTTACACTCATGTACACATTCAGTATCACCCAATATGCAGCATCTACAAACACAAACCGCAACGCGTCACCCGACCTTGTACGAGAGTGTGCGAAAGCTGGGGGGGGGGGGGGTGGTACAAAGCTCGCCTGCGCCGGATATTTAATTTAATCTGCATCGGGTGCATGCCGCTGTTGCCGCGTCTTGCTGGAATAAATCTCGCGCATCTGTCCTCCACTGCTGCTCTTGCCCCGCGTAGCCAGGGCGGATGGGACAAACCAAACGATTGCAACCACCCCACCCGAAACTCAGCGTGGTCCAAAACTGGTTCCACCCGACAAAAAAAAAACACAGCAACGCAACGGTCATGGATAGGAAAAAAATATAAATAATAATGCAGCAACGCGTGACGGATAAGCTTGCGGAATCATTGAATATTTCTTTTTTTTAATATTTCCCGTTATCCGCCCCCCTTCTCCGCCAACCACGATTTAATGTCGCAATGGTTGCGTCCGAGCGAGTTGCGGTCCCAGCGACGCCACCGCTAAGCAACGGCTCCCGAGACCGCTCCCTCGGGGTGCAACGCGGCCCGGGCGAGCAGCGTCCCACGCGCTCAGTGGCGCCCCGAGCTTCCCTGCCAACCTCGGGCTCAGCCAGAGCGCATGCCGTCAAATGTCAGCAGCACGTGTTTTATGTACGGGTGGATTTGCCCACGCACGCACGAGCCAGGCTCAATCCGGCAAAGCTTCAAGGAGGTCCGGCGAGATTCTGGCGCGTTGCGGCCCATTCGTTGATAGGCTGCGTGAATGGGGATGGTCAGAAAACGTCTGCACTTTCATTTAATCTCGCATCAAATAAAACAAAGCACCACGTTGATAGCCTCTTTGCAGATCCACTTGCTGGATTACGGCATCTTCACCCCTTGCCACGGGTAATAGGCAGAAAGCTGTCTCTGGTGTGGACCAATCAGTTTAGTTTTAAAGACAATGCATATATTACCAGAGTGTATTTTTGTTTGCATTCTGACCACAAGTCTTGTGGTTAATGCAGACGTGATTCCTTGTAAAAGGTTTCAGTTTAGTGCTTGAACATCTTAGCACAGCTGTTTTGTTGCCAGAAAAAAGGGGAAAACCTATTCTCACTGGGAGTGTCCATGAAATGCACAGGGCACGGTTCGTGGACGTCGAGGTGGACAACCGTTTGACGCTTCGAGGTCTACATTTATTTCTGGTGGAGCGACAGCAGAGCGCCGCCACGGTGGCGAGATGTTAACTACTTCGTCTGGTATGCAGGAGGTCGTGGCTTCGATCTCGACTCCTGTTTACTTGGAGTTTGCATCTCTCCCCGTGGTTGCGTGGGTTTCTCCGGTAGCCCCCACCCTCCGCTCCACATTTAGACGCATGCGTTTGTAGTATTAAGCTGCAATGAATTTCCACACAAGCCACTTCGAGCTATCGTGTGGCCAGGTCGCTTCGGAAAGAGCCATATGTAGCTCAGCTGGACCTTACCTGTTTAAAATATTTTGTTTTAAGGAGTTAGTCTATGCAACCCGACCGAAAAACTCAATTCAATTATCAGCCATGGCTAAGAGAGTTATCTGAACAAACCTGAGCCTTTACCAATGAATGCGTATGGTCAGAAAACGTCTGCGCTTTCACGTGCTCATGTCGCCTGATCGCATGAGCCTCCCCCACACCCCCCGCCACACACTTCATAGAGACCCCGCCTACTTCTATAGCCACACCCACTCCACCGCTATCTCAACCTAATACTCAGGTAGCTCCGCCCACTCAAGACTCTTCACTGCTAAGTGCATTTTACATCTTCGCGGTCGGGCGGACACCGGGAAAGGTTTTCGGAAACCACCGGGACGTTTGAGTGACCCTTTTACAGTATGGCAATGTCCTTCTGCACCACGAAACACACACACGAGCATGTGGGGATGGGGTCTACGAGACTTGGTGTTGGCCAGGGTCGGTGCAGTAGTTTGTTTTGGACACCAAGAGGCAGTATGAGAACGAACACGTCCTCACGTCTTACATTTTTCTCAAAATATCGACTGGCACTAGTGGGCGGGGCTACGCAGATATTGGCGGGGCTATTTGAAAATGGGCGTAGCTACGAGTGTCAGGAGTCGCTAGTTGTAGGCGTGGCTATTTAAAAGCACTCATAGCCGTAACAACTTGTTTACTTATGCTTTGGGTCTTTCGGTAAAGTCACGTGGATAGGTTGAAAGAAAATAACAAAAAACTACGACGTTTCGATCGCAACACAAGCGATCGTCATCTCGTCCTGATGACGATCGCTTGTGTTGCGATCAGAACGTTGTAGTTTTAAAATTCCATCCACGTGACTTTACCGAAAGACCCAAAGAATATGAATTCCTGCAGTCATGAAAGCTTCAAGTCAAGATTGTTTACTATGTAATTGGTATCGTGCATGAGTATACACTTCGTGGTAGCTTCAAATCCTTCGAGGTAAACTATTATCAAAGCCCGGCGTTCCGTTTGTCCGTCAAATTATAAGAGCCTTTCAGAGGGCCCGAATCAAAACGTTATATGTGGCGATAAAAAGTTGATCAAACAGGCGTACAAACATTGTCGACCGCCCACCCACCCACTAAAATAATGTAATTGGGCATCACGGGACCGCGAGGGATGGAGACGGCGCAGGAAGAGACCCGGCAGTGGATAAGACCATGGGCTGCTGATATTAACTCCACGTTAAACATTATCAAAAGTTGGTTCTCAGTCATTTGGCAATTACACGATTCTATGGCGAGTGCCAGCACCACCCTCGGCCACATATTTCATTCCGACACTCAACAATGACTCCTTTAAGGCCGAAGACCTACAGGGAGTTCACATATCACTCGCCACCGATATTAGCCGTGGTCGGGATTCGAACCATCCTAGCTCATCAGGTTCTAGTCCAGTGGCACTAACCACTAACGTCACCCTGGGACAAAGGGGTCGTCCATAAATGACGTCACGCGATTTTTGACGATTTTTGACCTTCCCCCCCTCCCCCCCTCGTCACACGGCGTCACTAAAAATCAGAACCCCCCCTCAAATATGACGTCAGAAAACTCTGCTCCCCCCCCCCCAAAAAAAAAACATGCTTCAAATCGCTTTAAACTATTGTCATTGTAGTGCGTATTTAACGTGGCGCTGCACTCTGATATTGTAGGAGAAAGTATTTATTAAAAAATCTATTTAATTAAGTAGAACGTATTCTTGGTTCTTTCGGTAAAGTCACGTATGAGGGAAACAATATGAATCCCTGCCGTCACGAAAGCTTCAAATCATATATCTTAAAGCTATTTTATATTCGATATTTATTCAATTTTATATACTTCAGCCCCTTGGTGTTAGTTAGACTTTTAACCCTTATTATTATAGTAAGACTTGTTTAAAACTTATTTAAGATTTTAGATTCCTATATGTTGAATGTATGCACCATCCTGCCAAAGTAAATTCCGTGTCGGTGTGAACTTTCATAGCGAATAAAACCCTTTCTGATTCTTATTCAAATCAAAATGTAAGTAGAACGTGTTGTCTATATTTATTTAAAGTTGCTCATTTTGATGTGACGTCACATTTCTCAAACCCCCCCCCCCACATCGTCACAAATGTCTGCCCCCCCCCCCCCCACAGGTGCGTGACGTCATTTATGGACGGCCCCAAAGACCCCTGTAGCCTTGAACATAACTTATGGGGCAAAGTGGTCGGGCACGGTGCTGTCCACCGCGTCCCGCTCTTCATTCGGTGCTTCTGCCACTCAACGACAAGCACCCCGGCACAACCGCCACTCGCCACAAAGTTGCGGCGACGTCACCACGGCGCTTGTGCCGGGGTAGGTGCTGGGCCTAACACAACGACCCCTCGTCCACCCTTGCACTGTTTTGGGCAAGTGCTATAAAAGCGAGCACTTGTCAAGGCCGTCGTGGCGGGACCGGTTCAGATATTCGTGATTGGTGTTGGCCCTGAGCTGGAATCGAACTCTGATCGGAGAGAGTGTATATACACCTCAGACATGGTTGTCGTGATTGCTCCCTTATGAAATGAACGTATCTTGTACCCCCTGGAATGTATTTTCAGTTTAATAAAGCTACATCCAACAAACCAAGTAATTCTCTGACCGAACTTTGAACCGAAACATTTCTTTCCATTCTCGGGTTTAGCTCCCCTAACACACCATTAGTTTCTACCCCGCATTCAATTGGAAGTGCTGCATCAGGGTCTGTTTTTCACGGTGTATTCCTTCGCGATAGTATGCAGGTAGTGGAGTCCTCAGTCGCGGCTCCGTGACCCGAATCAGCCGACACAAGGACCGACGTAAAATCAAGGGATGTGCGACTGTCAGTCTTCTCCATTTATTTTTTGTTGCAACAATTACTATTTGTGGACAACTAATCCAATGGATTGACGGAACAGCTCTTCATTGTCAGCCGTGAGTGAAATCTAAGGTCACGAGTCACATCTCTCGTGCAGCTGCAATACGTAGACGAGTCCGTGCTGTAAAGAAACTGATCTTCAGGCTGTTGACGTCTTTGAAGCACACAGCAGGATGGAGCTTAAGCTCAACGGCAGAACCACTTCGGCCAACGCTTAGCGTTCCATCACCTGCACCTTTAACACTCAGGGTCCAGGACACCTTAGAGAATGTAGTATTTCGATTATCTTGGCAGCCGTCACACAAAGTAGACATCGAGGATATTCAACATCGTATTGCCAATGCCAGGGAAGTCTTCAGTCGGCTAAGATAGGAGGGTTCTTAAACGACCACGACATCAGAACGACCACCAAATGAGTGGTCTGCAATGCCGTCGTGATACCTGCACGCCTGCATGGCACAGATACGTGGACAGACAAACAAAGGCACTTGATAAATTTTCAGCGCTGCTTACGGAAAATCCTAATAATCATGTTTAAGGATAGTTCCATGTGGAAGGATAGTTCATCAACAGCCCCGGATATGCGAGTATTGAAGATGGCAGCACTCATCATCAACTCCGTTGGGTAAGGGCACATTTGTCGGAAGGTCAAATGTGCCCTTCCCAAAACAATTCTTATTTCCGTAACTCAAGATCGGGATACGTTCCAGAGGGGGCCAGGAAGAAACGTTACCAGGCATGTCCACAAGAACAAATAAACCCGGTAACACAGGGAGCATCCGGCACTCGAGTGGTAATCTTGGAAAGCTTTTGGCCCTCCCAAGGCATTCGATACCGGAACCAGACGCATCATGATACTAACAGGCATGAAGGAAAGAACGCACAGGATACTCGATGCTACCAAACTATCAATAACGACGAACGTTCCGTCACTGTAAGAATACATGCATTTCCGATATTGGCCTTCAGTAGCCACCCGCGTACCAAACCTTGATAATCACTGCTGTCCATGGAGGGTCATCATTCTCGAACGAAGGATCCCAGCACGTGTGTGGGTCACATTACTACGCAGAGAAATGGCGCCTCTTTATATCGTTCAATACACGAATATGCCCACAACAGCTTGATCCCGACCCTGACGCCTGTTGTATATTTTGAGTTTGCGTGTCTCTCTCCCCGTGGTCGTGAGGATTTTTCTCCGGGTCCTGCGGTGTTTCCCTCCCCATTTAGAATCAACATCACGCGTTTGGAGTATTTGGCTTTTGGAGTTGGAGCGTTCTTACCCCGTGTCCCTTCAAGACATCTGTGAAAAATATCTTCACAGCTCATCGGATTCCTCCAGCATAAATATATATATATTCAGATTCTGATTCTGTCTGACGGGCGGAGACACAGAGGGGCCCTCTCGAGCTCCATCTCGTTGAGGCCCTTCGCAAGCAGCGGCGTGAGCAACGCAACTGCAGGGCTGCGCCTTTAACCCCCACACGCCCGTGGCATGCTTCTTGCCCCTGCCTCGCGTGTTCGGTGCGTACCCGCGGTGTTCATCACGCGGTTGTCAAACGGCAACGCGTGGGCTCCGTTCATCTTCATTCCATCAAAGGCGGTGGGGGGGGGGGGGGTTGTGAGTTGTGGGGTGCCGCAATGTAAATCGCCGGCTATTAATCATTCTCACGGCGTGCGCACGTCATAGATTACGCACGCAAGACGAGTGATGGAATCAACCGATATAATCACATCCCCGTCGTATCCCATACAGTCTCCACCACTACCATCATCACAAGCAGCAGCCACGATCGATCCACTGCTGGGTCAAGGCTTCCTGCCCAAGCTGTCGCAGTCCACACGGCTCTGAGATGCAACAATCCACATCGACTGGCATTGGTTCTCAACCGATGTTGGGCTACGATGTTACCCCCTCTTCTTGAATGTTGTTTCAACCGAGTATACCCCCTTGCCTGATCCAACATAGTTCTGAGAAATAAATGGTTGAATAATGAACATCGATATTTTAAGCAATTGGCCATTTTGTAAGGTATCCTAACTAGCGAATACAAATTCAACAGGCGCTGTGCATGCATGATGTGATTTATTCCCGCTCGCCGATTACTCTTGGAAACCCCGGATTGTTTACGATCAATAAGTTTAGGAAGGTCTTTTATATCGTTCTAGGTTACCACGTGGATTAACATTTTATCGTAGTTATTTTATATAGGCAGAATTATACGTGATTATTCACCAATGATTCTCACGAATGACAACATTTCACACAGTTATAATTCACCTCCAAGTACCTCCTGGGACATTGCGACCTACCCCCCAGGGGGTTTGCGTTTCCCCCCCCCTCCGGTTGAGAACTCAACCCCCTGCACGCAACTCGACTTCGTCGCTCCACCTCCGTTCGGTGGCCGCCCTCTCGGACGCGTTCCACGCATTACCCGTCACTTCTCTTGACCAACGGCCGTCACGTCCCCTTCCTGGTCACATGTCCCACGCATGTTCTCCAATCCAAGTGTTGCTCTCTTATCTGTTTCTCGTAGCACCCATCCCAGGCATGCATCTCTCTTCCCCGTTGCTTGTGGGCGTTAATTAGCCACGTTTGTGGACCATAAATGCACCTGAAATCGTGTCAGGTTTTGTAAAGGTCCGTTGAAATTAAAGTTGTTTGAACGATATCCGGCAAAAATCGGTAACCGTTATTTAGAATCGCTCACCGCCACTGCTGGCAGAAGCACCTTCACTAGACGGAGCTCTCGCCCCTCTAGAGGGTACGTGGGCCTACTCTTCCACTCTGGACAGACATGTTGGAAGAAGTTAGAGGAGGACCCACACCATGCGCGTGCTACCGATCCCCAGTGGGGTTGTACCTATTTATGTTTAAGGGATGCCGTGGTGGCGAGATGTTAACTACCTTGCCTGGTATGCAGGAGGTCATGGGTTCGATCCCGACCCTGATACCTGTTGCATATGTAGTGACAGGGTGCCATCTGTTGACCAGGAGGGATAATTACGGGTATGGGTGCGTCATATAATAGCCAACCATAAGGTGGGCGTAACTGAGCTAAAGGTCAGAGGCGGGGATCAGTCGGGAAGTTCTGGTAATCTGCTGGAAGGTTATAGAAGGGGCTTGGCCACGCCGAGGAGTATATAAGGGGGATGTAATCGGAGGTTCGGGGGGTCGTGGGGGTCCAGGTCCTGGCTTCTGTCGCTGTCTTCGCCGTCATCTCTTCTCCATCGCCCAGCCACACGGCCGATCCGCTGTACGGCTCCCATCGTCGTCGTCGCTGTATTAGTCAGCCAGCTATATAGTTAGACGTCAGCGATGGAGCTGTATGAGTGGGTCAGCCTTGCGTAGCCCAATATATATGTTGCTCAGTGATTGTGCCTGTAAAGTGCGAGAAATAATCAAGGAGCCCTCTACACGTCATGTCTCCGAAGTCGCTCACTACACATATTTGGAGTTTGCATGTTCTCCCCGTGGTCACGTAGGTTTTTGTCCAGGTCCTCTGGTTTTACGTTGAGAGTATTTGGCTGCTACTATAAATTTCCACGTGAAAAGCCACTTCGTTGAGCTATCATGTGCGGCCAGGTAGCTATCTCGCTCAGTGGCCCTTACCTGGTAAATAAAAATAGTGTATAGTTTATAGATAGTTTACATGCCATTTTTTTTATATTGCCGCGCCGGGAGATCGCAGCGACGACCTCTAAATCACGTGAACAACTACAACACGGCAGCATTCCCCCTCCCCTTTGTGAACGATGCATTCCGTTGGCAATCCATTTGCAATCCAGTAACCATCCATTAGCCATCATTATTGCCATCTGGGGTTACCTGAGATATCCATCTGAGGTTATCAAAGTGTATACGGGGACGTTAAAAGCCGGGGGTGGAGTGTGAATCACCTATGTCGTGGACAGGGTGGCCCAAAAGTCAGGGCACAACGGGTTATTATTACACAGGGTGGCGCAAAACTCAAGACACATAGGCTATTATTACTGTACTGGGTGGCCCAAAAGTCAGGGCACATAGGGTTATTTAATTTATTTTAACATGGGCATTGATAAATTTGTATTATTTATCATTGAAGTTAGTATTCTATCTATAATCATTATTTAAATTTATTTTCTTCTTACTGTGGAGTCACCTCAAGTCCGTCGTTGACAAAACTTGACTAAGAACCCTGAAACATTTTTAAAAGTTAATTTCATTTAAAAACATTTGTAAAACTACATGATGTATTGATATAATTATAATAACCCTACATGCCCTGAGTTTTGGGCCACCCTGTACAACAATCAATGGTCCCGTATGAAGGCCGGGACGGCACAGGAGGGGGTGGTTGGCCAGCACCACGCCCACACAAGACAGAAAACAAAGATCCCCCATTTAGCCTTAACAGACTGTAGGGGCAAGTGCTGTTAGCGAGCACCTATGAAGGCTGGTAACGGTACACGAGGGGGTGGGTGGCCAGCACCACGCTCGACCGCCTTTGTCTCCCTAGTGGCAATGTTTACTCACTGCACCAGGTACTCATTTGAGGCTGAGTCGACCTAGGGGAGGCCCGGGACCGGTTAAGATAATCGTCACTGGTGTTGGCCGTGAGCGGGAATCGAACCCGTGTCGCTGGGTTCATAGCGCAGCGCTCTAACCGCTACACTATCGCTCCCCACACACACTTACACACACACAACAACAACAACCGCCATTCGCCACTAAGTGGCGGTGACGTCACCAAGACGCTTGTGCCAGGCCATGTGCACCTTGAGGCCACGTGAAGTGTCAAACGCCCGCTGGCAGGAGGTCACGGGGCAGACCCAGGTGTCACGGGTCGACTGACTGGCTGATGCACCACCTGTGCCCCCTACTGTGCCAACCTGCTGTGCTTTAGCCACCCGGCGTTCCGCTCGTTGTTGTGAGCGTCGCTCCTATGCCCTCCATTGTTGTTGGAGGGCGACTGCCTCCAACTGCCGAGTAGCGTCCTTCACGAGCCTCCTCCACAGAGGCCGATCTTGACACTGCTAGGTACCAGTCATCGGCAAGTCCACTCAGCTCCACGTCCTCCTGTACCACATCACTCCATCTCTTCTCTAGCCCGTGCCGCGCCCGTTTAGCCCCCTCGATCCGGCCGAACAAAAGCTGTTTCGGCATGCGGTGGCTGGGCATGCAGGCTACATGACCCAGCCAACGCAGCCTTGCCTGCCGGAGGAGCTCACTGATGGGAC
Source organism: Petromyzon marinus (assembly GCF_048934315.1). Taxonomy (NCBI): domain Eukaryota; kingdom Metazoa; phylum Chordata; class Hyperoartia; order Petromyzontiformes; family Petromyzontidae; genus Petromyzon; species Petromyzon marinus. The sequence goes on along the minus strand of NC_133721.1, from coordinate 5,527,885 downwards.
CTTGCCCAGATCTTTCAAGGATTTGTGAGCTCCTCACACAATCAAGCCTGGTTAAACCCAGGATGGATCGTAGGCAGGCTAGCATAAAGGGGGTCCACGTTTCGCAAGCGTGGAGAAGGGAGGGAATAACCGTGGCCGAGAAGACCTAAAGCTTAGTGTGGAGCGACAGACCAGGTAGCTTCCACATAGCGTTACACAACCGATGAAATTATATTGCCGCTCGACTGATTCGGAGTGAGACCTTTGCTGTTAACTGGAGTCGGTCATAAGCACACTGCCCAGGTATAGGAAACTCTCCACTCTATCCACAACTGCCCCATCACCGATTGGGAGTTGTGGGGGTGGAGTGTCCGATGGTACAAAATATCCAGGCAGGTGCTTAGTTTTGGTGGGGCTGATGGTAAGGCCCCATCTCTTAGTGGCACGCTCCAGTCTCAGCAGCAGCGTCACCAACTCCTCCTCTGAATGAGCAGCTATTACCAAATCATCGACATACATAACGTGGTTGAGCAATAGGGAGCCATCCCTTGACTGCACCCGGGCATCGATCAGCCTCCCATTATATCTGTACCAAATGGAGATTCCCCCGGTACAGCTATTGAAGGCTTCACGAACTACGTGGTCAAAATAGATGTTAAATAATGTGGGAGCCAGAGGACATCCCTGTCGCACCCCAAGGTGTACAGGGAATGGCTATGACTCCCGGCCACGTAGTTTTACTATCATGAAGGTCCTTAATGATCGTGAGCAGGGGGTCAGGGACTCCAAAAGCACGAAGAACAACCCAGAGCCCAGGCCTACTGATGGTATCATAGGCCTTGACCAGGTCAATAAAGCAGAGATGTAGGTCTTGTTGGAATTCCCTATACCTCTGCTGTAGCAGACGGATAGAAAATATGGCATCTGTGCAGGACCACCCTTTCCTGAAACCGCATTGGGGCTCCGCAAGCATCTCCTCAGCGTGCGTGGCATGTCGATGTTGAATAATCCTTACCAGGACCTTTCCCGGCACACTGAGGAGTGAGATGCCCCTGTAGTTCTTACAGTCTGTGCGGTCCCCCTTCTTAAAGAGGAGGACCACCAGGGCATCCTTCCAATCCTGCGGAACCCATCCAGTGGTCCAGACTGTTGTTATGATGTCATATAGGTCAGTCTGTGCACAAACGCCGCCCTCCCTCAGCATTTCGCTTGGGAGATCTTCTCTCCCCAGTGCCTTTCCTGGTCTCGCCTTCAGTACTTCCTCAATAGATGGCACCTCAGCCAGCCGCTCACATGGGGTGACTTCTTACAATATTTGAGGCACCGCAGCCTCAGCAGGGTCATCCCTACTTTGTTCCACGATGTTTTCCTGGCTGAGGGGTTTCCCCTCCACCACGACCTCACAGAAATGCTCAGCAAATCTGCAAACTTGTTCCTGGGGGTCGGAGATTGGAACACCGTTTTTTCCCCTAATAATGGCAATAGGTGTGGCGCTGCAGGTTACTTTTTTGATGGAGTTAACTAGAGATTTGTGATCGCAGGCCACTGAGGCAGACTCCATCCCCTCAGCAACCCGCGACTACCACCCATCCTTGCAATGCCTCACGGCTCCCCGAATCTCCGAGCGAAGGCTGCGGTAAGCCTCCTCATTCTCTGACATGGGATTCTGTAACCGATGACAGTGAGCCTGTCGCTTTTTCTCAGCTATCCTGAACACCTCCTCTGTCAGCCAGGGTCTCTGGGTATGTCTGGACCGCGTACCCAAAGCAGCCATTGCAGCTGCATGATTCACAGTCCTTAACCTCGCCCATTTACCCTCGACATCAGGAGGAGTGAGGGATGATGCCAACCCCAGCCGCAAGCGATGATGAAATACTCACTTGCAACTTTCATCAGCTAACTGAGACCAGGCCACTTTAGCTTGGAATGGGGTCCTGGGTGTACACCCACCACCGGAGTGGAAAAATGGCAGGTGCATCTTACAGATGACTAGTCGATGGTCAGAGGGCAGATCAGCTCCACGGTAGGTCCTGGTGTCAAGGACATGGGCTCGTATCTGCTGGTCCGTCACTATGTAGTCCAGCAGATGTTCTTGCTTGGACCCGGCATGGATCCATGATGTTGTGTGGATGCGGCGATGCAGGAACAGCTTCTTGGTAATTACAAGCCCATGGGCTGCACAAAAATCTAGCAGCCTCCTACCGTTGTTATTGAGCTGATCTGGCCCATGCCCTCCAATCACTCCAGACCAGGTGCCAGCATCATGACCAACTCGGGCATTGAAGTCACCCAACAAGATGACTCTATCCTGAGGGGCCACTTTAGCCAGCACCTGTGACAAGAGGTCATAGAAGGCATCTGACTCATCGGCTTTGCCTGCATCCCTCCACGGATATTCGTCTTCTGTGGGGGCATAAGTAACCACGAACACCACTCCTCGCCTCCGGTTGATGGGAAGGCGAGCTCAAAGTAGCCTGGGGCTTACAGCTTCCCACACCTCACCGCCACGCTCCCACACACCCTTCATTCTTTAGTTCAAAAGAAGAGCCACACCCTGTTGTTTGGCAGTCTGCTGCCCCGAGTAGAAGACTGTCCACCCCTCATGGTAGCAGGAGCCAGAACCGGTCCACCGGACCTCCTGAATGCCACAAAGATCCAGGCGCTACCGGTTCAGCTCCCGACAGAGGAGTGGCAGCCTCTCTTCCGCAGTGAGCGTTCGAACATTCCACGTGGCCACACGAAGTGGCTTTTCGTTGTTTCTGGAGGAGCCCCGAGGGTAGATATTCAATCTCCTGGCTCCGCCAATTGGGGTTTGGCCAGGAGACGTCATAGACGCCTGTCCCCCCGGGGCCTCCGGCACAATTTTATTATTTATATATTTAAGTCGTGGTTTCGTGGTAATTTTTTTAAGGTGGAGGGGTTACCAGCCCCTCACACCCGTCCAGAGCCCCTGTTTAGCCACTGTAGTGGTCACAGACACTGTCCACGACAGAGTTGCCCGTGCGGCACCGCGATGAGGTAGGGGGTTGTTTTTACACACAAAGATCCCCCATATAGCCTTAACAGACTGTAGGGGCAAGTGCTGTTAGCGAGCACCTACTTACACACACACACTTACACACACACACTTACACACACACACTTGCACACACACACAGACACACACATACAGACACACACTTACACACACACACTTACACACACTTACACACAGACACACACACTTTCACACACTTACACACACACTTACACACAGACACACACACAGACACACACAGACACACCCACATGCGCGCTCAAGCGCTCCCTTAGGTGTCGCGAGAAGGCGCTCGACAATTTGCGCACGAAACATTTTCACCGCACGCGCTGCTGGAGTCGCCGTTTCCGCTGCTGTCGCCGCCGCTGCTGCTGCCACGACTGCCAATCAACCTCTCGCGATGGTGAGTCGAATTCCACTCACGTGGTCCTGCAGAGGCACACGGTCAATATTGTTGTTGTAGTAATTGCGTCAATGGCTCAACGATGAGACTTGCAGGGGAGGAGCGGTGGTGCAGTGCTTAACGCACTGCGCTCTGAGTCCGTTTTCCCCGAGTTCGATTCCCGACCACGGAACGCATCGGTGGTGTGTGACACCCGGTCTTGGGTTGGCTTGCCGCCTCCACTAACCGGCACTGACCAGCGTGGTGAAGTATGGTCAAACAACCCCAAAGAGCAATGCGGTCGTGTGGAGTGTGGCTTCATTTAACGGTGGATGGATGAAGGGTTGTGAGTTGTTTTTGTTGTTGAGAGGAGGTGCAAATAGATTTGTTTAAGTCCATTGAAAAGCGACTGAGCAGAGGCGCTGTGCAGAGAACAATGGGCGCTCTGGGTGTGTATGTTTTGTAGATTTTAATCTCTACGCAAACAGACAATCGTGGACCGGGTGACCGAGTCACTAATGTCAACCTCGAGATTTTCCATGAAGGCTGGGAAGCTGAACGTGTTTTTAACTCGTTATCGTGAAATCTCCGCTTTTGTAACGGTAACCAGAAATATCATTGCAACCAAAAATATTCGGGTGTTTTCTCGAATTATCCCCCCCTTCCCCCACACCGCGCAGCCTATTATACATGTGTAATTGCTAACGAATGATGTTCAGAGAGTGCCCGCTTATTCAAACGCATCCCTCACTTTTTTGAGACCAGAAAAAAATATTCAAGTGAACCATAACCCCATCTGGTGACCAAATAATGTCGTTATTTAATTGTGGCACTGAAACGTGGGGATTACGCATCACGTCTCGAGCAGAAAAAAGCACACTCGTGGGAGGAGGAATGCATCGGTCTCCGCGACGTTACCACCAGCATGGTGCGGCGGGTGAATGCAGGCGTCCGCTGATGCGCATCGATCAAGGCACACACAACGAGGCTTGATGGCCCAGATCATCACATGCCAGGACCCTCCTTTATCGCGAGCGTTGTGTTGAGACTCTGTGAGGTTCTCTTGGATATAAAGGAAGATGAAGGTGCAGCCCTGCAATTACTTATTCACGACGTCACTGCATTTTGGCCTACTCTTCCACGTTAACCAGACGTCTCGGAGGAGGTGGGAGTACCCACATTTTACCCCACTACATGCCACCTGCTGATTTGATCAAATGTGCTGTACCCCTGTGTACTGCTGCAATGAAGAGGTCGCCATCATTCCAGGCTGCTGACCACGACAGCACGGCACCAGCAGCATCCCGTTGGATAACAACATCGCATTAGTGTATTGCCCTTGGAGCGGTGGCGCTGTGGTTAGCGCACTGCGCTTCAAAACCCAGCAGTGGCGATTTATAACTGGACCGGCCCTGGATCCGCCCAATAACAGCCCGTGATAACCAGTGTGGTGAAGTGTGGTCATACTCTATAACCAACAGGGTGTGGGAAGGCCTTCATCCAGCGGTGGATTGACAAAGGGCTGTCCCATGATGCATGTTCTTCTACTGACCAGCCAAATGGAGAAGGCCGTCAGGAGGGCATGCTTTGTCACCGAATCTGACGTGGGGCGGACGTCTTGGCGTTGAGCAGATGGGCACGTCTGTGGTCATCGGTGCGTGCAGCTGTGGTGCACCTGCAGCCAGGGCCGGATTAACGCGTAGGGATTTCGGGAATATCGGGCACCCATCAAACTCAAACGGGCACTGCCTCTATGCAGCATCTGCCCTGTGACGATCGCCTCGCCCCACCTGATCTCGCCTCTCTCATCTCGTTCAATGTCCCCCCGCTTCTCTCTCTGTTCCTCCTTGTCCACGTGCACACAATCTCGTTTCCGGCCCTTCTCCCTGCTTGCACCCCTCCACTGGAATCAACTTCCCTTGAACATTAAGCAGCACTGCCCATAGACTCAACACTGCCGATAGACTCAACACTCCACCATAGACTCAACACTTCGCGGAGACTCCCACCTGTACATTAAGCAGTCCCCCGCCTTAACCTCATTTCGTGTCTCTCTCAAAGCCTCAAATCTTATCCATCGCCCATTCCCTTCCTCTTCCCTCCCCTCGCCGCCGACTCCTTTCCATCCCTCCCCGGTCTTTTCCTAACCACCACGCGCCGCTCTATCGTAGCCATCCATTCCTCATCCCTTGCATGCCACTACCAGCTAAATCATTTATTTGTTCATACCGGGTTATTTTTTATTGCGTTAAACGCCTTGATGAAAGACGCTCTATAAATATAAAATAAGATTGGATCCTCTCGCAAGGGCGGTGGCAGTGGTGACTGTGGGGAGAGGTGGTGCAGTGGTTAGCACGCTGCGCTTCGAACCCGGTTTGATTCCTGGTCACAGTGAACACCGTTGACGATTATCTGAACCGGTCCTGGCCCTCCCCATGGTCGACTCAGCCTCAAATAGGTACCTAGTGCGGTGGGCAAACATCGCCACTGGGGAGACAAAAACTAAACTCTACTCTTTGGTTCTTTCGGTAAAGTCACGTAGGTAGAACAATAGCAGATCACGACGTTTCTATCGCAACATAAGCGACCGTCATCAGGTGGAACAGATACAACAGGAGAACGTCGTGATCTATTATTTTTTTACCTACGTGACTTTGCCGAAAGAACCAAAGAGTATGGATTCCTGCAGTCACGAAAGCTTCAAATCAAGATTAAACTAAACTATTTTGTTATTTTACCAGGTAAGGCCCACTGAGCTATGAAGCTATTTTTCAGAAGCAACCTGGCCACAAATGATTGCTCAATGAAGTGGCTTATCACGTGGAATTGTACACCAGGGCGCAAAATCCTCTAAACGCGTGGCGATTCTAAATGTGGAGAGAAAGACCGGAGGACCCGGAGAAAAATCCACGCAACCACGGGGCTATGCGTGGTGCAGGCCACCCACCCCCTCGTGTGCCTTCCCGCCCTTCCATAGGTGCTACTCACTAACAGCACTTGCCCCAACAGTGTGTTAAGGCTATACTGGGAGAGGGATCTTTATCTTTGGTGGTGACTGTGCATGACCCCCGAGCAGTACGGATTCATCAACACGTGCCTCAAGTCGCTGGTCATGGAGAAGTTCGGAGAGGAGACTTGGGAGAAGCTGCGGTAAGTGTCGCCGCGTCCCCCACTCACCCCTCTGGCCCGCTCGTCAAGACCGCTGCTGCTGCTCTTGACACATTCCATTCGGAGGCACTGCCTTTTCGTGTTTCATGTGAAAATACGATTTTTTTCATGATCAGTCTTTGAACGATTAAAGGCAGGTGAAAGAGGAAAACAACGTGAAATAATTGTCTTTCCAAGGGGCAGGTTGATTAAGCTGCGTGTGATTTGTTGATGGGGAATCTGACCGCCTGCTGCAAGTGCGGCAACGGATAGAGCTGTGGGTTTGCAATCCAGAGGATCTCTGACCGCTCAGCCACCCAGCCGACTCTTGTTTTATATTTATCATTTAAGTAAACTATTAACAAAACGAAACTTTTTTTTATATTTTACCATATATCTCTTTTTGAGAAGCGAAGTGACTATCACAAATGATAGCTCAACGAAGTGGGCTTATCACTTGGAATTGTATAGCAACCAAATGCTGTGAACGCGTGATGTTGATTTTAAATATGGAGGGGGAAAACCCGGAGGACCCGGGGAAAAATCCACACGACCATGAGAAAAGAGACACCGCACTCCAAATATAGAGCAGGCGTCAGTGTCGGGATTGAACCCACGACCTCATGTATACCAGGCAAGGTAGTTAACATCTCCTAGCCACCGTGGAACCCTATGACCTTGACCCACCATCATCTTTAGCCATGATCAATCTACTGCTGAATAAAGGCCTTCCCAAGCTGTCACCCACCGTCCCTACGCAGTCATGCGATGCAACAATCCACTCGCGTTGATCCAACCGCTCCATTTCCGCGTTGGATCGATTTTCAGATGCGTTCCCCTGTTTGGCTGTCCCTCGGCTCTCCTCCTCGACCGGCCAACCATCCCGTCTCCTTACCACGCCCGCGTGCCCCTCGTCACAGTGAAGACGATGCCGCTTCATCCACCTACGTTCTCTGATCCACGTCGTTCTCCTCCGGTCTCTCAATGTAATCGCAAGCGTCCGCATCTCCGTGTGCTCCTTTGTGCACTTTTGAGCGTCAATTCCATTTTAAAGCTGGTAGAGGTGAGCACTAATGTAGGGTATAATAAATGACGAGTTAACACCTTTATTGAATTAATGAAGAAGATAACAGCTTGGGGAATGAGACGATGGCCAGGAATTCTAGAAGGGAGCAAGCAGAAAGTGTTGTGACCGGCAGTGCGGTGGGTGGGTGGTGAGTGGGTGAGTGCATGAGTGTGTGTGTGTGTGTTGTTCTGACCTGCAGTGTTGTGAGTAGGGGGGTGAGTTGGTGAGTGAGTTGTTTTAACCTGCATTGTTTTTTGAGTAGGTGGGTGGGTGAATGAGTTGGTGAGCGTGTTGTTCTGACCTGCAGTGTGGTGGTGGATAAGACGACACAGTCAGTGTATGGTAGAGACGAAGTCCTCAACGTGGGTTGAACAGAGTTAGGGGTAGCAGTGTCTGTGACCTTTGTACCAATCCATAACGCCTGTCTCACCGAGTACACAGAGCAACAATACTAAACTATGAACTAAACTATGTTTTATTTTACCAGGTAAGGCCCACTGAGCTATTCAGATCTTTTCCAGAAGCGACCTGGCCACAAATGATAGCTCAACGAAGCAGCAATATACTCTCAACGCATGTTTTTAAATGTGGAGGAAAGTCCACACGACCACGGGGAGAGAGACACCGCAAACTTCCAGTATAGAGCAGGCGTCAGTGTCGGGATTGATCTCACGGCCTCCTGTATATCAGGCAAGGTAGTTAACATCTCGCCACCGCGGCGCCCAATGGGTGCAGTACGATGGCAACCCCTCCCTGGTTAACACGCGTGCCTCCTGCACCCATTCACCACGCGGAGTCGCGGTTGTTTCAACCAGGCCACTCCCCATCCCAGCGCTGTCCACGCTGGGCCTTGCTTAGCCGCCGACGTTTGGCGGAACCCGGCGCCTCTCGGGTGACATTTTTTTTTGCCGTAGCCTGCGCACACGGTGGTGGCCAAAACGTGGCGGCTCACGCGGTTCCCCTTGCGGTAAATTTGAGATCGGAAACAAGGAGACTTCTTCGCAATTTTGACACACCGCTCGATGAAACTGGTCGTATGTTGTAATCACAGGCCAAACGTAACTGTACTCGAATTGTAAATGTTGTTGTGGGTTCATTCTCCAACACACAACTGGTGTGCTAAAGTGTTAACTAATTGTCACGTTTTGTTTACGTGACAAACCTTACTAATTGGCTATGTGAGGTGGTGGCGGGTTAACAACACATTTATATGTACGCGATATAACCCCCAAAAAACGCCTTTATTATGGTTAAATAATTAACAGAAATTTTCAACCAAAAAAGTGCTCGTCCTATGGATGAACTCACACCCGCCATAGGAATGTGGAATTTACACCACTGACCTAGAGCTCATTCGAGCAGGAAGTCACTCGCAATTTGACCGTCAAGCACGGGACGCTTTGTCCATTCACTTGTGGATGAAGGCCTCCCCCACACTCTGTCAATCATGGGCGTTGTTCGACCATACTTCCCCAAGCCAGTCAGCCAGTGCGGGTGGCCTAGGACCGGCCAGTCCAGTTACCACTGGCCACAGATGCTAGGCCACAGCTGGAAATCAAGCTCAGACGCGCGAGTTCATCGCACAGCACAGCACGCGCGCTAACCACGGCGCCACCGTTCCAGCGCTCTCTCGTGTCGATGACAGTGATGGTGGAAACGGGCTCCCACCCGCTCCTCACCCCCCACCCTGGGCCCTGTAGGACCATGGCAGAGACGCAGGACACCTTCATGACCTACACGGCCTACAACGACAACATCACTATGCGCCTGGTGACGGAGGCGTGCACTCTCCTAGGTGGGTGACCCACCCCCCCCCCCCCCCCCCCGAACGTGTCCCGTATTGTCCGGCACCCTCACCCCAGCCCAGTGGTGCAGTAACGACATCATCATTGACGTAGTAACGACATCATCATTGACGTAGTAACGACATCATCAGTGGCGTAGTAACGACATCTTCAGTGGCGTAGTAACGGCATCATCATTGACGTAGTAACGACATCATCAATGGCGTAGTAATGGCATCATCATTGGCATAGTAACGACATCTTCAGTGGCGTAGTAACGGCATCATCATTTACGTAGTAACGACATCATCAGTGGCGTAGTAACGACATAATCAGTGGCGTAGTAACTGCATCATCAGTGGCGTAGTAACGACATCTTCAGCCACGTGGTGACGACATCTTCAGCGACGTGGTGACGACATCATCAGTGGCATAGTAACTACATCTTCAGTGAAGGAGTAACGACATATTCAGTGGCGTAGTAACGGCATCATCAGTGGCGTAGTAACGACATCAGCAGTGACGTAGTAACGACATCTTCAGTGGCGTAGTAACGGCATCATCAGTGGCGTAGTAACGACATCAGCAGTGACGTAGTGACGACATCAGTGGTGTAGTAACTACATTTAACACGTAGGCTTTCTCGACCAATATCATCCATAAGAGGTTTTTTTTTGGGTTAGATCGCGTAAATATATAAATGTGTTGTTAAAACCCACCACCACCCGACACAGCCAACTAGTAAGGGTTGTCACGTAAATAGAACGTGCCAATTCGTCACTAGTACACCACACAGTGGTCTAGTAATGACATTTTCAGTGGTGTAGTAACGACATCTTCAGTGATGTGGTAACGACATCATCAGTGGTGTAGTAACGACATCATCAGTGACATAGTAACGACATCATCAGTGGCGTAGCAACAACATCTTCAGTGACGTAGTATCGACATCATCAGTGACGTGGTAATGTCATCATCAGGTTTGGGGGGGGGGGGTAATCGATCAGGTGCGATCCCCAATATTGTGATTTGTCTCTTGGCATGGTCGCACCTCGAGGCTATTCTATATCGCGGCTCGTCTTGCCCTAATCACTTCATTGTTACGCTCACGGTCTCGAACGTTTAACACTGTAAGGGGCGCTTCGTTTTAAAAAGTTTTTGTTCTTTTACACTTCAGAGATTCAAAACTAATTTCTTTAGAACTGATTTTTGTGTTTGGTTGCCGATTAGCAAAGTAGACTACGTACAGTGTGAAATACGTTCAACATACATATGTAATGACGACTTGACACACTTCTGTTGAGATGCCACTTTGTTGAAGACACATTCACTTGACATTTGGCAGAGACCGCACTGTCATAGCCCCGAGTCTCCTGGGCATCTCCCTTATATACCAACACGAGGCCATGCCCCCCTTCTCAATCATTCTCACTGACTCTGGACACTCAGTCCACCCTTCCTACTCACAACCGATACCCCTGTCATTGCCTCCCGTAGCCACCAGTCCCTACGCACTCACAACAGATACCCCTGTCATTACCTCCCGTGGCCACCAGTCCCTTCACACTCACAACCAATACCCCTGTCATTACCTCCCGTAGCCACCAGTCCCTTTGTACTCATAGCTGATACCCCTGTCATTACCTCCCGTAGCCACCAGTCCCTTTGTACTCATAGCTGATACCCCTGTCATTACCTCCCGTAGCCACCAGTCCCTTTGTACTCATAGCTGATACCCCTGTCATTACCTCCCGTAGCCACCAGTCCCTTCGTACTCACAGCTGATACCCCTGTCATTACCTCCCGTGGCCACCAGTCCCTTCACATTCACAACTGACTCCCCTGTCATTACCTCCCGTGGCCATCAGTCCCTTCGCACTCACAACAGATACACCTGCCATTACCTCCCGTAGCCACCAGTCCATTCACACTCACAACTGATACCCCTGTCATTACCTCCCGTAGCCACCAGTCCCTTTGTACTCATAGCTGATACCCCTGTCATTACCTCCCGTAGCCACCAGTCCATTCACACTCACAACTGATACCCCTGTCATTACCTCCCATGGCCACCAGTCCCTTCGTACTCACAGCTGATACCCCTGTCATTTCCTCCCGTGGCCACCAGTCCCTTCACACTCACAACTGATACCCCTGTCATTACCTCCCGTGGCCACCAGTCCCTTCGTACTCACAGCTGATACCCCTGCCATTACCTCCCGTAGCCAGCAGTCCCTTCGTACTCACAGCTGATACCCCTGTCATTACCTCCCGTGGCCACCAGTCCCTTCACACTCACAACTGATACCCCTGTCATTACCTCCCGTAGCCACCAGTCCTTTCACACTCACAACTGATACCCCTGGCATTACCTCCCGTGGCCACCAGTCCCTTCACACTCATAGCTGACTCCCCTGTCATTACCTCCCGTGGCCACCAGTCCCTTCACACTCACAACTGATACCCCTGCCATTACCTCCCGTGGCCACCAGTCCCTTCGCACTCACAACAGATACCCCTGCCATTACCTCCCGTAGCCACCAATCCCTTTGTACTCATAGCTGATACCCCTGTCATTACCTCCCGTAGCCACAAGTCCCTTTGTACTCATAGCTGATACCCTTGTCATTACCTCCCGTGGCCACCAGTCCCTTCACACTAACAACTGATACCCCTGGCATTACCTCCCGTGGCCACCAGTCCCTTCACACTCACAACTGATACCCCTGTCATTACCTCCTGTGGCCACCAGTCCCTTCGTACTCACAGCTGATACCCCTGCCATTACCTCCCATGGCCACTGGTGCACTCATACCGCAAGCTGACCTCCCTGTCATTACCTTCCGTGGTCACAAGTCCCCTCACACCGCATTCAGGCTCTATTGTCATTACACGTACATATATCTCGCATGGGTGTATCATTCATTATTATTAAGAATACGTAACTCGGGACTGGACCTTGAATGTCCAGAGAAGGCTTCGAGATTTCCTCGGACAGCTGCCTCCTCAGCAAGAGAGCGATGCTGCAGGGAAAACTAGGACAGGCGGCAAGGTTGATATAGCTTCACGGAGCGAGCATTGTTAGCGAGCTCCTATTAAGGACGGCACAGCCCACCGAGTGGGCTGTGCGGCCGGCACCACACTCTGCGGTCTTTAATGTCGACCCTAGGGGAGGCCCAGGTAAACCGGGACAAGTTGGCAGACGCTACCCTACCGTAACCCTTGCCAGGCTACACGTGAGGGCTTTGTCTGTGTTGGCCGTGCCGTGTGTGACTGGGGGAGGGGGGGGGGGCACAGGGGTTGGCCCCGAGGTGGTGCTCCATCTGTTCGGGGAGTACTTCTTCGAGTTCTGCAAGCGCTCGGGGTATGACCGCATGCTGCGCACGCTGGGCGGCAACCTGCAGGAGTTCATCGAGAACCTGGACGCCCTGCACAGCTACCTCACCCTGTCCTACAAGGTGAGTGTACACTCACCTCACCCTGTCCTACAAGGTGAGTGTACACTCACCTTACCTCACCCTACATGGTGAGTGTACACTCACCTCACCCTGTCCTACAAGGTGAGTGTACACTCACCTCACCCTGTCCTACAAGGTGAGTGCACACAGCTACCTCACCCTGTCCTACAAGGTGAGTGTGCACAGCTACCTCACCCTGTCCTACAAGGTGAGTGTACTATCTCCTCACCTCACCCTGTCCTACAAGGTGAGTGTGCACAGCTACCTCACCCTGTCCTACAAGGTGAGTGTACACTCACCTCACCCTGTCCTACAAGGTGAGTGTACACTCACCTTACCCTGTCCTACAAGGTGAGTGTACACTCACCTTACCTCACCCTGTCCTACAAGGTGAGTGTGCACAGCTACCTCACCCTGTCCTACAAGGTGAGTGTACACTCTCCTCACCTCACCCTGTCCTACAAGGTGAGTGTACACTCTCCTCACCTCACCCTGTCCTACAAGGTGAGTGTACACTCTCCTCACCTCACCCTACATGGTGAGTGTGCACAGCTACCTCACCCTGTCCTACAAGGTGAGTGTACACAGCTACCTCACCCTGTCCTACAAGGTGAGTGTACACTCACCTCACCCTGTCCTACAAGGTGAATGTACACTCACCTCACCCTGTCCTACAAGGTGAGTGTGCACAGCTACCTCACCCTGTCCTACAAGGTGAGTGTGCACAGCTACCTCACCCTGTCCTACAAGGTGAGTGTACACTCTCCTCACCTCACCCTGTCCTACAAGGTGAGTGTACACTCTCCTCACCTCACCCTGTCCTACAAGGTGAGTGTACACTCTCCTCACCTCACCCTACATGGTGAGTGTGCACAGCTACCTCACCCTGTCCTACAAGGTGAGTGTGCACAGCTACCTCACCCTGTCCTACAAGGTGAGTGTACACTCTCCTCACCCTGTCCTACAAGGTGAGTGTGCACAGCTACCTCACCCTGTCCTACAAGGTGAGTGTGCACAGCTACCTCACCCTGTCCTACAAGGTGAGTGTACACTCTCCTCACCTCACCCTGTCCTACAAGGTGAGTGTACACTCACCTTACCTCACCCTACAAGGTGAGTGTACACTCACCTCACCCTGTCCTACAAGGTGAGTGTACACTCACCTCACCTCACCCTGTCCTACAAGGTGAGTGTACACTCACCTCACCCTGTCCTACAAGGTGAGTGTACACTCACCTCACCTCACCCTGTCCTACAAGGTGAGTGTACACTCACCTCACCCTGTCCTACAAGGTGAGTGTGCACAGCTACCTCACCCTGTCCTACAAGGTGAGTGTACACTCACCTCACCCTGTCCTACAAGGTGAGTGTGCACAGCTACCTCACCCTGTCCTACAAGGTGAGTGTACACTCACCTCACCCTGTCCTACAAGGTGAGTGTGCACAGCTACCTCACCCTGTCCTACAAGGTGAGTGTACACTCACCTCACCCTGTCCTACAAGGTGAGTGTGCACAGCTACCTCACCCTGTCCTACAAGGTGAGTGTGCACAGCTACCTCACCCTGTCCTACAAGGTGAGTGTGCACAGCTACCTCACCCTGTCCTACAAGGTGAGTGTACACTCACCTCACCCTGTCCTACAAGGTGAGTGTGCACAGCTACCTCACCCTGTCCTACAAGGTGAGTGTACACTCACCTCACCCTGTCCTACAAGGTGAGTGTGCACAGCTACCTCACCCTGTCCTACAAGGTGAGTGTACACTCACCTCACCCTGTCCTACAAGGTGAGTGTGCACAGCTACCTCACCCTGTCCTACAAGGTGAGTGTGCACAGCTACCTCACCCTGTCCTACAAGGTGAGTGTGCACAGCTACCTCACCCTGTCCTACAAGGTGAGTGTACACTCACCTCACCTCACCCTACAAGGTGAGTGTGCACAGCTACCTCACCCTGTCCTACAAGGTGAGTGTACACTCACCTCACCCTGTCCTACAAGGTGAGTGTGCACAGCTACCACACCCTGTCCTACAAGGTGAGTGTGCACAGCTACCTCACCCTGTCCTACAAGGTGAGTGTGCACAGCTACCTCACCCTGTCCTACAAGGTGAGTGTACACTCTCCATACCTCACCCTGTCCTACAAGGTGAGTGTACACTCACCTCACCCTGTCCTACAAGGTGAGTGTACACTCACCTCACCTCACCCTACATGGTGAGTGTACACTCACCTCACCTCACCCTGTCCTACAAGGTGAGTGTACACTCACCTCACCTCACCCTACATGGTGAGTGTACACAGCTACCTCACCCTGTCCTACAAGGTGAGTGTACACTCACCTCACCCTGTCCTACAAGGTGAGTGTACACAGCTACCTCACCCTGTCCTACAAGGTGAGTGTACACTCACCTCACCTCACCCTGTCCTACAAGGTGAGTGTGCACAGCTACCTCACCCTGTCCTACAAGGTGAGTGTACACTCACCTTACCTCACCCTACAAGGTGAGTGTGCACAGCTACCTCACCCTGTCCTACAAGGTGAGTGTACACTCACCTCACCCTGTCCTACAAGGTGAGTGTACACTCACCTCACCCTGTCCTACAAGGTGAGTGTACACTCACCTCACCCTGTCCTACAAGGTGAGTGTGCACAGCTACCTCACCCTGTCCTACAAGGTGAGTGTACACTCACCTCACCCTGTCCTACAAGGTGAGTGTACACTCACCTCACCTCACCCTGTCCTACAAGGTGAGTGTACACAGCTACCTCACCCTGTCCTACAAGGTGAGTGTACACTCACCTCACCCTGTCCTACAAGGTGAGTGTGCACAGCTACCTCACCCTGTCCTACAAGGTGAGTGTGCACAGCTACCTCACCCTGTCCTACAAGGTGAGTGTACACTCTCCTTACCTCACCCTACAAGGTGAGTGTACACTCACCTCACCCTGTCCTACAAGGTGAGTGTACACTCACCTCACCCTGTCCTACAAGGTGAGTGTACACTCACCTCACCTCACCCTGTCCTACAAGGTGAGTGTACACTCTCCTCACCCTGTCCTACAAGGTGAGTGTACACTCACCTCACCCTGTCCTACAAGGTGAGTGTACACTCTCCTCACCTCACCCTGTCCTACAAGGTGAGTGTACACTCACCTTACCTCACCCTACAAGGTGAGTGTACACTCACCTCACCCTGTCCTACAAGGTGAGTGTACACTCACCTCACCTCACCCTGTCCTACAAGGTGAGTGTACACTCACCTCACCCTGTCCTACAAGGTGAGTGTACACTCACCTCACCCTGTCCTACAAGGTGAGTGTACACTCACCTCACCCTGTCCTACATGGTGAGTGTACACTCACCTCACCCTGTCCTACAAGGTGAGTGTGCACAGCTACCTCACCCTGTCCTACAAGGTGAGTGTACACTCACCTTGTAGGACAGGGTGAGGTGAGGTGAGTGTACACTCACCTTACCTCACCCTGTCCTACAAGGTGAGTGTACACTCACCTTACCTCACCCTACATGGTGAGTGTACACAGCTACCTCACCCTGTCCTACAAGGTGAGTGTACACAGCTACCTCACCTCACCCTACAAGGTGAGTGTACACTCACCTCACCCTGTCCTACAAGGTGAGTGTGCACAGCTACCTCACCCTGTCCTACAAGGTGAGTGTACACAGCTACCTCACCTCACCCTACAAGGTGAGTGTACACTCACCTCACCCTGTCCTACAAGGTGAGTGTGCACAGCTACCTCACCCTGTCCTACAAGGTGAGTGTACACTCACCTCACCCTGTCCTACAAGGTGAGTGTACTCTCACCTCACCCTGTCCTACAAGGTGAGTGTACACTCTCCTCACCTCACCCTGTCCTACAAGGTGAGTGTACACTCACCTCACCCTGTCCTACAAGGTGAGTGTACACTCACCTCACCCTGTCCTACAAGGTGAGTGTACACTCTCCTCACCTCACCCTGTCCTACAAGGTGAGTGTATACTCACCTCACCCTGTCCTACAAGGTGAGTGTACACTCACCTCACCCTGTCCTACAAGGTGAGTGTACACAGCTACCTCACCCTGTCCTACAAGGTGAGTGTACACAGCTACCTCACCCTGTCCTACAAGGTGAGTGTACACTCACCTCACCCTGTCCTACAAGGTGAGTGTACACTCTCCTCACCCTGTCCTACAAGGTGAGTGTACACTCTCCTCACCCTGTCCTACAAGGTGAGTGTACACAGCTACCTCACCCTGTCCTACAAGGTGGGTGTACACAGCTACCTCACCCTGTCCTACAAGGTGAGTGTACACAGCTACCTCACCCTGTCCTACAAGGTGAGTGTACACTCTCCTCACCCTGTCCTACAAGGTGAGTGTACACTCACCTTACCTCACCCTACATGGTGAGTGTGCACAGCTACCTCACCCTGTCCTACAAGGTGAGTGTACACTCACCTCACCCTGTCCTACAAGGTGAGTGTACACTCACCTCACCCTGTCCTACAAGGTGAGTGTACACAGCTACCTCACCCTGTCCTACAAGGTGAGTGTACACTCACCTCACCCTGTCCTACAAGGTGAGTGTACACTCACCTCACCCTGTCCTACAAGGTGAGTGTACACTCACCTCACCCTGTCCTACAAGGTGAGTGTACACAGCTACCTCACCCTGTCCTACAAGGTGAGTATACACTCACCTCACCCTGTCCTACAAGGTGAGTGTACACTCACCTCACCGTGTCCTACAAGGTGAGTGTACACTCACCTTACCTCACCCTACAAGGTGAGTGTACACAGCTACCTCACCCTGTCCTACAAGGTGAGTATACACTCACCTCACCCTGTCCTACAAGGTGAGTGTACACTCACCTCACCCTGTCCTACAAGGTGAGTGTACACTCACCTTACCTCACCCTACAAGGTGAGTGTACACTCTCCTCACCTCACCCTGTCCTACAAGGTGAGTGTACACTCACCTCACCTCACCCTACAAGGTGAGTGTGCACAGCTACCTCACCCTGTCCTACAAGGTGAGTGTACACTCACCTCACCTCACCCTACAAGGTGAGTGTACACTCACCTCACCCTGTCCTACAAGGTGAGTGTACACTCACCTTACCTCACCCTACATGGTGAGTGTACACTCACCTCACCCTGTCCTACAAGGTGAGTGTACACTCACCTCACCCTGTCCTACAAGGTGAGTGTGCACAGCTACCTCACCCTGTCCTAAAAGGTGAGTGTACACTCACCTCACCCTGTCCTACAAGGTGAGTGTACACTCACCTCACCCTGTCCTACAAGGTGAGTGTGCACAGCTACCTCACCCTGTCCTACAAGGTGAGTGTACACTCTCCTCACCTCACCCTACAAGGTGAGTGTACACTCACCTCACCCTGTCCTACAAGGTGAGTGTGCACAGCTACCTCAACCTGTCCTACAAGGTGAGTGTACACTCTCCTCACCTCACCCTACATGGTGAGTGTGCACTCTCCTCACCTCACCCTGTCCTACAAGGTGAGTGTGCACAGCTACCTCACCCTGTCCTACAAGGTGAGTGTACACTCACCTCACCTCACCCTGTCCTACAAGGTGAGTGTACACTCTCCTCACCCTGTCCTACAAGGTGAGTGTACACTCACCTCACCTCACCCTACAAGGTGAGTGTACACAGCTACCTCACCCTGTCCTACAAGGTGAGTGTACACTTACCTCACCTCACCCTACAAGGTGAGCGTACACTCTCCTCACCTCACCCTGTCCTAGAAGGTGAGTGTACACTCTCCTCACCCTGTCCTACAAGGTGAGTGTGCACAGCTACCTCACCCTGTCCTACAAGGTGAGTGTACACTCACCTCACCCTGTCCTACAAGGTGAGTGTACACTCACCTCACCCTGTCCTACAAGGTGAGTGTACACTCACCTCACCTCACCCTACATGGTGAGTGTGCACAGCTACCTCACCTCACCCTGTCCTACAAGGTGAGTGTACACTCACCTCACCTCACCCTACATGGTGAGTGTACACTCTCCTCACCTCACCCTGTCCTACAAGGTGAGTGTACACTCACCTCACCCTGTCCTACAAGGTGAGTGTACACTCACCTCACCCTGTCCTACAAGGTGAGTGTACACTCACCTCACCCTGTCCTACAAGGTGAGTGTACACTCACCTCACCTCACCCTACATGGTGAGTGTGCACAGCTACCTCACCTCACCCTGTCCTACAAGGTGAGTGTACACTCACCTCACCTCACCCTACATGGTGAGTGTACACTCTCCTCACCTCACCCTGTCCTACAAGGTGAGTGTACACTCACCTCACCCTGTCCTACAAGGTGAGTGTGCACAGCTACCTCACCCTGTCCTACAAGGTGAGTGTACACTCTCCTCACCCTGTCCTACAAGGTGAGTGTACACTCACCTCACCCTGTCCTACAACGTGAGTGTACACTCTCCTCACCCTGTCCTACAAGGTGAGTGTGCACAGCTACCTCACCCTGTCCTACAAGGTGAGTGTACACTCACCTCACCTCACCCTACAAGGTGAGTGTACACTCTCCTCACCCTGTCCTACAAGGTGAGTGTACACTCTCCATACCTCACCCTACAAGGTGAGTGTGCACTCTCCTCACCTCACCCTGTCCTACAAGGTGAGTGTACACTCTCCTCACCCTGTCCTACAAGGTGAGTGTGCACAGCTACCTCACCCTGTCCTACAAGGTGAGTGTACACTCACCTCACCCTGTCCTACAAGGTGAGTGTACACTCTCCTCACCTCACCCTGTCCTACAAGGTGAGTGTACACTCACCTCACCCTGTCCTACAAGGTGAGTGTACACTCACCTCACCCTGTCCTACAAGGTGAGTGTACACTCACCTCACCCTGTCCTACAAGGTGAGTGTGCACAGCTACCTCACCCTGTCCTACAAGGTGAGTGTACACTCTCCTCACCTCACCCTACAGGTGAGTGTACACTCTCCTCACCTCACCCTACATGGTGAGTGTGCACTCTCCTGACCCTGTACTACAAGGTGAGTGTACACTCTCCTCACCTCACCCTACAAGGTGAGTGTACACTCTCCTCACCTCACCCTACAAGGTGAGTGTACACTCTCCTGACCCTGTACTACAAGGTGAGTGTACACTCTCCTCATCTCACCCTACATGGTGAGTGTGCACTCACCTCACCTCACCCTACAAGGTGAGTGTACACTCTCCTCACCTCACCTCACCCTACATGGTGAGCGTACACTCACCTCACCTCACACTACGTGGTGAGTGTGCACTCACCTCACCTCACCTCACCCTACATGGTGAGCGTACACTCACCTCACCTCACACTACGTGGTGAGTGTGCACTCACCTCACCTCACCCTACAAGGTGAGTGTGCACTTTCCTCACCTCACCCTGTCCTACAAGGTGAGTGTGCACTCTGCTCACCTCACCCTACAATGTGAGCGTACACTCTCCTCACCTCACCCTGTCCTACAAGGTGAGTGTACACTCACCTCACCCTGTCCTACAAGGTGAGTGTGCACTCTCCTCACCCTGTCCTACAAGGTGAGTGTGCACTCTCCTCACCCTGTCCTACAAGGTGAGTGTACACAGCTACCTCACCCTGTCCTACAAGGTGAGTGTGCACTCTGCTCACCTCACCCTACAAGGTGAGTGTGCACAGCTACCTCACCTCACCCTGTCCTACAAGGTGAGTGTACACTCTCCTCACCCTGTCCTACAAGGTGAGTGTGCACAGCTACCTCACCCTACATGGTGAGTGTACACTCACCTCACCCTGTCCTACAAGGTGAGTGTACACTCTCCTCACCCTGTCCTACAAGGTGAGTTTACACTCACCTCACCCTGTCCTACAAGGTGAGTGTACACTCACCTCACCCTGTCCTACAAGGTGAGTGTACACTCACCTCACCCTGTCCTACAAGGTGAGTGTACACTCACCTCACCCTGTCCTACAAGGTGAGTGTACACTCACCTCACCCTGTCCTACAAGGTGAGTGTACACTCACCTCACCCTGTCCTACAAGGTGAGTGTACACTCACCTCACCCTGTCCTACAAGGTGAGTGTACACTCACCTCACCCTGTCCTACAAGGTGAGTGTACACTCACCTCACCCTGTCCTACAAGGTGAGTGTGCACAGCTACCTCACCCTGTCCTACAAGGTGAGTGTACACTCTCCTCACCCTGTCCTACAAGGTGAGTGTACACTAACCTCACCCTGTCCTACAAGGTGAGTGTACACTCACCTCACCCTGTCCTACAAGGTGAGTGTGCACAGCTACCTCACCCTGTCCTACAAGGTGAGTGTACACTCTCCTCACCCTGTCCTACAAGGTGAGTGTATACTCACCTTACCCTGTCCTACAAGGTGAGCGTACACTCTCCTCACCTCACCCTACAAGGTGAGTGTACACTCTCCTCACCTCACCCTGTCATACAAGGTGAGTATGCACTCTCCTCACCTCACCCTACATGGTGAGCGTACACTCTCCTCACCTCACCCTACATGGTGAGTGTGCACTCTCCTTACCTCACCCTACATGGTGAGCGTACACTCTCCTCACCCCGTGAGCAGCTTCGGGAGGTCTCCATTCTGCGGTGGATAATAACACTGTGTAAATTTTTTTTTTAGATGTTTCCTAGGGAGTAAGTGTTATTTCCTAATTGTTTATGCCTCCAAAGTGCATTAAACGGCTATTATTCCCAAAAAACTTTGCTTTTGTAACCAGAACAATGATATTTCGAAATTTACCTATTTTCAATGAGAAAACGGGCAAATTTGTGTATTTTCATTCACATATAGTCAGAAAAAAACAACATGAATCAAAATTACATATATTTATACTAAAGTAATACAAAAATGACTACAAAAGATTTAGAAGTGACCAGTTTTTCGAGATTTACGAATATACTGTAAATCACTTTCACGAATCAGCCCCAAATGTAGTCTCCCATCATGTTCTCGTTATACTGTCCTTGGTAGCGGCGTTCAAAGTCCAGTATATCCTGGTGGAAGCGCTCGCCTTGCTCCTCCGAGTTCGCTCCCAAATTCTCCTTGAATTTATCAAGATGAGTATCAAGGATATGGAATGTGAAGGACATCCTACAGCCCATTGTGTTGTAGTTCTTCACCAGAGTCTCAACCAGCTCCACATAGTTTTCGACCTTGTGATTGCCCAGGAAGCCACGAACCACTGCGACAAAGCTGTTCCAAGCCGCTTTCTCCTTACTAGTAAGCTTATTGGGGAATTCATTGCACTCCAAGATCTTCTTTATCTGTGGTCCAATGAAAACACCGGCTTTGACCTTTGCCTCAGACAACTTAGGGAAGAAGTCTTGAAGGTAGTTGAAGGCTACCGACTCCTTATTTACAGCTCTGACAAATTGTTTCGTAAGGCCCAATTTGAAGTGCAGTGGTGGCATCAGCACCTTCTGGGGGTCCGCCAGTGGCTCCCACTTGACGTTGTTCCTCCCCACAGAGAACTCGGTCCGCTGTGACCAGTCCCGCCTGTGGTAGTGCGCCTTGGTGTCTAACTCTTTTGAAGTGATTTTTGTATTACTTTAATATGATACATGTTAATTTTGATCCATATGTTGTTTTTTTCTGACTGTATGTGAACGAAAAGAAACACATTCGCCCGTTTTCTCATTGAAAATAGGTACATTTCTAAATATCACTGTCCTGGTCACAAAAGCGTTTGTTGGGAATAATAGCCATTTTCTATACTTTTTAGGCATTAGCAATTACAAAATTACACTTACTACACAGGAACAAAAATTGTGTTACATAGTGCAATCAGAGCCAACTGCAATGATGATTCTGATGAAAGCTCAAGACGATGATAGGTCAAGATGCTGTTGATCATAGTTCAAGATGATGACAGGAAAAGATGATGATGAATGTGACAGGTCAAGGCAATACGATGTGTTTATATTACAAGTTTAAATTATTATTGTGTTTCTGATATACAAAGCTAAGCATGTACACTGTATTTCTGCAGACATTTCCGTATGAACGCCAGGCAAACCGGTTCACACCGGGATTAATCGTGTTTCTTTGTGCGGTTACCGGTAATGCAGCAGCAACAACAAAACCGGTTTTGAACAACTCGATTGGAGACACGCACGGTCAGTTAACAAACAGGCGGCGTCGCGATCCATGAGCAAGACCAGAGCAGGCAACTTCTTAGTGCCATGGCAAGGGGAATGTTGATGACACGCCAACCACCATCAGTAGAAGGAACAAATTCCAAAAAAACTTGCCACTTTGCCACTCTCGAAAGGTTGCAGAGAGCTGATTGCAGTCCCAAAGAACTCACAAACACCACCTTGTTGCGAAATACCCAACGCAGAGGACCCCCAGGGGTTTGATCTTCCGCGAAGCGCGTTGGTCCACCCCAAGCCGCGTTCGCACCACACAAACCATGTCAGGTGCGGATACCTGACGCACAAATGGACCATTTGACAACTCTCCAAGTCATGTGCACGTGTGGTCATCCAGAACATATTTACGCAATGCCCTGATCCACGAATAAGAAGGAGACATCACAGCGATGATGCACTCCGCTGCTCCCTGACGCGGTGATCTGGGCTTGACCACCTCAATGTGAAATTGTAGTCGTTGGCTCTGCAGCTCCATCAGCCGCAGCCACACGGAAGAAGAAGAAGGAGTCTCGTGGGCTTGGTGAGCCGCTTATTGTCGAGGGCTCCTTGTTACTCATTACGCCACTCGCTCCACTCGCTTCCCTCGCTCGCTCGCTCACCCGCACTTGCTTTGCAGGCGGGGAAGGAGGGCAACAGTCCCCGTGGTGCCAGGGCCCCCGAGACCTTGGAGCCGAACATCAAACGCCGAGTGGGGCTGGCGGGCAAACTCCGATCTAAATCCCTTCTAATAGGGTGGCTGCTGGGCGCGGATAGTGCATGCGTGCGTGGGTGTGTGTGTGTGCGTGTGTGTGTGTGTGCGTGGGTGTGGGTGCGTGTGTGTGGGTGTGTGTGGGTGTGATGCTACAGCTTCCCACGTTGGAGAATGAGGAGGCTTACCGCTGCCTTCGCTCAGAGGTTCGGAGAACCGTGAGGCGCTGCAAGGATGGGTGGTAGTCGCAGGTTGCTGAGGAGATGGAGTCTGCCTCAGTGGCCCGCAATCACAAATCTCTATTTAACTCCATCAAAAAAGTAACCTGCAGTGCCACACCTATTACCATCATTAGGGGAAGGAACGGGGATCCAATCTCCGTCCCCCAGGAACAGGTTTGCAGATTTGCTGAGCATTTCTGTGAGGTCCTGGGGGAAGGGACATCCCTCGGTCTAGATAACAACATGGGACAAAGTTGGGATGACCCTGACGAGGCTGCGCTACCTCAAATATTGAAAGAAGTCACCCCCTGTGAGTGGCTGGCTGAGGTGCCATCTGTTGAGGAAGTACTAAAGGCGATCTAGAGTCTGAAACCAGGAAAGGCACCGGGCAGAGATGATCTCCCAAGCGAAATGCTGAGGGAAGGTGGCGTTTGTGCACAGACTGCCATACATGACATCATCAGAACAGTCTTGACCACTTAACGGGTTCCACAGGACTGGACGGATGCTCTGGTGGTCCCCCTCTTTAAGAAGGGGGACCGCAAAGACTGTAACAACTACAGGGGCATCTCACTCCTAAGTGTGCCGGGAAAGGTCCTGTCAATGATTATTCAACATCGCCTTGCTAAGCACGCTGAGGAGAGACTTGCGGAGCCCCTGTGCGGTTTCAGGAAAGGGCGGTCCTGCACGGATGCCATATTTTCTGTCCGTCTCCTACAGCAGAGGTGTCAGCAATTCCAACAAGACCTACATCTCTGCTTTATTGACTTGGTCAAGGCCTATGATACCATCAGTAGGCCTGGGCTCTGGGTTGTTCTTCGTGCATTCGGAGTCCTTGACCCTCTGCTCACGATCATTAAGGACCTTCATGATGGTGAGCGGGCTTGGGTAAAACTACGTGGCTGGGAGTTGGAGCCATTCGCTGAACACTTTGGGGTGCGACAGGGATGTCCTTTGGCTCCCACATTATTTAACATCTATTTTGACCACGTAATTCAGGAGGCCTTCAATAGCTGTACCGGAGGCTGATCGATGCCCGTGTGCGGTCAAGGAATGGCTCCCTATTGCGCAACCATGTTATGGATGCCGATGATTTGGTAATCGCCTCTCACTCAGAGGAGGAGTTGGAGGCACTGCTGCTAAGCCTAGAGCTTGCCACTAAGAGGTGGGGCCTTACCATCAGCCCCACCAAAACTAAGCACTTGCCAGGGTATTTTGTACCATCGAACACTCCACCCCCACGACTCCCAATTGGTCATGGGGCAGTTGTGGAGAGAGTGGCGAGTTTCCCATATCTGGGCAGTGAGTGTGCTTATGACCGGCTCCAGTTTAACAGCAGAGGTCTTACTCCGAATCAGTCGAGTGGCATTATCTTTTCATTGGTTGCATAACGCTGTGTGGAAGCTACCTGGTCTGTTGCTCCGCACGAAGCTTCAGGTCTTCTCAGCCACTGTCATTCCCTCCCTTCTCTACGCTGGCCTGCCTACGATCCATCCTGGGTTTAACCAGTCTGGATTGTGTGAGGAGCTCACAAATCCTTGAAAGATCTGGACAAAGTCCCATCGGTGAGCCCCTCCAGCAGGCAAGGCTGCGTTGGCTGGGCCATGTAGCCCGCACGCCTAGTCACCGCATGCCAAAACAGCTTTTGTTCGGCCGGATCGAGGGGGCTAAACGGGCACGGCACGGGCTACAGAAGACATGGAGTGATGTGGTACAGGAGGATGTGGAGCTGAGTGGACTTGCCGATGACTGGTACCAGCGTTGTCAAGATCGGCCTCTGTGGAGGAGGCTCGTGAAGGACGCTGCTACTGGGCAGTTGGAGGCAGTCGCCCGCCAACAACAACGGAGGGCGGAGGAGCGACGCGGTAGGGGGCACAGGTGGTGCATCAGCCAGTCATCTCAGTCATCTCAGTCAGTCGAACTGTGGCACCTGGGTCTGCCCCGTGACCTCCTGCCAGCGGGCGTTCAACACTTCACGTGGCCTCGGTGCACATGGCCTGGCACAAGCGTCGTGGTGACATCACGCCACTTCGTAGCGAATGGCGGTTGTTGTGTGTGTGCTGCTGAGCGGTGGTGTAGCGGTTAGCGCACTGCGCTACTTACCTAGCGACCAGAGCTCGATTCCCACTCAGGGCCAAAATCAGCGACGATTTTCTGAACCGGTCCTGGGCCTCCCTTAGGTCGACTCAGCCTCAAATGAGTACCTGTTGCACTGTGTGAACATCCCCTCTGGGGAGACAAAGGCGGTCGGGCGTGGTGCTGGCCACCCACCCCCTCGTGTACCGTGCCGGCCTTCAGAGGTGTTCGCTAACAGCACTTGCCCCAACAGTCTGTTAAAGCTATACGGGGGATCTTTGTGTGTGGGTGGTGACGCGATCCAGGGGTGGTGTGTCTATCGCTCGTTGCACAAAGCCTCGTGATTCCCGCCCAGCGGGCCGCCCTGGATAATGCTGCGGGTGTATTAGCTAAACAATTATACATCTATAAACACATTTTTTTACCAGGAAAGGCCCACTGAGCTACATAGCTCTTTTTCAGAAGCGACCTCGCCACAAAATGATAGCTCAACGAAGTGGCTCATCACGTGGGAATTTATAGCAGCCAAATACTCTAAACTAGCGGTCGACAACCTGCGGCTTTGGAGCCGCACGCCGCTCTTTAAGTACTGCATTGCGGCTCTTGAAATTCGAAAAAATGTCTCTTGTTATTTTGATTGCCAACCCCTGACCATTTGAGTCCAGTTTACCATGGAAGTCCAGTCCACCATGGAAGTCCACTTGATCATGGAAGTCCAGTTTACCATGGAAGTCCAGTCCACCATGGAAGTCCACTTTATCATGGAAGTCCAGTTTACCATGGGAGTCCAGTTTACCATGGGAAACCAGTTTACCATGGGAAACCAGTTTACCAAAGGAGTCCAGTTAAAAATGAGAATCCAGTTCACCATGGAAGTTCAGTTTACCATGGGCATGAGTCGACAAGCTGCTTTTCCGGATCAGCACGCGGCTCTTTAAGGAGCTGCCGCTTCGTGGTGGTTATTTATTGAGGACCACTGGCGTCTCGCATTCACCCGCGACGCATTGCAGCGGCCCTTGAAAATATTGAGGTTTGTTTTCGAATTCGAAAAAAAAGAATAGCTCTTCATTTCTCATTTTGGTTGCCCGACGTTTGGCGTTCGCAGGCTGATGATTGCCAGTGATGTTAATCGAGGAAGAGTTCACCACACGTGCGCCGCTGGTATCGCGTTATCTGTCCGACTTTCGAAAGCCGTCCAAGCCAAGGCAATTGCGGGGGGAGTGCGCCTTTTCCCGTTTTTTTTTAACTTTTCCCTTTTTACGCAATTGAAGAATGTGCAAATTTTTTGCCGGTTTGGAATCTCAAAATCAGCCTTTGATCTCAGAGCTGCAGCCCTCAGCCGTGACAGTATTTGGGTCAAGCCCGCGAGGCGGTGGTTAAATATTTAATCTCATTCATATGTATGCGAGCGCACTATACGCAGTATATCCCGTGTGAAGATAAATTTCATGCATTTATACACGGACGAAAGTGGCTCTGTTCGCCATTTGGCGTTCTCTCGTCTGACACTTGTGAGACCAGGCTCTAAAGAAGTCTGTCTCTTGTGTAGACCAAATCAGTTTCAAAGACAATGCATCATATATTATTATCAAAGAATGCTTTGTTTGCATGTTCACCACAAGTATTTGTGGGCGGGGTGCGGGGAGCCGTGGTGCAAAGTGAGGTGGCGGGGACGCACGACCTGGCGACCAGAGTTCACTTTGGCCTCACGGACGCCAGAGGTGACTATCTGAACCGGTGCTGGGCCTAACCTAGGTCTACTCAGCCTTAAATGAGTACCCGGTGAAGTGTGGGTGTAAACATCAGCCACCGAGGGAGACAAAGGCGGCCGTGCATGCCGCTGACTGCACACCTCCCCTCTTGTGCCGTGCCGGCCTTCGTAGGTGCTCGCACGCCAGCGCTCGCCCCGACAGTCTGTTGAGGCTACACGATGGGGGGGTGTGGGAAATATTTGTCTTTGGTGCGACAGGAGATGAACGCCCCCTCGTTTCGCGTCGAGAAGATGACGGACGGGAGGATGCTGCTGCATTATTACTCTGATCGCAAGGGACTGAGCCAGATCGTGCCAGGTACGGCCGCCGCCTGGACAAGTTTCGCTCTTGTGCACCCAATACAGTTAATGAAACGTCTTGTACTCATATTGTAAATGTTGTGGCTTGGCTCTCCAACACACCGGTGTGCTGTACTAGTGACGAATTGGCACGTTCTGTTTACGTGACAACCCTCACTAGTTGGCTGCGTCGGGAGGTGGCCGGTTTAACGTCGCTTTTATATTTATGCGACATAACCCAAAAGCAACCTGCTTTATGGATAATGTTCACATGTGCGTGCTTTTGGGTGGGGAGTGAGGGAGTCTGTGCTTTGGGTCTTACAAGAGATCGTTTAAGTCGGTGGTTCTTTCCTGGTTAAATTTCGATTTAAAGCTTTCGTGACTGCAATGATTCATCTTCTTTGGTTCTTTCGGTAAAGTCACGTAGAATGAGAATAAAATAATAAATTGATAAAATAAAATAACACAATAATATTCTCACAAAGAGAATATTATAATATTCTCACAAAGAGAATATTATTGTGTTATTTTATTTTATCAATTTATTATTTTATTCTCATTCTACGTGACTTTACCGAAAGAACCAAAGAAGATCTTTCCTGGTTCTCAATCGTTCATAAATGTAGAATGTTCATGGGTTTGGTTAGACAGAGTAAGTTGTAACTTGCCCGTGCTTCATTTGCGTTTTCGATGGTATAACTTCTCACAAGAATCTGGCCGTGTCTCCCACCCCCCAGAAAGGGCATCACGCACCCCCAGGGGGTGCGTGCACCCCAGGTAAAGAGCCACTAGTTGAAGAGATGATTTCGTAAGCAAGGAAACAGGGGTCGCACCGATGCTGCAGGTGTTAACGTGTCAGAGTGAGAATCTTCATGCGTGCTGGAAGAAGCCGATGAGCTATGAAGCATTTTTTTCACAGATGTCCAGTAGGTGCGGGTCAGAACGATACAACAACAAATACAACAACACGATAGGAGTGCAAGGTGTAGGAAAGGTAAAACAAAATAACAAAAATAGATACAAATAAAAGTCAACTATTTTTTTATCTTTACCAGGCAAAGCTCACTGAGGTATTAACTTTTTTTTTCAGAAGCGACCTGGCCACAAATGATAGCTCAATGAAGTAGCTTGTCACGTTAACTTCCTCGCCTGGTATACAGGTCGTGGGTTTTCTCCGGCTCCTCTGGGTTGTCCCTCCTTAGAATCAACATCATGGCGTTTAGAGCATTTGGCTGCTGTACATTTCCACATTGTAAGCCACTTCGTTGAGCTATCATTTGTGATAGCCAGATCACTTCTGAATTTGTTTTAGCTACATAGCTCAGTGGGGCCTGGCCATGTCTCGCACCTGGTAAAGGAAAAAAAGTTTGATTGCAAAAAAACGATTGGGGTACTAAGTATTGGAAAAGGTAAGCAAACCATTAAAAATAGATAAGTAAAAATCAACAAAGTATAGAGGTTGAAATTGCATAAGTGCACCAATTCTCAAGCTTGGTAAGATGGAAAAAAACCAGTTTAGTTTTATTTGTATTTTAAGCGATTTCTTTACCTTTCCTATACTCTGCACTCCTGTCGTGTTTCTGTATTGTTTGTTGTTGTAACGTTCTGACCCCGTGGCCCTGCTGGACCATCGATGAACAAAGAGCTTCAGAGTGCTCGCCGCGTTGCATTGGCTTCCGGTTGCTGAACAAATTCATTAGAAGGTCGCGCCCGTCACACACAAAGTGCTTGCCGCAAATGAACCACAATACCTTGCTACTGATCTCGTCAAGGAACATAAACCATCATCACGCGAACTCCGGTCATCCTCGCAGCTGCGGCTTTGGCTGGCCATCGAACAAAGACGGTCACCGCATCGCGCGCTTTCAGACGCGCTTCTGCGGCCGTCTGGAACGCTTCTTCTTACAATATTAGGAAGCCACTGGAGCTATGCACTTTTAAATCATCAAGATTGACAAACTCATTTCTGTAGAACTGCTTTTTGTGTTTAGTTTGTTGTCCTTCCCCCGCACCTCCGATTAGCATGGTCGGCTACGTACGGCGCGAAAGAAATTCAACACATATACGTACATCGCCCATCGGATTTCCTCCAGCACAAGCGAATATTCTGATTCCGATTGATTCTGAACCTCTCCTCGCCGTCCGACGGCAGGCATCATCGGGGCGGTGGCGAGGGACTTCTTCTCGAGCGACATCACCATGGAGGTGGTGACGCACAGCGAGGAGGACGAGCGCACGGGCAAGAAGGAGCACGTGGTCTTCCTCGTCACCCAGAGTGCGTGGAGCACAGCCACGGTCGCTGCGGCGGCGGCAGCGGCGGCCGAGCGACAGAGCGTCGCAGAGGGCGGCCGCGGCGCGGCGAGTCCCGGCGTGCCAGCCACAACGCCACGGGGCAGTAGGAGGGAGGAGGTGCGTACCTCTACCCCCCCCCCGCACCCCTCCACCCTCCACTCCCCCACCTTCCACTCCATCCCCCCACTCCACCCCCCCATCCCCCACTTTCCACTCCATCCCCTCCACGCCCCCCCACTCCCCTACCCTCTACTCCCCCCCACTCCACCCCCACTTTCGACTCCACCCCTGGCCAACTGCACCCCCGAGTTACGCACGCTGCACCATCTCACACGGGGTTCGATAGCCCCCATTGAATAATATTCATAATTCTTTACATATATTTTTTACCATGGAAAATTCGTGCGGCTGTTGGGATGTGTAAACAAAACTAAACTATACGCGTGTATATATTTTTTCTCATGCAAAGGGATTACAGATATTTGTGAACGTGCCGTAGCACCTACAGCCTGTTGACCCTGGTATCAGATCAGAATCTTTTTGTTGTCCTGGAGAAATCCGATGAGCTATGAAGCTCTTTTTTACGCAAATGTCCAGTCGGGGCACGGGGTCAGAAAGTTAAACGACAAACAATATATAAAAACGATATAGCAGTGCAAAGTTTAAGGGTAAGCAAATCACTACAAATAAATACAATAGACATACGATTAGCCACGCTAATGACAGGGACGACGCCTGTAGATAATTCATAATCGCGGATAATCCAAAAATATAAGCATTTTCCGCAGGTCTCGATGTTTACGTTTCTCTGCCGTCACAGTTTCGTGAATTAAAAATCACAAAATAAATTATCGGATAAATCACTCGAAATTAAGCACAGCTGATGATTTTGATTGCTTACTCTTTCGACTTAGTACACACACTAACGATAACACTTTCCTGCTCTGGCGCAGAAGACTCGGCTCACTCAGTGGACAGCAGAGCCACGCCAATCAACATCAACCAAACTCCGCCCACTGCTGTATAGATATGCAACTACTGTACTGTAGAGCGATCACAGGGATTTCGGATTAACCGGAGCAACATATTTTTTCAGTTTAAGCACGTGACTTGCAATAAACATTTCTAAGAATAACAATGTATAACTGATTTTCGATTATAAATTTTGAGCTCAAGAGAAACTCCATGAGTTAGTAATTTACGTCAAAATCTCAGCTGCGCGGTTAATCCGCAAATCGGATAAACCGCACGTGGATAATTATCGATGAGTCTAGTGTACGTAAAATAGATAAACGTATGTACGTTCAAATCACGTAAGGTACGCCGATTCCCAAGCTTGTGCAAGTCAGGAAAACCACAGCAAGAACAGCGCCACGTGACATCCTGATCACCCCGCTTGAACCGTGAGCCAAACAACTAAAAACGATCCCCTGCTGCACAAATGAGCGTTGCCACCATTGGCTCTCATCTCAAGTTCACAGCCCTGCGGGGGGCAGCAGTGGAAATTGCGCATTGCCTTGGCGGGGCGAGGGCTTATCTGTAGGACATCCTACTGTTGGCTTTGTAATACATTAGTCCCTCGGTTAACAGTGGCATCGGTTTCGACTAATGTTAAAATGTTGACTCACGGTACCTTGTTTACATGATAAGCACGCGGGTGGCAATTTTGGCCAATTCGAGCGCTTGTAAGTGAGGTTGAGCGCATGCCATCAGCCAATCAGCGATGCCCATTTATGAGCGTTTATTTTCGTGGAAAACAGCTCTCTTGCAGGCTCGATGATTTTTTTACTTCACTTTCAACTTGTAAGTGAATTAACAGTGATTACAATGTCCCCTGCAGTGAATTTTCAAAAGTTAAAGAGGTGTGGGAAAGTAATTAGCTTCAAAGCAAAGCAGGACATTATTGATGAGCATGAAAAAGGGGTCAAAACCAGTGCACTTATGAGTGAGTCTGGCTTATATATCACTAAATTCGATTAACGGTTATTTCAGTTCACGGTAGTTGTCGTGGAAGAGATTATTAAAAAAAACATTAACCGAGGGCCTACCGGAAAGGCCACTGGACTGTTTTGCGGACTACTTTGTTTTGAGAGGCGATGTTTGACGTACATTTTCTGAACGATGGGTGCCAACGAAAGCACGTGTCGTCGGTATTTTTTCTTTTTTCATGAAAAAAAATCGCTGTTAACGCCGAACCACCCACGACCGCTCACGCGGGGCGATCCATCTATAGACCTCCCCCCCCCCACTCAAGAGAGTCAGTCGCAATGGAACCGCGACTGAGTGCGAACGTAGCGCAGAGAGATAGCCGCTCGGCATTACGTTGAGAGACCGGACAGACGAACACGTGGATCAAAGGACGTATGCAGATTAAAAAACTACTAACCTAAAATTGTTTTATTTTACCAAGTACAGCCCACTGAGCTATATATAGATTTTTTTTTCAGGAGCGGCCTGGCCACAAACGACAGCTCAACGAAGTGATGTATCATGAAGTGGAGTATCACGTGGAAATCTCTAGCTGCCAAATGTCCTAAATACACGTTGATTCTAAATGTGGACGGGAAAACCCGGAGGACATAGAGAAAAAACCCATGTGACCACCACAAATATACAGCAGACGTCAGGGTCGGGATTGAACCCACGACCTCCTGTATACCAGACGAGGTAGTTAACATCTCCTAGCCACTGTTAGAGGATGATGTCGGATGGTTAAGAATAATAGCGGAATGGCAGGCAAAGAACAGAACGTCCACCGGGGGAAGGTAAAGCAACGAGCGTTGAAATCAGTTCACGCGATAGGTGCCGGGTGGATTGTTACAACGCAGGATCGTGAGAGATGGTGGCAGCTTAGGGGTGTGGGGGGAGGGGAGGTTGGGAGGCAGTGGCACGCGAATCCGTCCGTCGCGGACATTTTGGAAGTAAATCCCAGGGCAAGCGACGCGAGCGCCTCTCGCAATCTGGAGGCTTGAGAGAGCGAGATCCACCGGATCGCCTCGGCACGACTCTCCTCAGGAACGTCACTCCGCAGACGAGGGTGGTGGCGCGCCACGCCCAGCGAGGAAGAACCACTGGGAGACCATCCGGAGCATCGTCACCCTGGGGAAAGGTGAGCGGCCGGGGCGATCATGGGAGTGGGGGGGGTTTGGAGCGCTGCCTGCGGGCGTCGCCGCTGTCGAGTGCGCGGGCGGTGCAACCCCCGCGCGGGCGGTGTAACAGCCGCGTGGGAGCCCGGAGCGGGGAGTTGACGAGGAGCTCTTCTTCCTCATTCGCCGTCTCCGCGGGCGTCGGTTCCACCGCATCGTTGTGCGTGGTGGCCTCCCCCCCGCCCCTCCCCCACCTTAGCGGTGTTCATTCTGAGTCGACGCCGGGGCCAGTGGAGTCACTTCAGGGCCATCCATAGGGGCGGAGGGTACGGGGCCCGGGGTAAATACCACCGTGTGGGCACCCCCCACCCAAAGCGCGGGACCTGGGGCAGTCGCCCAGATTCACCGTAACCCTTCGAGGCGGTTCTAAGTCTCCGCGTTGGACATCCACCTCTATGAAGTCAACTAAGGTAAAGGGGGAGCCCTAAAAATTGCTCGTTCGCGCCACTGCTGGCAGAAGGGGCCTCCACTAGAGGGAGGGTAATTTGGCCTACTCCTCCACGCGGACCCACACTTTAGCCCACCACACGCGAGCTCCTAATCGACTAGCTGTCGTGCACCCATTTATACTGCTGGTAGGACAGATTCAATTCATCGACACAGTGTTTCACCACCACACTGCAGGCCACAACAACTCACTCACCCACACACTCACCACGCACTCACTCACCCACCCACACACTCACCACACTGCAGGCCACAGTAACTCACTCACCCACTCACACACTCACTCGCCACCCACTCACTCACCCATACACTCACCACACTACAGGCCACAGTAACTCACTCATCCACCCACTCACCCCACTCACACACTCACTCGCCACCCACTCACCACACTGCAGTTCACCCCACTTCAATTTCTGCATCTTCCCTCGGCCCGCTCCGCTCTGGAATTCCCCGCCATCGTCCCCTTTCCCTCATAAGCCCTCGCACAGCAATCGCCTCGCTCAATTCGAGGCGCGGCGTAGCACAACGCCCGCTCGACCACGACTCCGATAACGGTGCTGTTTGTCGCTCGCCGCTTCACGCGAGCTCACCCCCTTGGCGCCCCGACACTCTGCCCCAGCGACTCCGCGAAAAGAACCAACGACGGCCGCCGGCGCTCGCCGGGGAGTCAGAGACCGAGCCTGGAGACGTGCGGACCGCTGACACCGTCGCCGGCGGGGTGTCCGGCACGCTCACCGGTCACGGCGGCGTGCCGAGCCCCCTGACTGGCACCGCGTTGCGTCTCCCCGGGTCGCCGCAGGGAGGCTGCTGAGGGGCTTCCAGGCCGTGTTCCCTGACACCCTCTGGGTGGACGAGAGGACCTTCTGCAACTCGTTCCCGTTCCACGTCGTCTTCGATGAGGAGGTGAGGCTGGAATCACATGCCGGGGGGGGGGTGGGCAGAGTGGGGGGGGGGGCTTCGATCATTAACCGGCAGCGCCGTCGTCATCGTTAGCCATGCTCGATCCACTGCTGGATGAAGGCTTCCCCCTCCCCCCCCCCAGCTCAAGCCGCCACTGACGTCACCACCACGCATTGTGATGTAACAATCCACCCAGCACTGTGCTGATTTCATCGCTCCATCTACCCGGCCGACGTCCTCAGGAACACGCGTTCCACTCCTTGCCTGCCCCTCCTAGTCGTGACGCGACTGACTTTTCTCGATGGGTTGAACGATAAAGCTATCAATATTTTTCTTATTTTACCAAGTAAGGCCCATAGAGCAATGTAGCACTTTTCCGACGACGTGGCTTATCATCACGTGGGAAATGTATAGCAGTGGTCAAACACTCTCAACGCCGTGACGTTGACTCTAAATGTTGGGAGGGAAAAACCGGAGGGCCCGGAGAAAAATCCACGTGACCACGGTGAGAGAGAGAGAGACACCTCAAACTTCAAATATATTGTGCAGGCGATGTCAGGGTCGAGATCGAATCCACGACCTCCACGAGGTGGAAACCCTGCACCCCCCCCCCTCCCCCGCACTGTGCACGCAGCTGCGCGTCAAGCAGGCGGGCGTGAACATCCAGAAGTTTGTGCCGGGCCTGCAGACCATGGACATCCGCCTGGACGAGTACTTCACCATCGGCCACCCGGAGGTCACGTTCACCATCGAGAGCATCCGCAAGTTCATCAACAGCCAGTTCGTGCTCAAGACCCGGCGCGAGATGCTGCCGGAAGCTCGCAGGAGCCAGCCCATGCTGGACCTCCGAGGTGAGAGGCGCCCGTCGGGAACGCTCCGACCCGCCCCGCCCCGCCATCGCTGTTGCCTCCAGCACTCGATTTTCGATTCGGCCGCGGGGAGGGGGGGATGCTGGGGCGCCACGGTAGCTAGGAGATGTTAACTGCCTTGCCTGGCATGCAGGAAGCCGTAGGTTCGATCCCGCCCCTGACACCTGCTGTATATTTGGAGTTTGTGTGCCTCTTTCTCTCTCTCCCCATGTGGATTTTTCTCCGGGTCCCCCGGCTTTCCCCTCCATATTTAGAGACAACATCACACGTTTAGGGTTTTTGGCTACTTCTATAAATGTCCACGTGATCATGTAATTAGCCACTTCCTTGAGATATCTTTTGTGGCGAGGCCGCTTCTGAAAAATAATTATACAGCTCAGAGACCTTTATCCGGTAAAATAAAAAATAGTTTAGTTAAAAAAGTATTTGGCTGCTCCGATAAATTTCCACGAAATAAGCCACTGCGTTGAGCTGCTAGCCAGGTCACTTCTGGAAAAGAGCTATGTAGCTCAGTGTGGCCTTACCTTGTACGATTAAAAAAAACCGCTAGCAATAGTTTAATGATGGATGTGGTGTGCCGTCGGGCCGTGCAGGTCAGATGGTGTGGATGGAGGGGTCGCGCTCGATGCTCTACCTCTGCTCGCCTCTCCTGCGCAGCCTGGAGGAGCTGGAGGAGCGTCAGCTGCACATCTCGGACATCGCGCCGCACGACGCCACGCGGGACCTCATCCTCCTCAACCAGGCACAGCACAACCCCCCCGCCCCCACCACCCCTCCGGCAAAGCCGATCCAATCTCGGTGCGCCAATGGGAACCCACAGCGGAGGTTTGCCCGCGCATCATCTCCTGTGTACAGCCCTGGGCCAGTGGTGGAAATTCCGCCGGGCATTCACTGTTGATTTCCTCTGCAAAGTGGATACTCATTTTAGCAACCTCGGAGGGAGGGTGTGATGATGGGCTGAGTCAACACCCCCCCCAACCTGGATTTGAACTCACGACATTCTGCATGCGAGTCGCTCGCTCTAGTACTGCACAGCCACCTGGCTGCGCTGATGATGTTTGTAGTGGGAATATTAAAACTAAACTGTTATAAACAAATTATTTTACCAGGTTAAAGCCCACTGAGCTATAAAGCTCTTTTTCATAAGTGACCCGGCCACAGATAACAGCTCAACGAAGTGGCTTATCACGTTGACATTTATAGTGGCCAAATACTCTACACACGTTGATTCAAAATTTGGAGGGGAAAAACCAGAGGACACGGAGAAAAATCCACACGACCACCATGGGGAGAGAGACACGCAAACTCCAAAAATACAAGCGTCAGGGTCGGGACCAAACCCACGACCTCCTGTATACCAGGCGAGGTGGTCAACATCGCGGCACCGTGGCACCACATTTGGTGCCTCACTCACACCGATCTAGAATCTAATAGATCCGAGTGTTTGATTCGGTGTTTGACCGCTTTTGGCCGGCAAGCCGAAGACAATGACTCTATGAAATTCACAGACTGAGACATGACAGAGCCACACATGAAGATGGAAGGAAACAGGAGCAGAGTAAGGGAGAGAGAGCCAGACGGAGGTCCTCCGGTTTTGCCCTCCACATTTTGAATCAACATCATGCATTTAGAGTATTTGGTTGCTATACATCATGAATCCTAATCTCTGGCGAGGTCGCTTCTGAAAAATAAAATAAAAATAGCCTGATGATGATTGCTTGTGTTGCAGTCGAAACGTCGTGAGAATTTTATTGTTTTATATTTTTATTATTTTATTGTTTCCCTTCTACGTGACTTTACCAAAAGAACCAAGAATATGAATCCCTGCAGTCACGAAAGCTTTAAATAAAAAAATAGCCTAGTTTAGTTTTTTAGTTTAAAATGCTGACTCATTTAACACTGCTCCCCTCCCACACCCCCTTCCCTCCTCCCCTCATCCCCCCCACCCCCCACTTACCCCTAACCCCCCCGGCCATGTCCTGCGCTCCGTCAGCAACGTCTGGCCGAGATGGAGCTGTCCACTCAGTTGGAGCGCAAGAAGGAGGAGCTGAGGGTCCTCTCCAAGAACCTGCAGGTGGAGAAGAAGAAGACTGAGGCCTTGCTGTACGCCATGCTGCCCCACCACGTGGCCAACCAGCTCAAGGAGGGCAAGAAGGTGGAGGCGGGTGAGCCGCTGTGGCCTGCGCCCGATGGACGGACCGACGGACAGACCAACGGATGGACGGACGGACGGAGGGACGGATGGACGGGCAGGCGGACGGACGGACGGATGGGTAAGCAACGCCGACTCGTAGCACATCTTAACCGCCACTCTGTGCCGCAGGGGAATTCAAGGTCTGCACCATCCTGTTCAGCGACGTGGTGACCTTCACCAACATCTGCGCCGTGTGCGAGCCCATCCAGATCGTGCACATGCTCAACGCCATGTACATGCGCTTCGACCGTCTCACCACCGTGCACAACGTCTACAAGGTGAGCTGCGGCGGGCGCGGTGAGCGTCTCCTGCCCGCCCGCTCTCTCGCCCGCCCAGCCGACCGTCGGTACTACGGGGGCCGATCAGGTTTGGAGTTTGTTTTGTTGCATCTCGTCCGTTCTGGGTTGTTTGTCGTGGCAAATTTGGACTGTGACGCCGGTACACGTGGCCCACTCTCATCTGATAACTTAGCAGGATTGTGCGCGTGAATCACAAGGTACACGTTTACCCGTTGATACATCTGCGGCATTGACCAGGGCGGCCAGCGGGCTGCAACCCTGCTCAGGGCTCGGCGTTGTGACCATGGACGGGGGCGGGCGGGCGGTCGGTGTGGTGGTCGCCTGTTGCTGTGCCGCAGGTGGAGACGATTGGCGACGCGTACATGGTGGTGGGCGGCGTGCCCATACCCGTGCCGTCGCACGCCGAGCGGGTCGCCAACTTCGCCCTCGGCATGGTCCTGGCCGCGCGCGAGGTCACCAACCCGGTCACCGGCAGCGCCATACAGGTCACGCGTCAACGGTTTCCATTGTATTTTGTCGCGTCGTCGCTCGGTCGCGTGCGCGACACTTCGCGCGTCGGGAACCGGAAGCGCGCACTCGGGGAAGGCAGCCGATGGCTGGCACCAACCATCGCCCAAGCTCTGTGGTCCTACATTGGCACCCCTTGCCGACTCTGTTTAGTAAAGAGTTTTGTTTTTGCACACGTCGTGCGAGGGGGCAACGCTTAATCCCCGTACAGATGGGATAAGATGATATGATCAGCTTCGTAGTGAGCAGTGTTAATGGAATCAGCGTTTTATTTAAAGTCAGAGTCTTCGTCTAACCTGTGGAATTAAAGTCTCAGCCTGTGGATATCATCTAGTCTGATACCTGCGAGTCAAGTCGACTCAACCAGCCAGATAGTCAAAATACTCTCATTACCCTCTGCCACTCTCCCTCCAACATGATCAGTGAACCCGGTAATATTCTTATATCCTGTACATATACAACCAATACTACTGCGCTGTGAACCCGGTATACGACATTCACGGTGAATAGTAAACGCGCAGTATTCACCGGAGCGGCCTGCCAAGAGCTGAACCGCGCACCTCCACGACAACCGGCGAACGCGCCCGTCACGACCAACCATGCAGTGCACACACGCAGTGTACACCACGCATGGTTTACACACACATAGTGTGCACACACGTAATGTTGCGTACACACGTGTAGTGCACAAATGCCTTTGCACGCGAGGGGCGTGTTCACACGCGCGCACGGACGCAAACCCGTGTCCGCGCCGCTCTCCTCGCCAGATCCGCGTGGGGATCCACTCGGGGCCCGTGCTGGCCGGCGTGGTCGGGGAGAAGATGCCGCGCTACTGCCTGTTCGGCGACACGGTCAACACGGCGTCGCGCATGGAGAGCCACGGCCTGCCCGGGCGCATCCACCTGAGCCCCAGCACCCGCGAGTGAGCGGCGCCGCGCACGCCCGGGAAACAACGCACCCAGCAACACCGCTGCCACCAATCGGAATTGAAACAATTTCAGAGTACTCTACGTGTGTATGTGTGTGTGTACGTGTGTAATAGGATCGGTGGCATAGCGGTTAGCGTGCTGCGATACGAACTCGGTGACCCGTTTCGATCACCGCCCACGGCCAATACCAGTGACAATTATCTGAACCGGTCATGGGCCTCCTCTAGGTCGACTCAGCCGCAAATGAGTAACCTGGTGCGGTGTAAAAAAACACGCTGCTGGGGAGATAAAGGCAGTGCTGACCACGTGTACCTTGCTGGCCTCTGTTAAGGCTATATGGGGGATCTTTGTTTTTGTGTGTGTGTGCCATGTCCCGTCTGCTCGTGAACATTTACTCAACAACTCTGCATCGGATACTTCCTCCCAGTGGCATCCAGTCGGTTCAAATTGTTCATTGTGCAACCGAATTTGTCGTCTTTCCCCGGTTTATTGCAGTACTTCTCATATTCCTGGTCAAAATCACGTTTACGTACATACATTGAACTTCTTTCGCACCATACGTAGCCAACCATGCGAAGTGGAGGCTGCGGGGGAAGGACAGAAAGCTAAATTATAATTCAGGAATGAAAATAAAAATTGGACCGTGACACCGGCACACAATTTCCTACGCTTTTTTAAATCGACGTCACGGGACGACAATGGCGTTAAACAATGACAATGTTGATGTTGACGACGATGATAATGCCCGGCCGAGTGCGACGCTGACGAGCCCCCCACCCCTGGTGCATGTGCTCCAGGGCCCTGCAGGGCAAGGAGTTCGACGTGGAGGAGCGCGGTGAGATCGAGGTGAAGGGCAAGGGGCGCATGTCCACCTACTTCCTGCTCGGCAACCGCTCGGTGGGCGAGCAGGAGATCCTGGGCCGCACGGGGCCCCTGCCCGTGGCCGACGCGGGCGGCGGCGCGGAGACGGCCACGCACGCGGGCGGTAGGTGGCTCGCTCGCTCACCCCCCACACGATCATCAACGCGGATCGCTCGCTCACACACGCACGCTCGCACGTGCACGCTCGCACACGCACGCTCGCACACGCACGCTCGCACACGCACGCTCGCACACGCACGCTCACACACGCCGCCCACTACGATCGTCACCGCGGACCGCTCGCTCGCACGTCATTCATATCACCGTGCAGCAAGATGTTATTTCCATCGCCTGGTATCCAGAAGATCGTGGGTTCAGGTAGCGACCCTGAGGCCTGCTGTATATTTGCATGTTCTTCCTCCCCGTGGTCGCGTGGATAATTGCCCCGGGTCCTCCAGTTTTTCCCTCCACATTTAGAAACACGCTGCTGTACATTGGCACACGATGATGAGCCACTTCGTTGAGCTATCACTTGTCATTGTCAGGTCACTTCTGAAAAAAAGCTACACAGCTTAGTGGGCCTTACCTGGTCAAATAAAAAAATAGTTTAGTTTTAGTCAGTGAAATATCACAGAATGGTGGGAGCGGTTAGGGGGGTGGGAGCTCTCCGTTAATACCGGCCCGCTGCGCCCGAGAGACCGGCTTGACTGCGATGCACAGAGAGCCTGAGTTCGGACCCAGGCTATCAGTGCTGTGACCTCCGAGGCCACGAGGTCACCTCCGGACGCGGTGCGCGCGGTTTTTTTTCCGTTTTTTCTTTCCTTCCGGTAGAGGGACCGGACCGGTGGAGCGTGCCCATGAAGTACTCGGACTCGGGGGACTCGACGTCGCACCTCGGAGGCGCGGCGCACTCCTCCCCTCTTCGGTCCGGCACCGGTGCGCGGTGATGCACCACAGCACCTGCGCCAGGCTAGGTGCCCTTTGAGGCTCTCGCGGGAAGTGTGGCAGGCGCGCTGCTGGCAGGAGGTCACTGGATGGGCCCGGGTGTTAGCGAGTTCACTGCCCGAGATGACTGGCATATGACCAAACAATGTCCCCAACACCAGGTACTCATTTGAGGCTGAGTCAACCTAGGGGAGGCTCAGGACCGATTCAGATAATCGTCAATGGTGTTGGCCGTGAGCGGCAATCGAACCCGAGTCGTCGTGTTCGTAGCGCAGTGCACTAACCAGTGCACTACCGCTCCCCGCTACAAAGACAAAGGTACCCCTATATATTTTAACAGGCTGTGGGGGGCAAGTGCTGTTAGCGAGCAGCTACGAAGGCCGGAATGGCACACGAGGGGGTGGGTGCTGTTTGATAAACACCGTACCAGGTACTCATTTAAGGATGAGTCGACCTATGGGGGGCCCAGGGCCAGTTCAGATATTCGCCACTGCTATATTGCTCGTGAGCAGGAATCGAACTCGGATTGCCAGGTCCGTAGCAAAGCCCCGCCCACGATAACCCTAACAAAATCCCGACGCACACAACACTCCCCAGCTGGGACTACTTTGCAGTGCTGGAGTTTTCTCAGACCGCACCTAACACCCCTCCGTGCGTGGCGGGGTAAAGTGTGGGTACTCCCACCTGCTCCAATGCGCCTGGCCAGCGAGGAAGAGTCGGCTGAAGCCCCCCGTAGCCGGCGCTTCCTCTCGCGATTCCTCTCGTGGAGCAGTAGTGAGGCCGTGCAATTGCAGCGCTGTGACTTTACCTCCGCACCAGCTGACCCAGACTCCGTTGTCTTCGGGACTCCGGGTAAGGTTTTGAGTCTTTTACAAATTCTATTGATAAATAACCAAAACAAATAAGCAGACTGTATGTCCCCTTTCTATATTTGTCTCTTCGTATGAACAAAACATTTTTTATGCGTCCCATCCACCACACGACCCTTGGGAGTGGAATTTTTTTGGACTGCTTTTAGACCCTCAGTGTCTCAGAGCCAGGCTTGTTGACAGCACATGTATATTTCCAGTGCAGAGAGGAGGCATATTGTCTGATTAATTCGTTAAGTTACTTATATTCTCTACAGTGACACAAGTGGCGATGTCGTGCTGGTAATGAGTGCTTGGCTGTTGGGAATCCTTGCCCTGAACGGAAAGCACTTTTCAAACCCCAAGTAGAAACCTTTTGCAAGGGATCAATTCTGCATTAACCACACGTACATGCAAACAAACATGCTCTGATAATATAATGGCATTGTCTATGAAACTGATTGGCCTACACGAGAGACAGCCTTCTTGATGGCCTTGTCTCACCAGCGGTGTTGGACCAGAGAAGGCCAAAAAAGGACAAAACACTACAAAGACAATGCAAGTATTAGAACAGCTCGGGTCGAGCAGTAATAACTATGGGACCTTTCATTCAGTCAGTGGTGCCCTGCTGATACCGCCGATGGCCGTGTGACACAGGAACGCTGGCGCGGAGTGGCCAAAGCCGTGCGAGTCTCCACACCGAGCCCTTGGCGGACGGGCCGGACGGGTCAGATGGGCCCAGAGTGACCTCGAAGCCCCACGAAGGCCCCGTGGAGGCGGCGACGAGGATGAACGGCTCCACCTCCCCTGTCGACCGCCACTCGCGCCTCTGCTTGCTCCTCTGATATCCAGCGTGGCCTCCTCCGTCCGCTGAATTGCTCATCATCGTCGTCGTCGTCGTCCTCATCGTCGTCCTTATCGTCGTCACGAGCGAGCGACGTCAGCATCGTCGATGCACGAAGCCACTTTAGTCCACGGGCCAAGTAGAGGCCTGGGCCGCACGTTGTTGTTGTTGTTGTTGATTAGGTGGTTGAGCTGGTTGTGGTGATTGAGGAGGTTGAAGTGGTTGGGGCACCAGCACCATCGGTTTCTTTCCCTTTGACCAAGCCAGCTGGAAAGCAGCCCGATCTCGTCACATCTCAAAAGCTAAGCCGGGTTCGAGCCTGGACACTGCTTGGATGGGTGACTACCAGAGGCGGCGTGAGGTGGGAGGTCGCGAGTGGGTTCCCCGTGGTGATTGTCCGGAGATTACCGAGAGCATCTGCGAAGTTCACCCCCCCCCGCCCCCCCCCCCCTTATCCCACCGCCGCCCCTACTTGCTCACGGATGAGTGGAGTTCCACTCTGGTGACGTTCAACCCGCGCAGCTACTGCTGACTCGCTCCCGGAGCTGACGGTCGGTGCGCCACTCTGTGTGTTTAGCAGCGTTTCGTCAACTGGTGAAGGGAAGGAAGGGCATGCCCCCACGAGCGGCCTGCCGCCACGGGCAGAACCTCGCGGGCGGCAAAAGGGCAGTGCAACAAACCATGCCGTTGCATCGTACCCCTGATCTCCCGCGTGTGTGCTATCCCCCTGTGCCGACCCGCACTGACCTGCGTGTCGAAGTGCGGTAAAATATTGCCACAGCACGAACAGGCATGGGTAGGCTCTCGTCTAGCAGCGGATTGCCAAAAGGGCCAATAACCAGACTTGCACTCACGCCGATCATAAATGCAACGACGTGCGTCCCACGTCGGATACGTTGTACATCACTGACCTGTACTGGACCCTGTGTGTGTCTGTACATTGGATGACTGGATGGATAGAGGTGGAGTGGACATCATAAATGTTTGGGTTTGGGTGGCAAAACCCAAGTCCTTGCACTGGCCTGCATGCGTGCACACTCGGTAGCTACTACATCACCGAGTGTGGCGATTGGTATCTGCGTATAACATGTCTCGTTAGGCTGTGTAGAACATGTGCTGTGTGGTAGCAAACCACAGCTGTGTAAATAACCTCTCTGCAGCTACTGCGCTTCGTCTTAGCAACATATCATGCAGACGGTCACCGCCGTCTGATATTAAACTGCGATCCTCACGCGTGATTATAAACTCATGCGAATGCTCGCTGCATATATATGTAAAACAAATAAAGCTTGTTTCTGTTTCTCTAATTGTGTGAT
This sequence comes from Petromyzon marinus, assembly GCF_048934315.1. Lineage (NCBI taxonomy): Eukaryota > Metazoa > Chordata > Hyperoartia > Petromyzontiformes > Petromyzontidae > Petromyzon > Petromyzon marinus. The sequence goes on along the minus strand of NC_133721.1, from coordinate 5,483,404 downwards.
CAGAGTCATGTGAGGAGACGCATACATTTCTCATTGGTTAACGCGGCAGGGAGGAGTGCATCACCTTGTGTGTGCGAGAGCAGCCCCAGCAGATGACATCACCGGGCTACTTTTGAAGTGCCTTCAATCATCGTCATCATCATCATTGGCCATTGTCTATCCGCTGCTGGATGAAGGCCTCCCCACGCCGTCGCCACCACTCAGTCAGAGGCGGATTGGGAACTTCTCCCAAGGGGTGGCGGTCCAAAAATGTTAATCCAGTAGGGCTGTACATTAACAGTTAAAAAGACACTCAATGTGTGCGTATGGTCAATACAATATCCCGACCGATTTACGTCTCCCGCTTTGACGTCGTTTCGCTAACACATCGTCACTTGACTAATGACCACTACCCGATTTGCGTGGGCCTCAACCCCACGCTTACGTCCTCTCTCGTTATCCGTCGCCTCTCGGCCTCCTCCACCACCACCACCACCACCCACCGCTACCCTGTAAACCGCTTTGATTTACATAGTTTTGATATTCGTCGTCGCACCTTTCATGAACGCATCCCCGACATAAACCGGAGTATGACTATCAATAAAACACCCATGTTTGGGGTGTAAAGGAGGCGGGGGGGGGGGTGATCTCCCTCATTACCCCCCCCCCCCCCCCCCCCCCCCCCACTGGATCTGCCACTGCTCACAATATATATTTTTATCATTACACACTTTTACTGGTAGGAACCTCCTGGTTACACCAGCCCGGAGGGGATTATTGTGTCCGTCCGTCGTGCATCCAAAAATGGAAGGGGTGGGACTGGGTGGAGAGGGGAGGGTGGGGAGGGGCTGGGTGGGGAGGGTGGGGAGGGGCTGGGTGGGGAGGGTGGGGCTGAGTGGGGGGTGGGAGGGGTGGGGCTGGGTGGGGGGTGGGAGGGAGGGGTGGGGCAGGGTGGGGAGGGGCTGGTCACCCCGTGGTGCCCTTATAAAACTCAACGTTTAACTTACTCACGCCGGCTTGTCCCCGCCCTCACAGTCGGGCATATTTGCAGAATACAGCACGCCGCCGTTGACCCTGCCCATTGACCGACGTTCCTACCAGCTCCCTCCACAGGAATGTGTTGTTTAACTCACTCTGTATGTTGTCGTATTCTCAAATCTTGTAACTCAATCTTAACCCACCTCACAATGTCGTATCGACTGCAAACTTGGTATACGTGTGTCATACTGATGACAATACTATGTTCTATTATTAAAAATAAAAACTCTATATTTTTTAACAATCTTTTTTATGTGCTATGTTTCGGATTGGGTCTAATTGTCCACGTTCAACTGACGTTGGTTGTAAATCACCACAGTCCCTTACGTTATGGCAAGCTTCGGGGCCACTTCCTGGAGTCGTGGAGTTCTGCCGTTACTCGTACGGTACATTTCATTAAAGCGTGTTTAAAAAAAAGTATTTTAAATCTAACTCACAATCTATTTTTATTTTACCAGGTAAGGCCCACTGAGCTGCTATGTCGCTGTCTTTCCAGAAGCGACCTCCTGGCTATCGCAAATGAGAAGTCAACTAAGTGGCTTATCATCGCATGGAAATGTACAGCAGCCAAATATTGGGTTGAGGCTCAAAAGAAAGCCGTCCCTTGGTGTGGACCAGTGAGGTTCAAGGACAATGCATATTCTAGATTTGAAGCTTTCGTGACTGCAAGGATCCATACTCTTTGGTTCTATTCGGTAAAGTCACGTAAAAGTATAAAACAACAAAAAATAAAAAAATCACGACGTTTCGGCCACAACACAAGCGGCCTTCATCAGGTGAAGGGACCAGACTGTCTCGAGGACAGCGCTGGAGTGAAACACAGCTAAGCTCGGACCGCGACCTTTAAGCTTGTGTGAGAGGAATTAAGGTGCCTTGACAAAGGAATTAGCATAAAAAATAGCATTTAATTGGCGGACTTAGCATGATGGACGGTGTAGAGGGGGTGAACATGTGCAGACCGGCGAGGGGGGGAGGGGGAGTTTACATATTGATGGTGTGAAAAGGGAATTTAAGCAGCTGCGAAAGTTTGGGATACCACTACTTTAAAAAATATACTGTACCATTGAAAATTTGTTTAATGTTTGGTTCGATTTAGAACATCTTTCCAATGGTTGCTTAATTTGAAACCATCTTCTCGGTTGAAATTGTGTCTGTGTTTGTAAATCTGAATTGCTTCGTGAACAAATCTCTGATAAAAACCCGTGGGTTTGCAAAGAACCTTGGTATCGGAGAAAATTATATCGTGATCACCCACAGCGTTGTAACAGTGATCAGCTATGGCAGAAGAATTCGTTCTGCCGTGTTTCAAATCTAATTTGTGCTCGCGAATTCGGTCAGAGACATGTTGTTTCGTCTCCCCGATATAGCAGTCACCACAGGTGCAGATCAATCTGTAAACTCCGGGGTACTGTAAGTCAGGAATGAAATCCTTCACGGAAGGGATCAGGTCACGGATTTTGTGTACTGTATTGAACCGGACCAGGATCTTGTGTTTGTTTAGAATTTTGGAGATCTTTTTAGTAACGCCTGCTATATATGGCAGTGTGATGGTTTTGATCGAAGTATCAAGTGGTTGTTTCTGTATGGAGGGAGAAACAGCTTGGCAGATGGGACGGTCAGAGTATCCATTCCTTTTGAGGGCCAGATGCACATGTTTTAATTCACTGGTCAGGTGGTGTTGGTCCGAAATGCAATGAGCCCTGTGTTATAACCGTTTTAATGAGATAATTATTTTGCGTCGGGTGGTGGTGGGAATCAGGTTTTCTAGTAGGAATCTGTGTGGGTGGGTTTCCTGTAGACAGAATGTCCCAATGAGCCATCAGGTCTCCTCTCAAACAGAACATCCAAGAATGGCAGCTTCCCATCTTTCTCCACTTCCATGGTGATTTTGATGGCGGGGTGTCTGGAATTAATGTGGTCTAGGAAAAGGTTCAAAGCCGGGAGGCCATGTGGCCAAGTGACGAAAGTGTCGTCTACATATCTCTTCCACAGGGAAGGTGTGAGGGTGGAAGTCTGGATGGCGTCTGATTCAAATTTCTCCATGAAAATATTAGCTATCACTGGTGACAAGGGGGATCCCATGGGGGTACCCTCATTTTGTTTGTAGAAGGAGGCATTACAAGTAAAGTAGGTATTGTTGAGGCAGTGCCTAACCAGTGCAGGTGTATCGGGGTCTAGTCCATGTTGGACCAAATTTTCAATTATTTCAATGCTATCAGGTACTGGGACCTTGGTGAACAAAGAGACCACATCGAAGCTGACAAGGATATCGTCAGGGGACAGTACGACGTCTTTGACCATACAGACCAATTGGGCTGAGTTAAGTACTGCTGAGGCGGTCTTGCCAGTGAAAGGCAGCAAGGTATCTGACAGAAAACGGGCTAGTCTATAGCTAGGGGAGTTGATCGTGGATACGATTGGTCGTAGTGGGGTGCCTTCTTTATGAATCTTGGGAAGACCGTATAATCTAGGGGGTCTTGCAGCAGAAGGTTTTAGGGAGGGACGTTTAGTTGGGTCGATTAGGGAGGTCGAACTTGTGATGATCTTGTTGGTTTTTATCGCTAGGCTATTAGTAGGGTCATTTTTAATTTTTGAGTAACTTCCATCGTTGAGCAGATTCTGGATTTTGTTGTTGTATGAATCTTTATCCATAATTACAGTAGCGTTGCCTTTATTGGCTGAGAGGATGACTACGTCATGTCTGTTTTTTAAATTCGCGAGTTCAGAGCGTTCATTTTTGCTGATGTTGCTAATGGGTTTCTTAGCATATGTTATCATAGTATGTTTTTTGTTTGCATTTTGACTGCAGGTATTGTGGTTAAGGTAGACATGAATCCTTGTAAAAAGGTTTCAGTTTTGTTGCCAGAAAAAAGGGGAAAAACCCTATTATTACATTTTGGTACTGGCAAAGGAGGTATAATGCTGATGATATAATATAGCAGCCAAATAGTCTAAATGCCGTGATGTTGATTTTTGATGGGGAGGGGAAAACCGGAGGACCCGGAGAAAAATACATGCGACCACGGGGAGAGAGAGAGACATCGCAAAATTCACATATCCAGCAGGCGCCAGGGTCGTGATCGAACCCACGACGTCCTGCATACCAAGCGTGGGAGTTAACATCTCGCAACCGTGGTGGTCGATCGCTGCTCCCACCCATCTCGCTCCTGCACGCATCTTAATGCTCCGTCTCAATGATCCATCTCATTGCTCCGTCTCAATGCTCCGTCTCATTGCTCCATCTCAATGCTCCGTCTCATTGCTCCATCTCATTGCTCCATCTCATTGCTCCATCTCATTGCTCCATCTCATTGCTCCATCTCATTGCTCCATCTCATTGCGCCATCTCATTGCTCCATCTCAATGATCCATCTCATTGCTCCATCTCATTGCTCCATCTCATTGCTCCATCTCATTGCTCCATCTCATTGCTCCATCTCATTGCGCCATCTCATTGCTACATCTCAATGCTCCATCTCATTGCTCCATCTCAATGCTCCATCTCATTGCTCCATCTCATTGCGCCATCTCATTGCTCCATCTCAATGCTCCATCTCATTGCTCCATCTCAATGCTCCATCTCATTGCTCCATCTCATTGCTTCATCTCATTGCACCATCTTATTGCTCCATCTCAATGATCCATCTCATTGCTCCATCTCAATGCTCCATCTCAATGCTCCATCTCATTGCTCCATCTCAATGATCCATTTCATTGCTCCATCTCAATGATCCATCTCATTGCTCCATTTCAATGCTCCATCTCATTGCTCCATTTCAATGCTCCATCTCAATGCTCCATCTCATTGCTCTATCTCAATGATCCATCTCATTGTGCCATCTCATTGCGCCATCTCAATGATCTATCTCAATGCTCCATCTCATTGCTCCATCTCATTGCCCATCTCATTGCTCCATCTCATTGCTCCATCTCAATGATCCATCTCATTTATCCATCTCATTTCTCTATCTCATTGCTCCATCTCAATGCTCCATCTCATTTCTCCATCTCATTTCTCTATCTCATTGCTCCATCTCCGTGGTGGTCGCTTTCTTGGATGCGCCCTCCGTCTTTATCGGCCTCTTCATCCGCGCGAGGACTGCGGCATTAACGTGCCCTACAAATCTAGGATATGTCATCAGGAAGTTGATATGGCAAATTTTACGATGTGTTTGTGTGTGTGTGTGGAGTCATTGGTGAATGGGACGAGACCAACATCTTGCACACGCTTGACCCTGGTTTAAAATCACAGGTGGCGGACGGTACCCGGATTCAAACCAAGAGACACTCGGTCAGTGCGTCGATGATCTTCCACATTAACGACACGTGCGTCTCGAGCGATGGAAACCAGCAAAGAAGGCACGAGTGTGCCTACCGTCCCTGCTTGGAGACGAGAAGTCCCCAGGTTCTGTTCTCTGTGTTATACTCGGGGTATTTTTAGTTTTTTTTTGTCGTAATGTAAATTGCCTGAGCCGACTTTCGATAAGGAGCACAAATTCGTCCGGTGACCTGTTCCACATCAGAGGTTTTCCATGCAGACATTTGATTGGCAATCCCGTGAGAGCTCATTGAGATTCAACCATGCGCGCTGGAAGGGAAAGATAAATAATGCACACAACCTGGGGAGGTGCAGGGATTCACCTTCTTGCACGGCCTCATTATTAATTTGAATTGCATTTAAATGTAAACTTCGTTCAAACCAGAGCTATCTCAAGCGTCTTGTTTTGATATAGCGTCACCATACCCCCCCTCTCCCACCCCCCTCCTCCAATCCAGACCCTCATTTTTCCTGCACGGTATCCATGCCGCAGCCTGCGTCGTTACCGCCTGGCTCAATTTTCCCAGGGAGGGTGGAAAAAAATCGCGTTTCGCGTCGGCGCCTCTGAGCCGCCGTACCCCGCCTCCCCCCCTAGACTGCTATTCCGCGTGTCATGGCGGCGCCCGTGGGGTCCACGTGCGCATTGGCACTCACGGAAAGCGTCCTGGGCGCTTTCGCCTTCTCCGCTGGTGCCGCTCCGGGAGGACGCGAGGCCAAGTGGCTGCTGCCAGAGGCGTTGGCGCTCGCCAGAGACCACGGCCTCTTCGCTAGCGCGGAGGTACGCGGTGGGGGGTGGGGGGGGAGACCCTGGCCCAAGACACCGACACCGATTGACGCAGCGGCCGGGCCGGGAATGAGGGCGGGCGACTGGGACCAGTCGGTCACGCTGCTCCGGTGCCGCGACCGTGTGCCTAGAGGAAAGATGTGACCCGTGTCACACCGAGTGAGGGACGGAGAGAGGAGGCGATGTATCTGAGAATGCAGATCCGTGTGTTCCCAGATCCACGTGGCGCGTGTCACAGTGTGATGAAATCGTCATAAATTAGCTGTATGAGGCGTCCTTAGACAACGGATCTTGGAGAGAGCACCGTGCATGTAAAGGTCGAAAGGGGCAAAGTGAGAAGCAAGCGAGGAGATAAATATTAAAGAGGCCGAAAGAGAGAGCGAGAGAGACAGAGGCCTAATTAAACACGTTGCTGTGGTCTTCAACCGGGACTTAAAGGTTTGCAGCGGCTACGAATTCCCAACCTTTCCACAGTGCCGGGTGGTCACAGAGTCATCACGACCTGTACAGGCCGCGTGCGTGGTAGTTCCTCATCCAGCAGTGGGTTGGGGGGGGTGGATGGCGGGTACGTGGAAATCCACCTTTTTGTGGTTTTCCCGCCTCGTCTGAGTGTTTATTTTACCCTAAACCGTCACTGCATTTACACTGGTCCCCCGCCCCGTCGCTCTGGAGATGCCACAAGCAGAGCGGCATGTTTCCACGCTTCGCCGATCGAAGCAATTCCCGAGCAAATGAGATCTGCTCTCGCCCGACGCCGCGTGAGACCTCGGATAGCACTTTTTAATTTATCTGCTGTTTTTTTCTTGGGCCGTACCGCGTTGTTGTCTCCCGGCATCGTGTCGAGACCGATTCAGTTCGTGAAGGAGCTCCCGGTATGTGGAGCGAAACGTCGGACATCGTGCCGAACGACACGGGTTTTGCAACCTTGAACAACGGCGAGAATCTTAAGCAGTAGTAAAACGTTTTGGAACAGCCCATATGACATACATGTCAACCCACACGGTTTACCCGTATTCTTGTACAGGGAAATTAATCTTTCAGGTCCATACAGCGTACAGCCGTTTCAATGCGGTCCAAACAATTGTTGTCTGTTTCTCCCTTGTGATGGGACTTTATAGGGTGAATGTTGGGATTTATAAGGGCATGGGGTGACCAATAAGGTCTGAATTGGTCTGTAACAAGGTAGGCACTGATAAGGGGTTGACAGGTATGATATGCAGCCACCTGTAATTCCTTCCCTGGTAGGATTCTCTTTAAAAAAAATTGCTGTGATCTGCGTATAACGAATGCGTAACTGGGCTGTCGATGAATTGACATATTTGCTCTGTGTCGCCATACAGGGCGACGCATCTGTGAACCGCTGGATCAGCCACTGCAACCTGTGTTTGAACTCTTTGAAGACGAGGTGAGGGCGCGTGCTGTCACGTGAAACTTGGCATCAAATGCGATGGCCAAGTACACGGGGGTGTGTGGAGCACACTGGCTCTGTGGTTAGCGCACTTACGCTGTGAACCTCACACCTCCGGTCATCTCCGTATTGATTCCTGGCCACAGCGAACATTGGTGGCGATACTCTTTGGTTCTATTCGGTAAAGTCACGTAGGTAATAAAATAAAACAACAAAAATCACGACGTTTCGGCCACAACACAAGCGGCCTTCATCAGGTGAAGGGACAGTCTGCTCCCTGATGAAGGCCGCTTGTGTTGTGGCCGAAACGTCGTGATTTTTGTTTTATTTTTGTACCTACATGACTTTACCGAATAGAACCAAAGAGTATGGATCCTTGCAGTCACGAAAATTTCAAATCTAGCATTGGTGGCGAGTTGCATCTGAACTAATTCTGGGCACTCTCTCATCCCCTTCACCGAACCCGCACTTAGGGGCAGTCCATAAATGACGTCACGCACCTGGGGGGGGGGGTCAGATATTTGTGACGAGGGGGGGGGGTTTGAGAAATGTGACGTCATATGAAAATGCGCAACTTAAATAAATATAGACAACACGTTCTACTTAATTAAATAGACTTTTTAATAAATGTTTTCTCCTGCAACATCAGTGCAGCGCCACATTAAATACTACTAAAGCGATTTGAAGCATGTTTTATTTTCAAAATGGAAATATGGTTTTGGGGGGGGGGGAAGAGCTTTGTGACGTCATATTTGAGGGGGGGTCTGACTTTTTGTGACGCCGTGTAACGAGGGGGGGGTAAAAAATCGTCCAAAATTGCGTGACGTCATTTATGGACGGCCCCTTACCGGCATGGTGAAGTATGGTTGAACAACCCTGTGACCGACACGGCATGGGGGAGTCCATCCAGAAGTGGGTTTACTAAGGGCTGCCGTACAAGTCCCCACACTGTTAATGGTTATGATATGACAAGTTACGATGCTGCCGATAACAGCTTGCGTGAACAAAACAACACGGAATGTTTATTCAGTAAAAAAAACAATTTAAACCTCAATCCCGTTAATTTATCTGTATTTGGTCAATTGATGTTCAGTTCATTTTCACAATGCCGTGCAATTAGTGAGTTGAAAGGTTGCACGCTATGGGAACTGTTGTATTGGCTGTGTATTAGTAGGGGTGCCACTCAATGTTTGTATGTGAAAGTGACGTACAGTTTTCTGGGATCTCACCCTCCTCTCCGTTTCATTCGCATGGTTGGCTGTGTACGGTGCGAAAGAAGTTTAACATACTTACAGCAGACTCGATTATTCGTACTAATGATGGGGAGGATAGCCGTAGATTAAAAATCTCGGATAATCCAAAAATGTCACCATTTTCCACAGATCTATATGCCAGAAACTACTAATATAGATATAAATTATGTTTAACATTGAGAACGAAAACTAACGATCGACCGTCCGATCGATGCGCGTGCTCAGTGATGACACTTTCCTGCTCCTGCACAGCAGACTCGGCCCACTATAAGTGGACAACAAAGCCACATCAATCAACCAATCTCCACACACTGTTTTGAAGATATGCAACTACTGTGCTGTAGAGGTGATCATGTGGATTTAGGATTAACCGGAGCAACATATTTGTTCGGTTTAAGCACGTAACTTGTAATACATATTTCCAAGAATAACAATGTATAACTGTTTTTAGATGATTAATTTGGGCTTCATGGAAAATCCACTAGTTATTAATGTACGTAAAAATCTCAGGTGCGTGGTTAATCCAAAAATCGATAAACCGCATTAGAGTAATTACTTTTGGCGTAAAATTCAACAGCTGATAACACATTTACAGGCTGCTCAGGGTCCCGTATTCTACTCTGCGTCTATTCCTCTATACTATGGCTCTGTGTGTATTGACTGCAGTGCATTTATTAACTCGGGCGAGCAGCCGGTAACGATCGATGGATCGTCTCTAAACTCGCAGTGCTTCAGTTTAACAGGCGCATGAATGAAACCAGGAGGCCGTAGCCTTGCAATGAACGCAGTTGACGTTCGATTGGTGCCCGACTGTAGAGCTACTACATTGCCGTGCCGCGTAACACATCCCCGGCAGTTGAACGCATAGTAGTAGGAGGCTTTCGCGACCAATATAATCCACGGTGGAGGTTTTTGGGTTCGATCGAGTAAATGTATAAATGTGTCGTTAAACCTGCCACCACCGGACATAGCCAATTAGTAAGGTTGTGTCAACGTAAACAAAACGCGCCAATTAGTGACTCGTGCAGCGCACCGTTAGGCGGCAGCCAGAGTTGGGAAGAAGTCCTCTTCCTGCTTCGGTGTTATCCCTACCGGGAGAGAACTAAACCGTCGACTGCGCGGCTCGTGACGTATCCGCGTAGCTAACAACGAGTCCGTATCGCTTTCGGCGCCTTTTCACGTTTGCACTTCAGTGCGATTTAAAAAAAAAAAATCTACAATTTTTAGGCATCATACAAAAATATCCCGGTATGCGCGGGACACGGGGATGTCGTCGTCTTCCGTGTTTTTTTTGAGGATGTGATGTCTCTCAAAGTCACCGTAATAATGGGGGCGGCTGTGGCTGCAGGTGGGATGGCCTGTCCCTGCTGGCCGCGCTGGTGCGCGACTGCTCCACGCAGGTGTTCGTGCAGCACTGCTGCGCCTGGCTCCGCGCCGTCACGCAGCTGCTGCAGGTACCAATGTCCCTCGCCACGTGGGTTTGATGTTGAGATGTTAACCACCTCGCCTGGTGTACAGGAGGTCGTCGGTTCGATCCCGACCCTGACGATGCCTGCTGCTGTATATTTGTGTGTGGCTGGTAGATGTTAACCACCTCGCCTGGTGTACAGGAGGTCGTGGGTTCGATCCCGACCCTGACGATGCCTGCTGCTGTATATTTGTGTGTGGCTGGTGGATCTTAACCACCTCGCCTGGTGTACAGGAGGTCGTCGGTTCGATCCAGACCCTGACGATGCCTGCTGCTGTATATTTGGAGTTTACGTGTCCCTTTCCCCATGGTCGCATGGATTTTTCTCCAGGTCCTCCGGTTTTTGCCTCCACATATAGAATTGACGTGCTTTTAGAGTATTTAGCTGCTATAAATTTCCACTTAATAAGCCACTTCATTAAGCTATCATTTGTGGCCAGGTCGCTTCTGAAAAAGAGCTACAAAGCTCATTGAGGTTTACCTGGTCAAATAAAAAAAATTAGTTTAAAAAAATATAGTGTTTAGTTTCACTGTGTTTTGAGATTCACCAGTGCGTTGGGGCCTGGCGGATGGAGTGCCGAACGCGCACTGCCTTCTCTTCTGTGGGCGTTTGTGTGAGCATGGGGCCTCTTTTTAGGCCAAATCTCTGTGAAATTAGTCTCTGCTGTGGTATGTTCAAGACTTAAAACATGTACGCAATGTCTACAAGGGAGGCTTTTTAATACTTTTCAACGCAGGTTAAAAGCGTTTATGCATCAGGTCTGTTCGTCCATCCGTACCGGGGCATGAAATACTCGTGAAGATGATCCAATACTCGTGAAGATGATCCAATACTTGTAAAGATGATCCAATACTCGTGAAGATGATCCAATACTCGTGAAGATGATCCAATACTCGTGAAGATGATCCAATACTCGTGAAGATGATCCAATACTCGTGAAGATTGTCCAATACTCGTGAAGATGATCCAATACTCGTGAAGATGATCCAATACTCGTGAAGATGATCCAATACTCGTGAAGATGATCCAATACTCGTGAAGATGATCCAATACTCGTGAAGATGATCCAATACTCGTGAAGATGATCCAATGCTCGTGAAGATGATCCAATACTCGTGCAGATGATCCAATACTCGTGAAGATGATCCAATACTCGTGAAGATGATCCAATACTCGTGAAGATGATCCAATACTCGTGAAGATGATCCAATACTCGCGAAACTACGCTAAAGTTGCATCACTCTCAGTCTTACCCGATTGCAGACTGGCCAAATTGATTCAGGGCTTTCTCCAAAGCTTGGAGAGATGAATACAAATTGCAATATGCATTCTGCTCCCACGGCCAACCAAGCCGTAGCTTCCGTGCCGCTAATTCGCTGCGTTGTAGCGCATTGAGTAAGCGGCTGCGCGCGTGCGTGGTTTGTCTCCGTTCGTTCCGCCTGTTGTGCTGCCAGCCCTATGAGCCAGAGGGCGGTTTGGCGCTGGCCGTCAGAGTCCTGGCCGACCTGCTGCGATTCTCCGCGCAACTCCCCGAGCTGGCGCGGGAGGTGTCGCAGTCTCACCTGCCGGCGCTCATGTCGGCACTGCTGGCGCTGCGGGACCAGGTGAGACGGGCTTGGTGGGGCGGGGGGGGTGTGTGCACTGTAGGTCCACTCAGCATAAAATTACCAGCTGGTGCGGTGTGTCAAAACAAAGGCGGCCGGGCGTGGCACTGCCCACCGGACCCCGCTTGCGCGCCGTGCCGCCATACGGGGGGGGGAGGGGGAATCTTTGTCTTTGCGCATCTCATTGGGGCGCGTTGGGAGCCCCGTGCCACGCACGGCCCACCGGCCGCACCTTACCTGGACGCTCTGCAAAGGTTAGGAGCGCGAGCTAATTTTTTTTGGTCTCGTCATGTCGTGTCGTAGCGGGAGTGCATGGCGATGGAGGGGCTGCTGGCCTGCATGAGATTCTACCCGAAGACAAGTGGCACTACCAAGGTGAGGTGGCACCCAGCCGCTTCCCGGTGTGCTTCTACTGCATTGGATTGCCATTGCAGTCTTGCCCCAGTGGCTGGATAATAAACCGCGGGTCACAAAGGCTCGCCGCGCTAGTCATTAACGTTGTCGACGTACATGTTGGCAGCGCCCCACAGTGTACAACGCTATCTTGAAATACAAAGCCAGGCACTGTCTTCTCTCGCTTCACTCTGGTCTGAAGTAGGGACTGTGCCCAAAATGTCACCCTTATACGCGTTAGGTTATTCGGCTCTATCAACGAAGAATTTTCCAACTTTTCATTCTTATATTCGTGCTTGTCCGCCACTGCCAAAATAGACCCTCGGCTGTATGTGCGTATGTACGCATGTATATCGAACTTCTTTCGCACCGCACGTAGCCGTACGTGCTAACCGGAGGTGCGTGGCCATTGCGTTGTACAGACCGTCTGTCCGTTGCCGTCGCCAGGTGAAGCTGGAGCTGCTGTTCGTTCCCAGACTGACAGCGACGAGGCCGACAGTGAGAGAGGTGAGCCTTTCCCACTGCCCGATTCACGGTGGCACCGCGGTGGCGAGATGTTAACTTCCTCGCCTGGTATGCAGGAGGTCGTGGGTTAAATCCTGACCCTCACGCCTGTATATTTGGAGTTTGCGTGCCTCTCTCTCTCTCTCTCCGCTTGGTCACGTGGGTTTTTCTCTGGGTCCTCCGGTTTTTCCCTCCACATTTCGAATCAACATCACGTGTTTGCAGTATTTGGCTGCTATACATTTCCACGTGATGATAAGCCATTTCGTTGAGCTATCATTAGCCAGGTCATTTCTGAAAAACAGCTATGTAGCTCAGTGGGCCTTACCTGGACAGTGGGCGGGGCTACCTGGGCAGTGGGCGGGGCTACCTGGGCAGTGGGCGGAGCCAATGTTATAAAGAGCGAGAAGGGGGAGGCGGAAGAGATGTCACTCGCTGTGTGAAGTTCACAACGGCCGAGCGGCCGCTGCTGCGTGCCAGCGGGCGGGGGACGACGGAGGGAGCGGAGGGAGGCGCTGCCGGGTCCCCCCCCCCTCCAGCACGACGGGGCGCACTGCTCCGATAAACACGGCGGAAAAATAATTAGTTTCAAAATAGATTCCTTCACAACACCGGGCTTCGGTCGATAATTAATATCCCCACCCCCGCCATGCGTGTGCACAGCTGGCGCTCGGCGGCTTCGTGCTGCTGCCGTCGCTGGGGGGAGGGGGCCCCACGGGGGGGCAGAAGCACGCGGAGGCGTGGACGCAGCAGCTGCACGACGTGCTGCGCTCGCTGCACGCGGCGCTCACACGCCTCTACGACTCCGGTACCACCCCCACCCCCATCCTTCGCAACACCGTCGCCATCCTCGACTCCGCTTTCCCCGCCTCCACTCCACCCTCACCACCACCAACACCCCCACCTCTGTCTCGCGATGTCATCGGCGCCTTGAGAATCCAAACAGCCCCCGCCGAGCGATGCGTCCGACCTTGCCTTGACCTTGCCGTCACCTCGCCTTGACCTCGACGTGACCTCGCCTTGACCTCGCCTTGACCTCGCCGTCACCTCGGCAGCTCGAGCGGGTTGTGAGCCCGGTACGTTCCCTGGGCAGGAGACTGTCCAGGGAACCACGGGCCGCTGCCGGAAAAGCTTGCCTGGTGTCGGCAAAGCGTAGCGGGTCCCGGAGGACGATGTCTCTGCTGCCGCAGGAGCTGACGAGGCGCAGGACTGGGGTCCTGGGGTCCAACTGGCACTCCCGGAGCCACAGGCCGACAGCCCCGTGTACCTGCTGCAGGTGAAGCAGGAGTTCTCCTGCCTTGCCCGGGCCCTGGTCGCCATGTTGCGGTACGCTCGCTCTGCGTGTGTTTCGTGCGTGCGCGCTGCGTTCACGTGTCCAGCGTGCGTGTGTCTGTGTGCGCGCGCACGCGTGTGTTGAGAGTTGTGTGTGTTGAGAATAGGGGGCACGGCTGTTGAATCTGCCAGTCATCTCAGTCGGCCAGCCCGCACCTCCGATTAGCACGGTCGGCTACGTACGCTGCAAAATAAGTTCGTCATACATACATTCAACCCATGGCACCTGGGTCTGTCCAGTGACCTGTCGGCGAGCCATCGACACTTCACGTGGCCTCAAAATGTACCTGGCCCGGCACAGGCCCCGTGGTGACGTCACAGCCACTGAGTGGCGAGTGGTGGTTGTTGTTGTTCAGAATTGTGGGGAGCGGTGGCACGGCAGTTAGCGCACTGCGAGAAGAAACCAGCGTCCCAAGTTCGATTCCCGCTCACGGCCAGCACCAATGACGATTTGAGGCACTCCTTAACGTACGCGATAGATGCGTTCCCTAAAAAAATCCCGCGATCGAAAAATTGCGTTCCGTCAAGCAATTTTCCCATAAGAAATAATGGTAAAGGGAATCTCACTCACACTCGCAGACATAATCGCCTATATTATCCTCGCCTAGATCAGTACAATACATCCATAATACATGTACACGCAATATAATACTTTCAATTAAAAAGCAAACCGCGTAAATTCTAATATACTTCCTATGAAATAAAAATAAATAGAGCATCACTCACCTGTAACTACGCCGGAGTTGCGTAGTGGAGACAGGGTGGATGGAGACGGTGTTCACGTGGCGGGATGCTGTACGGCATAGCACTGGCTGCTGGCAACGCCATTGGGTCACGGTGCCAGGCTAGGGTCGCGCATAGAGGCCGACCGAAAGTTAAAAATGTAATTTCGGCCGAAACCGAAAGTTGAACTTCACTTTCGACCGAGACAGAAACAGAAAGGTATGTAACCGAAGTTATCGAACACAAGAATCATGAAATATGTCACTTTTTGCAATGCTACTTCAATTAAAAATAAATCTAGAACTAATCATTCAGAGCCTGCAGTAAGAGTCGCTAAATATGAAATATTTAGGTGTTACTTACTTAGTAACTTTATCCAAACAAACGAATGTTGTAGTTAAGAAAAAAGTTTTTACACATTCAGCCAGACAGGCTGTTAACCGGTTGTATATACATTAGCAGCCTGCATGGTTGCGGCTGTAACCTTGCTCCAAAGCTGCTGCTGCTGACGTGTGTGTTTGTGTGTATGTGTGTGTGTTTATGTGTGTGTGTGTTTGCAGCCGATCGCAAAGGATTGTCTAGCGCCGACTGACCGGCCGATAGGCAGAGTGATAGACATAGCACTAGTGTTATATTCTAAAATAGATCTTCGGTTGACGAATGACGACCAAAAGTCAATATCAGTTTCGGCCGAAACCGAAACCAGACTAAAAGTAAAACATTTACTTTTGGCCGAAACCGAAACAATGCCGAAAGAGGCCATTTGCCAACTTTCGGCGCCGAAACCGAAACCGAATTTCGGCCGGCCTCTAGTGGCTTACGTCGCTTTGCGGACGACGTTATTCCGAAAATGGCCCCGCGTGTCTCGATAAAAGGTCTCGGTACAAAGCGTTCGTTATTCCAAAATGGCGTACCGCAAAAGTGCGTCAACTGAAGATCACCTGTATCTGAACCGGTTGTGGGCCTCCCCAAGATATCCTCAGCCATGAATGAGTACATGGTGCGGTGTGTAAACGTCGCCACTAGGGAGACGAAGGCAGCCGGGAGTGGTACTGGCCACCCCCACCCCCTCTTTGTGTGCCGTGCCGGCCTTCATAGGTGCTCGCTGAGTAGCACCTTGCCCCAAGGCTATACGGGAGATCTTTGTCTTTGTAAACAAATTCTGCCGCCACTGCTGCACCCTCACCCTGTCGACTGCACCCTCACCCTGTCCACTGCACCCTCACCCTGTCCACTGCACCCTCACCCTGTCCACTGCACCCTCACCCTGTCCACTGCACCCTCACCCTGTCCACTGCACCCTCACCCTGTCCACTGCACCCTCACCCTGTCCACTGTACCCTCACCCTGTCCACTGCACCCTCACCCTGTCCACTGCACCCTCACCCTGTCCACTGCACCCTCACCCTGTCCACTGCACCCTCACCCTGTCGACTGCACGCTCACCACATCCACTCTCCGCTTCACAGGGAGGAGTTTGCGGCGCCGGTGAAGGTGCCGGCGCAGCCGATCCTCACCCTCGTTTGCCGAGCGCTGGCCATCTCGCCCAAGCGCCTGGTACGCTGCCGGACGGCACGTGGTGTTAACCGATTCGTACCGCGAGGGGGAGGAAGCGCGTGGTGGAATAGGGGTCGCGATCGGACGCCGACTCCCGAGGGATGCCGTTATGAGCAGTACGGCCGAATCCGAAGGGCGACTTACAATATATATGTGTGTGTGTGCCGCGTGAGTGTGTGTCGTTGTGTGTGCCGTGTGTGTGTGCCACGTGTGTATGTGCCGCGTGTGTGTGCCACTTGTGTATGTGCCGTGTGTGTGTGCCGTTTGTCTACATGCCGCGTGTGTGTGTGCCACGTGTGTGTGTTTGCCGTGTGTGTGCCGTGTATAGTTGTTTACCGCTTGTGTGCGTGCCACGTGTGTGTGCGTGCCGCGTGTGTGTGTGTGCCGTGTGTGTGCCGCTTGTGTACGTGTGCCGTGTGTGTGTTTTCCGTGTGTGTGTGCGTGCCGTTTGTCTACATGCCGTGTGTGTGTTTGCCGTGTGTGTGTGCCGTGTGTGTGTGCTGTGTGTGTGTGCCGTGTGTGTGTACCGTGTGTGTGTGCGTGCCGTTTGTCTACATGCCGCGTGTGTGTTTGCCGTGTGTGTGTGTGCGTGCCGTTTGTCTACATGCCGCATGTGTGTGTGTGCCACGTGTGTGTGTGTGTGCCACGTGTGTGTGTGTGCGTGCCACGTGTGTTGGTGCTCGCGGAGGATGATGACAGCTCAGTTGGGATCGCACAGCAACCATCACCCCCTTCTGCGAAAAAGCAGTACCCTCCGGAAATCGAGTCATGAGACTCGATGAGGCTTGGCTGGGAAAACAAGCCGAGCAAAAATAACAAAAAATAGCTGCAAGCACGGTGACCCGAGTTCGATTCCCGCTCGCGCCCAACACCGGTGACGATTATCTGAACCGGTCCTGGGCCTCCCACAGGTCGACTCAGCCTCAAATGAGCACCTGGTGCGGTGTGTAGTACACATCCGCAGTGGTGCTGGCCACCAGCCCCTCCTCGCGCGCCTTGCCGGCCTATCGCAAGGCCTTATTGCTAACAGCACTTGCCCAAGCAGTTTGTGATGGCTGTTATGCGGTGGTTCTCTGCCTTTGTCTTTTTTTCAGGCCGCGGTGGGGGAAGCCACTATGCAGCTGCTGGTGCTGCCCGCGGTCCACACGGATGCCCTCTCGCTGCTCGAAGCCCTCATTCGCACGTCAGAATAACACCCGGATCGCGAACGCTAAACGCGCGCCTCACAGCGCCCGCCGCTTAAAGCTCGGGGCACGCCGGGCGGAACGTCGCCCGCGCGTTGGCGTTGAACTCGGTCGCGAGACGTCTCGAGCCACCGGTCAGGAGGAGGAGTGCACGAGCCGTGTCGGTCGGGATGCGATCGTCTCGTCTAATCGAGACGGGGTTGCGTACGTGTGAATGTTGAACTTCTTCCGCGCCGTACGTAGCCGACCGTGCCAACCGGCGCGCCGTACGGGCGCATGTCGCCCGACCGTGCGCGCCGAGTGAGCAAACGAGCGGCCTCCCCGCGGACTTGTGGGCCGAGCGACGCTGTGGGCTCGCGGCACGGGGCGGGGGGTGCGTTGGAGGGGGAGCGCGGCTGGCAGGGCTCGCTGCTGGGAGGGAGAGAGGGAGCGGTTGCGTGAGGTCTCCATGGACCCGGCGCGGCGAGGCGCGAGGAGGATTACGCCGAGGCTGCCACGCGCTTGTTTACCGTGGGGGGACCCTGGTGGGATGGGGGGAGGGAACCGGCGGGGCCTTGCCGACCGTGCTGACTTTGATTTCCCAGGACGCCTGAAATTTCCGCGAGTGGCTCTCTCCGTGGGGCCACGAAATGCAATTGGAGACGAACAAATATTAATTTATTTTTGTTTGCCGCTCCTTTGCTTTGTGCGCTGCGATCGTGAACGTTGAACGGCCTCGGCGCGATGGGCGGCAGCGCGAGAGTTTGGCCGTTGACGGCCGTGCAGCGAAGTGTGACGCACGTGTGAACCGGGCCTCACCTAGGTGGACTCGGCCTCAAATCAGTACCTGGTGCGGTGTGTAAAGATCACCACTGGGGAGACAAAGGCGGTGGGGGTGTGGTGCTGGCCACCCACCACGTCGTGTGCCATGCCGGCCTTCGTAGGTGCTCGCTAACAGCACTTCCCCCAGCAATCTGTGAAGGCTACACGGGGGGTCTTTGTGCGTGCGCGCGGCCAGGTGCGGCAAGCGGCTGCTGCGGTTCGGCGACGTCATCAACCGGGCCTTCCCGCAGGTGCTCGCCACATGGAGCCCGCCGGCGGAGACGGGGGGTGACCCTGGGCGGGAAAGCCCCTACAGGTGAGACAGCCCCTACAGGTGGGACAGCCCCTACAGGTGGGACAGCCCCCACAGGTGGGACAGCCCCTACAGGTGGGACAGCCCCTACAGCTGGGACAGCCCCTACGGGTGGGACAGCCCCTACAGGTGGGACAACCCCTACAGGTGGGACAGCCCCTACAGGTGGGACAGCCCCCACAGGTGGGACAGCCCGTACAGGTGGGACAGCCCCTACAGGTGGGACAGCCCCCACAGGTGGGACAGCCCCTACAGGTGGGACAGCCCCTACAGGTGAGACAGCCCCTACAGATGGGACAACCCCTACAGGTGGGACAGCCCGTACAGGTGGGGCAGCCCCTACAGGTGGGACAGCCCCTACAGGTGGGACAGCCCCTACAGGTGGGACAGCCAGTACAGGTGGGACAGCCCCTACAGGTGGGACAGCCCGTACAGGTGGGACAGCCTCTACAGGTGGGAGAGCCGTGCGTACCTGTCGTTTTACCCGCCCGCTAATTAGCGGCACGGCAGTGCCGATCGTCATGTTGGCGACGGACGACGCCGGTAATTGGCGCTCCGGGAGCCGAGCGCTGCCGTGCGGCAGCCGCCCGGCGCTCGGCACGGTGGCGATCTCCGCCGTGGTAATTGTTTAACGCTTTTCCCAACAGAGGTTCGGGGTGTGAACGCACGAGCTGCGGGGCCGCCCGTAAACACGCGGTCACGATAACTCTCGCGGAGACGATGCGGCGGTGTGGCAGCTGGACACGTTCGTCAACAACACCGTGGCCTTGAAGGGGGAAAATAAATCAATAATCGGGGACGTTTGGGGCAATGGCCATTCTTCATAGCACACAATAAGATAGGCCAGATGTTCAATACCTCGCCTGGTATAGCGGTCATGGGTGCTGTATAATTGGAGTCTGCATGTCACTCTTCCCGTGGGTGCGTGGATTTTGCTCCGGGTCCTCCCGTTTTCCCCTCCACATTTAGAATGATGCATTTAAAAAATTTTGGCTGCTATAAATTTCCACACGCTAAGCCACTTCGTTGAGCTGTCATTTGTGGCCAGGTCGCTTATGAAAAAGAGCTTTACAGCTCAGTGGGGCCTTAACGGGTAAACAAAAAAAATAGTACATAGTTTATAGCAAATAAGGGCGTGGATACGACTACACTTGGCACCTTGAGGCCTGATGTCTTTGTGAAGTTGATAGCCACTTGAAAATGGCATTGTTGCGAGGTTTGTTGAAGCCCGGCATTTTGCGCGACCCTGCGGCACCCGCCCTGCTCCTCCGCGTCTGCGTCTCTGGATCTCGAGCTGTGCCGTCAACCCCCCCCCCCCCCCCACCCAGCGAGGTGCGCGTGCGTGCGTACGGCGCGCTGGCCGCGTGGGTGGACGCGTGCGGCGCCACGTGCCGCGTGCTGCAGGACGAGCTGCAGCACGCGCACGACCTCCTCCGCCACCTCGTCCGGGACGCCTCCCCCGCCAGCGACCTCATCCGGGTGAGGCCTCTGTCGCCCGCTGAATCGCCCAAGTCCTGTCCGGTTGCGACGACAATGACGACAACCATGTTTTTTTTTTTTTCTTCGCATCTTGCTTCGTCTTCGTGCGAACTGCAAAAACGCTGCGGGATTTGTAACAATTTGTAACGGGCGGTTTTCGGTGCACGGAGGCGCGGGGGAAACGCGGACGGACAAGTGGGAGGGAAGATAGGCGGCCAGAATCGGCGCTCCCAGCAATTTCCCGAGCTCTGTGGTCCTAGATTGGAATGTTGCTGAAGGGAGGTTGGGCTTGGCATCAGCGGACTCGTCCCTCTCCAGTCAATCATTGCCAGCACCGCCAATTGACAATCTTCGTCCTCATTCACCACCACCACCACCACACTCGCCCTCCCACCCCATTCCTCACCGAGTCTCACTTGGATATCTGGTGAGCTTTGTTGGGTCAGTGTTCGCCATGTCAAGGAGCATGAACCATCACACGAACTCCGGTCATCTTTGTCGCGGCTTTTGGCTGGTCATCGAACAAAGACGGTCACCGCATCGCGCGCTTTCAGATGCGCTTCTGCGGCCGTCTGGAACGCTCCTGCTTACAATATTAGGAAGCCACTGGAGCTATGCATTTTTTTATTATCTGGATTGAAAACGAATTTCTTTAGAACTGCTGTTTGTGTTTCATTTGTTCTTCCCCCGCACTTCCGATTAGCACGGTTGGCTACGTACGGTGCAAAAGAAGCTCAACACACACGCACACACACACGCGCGACGGTGTAAAAACCCCAGCGCCTGGAGAACGGCCACCGCGCGTGCAAGGGGGGAACGCTCGACGCCGCTCCCTCGTGTTTCCCCACCGCTCGCAGCTCCAGGTGGGGCGGCCGCGTGGTGACCTCCAGCTGGGGAGTCGCGCCGGCAAGCGGCACAAGGGCGGTGCGCCCGTCACCGGCGCCACCGGCACGGCCGGGCCCAGGAAGAGCGACGCGCGGGCCGGGGCCGACGTGTGCCTCGCGGCGCTGCACGGTGAGCGAGCGGCGCGCGGTCGATTTGAGCGCCGTCTCGAGGGCCGTTTGGCGAGCCCGCTTGTTTGAAGGTTTTTGGAGCAGGACGCCGACGCACAGCAGCGGCGGCGGCAGGGTTCGACTATCCCTCGAAGGGTGTCACGGGATCAGCGTAGCGCTTCGGCGTTAATCGGGGGGGCGCCGCGCTCCCCCCCCACTCCCCTGCCTCGTTTTGGACCGCGGGCGTCTGTAAGGAGCGGCCAGCTGCCTCGTGTCAGACAGCTCAGTGCCGTGGGGACGGGGTGTGTGGGGGGGGTGGTGGGGGGGGGTAACGCGTCATTCACATCACATGGCTCGTCCCCCGGTCACTGGAGTGTTCGCCGCCTGGTTACACGTGATCACGGTGGTGAGATGTTAACTACCTCGCCTGGTCTACAGGAGGTCGTGGGTTCGATCCCGACCCTGACGCCTGCTGTATGTTTGGAGTTTGCGGCATCTCTCTCCCCGCGATCTCGTGGATTCTTTTGCGTCCTCCCGGTTTTTCCCTCCACATTTAGAAACGTTTCTAGTATTTGTCTGCCATAGATTTCCACGTGATGATAACCCACTTCTTTGGGCTATCATTTGTGGCCAGGTCGCTTCTGGAAAAGAGCTCCGATAGCTCAGTGGGCCTTACCTGGTAAAATAAAAAAAAGAGTTTAGATCGGCTTCGATGGAGACGAGTTTGCCGGCCAGAGCTTGAAACGTGACTGACGTTGCCACCTGCTGGTTCGTATCGCAACGGTCGGCCTGGAGTGGCACGGCCACGGAGTGGGCGCACCAAGTTCGCGGCGTGCACAGACACGTCGACGTCACGCGCGTACGCCTCTTTCGTCCAATCCGCTGCTGGATGAGGGCCTCCGCACGCCCGCCGCCCTGGCCGCGGAGAGTTATTCGGACCGTGCCTCGGCAGGCTGGTCAGTGCCGGGTTTGGTGAAAGCAATGGCGGAAGGAGGGGGGCATAGAAGTAGAGTACAGTACAGCAATTGATTTTGCAGCACTGACAACTGCTGGCCAACAAAATTCTGGAGTTGTCAGGTTTCGAGTTAACGACGTCCGTGTCACCCAGACGACGGGAATACAGGAACTCTTCTACTTACGACCGAGTTAGGTTCCCGAGTACAGCTGTACTCTTGTCGATTCCAAACACGTTGTACGGTGTGTACACTTAACAAGGGGAATGTCGTATAATCTCCTGTAGATGTCGATTGCCACCGGTTCTTCACGTTCTGCAGATGTAGATGCCACCGCCGCCATCTATTGCGCGGCGGTTGAACTTACGACTCTCGGTCCGAACAGGCAACTGGACATACGGGACAGGTTTGTTCGTATCTCTGAAAGTTCGTAAGTCGAATGTTCGTAAATAGAGGGGTCCCTGTATTTATGTTTTTCTGGTGACACGAAGACGCATAACAGGCAGAGCCGCCGTGAGAAGGGGGCTAACCGTCTCCCATCCCAGGGACGATATGGGCGCACACATCTCCTGCAACCCAAACTACGGACCGTGCAGTAAAACCCACCGTGGGCCCGCAAGACCACACGAGTTCGATTCCGGCTCGCAGCCACCTCCTGTATCTGATCCGGTCCAGAGCCTTCCCCCTAGGTCAACTCGGCCTTAAACGAGTACCCGGTGCGGTGTGTAAACATCGGCACTTGGGAGACAAAGGTGGCCCGGGCGTGCGATGTCGACCACCACCCCCCCTCCCCCGCCCCCTTTGTGTGCCGTGTCCATAGGCG
The DNA here is from genome assembly GCF_048934315.1 of Petromyzon marinus. Taxonomy (NCBI): domain Eukaryota; kingdom Metazoa; phylum Chordata; class Hyperoartia; order Petromyzontiformes; family Petromyzontidae; genus Petromyzon; species Petromyzon marinus. The sequence continues at coordinate 5,460,497 of NC_133721.1, read as the reverse complement.
CTCACTGACGGTACTTGTCCCCCACCACGACAGCTCGTCCGACGCTATCCGGGTGACCTTTGTCTTTGTGTGCGTGTGTGTTGCAGCGCTGGTGCGGGTGGTGCTGCGCTGTGGGAGCTTGATGCCCGCCAAGGTGCACAAGGTGCGGTGGTGGTGGGGGGTGCCGCACTCTGACGTGGCTGGCGGGGCCCAAGCAGCTCCTCTCGTTTATAATTTGTCGTTGGTCTCTCATTTGTTGCTGTGATTGGTTGTTCTCGCTTTATTCTGATTTGTTCTGCGTTGTTGCTCTCATTTGTTGGTCTCATTTTTTGTTGTGATTTATCGTCTTGAATTGTTGTTGTTGTCCTGATTTGTTGGTGTTCTGATTTGTTGTTGTTCCGATGTGTTGTTGTTCTGATTTTTTCTTGTGATTTTTATGTTCCGATTTATTATTTGTTGGTGTTCCGATTTGTCATTCTGATTTGTTGTTCAGATTTGTTGTTGTCGATATAATAACACGTCTGCCGAGAGCAAGGCCAAAGGGCCAAAGCGTCAAGCGGCCATCAAATCGACCGGCACCGTAGTCAAAGTTGTAACGGACGAGAGTGTGGCGGTGTTTCTCGAGTCGGGTGATTGTGCCCCTTAAGAGCTTGGGGGGGGGGCGGGGGTGGTGGCGGTGGGGAAGAGACGACAATTGGGAGAGGGAATTCCAAAGTGGGGCGGTGCGATGGTAGAAGCGGAAAGAGAAGCAAGGTGGTGACCTGCAGTGTGGTGGTGTTTGACCACAGTGTGGTGGATGATTGAGTGAGTAGGTGGGTGAGCGAGTGGGCGAGTGTGTGCTGGTTGCTGCCGGGCGAGATGAACCGGCCGGTGTCTGTTAGAACTGAGGAGAAGTTGACGGGGAAACGCGAATCGACACTGACCCATCGAGAGCGACTGCAGAAACTCGCCCCTAACGCGCTCCCCACCCCCCCCCCCCCCCCCCGCGTGCCCCCCACGCAGCGCCTGCACGAGCTGGCGGTGAGCTCGGCGCTGGCGCTGCAGGCGGGCGGCGCCCCGCCGCGCCCCCTTGGCGCGTGCCCCGCGTGCCGCGTGGAGCTCTACCGCCTGCTGCTGCACCTGCTGCTGGCGCCCTCGCCGGCGCTGCCTCCGCCGCTGCAGCCGGCGCTGCGCATCCTGGCCCGGGGCCAGCGCGACGACAGCGCCCAGGTTCGCCGCCGCCGCCGCCGCCGCGTCCACGCGCCTCCGGATGTTCACGCGCGACGGTGTGGGAGGGGCGGGGGGGGTGTCTACTAATTAGTTTGCCGCTTGCGCGGAGCCGTGGCGTCCCGTGCTCGTTGTGTTCATTGCGTCCGCGTGACGCCGGAGAGCGACACGCCGGCTGGACCCGCGCCTGGGCACCAGGGCACCGTGAGGGTCGCGCGAACACGAAGCGCGCTGCTTCATCGTCGTCGTGGCGAGATGTTAACTACCTCGCCTGCTACACCGGAGGTCGTGGGTTCGATCCCGACCCTGTGACGCCTGCTGCTGTATGTTTGGAGTTTGCGGCGTCTCTCTCCCCCGCGATCTCGTGGATCCTTTTGCGTCCTCCCGGTTTTTCCCTCCGCATGTAGAATCGACGTCACGCGCTCAGAGTATTTGGCTGCTGCCGTGCACTTCCCACGTGATAAGCCACTTGGTAAAGCTATCATTTGTGATAGGTCGCTTCTGACAAAGAGCTACGTAGCTCAGGGGGACTTGCGTAATAGTATTCGCCGTTGTTGTGTTTGTCGCGACGCAGGTGTCCGCGTTTTGCGCCGACGCCCTCGTCGTCGCGAGCGCCATCGTCCACCCGCGGGTCCCCTCCCTGCAGCTTCCCGCAGCCGCGCCCGCAGCCGCCCCTCCGCTCGGGGACCCCCCCGCGGCCGCCCGGGAGTTCTCGTGGCCCGGAAGAGACCCCGACGCCGAGGCGCGCGACGTCCGTACCGACGATCGCTCCCCGCTGGACCTGTCGCGCAACGACGCGCCGGGAGATTGGGCCCGGCCGGCCGTCCCGCGCGGCTCTTCCGGCGGCGGCTCCGGCGGGACGGCGTCCGCGGACGGGAGCGGCGGCGCCGAAGGTCCGGACGATTCCGCGACGATCGCGGACGGCGTCGCGGCGCCGTTGCGGGTGACGGCCGAGAAGCCGCGCCGAGCGGAGGACGACGGAGAACGCCGGGAGAGGGCGGCGGCCTCCTCTCTGCGGTCCAGTGGAGGGACGCAGGAGGTGGACGACGTGGAGGAGGATGGACGAGTTGACGGCGGCAACGACGGCAGAGCATCCAAGCGCAAGCGGGGGAGAGACGAACGCGAGGCTGTGGCTGCGAGCGACGAGGTGAGCTCGGCGTGCGTCGCCGACGTGTTCACGACGCGGGGTCCGTTGGCGAGCGTTCTCGGAAACCTAACGAACGCCCCCACCACCACCCCCCCCCCCCCCCCCCCCGCGTGTCGGCTTTGACGGTGGGTTGCACCGGCGCGCGTGCCCCCGGGAGCTTTTCTCAGATCCCGGAGGAAGCTCCCGGCTGCGTGCAGCTGAAACGTCGGACGTCTTGCTGAACGACGTGAGCGGTACGACCCCGAGAGCGCTGTTTCGACCTCCCCCCTCTGCGCCCGCTCGCTGTCGTTTTCCCAGAAGAACGACGGCGGCTGCGGCGGCGGCGGCGACGATCGTGATGGCGACGACGACACGATGAGGACCATGCTCGCCGACTTTGTGGACTGCCCCCCAGAGGGCGAGGGGAGCTGCCGCCACCGCGAGGTCGTCGCCGCTGGCGAGTTACTCGCCCGGCCGTAGCGCCAGCGCCCACCAGCTCCTGGAGGCGCTGCGTGGGGCACGCTGGGGGGTCGGGGGGGGGGGCGGTGGGGGCGCACGCGAGTTGTAAATTGTAACTTCTTTCGCACCGTCTGCAGCCAACCGTGTGAATCGGCGGTGCGAGTTCTCCGGTTGCTTTCGATGGTTCAGTGTTGATTGGCGTTCCCGTGAACTCGCCGATCCGTCTGCCCACGTTGAGGACTCGGTTTTACCAGACACCTTTCCCGTCTCGACCGGCAGCAGTGCTACCGGAGGACAAGCGACCGCGTGCTCGCACACAAACGCACGCGAAGATCGCCTGTAGCAGGCTGTTGGGGCAAGTGCTGTTGGCGAGCAGCGCCCGTGGGTGGGTGGGCCCGCACCGCCTCCCGCCGTTTTTGACTCCCCAGCGGAGATGTTTTCCACGCCCCAGCAGGTGCTCATTTGAGGCCGAGTCGACCTAGGGGAGGCCCGGGCCTTGTTCAGATATTTGTCGCCGTCGCTGACGGCGAGCGAGAACGGAACCCGGCTCGCTGGGCTCGGAGCGTGGCGCTCGCCGGCGCTCCTCCGCTCCCCTCCACGTGCGCACGACGCGCCGCCCGCCGTGCAGACGTGGCCCGGCCTGCCGCTACGCCAGCACCGCCGGGCGGCGTCATTTTTAGTGGCACAGAGACGACACGAGTGTGAGACGAGTGTGACACGAGTGTGAGACGAGTGTGACACGAGTGTGAGATGACACGAGTGTGAGACGAGTGTGAGACGAGTGTGAGACGAGTGTGAGATGACACGAGTGTGAGACGAGTGTGAGACGACACGAGTGTGAGACGACACGAGTGTGAGACGACACGAGCGTGAGACGACACGAGTGTGAGACGAGTGTGAGACGACACGAGTGTGAGACGACACGAGTGTGAGACGAGTGTGAGACGACACGAGTGTGAGACGAGTGTGAGACGAGTGTGAGACGACACGAGTGTGAGACGAGTGTGAGACGACACGAGTGTGAGACGAGTGTGAGACGAGTGTGAGACGAGTGTGAGACGAGTGTGAGACGACACGAGTGTGAGACGAGTGTGAGACGACACGAGTGTGAGACGAGTGTGAGACGAGTGTGAGACGAGTGTGAGACGACACGAGTGTGAGACGAGTGTGAGACGAGTGTGAGACGACACGAGTGTGAGACGAGTGTGAGACGACACGAGTGTGACACGAGTGTGAGACGACACGAGTGTGAGACGAGTGTGAGACGAGTGTGAGACGAGTGTGAGACGACACGAGTGTGAGACGAGTGTGAGACGAGTGTGAGACGACACGAGTGTGAGACGAGTGTGAGACGAGTGTGAGACGACACGAGTGTGAGACGAGTGTGAGACGAGTGTGAGACGAGTGTGAGACGACACGAGCGTGAGACGAGTGTGAGACGAGTGCGAGACGAGTGTGAGACGACACGAGTGTGAGACGACACGAGCGTGAGACGAGTGTGAGACGCCACGTGTGTGAGATGACACGAGTGTGAGACGAGCGTGAGACGACACGAGTGTGAGACGAGTGTGAGACGAGTGTGAGACGACACGAGTGTGAGACGAGTGTGAGACGAGTGTGAGACGACACGAGTGTGAGACGAGTGTGAGACGACACGAGCGTGAGACGAGTGTGAGACGACACGAGTGTGAGACGAGTGTGAGACGAGTGTGAGACGACACGAGTGTGAGACGAGTGTGAGACGAGTGTGAGACGACACGAGCGTGAGACGAGTGTGAGACGAGTGTGAGACGACACGAGTGTAAGACGAGTGTGAGACGAGTGTGAGACGAGTGTGAGACGAGTGCGAGACGAGTGTGAGACGAGTGTGAGACGACACGAGCGTGAGACGAGTGTGAGACGAGTGTGAGACGACACGAGTGTGAGACGACACGAGTGTAAGACGACACGAGTGTAAGACGAGTGTGAGACGAGTGTGAGACGAGTGCGAGACGAGTGTGAGACGACACGAGCGTGAGACGAGTGTGAGACGACACGAGTGTGAGACGAGTGTGAGACGACACGAGTGTGAGACGAGTGTGAGACGAGTGTGAGACGACACGAGCGTGAGACGAGTGTGAGACGAGTGCGAGACGAGTGTGAGACGACACGAGTGTGAGACGACACGAGCGTGAGACGAGTGTGAGACGACACGTGTGTGAGATGACACGAGTGTGAGACGAGTGTGAGACGACACGAGTGTGAGACGAGTGTGAGACGAGTGTGAGACGAGTGTGAGACGACACGAGTGTGAGACGAGTGTGAGACGACACGAGCGTGAGACGAGTGTGAGACGAGTGTGAGACGACACGAGTGTGAGACGAGTGTGAGACGACACGAGCGTGAGACGAGTGTGAGACGAGTGTGAGACGACACGAGTGTAAGACGAGTGTGAGACGAGTGTGAGACGAGTGTGAGACGAGTGCGAGACGAGTGTGAGACGAGTGTGAGACGACACGAGCGTGAGACGAGTGTGAGACGAGTGTGAGACGACACGAGTGTGAGACGACACGAGTGTAAGACGACACGAGTGTAAGACGAGTGTGAGACGAGTGTGAGACGAGTGCGAGACGAGTGTGAGACGACACGAGCGTGAGACGAGTGTGAGACGACACGAGTGTGAGACGACACGAGTGTGAGACGAGTGTGAGACGAGTGTGAGACGAGTGTGAGACGACACGAGTGTGAGACGAGTGTGAGACGAGTGTGAGACGACACGAGCGTGAGACGAGTGTGAGACGAGTGCGAGACGAGTGTGAGACGACACGAGTGTGAGACGACACGAGCGTGAGACGAGTGTGAGACGACACGTGTGTGAGATGACACGAGTGTGAGACGAGCGTGAGACGACACGAGTGTGAGACGAGTGTGAGACGAGACGAGTGTGAGACGAGTGTGAGACGAGTGTGAGACGAGTGTGAGACGACACGAGTGTGAGACGAGTGTGAGACGACACGAGTGTAAGACGAGTGTGAGACGAGTGTGAGACGAGTGCGAGACGAGTGTGAGACGAGTGTGAGACGACACGAGCGTGAGACGAGTGTGAGACGAGTGTGAGACGACACGAGTGTGAGACGACACGAGTGTAAGACGAGTGTGAGACGAGTGCGAGACGAGTGTGAGACGACACGAGCGTGAGACGAGTGTGAGACGAGCGTGAGACGACACGAGTGTGAGACGACACGAGTGTAAGACGACACGAGTGTGAGACGAGCGTGAGACGAGCGTGAGACGAGCGTGAGACGAGCGTGAGACGACACGAGTGTGAGGCGACACGAGTGTGCGGCGGTGCGCTCTCTCGGTCGAGAGCGCCGCTGTGCCGGGGCCGCGACGTCCACGGAGCCTCCCCGGCGCCGGGTGACGCACAGCGTGCTCCACCCCCCCCCCCCACAGCGTGCTCCACCCCCCACAGTGTGCTCCACCCCCCACAGTGTGCTCCACCCCCCACAGCGTGTTCCACCCCCTCCCCCCCAGCGTGCTCCACCCCCCACAGCGTGCTCCACCCCCCCCTCCTCCCCAGCGTGCTCCACCCCCCCACAGCGTGCCCCACCCCCCCCCCCATCGTGTCTGCTCGTTAAGCAACAGCCCTTGCCCATCGCGCCCCGCAACTTTTCTTTTTAATAAACAAACGCGCCAAGTGAATCCCGTGCCGAGTTTTATTTTCGTTAATCTCGAGGCAGCAACCCCGTTGCCTCTCCACAGCGGCGAGTCAGCGGTGGAAACTCCACATTCCCGTGGAAGGACACGTGCACCCCTCGGGACCAGCACAGGTGAATGCCCCCCCAAGAAAGTGGCGCTGACTTTATCGACCCTGCAATGAAAACAGTCCCAAGTCGGACCCTGGGCCCCGGACCCGCCGAGAGATTGCTACAGGTTGCCAGCGAGATGAATCGTAGACAATATGAAGACGTGATCTAGGAAGCCACAGGGGCTCTATGCACTTCTAAATCGTCTAGACTTTTTAAACTTATTTCTTTAGATCTACTTTTTGTTGATTAGTTTGCTGTCATTCCCCCTGCACCTCTGATTAGAGCAGTTGGCTACTTCAGGGTGCGAAAGAAGCTGAACACATACGAGAGATGGGAGCTGAGCAAGATGAGAGATGAGAACGGTTATTGTCATGCGAGTGAGATCAACCGGGCGATGGATCATGTGGCAGTTACGAACCTGGCCACCCGAGTTCAATTCCCGCTGACGGCCAACACCACCAGTCCTGGGCCTCTGCTAGGTCGACTCGGCCTCAAATGACTACCTGGTGCGATGTGCCACGACGTCGTAACACGGGAGACTTCGCCAGACACTGCGACGCTCGTCACCACTTTATTTCATCCTTTACATCCCGGCCCGGTTTCGACAGCTCCCCTCCCGTGCCGGCTGTGTCCCCCTCGACAGATTTGGGGAAGCCGATCTCGATATGGGTCATGGGGGGGGGGATGGTGATGATGGTGGTGATGGCAGTTGTGATGGGGGGTGATGATGATGGGGGTGGTGATGGGGGTAGTGGTGGTGATCATGGGGCTGTGGTGGTGATGGAGGTTAGTGGTGATGGTGATGATGATGGGGCTCTGGTGGTGACGGAGGTTAGTGGTGATGGTGGCGGTGATGATGATGGGGGTAGTGGTGATGATGGGGGTAGTGGTGATGATGATGGGGGTAGTGGTGATGATGATGGGGATAGTGGTGATGATGGGGGTAGTGGTGATGATGATGATGATGGGGATAGTGGTGATGATGGGGGTAGTGGTGATGATGATGGGGGTAGTGGTGATGATGATGGGGGTAGTGGTGATGATGATAGGGGTAGTGGTGATGATGATGGGGGTAGTTGTGATGATGATGGGGGCTGTGGTGATGATGATGATGGGGGTAGTGGTGGTGATGGTGGCGGTGGTGGTGATGATGATGGGGGTAGTGGTGATGATGATGGAGGTAGTGGTGATTGGTGGCGGTGGTGGTGATGATGATGGGGGTAGTGGTGATGATGATGGGGGTTAGTGGTGATGGTGGCGGTGATGATGATGATGGGGGTAGTGGTGATGATGGGGGTAGTGGTGGTGATGGTGGCGGTGGTGTTAGTGCTGTGCGGGCTCTGGAAGCGTGTGACTCTCCGCTTCCGCCATCGTTTGCGCAATCCAGTCGAGGTAGTTGAGCACTTTGGTGTAAACGCCGAACTTCCCTTCACGCGCGCACCCTTTCCCCCAGCTCACCTGCACAGTAGCAACGACAACGACAATGACATCAACAACACTCGTTATTTAGAAGCAGGAGAGAGACCTGGAGGCTGCTTTGCAAGGAAGAGTGGACGTATGAGCCAAGTCTGTGTTTCTATCGCGCCTCTCTTGTCTCCATATCTCCCTGTCTCCATGTCTCCATGTCTCCCTGTCTCCATGTCTCCCTGTATCCGTCCCTGCATTTGTAGTTCACTGTTTCTGACTCTGTCGCTGTCCGTCTCACTCCGTCTCGCGGCCTCTATCTACGCGAGTCGATGGAGCTGCTGCCGCGTGCCTCCGGGAGCCCCGTACATGGGGAGGGCTTGTACCTTCACGCAATGTGGACCCCCGGCCAGGCACGGATGCTGCTGCAAACTTTAGCGACGTGTGTTCTCGTTGTTTACGACATCCTGAAACGCCCAGTGGCTTCACTGCAGCGCACGCAGAGTCTGGACAGCCCCCCCTCCGGACAGAGGCAGCAGCGGCAGCGCCATTGCACCTCCCCGCTTGTCCCCAGAATGTCTGCTATAGGGACTCAGTGGGCCAGAGTCTGCTCGGTCCCCCACCCACCCAGATCCGTGTTCCCTTGCACACCCCCTCCGCCTGTGCATTTTGTGTAATTCCTGCATTCACGGAAGCTTTAAGTGTGTGAAAAAGTGAACCCCTGGTTTTATTAGCTCAATTAAGGGAATCATTTGAATCAGGTGTTTCAAAAATTAGGTGGATCATCAGAAATGAGTTTGGGAAGCCCCACCCTATATAAATATAAACTTTGTGAGTTTGGTCTTCACCATATAGATGTGTGGAAACAAGTTATGGCACGATCAAAATACACCTCTGAGGACCTCAGAAAAAGAGTTATTGATGCTCATCAAGCCAGAAAGTGTTATAAAACCAATTATAAGGATCTGGGCCTCCATCAATCTACTGTCAGACAGAGCGTCTACAAGTGGAGAAAGTTCAAGACTCACTCTACCCAGGAGCGGTCATCCTACCAAAATGTCTCCAAGAACAAAACGGAAAATCATCAAGGACATCACAAAGATCCCCGGAGAAACATCCAAGGATTTGCAGGCCCACCCTCGCCTTGGCGAATGTGAGTGTTCATGACTCAACTATCAGAAAAATATTGAATAAGAATGGTGTTCATGGAAGGATAGCAATGACAAAACCACTGCTTTCCAAAAATAACATTTCTGCCCGTCTTTAAGTTTGCCAAAGAGCACACAGATGATCCACAGATGAGTCAAAGGTAGAACTTTTTGGCCTCAATGCGAAACGTTATGTTTGGCGAAAACACTGCTCTCGAACACAAGAACCTCATCCCAGCCGTCAAGCATGGTGGTGGGAATGTGATGGTTTGGGGCTGCTTTGATGCCCCAGGAGCTGGACGGCTTGCCATCATTGGCGCAACCATGAATTCTGCATTGTATCAGAAGATTCTAGAGGAAGATGTCAGGCCACCCGTCCATGAGCTGAAGCTGAACCAAAAGTGGGTCTTGCAGCAAGACAACGATCGTAAACATACAAGCAGAGCTACAAAAGTGGGTCTTGCAGCAAGACAATGATCCTAAACATACACACAGAGCTACAAAAGTGGGTCTTGCAGCAAGACAACCATCCTAAACATACACACAGAGCTACAAAAGTGGGTCTTGCAGCAAGACAACCATCCTAAACATACACGCAGAGCTACAAAAGTGGGCCTTGCAGCAAGACAATGATCCTAAACATACAAGCAGAGCTACAAAAGTGGGCCTTGCAGCAAGACAATGATCCTAAACATACACACAGAGCTACAAAAGTGGGCCTTGCAGCAAGACAATGATCCTAAACATACACTCAGAGCTACAAAAGTGGGCCTTGCAGCAAGACAATGATCCTAAACATACACACAGAGCTACAAAAGTGGGTCTTGCAGCAAGACAATGATCCTAAACATACAAGCAGAGCTACAAAAGTGGGTCTTGCAGCAAGACAACCATCCTAAACATACACGCAGAGCTACAAAAGTGGGCCTTGCAGCAAGACAACGATCCTAAACATACACTCAGAGCTACAAAAGAATGGCTTCAGAGGAAGAAATTTCCGCGTATTACAATTGACTCGTCAAAGTCTGGACCTAAACCCCATCGAAATGTTGTGGCAACGACCTGAAGCGAGCTGCCCATGCCAGGCAGCCCTCAAATGTCACCGAGTCGAAGGAGTTCTGTGAGGAGGAATGGGCCAAAATTCCTCAAATTCGAAGTGAGAGACTGACTAACGGTTACAGGAAACGCTTAGTTGCAGTCGTTGCTGCTCAAGAAGGTGACACCAGTTACTGAATCTAAAAGTTCACATACTTTTTCACACGTGGTTATGAAATTTATAATCATTTGATGGATAAATAAATGTTGAAAGAGTATTATGTTGTGTCATTTGTTTAATCACGTTGTTTTTTTTATCTAATACTCGTTAGTTCATGAAGCCTATCTTCGCCAGGCAAAAGTTTTCAATAAATATAATAATTAACCTGATATTATTGTTTACAATTTTTTTATCTACGATCAGACACTAACAACTACTCCAAACATTTGCATGTTTCCACAAATTTTTTTACGACTTTATCAACCTTCTTATATTGAAAGACGTACCCACCGAAAACACGCTCAATTGAATGATTCCGGTTTTTTTATGAGAAATAACAAAAATGTATTATTCAGATTTGGACATAAAATGCGTATTTTTTGTTGTTAAATACCGCTTGAATATGTCAATATCGAACAATGGCTCTCGCTGTCATTTTATTTTCTGTTTAACGCTCTATCAAACAAAAAAAACCGCAATCTTATATTTTGAACGGTTTCTGAATGACACCACGCACAAACATTTATGGGACACTTAAAACAGAGATTTGGGGCCCTTAAAATGAAAAAAATCTTTGATTAAAAAAAAATCTCTTGCTGTTTATGTTATAAAAGCTACCTGTGTACCGAATTTCAGCTTTCTACCTTGTCGAGAAGTACCCTTGAGGTTTATGAGACGTACGTACAGATTAAGGTCTTTATTTACGTCGAAGATTCTGACTTAGATTAAGATACAATAACATTGTAGGTTTGAAATATGTAATATGTTAAAATCCTAAGGAGGTTCACAAACCTTTTCTCGGCACTGTATTGTCATGTGTTGCGAGGACCTGCGCAAGTGACGCTGAATACAATCAAGCATTTGGTGAGGTGATGGGTGAGTGGAGGGCACAGCGGGTGAGCGGAAGGTGAGCGGTGGGTGAGCGGAAGGTGAGCGGATGGTGAGCGGAAGGCGAGGTGGTGGGTGAGTGGTGGATGAGCAGTGGGCAAGTGGTAGGCAAGCGGTGGGCGAGGTGGTGGGTGAGCGGAAGGTGAGCGGTGGGCGAGGTGGTGGGTGAGCGGAAGGTGAGCGGTGGGTGAGCGGAAGGTGAGCGGAGCGCGAGGTGGTGGGTGAGCGGAAGGTGAGCGGTGGGTGAGCGGAAGGTGAGCGGTGGGCGAGGTGGTAGGCAAGCGGTGGGCGAGGTGGTGGGTGAGCAGAAGGTGAGCGGTGGGCGAGGTGGTGGGTGAGCGGAAGGTGAGCGGTGGGTGAGCGGAAGGTGAGTGGAGCGCGAGGTGGTGGGTGAGCGGAAGGTGAGTGGAGCGCGAGGTGGTGGGTGAGCGGAAGGTGAGTGGAGCGCGAGGTGGTGGGTGAGCGGAAGGTGAGCGGTGGGTGAGCGGAAGGTGAGCGGTGGGCGAGGCGGTGGGTGAGCGGAAGGTGAGCGGAGGCTGAGCCGTGCTTCTCACCACCCCGGTGAGGAACCAGGTGCTGCCGTATCGCGTGGCGTGGGGCCCTCCGCTGTCTCCGCTGCACGAGTCCTGGCCGCCCGTCTCGTAGCCGGCACAGAACATGTTGGCCGTGATGACTTTGCTGCCCATAGCGGCGCGGCATTGCTCATCGTCGACGTATGGCACCTGGCCCGCAGCCCAAATCGGCCAATCGTTTGCTCGCTCGCTCTTTGCTCATTCACTCACTCGCTCATTATTTTACATTCACATAGAGAACGCCTTAGCTCAAGCCGCTTGACGTAGTTTGAAAAAGGCGGTAACAGAAATAGAGTGATTAGTATGGTAGGAGGCGTGTAAAGTTCGTGGAATGAGTGACCACAACAGAGAAGGGCACACGGGGGGGGGGGGTCACGGAAGGGCTAGAGGGGAGGGACGGGACGGAGTGGAGGGGCGAGGGGTGGGAGGAGGAAGGGAATGGCCAATAAAAGAGGTGAGACTTTGAGAGAGGAACGGAAGGAGGTTAAGGAGGGGGACTTCTTTATGTAAAGGGGAAGTGTTAGTCTATGGGCAGTGCTGAGTCTATGGTGCAGTGTTGAATCTATGGGCAGTGTAGAGTCTATGGGCATTGCAGAGTCTATGGGCAGCGTTGAGTCTATGGGCAGCGTTGAGTCTATGGGCAGCGTTGAGTCTATGGGCAGTGCTGAGTCTATGGGTAGTGCTGAGTCTATTGGTAGTGTTGGGTCTATGGGCAGTGCTGAGTCTATGGTGCAGTGTTGAATCTATGGGCAGTGTAGAGTCTATGGGCATTGCAGAGTCTCTGGGCAGCGTTGAGTCTATGGGCAGCGTTGAGTCTATGGGCAGCGTTGAGTCTATGGGCAGTGCTGAGTCTATGGGTAGTGCTGAGTCTATTGGTAGTGTTGGGTTTATGGGCAGTGCTGAGTCTATGGGCAGTGCTGAGTCTATGGGCAGTGTTAGTATATGGGCAGTGCTGAGTCTATGGGCAGTGCTGAGTCTTTGGGCAGCGTTGAGTCTATGGGCAGTGTTAGTCTATGGGCAGTGCTGAGTCTATGGGCAGTGCTGAGTCTATGGGTAGTGCTGAGTCTATTGGTAGTGTTGGGTCTATGGGCAGTGCTGAGTCTATGGGCAGTGCTGAATCTATGGGCAGTGCTGAGTCTATGGGCAGCGTTGAGTCTATGGGCAGTGTTAGTCTATGGGCAGTGCTGAGTCTATGGGCAGCGTTGAGTCTATGGGCAGTGCTGAGTCTATGGGCAGTGCTGAGTCTATGGGTAGTGTTGAGTCTATGGGCAGTATTGAGTCTATGGGCAGTGTGAATATATGGGCAGCGTTGAGTCTATGGGCAGTGTGAATATATGAGCAGCGTTGAGTCTATGGGCAGTATTGAGTCGATGGGCAGCGTTGAGTCTATGGGGAGCGTTGAGTCTATGGGAAGCGCTGAGTCTATGAAAAGTGTTGAGTCTATGGGAAGTGTAATTCTATGGGCAGAGTTGAGTCTGCAGGCAGTGCCGAGTCTACGGACAGCGCTGTACAATGTACAGGGGAGGCTGATTCTAGTGGAGCGGTGCATGTGTGCGCGCACGAGCAGGCGCACGGCTCTCACCTCCAAGCGCTGCAGGATCCCCGCTGCCGGCCCGAACTCGTTCAGCTTGCCCCATCCGCTCACCGTCCCCGCCACCACGGAGCGCAGCACCCCCTGAGCGCGATCGCACGGCAAGCGACAGCAACAACGATTGACGATGGCGACACACGTCACGCTGGGAACTTCGTGGCGGGACGGGAGAAGTGACGAGAACACGGCGCGTGAGTGTTGCACCGGTTGCCGAACGAGTGCATTAAACCAGGTGGCACTCATTACACACAAAGTGCTTGCCACAAATGAAGCCACGACACCTCGCAGATCTCGACAAGGAGCATCAACTCCGGTCATCCTCGCAGTAGCAGCGGCTTTTGGGTAACCATCGAACGCCGCATCTCGTGCCTTCAGATGCTCTTTCGCGGCCGTCTGGAACGCTCTTCCGATATTAGGAAGCCACTGGAGCTATGCACTTTTAAATCTAAATTGAAAACTCAATTTTTTTGGAACTGCTTTTAGTGTTTAGTTTGTTGTCCTTCCCCCGCATCGCCGATTAGCACGGTTGGCTACGTACGGTGCGAATGAAGTTCAACATACACGTGGATAGGAAGTGCGTGCAGGACGGAGGAGGGATGGTGTTAGCAGCTTAGGAGTTGGAACGAGAACATGGCAGGGAAGTGTAGATATGGTCAGGCACAAACAGTGGTGCTAGGTGGGGACACGTGTGCAGGATGGGGGGGGGGGCGAAACGTCAGACATCGTGCGGAACAAAGTAATAAAATAAAACAATAAAATTCTCACGACGTTTCGGCCACAACACAAGTGGCCTTCTTCAGGTGAAAGGAACAAACCTGTCGGGACGACAGAGCTACAATGTAGCGAGCACCTATGTTCCTTTCACCTGAAGAAGGCCACTTGTGTTGTGGCCGAAACGTCGTGAGAATTTTTTCTGATTTATTTTATTATTTTATTCTCATTCTACGTGACTTTACCGAAAGAACCAAAGATGATGAATCCTTGCAGTCACGAAAGCTTTAAATCGAAATCGTGTGAAACGTCAGGCGATTTGTAACAGTTACGGAGTTCTCGGCGTCGCTCACCCTGACGAACCGCTGGTTGGGCAGGCAGATGGGCAGCGCGTATCTCGTGAACTGGATCGGGCGGCTCAGCTGGATGAGCGAGATGTCATTGTCGTAGGAGATCTTTATGTTGAAGCTGGGGTGGTCGACTATTCGGAGGATGCCGAGCTCCTGCTCCGAACCTTCCACCTCGTCCACATTGTGCTCCCCTGGGAGACAATGCAAACAAAGACAAATATCCTCCGTGTAGTCTTAACAGACTGTTGGCGCAAGTGCTGTTAGCGAGCACCTATGGACGCTGGAACGGCACACGTGGGGCGGGTGCTCAGCACCAACCCCCGGCCGCATTTTGTCTCCCGTGTGGCCATGTTTACACATTGCGCCGGGTACTCATTTGAGGCTGAGTCGACCCAGGGGAGGCCCAGAACCGGGTTCAGATAATCGTCATTAGTGTTGGCCATGCGCGGGAATCGCCGGGTTCGTAGCACAGCGCCCTAAACCGCTTCGCCAACGCTCCCTATATGCACACACACGACAATATGCGCGCGCACACACATACGCAGTCCACGTCCAAAGAGACCAACGATGCACCATGCAGCCTTTATCAGGCTGGTGACGCTCTTAGCGAGCACATGAAAGTGTGGACTGCGCATTTGGGGGATAATGGGGTGGCCAGAAACCACACCTGGCCATCTTTGTCTGCCCTGTGCTGCCTTCAGGACTGACGACGATGATGACGATGGGTGTTGACTCTCGAGTGTTGCCGCTTGTTCAAAGTGGAGACACCAAGTACTACGAAAGCAAATGGCAACATGACCCCTCGCACTTTCCTGCTTTTTCGCCAGCCAGCCCAGGCCTCCCGACATACTGGAGCTGGCTTCTCATTCTTGCCGGGGACGTCAAATTGAATCCAGGCCCCGTTTTTCCCTTGTGGCGGCTGCAGCAAGAACGTCAATGCAAATTCTATCCAATGCAACGGTTGTAAAGCTTGGTACCACAAACGCTGCACTATTTTAGCCCGCATCCCCAGTGCAAATTCCCGCTGGTTCTGCAAATATTGTACATCATCCACTGCAACGACTCCACCTTGCACAACCACACTAGCACCACCACCTCATCCATCGCAACTACCGTTTCAACCACAACAAAACGTCCACAACAAAAACGACCTAAAAATCCTTCAATTAAACATCAACGGCATCAACAACAAATCTCTTGAACTCAGCACCTTCCTACAACAAAACTCCATTAATATAGCCGCCATCCAAGAAACAAAATTAAAATCAACTTCTCGCCCACTCAACTTTCAAAATATCACTTTTCTCCGTCGAGACCGACCAACAGCTGGTGGCGGTTTAGCTTTCCTCATCCATAAAAGCATTCAATTTGAAGAAATTAAAATCCCATTGCCTCCTTCTGATATCACCACAGAAGTCTTAAGCGTCCGTATCAAATCCCATCTAGGCCAACTCACTGTAATCAACGTCTACATCCCACCGACCAAGTTCTTGCCCTCGCAACTATCAGTTCAATATTAGTCGACTTTTACCAAACAACGACTCAATTGTTATTGGAGATTTCAACGCCCACAACAAACTTTGGCACTCTTCCCTTTCAGATGCACGTGGCGACCTCGTTGCTGATATCTTGAACGGCTCCCCCTATGGGGTACTCAATGAAAAGATGCAAACTAGAGTTCCGTCATGTGGCCCTTCATCCTCACCGGATATCTCAATAGCGTCAGGAAACCTCCTTTCATCTATTGATTGGCAAGTCTTTTCGGTCCTTGGATCCGACCACCTACCTATTGTGTTGACCCTCAATGCCGCCAAGCCTTCACAAACTCCTAAACACCGCTTGTATTACCACTTTTAAAAAGCCAAGTGGCCACTTTTTACTTCAGAATCAGAAGCATATTTGCCGACATCAACCATATCCACATATCCACACATAACTCTGAAAAGATTTTCAGAAACATCATCGCAACTACCACCAAGCACACCATCCTGGCGGGTTGCTACAAGCAACACCTTCCCTGCCTCCCTAAAGAAGCCTCAATGCTAATAAACCAACGAAACACTAATCAGTCTAAAAATCCTACATCACCACAAATCCCAGCCTCCAATATTGACATCACTAAGCTAATCATTCAAGCCAAAACAGAACGCTGGCACGAGTTTCTTGAATCTTTTAACCACCGCCAAAACTCATAAAAACGTTGGAACACCATCAAAGCCTTAGACGGACACTCCAAACCACCACCAAATTGCGCAATCACTTTCAACAACAAATCCGTCATAAACAACAATAACATCACCAACCACTTCAACAAACTTTTCTCATCAGTCATCCCACACTCTTCCAATAAATCCACCCGTCAAAAAATCCGTCAAATCAAGGAACTACCCCTAAACGACGCCCCCAATTTAGCCTTGAAGAGGTGAAACTCGCTATCAAAAAAGTCAAAAATTATTCTGCAATTGGCCCCAATGACATAGCTATGCCCCACCTCAAACACCTCGGCCCCCTTGACATGAAGTTTCTCGCTTCCACCATTAACGCCTCACTCCAGTGCAACCTCATTTCGGCCATCTGGAAATCATCGACAATCATCCCACTTCCAAAATCCGGCAAAGACCTAAATCAAGCAACGTCCTACAGGCCAATTTTTTGCCCATCAATCAAGATTTTAGAGGCCCTCATCCTTCCAATCATCACCACCAACTTACCTCCATCATCTCACCAACATGGCTTTCGCCCTGCACACTCAACAACAACAGCTCTTCTCATCCTAACCACCCAAATTGCAAACGGTTTCAATGATAAAAAGCCCCCATCTCGCACTATCGTCACTTCCCTTGACCTTACAAAGGCTTTCAACATCCTTAATCACCTTATGCTCATCAATATCATCCAGGGTTCTACGCTACCACCAGGCCTTGTTTGCCTTCTTACAAATTACCTAAGGGGCGGCCAATCACGCACTCTCTTTCGTGATATTCAATCCTTACGAAACATTCATGCAGGAGTATCACAAGGTTCCATAATATCCCCAGCGCTGTTCAACGCTTACCTCCACGATCTACCAACTCCTCCAAAAGGAGTACAAGTAGTCAGCTATGCCGTCGACATCACAGTTTACGCTTCTAATCAAAATATACCCAAAATGGAAAACTCTATCAACTCCTATCTAAAATGGCTCAGCACTTTCCTAGCCAATAGATCGCTTCAACTCTCAACATCCAAATCAACAATCACCATTTTCACACCTGATCCTCATCAAGCCAACTTGCATCCCAACGACATAATAAACAACCAACGCCTTTCACTCGCTCAACACGGCAGAGACGTCCATGCAAAAGTTAACAAACGAAATAACATTTGACTAGCTTTAGCCGGCACATCTTGGAGTCAACAAAAGTAGACTTTACTCCTAACCTACGAAGCCATTGGACGTCCCATCATCAATTATGCCAGTCCCATTTCGTGCCCAAACCTCTCCTCTACAGGTTACCAAAAGCTCCAAACCACCCAAAACCCCAGGCACTTCGCCTAACTACAAGATGCCACCCCATGGCGCCCATTGGTCATCTCCACCAAGAAACCAAAGTTCTTCCGAGAACACTGCAAGCTTCTCACCGATCAATATCTGGCTTCATGCCACTCGACAACATATCCTTGCACAAAGCTACTCAAAGCCCCCCTGCACCTGCTAGGGAAATGAAATCCACCTTGCTTTCCATCAGCTTTGGCAACGTGCGATCGCCTTTAAACGCTCTTCCACCAAATAGCACCAGCAAATCAATTTTGAACCACTTGCACACCGCTGCCAACATGCACTGCCTGAACGCCTACAAGCCCCCAATGTCGTGCGAGGGGGTTGGCCCCCACCCATAGCAGACGACGAAAAATCCCTGACCCGGGCAACTCGCACAAAACTGGCCCAACTCCGTTCAGGTGACTGCTCCATGCTAGCCGATTACCAAAATCGAATCGACCCAAACGCCCCAAACTGCTGGTGTTGCTTGCCCTTTGTGCCAAGCAATGCCAGAAGATGCCTCCCATTTTCTCAGTTGCCCAAAACGCGGACCAAAAATGTAATCGATTGATCTCTGGCTAAACCCTTCCAAAGTGGCGACACAACGCCACCTACAAACAGAAAGTTGCGAGGAAAACAACAACAACAACAACGGGTATTGAACTTGCCAGCTAATATTCGAAGGTTCTTGGTCTCGTATATGGTGCAGTGTGCGGCTGTCAGGATCCACTGGGGGCTGAGAATGGTTCCTCCACACACGGGTGCTCCCTTGCGGCTAATCAGCACCTGCAAAGAGAGGAATTGTTCATGCTCTCGCATCATCGGCGACATCATCACCAGCAGCAGCAGCATGTGGTGGTTGTAAAAACGTGGGAACTCCCACCTCTTCCAACACATCAGAGTGGATGAATTGGGCCAGAGTACCCTCTCGAGCAGTGGTTCTTGACCTGGGGGTGCACAGACCTCCTGTTCGTGCGAGATACCCTTTCTGGGGGTGTGGGACATGACCAGATTTTTTCACGCGGTAAATCATCGAAAATAACAAATTAAGCACGGGCCCGTAAGTAGAAGCCGATGTGTTTATTAACTTTTTTTAACGATTGAGAAGCTAATGGGGTGCAAGGCTGCAGTAAAGGTTAAGAACCACTGCTTTAGAGTCTAATGCGAGCTGTCTGGAGCTACTCCCCCTCGTGTAGGCCCCTTCCTCCAGCAGTGGCGCGAGAAGCAGCTGCGGGGCTACGCCTTTACGTCTCACCTGCACGCTGTTGCCGTGCGCGCTCCGTGACCTCCGCGAATATTTACTATTCACCAGGTGTAAGGCCCACTGAGCTACTAGACAGCGCGTTTTCATAAGCGACCTGGCCATCACAAATGAGAGAGCTCAACGAAGTGGCTTTTCGCGTGGAAATCTGTCGCAGCCACCAAATAATCTAATCGCGTGATGTTGATTCTCAATGCTGAGGGGAAACACCGGAGGACCCAGAGAACAATCCGCGTGACCACTGGGAGAGAGACACGCACATTCCAAATATACAGCAGCAGGTGTCAGGGTTGGGATCAAATCCACGACCTCCTGCATACCAGGCGAGGAAGTCAACATCTCCTAGCCACCGTGACGACCTCACCTGCCAGGGGCACTGCCCGCGCGGACACTCCTTGCCTCCCACCACGCGCCCTCTGTGGTTCGATTGTCCGAACGAGGCTGGAGGCTCAGAGTCGTCGCCGATGCTGCTGCTGTTGACGTTGGCAGCGTGAGCGCTGGGCGGGACGTGGGTAGCAGCCTCGGAGGAGTTTCCCATGAGAATCTCGGACTTGGGCGACACGACACGGCCACACGGGAACGCCTCTGCGGTGGCACAAACGCGATCGATTCGTTCGTCCGTCACCGTCACCACCACCACAACCAGCATAATCATCGACGCGACCGGCACACGAGTGCGATTTCATCGGCTGCGTCTCCACGGTGGTCGGTGCTCCCCGGCGCGTTCCCACAAAGGCAACCGCCGCAGGACTCGCGATCGTCACGGGAACTGGAGGCGACGTCGCCGCCGAGTCGGAGCAGACGAGCCCGACGTGAGTAAAAGGCGCAGCAAGGGAGCCTCGTGGAATGTTCGGACGGTTCCTGGAAGAGCTGCCAGCCGGGCCTCCCCCCCCCCCCCTTCCCCAACCCTGCCGAGCGCCTCGACTTGGTACGGCGAAAACTCCGGTGTACGACTAAGCTCCTTTCGTACGTCGTTTCACTAATGCGTCACTTTATTATTAACACCGCCACCCAACCCCACATTTCGCGTCGCTGACAGCATCGCTGTCTGTCCTCTCTCGTTATCCGTTGCCGCTCGGCCTTCTCCACCACCACCACCCACCGCTACCCTTTAAACCGCTTAGATTTTACGTTGTTTCAGTGTCCGTCGCCGCACCTCTCAGGAATGCATCCCCGACGTAAACCGGGGCATTACCGTACCGCATGGGAGGCGCAGTGTGAATGTTCAACGTTGATGACGACGATGTTGATGACGATGATGGTGATGATGATAGATGGTCCCATTACCCGTGGCCATGCAGGATCGCCTGTTCCTGGCGAGATGATATCCGGGCGCACAGCTGCACACCGCCCCCCTGCGCGCTCCCCCAGCCGCAGCCGCCTCCTCCTCTTCGCAGTAGTGGTCACACCGGCCGTTGTTGACCTTGCACGACTGACCGGTGCTCACCTCTGGGGCAGAGGAAGCAGCGACAGCGGTTCAAGAGGCGCACGCGACATCAAGGCAACGTTGTAGCCGCTCGACCATTCCATCGATACCTCCTCGTCGATCTCGCCGTGGAGTATAATCCATCGTCACGCGAACTCCATTCATCCTCGCAGCAGCAGCAGAGGCTTCTGGTTGGCCGTCGAACAAAGAAGGGTTAACGCATCGCACACTTTCAGGTGCGCGTCTGCGGCCGTCTGGAACGCTCTTCCTTCTGATGTTAGGAAGCCACTGGAGCTATGCACTTTTACATTTAGATTGGAAACTGTAGAACTGCTTTTTGTGTTTATTCTGTCTTTCCTTCCCCCGCACCTATGATTAGCACGGTTGGCTACGTACGGTGCGAAAGAAGTTCAACATACGTACATATATCAACCGTTGTACGGTACAGTACTATGATCCCGAAATGTCAGGGTGCTTTTTTATTTTTCTCATAGGACGCGACGGTAATAAATACAAACATTCAACGTATTTTTATTTGGTAAATGTCAATCTCAATTTTAATTCTCGTCTATGGCAATGTGTTCAGTAGCTTATTGCCATTGACGAGGTCTGCTGCTGGTGGCCACGACGAGAGGGTTTCAGCAGAGAGAGAGAGTTCGTGTCGTGTCACTGTTCCTCTTTCTCCGTTGAAGGTGCGGGTATACTGTGTGGGCCAGTGTTGGGGTTTCATGGCCATAATCGTATGACCGTGGCTTGTGTCTTTAATTGTACATTCATGAAGGAGATCTGCGCATTGGCCCGGTGATGTTCCGATGTGGTTGATGGTTCCACCACCCCGGTGTCTTCATGGAAAATCAAAGCCACGAGGTTGCGATGCTTGGGTCTACGAACGAGGTGTTTGTTCTGAACGTCTTCGTTGTTGCACTCTGTTCACCAGGGTTCTCCCGGTTCTGGGTGAAATTCTGGGATGCTGACAGCAACAGCAGCACCAGCAGCGTGATCCCAGAAGTGGGATCGGGACTTGAATCGGTGACAAAGGTGACATTGTTGACGTATTGGTCGTATGTTACGTTGAATTTCTTTTGCACCATACTCAGCGATCCGCGCTAAGAAGAGGTGCGGGGGAAGAACAACAAACTAAACACCAAAAGCAGTTTTAAAGATATGAGTTTGTCAATCTAGATGATGATTTCAAGTGCATCATAGCTCCCAGTGGCTTCCTAATATCGGAAGGGAAGAGCGTTCCAGACGGCCGCAGAAGCGCGGCTGAAAGCGTGCAATGCGGTGACCGTCCAGTCGATGGGTAAGTGGCATACATCGATGAAAAAAATGCCAATTGTTGGGGTTTCAGTGGAGGAGGTGGGTTCTGGTGATAGCTCCCCCGTCCCCTTCACCAGATGCGCCACTGGGGCCCCACCTTGTGGGACTCACGCTCGATGTGAACAAAGAGACAGGAAGAGGAGACAAATAAATAACTAATATTTTTTAAAAAACTTTTTAAAAACACGCTTTAATGAAATGTACCGTACTCGTAATGGCAAAACTCCACGACTCCAGGAAGTGGCCCCGAAGCTTGCCACAACATAAGGGGGCCGTGGGCAATTACAGCCAACGTCAGTTGAACGTGGACAATTAGATACAAGCCGAAACATAACATATAAAAAAAAGTTTTATGTTTTTAAAAATGTTTTTACGACATAATATAGTATTGTCATCAGTATTACATAAGTATACCAAGTTTGCAGTCGACACCACATTGGGAAGTGGGTAAAAATGTAGTTACAAGATTTGAAGATACAACAACAACAGAGTGAGTTAATAAAAAGCGTGTAATAATAGGTTTTTACCCTTTCTGGCAATAAAAAACAGGGGGTGTTAAGATGTTCAAACGCCACAGATACATTTTTCAAGGCATCGAGTCTGCATTAACCACACATAACACTGGTGAGACAAGGCCATCAATCGGTTTCAAATATAATGCATATATTATCAGACGATGTTTGTGTGCATCTTTTGCCACAAGTGTGTGTGGTTAATTCAGACTCGATGCCTTGCAAAATGTATCTATTTGGTGCTTGAACATCTTAACACCTGTTTTATTGCCAAAAAAGGGGTAACCCCAATTCTTTATTTCTCATCATTTTGAATACGGGCAACGATAACAATGAGAGGAGGGCGAGAGAGAGCGAGCGAGCGTGCACGCCAGCTACCGTCTGCGGATTGGCGGCGTCCTCACCTTGAGAACACACGCGGCCCTCCCAGCCCCGCGGGCACACGCACATGTAGACGGT
This sequence comes from Petromyzon marinus, assembly GCF_048934315.1. Classification (NCBI taxonomy): domain Eukaryota; kingdom Metazoa; phylum Chordata; class Hyperoartia; order Petromyzontiformes; family Petromyzontidae; genus Petromyzon; species Petromyzon marinus. The sequence goes on along the minus strand of NC_133721.1, from coordinate 5,437,522 downwards.
GTGCGTGTGCTGGCACGTGCCTCCGTTCTGACACGGGTTCGACAAACACGGGTTGGGCCCTTTTGGCAGTGGGGGACACGAAAACAGCAGCAGCAGCAGCACACATCACGTGCACAGCACACACACGCAGCACACGCACAGCAAAGGCAGCACACACACGCAGCACACACACGCAGCACACGCACAGCGAAGGCAGCACACACATGCTTCTCACACACACGCAGCACACACACGCACAGCAAAGGCAGCACACACACGCAGCACACACGCAGCACACGCACAGCAAAGGCAGCACACACACACGCAGCACACACACGCAGCACACACACGCACAGCAAAGGCAGCACACACACACGCAGCACACACACGCAGCACACACACGCACAGCAAAGGCAGCACACACACACGCAGCACACACACGCAGCACACACACGCACAGCAAAGGCAGCACACACACACGCAGCACACACACGCAGCACACGCACAGCAAAGGCAGCACACACACACGCGTCACACGTCACCGTGGTGGTGGTCACCATCACTCGAGCCCGCCGCTACGTCTCGAGGCGCGCCCAGCCCCAGGGCACCCCTAGCGGCAGCTGTCCCCAGCGCGGCGCAGGGCGCGCGAGTGAGCGCTACTCTGCAAGTAAGGGGGTCGCGATAACTCTGCATGTGTGGTTTCGCCAATGAAGTAATTTTGCGAGTACTAAATTAATTTCAACTTTTTATTTCTTACCAGGTAAGGCCCACTGAGCTGTATAGCTCTTTTTTTTTCAGAAGCGATCTGGCTATCACGAATTAAAGTGGCCTACCATCATGTTGAAATTGTTAGCAGCCAAATACTCTAAACGCGTGATTCTGTATGTGGAGGGGACAAAAACCCGGAGGACAAGGAGAAAAATTGACACGGCCACAGGGAAAGAGACAGCAGTTGTCAAGGTCGCGACCGTGGCGCCCCAACAGCAGAGTTTTATGTTTTGATATTCGTAAAAAATAATTTGTAACGTTTTACTCTAGGAAAAATAGTGCTGTAGCGAATCAGCGTTGCACGGGGCCGCGCTAAGCGAGGTCTGCCTGTAATGTACCGGATACATTTTTTGGCGAATCTGGAGCGTGAGTGGCCTATTCGTTTCGAATAACGTCACGGGATCTTTAACGTCCGCTGTACTCCACAAATATAAATATTAACACGTAGGCTTTCGCGACCAATATCCATAATATCGTTTTTTTTGGGGTTAGATCGCATAAATATACATTATGGAAAACAAAGATCCCCCGCACAGCCTTCGACAGTCCTGGCAAGTGCTGTTAGCGAGCACCCCAAAAAATAACAAACAAAAAACTACGACGTTTCGATCTCAACACAAGCAATCATCAGGAAAAAAAACGAAACGTAGTCTTTTGTTATTTTCTTTGAACCTATCCACGTGACTTTACCGAAAGACTCAAAAATATGAATTCCTGCAGTCACGAAAGCTTTAAGTCAATATTCATCCGAACGATGTTTGGTATTTTCACAGCGATGCAATCTGACTACTCGGGTGATGCTCTTGCAATGCAGGCCTCGCGGCACAGCGCTCAGAGGACGTGACCTTCTTAAAATCGTGACTTCAAGTGAACCTTATGGCGGGACCCCGGGGTTCCATAGGCCACTGGCTCTCGCATAAACTGCGTTGCGACGTTATTGTATGTCTGTTGAAGGCGAACGATACGGCAATCTATTCTTCTCGACGAGCTCTACACGATGCGCTCATCAAAGCTTAAACGTTTTGTTTATGACTACGGCAATTTTGGCAACGACGGGCACTTGGTGAAGAACGAGAGGATTGATTTCTGGTGGGTCACGGCGTTTGTGTGCGCGGTGGGACGGAGTCGCCATAAGGTTAATTTACGTTGGTTGTGGGCCCCGCACTAAACCCTTTCAAGCTATCAACTCCGGTTCGGTGATTCTGCACTTGCTTTATTACTATAGTACGATACTGCTCTTCAACTTTTACGAACGACTGGGTGTTTTAGGTTAGCGATGTGTCGCATTATCTGGCTGTGTAGCAAATGGAAAAATACAATTACTTTACTATGCAAGTTAAACATTTGTGTTTTAATATTTATGTGTTTCTTTTAATTTAGGGCCCCTTTATAACATATGCTACAGGTCCCGCACTACTTTCATCTGGAACTGACTGTACCTCAAATAAGCACGGAGAGAGGTGGACGCTTGGAGTTACAATGAGAAACAATAAAAACGGAACATGCAGGGCATGAGAGAACATGGGCAGGATATTCGACGTAATTTTTACTTGCGAATAAAAGTGCGCGGACTTACTTATGTATAGAGTCCAAAATGCATTCTGTGAACACAAGAGCAAGGACACCCATGAATGCATTGTGCGCGGTTAATGTTCAACTTGGCTTGGTATTCCAGCAGCATTGCAATAGACATTTCATCTGACATGGGAGCGTTTAAAAGATTGCACGAACTCAACATGCACTATTCTATTCTTGGGTATGGCAATTTATTTTTTCAGGAGCCAAATGCCAATGTCGAGGCCAATGTTACAGTGAATGACACAATAGACTGGAATGACACTACAGACTTGGGTTTCTGACCGGGTTAACCCATCGGACAAATTATTTGGTGATACTGTGCGAATATTAGGAGTTGGGTGAAATTCCACCCTCCTCACACCATCATTTCCTAACTCGGCGTAGAACAGATATTTGACCGCTGTCATCAACTCGACCAAGAGAACCACAGGAACTCCATAGCCTGAGACGTGACTAGAATTCCACGGGTTCACATCAACTAGACTAAGCCTGTGAATAAAATAATCCAAAGAATGCTGCCTAAATTAAAAGCTGCTTCACGCCAACATTTAATAACGAAGAGTTGTACTATGAAAACATAAGAATAGGTTTTACCCCTTCTGGAAATAAAACAGGTGTTAAGATGTTCAAACACCAAATATAAACCTTTTGCAAAAATTAAGTTCGCATTAACCGCACGTACTTGTGGTGAACATGCAAACAAAGCATGTTGTGATGAAATATGCCATTGTCTTTGAAACTGATTAGCCTACACCAGTGACAGCCTTATTTAGGGCCTGGTCTCACCGGTGTCAGATCAGAGAACGCCAAAAGGCGAACAGGACAAGGACAATGCCACCGTCAGAGTATTCATAGCTCGGGGTGATCAGCTACAAATGTGGACCTTTTTTGCCAGTATCAAAGTATGAAAAAATAAGAATCAGACTGCTGTGAAAGAATCAGCAGTCTGATCAGCAGTCTGATTCTTTCACCTGAAGACGGTCGTTTTTTTCGATCGAAACGTCGCGATCTATTCTTTTTTATACCTACGTGATGACTTTACCGAAAGAACAAAAGAGTATGGATTCCTGCAGTCACGAAAGCTTCAAATCAAGGAAGAATAGGTTTACCATTTCTGGCAATTAAACTGCTATAAGTCGACTCGACTAAGCGAAGAACGGCGAAGAGCAATACCCAGGCCGAGACTGCAACGTCCACAGGGGTTGTCACTGCCGAGGCTAAGACCGCAGCCAGCGGGTGGTAGCTACGCTGCACGTGGCCTGTAAATCCAGCACTGTGGAGGAAGCAGCAACGAGGAGGGGTTTGGTGGATCGCCGCACGAATGTCGCGAAACTTCCTTTCCGTGGGCGTCGACGAAGAGCCGTAATCCTGGCTCACCAGGAGAGGGCCGACACAGTAGAAATGTGGACTTCACCTTATTCGCTTTGATGGGATCGAGTGGGTTTTCTCTGGATGCTCCGGTGTAAACGCTTCATTAATTGGCCCGTAACACCTTAACATATAGGAGACCACAGAGCCTGGGCAAATCGTCTGTGGTTCCTCCTGCCTCTTGAGTCGTCCTCTCGCTCTACTCGAGTGAGCAAATACTGTGCAGCGGTGCGTTACCAGTTGACATTCTACTGTCAATCATCATCATCGTGACTAAATGATTGACTACATTTTAAAAAATGTGTTTTTAAACAACGCGAACTCAACGAGCGCTGACCGTGCGTTGATCATCTTCGAAGATCTCCCTGGCCTCCTCGAAGTTGCACGTCTCCTCGCGGCACTCTCTCTCCAGCGAGCCCTGTTTCGTCTCCTCCATGCTGAAGGGCGAGTTGGCCCTGCGCTGCCGTGCGAGCAGGGACGCCGCCTCCAGCCGCGACACGAACACTGGGTGGAGGGGGTGGGGGTGGGGACATTGACGGCCCCACCAGTTTCAGTTTCATTCATTAGGTTATAACCCTGTGAGCAATGCGGCTCTTGACTCGGGTGCAACCGCAACAAACAAAAACATGAACAAGAAAAGATCTTAAACGCTCGCATGTCAGATGAAATGTCTATTGCAATGCTGCTGGAATGCCAAGTCAAGTTGAACATTAACCGCGCACAATGTATTCATGGGTGTCCTTGCTCTTGTGTTCACAGAATGCATTTTGGACTCTATACATAAGTCCGCGTACTTTTTATTCACAAGTAAAAATTACGTCGATTATCTAGCCCATGTTCTCTCATGCCCTGCATGTTCCGTTTTTGTTGTTTCTCATTGTAACTCCAAGCGTCCACCTCCGTGCTTATTTCAACGCACATTTGAGGTACATTCAGTGCCGGATTAAGCTAGTGCGGGGCCTGTAGCATGTTATAAACGGGCCCTAAATAAAAAAAAACGTTAATACTAAAACACATTCATTTTCAACTTGCATAGTAAAGTTATTGTATTTAATCATTCGCTATACAGCCGGATAGTACGACAAATCGCGAACCTTAAACACCCAGTCGTTCATAAAAGTTGAAGGCAGTATAGTACTATAGTAATAGAGCAAGTGCGGAATCACTGAACCGGAATTGATAGCTCGAAAGCATTTAGCGCGGGGCCCTTGAAAGTGCGCGCCCCGTAGCATATGTCGCTAACTTGTGCTAGTAGGATAATGCGGCACTGGGCCCCACGCCACCTTGTAGGGCATTCGAAGCCAGTAATGTACTGGGATCCATATTAGATTATCTGGTTTAGACGCACGCAATTATCCGGCCGAATCTATGTCGCGAAACCCTTCAAATTTAATGGCCAGCTTGCGCATGGGTTTTGACAAAGCGTCGATATCGCTTCAGCTGGCTCGCCACGAGTCGAACTATTCTCGCGACCGCATTTAGTGATTGTATCGGATCTCTTTGCTTGAAACCGCTTCAAATACCGTCAGGTTTTTTTCAGGTGAGAACCCGGGAAGTCATAGGTTATGATCTGAAGAGGCTTGGTTCAGACCCGGCGATGTAGCCTAACCCGAACATGTATCGCAGTGGCTGCTCTGTTACATTGTCAGGCCACCATCGCCCTCGTGGTGCCAAAGCACGATGGAGCTTCCATCTTCAAAGCTCTCACTTTGAGGACCTGGTTCAACAACGTACCAGCGATGGCGCAGTCTCTCTGATCTGGCCATTATGAATCCTCTGGTAAATAAAGAGAGACATTAAGCCCCAGGGTTTAAACCCCTGGTAAATAAAGAGAGGCATTAAGCCCCAGGGTTTAAACCCCTGGTAAATAAAGAGAGACATTAAGCCCCAGGGTTTAAACCCCTGGTAAATTGTCAGGCCACCATCGCCCTCGTGGTGCCAAAGCACGATGGAGCTTCCACCTTCAAAGCTCTCACTTTGAGGACCTGGTTCAACAACGTACCAGCGATGGCGCAGTCTCTCTGATCTGGCCATTATGAATCCCCTGGTAAATAAAGAGAGACATTAAGCCCCAGGGTTTAAACCCCTGGTAAATAAAGAGAGACATTAAGCCCCAGGGTTTAAACCCCTGGTAAATAAAGAGAGACATTAAACCCCAGGGTTTAAACCCCTGGTAAATAAAGAGACATTAAGCCCCAGGGTTTAAACCCCTGGTAAATAAAGAGAGACATTAAGCCCCAGGGTTTAAACCCCTGGTAAATAAAGAGAGACTTAAGCCCCAGGGTTTAAACCCCTGGTAAATAAAGAGAGACATTAAGCCCCAGGGTTTAAACCCCTGGTATATAAAGAGAGACTTAAGCCCCAGGGTTTAAACCCCTGGTATATAAAGAGAGACATTAAGCCCCAGGGTTTAAACCCCTGGTAAATAAAGAGACTTAAGCCCCAGGGTTTAAACCCCTGGTAAATAAAGAGAGACGTAAGCCCCAGGGTTTAAACCCCTGGTAAATAAAGAGAGACATTAAGCCCCAGGGTTTAAACCCCTGGTAAATAAAGAGAGACTTAAGCCCCAGGGTTTAAACCCCTGGTAAATAAAGAGAGACTTAAGCCCCAGGGTTTAAACCCCTGGTATATAAAGAGAGACTTAAGCCCCAGGGTTTAAACCCCTGGTAAATAAAGAGAGACTTAAGCCCCAGGGTTTAAACCCCTGGTAAATAAAGAGAGACTTAAGCCCCAGGGTTTAAACCCCTGGTAAATAGAGACTTAAGCCCCAGGGTTTAAACCCCTGGTAAATAAAGAGAGACATTAAGCCCCAGGGTTTAAACCCCTGGTAAATAAAGATAGACTTAAGCCCATAGGGTTTAAACCCCTGGTAAATAAAGAGAGACATTAAGCCCCAGGGTTTAAACCCCTGGTAAATAAAGAGAGACTTAAGCCCCAGGGTTTAAACCCCTGGTAAATAAAGAGAGACTTAAGCCCCAGGGTTTAAACCCCTGGTAAATAAAGAGAGACTTAAGCCCCAGGGTTTAAACCCAGGCTCTGAACGATGCTGGACAAGTGCCTCTGACCCGGCCCTTCTAAGCCCCCGTGAGACACACGCACATCAGACTCAAAATATATAGACTGGAATATTCCGATAAGCTCTGAAGCTCTTGTTCATAGATGTCCAGTACGGGCGGGTTAGTAAGTTACAACAGCAAACAATAGAAAAACGCGATAGGAGTGCAAAATTGAGATCATGGTAAGCAAGTAACTAAATGTAAATATTAAAATAACTGAATGATATAAGTCCGATTTATCCCGCTTGGGCAAGGCAGCAAAACAACAAAAAACAGCTCCAGACCGCACCAAGACAACACAGCAGTAGTCTCTCAATAACATGCCAGATTAACAGTGAACTATCAATACACAGGTGATGATCAAAGTTCTAAATCAAATTTGTAAATGTGACTGCCGTATCCAGCACTCAGGACAGAACTCAAGCCTAGGAGCTCAGCAGCACTGCCTCTGTCTCCAGCACGGCCACGTTGAACCACCAAAAGCCATTTAAAGTGTATCGGGAAATCAAACGATTGCTTGGACACTCACCTCTGGCACGAACACTTTGAAGAATGAGAAACAGACACAGCAATAAGATGGCTTTAATGTTCATTTTGAGATGTCTCGTCGCTGGCAGCTCTCAACAAGTCAAATAAAAATTCGTTTTGTGCAGAAATAATGTTTTTTTCGGCGTTAATAATTTCCCAACTCGCGCTCAGCATTCCTCCCCCTGTGGCCCAATCCATGCTCCCGAAACCATCCAACTTACAATCTACAATTTGAACAGCAACAGAAAAACCCCCATGGATGTTTAAGGGAGCAGAGTACACGACCGTTTGACCTGTACAACAAACAATACCACATGTGCAGAATTGTGTGACGTTGATGTTCCTTCGTCGTCGGTTTGAGATTCGCCTCCGTACCGTCCAGAGAGCAGCGCTTGATGACACAGGCTCACATTTTGCTGATGATCTACTCGGCTAGGTCATCCTATAGCAGGGGTCGGGAACCTTTTTGACTAAGAGAGCCATGAAAGCAAAAAATTTGGAAATTTATTTCAGTGAGAGCCATATAATATATTTTAAAAGTGAATTCAACTAAATGTCAGTATAATAAGCCTCTGAATTTATTCTTTTAAATAATGTTGTTATAACACTCACCATTAATGCGACTTCTGGTGCTGCATGGATTTGCTGATGTCTTTGTAGTCGGGTTGGTACTTGGTGAGGTTAAGCTTCATGCAAGCGTTGAGGCTTTCATCCGTTAAACGTGATCGTAGGTTGGACTTGATGTTTTTAAGATGTGAGAATGACTGCTCACATGCATACGTAGATCCAAACATGGTCAATACAGCAATACTCACACGCTGCAGTGTGTGGTATGTGACAGGAAGCGCGTTCCAAGTTTTGCGAATCAGCTGGTCTTCGGGTTGGAGTTTTTTCATTTCTGTCCACATGTGCTTGCTCGCCAACTCCGCTTTCTGTCGTGTGATTCTTTCCAAATCTTCATTCAGTGACTTGAACTTATTCACCCACATGTCTGAGGCCTTCAGGTCAGCCACTTCTGCTTCAAAATCTCTGACGGAGACACCAGGGATGTAATTCAGGTCGGCTGTATTCAGTGAACACTCGTTTGGATGGGTGATGAACTTAAAAAGACGAGTGTGCTCACGAAATTATCCAAAGCGTGCTTTGAAGGACTGTAGGAGACTGGATGTGCAGCCAGCTAGCTGGTGGAGATCAAGGTTTTGAATGGGCTCACTTGCTGTGCATGCATCTTTAAATTGGCTCAGTTTTTCAAAATGTAGTAAACGACCTGTTTCAAGATCCGTGATGAAAAGCTCCAGCTTGTTTTCAAAAGCAAATACAGCTTGTTGAAGGGATAACACTGTATTTCCAATGCCTTGCATTTTCACGTTGAGCTGGTTCAGATGTTCAGTCAGATCTACGAGATAGTAAAACTTGAGGAGCCACTCGGTGTCGGCTAGCTCAGGATGCCCGACGCCTTTCATTTCAAGGAAAGTCCGGATTTCGTTCAGGCAAGCCGCAAAACGGCTAAGCACCTTCCCTCTTGACAACCAACGCACATTGCTGTGCAAAAGCAGACCAGGATAGTTATTTACAACTTCATCCAGCAGTGTTTTAAACTGGCGATCATTTAAGGCTCGGGCAACAATAAAGTTGATCACACGAATGACCAGCGACATCACTTCGCCAAACTGCCTGTCACACATCTGAGCACAAAGTGCCTCCTGGTGTATAATGCAATGGAAACTTAGGATGGGTCTATTTTCATGTTCACGGAGAAGCGCCACAAATCCTTTGTTTTTCCCCACCATACACGGAGCACCATCAGTACACACTGAGAGAAGTTTATCCATAGGTAGACTTTTTTCTTGAGCAAACTCCATGAAAGACTTGAATAAATCCTCACCTCTTGTGGACCCTTTTAATGGCAGAACAGCAAGACTTTCTTCGCGCAGTGTGTCACCAACAGCATATCTTGCAATCACGCTGAACTGCGACAAATGGCTCACGTCTGTTGACTCATCCAAAGCCAGAGAAAAGAACGGCGCTGCATTTATGTCCTTCACTTGCGTTTCCTCCACTTTGTTTGCCATCACGATGGTACGATCATGAACAGTTCTTGCCGACAGAGGCATGTCTTGTATCCGTTTGATTATCTTGTCTTTGTTCGGAAGATCATCAAAAAGTTCATTGGCTACATCCAGCATGAACGTTTTAGCATACTCGCCATCTGTGAATGGTTTTCCGTTCCTCACTATTGCTAAAGAACCAGCAAAGCTAGCCGAATTATAGTCACCTTGCCGGGTCCATACGCGGAGTTGCTGCTGGCTAGCTTGCACCCTGCTCAGAAGCTCTTGGCACGCTTTCTTTCTGCTGTCTCCCGCAGGGTATTTTGATGCAAAGGTAGCGTGGTGCGTGTCGAAGTGCCGCTTTACATTCGACCGTTTCAACAATGTAATTTTGTCATTGCAAATTAGACACACTGCAGAACCCGCTCTCTCCACAAAGGCGAATTCTTCGGTCCATTCGTCCTGAAATGTACGATACTCGTCGTCTTTTTTTCTTTTCGCCATCTTCTTCGTCGAAGGGTTAGCTTTGAGCTAATGACCGAGCAGACGCAGTCTCAGACTGATTCAAAAGGGGGCGTTTACCTGTTTTACCCAGCAACGGCAAACGTAGGCCAGTATCATCCAATTAAAATAATGGACAATTGCTCCTGCAGCCCTGAACAGGACATGCGCAGCGAAAAATCGATGGATGGATTAAAACAAGTGAGAATATTTTGTTTTATCTGCGAGCCATATGCAATCATCAAAAGAGCCACATCTGGCTCGCGAGCCATAGGTTCCCGACCCCTGTCCTATAGGGTGGTTCAAATAGCTCCTACTTTGTGAGAACCCGACAGTGACTTGTGATATTAAGCTGGTGACCCTTGCCATGAAAATGTGGACATGCAACTGCTGGCACACGCCTGGGATTGTGAACAGCTGTTGACTGCTCTGAATGACATTCTTCCAGCAGGGGTTTAAACTAAAAAAAAAATATTTGACCAGGTAAGGCCCACTGAGCTATATAGCTCTTTATTTTTTCAGAAGCGACCTGACCACAAATGATCGCTCAACGAAGTGGCTTATCGTGTGGAAATTTATAATAGCCCAAATACTCTAAGCGCATGTTTCTAAATGTAGAGGGAAAAAACAAAAAACACGGAGAAAAAAAACACGCGACCACGGGGAGAGACATGCAAACTCCAAATATACAGGCATCAGGGTCGAGATCGAACCCATCCACCTCCTGATTGATCACGACTGGAAGTGATGATGATGATGACTTCGGCAAAACCCACATACACTACACACACAAAGATGGCTTTACTCTCCACCTATATAATATACACACAGGGTTGTGTTGTTTCTACATTAATGTTATTAATGCATTCGCAGACAGGAAGTCTCAGATATCCAGACCATCAGAGCTTCCCTCTTTAGTAATTTCTTCTTTCGTATAGCATTTTTGGGGATTGCAGATTACAAATTGTCGTCGATATTTTAAATCCATTGAGTAACTATATTAGTCTGGCCTCGTGGCCAATTACCGGTAGAGTGGCTCGCAATGGGAAGGTTGCGAGTTCAAATCCTGTTTTTAGGTTGACCCAGCTCATTATCCCATTATCCCACCCCCTCCCCCCCCCCGAGGTCGATAAAATTGATATACCACTTTGTGATTAAGTCAACTGTGGTTGTCCTCGCCCTGCCACACGAACGTGGCATTTCCACCATTGGCTCAGGACTGTAAATAAGAGATCAGCACCGCTTCATTTGAGCAGAAATTTGTGTCCTTTCTGGGGGGGGGGTAGCGAGACGTTGGCAGATTTTTTAAAGAAGGTAAATCATCGAAACACATGCTCAGACCTATATGTATTAACATTATACATGTTGTAACGGGTGAGAACTAAAGGGTTGCAAGGCTGCAGGAATGGTTTAAAAGCCACGTGCCCTAGTCTCTTGAGAACTTTTCAAATCAGACTACTCGAATCGATTCCTCTTACACCACCGCATTTCATTCCAGGGCTGTATAGTGGAGGGCAATCGATTCCCGTGACGTCACCACAACCAGGCCACGCCTGCCACGTGACGTAGCCCGCTTCACCCACACATCAACGCACAGACGAAGCCTGAGACGCCCCGAGCCATTTCCAAACTTCGCGTTTAAATTACAAAGAGCGACAGCCGTGGGTGACGCCGCGGGAGCGGTTCGATTGCCGCTGCCTCCGGGCGACGACTGCTTCGGTTTTGCGGCCTTGCGGGGCCAACAGGTGACGGTAGCCCCCGCTTTGACGGGGCAGGCCGCAGCAGGCCTCCTCGGAGCCTTACGTGTTTCCTGAGCGGCCTCCCCCCATGGCCTCGGGCAGCGACTCGGCTGACGAAGAGTTCTTCGACGCTGAGGATGACGTGGACTCGACGCCGTCGCGGTCAGTTGACAGCGCCTGAGATAAAATGAAACACGAAACATTTAAACTAATGCAAACATATTGAAGTGAAGCGTTTAGTACTCTTTCCAAGACGTCTGGTCAACCTGGAAAAGTAGATCAAGTATGTTTGAGTCTAGAGCAGTCGGTTTCGCCCAACCCGCGGTTCACAAGGCTGTGGGAAGTGGTCCGTGAAACTGTTGATGGAGCATTCTTCCACTAAAAAAACAATGCATTTGGTGGTCCGCGGAAATGGTTTGAATGTTGAGGGTGGGTCCGCTCGAGAGGGACTCTCCAGAGCTATCGAGCCGGGAGGCCCCTACCTGAGAAATTAATTCCGGGCCTGCTGACCGTTTGCGGTGTTTCACTGCGAGTGAATTTTACCCCAAAACGGGACCGTTCCCGTTGCGATACCGTGATGGGGAATTTTGCCGACTCGGGGGAGGAAGGCTTTCTTCCAACAGTGGATAGAACTTGGGATGCCGAGGATTAAGTTGAGAAACGTCTGATTGAATTTGGTAGTTGTTGATAACGCGCGTCTTGAGTCTGATTTTGCAATGGGTGTCATACGAAGCCTATGACTAAATCATTGTAAGATAGGTTTTTAGATAAATAGGCCTTTTCCCGAAATGAATTGATGCACAGAACTTGACCCGAAATGCGTCCGGTCTGGTCAGATCTCAAAAATGTAAGCAGGCTAGAGCCTGATTAGTGCTTATAATGAGAGGCACAAACAGGTTGTCATTGGTGGCAGTGGGGCTGTGTGCTACGTTGGGAACAACACTGCAGTGCAACAAAGCGATTGCTGTACTGGGATAAGTTTCCGTGTCTTATGCTCTCTGCCTTCAACCCGGACTGACTAGCATTGTGAAGTATGGTTAGATAACGCTCACTGTCCGCACTTCGTGGGGAAGTTCTCATCCAGCAGTGGATTGGCACAAGGCCTGTAGATGTCCATGTCGCGTCGGCAGCAGTGAGGCGGGGGGGGTGACAGGTGGATGTTTTATTGTATGAACTGGACCGAGCTATCAAAGTGAATACTGTCACGGAAGATTTATCCAATGAGGCTAGATTTTGTACTACCACAGCCCTTACACAAAATATGCCTCGTATTTTTTTGTTCGATAAAAAAATAAACTTTTTTTTTAACGCATCCCTAAAGCCACATAGCTTTCTGTGGGTTTTGATGGGCCACTTTGTTGAGCTGTCATTTGCGGCTAGGTCGCTTCTGAAAGATAAGTTAATACCGCAGTGGGCTTTGCTTGGTAGGATGGGTATGTTTTCTTTTCATTTGCATGTGTTTGGATAATTTTTTACCTTGTACTTTATAGTACTGTCATTTTTTTGTACTGTTGTAACGTTATTACTCGCCCTTAATGGGCATCTACGAAAAATAGCTTCATAGCTCATCGGATTTCTTCAGTATAAATAAATATTCAGATTCTGATTAATATGGGTCAATTTCGACATTGTGTCTAATCAGCAGTCCGGCTTGTGCTTACCCGTTTTGGCCAGTCGCAGACCTTTCTTGGGTTTCAATTGAAACATTAAGGGGTGCCTCTTAAGTTTAGTTTTCCCTGTCGAGTTAAATACTTAGGTTAGGATTAGAGACTAGGTGTTTTGGTGTGAAGTTTGGGGTTTGACGGTTATGCATAGGGTTTCGGGGGTTAGTTTGTGGTTAATTTTAGGGGTTATGGAAGTAGTACTTAACATTACGTTTCTGCAAGGACAGTATTCAAATGAAACTTAAATAAAGATTAACTTGTTGAAGTGTCAATAGGGCACCACGTGATTAGATCACGTTTATTTATCACTGGTCTGGCTGTGTTGTACAGTGGATGCCACTTGGTCAGGAGTGGTGAATGGATGGGTTTTCTTTTTGAAGGAACTGGACACGGCCATGGAAATGATGAGCTCCCACCACAGTCAGTTGGAGCACTTAAAATGGATGTTTTAGTAAAACTATACTTTCTAAAGTAGCATTGTGTTCCAATGAAGTACCGTTTAATGTAACACTTTGTGCTGTATAGTACTCGGATATGTTTTTAGGTTGCAATGCGTCTTTGGCATGTTGTCCGACCTTTCACTTCACCTGCTGCAGTCTTCTGGACCCTAAAAGCTATTGCCGAGGAAGATGCTCTGGCTTATATTCACTTTATAATTGATGTTATCATTGTATCTCATGCAGTGCGACATTGCATTATCTAAGCAAACGGGTTTGGACTCAAACTGGGCCAATTATAAAGTCCTAAAAAAAGGCTGCACCGAATGCCTTTGGCAAGCTAACACCTTCACCTTCCCAAACTTTTCAGAAATCCCATAAAGAGCATTTATTGTAAAACGTATGAATATGAAGGAGTACCTCCAAGGCCTTTGCTCAATGGCAGTTGCCTTTATAATAAAACGGCAATATAAATGGGTTTAACTCGCACTTTGCATCTGCAGATATCCAGCCTTGTAACACCACAATTCACCCACCATTTGATCCGCCCTCCTCCCCCCTCCCCCAATCAGCACTTTAATGTCCTACCAATCTTGAAATGTTCAGTCTTAACTTTGCTCTCCACACTAAAACCTTCCTCTGCTGAAGGTTCCAATGGCCTGCCTGCTTTTGCGCTACACCTTGTGGGGAACTTCATTGCAAAACCGATAGCCCGCATATTTAACCCTCCCCTTATTGAGACATCCATCCCTCCTGAACGGAAAACTGGTCTCGTGCACCCTCGTAGCAGTGGAGTTAACGGATGACCCTAACAATTACTGCCCAATCTCAATCCTCTCCCCTCTCATCATGATCTTTGGGAACATCTTAAAATCACAAACTTAATTTCAGAGAATATGCCGTATTCCATCCTGAGCAATCTGGCTTTCGATAAAAAATATTGTACAGCCTCTGCGGTACTCGAAACTCGTTGACGTAATCTTCAACGGTCTTGAATTTCGTCGTTATTGCACCATCCTCATGCTCGACTTGCATTTGACACTGGAAACTAAAATGCCTATTTTTTTCAAATTGTGCAATCAACTGAATTGGCAACTACATATCTAACCGATTCCAAATTGTCTCCATCAATTATACATCTTCTGAATGTATCCCTATTACTTCAGGGAGTTCCTCAGGGTTCTTTGCTTGGCCCTATCCTGTTTTCTGTGTCAACAATCTAGGCATCTACAATCTGCACTGACATTAACCTTTTTTGCTGATGATACAGTCCTGATGGCTTCTGGAAATTTCATGGAGAAGTTAGAAGAGCATCTACAACATGACTTAATTAAAGCTGGCTAAAACTCGCCATTGACCAAAGACAGTCACTGCATCACACACTTTCAGATGCGCTTCAGCGGTCGTCTGGAACGCTCTTCCTTCCGATATTAGGAAGCCACTGGAACTATGCACGATTACGTCGAGATTGAAAACTCATTTCTTTAGAACTGCTTTTTGTGTTTAGTTTTTTTGTCCTTCCTCCTGCACCTCCGATTTAGCACTTTTGGCTATGTAAGGTGGGAAAGATGTTCATCATACATACATATGTACGGAGCACCAAACCAAGGTTCTCATCGGCGCTGACTTTGTCCTTTGACAGAGGCATTTTGAGCCCCCTGAGAGAAAGAGGACCCTAGAGCCAGGGCTTGAATACAGTATATGAGAAGTGCTGGCTTAGTGCGAAACCCCCTGAGATACACCCAGCCACTTAATATTTAATATTATTAATGGAATTGTAACTCTTTTGGAACCTGGATGAAACAAGTTTTTGTTGAAGTTGCACGCCGTGGCATGCCGTGATTGCAATCATCTTTGTTAAAACAGCCACGTGCTTAATTCTTGACTTAAAGCTTTCGTGACTGCAGGAATTCATATTCTTTGGGTCTTCCGGTAAAGTCACGTGGATAGGTTGAAAGAAAATAACCAAAAACTACGACGTTTCGATCACAACACCTATCTACGTGAAAAAAAAATCTAGATTACTATCTACGTGACTTTACCGAAAGACCCAAAGTATATAGCCACGTGCTTGTTTGCACGTGTAACAAATCTACCAATGGCATTAGAGTTTTAAGGAAGGAGATTAGATGAATTTGGATAATTTTGAAGAAAAAAACATCGCCAATGACATCATCATATTCACAAATGACATGTTTATATCACTGATCTGCAGCAATCGTACAAATATTTCAATCAATACGATGATCATGGTCAATTATCAAACGCGTCATTCACAGGCAACGTTATTCATTAGCGGCTTCAACATCATCATCATCCTCAGCCATGACGGTGGAGGTCCTGGATGAAGGCTTCCCCAAGCTGCCGCCACCTCTCACTCTCCTGCAATGGAATATTTCTCCACGCATCTACAAACGAAGTGATTTTATCGCTCCATCTCCATGGCGGAAGTCCCCTTCCGCCATGGAGATGGAGCCATTCCGTTGTTAGTCTCACCCACCACAAGCACGCCAGCCTGGTCTCGTTTACCTATTTATTTGATCTTTTTGATTTCGGACCGTCTGTAAAAATGCCCTGGGTATGTAGTCTGCGTTTTTTTTATTATTCTTCTGAAAGTATATCTCTTTAGAAAACATTTTCCCCGTGCGTTTTGAAATGACTGATGTTTTCTTCAACATTAGCCCTCGTGTCTGCAATGCCGTCACTGTGAATGTGTACAAGTTTACACGCGTGGTGGACACACTAGAGGGCAGTGCAGCAAAAATCCACCGCTCTGCGCTTCTGCGCTTCCACGTCTAAGGTTTCCTGTCTTTGCCAAGCCCACTCCGATCAGCGTGGTGAAGCATGCTCGGATAACCCCTCACGATCTGCACCGAGGCCCTCGTCCAGCAGTGCAGTGACAAAAGCCCGCTCGCGCGTGTACACACGATCTGCTTACAAAACCATCACAAAGAAATCCGTAATCAAGTTGGGGTTTCCTTTTCGGAAGCGAATCCTGTTCCCCGTTATCTCCTCGCCGCCACCTTGTCGCATCTACGTTCATGCTTATAATCGATTAGGGTGACATAAATCCACTCATTGTACAGTCTACAGCCTGTTTTTCGTCTGGACTTGCGCTTTATTCTGAATGTGAGCCGCTCAGTTCCACCACTTTGATCTCTACTTGACATCTAGCTACCTTCCACTGTTATTGCGTCAAGTGATGGCACAGTGGTTAGCGTATTGCACTTTTAACTGGTGACTTGAGTTCGATTCCCCATCTACAACTAACCCCAATGACGAGTGATATCTGAATTGATCCTGGGCACCCCGTATTCACTCGCTTACACCAGTGCGGTGAAGTATAGTTCAATAATCCCCTTGATCGTTATGCATGAGGATGCCTTCATCCAGCAGTGGATTGATTCAGGGCTCTACATTAAATATATTTGACAAATTATTGTTTTATTTGTATTATTTCCCTTCTACGTGACTTTACCGAAATGAACCAAGAATATTACAGAGAGACTTACATCGGTCTGTGTACGACTGCGTACATTTTACATCTAGCTTTAACTAGATCTGTTTTGCTTATTGCAAATTTAAATCCTCGCAACCTAAGACATTCCACGACAGAGCTGTTTTTGTGTGCCAAACATGAATAATTGTTTTGTAGAATGTTTCATTCATCAAGGATGCTTCAACGAACCTGGAATCATCTGCATGCAGGGCCTTGCGCAATGAACAGCTGCTCTCCCGCACCGTGGGTGTGAATTCATTGCTTGGCAAATTTGAGCGACGAATCATTTTGGTCTCTTTCTGCCCATTTCGGCATTCTGTTTTTTTCTTCCTTTCTTTCCTTCGCCACCTTTCTTAAATGGTTCATTTACTTCCAGTCTTAAGAGGTTTTTTTTGTTTCAATGTTGGGCAGTTTTGCCATTTACTCTTGTGCTGTTCTGTGTCCCCCAGGTCTCCCTGGTTGAGATGAAAATTGTTACTTTCACAAGCAACGAGTAGTAAGCAAATCCCTAAAGAGACAAGTATGAATACATACATTAAATTCAATTCCATCTATCGATTAGATAATTATACAGGGTGATCAATTTATAGATACCCAACTCATTTATAATTACGCTGTTGGGTATTCCGCGACTGGTTGCGGGAGGCTTCTGTGTGTTGCATTGGCCAAAGTGGAACAGCTGGTAGCCTTGAGGTTTACCTGACGTAACCCCCACTTTATTTTCTCTGTGGGCGCCCATCAAAGACCTCTTTGTGTGTGTCTACACGTGTCACACAACCGCAAGATATCAATGACCTCAACGTATGCATTATTGAGCATTTTAAGCGCATCACACCAGCTATGGTGAACAAAAGGGTATCAGCAGATTCCTAAAATATTTAACAAGTAGATTGACATTGGTGGGAGACGTGTTGAGGCCTTGAAATAAATAAATACAACATCTCTACCGTAATTTATACTTACTATTTCAGTGTGGTATGTGTAAATGGGTCACCTAGTCTGTAGTTAAAGTGGTATTATCTAAAGCAGTACAGGTGTTTAACTTTTAGGGTGCTATTAACTGCGAAGGTGTTGGGATGCATAGGGCATGAATGTGTTTCAGAGCGTGGTGGCGTATGCCTGCAATCCAGCACTCGCTCGCGACGTCTGTTGTGCTTCGCGGAGATTGTCGCATGCCGTGCAACGCCTGTCGTACTCTGCTGAGATGTGCCCAGGAGGTGGCAGCACAGCAAGTGGGTTGGAATCATTGTCACGGATAGACCCAGCTCAGCATTGTCATACCTCTGGCATTGATACAAATGCAGAGGTTCACCATTGCAAGAAAGTCCGCAAATCGTTGCTCTGTGATCAGACAGGCCACGCCATAGGAATGTGGAATTTCCACCGCTGCCTCGAGACCACCGACAGATATCATCGCCCCCACAAGCTCACTGGCCGACAACGCAGCTGGACAGGGTGGCTAAACATGTCCATTGTTCGCCGCCTTTAATTTACCAGTTAAGAGCCCACAAAGACAGTGACGCCTTTATTAAGCACACTCATCGCTAACAATGCTCGTTAACTACACAGCCTCAATTGGTGCCCTTGAAGGTTTGTGTGTCTTAATCAAAGTCACGCTGAGGTTAACCCCAGGGCTGGGTAACTCAAGTCCAAAGGCGTATTTAATACCAGCCAACATCAAAGCTTTACCAATTCACGAGCAAGCAATTACTCCAGCCTTTGTGCCCGTCATGCTCAATTGAGTTTCTTTTACTGCCGTACCCTAGCCACCTCCCCTTGCTCGCACAGCCTTTAAACCCTATGTATCCCTGCTGCTGCTGCTGGAGTGCGTGCTTGTGAATCTGGCTTGGTAACACGGTGGCCGCTTAGAGAGCTCGACTTACAAATGCAACTCTGTGAGTTCACATCCCGCTCATCCGTTCTACTCCTCTCCTCCGTCATTTAAGAGCCCTCGGGGTAGCTGAAATGAGGACCACACTGTGCTCGAGCAAGCCGGGGTATTGGGAAGAAACCCATCACGCATATTAGGGGGGTAATGCTAAAGCCCAGCGCAGGTAGATTCAATAATCCATTGCTGTACTGCCATCTCCTAGCAACCTATGAATGTGGAGATGACCAGTCCCATAATTAACACTTTAATTTATTACGTACATCCTTTTGTCTTATCGTAAAATACAAAACCTCAAAACCAATGTCGAGTAAACTTACCAGGCATCTTACCAATTCCACTGCACAGATCTGTATGGTAATGGAGTGGGAAACATTTTAAAATGCATTCTACATATAAAAATAAATATCCGAGCCCTCTCCTCTTGATATTCTATGATTTGTTATTCAAGGTTATGATTGAACATAATTTTTTGTTTGTGGTGGATTGTAGCAGCTTTAGTGCCTGTCAAGGGTAACTTGAACTCTAATTACATGTGCACAAATGGAACAATCATTCCTCACATGCGCCGTTCATTCCGCGAATTGCGAGTGTGAACACATACATTTCAATCGGTGCAATGTTACACTGCTATTTATACAGCATGATAAGCATGCAGGAATAAATGTGCATGCGAGATGTGTGCTGTGCCCTCCTTTTTTGCACCCGCGCTCGCGTGTTCCCGGGCCCCCTGACACAATTTGGGGCTCTTCCTTTAAATGTTTAATATTTCTCCGATTTTGCGAACGGCGTCACATGGTTACTAGACGGAAGTACCTGTTCAGATCTCTTGCAGAGCAGTGCGTGCACCCTTTGTGCTGTAGAATGGCCTACCATTAAGCGGATATCCCAGAGCTACCACTAAAATCCCTTCAACTTCACATTTGGTCCACACAGTAGAATGCAGGACTTTCCCCACCCACCATGCCACTGAGAGCAATGTTCATCTCGGGGTGGCCCAACCCAGTGTTTTTAATTCTCCGAGCTGGAATTGTGCCAAATTAAGGTGCAACCAAATGTAATGGGATGGAGTTTTGTTTATTTATTGTGTATTCAATCGTGAACAGGCTGAGATCATCAAATCACCATACTTGAAAACCCGGTTTTATCAGAAACCACTGAAACTTGGATTCCAATCCAGGATCTCAGCGGGTGGCCACCTCAACGTTGCTGCGGTTTCTGAGCAGCCCGGCCACCTCACGGTGTGGAGGCTCTCGAAATGTGCCAGCCCGGCCAGCCTCGCCCGGCCCGGCCCGTTATTACCTGCCGCTTGCGCTGTTCCCCCTTTCGCACGCCCGCCACCATAAAAATGTCATTGCACCTAGGTCAACTCGGACCGAAATGTCTTTCGATTTGCTCAGCCAGACAGTGACGGTGGGCCCCCCCCCCCCCGAGGCTCAACCGCCGAGGCGCTTTAGCGTTCCCGGGAGAGAAGCGGCGGCGCTGCTCGCGCAAAAAACGCGGCGCCGCCGCGCTGTCGTCTGGCGCACGCGTCTGTAATCACATTTAAAGCAGATTTCCTTATCTTTGGTTATGCACGTTGAACGGTACCCCGAGGAACGATGCTCACCCAGCGTGGCGCCTCGGTAAAAAACACTCGCGAGATTTACTGCGCCACACGCCACCTGCCTACTACAAAGAGCCAGCCGCCGACAACAGACATTGTTGGCGGCGGCGGCGGCGTTGTTGCGCCTGCGTGCGCGCTACCTTTCTGCGCCGGCACTATTGATTTAATTTGTTTATTCGCAGTGTGAGGCTGGAGAACGAGCGAAGGACGGCCGCGCGCCGCCTCGCCGGGCAAAAGCAATCTCGCGCGTTCAGGATGAAAACGGCGTTTGTCAGTAAAGTGAAGTCAAGGTGTTCGCGCGGATGTGAGCGCCGTGCTCGATTTTGCACGCTCTCGTTCTTGTCTGGTGTCACCCTGAGCCAGCGATTGAAACTCCACATTCTCATGGCATGGGCGTGGTCCCGGTCCCATCTCTATTGACTGAGTCACAAAGGTGTGTGCATTTTTAGTGACTCCCAATAAAGGTAATGATCGGAGTAGTCCACCCAACAGATGAATTATGGCTGTCCCAATGTTTTCCCGATTGTCATGAAATTAAGTACCCGTTTTGATTACTCGCAAAGCATTGCATACCCGGTATCAAATTTACAAAAAAAGGGTTGTGCGAAGCCTTAACCAGATCAATAATGCGGGGGATGTAGGTCCTGTTGAAATGTTGTACGCCCCTATTGTAGCAGCCTGCCAAAGGCAATGCCATCCTTGCAGGACCGCCCTGGCCTGAAACTACATCAGTGCTGTGTGAGATTTTCTATAAGTGTCCCCGACAAGGGCGATGTTGAATAACCCTCGCAGGGTCCCTTTGCTTGCACACCGAGGCCAAAGATGTTGTTACAATCAATGTGGTAGTTAAAAGAAGTGCGGCCGCACTGAAAATGTACAGAATTCCAAGAAATATGAAATCGCGATCCGAAAGCCAGAATCAGGTAAACATCACCACAGAGCAATGATGACGTGGTTCCAGCTGCGTTGCCACGCTGCGCAGAAACATCACGGTTCAGAAACTGTACTGTGCAGTCAGTATCAAAATCTTTATTTATCCTGGAGAATTCTGATAAGTGATGAAGCAATAATTAAAAATGGTTACAGGCGTTGGTTAGAATACATTAATTCGGAAGCTTGGGGAAGGCAGCAAAACAACAGCAAAATCAGTCGCAGATTACACCAAGACAACACAGTCCCCTAAATAAAATTGCACATTAAAATTGAACTCTTGATACACGGGTAAGTAACTGGTGTGGCATTCTAACAACATTGCCTTGTGGATTTTGGTGGTTGCATGTTTTTTTCCTCAGCTTTCACTTATGTCGCTCTTTATATTTGTTCAAATAAATATTTAATAACATCTATAGAAACAACATTAGCACTTAGAAAATGGGCCAGATTTGGTCGTCACGAAATTCACGAGGCTTTGTGAACTCGAGCGATAAGTCAGGGGCGCCCCACTCCTCACAAAGCCTGGTGTCTCATGGACACACTGATCCACGCCTGCAACAATTTCACCTCGGCAGCCATCTGATTACGGCTTTTTTTGTTGCTAAACAAATTTGAGTTCATGATTCGATTCAAGAATCAATTTGCTGGGTTTACCATCTCGTAATGTTCACTATGTAATTAATTTCTCCTTTGTAGAGTTCTGTAACAGCACATCAGGTTATTGGCGTATAATATGCGTGAATTGTTAATCATTTATTCCTGCACGTAATTTGCCGCACATAATCATGAGAGCAAGAGTTTATTGTAATTGATAAATCCATGCGTTTTTACGCAGCTAATAATTATGTACTATTAGCTGTAGAGCGCTCAATGCGAGCTCAAACCCAGGTTGAGGATCAGCCCAACCCATCATCGTCGTCGTCTTGGTCCGCCATGAGGTGGTCTTTAAAATTGGCACTATTCTGTGGGAATCTGACAAGTCATCAAAATTAATTGCCCTGATTATTCTATAGGGTTCAATTAAACTCTTCAAAGCACTCAATGAAATTAGCACGACAAGTAACTGCCTTTGTCAACACACTGCTTGTTGAGGGCCCTCCATATGCCATGCAGGCCATGTGGGTTATTTCACCACGTTGGTTGCTCAAGACGGGGATCATTGACGTGCAGCAGTAGAGTACAGAAATGGATTTTACTGGGCTGCCGTGTGCTGCCCATCATGCGGGCCCACCACGGCCTCCTGTGAAACCCTGTCTGTGCGTGGTGGTGGTGCTCGCCCATTCAGGCATTATCCAGGCTCCAACGCTGCTTCACTTCACTCCCAAGACTTGACGAGATGGGGCGCATTCCGGTGTGGTTTTCCCACAGGGAGCAGTGCGTGGCGTATAATTCAGCAGTGGTTCTTGAATGGGGGTGACTGCTCCTACCAAGGGAATGTGGAATTTCCACGACTGGCTCAAGAGGGGCCACTCAGCAGGATCATTGCCACCGAAAAAGATGCCGGTTTATGCAGGGATTTGTCATGACGGGCCTGATTTAAAACGTTTGGCCAATTCCTCACAGAATATGTTTGGGTGTGGGAGGAAAGCGGTTTAATTGGGAGGTGGAATGTACACTGCCGTCGTGTTGGTGGAGGAGGGGGGCGAGTGGGAGGCGCTACCCCATAGGCATGAGAGTGACTGATTTTTTTTACCCATTTTGTTTCTCCTTCAGGCGTTCGTCTTCAAAGAAGCTGATCAAGAACCCAGCAGTGTCTGTAAGTGGCACCTTGCTTACGACCACGCGAATTAAAAAAAAAATTATCGACCGGCGCACCGCTCGTTTGATTTTACATTTTTTTTAATTCGCTGTCACATTCGCATGTTCCCTCTGAACCCGCCGCCCCAATAACACAGCCACCAGCAGCAGCAGCACCACCTCTACTACCCACCACAACCCCACCATCAACACCATTGACACCACCTCGAATACCACCACAGCCACAAACCCAAAACCACCACCATTGCCACCACCACTTCTACCACCACTCTCACCTCGACTACCACCACATATACTATCACCAGCACACCACCACCATTATCACCGCCATTGCCACCTCCACTTCTATCACTACTACTACCACTTTCACCACTAGCACCATCATGACGACCAAGGTCACCACCACCACCATCTCTACCACCAACAAAGGCAAAGATCCCTGTATAACCTTAACAGACTGTAAGAGCAAGAGCTGTTAGCGAGCACCTATGAAGGCCGGCATGGCACACAAGGGGGTGGGTGGCCAACACCACGCCAAGCCGCCTTTGTCTCTCTAGTGGTGACATTTACACACCGCACCAGGTACCCATTTGAGGCCGAGTGGACCTAGGGGAGGCCCAGTACTGGTTCAGATAATAGTCACTGGTGTTGGCCATGAGTGATCATTCAAACTCGGGTCGCTGAGTTCGTAACGCAGCATGCTAACCATAAAACTACCGCACCCCACATCACATCTACCACAATCATCATCATCACCACCTTCAACTTGGTGACTTCAGTGGTGAACGTGGTCTGATGACTCAACTGGCAATCCGAAGGTCCCATGTTAAAATCAAGTCCCCCGTGGTTTGTGCTTCGAATCACGCTTGGGAAAAAAATTGGTTATCAGCGATTTACGGGAAATATATGCAAATGACATGCTAATGTACATTGAGGCTAATGCAACTAAAAAATATTTTATTTTTTGTCATTATCGTGAACATTGACTGTTGGCTGCAGGCTTTACATAAACCAATTACGTCCAACATACACAGTGGCCAAAATAATAAATTAGTACATAACATATAACAGAGTAGAAAGTGTGTTTTTATAAAATATGGTTTTAATCAATGCATCGTTCAGTCGCTGATTGAGGACTGCATTAGCGCACAAGTGGCTGGTGTGGCCAGAATCACACTCGGCCACCTTGCTCTCCCTAGTGCTCATGTTTACACACGACACCATCTGCTCATTTTAGGCTGAGTTGCCCTAGGAGGGGAGAGTCCCAAAACTTGGTTCAGATTACCACCTGCCACTGGTCATGAGCATGGCTGGAAATTGAACCCAGGTCGCCAGTGTATTTGCTCACTGGCTATTGTCTAACCCAGGGGTGGGGGGGGAACCAATGGTTCACAGACCAGACATGGCCCGTGACTTCATATCGTTTGGCCCATGGCCACACAATGGCTACGACTTCAACCCAACCCGCAAACAATATTTAATTGGCACTGCGAGCATCTTGGCCACACTAATCGGGTACTGGCGGGGGGGGGGATATTTTTGACTTTGTAACGTTGCATTTTTTATTTTCGTTCCATGCTCTGTCACTTCGGTCATCGCAACGGGTCTCTTACAGTGACAGCCGGCTGGTGTGTGATTTTGTGTGTGTCAATGCATGGTTGCCCGCTAAAGGTGTTTGAAGGTCCTCTTCAGGCCCTCGTTATTGAAAGGATTCCCCACTCCGGATCTATCCGTCGTGGCTGTGTAGAGCTCTCTGCTAACATTGGATGTTCACACAGGATGAAGCTGTCGGAGAAGATTCTGGTGGTGGTGGAACAGCGTGTGCTCTTGCAGATGCAGAGGTGAGAATTTACACCAAGGGTTTCGTGTGGAAGCAATGTTCGAATCTTGTGGGATCTTTGTTGAGGAGCTTCACCCAAAAGATTTCGCTTTGTTTATAATCGACACCGTGTGTGGTGGGCGGTTGCCTGGATTAATTAGGATAAAGAACACAGGCCAGCTGAGTTAAGGGAAATCATATTTACATTTGTACAACTTAATGGTCAAGTCATTTGTTTACCCAGGAATACCTGATAATGTTTCAAGCCTCTTCATCTTGGAGGAAATGGAGTACCCAGAGAACACCAACCATGCATACGAAGGGATGACACTCAAAGCCCCGCACAGAGGGATTCGGTCCATTACTGTACTGCCATTTACTGGCCACCTGTAGCTCAAGCCTACAATATGGTATTTCCCAGCCAAATACTAACAAGGGTTGCCTCTGCTTCGCTCCAGAGATCATTGGGTGGCACGGTATGGAGATGTTAACTACCTGTCTTGGTATACAGGAGGTCGTGGGTGCGATCCCGACCCTGACTTCTGTATATTTGCAGTTTGCATGTTTTCCCCGTGGTCGCGTGGATTTTTCTCTGGGCCCTCCGGTTTCCCCTCCAAATTTAGAATCAACATCACGTGTTTAGAGTATTTAATATACATTTCCATACGATAAGCCACTTCATTGGAAACCTCATTTGCCAGTAACAAAATATGATAATTGTTTTTTTTTACCCTTTTATCTGGCAACAAAACTGACACCTTTTTTACAAGGAGTCATGTTTACATTGACCACAATACCTGCGGTCGGAACGCAAACAAAAAACAACAACTCTGATAATGTATGCACTGTCCTTGAAATTGATTGGTCCACACCCGAGACAGCTTTCTTTAGAGCCTCGTCTCATACTCTGATGGTGCATTGTCTTTGAGTTGTGCGCCTTTTGGCGTCTTCTGGTCCAACACCATGTGAGACGAGGCTCTAAAGAAAGCTGTTTCGGGTGTGGACCAATCAATTTCAAGGACAGTGCCACATACATTATCAGAGTTGTTTTTTTGTTTGCGTTCCGACCGCAGGTATTGTGGTCAATGTAAACATGACTCCTTGTAAAAAAGGTGTCAGTTTTGTTGCCAGATAAAAGGGTAAAAAAAAACAATTATGATAAGCCACTTCGTTGAGCTGTCATTTGTGGCCAGGTCACTTCTGAAATAGAGCAGCTCAGTGGCCCTTACACAAGTAAAAAAAATAAGTTTTTTTTTCCCCATTGCCTCTCAGCACTGCTGTTACTGCCTCTAATGCTTTATACATGTCACGGAAATTGTAAATTTGATTAAACTGCCCTGGATTCAAAGACACGTTTCAGCCTGAGCTGTGCCAGCTTAGGGCCTGCACAAGTGTGGGTGTTTCTTGTTGTTTTTCTACTGGCTGCTTGCCATGTCGAGCTTGAACCAACACAGTGACACATCGGCCTCGCATAGACATCTGCATCTGGCTTGGGGCTAAGCAGGGCCACTGTTCAGCATAATGACTCGTTCATTACTTGTGAAGTCAACGGCACAGCTCGCCTTCTGCAGTGGAAAAAACAACTTGGGTTCCTCCTAAATCCCTGTGTGGCATGGCTGTACAGTGGAAAATAGTCATTTGAGTCAACTTTCTTGCTATGGTACTCAACGGTTCCCTCCCCCTCTCTCCACCGACCCCCTCCCACCCACTATAATCATTCTGTTTCATCAGAAGGATGACTTGCAGAGCCACAGCATACAGCGCAAGCCAGAGGAGCCGCCCCGGCCGGCCCAGGCAACTGATCACCGCTTGATCAATGAACTCGCCTTGCGAGATGGCAGTAACACCGCCGCTCCTCCACCTTCGGTCATTGCAGCAGAACTTGAACCGCTATCACCGTTGCCGCTGTTACCACCACCGGTGGAGGTAGAAAGAGAGGATCAGAAGAAGCAGGGGGAGCAAGCTAACTCCGACGGCACAAGTGTGGCGGTGATAGCCGCCGAAGGATCAATCGTCTCCCCAGAAGAAAACTGCCACCCCCTTGTCGTGGGCAGTGCGGCGATGCCGGAGGTGGTGGCGCACGCCCTGGAGGCCGCCGACAAAAAATCTGAGTACGATGGCGACAAAGCAGGAGCACAGGGTGAGCAAAACGACGTGGAGGCGTTGGCGGAAGGAGGAAGCGAGAGGGGGAGCAGCGGAGCCAAGCCGGGTGCCGATCCGCCGGCCGGAAAGGAACCCGTAGATCCAGCGGATTCTAGTGCAGCCGCCGCTGCCACCGATTGCTCGGCGAGAGCCTCGCAGGAGCCCGACATCGTGGCGAGCCACAAGAAGCCACCGCCGCCACGGCCACAAGTGCCGCCCCCCCGCGTGCCGGCGGTTCATGCGCAGCCGCAGCAGCCACAGCAGCAGCAGCAGCCGCAGCAGCAGCTAATGCCGCCTCCACGGCCACCCCCTCCACAGAGACCTAAGAAGGTGGAGGGGCAGCCGTCGCTGGAGGAGGTGAAGAGGCCAACTCTGCTGGAAGGTGAGTGCCGCGTTTGTTTGTGTGTGTCCCCGTGCAGGGAGCAGTAGTGTAGTAGTTAGCGCGCTGCGCTACGTGCCCAGCAACCCAAGTTCGATTCTTGCTCACGGCCAACACTAGTGATGATTATATGAACCAGTCTTGGGCTTCCCCTGGGTCGGCTCGGCCTCAAATGAGTACCTGGTGCGGTGTGTAAAATCATTGGAGAGACAGGCGGCTGGGTGTGGTGATGGCCTTCATAGCTGCTCACTAATAGCACCCCTGCCCCAACAGTCTGTTAAGGCTATGTGGGTGATGTTAGTCTTTGCCTTATTTTGTTTGTCGTGTGTTTATATAATGATTCAATACAATATCAAAGCCTCTTTGCTGTGATATTGTACTGCTACACAGGTCTCCATTAATAAGTGCATTGATGATAATCTTGGTGACCTCTCACGCTCTTGACATTCTGACTTATTTTGGCGAGGACTGTTTGGCCATACTTCACCACGCCACCCAGAGTGACTTGGCAAAGGTCAGCGAGCGTAGAATTACAGTTTGGCAATTGATTTCTTCGTTACGTTTTTATTTCGTAAATTTTTGTGATGAAATTGGATATTTTAGAATTTAAAAAGGGATACTCAAATCAGATTATCGTTGACCTTTACGTCCAGACATGGGGTCAGTTTTAATTGTAACTGTTATAATGAATTGCAATCAGTATAATTGTAATTTCATCCACCAATGCTGCTTTTATTGTAATTTCATGGACCTTTGGTCCGCTTACGTCGCACAGTATATATTGTAGTATAGCCGTACCGTGTAACCCCGCCGTGATTGCAGTTGTACGCTTCATGCGTCGTTGCAGTCCCACAAGAGCCCGTGTCTCCAAGCGGTCTGGTGAGCCCCAACACAGCCGTGGAGAATCTGGCCAAGGAGCTCCAGTCCCTGGATCTCGCCAGTCTCACGGCAGGGGAAAAGGTCATCGAGGCACAGGTGAACACCTTAGTGTGGGGGGTGCGGTGGTTGCGACGTGACCGGGTGGCTCGTGGGGTCGGAGCATTGAGCTGGACACCGATCAAACCGGTTGAAAAAAAAAACCCATCAAATGCAGCGGGCGAGTGACCTTGGTCCCGCCACCGATGACTAGCCTCTAGCCTCCCCCCCCCTCCCCAAAAAAATTCCATCGCATTAAAAGTTTGATTTCTCACGTGCTTTGACAAAACATCCCGGTCTCTTGCGAGAATTCTAAATACCTGTTTGTTTAACACGTAGGCTTTCACGACCAATATTCATAATAAAGGTTTTTGGGTTAGATCGCGTTATTTATAAATGTGTCGTAACCCTCCACCACCCGACACGACCAATCAGCAAAAAAAGTGTCACGTTGACAAAAGACAAAATAGTTCACTACTTTAGCCCACCGGTGTGTTGAAGAGTGAATCGAGAACATTTACAGTTTGAGTACGACGTTTCGCTGGTAATTACATCCAGCATCATCGGGCAATTCGCCAGAATGGTGAAGCCCTCACTTGCTTAAATAGAGCAGCAGGGTGATGTCATCATTTAACTCATTCAGGTTCAGTGATTTGAGGTGGAGGGGGGGGTTTGTAATTATATAATCGATTGGTAATCAGTCAATGGTTATGATTAGTAATGAGTTGTAGATGAGTAATTA
This sequence comes from Petromyzon marinus, assembly GCF_048934315.1. NCBI lineage: Eukaryota > Metazoa > Chordata > Hyperoartia > Petromyzontiformes > Petromyzontidae > Petromyzon > Petromyzon marinus. Next base: position 5,408,175 of record NC_133721.1, on the reverse strand, counting down.
GTTGTAATGTGTGTAATTAATCGCTCTGACAGCTCCAGGCTTAGTGCGGCTTGGAATCGTATTATTAAACAATACATATTACAATTCCTTATAAGGTTACACATACTAATTAACTGATTACTAACATAGCATATAATCACAATAACACACATTACAACTAATTACTAATCTACAACTCATTACTAATCATAACCATTGACTGATTATAATAATAGGGTTTTTTCCATTTTTTTCTGGCAACAAAACTGAAACCTTTTTACAAGGCTTCATGTCTGCATTAACCACAATCCTTGCAGTCAAAATGCAAACAAAAAACACACTATGATAATATATGCATTGTCCTTGAAACTGATTGGACCACACCAGGGACGGCTTTCTTTTGAGCCTCGACCCAATTGGTGCTCAACCAGAGGATGCCAACAGAAAGCCGTCCCTGGTGTGGACCAATCAGTTTCAAGGACAATGCATATATTATCATAGTATGTTTTTTGTTTGCATTCTGACTGCAAGTATTGTGGTTAATGCAAACATGAAGCCTCGTAAAAAGGTTTCAGTTTTTTTTGCAAAAAAAAGGGGAAAAACCCTATTATTATATTTTGGTACTGGCAAAGGAGGTCTAATGATGACATTGACTGATTATCAATCAATTATATAATTACAACCCCCCCTCCACCTCAAATCACTGCACCTGAATGAGTTAAATGATGACGTCATCCTGCTGCTCTATTTAAGACCGGGAGCAAGTGAGGGCTTTACCATTCTGGCGATTTGCCCGATGATGCTGGATGTATTACCAGCGAAACGTCGTACTCAAACTGTAAATGTTGTGGATTCACTCTTCAACACACCGGTGGGCTAAAGTAGTGAACTATTTGTCTTTTGTCAACATGACACTTTTTTTTGCTGATTGGCCGTGTCAGGTGGTGGAGGGTTACGACACATAAATAACGCGATCTAACCCAAAAACATTTATTATGAATAACTACCTCTTTGTTGCCATGTTGCGAAACCCCTCCACCACAGCAGGGCATGTGGGAAAATATCCCAGATGGGGGGAAGTGCAGGCACGCGATGAGGGCTGAGGTTTTCTTTGAACCGATGATGCTGGATGTGATGGCCAGCCAAAAAAACGTCGTGTGGAATCGTAGACTCTTTTGGCATGGTTTTCGATGTAACCGGTTTGGTGAAGAAGAAAATTGATGGGCGCATTTGTCCAGGTGACAACTTGATTTCTCTGGCTCTTGTCAGGTGGGGGATGGAGAGTGCATAGCGCTAATTGGGATTATACCCGCACGATTGAACGCACAAGGAAGCATCTTCAGGAAAATCCTGCAAGTCAAAATGTAGAAAGTCCGATATAGGAAGCCAGTAAAGTGATTGGAGAACTGGCATTGATGAGCTTTTCTCCCTGTCAGGAGAAGGATGCTGGTGCAGCTGACAGTCGACCAGCTGCTAAAGCTGATCGCCCACGCTCCAATTCTGGACGGGAGCTCACCGACGAGGTGAGATCGTGTGCACTGGTTGTGTGTGAGGGCGTAGTGCTCGCTAACAGCAATTGCTCCAACAGTGTTAAGGCTTTACTGGGGATCTTTTTTGTCACTTGAGGGCGTAGTGGGGAGCGGTAGTATAGCGTTTAGCGTGCTGTGCTACTAACCTAGCGACCAGAGTTAAATTTCTGCTCACGTCCAACACCAGTGATGATTATCTGAACCGGTCCCCTCGGTTGACTCCGCTTCAAATGAGCATCTGGTGCGGTGTGTAAACATCGCCACTGGGAAGACAAAGGCGGTTGCGCGTGGTGCTGGCCACCTTCTTCCTTGTGTGCTGTGCCGGCCTTCAAAGGTGCTCATTAACAGCACATGCCCCAAAAGTCTTATGGCTATATGGGGGAAGTCTGTCTTTTTGTGTGTGAGAGAATGTATCTCTGTGGGTGGAGAGGAAAGATTTGTAGTTAGTACCAACCTGGCAACCTGAGTTCGATTCCTAGCCATGACTAACAGTGGCGAATATCTCAACCTGTTTTGAACTTCTGTTAGGTTAACTCAGTCTCAATTGAGTACCTGGTGTCATGTGCAAACAGCAGTGTTGGGTAAACAAGTGGGTGGGCATGGTTCTGGTCATACCACTCACTCTTTAACCACACTTGCCCCAACAGTCTACGTGGCTGTACAGGGGAGACCTTTGTCGTTTTGTGGGGTCTTGTGAGTTTGATAATAGTCATATAATGACACGTGTAGCCTAGAGTTTCAATACATTGTCACGATCTGGGTGTGTGAATTATTTCAATAATCCATTCTTGTCTATTTTGTATTCGTAGCGTGCGTGTCTCATGCGTTGTGGGTATTTTGTATCACTGCACCCTTTCATACCATCTCAGCTGTGTTGCCTGCATCAAGTTTATCAATTGTCTCGTGCACATTAGTTTAAATGTACATCGTGATATAATAGTCATACTTCTTGTACTCACAATTCCACGCATGTGCAGTAATCGCAGGAATCACCAACCCAGACTGACCAAGTGGACAGATTCCTCTCCCAGCAGTTGATCGACGACCGGTCTCTAGCATGTACAGCGACAGTGACGTGATTAGGAGTAAGCCGCTGCCGTCGCCGCCGTTTTTTAAGTTGTCCCCTGTTGCCCCGGCAGGAAATCCTTGCGATGGTGATCGTCAAGAACCTGGACACGGGAGAGGAGATTCCGCTGAACCAGGCCGAAGAGATACTCCCAAAAGGCCACAACCCCTTGGCTTTGCACATCATGCGGCGCACTAAGGAGTTCATCAGGTGGGCGGGGTGCCTGGTGGGGATTTGAGAGATGGGGCTGAGCAGGGTTCTTTAAGTGCCTTTTTTCCCCCCCAAGTTTTGGGCAACCTGTTGATCAATTACTCGCTTTTTTCTGCAGAGCCGAGTCCCTAACAGCAGCGCAACGTTATACTAAAGTTTTGTTGGTATTCGAGCACCGTTACAGACCGGCGGACAGACGGCAGGGTGGGACAGACAGCTAATTAATGCGTAACCGGTCAAATTAACCTTGGTTGGCAAACAAGCAAGCAAACAATATTGTTGACAACATCACTGCATTGTCACACACCAACACGCTGCGACGAAGTGCACACCTTGACGTGCACACCTTTGACGGCCTCCAACGATGTCCTGTGCAGCAGCATAGGTGCAGCGGGCTCGGACGATGAGGAGAAATGCCAACCTCAAGGGGTGGAACAGGATGGCAAAAAACTCAAGCAGAAAACGTGAGTTGCTGGCTAAACTATATAAAAACTGAAATAGTTTTTGTTTATTTTATCAGCTAAGGCCCACTGAGCTTTATGGCTCTTTTTCAGAAGTGACCTGGCCACAAAGGGATAGCGCAACGAAGTGGCTTATTGCGTGGAAATGTATAGCAGCCAAATACTCTAGACGTACATGTTTTGACTATGTGGAGGGAAAAATTGGAGGACTTGGGAGAAAAATCCACGTAACTACGTGGAGAGAGACGTGAAAACTCCCAATATAAAGGCGTCGGGGTCTGTATCGAACTCGCAACCTCCTGTATAGCAGGCGAGGTAGTTAACATCTCACCACCGCGAGAGCCAGTCCTTTTGTTATTGCTCTCCGGAGCGCACGTTCGGGTCGTGCCGCGTGCTGCTCGGCGTGGCGACCGACGTTTCGCTGCTTCAGGAACTGGAACGATGTCCGAAACGTCAGACACCGCTCCGGACGACGCGTAGAAAAGCGTCATTGAGCCATTACGGCACAACCGGCGAAAATATACACGGTACCAGTTGGGGGGTTCTCGCCGTTCACTTCTGTGGCGTTTTATGGAAATTTCGATTTTCATGAAAAGTGAAAAATAGAACGTAAATCTTGAGAAAAATAACAACATTTTAAAAGAATGCGATTATTATTTTAATTGTCAAAGTAAGTCAAAAGTTCTCTGCCCTTGCCGACTCGTGCTCCTTCACAGAGTTCAGCTGAAGCGGTTACTTAGAATACTTTGTTATCCTTTGTTTTTTCATGTAATGTTGTACTTTGCTAGTTATGCCTTCAAATGCTATGCTATGTTGTGCAATGATATGCATACTATCCTGTACTAAGCCACACTGTGCAAATACTATTTGCCTTTACTATTCCATGCCACGGTGGCGAGATATTAAGTGCCTCGCCTGGTAAACAGGACGCTGTGCGTTCGATCCCGACCCTGACACCTGCTGTGTATTGTGGGATTGCATGTTCTCTCTGCGGTCGCGTGGATTTTTCTCCGCGTTCTCCGGTTTGTGGCCAGGTCGCTTCTGCAAAAGAGCTGTATGGCTCAGTGGGCCTTACCTAGTCAAATAAAACATAGTTCAGTTTAATAGTTTAGTGCCTGTTTAACACGTAGGCTGAGTTTAGTGCCTGTTGCGCTGTTAAGCCATGCTACGTTTTTCCATGCTATGGTTTTCACATGCTACGTAGTACTCGCGTTATATCCTAAAAAAAAAAAACCCTTTAGATCTAAAATGTAAATCTTGAGAAAAATAGCGAAGGAAATAAAAAATGCGATTATTATTATTTTAATTGTTAACGTTAAGAGTAAGTCAGAAGTTCTCTGCCCTGCCAAGCCTTGCCGATTCGTGCTCCTTCACAGAGTTCAGCTGAAGCGGTTCCTCGGGAAATCGATGAAGAAGGCCAAGGTGTTGGCCGAGGAGTACGGCGAGCGGGCCGTCAGCAAAGTGCGCAGCGTGCGGGACGAAGGTACAGCCTCTCGGGAGCGAGGGCGCACACACAAAGACACCAAAGATCCCCCGTATAGCCTTTTAACAGACTGTTGGGGAAAGTGCTGTTAGCGAGGAGCACCTATGAATGCCGGTACGGCACACGAGAGGGTGGGTGGCCAATAACACGCCCGGAGCGCCTTTGTCTCCCCAGTGGCGATGTTTACTCACCGCACCTTGTACTCTTTTGAGGCGGAGTCGACGTACGGGAGGCCCAGGACCGGTTCAGGTAATGAGCACTGGCGTTGGCCTTGATCGGGAATCGAACTCTTGTCGCTGGGTACCGTAGCGCGGCGCGCTCACCGCTGCACCACCGCGTCCCGCAACGTACATATATACGTAGGCTCACACGCGTGTCCGCGGCGGCACGCTCCCCGTGTCCCTCGTCCCTGGCCAGTGCTGCACGGGGAGCAGGAGGATCAGTCGAGCGACGAGGAGGAGGGGATGCCATACACGAGGCCCGTGAAGTTCCGCGCCGCACACGGCTACAAGGGGCCCTACGACTTCGACCAGATCGTCATGGTGCAGGACCTGAGCCAGGAACACAAGGTGAGCACCTGTGATGCCCTGAGCCGTCCTGTGACGCCCTTGCTGTGATAACCCTGCGTTGTGAAGATGAGCAACTATGTGCTGGGCTCCTCGGCGTTGTTGAGCCAATCTCAGCCGTGCCCCGTGTCCCTCCGCACTGCCCAGGGCGCCGTGTGGACCATGAAGTTCTCCCACTGTGGGCGGCTGCTTGCGACGGCCGGGCAGGACAACGTGGTTCGCATCTGGGTGCTCAAGCAGGCGCACGAGTTCTTCAGCAACATGCGGCAGAAGTACAACACGGAGGGTACGCAGAAACGCGCTCGCACGAGTGTGGGTGCGTAGAAATACTTTTGTGTTTAGTTTGTTGTCATTTCCCCGTACCTCCGATTATCACGGTTGGCTACGCACGGTGCGAAAGAAGTCCAACATACATACATTGAAAACCTACACGTTGAACTGTGGTTACTTCTAGTCCCTCAAGGCCTTTTGGGCTGTTGGCGATGACCATTTCCTTCACCAAACTAGTCTCTGAAGTGCCTCTCCACTCCCCTGTTCGTTGCTGCGCCTTTCAACTGAGGGAACTTCCATCCCCGCCCACTGTTTGATCGTTGCCTTCCCCTTCTCCCGAAAACCTGCAGCTTCAGTAGTAATAGGTTTTTACCCTTTTATCTGGCACAAAAACTGACACCTTTATACAAGGGATCATGTTTGCAATAACCACAACAAGTAGTCAAAATGCAAACAAAAAAGACAACTCTGATAATATGCACTGTCCTTGACTTTGATTGGTCCACACCCGAGACGGCTTTTCTTAGAGCCCAGTCTCCACTGGTGTTGGACCAGAAGACGCCAAAAGGCGTACAACTCAAAAACAGCGCACCATCAGAGTATTGAGCTTACCCCAAGCTCTCAATACTCTGATAGTGCGCTGTGTTTGAGTTGTATGCCTTTTGGCGTCTTCTGGTCCAACACCAGTGGAGACTGGGCTCTAAGAAAAGCCGTCTCGGGTGTGGACCAATCAAATTCAAGGACAGTGCATATCATTATCAGAGTTGTCTTTTTTGTTTGCATTTTGACTACTTGTGGTTATTGCAAACATGATCCCTTGTATAAAGGTGTCAGTTTTTGTGCCAGATAAAAGGGTAAAAACCTATTACTATATCTTGTTACTGGCAAAGGAGGTCTCATAATGTAACCTGCAGCTTCCTTCACCTCACTTGACCTGGCAGCCTTGACTTGTTGTCAAGGCTGCCGCGTCAAGGAGACTTCCTTGTTTCTTTGCTGCTCATGAATTCTCTGGAAGCCGTTTAATTTTTTTGCAAAGGCAGTGATTCTCTCCTGTTGCCTCGTTCTTCAATCAAGAGTTTCAAGCGGCAACTTCCTTCGCGTAACTTCCGGAGGGGGACACCTGTGACGTGGTTTGGGCTGGCCACGAGAATCAAGACAAGTTCACCTCTGGTTCCTCCGTGCGGACTCACCTGCGCGATAGCGATTTTTATTTTCGTAGCTTCAGACGATGCTCGAGAGTACTCAAGAAGCTGACTTTGTACCGGAGGTGTTGCGCGGTCACGTTAACGCGCGGACTCTTTGGTTCTTTGACGTCCACCTTTGTCTGTCCAGGCCGGGTGTCTCCCTCTCCTTCCCAGGACAGCCTGAGCTCCATCAAGTCGGAGACAGAGGTATACGGCAAGCGCAACTACAACCACATGGCTTGTGCCAGGCTAGGTGCACGTTCCCTACCGTCTCTAAGCGGCGTGTGTCCGATAAATCTGCCCTCAAATAATGAGCCCCTATTTCTGTGAGACGTGGAGCCTTGTGTAATTTCCACATTCCCATGTCGAGGCTACTCTCTGCAACAAAGGATAATTGAGCGATTTTTTGTTTTTATGGAATTGCCTGGAATGATAACGATGATGGGTTGAGTCATCTCCAGACTAGGATGTGAACTCTGAACCGTCCAAATATGAGTCAAGCACGTGGACAAACTGACCCATAGCAGTGGCAGCAACAAAAATAACATGTGCACAGCATGTTGCAGCATGGAAACCTCACCCGGTGCTTGACTATTGTCCCTCTAACCCACAGCAAGTACAGCCAGTTCTGCAACGCGAATTGGATATGACGCGATGAATGTATGAGGGAAAACATTTTTTATAACGCGGATGTGAATTTAATATATAACGCGATTTGAGTGAACGGAACTACGTCACGCGAGTAGCAATAAGTGGTCCTGCGGCTGCCTCGCCGTTGCATCATCACACAGGGCATCGGGATGCTGCTGGATGCTTCCAGATGCTACCCACGCACTTCAGTGTTTGTTCAGCCCGCATACACGTCTTACGTGTTTCCGCGGACTGTGCTTTACCCTATTATTTATTATAACGCGATTTTTGTTCCATCACGCGGTGTTCTTCTGGAAGCCAACTACCTCGTAATAGGAGAACAGACTGTACTGCAATAGATTTATACATCGACAGCCCTCATGGCTTTCCGTTGCTGGATGACGGCCTCCATACAATGTGTGGGTCACGGAGGGGTTATTTTTTTGCACACTTCACGCCGGTCAGTGTGCGTTGGCGGAGACGTGGAACGTAGGCGTGGGAGTACGCAATCGCAGTGCAAAAGTGAATCTTTCTGCACTGCCCTCCGCTGCCCTCCATGTGGCACAGCCCCGCAACCTGGCGCGCGTCACAGCCACGCGTTGAGCCCGGCCTGGCGTGCGCGGTGTGACTGGGTCACACGCGACCCGTGTAAGATTTGGACTTTATGAATCATTAGACGCAAGCTCAAAGCAGAATATTGAAACCGGGCACGAAAATCAACTCGGGGCCAGTTCTAGCGATGCCAGTATCCAGCTTATATAGACTAACCCCTAGGTCGGTGTTAGCCGCGGAGGGCGTGATGGTTTTCTTTTTTCATTACTGTTGCTCGATGCCACCTGCACCGCTATTGTAATGTGCATTTATGCCTACCTTTATTGAGGGCGACATTGGCACGTAAAATTAAATTGATTGATTATATCTGTATTTGGTTGTCAGAATTACTCCTGAACCTAGTGATCAACAGAAACATATAATTGACACGTTGCAACGCTTGTTCTCCATGGCAGTTAAATTTGTTTGGCTGCGTCGGGTGGAGGAGGGTTCATGATGCACATCTGCTCAGATCATTACGAGACCAACCCCAAAAATCAGTGATGAATCCTCGACTAGCCCGGCGATAACCTTAATTCTCTGCCAGCCAATCCGGCACATAGCCAACTCCAGTGCTCACCTATTGATGAGCAGTGCTTCTCATGGCACAGATCGCCTCTCCGGACGACTCTGAAAGGAGCGACAGTGCGGCACCCTTCAGGAGACAGCCTTTCTGTAAATACAGCGGACACACGGCCGACCTGCTTGACCTGTCATGGTCAAAGGCAAGTACGCATCGACGCACGTGCCTCTACCCTTCCCATTCACCACCTCCTCCTCCCCTTGGAAGAGATCTTCACCACCACCATCACCACCGTTGCTCGCGTAACCAGTACGTCCACACAACACCACTACCAGCTCGGCCAGTATTATCCACTTGAGCACCACTGGCTCAACCAAGGGTTGTTTGCCATTCCCACCACCATTCGCACAGCCAGCACGTCCTCGCTGACGTCGCTAAGCCCACAACTGGCGTATCCAATACCTTAACCGCTGCTTCTACGCTACCGCTCAACCAACTGCAGTGTGTCGTCAAAATGACGTGGCCAGATATACCGTGCCCCGGTTTACTCGAAAAAAAATCTAAATTTTACTCCCGAAGCTCAACTTTTGAAGAGCATGCAAAGCAACGCCAACTAGTAAAACTACAGAATGATCATGGTGTGGCGCTGCGGTGACAAGATAATGTTAAATAATAATAATGGTCAGCCGGGGTGGTGAGATGTTAACTACCTCGCTTGGTATACAGGAGGTCGTGGGTTCAATCCCGACCCTGACGCCTGTATATTGGGAGTTGTTATGTTCTCCCTGTGGTCGTGTGGATTTTTTTCCGGGTCCTCCGGTTTTTCACTCCACATTTAGAAACATGCATTCAGAGTATTTGTCTGCTATACATTTCCACGTGACGAGCCACTTTGTTGGACTATCATTTGTGGCCAGGTCGCTTCTGAAAAAAAGCTCCATAGCTCAGTGAGCCTTACTTGGTAAAATAAAAAGTTGAGTTTATTGTTTTTGTTTATTTTTACGTACGTTGAATTTCCTTCGCACCGTATGTAGCCAACCGTGCTAATCGGAGGTGAGGGCAAGGACAACAAACTAAACGCAAAAATCTGTTAAGTTGTTGTCCTTCCCCGCACCTGCAAGTCGCACTTTTCCCTACGTACGGCGGCAAAGAAGTTCAACATGCATACGTACGAAGCAAAAGGTGAATCTCTACTCGCGCTCTCTCGACGCCCACAGAACTACTTCCTGCTGTCATCATCCATGGACAAAACGGTGCGGCTGTGGCACATCTCGCGCAAGGAGTGCCTGTGCTGCTTCCAGCACATCGACTTCGTCACCGCCATCGCCTTTCACCCGCGGGTAACGCGCCACGCTCGCTCGCTCGCTCGCGGAATCCGTCCGTGACTTCTTTTGCCTGTCAGGCACTGCTCCACCGAGTGTGGGATAGGGTGTGCGGAACAGGATTAGTCGGGGGTTTGGCTCTGTGTTAGCCGTGACTGGAACAATGAACGTGCATTACTGTTGGTGGCTTCCAGCCAAATGATAAATATATCACAATCCCCGTGATAGCTTCCAGTCTAGGTATTGGAGGATCACTTGTTACAATACAATAGGGGCTACTTATCCGGCAGTCCGAGTTGGTATTCTGGCCATGGGCTAACTTGAGAGGTGATTATCTGAACTGGTCCTGGACTGCTTCTAGGTCCACTCAGCCTTAAATGAGTACCTGGTCTGGTGTGTAAACATTGGCACTGCGGAGACTCAATTGGCGCCTGTCCATCCAGCAGAATAACAAGGTACAACCGTTGAGCGGGGCAGGTGGTGGGGTAAAGTGCAACTACTCCCACCTCTTCCAAGACGTCTGGTCATTGTGGAAGAAGAGGTTCTCTCTAGAGGCCTCTCTCTTGAAGGCCCTTCTGCCAGCAGTAGCATGAGAAAGTAATGGCAGGGCAGCACCTTTTCCTTGTATACATACATATGTGTACATATGTATACAAATGTAGCGACTAACTCGTAAAAGATAAGACTTGGAGGCACTTTTTTTATTAACAAGCACCATCGGGGTTAACACTCTTAATATTTAGTCCGTCTCTTGTCGGCGACGCAACTCGGCCAGGACAGTTGGTAGGCTGCCTGACAAGTGAAGACGGTGAGAAGGACGGCGAAGACTCCAACAACAGCCCCGAGGTCCCCTACATGGGTCCCTATTATACTGTCAGCGTGGCCTCGCTCCGCCCCGGGCCACGCCCCCTTGCTGGAACCTTCTAGCGGGTTCCTGGTTGTGCCCCTTCTGTGACCTTTCCGCTAGATCCCCCTTCTCGTGTGTATCCCGGCCTGCTGACGTCAGGGCTGCCGTAAGCCGCAGATCTCCTTTCCTGCCAGCAGCCAGAGCTATGCCACTACACAAAGATAATTACCCCCCCCCCATATTGCCTTGAGCAGACTGAGAGCAAGTGCTGTTCGTGAGCACCTATGAAGACCGGCACGGTACACGAGGTGGTGGGTGGCCAGCACCACACCCGACCACCTTTGTGTACCCAGTGGCGATGTTTTTTTTACACATCACACCGGGTACTCATTTGAGGCTGAGTAAACGTAGGGGAGGCACACGATCGGATTCAGATAATTGTCACTGGTCGTGGTGGCCGTGAGCGGGAATTGAACCCGGGTTGCCGGGTCCGTAGCCCAACACACTAACTGCTACACTAGCGCTCTCCACACATATACACAATCACACACTCTTTGGTTCTATTCGGTAAAATCACACACTTATACACACGGCCGGATTAAGTTTGATTGGAGCCCGGGGCTGGTCTAGTATTGAGGGCCCATTTCTGCAGACTCCTTTACCACCACCACACATGCCAAGTACAAGTTTAATGATCAAAACTATGTTGTTTTTAGTAAATAAAACTCAAAAGTAATACAATGGTGATGTTATGGCTGTAATTTACAAATTACACTGCAGTATCTCGCAATGCTACAACTGTCATAAAACAGTTTATTTTGGTGGCGCTCCTAAAGAAATCCATGGCCCTGGGCAGCAACCCCTAAAGCCCCTGCGTTAACCCAGCCCTGTGCATTATTTCATACATACCAAGACAAAGATCCTCCATGTAGCCTTTAACTGACTGATGGGGCAAGTGCTGTTAGCGAGCATCTCTGAAAGGCAACATGGCACACGAGGGTTTGGCCAGCACCACACCCGGCTACCTTTATCTCCCCCAGTGCTGATGTTTACACACCTCACCGGGTACGGATTTAAGGCTGAGTCGACCTAGGGGAGGCCCAGGACCGGTTCAGGTATTCGTCACTGTCGTGGGAATTGAACTCGGGTCATCGGGGTCGTAGCGCGATGCACTAGCCGCTGCGCTTCCACCCCCCCCTCCCCCCATTCAAACGTATAGTTGCATGTACAGCTTGTGTACATGCACGATGTAGATATTACACTTTTTATTTAACCAGGTAAGGCCCACTGAGATATATCGCTTATTTTCAGAAGTGACCTGGTCACAAACGGATAGCTGAAGGAAGTGGATTTATTTCCTATGGAGATTTCTAGCAGGGAAAAACTGGAGGATCCGGAGAAAAATCTACGCGAGCACAGGGAGGGAGACATGCAAACTCCAAATATACAGGCGTCAGGGTCGAACCCACAAACTCCTGCGTAACGGGCGAGGTCGTTAACATCTCGCCACCGCGCGCCCATCTGAGAGACTTGTGTCCTGCCGCTTTGCGCAGGACGACCGCTACTTCTTGAGCGGCTCGCTGGATGGCAAGCTGCGGCTGTGGAACATTCCCGAGAAGAAAGTGGCCCTCTGGAACGAGGTGGACGGCGCCACCAAGCTCATCACGGCCGCCAACTTCTGCCAAAATGGCAAATTCGCCGTCATCGGCACTTACGACGGGCGCTGCGTTTTCTACGAGACGGAGGTGAGTTGGTCCGTGCATCAGGCATGACACGGGGAAGCATGGCGCTCCCCTCTCACTCGTAAGTGTCCGTTACTTGTTGTTTTGTCTTTCCTTACTTGATATTTATGCAGGAGAGCCACATTCCGATAACGGACGTGTATGTCATCCGTTTTTCTTCCGATTTCCATTTCGATGACCAGAAGAATAACTAAAGGTACCGAGGCTCCCACAAGGCCATGCGGAAGGGCGCGCGGTACAATTTGGTACCATCTATTGTTGAGTGCGGTTGTGCTGCTACGGTTCTCTTCAGTCAGTAGAATGTCTTAAAAAACAACGACGCTACAGCGCTCTAAATAAAATTAATGTTCACCGCTTGTGCACGTTCCGAGATTCAGCGGTGAACGGGACACCCATCTTGCAACTTTCAGATGTCTCAGAAAGGGTTAAGATGTTTTCAGCCAGTGAATGATTAGTTGTTTATTACACATGTGAGAGAAAACCGGAGCACGCGGAGGAAACCCACACGTGCGAGGGGGCAGCACTATCCCCGTACAGATGGAAACAGATGGCGATTAGTCCACTTGATGTACTGCCTCCTCCCCGACGCTCATGGGAAGGGAGTTTCGCAACATTCGTGTGACCCACCAACTCTCGCTGCTGCCTCCACAGGGCTGGATTACAGGGCACGGGCAGCATAGCTACACCACCGCCTGGCTAGCGGAGATGGTCTTTGGCAGCGAGGGTTCACAATGATGGATGGCCATTAACAAAAATGTGGCTTACTTGGTAGTGCTCGTTTTATTGAGACCAATAGACCAATCATAGTGATTGATGATGATGATGATGACGATTGCAGAATGCCGAAAAAGTAATGTAAATTTTATAGATTACGATGATGAAGCTTTGAGCTGATCCTCAACCTGGATTCGAACCCACAACTTTTGATTGTGGGTTGAGCGCTGTACCGAATGCAGCACGTTGACAAAAGGGCCGCACATGTACAACTCATGCCCGGATTATAACCGCGTCCCTCGTGCGCGCGTGTGGTCCTGACGGTGATCTTGGCGGCGGCGGCGGCGGCAGCACCTCAAGTACTTCACGCAGATCCACGTGCGATCCAGCCGAGGACGCAACCGCGTCGGGCGCAAAATCACGGGAATCGAGCCCCTTCCTGCGGAGAACAAGGTGCGGTACCGGCCCTGTAACTTGTGTCCAACCCAATCCCCTCGCCTCCCTCATCGCACCAGTCCCTGCTGCCCCAGTAGCGGCCTCTACGCAATTGGTGGGGAACCGATCGCCCCGTCCGTGGGCCAGACCGGCCCACGACTTCATTTCATACGGCCGGTGGTTCTAAGCTTATGCGATGTAGCCGGAAAACGTTATCCATTCATCACTACAAGCTTCTTAGCCGCACCCTGATCGGGCACTAGAGGGGGGCAACGCTGCGTTTCTAAATTCCGCGTGCTCGCACATTTTTTGTGTGCTCAATCATCTTGCTTTTGACAACACTTGGCTTGAGATTAGGGTTATACGTGTCACGTCTGGTTGACCAGTGGGGAAGGTATTTGATGAAAGTCAAAAATATTCGGCCCTCGGTTATGAGCGGGTTTCCCCACTTTATGGTCTACGCCAGGGGTGGGGAACCTTTTTTCTGCCAAGGGCCATTTCGATATTTATATAACATCATTTGAGGGCCATACAAAATTATGAACTTAAAAATTAGTCTGTTATATTTGGTCAAACATTTAATTAACTCACCCCTAATGCGATGGCTGGAACTGCTTCTCTTTGGTGAGGCGTGTGGTGCTGTTAGCTGATATTGATGATGTTGCTACTCGCAACTGCTTTTCCAGGTTTGCTCCTAGATTTATTGAATTTCGAGTCCCGCCTGCGGTTGCCTTGGCAGGGCCAGAGAGCAAATTATTTTACGGGCCTCATACGGCCCGCGGGCCGGACGTTCCCCACCCCTGATCTACGCCCTCAAAAACTGATACTGTTAAGAGGTGACCAGAAGAAAAGGCTCACCATTTCGCCTGACCCGAACTCGAGCCCTAATGCTCAAATTGTCTCTAACATTATCCCTGGCCATTTCTTCTAACCCAAACCCTGACTCTTACGTTAACCCTAACACTATCCGCCACACACTAACCGTGACGCCAGTTGCATTGTGATCACGGAAAACACGTCAGGATTGTACGTTCAACGCAGTGCCGTCCGTTATTTTCCTTTTTGTGTCTTCGTCGGCAGATCCTCGTGACTTCAAATGACTCGCGAATCCGCCTGTATGACCTCCGCGACCTCTCGCTCTGCATCAAGTACAAGGGCAGCCTCAACAACAGCAGCCAGATCAAAGCCAGCTTCAGGTGAGAGGCACCGCAACTGCCGCTCGCATATTGCGATCCGGAGTCTGAAGGGCCTGTCTCATAGAGGATCTCCCTCCGTCTTGCCGTCGCGAGACTGCCGGCTCACGTGTCCGTAGAGGCAGTGCGCTCATCCTCTGAGCCAGTGGTAAAATTCCACTTTCCTCTTGGTGGGGGCAAGTTTATCGATAAAACAACCACTGCTGACTTCCCCATAACGTGGTATTTCGTTTTACCGACCCTGGAGGGATTATGGGCTGAGTTAACCCACCCCCCCCCCCCCCCCGCCCACAACCAGACCAGGATGTGAACTCGCAACCTTGTGATTGCGAGCCACCCGGCCAACCAGCGTGCTGGAGATGGGGTGGGTTACAGCCGGTGGAATATCAATCCAGAAGAGTGTTCTTTGCCTTTTTAGTCAGCGATGACTGTCCCAGGAGGGAGCAGGAAGGTGAGCCAGTGGTTTTGTACGACTGCGTGGCCTACGTACGGCCTGGTCGGCGTTTCTGCAATCGCACGTTGGGCTGTCTCTCAGCTTCTGCTTGTGGAGGTCGTGGCGAGTGGACGTTCCGTGCGATCTCCCTTGGGCAGTACACGGGGGGATAACGCAAAAAACCCAACCAGTCTGACCTGCACCAAACTTTCGGACCTCTGACAAGTTTAGGTTTGTCGTTGAAGGTCTGTAGACTTGGCGATGGTCACATTGAGACTGAAACTGTTCAAGAATAAAGAGATTTATTTCTTCCCCCAATGTCATCCCGATTTGTTCGACTGGCCGCGACGTCACAGAGTGATACAGCCCTTCGTGTAAGTGTGCGGCCCACAGAAGCGGATATCGCAGAACTGTTGGCGAGATCCCTTCGGGGTGACCTCTAAGAACCGGTCGGCTTGTTAAACGGTCTTATCACGCGAGCGCCGTCTGAAGGCCGGCGCTCTTGCGTTTCCCGAGCGCTCGCGCACATCAATGCTGATGTCTTTGAAGCGGCGCTTGAATCTGCCGGAGTATTGTAAATCGAATTTTTTTAAGATGCAATCCAAAAAAACCAGCAGGTCTTATCTTTTTAGCTACACACTTAAGCCGTGTGTCCCGGGCTGTCCGACACGAGTTGGAAGCCGAGGGGGAAAAAAAGTTGTTGTTTTTTACATGAACAAGCCCTGGGTTCCCCTAGGTGAACTCAGCCTTTAATAAGTATTTGATGTTTCGATTTAAAGCTTTCATGACTGCAAGGATTCATCTTCTTTGGTTCTTTCGGTAAAGTCACGTAGAATGAGAATAAAATAATAAAATAAAGAATTCCAACATTTCATTATTTTATTATTTTATTCTCATTCTACGTGACTTTACCGAAAGAACCAAGGAAGAAGTATTTGATGCTTCCCATGTAAACATGAATGCTGGGGAGATGCTCCAACGCGTTGGTGCACCATGCCGACTTGGCTTTGTCGAGTTGTTTGCCCCAACCTCTCTCCCGATCGTGGACTGCGTGGCGCCATCACGTTTGTGGTGCATCACCAATGGCCCGTGGAGACAGATATCGCAGAGCTGCTCCTGAGAAACCTCCAAGCGGCGGTCTCATCCACACATCGGGGCAGCACGCTGCCACACACCCCGCGAGAGAGACATGCTTTGTCACCAGTTGGTGATTTATTTTAATTGTTTAGAGCGTACATTTGGACAAATTCTGTGATTTTTTTTTATGTGATGGGGTTTTTTGTGAAGTTGTCGGTTCGGCTAAAGCTTAGTTTTAATCACGAGTGGCCAAAACCAGGATTTGAACCCAGGTCCTCAGCGCTGCCGGCTCACTGCTCTGTCCGACCTCCTGGTGACCTCACCGCTGACTAAGATGAAGTGTCCACCAACAATGCAATACTTTCCCCGGTGGTTCACAAGGGCTACTCAGGAGTTGAAGCGTCCAGGTGGCGTGGAGGTCACAGCGCTGAGCTAATACGCCTAAGAGCCTGGGTTCGAATCCAGGCAGCTGCCTGTGGTTAAACTTGGTTCTCAAGTGCAGCGAGTCAGTCTTCTCACCAGTGAATGCACTGAACTTGGCTAAATTCCACCTACAAACTAAGTTGCCTCTGTGGTAGTAGTTACATTGGAGAAACCAAACGACATGTCTCGGACCGCATTCGTGAACACAAAGCAGACCTAAAACACGGTAGGACCAACACCTCGGCCGTGGCAGATCACTGTTATAATTCAGTAGGCTCACATGACATTGACTTCTCTTTGCAAGCCATCTGGCTACCATGAGAGATTCGTTCATGAGGCTATCCACATATACAAACACAGAGACAATTTCAACCGAGAAGATGGATTCTGGCTTAACAATCATTGGAAGGATTTGATAAACCATTTCAGGTCTTAATTGATTGTTCACGCTTACAGTGGCTTTCAGACCGCATTCATTATTTTCGTCTCCCCCCTCTTTTCCGAACATAGATGGACTCGTCCATCTGAACAAACTGCCAAATTGCTCTCCGTGGTGCTAACGTTAAAAAAAAACGCCACTTTTTTCAAATTTTCTTGCTGTGGTTTTCACACCTGATGATGATTGCTTGTGTTGCAGTCGAAACGTCGTGATAATTTTATTGTTTTATATTTGTATTATTTTATTGTTTCCCTTCTACGTGGTGACTTTACCGAAAGAACCAAGAATATAAATTCCACCTCTTGAGAATTCAACCATCGGTTAGGCTGTCACATGACAAGCAGTACGCTCGGTGAGAGAGTTGCTCCGCTTCTTCCGTGTGTACCAGAGGTCAATTGAAGAGGTCTCAGAGGTGCCTCTGCTATATCCACTTCCGCGCGCCATTCTCTAATAGAGATGATCTCACTGCCGTGCGAGAGATCTAAATGGATATTGCGTCTCATGACTTGCATGTCGAACAATTAGGATGCAATTGGAGACGATAATCATTAAGATGTCGCATGAGATGTGTTGTGTGTGTGTGCGCTTGCGTGCGTTCTTTTGTCTCAGTCACAACTTTCAGCACATGGTGTCTGGCTCCGAGGACCGCTACGTTTACCTGTGGAAGACCTACCATGACGTCAACCGCTTCTCCTCCGTCCGCAGGGACCGCAACGATTACTGGGAGGGCTTCAAGGGTAAGGATTGCAATCGGGGGCGGGGGGCGGGGAAAAGGGCAGCGATTTTGATCCACGGCTAATGGCCGTGGCGAGTGATCTCTGAACCAGTCCTGCGTGCGCGCACCCCCTTCACCACCCCGTATTGATGATCGTGGTGAGGTATAGTCAAATAACCCCCTCTGACCAATACGACCTTCATTTAGCGGTGGATTGACAAAGCGCCGTAGATGGCACACGTGCCGCACTTTCTGCTTTCGGCGCATAGAACACCTGCGTGTCCCCGAGCGTCCACGTTTTGTCTCTGCGTCCCCGTGTCTCCCCGTGCATTCACCCCCCCCCCCCGCCCCCGCAGCTCACAACGCAGTCGTGACGTCGGCGATCTTCTCGCCCCATCCTGCGCTCATCACCGGCTCGGACGGTCCGGCGGTCGAGGAGGTAGTGCCCAGCGAGGGCGGCGAGGGAGCCACGGAGAGCGGCACGGCCGGTACGCGCCACGCTCGCAGCCCACCGGCGTCGCCCCTGTGCCACCGCCACTCGCTATCTCGCTCGCTCACTGTGCATGCCGCCACTCGTGATTTGTCTCATCCCGCACCGTGTTCAGCCGCCACGCTACAGGTCACGACAACTCGCCCACACACCCGCTGAGATACTCACGCACTCACCATCCACCCACCTACCCACCCACTCGTACTGAAACGCAAAAACCATGACTAGTTTGCCGAACACACCACCACTGTCATAACATCCACACTACTAACATTTATGTGGCCAGTATATCCACACTACCACAAGGGACGGGTTAGTCTACACCACTACACACGACACCACATTTTATTCAACCAGTCGGTATGCCTAACACCCCACCACCACGCACATAACCAAAATGTCCACCAAATTGTTACAGATCCTACGTTTCTCCCTTTGTTCCCACATGTATCTCCACGTGTGTACCTACGTGTGTCCCCGCGTGTGTCCCCACGTGCGTCCCCTCGTGTCTCCGTTTTTCCCGGTGGCTCCCCATGCATCCTCACGCGGTGCTGAAAGTTGCCCGTTGCCCCCTCCAGGTTCTGCCCGGTCAGAGGAGCACGGCGAGGTGTTGGTGACGGCAGATTTCACCGGCGCTATTAAGGTCTTTCACAACCGCACGCGCCGCACAGAACCGGCCGTGCCATGAGCATCACCAGCACGGCTGCCCTCCTTTCTCTCTGTCTCTCTGTCCGTGTCTCTGTCCGTGTCTCTGTCCATCTCTCTGTCCATCTCTCTGTCCATCTCTCTCACTTGGCGACAGCCACAACCTTGGCCCTCTATCTTCCAACAGCCACGCTAGGGTTGCAATCTCTTAAAGGTACATGCCATGGTTATGAAGAATATCTCACAATAGCAGAGAGAGGGGAGAATTTAATGTAAATGCATTGCCTTGGGTGGTGAATTATTATTATTACGCAGCTGACAAAATCCGGGATTTTTTACGCCCTGCTAAGACTGACAGATTTTGTCCGGGACGCAGCTTGCCGCCTGCACGACAAGAGCACTATTCTGGGAAAACTGGGGACAGGGGACAACCGCTAGCTCGCTCGGCCACAGCATGCGCTCCGCGATGTTGTGATCCTGCCGAGTGCCGTGGTGGTCAGAGCGCAGGGTGGCTCACAGCCCCCTGAGCGAGTCTTGCCGAACTTAAAGGGATTATTCATCATCATCGTTGCTTTCAAAATCCCCGCGGAGAAAGGGGGAGGTGGGGCATGCATCGCTGTTGATTCTCGAGGTAGAAGGGTGAATTGTTGATTAACGAATTGGTTTTTGAAAACTGAAGTAGAGATGATGTCAGATACTTGGCACAAGTATGCTTCTGGGCACTACAGAGGCAGAAAATTCCAGCCTCAGAATTTATTTATGCTTATCTTGATTTCAGTTGCGGTAGATAGGTGTGCCGCTCGTGGTTGGGGAAGTGGCTAGGAGATGTTAACTACCTCGCCTGGTATGCAGGAGGTCGTGGGTGCGATCCTGACCCTGACGCCTGCTGTATAATTGGAGTTTGCATGTTTCTCTTCCCGTGGTCGTGTTGATTTTTCTCCGGGTCCTCCAGTTTTTCACTCCACATTTATAAACATGCATTTCGAGTATTTGGCTGCTATAAATTTGCATATGATAAGCCACTTCATTGAGCTATCATTTGTGGCTAGGTCACTTGCTCAGTGAGCCTTACCTGGTCAAATAAAAATAGTTTATTGTTTAATTTAAATGTGAACTCGTTGCATTACAACGCACGTACGAATTAAAAAAAACACAGATTCTTACGCACGCCATTGGATGTGTGTATTGTTCGCTGAACCGATGCATCCACTCGTCTCCCTCCCACCTCCCCCATCGCCTGTCGGGCTGCATTAAAGTGTCAATGCTCGGAGACGGGGCATCCATTGACGGTTGCGCATCCACCAGCCACTGCTTCGCTATCTGGCACAGCGTGCACGGACCAGGATTTAAATTGACGCTTCCCGATGTCCGTGTAATGCTCCTCCTCCTCCTCTGCCGCATGCGGGCGTCAAAATTGGGCCAAGTCGCGGAATCCGACAGCGGCTCCTCATACGACGCACAGCGAAACTGCCCGTCGGTCCGTTGCGAGTTTTACGCAGCGGTCGCTGAGTATACTTTAGACCGCCGTGACCATCTCCCGATCATGGCGTGTGGTTCTATTACCCTGCTAAATGCTGCCGATGATGATGTTGCTGCTGAATAATCCCTTCGTATGCGTGTGTGCTTAAGTGTGTTGTGTCTTCGTGTTAAAAAAAATTACCCAAAGTTTAGATGCACATTTGCAACTGCAAAATCGCCAAGAGCATAATTTCTGGAGTGCCCTCGGAACAGAAAATTGAAATTCCCTGGCTGCACACAAAAGGCATAGGGCGCACAATGGATTATGTTTGGTATCGGGCGCCCATTTGTGCTCGCAACATTTCTTGCGGGCCAGGATGGTGGCCCATACATTGCCAAAAGTTGTGGTTTGGCTGAGCGAGTCAACCTCACGGTATCGTTGGCTGCGGGGATCTACAAACCCGTGTGGAGCTTTTTTATGCCTTTTGCGTGCATCACAAAGTTTCGCCGCGTTTTATGAGCGGTTACACCGTATTGAGTATTACGCGGCGCGTGGTCCCGCTACTCGCGATGCCCGGACGTGCGACGTCTTTGCTTGCGGACTCGAAAGCAAACTGCAGAGAGCTGTGGTGCCAATGAGTTACTTCCCCTTTCATGTGGATGGATTGGGTGCGAGCGCGCGCGTGCTCCTTTTACCGCCCTCGTCTATAAAAATCCGTCTGTATAAAAGACAAAAAAAAGCCTCAAACATGTTTAGCCTACAACGCGTTTAAAACGAAAGGGAGGTGACGTAACGATATGTGCGGGTGTTCACGTGCGGGCACCCGCGCGCGGGTCTTAACGTGCGAGGGGAAATTGACGTGGCTCGACGTGACCGGAGCATTTTAATCCTGGGACGATTCGCAATCGTGCTTTGCAAGCGAAGTGCGGGAAGGCAAGCCGCCACCATCTGTTTTGGGTGAATCTGGGAGCAGTTATTTAAAAATTTCTTCCCTTATCTGGAAATTTGGCTGCTTTTTGGAGGCACTTTGCGATCAGCGATTCTCCGATCGATGGAAAGGTACACTTTGTTGCAGATGATTTTTGTCGGAGAGTGTGATATGATTTTGACTTGGGCTAGCAGCTAGTCGTTTTTCTGCAAGCGCGTCTGAGGTTTTCATTCCATCATCCCTCACCTCGCGGTGCAATCCGCGCGTGCGTTCACTGCATCACGTTACAGTAATCGGTCTGCCCAATTACTGGCCTGAAATCCCGTATGATCACTGTTTTCAGCGGGTTATCGGATTACTTTTCTTAGCACGTACCTGCTGAATGCTTTGTACAAATAACTTTCATTTTGTTAATTTATATTTTAATGATCTCAATAACTTTGGTAAAGGAGGGGGAAGTGTTGGTGACAGCAGCTGGCGTTGATGCGTGGGCAAAAGCAGCAAATTCACGCAGATCACAGTACACTCCCCGAATAAAGTAATCGTAAAAGCAGTTGGATTACATTCCTTTGGAAACGCCAGATGCAGACCCGGATTACGTTAGGTGGCTGGGAGATGGGAGTACAGGAAGTGGGTTACTGACCTATCTGTGTTGGTAAATTTTTATTTTCTAACATCTCGTATGTACCTGAGAATTCTCCGGGTATTCTGGTTTTTCCCACTGCATGAGGAATTGGTCAAATATCTAATTTTCAAGACTGGTGATACTGGAGTCTGGAAAGTCCTGGAGGCTGTGCTGGGTAAATTAATGACCGCTTAATTCTCCCGTTTTCTCATCGTTAAACACCTACTCGTTACTTTTGAAATGCTTTCGTTCAACGCGTGCCGCCTTCAAACACGCAATCTCAACAAACCTTCTAAGTTGTGAATATTTTTCTCTGCGTTTGTATTAAACGTGTCTTTATTTTATTTTGGTATTGCTTTTCTGAGATAATAATTGCCGTTTCCCGTGTCGTATGAAATCTGCTGTGTCCCCTACTCAGAATTGTGTGCTTTTACCAGACTTTTGCGCGTCCTTTACCTTGTGCCCGGGGCTGTGTGATACGTGGGCGTAACGTGCGCCGAATGGCAACAGCAGAGCAACGTGTGATTTTGTTCGAAAGGCATCAGCCTCGCAACATTTGACGTCTTGTATTATTGTACAATGTTTTTCTCGCCGACCGCGATATTTTACCCGCTTTGCCATCGCCGACTTAGAGAAACACGGGGTTGGCCGTCGCTTCCTTCCTTCTGCCTGGTCTCCCACAGCTTGCTGCATGGCCAACACCCGACTGCCACGGTCTAGTCTCCCACCGAACAACGGAGCCGAGCCCTTTACAATAATATCCGTCGCATCCATAGCCAAGATACCATTGCCCATTACACAAGAGGGCATCGTTACAGACGTTGAGTGGGATCCTACCGGTCTCTTTCCCATTCAAACCTAATACATTTGCCGTTTATAGAAAACGTAACTATAAAATCAAGATGCCGCCGCCTCTGTCCGATACTATTTGAACATTTGGCATGGGGGAAGTGGCCTGGTGTCTCAGGCCTTTTCATTATGTGGCTCTGTCGGAGGTGCCGAGTTGGCAGCTCTGAGATCCTGGGTTCGAAGTCATCTCGCAATGACGACACGGGGTTCTCTCTCTGGCACGCGTCCGTGTTACTCAGCTCACTCAACGGTGACTGCTTTACCCGATCCAACATTCCAGTTCCGAGGTGCATGCATCGCTCCCGTTGCAACGCCGCGATCAACGTTCTTCAGAAACCTAATGAGCTGTGGCCAACGGGATGGGGCTTTGCCGGATAAATGAATAGCGTAGTTTAGTTTAGTACATAATTCGCTGCAGGGGTGGAGTGGTGGCCCAGTGGTGAGCGCACACCGTGCTATGAACCCGACAAGCAGAGTTCGATTTCCAGCCACGGCTGACATCCGTGGCGAGTGATATCAGAACCGGTCCTGCCCACCCCAACCAACCCGCACGACTAACCAGTGTGGTGAAGTATTGTTAAATAAAATTTGAAATAAAAATCCTGTGACTGACATGGTGTGGTGGTGGGGGAGGTCTTAATCCATTGGTGGATTGAGAATGGCTGGAATCTATTTATTAGTCTTCTCTTCCACGTGGCCGATAAGGCGGAGGCATCGCGTAAGACTGGCGAGGCCTGCACTAGGCCGCCACTGCCGGCGGGGCGGAGCTGCGGCGCTGTGTCCATCGGCCAGGGCCCCATGCCGCGGGGGACCAGGCTCTGGGCCGCGTGTGGCCGTCGCTGCGACGGCCTCCCCTGAGCGTTATTGCGGTGGAGGCCGCCGCCTTGTCCCAGAACCTTCGTGGCGACGCTGCAGCGTCGTTTTAAACGTAAAAAAATATATAATAATAACAAAAAAATGTGTGTTACCTAAAAAAAACATCGAATTCGATTTTTTTTTTCCCCTGCCTCCCGCCGATGATTAAAAAAGACGCGGGTGGCTGCTTTAAAGTGGGAGCAGCTATAGGGTTATCCACTTGTGAAGGCAAAGGTCCGCAGCCCTGCAGTGACTCACGCCGCCGCTGGCGGAAGAGCCTCCGCTGGAGCGGGGAGTGCCAGGGAGCGAGTCCCTGCTCGAGCGTGTTTTTGGCCTCCTCTTCCACGCTGGTTATACGTCTCGGAGAGCGGAGGGAGTACCACCAACACTTAACGTCTGGGATAGATTACATTCACTTGCGAGTCCTTAAGAGGGAACCTACTCGTGCACACATAAAAACTACAAAAAACCCCTTAACCAATCTTCGCGAAACCTAACGGGATCCAGATTCGTAACGTTATGTCCGTGTGTCGGTGCGATTACATCTGCATGCACTTCTATCTGCACGCAGTCGATGACAACCTCCTAACGGCAGGATCGGGCTCCCTTTAAAGACTGGCTTTGCCGGCTTGTTCTAATTCTCGCCACAAAGGAGAAAGATAATGGATTTGGCCCCTAAGTTCATTGTGAAACTGTCTTGATAAGGCCGGCACGGGAGTACTTTCTCTGTGCGTGCCCTAAATGGGTTTCCTAATGCATTCTGAGCTGCATTTAGCCGGTGACACGGCAACAATTTACCCCATTGAAATGTAAAAGTCATCGATGATTGTATTTTTTTGGAAATGACGCTCGCTGCCAAACTCGTACACACACACGGGCAATGCTTGCACACGCGTACATACAGACCACATGTATATGTACACACACACATGCACACACGGCTCTTTTTGTCAATCCGCTGCTAGATGAGGCCTCCCCGCGCCATGCGGGGTCGTGGTTGGTGCAGGTTGGTGAAGTGGGGGGGGAGCATAGACGTGGTAGAGTACAAGATGGAGTGTTGAGGTCGGAAGCACGCCCGGCTGCCTCTTTCTGCTCAGTGCTGATGTTTGTTTGTTCATGAGAGGACCGGGACGGGTTCAGACAATCTCCACTCAAGCAGCTGTGGCTGGGAATCAAACTGAGGTCGCAGGGTTTGGTCTGTGCGCGAACCGCTGCGCCACCGCTCTTCCCACGCAAACAGATGAATAAACACGTACCACACACATATGCTCCATACAAAGATAAAGCTAAAGCCCCCCCCCTTCCCTATATAGACTTAACAGACCGTTGAGGCAAGTGCTGTTAGCGAGCTTCTACTAAGGCCGGCATGGCACATGAGGGGGTTGGTGGTCGGCACGGCACCCAGCCGCCTTTGTCTCCCTCGTGGCGATGTTTACACCTCACCAGGTACTCATTTGTGGTTGAGTCGACATAGGGGAGGCCCAGGACCGGTTCAGATAACCGTCACCGTGTTGGCCGTGAGCGGAAATCGAACGCAGGTCGACGGGTTTTTGTAGCACAGCTCGCTAACCGCTACTCCACTCCCGCTGCACACGTACGCTCATGGGTAGACGTGTACACACACATACGCACATGTGCAGTCAAGCACAATACACATACACTGCGAGTTTGAATAGAAAATTGTATGTAAAGGGAAGAAAAATTGTGATGCGATGGAAAATAAATGTGTGTGCAGATTTTGGCGAGAGATGATTGTCCACAATGCACGTGGCATTCAATTTAAAAATCGCACCGACCCATCGTAAATTGTGACATTCAGTTTCATTATCGTGCCCGTAATAGCACAACCGGTATTTCACCATTATTTATTCGCGCTTGCAGATACAGCAGTTGCTGCTGGCATTTTAAATGCATGGCCTAAGTTTCGCAAGGAATTGAACCTGCAACTTTTATTACAATAGAAAATTATAGCTGACCCCAGGTCTGTGTTGCTATCAGAGAGACACAACTCTTGTCACCCTGCACATAAATAAGGGATTAATCAATGCGATCCGCCGACTTCAATTTAACCCGATTATCTGAGTGGGGGGGTCCCCTGCTGAATGGCGCTGAGATTTTGAGGTGTGGAGCCAAATATGCCTGGGCGCAGGACCCTCCGGCTCGAGCAGAGGCTCGCGAATGTTGTTAATCAATTATTTGGTGAATGCTGTTTTAGGGGGTTTTCCATGTTCGAGACAGGTCTAATGTCATGCCTGTGCTCAAATCTTTGCAGCCTTATGTTGAGATTTATATATACATGTATAAAAAAAAACATTGACTTAATTTTTCACCAAACGGTGTCCCGGTTGTGCTGTTGACGAGACAACGAGCGAAGGTTTTTCAAAGAATAACTCCCACGTAGCCCAGTGACCCTGGCGAGATCAATCTTACAATGGCTCGTAAACCGGACTTTCCTCCGACGTGCGTTCTGCGCTGTTCTTCCAAGTCCCGTCGCGTAGCTGTGCTTTATTCGTCGGAGTGCATTCAAATTTGTGTTATTTATGCAGTCATCGGTGACGGAGCCGAGACGTGAAAACTCCGCGCGCGCAGAAGAGCCCTGTCTAATCGCGCGGCGGGCGTTTTGTGTTAAGGCGCATCGCCGGCAACGTGTTCGGCGACGCGCTAGTCATTCCACGTTTTTATTTAACGTTGCCGAATTCTGTTACAGGCAAAAGTATGTTTCGCACCGTTGGTTGCAACGTGCGTCGGCTTTTGTACGGCGGCTGAGATTCGCATAGTGTGAGCCATTCCTTTCTGCTGCCCAAGCTTAAACCGTTGTAAATACGGAGAGTTCTACGCAACCTCTGTTGGGAGTGATGCCGGGACTAAAATACTTGGAATCAACTGTGTTTTTTTTTGTTTAACTAAACGACTTTATTGTGTTTGTGTGTCCGCCCTTTGTGTCGCTTAACTCGAAAAGGTTTCTCGTTGGTCATCTGTAAACACACTGGCGGTGATGGTGTTGAAAGCAATGACAAAGTAATCGAACTCTACTTCGCATATATATGTCTCTCCACATCAACAAGCAAAAGTGTTTCTTTTTTCAAATTGGGATCCCATAGCATCAAGAGAGGAGCCATGCCTATCAGATTGGCAGTTCACTAATATTGACTCGAGCAGGCCTGACCTCTGACGAGACGCTGAGTGTCAAAACTGGCCAAGGGTTTGCCCGTCTTGAAACAATGCCGCTTTGAAGGCGTGCACTCCCAGAAGGCCGATAGCATGTGTAAGGGATACTTTTATATTTTTTTGGTACGTGGAGAGACGGATCATCCGCTTTTCTTATTTTGAAAGCGATGAGTGGCCGTGAACGAAGCTGATTTTTTTCTGTACGGTCTCTGTGAAGCAAAATGACATTGGTCCATCATTGCCATCGTCGTACCAAGGCGAGGGCTACTCGGCCTGCCCGCATCGCTCGTTGCACCATCGCCACTTGCGAATCACTCTCCCCGAAAGTGATTTGTGAATTGGAAGCATGTGGGAAGTGCTGGGAGCCAGGCATGCTGGACGTGGGGGTTTCTCCAGATTGTTCAGATTTTTCTGCATTTTTCAGTTGACTCGCAAACGGGGTGTTTTCAACCCGTTGTGAAAAATGCGTTTTAGCGTCAAATTTGGCGAAGTGTGTTGCATTTTTGCGCTGCGCTTCCGCTGGGTGCTGAAGCACCCTTCTTGTGATGTCGTGAAGCGGACTTTTCCATCGGCCCTTGTGTGAGCACCGCCTTAATCTATACCCTTTGCCAATCCACTGCTGGATGATGAAGCTTCCCCCCCACCCCCCCACCCATACTGTTTCAGTCCTGAGACTTTGTTTCACCACACCACCCAAGGGCAGTTTTGTTTAGCGCGGTGGTTGGCGCGGTGGTTGGCGCAGTGGTTAGCGTGTGCACCGCCGCTCTGCACCCCACGGCATCGTTTCCACTCCCGGTCACAGCTCACATTCATGGTGAGTGATATCTGAACCGGTCCTGGCTCCCCCCCCCCCCTTCCCGTCCACCTTCACCAAACTGCACTACTGACCTGCCTGGTGACGTATGGTCCAACAACCATGACCGACATAGCGTGGGGCAGGCCGCCTTCCAGAAGTAAATTTTGTATTATTATTTTCAATTGATGCCATCCTGCCGCAAAACCAGTTTACATTTCCACGTGAATTCTCCTGTCGTTAATGCTTGCTTGGCGTTTGAAGCGACCAACTCATGGCCGACTTGGCATTGAGATTCGCAGTGGAATCGGCATTTGGGAAGTTTGCCTACGAGCTGGAAAACCTGGTCGATTTAAGATCGCGCTAATTATGAATTGCACCCAGGTACAAGACGTTCATAGGTGTGGGGGTTGGTGGATCACGGAAAGGTAGTCATTGTCCTGCAAAGTTCCCAAGCCACTGGGCTGCGGGATGGCCAGGATGTGGCAGCGCAGCAAGTGGGTGCTTGACTCGTATATGCACTCCTTTCATTGATATCTCCTCGTATGATCCAGGTTCTTCCCACTTGCAAAGCACTCGACAACAACAAAAACAACGGAATTTACCAAAATAACCAATGCAGGACTCTCTTGAAAATAGTTCTGGATTCGGTGAGGCTCCCATGCTTGAAGGACAATTTTATTAACAATTGACAGTGCACGTAAAAAAAATACTTTACAAATTATTTGAATACGCATCTATATATATAAACATATAGATTCGTCAGCACAAGAATATTGGTATGTACCCTTCAACATATGAGCTGTCACTGTTGCACATTCGGTTATGGAATTTCGATGTCAACTCTAGCTGGTTGGGGCAAAGTTGTGTATGAGAGTGTGGTTTGGCACTGAATTCACCATCGTCACCGTTGTGTTTCATTCATCCTGGCATTTTCCTTCGATAATTCGCGATCGTCACGTTTTTTTTGTTCGTTAGGTCATTATCGTCTCATCAAACTTTAATCGCATGTCATCACGGGCAAAGTATCGTCACGTTTCATCTCATCTTCAGCCACGGTCCATCCAACTGCTGGATGAAGGCCTCTGCAAACCAACGCGTATCACTTAATTGTTGAATTCGTATTTATAGCCATGTTTATTGTCGTCGTGTTTATTGAAATCATGTTGCTATTGTTATTTATCCCTGTTATCACCACAGTAAATCACTTTTTTTGCCCTAAATCACAACTACAGTGATCTCATGATCTTCGTTACATGGTTGCAATCACGTCATCATGAAACATCATCGGCATCGGTCGCCACAATCACCATTGTCACCACCCTTAGAACGGCAGCTCAGTTGGAGTTGCTGCCGCCCATTTGAGCGCATGGGACGCGTTGCTCATGGGTGGCGGTGCTTGTGTGTAAACGTTCAGCCCTTCAGTCGGTCTACTGCTGCATGAGGGGCAATCCCTATTCCGGGCAGCTCGCCCGTACGGGTTTTCTGACCGTACTTCACGGCGCTGCTCGGTGCGGGTTTGCCGTTGATGGCGGAGGGGTGTGGGGGGAGCGTCGACGTTTGGAGTCACAGCTCGGTGATTAACAGCCCGGTTTTTTCTGCACCAGCACCCTGCTGGCAACGGAGCGTCGCGGCCGCCCGTAGCCACCTGTGGTGGCCGCGCCGTGGGGGCAGTCCAGCCCAGCGCTGGTCCGGGCTTCTTCCCACTTGCTTAGGCTCCCGAGATCTGAAGAGGCGGTGGGGGCGGGGGGCGCATTCCGGCCGATCGGGCCACAGAGTGTTCGTGAATGTTGTGTATATATTCTGTAAATGATTGCCGATAGGCACCTTAAGAAGAGCGTTTCGTGGTTATTTTGCGTAAAGCAAACGACGCGCATGGGTGCGTGCTTGCACGTTCTTGCCAGAGTGAGCGAGTTGAGTGCACGGCGACCCCCGGTCGCTTGGCAGTATGCGTTGGTATGAGCACTTTGGCTGTGGTGGTGGTGATGGTGGTGGTGAGGTGACGAGACGCGGCAGTGTGCGAGCGTGTGCATTGGATTTGGTTTCATTTGATTTTCGAAAAATGTTCAGCGGAATTGTCGCCCGGTGGCGCCGCTGCTGCCCAAATCGTCGCCCAGCGGGCGGTGTGGCTGTCGAGAGTGCAGGCGGTGCAACTGCGTCCGGCGCCCTACTGGCTGGAGGGGGTGCTGACGCCGGGCTACCAAAAGGACGGGGAACCGACCCCCACTTAATTTCCTGTACCATGGCCGATACCGACTGCGCCGCCACCGATGGCTGAGTTTGGGGTTATTGTGTTACATCAATGCGATTCGGTACTAAAGCTTCGTTCATATGGGGGGGGAGGGGGGGTTTCTTTCTGCTTAACATGTTCTGATGGGTGGCGACTCTGCGTGCAACTGATGTTCAGTGTCTCCTTGTGGTATTTGTTTATTAAACGAGGGGAAAAAAAAACCCGACTGGTTTGAATATTTCCTCCGGTATCAACAGAAGGCTGTGGCTTGTTTAAAAAAATGCCTATATACACTGATTCCCCCCCCTCCCCCCAATTTCATCTCAAGTGTGCTATCAGCATCCTGCCGCGAGAATAAGAATCCATATTTGTAAGAGTGGTGGTGGGTGTGGCTCTTCGTGTTTCAAGAACGGCCCCACGGATGTGGGTATCACAGAGCTACCTTTGAGATCCCTGTAAATGACCTAACCCTAAGTCACGTGATTCGACAGACTCGGCGCCGGTCACCAATGACTGCAAAGATGACGAAGACCTCCCGTATAGCCTTAACAGACTTGGGGCAAGTGCTGTTAAAGAGCACCTATGAAGGCCGGCACGGCACACGAGGGGGTGGGTGGCCAGCACCACGCCCGGGCGCCTTTGTCTCCCCAGCGGCGATGTTTACACACCGCACCAGGTATTCATTTGAGGCTGAACCGACCTAAGGGAGGCCCAGGATCGGGTCCGATAAGTCACTGGTGTTGGCCTTGAGCGGGAATCGAACTCGTGTTGCCGTGTAAGTCGCGCCGTGCGTTAACCGCTACACGACCGCTCCCCAGGCTGGGGAGCGGTCACCGATGACTGCACACACAAACAAAAAATTCCACCGCATTATATTTGGTTTCCTCACTTAAATTCGCTAATTTTCGTATCCGAAAATCTTTGGAGCCTCCCACCATTAAACTGCCATGTGACAAGCGTCACGCTCGGTGGCAGAGCGGGTGGGGAAGTAAAACTAAACTTTAAACTTTTTATTTTACCAGGTAAGGCCCACTGAGCTATATAGTTACGTTTCAGAAGCGACCTGGCCACAAATAATAGCTCAGTGTGTAAATTTATAGCAATACTCGTGGAGGGAAAAACCGGAGAAATCCACGCAATACGGGGAAGGAGACTCCGCAAAGCTACAGGCGTCAGGGTCGGGATCGAACCCACGTCCTCCTGCATTCCAGACAAGGGAGTTCAAATCTCGTCACTAGGAAGCCCCATGTGCTTTCCCCTGAACCAGAGGTCACTTGCAGATATCTCAGATGTAGCTCCCTAATATCCGCTTCCGTGGACCCTTCTCTAAACAGGAAGGGTCGCATTGCTTTGCGAGAGATCCGAACAGTCTTAATCTCTCATGACCACGTGACGCCCATGCTACACTGGGGATACATTTGCGGGAAAATAATAGTTTCTATTCAAAAGCCTTTTTTTTTAATGGAAGGCGACTAAAGGTAGTGTGTGTTAGTATACACGCTGTGTGCAGTTATGCAGACCGCACATAATTACCCGTGATGGACTGTGGAACGAGTGGGTTTCAACCCAAGCCGACACTGCCTCCTAAACCACAATTATTTGAAAAAGCGGCTGTGTTCGGGAAAAAGGCTTTTGGCAAAGAAGGTAAGTTGAAATCCCCTGCTCTATATAAACCTGATTATGTGTCGTATTAATAACCACAGTAAGTTGCATTCACCGGCGCGCACGGAAAGACCCGGTCACAAAGGGGTTTCTTCTCTTCAATATCCCCCCGCAAGAAGCGGATTTTTGAAAGGTGGTGGGGGAGAGAGAGAGAAAATTTGAAAATGGGGAAAAAGGGAGAGAAAAAAATCTTTAAGATGGCATCTGTCATTTTTATGTGAAGTCCATTATTTGCGCGGTGGTTTAAGGTGGAAATGATTTAAAAAGTTGCCACGCGGAATTGAGTGCCGCTGCGTTATGGGAGCAAGTAGCCCTTCAGAATTAGAGTGTTGAGGGTTGCTCTGTGTGTGTGAAGATGCCGTTAATAATAATAATAACGACGACGATATTCTTTATACCGCCTGCTTATGCCACAATTTTGCTGCACTCGAAGCCCCGCTGCGTGGTTCTTCTCCCAGGCTCCGAGACTTCGTTTGCCTTCGACCTTTCAGTTTCCTCCCACACGTAGACAATTCCACGAACCCGATGATTGCTAAACGGGCGAAGAAAATTCCATGCGCACGCCTGGACTGTGACGCGCTCTGGTCTTCGGACCCATTCCATCGTTGACCCATTACATTCACAGTAACAAGAGGCCGGATGGCCAGCTGTCAGAGCAACACGCGATTTTCAAATCCGTGACATTTGCTCCGGATTGTGTCTCTCTCAAGTTTGGGGGCAACGCTTCAATCAACCTCCGATGAGATCGGTTGGCCACGTACGGTACGAAAGAAGGTCAACATACGTACAATGTGTTCGGTTGTAGGTTGCTAATAGCAGCCCAAGAAATGAACTCCTCTCAACGAGAGTAGTCATCAGAGTGTGAGAACTGTTACAAAGGAAGCATCTTAATCGGAAAATGGAAAAGTCCAAAAAATATCCGAAATTGGACTTTACATTAAAAAAAAACAATTTTTAGTACAACTCAGGCCTCGTGGTAATCTGCGGCTGAGCCGAACTACAGCCCTCGCGAACTCTATCGAGGCGTGCGTTTAAATGTTTGATATCTTCCGTACAAATGTGAACTCGTTGCACACGCCGCACGCACCCGATGATTGCTAAATTCGTCCCACGTGACCAGAGTGCGCCGAGTGCCGTCACGTGAGACACGTGCACACACGTGGCCGCCGAGAAGTCGGACACACGTGTGTTGAACGTCTTTCGCACCCCACGTAGCCAACCGTGCTATTCAGAGGGACGTGTTTAGCAATCGGGCGCGTGCAGCGTGTAATTATGACTTAAGCTGCATTTGACGCCACTGCTCAACATTTGAATTGAGACGGAAAAAACGACTAACTGCGCATTTCCCAAAATAGAGGTTTTTGGGTTGGCTGTGTCGGGTGGTGGCGGGTTTTAACGACATTTACGCGATCTAACCTAAAGAAACACCTCCATTATGGATGACATTGGTCGCGAAAGCCTCCTACGTGTTAAACTGCACATTTAGCTTTCTGCTCATGTACGCAAAAACACAAAGGTGCACCTAGCCTGGCACAAGAGCCGTGGCGAAGTCCCCACGACTAAGTGGCGAACGGCAGTTGTTGATGTTATTATATGCACGAACCTGGCGACCTAAGTTCGATTCCCGGGCATGGCTATCATCAGTGGCAAGAACCAGCATGTGTATTGTGCCTCGCACACGTGGGTCCACTCGACAAGAGATGGAGCACAGTTCCTGGCACGGTGTCTACACAATATCAGAACTTGGAAGACAAAGGCAGAACCGGAATCAGAATATTCGTTTCATCTGCAGGAGGAATCCGATGAGGTATAAAGCTCTTTTTTCACAGACGTCCAGTAGGGGCGGGTGAAAACGTTACAACAACGATACAAAAAAAAACCACGACGGGAGCGCAAAGTATAGCAAAGGCAAGCAAATAACTTCGAAAAAAATATATACACAAGTCAAACTAAGCAAATGTTTATCTTACCAGTTAAAGCCCACTGAGCTTATTTTTTTGTCAGTCAGCGACCTGGCTTGTTGGTGCTGGCCACGCGACCACACCGGCTGCGACGTCTTGCCAGCCTTAATAGGTGCTCGCTAACAGCACTAACAGCGCGTGCAGCAGGGAAAGCAACACGACCAATATGTTGTCTTTGTGCGCGCCGTGACGCAGACAAGTCAGGCGCAATGCACAGAGTTTTTTTTTATCGCAAGCCACAATCTGCACGAGAAAAAAAAAGGGGAAACATAAATAAATAAATAACCCCACGAAACTGACAAAATAATAATGCATCTCTTTCTTAAACGCGCGCGTGTGCACACACACAGAGAGACACACAGACGCACTCACAACCCTCCCAATCCTTTTCGCAGATAAATAAAGTTGTAATGGAAAATTGACCCATACCGGCCTTAAAGGATTAGATGTTCTCACGTTATCTTGGCAGTTCGGTGAATATTTTTTTCTCTCTCTTCTCGCCTCTCTCCATCCCCTGCTGCTGCTGCTTACAAAAAAAATGCAGCCGCCCCGCTTTCACGAGTTAAAAAAAATAATAATAATGGGAAAAAATATACCGTGTCTAAAAAAATATAATACTAAAGATTTTTTTTTGTACGTCTCCTAGGATACAGATTGTCAGGTTCGGACAATTCCTCGCTGTCGAGAAGATAAGGACTGCTTCATCCCGCACAGGCGCCTAAGCACTTGTATTAGCTCATAACGAGCTGTCAGGCGAGTGACGCCTATTGAGCGAGCAGGGCCTCGTGGCCACGGCATGGCCAGAGCCTTCGGAGTGGCGACAGAGATAGAGACTCCGTGCACCCTGAGTCAGTGGTGGGTGTGAGTGAGTGACTCCGTGCACCCTGAGTCAGTGGTGGGTGTGAGTGAGTGACTCCGTGCACGCTGAGTCAGTGGTGGGTGTGAGTGAGTGACTGCGTGCACCCTGAATCAGCGGTGGGTGTGAGTGAGTGACTTGATGCACCCTGAGTCAGTGGTGGGTGTGAGTGAGTGACTTGATGCACCCTGAGTCAGTGGTGGGTGTGAGTGAGTGACTCCGTGCACCCTGAGTCAGTGGTGTGAGTGAGTGAGTCACTTGATGCACCCTGAGTCAGTGGTGGGTGTGAGTGAGTCACTTGATGCACGCTGAGTCAGTGGTGGGTGTCAGTGAGTGACTTGATGCACGCTGAGTCAGTGGTGGGTGTGAGTGAGTGACTTGATGCACGCTTAGTCAGTAGTGGGTGTGAGTGAGTGACTTGATGCACGCTGAGTCAGTGGTGGGTGTGAGTGAGTGACTTAATGCACGCTGTGTCAGTGGTGGGTGTGAGTGACTTGATGAATGCTGAGTCAGTGGTGGGTGTGATTGAGTGACTTGATGCACGCTGAGTCAGTGGTGTGAGTGAGTGACTTGATGCACGCTGAGTCAGTGGTGGGTGTGAGTGAGTGACTTGATGCACGTTGAGTCAGTGGTGGGTGTGAGTGAGTGACTTGATGCACGCTGAGTCAGTGGTGTGAGTGAGTGACTTGATGCACGCTGTGTCAGTGGTGGGTGTGAGTGAGTGATTTGATGCACGTTGAGTCAATGGTGGGTGTGAGTGAGTGACTTGATGCATGCTGAGTCAGTGGTGGGTGTGAGTGAGTGACTTGATGCACGCTGTGTCAGTGGTGGGTGTGAGTGAGTGACTTGATGCACGCTGTGTCAGTGGTGGGTGTGAGTGAGTGACTTGATGCACGTTGAGTCAGTGGTGGGTGTGAGTGAGTGACTTGATGCACGTTGAGTCAGTGGTGTGAGTGAGTGACTTGATGCACGTTGATTCAGTGGTGTGAGTGAGTGACTTGATGCACGCTGTGTCAGTGGTGGGTGTGAGTGAGTCACTTGATGCACGTTGAGTCAGTGGTGGGTGTGAGTGAGTGACTTGATGCACGCTCAGTCAGTGGTGGGTGTGAGTGAGTGAGTTGTTGCACGCTGAGTCAGTGGTGTGAATGAGTGACTTGATGCACGTTGAGTCAGTGGTGGGTGTGAGTGAGTGACTTGATGCACGCTTTGTCAGTGGTGGGTGTGAGTGAGTGACTTGATGCACGCTGAGTCAGTGGTGGGTGTGAGTGAGTGACTTAATGTACGTTGAGTCAGTGGTGGGTGTGAGTGAGTGACTTAATGTACGTTGAGTCAGTGGTGGGTGTGATTGAGTGACTTGATGCACGCTGAGTCAGTGGTGGGTGTGAGTGAGTGACTTGATACACGCTGAGTCAGTGGTGGGTGTGAGTGAGTGACTTAATGCACGCTGAGTCAGTGGTGGGTGTGATTGAGTGACTTGATGCACGCTGAGTCAGGGGTGGGTGTGAGTGAGTGACTTGTTGCACGCTGTGTCAGTGGTGGGTGTGAGTGAGTGACTTGATGCACGCTGAGTCAGTGGTGGGTGTGAGTGAGTGACTTGATGCACCTTGAGTCAGTGGTGGGTGTGAGTGAGTGACTTGATTCACGCTGAGTCAGTGGTGGGTGTGAGTGAGTGACTTAATGCACGCTGTGTCAGTGGTGGGTGTGAGTGACTTGATGAATGCTGAGTCAGTGGTGGGTGTGAGTGAGTGACTTGATGCACGCTGTGTAAGGGGTGGGTGTGAGTGAGTGACTCCATGCACGCTGAGTCAGTGGTGGGTGTGAGTCACTTGATGTACGCTGAGTCAGTGGTGGGTGTGAGTGAGTGACTTGATGCACGCTGAGTCAGTGGTGTGATTGAGTGACTTGATGCACGTTGAGTCAGTGGTGGGTGTGAGTGAGTGACTTGATACACGCTGAGTCAGTGGTGGGTGTGAGTGAGTGACTTGATGCACGCTGAGTCAGTGGTAGGTGTGAGTGAGTGACTTGATGCACGCTGAGTCAGTGGTGGGTGTGAGTGAGTGACTTGATGCACGCTGAGTCAGTGGTGGGTGTGAGTGGGTGACTTGATGCACGCTGCGTCAGTGGTGGGTGTGAGTGACTTGATGCACGTTGAGTCAGTGGTGGGTGTGAGTGAGTGACTTGATGCACGCTTAGTCAGTGGTGGGTGTGAGTGGGTGACTTGTTGCACGCTGTGTCAGTGGTGGGTGTGAGTGAGTGACTTGATGCACGCTGAGTCAGTGGTGGGTGTGAGTGA
The DNA here is from genome assembly GCF_048934315.1 of Petromyzon marinus. NCBI lineage: Eukaryota > Metazoa > Chordata > Hyperoartia > Petromyzontiformes > Petromyzontidae > Petromyzon > Petromyzon marinus. Next base: position 5,371,529 of record NC_133721.1, on the reverse strand, counting down.
GTGACTTGATGCACCTTAAGTCAGTGGTGGGTGTGAGTGAGTGACTTGATTCACGCTGAGTCAGTGGTGGGTGTGAGTGAGTGACTTGATGCACGCTGTGTCAGTGGTGGGTGTGAGTGACTTGATGAATGCTGAGTCAGTGGTGGGTGTGAGTGAGTGACTTGATGCACGCTGTATAAGGGGTGGGTGTGAGTGAGTGACTCCATGCACGCTGAGTCAGTGGTGGGTGTGAGTCACTTGATGTACGCTGATTCATTGGTGGGTGTGAGTGAGTGACTTGATGCACCCTGAGTCAGTGGTGGGTGTGAGTGAGTGACTTGATGCATGCTGAGTCAGTGGTGGGTGTGAGTGAGTGACTTGATGCACGCTGAGTCAGTGGTGATTGTGAGTGAGTGACTTGATGCACGCTGAGTCAGTGGTGTGATTGAGTGACTTGATGCACGTTGAGTCAGTGGTGGGTGTGAGTGAGTGACTTGATACACGCTGAGTCAGTGGTGGGTGTGAGTGAGTGACTTGATGCACGCTGAGTCAGTGGTGATTGTGAGTGAGTGACTTGATGCACGCTGAGTCAGTGGTGTGATTGAGTGACTTGATGCACGCTGAGTCAGTGGTGGGTGTGAGTGAGTGACTTGATGCACGCTGAGTCAGTGGTAGGTGTGAGTGAGTGACTTGATGCACGCTGAGTCAGTGGTGGGTGTGAGTGAGTGACTTGATGCACGCTGAGTCAGTGGTGGGTGTGAGTGGGTGACTTGATGCACGCTGCGTCAGTGGTGGGTGTGAGTGACTTGATGCACGTTGAGTCAGTGGTGGGTGTGAGTGAGTGACTTGATGCACGCTTAGTCAGTGGTGGGTGTGAGTGGGTGACTTGATGCACGTTTAGTCAGTGGTGGGTGTGAGTGAGTGACTTGATGCACGCTGTGTCAGTGGTGGGTGTGAGTGAGTGACCTGATGCACACTGAGTCAGTGGTGGGTGTGAGTGAGTGACTCCGTGCACGCTGAGTCAGTGGTGGGTGTGAGTGAGTGACTTGATGCACGCTGAGTCAGTGGTAGGTGTGAGTGAGTGACTTGATGCACGCTGAGTCAGTGGTGGGTGTGAGTGAGTGACTTGATGCACGCTGATTCAGTGGTGGGTGTGAGTGGGTGACTTGATGCACGCTGCGTCAGTGGTGGGTGTGAGTGACTTGATGCACGTTGAGTCAGTGGTGGGTGTGAGTGAGTGACTTGATGCACGCTTAGTCAGTGGTGGGTGTGAGTGAGTGACTTGATGCACGTTGAGTCAGTGGTGGGTGTGAGTGAGTGACTTGATGCACGCTGTGTCAGTGGTGGGTGTGAGTGAGTGACCTGATGCACACTGAGTCAGTGGTGGGTGTGAGTGAGTGACTTGATGCACGTTGAGTCAGTGGTGTGAGTGAGTGACTTGATGCACGTTGATTCAGTGGTGTGAGTGAGTGACTTGATGCACGCTGTGTCAGTGGTGGGTGTGAGTGAGTCACTTGATGCACGTTGAGTCAGTGGTGGGTGTGAGTGATTGACTTGATGCACGCTGAGTCAGTGGTGGGTGTGAGTGAGTGAGTTGTTGCACGCTGAGTCAGTGGTGTGAATGAGTGACTTGATGCACGTTGAGTCAGTGGTGGGTGTGAGTGAGTGACTTGATGCACGCTTTGTCAGTGGTGGGTGTGAGTGAGTGACTTGATGCACGCTGAGTCAGTGGTGGGTGTGAGTGAGTGACTTGATACACGCTGAGTCAGTGGTGGGTGTGAGTGGGTGACTTGATGCACGCTGCGTCAGTGGTGGGTGTGAGTGACTTGATGCACGTTAAGTCAGTGGTGGGTGTGAGTGAGTGACTTGATGCACGCTTAGTCAGTGGTGGGTGTGAGTGGGTGACTTGATGCACGTTTAGTCAGTGGTGGGTGTGAGTGAGTGACTTGATGCACGCTGTGTCAGTGGTGGGTGTGAGTGAGTGACCTGATGCACACTGAGTCAGTGGTGGGTGTGAGTGAGTGACTCCGTGCACGCTGAGTCAGTGGTGGGTGTGAGTGAGTGACTTGATGCACGCTGAGTCAGTGGTAGGTGTGAGTGAGTGACTTGATGCACGCTGAGTCAGTGGTGGGTGTGAGTGAGTGACTTGATGCACGCTGATTCAGTGGTGGGTGTGAGTGGGTGACTTGATGCACGCTGAGTCAGTGGTGGGTGTGAGTGAGTGACTTGATGCACCTTGAGTCAGTGGTGGGTGTGAGTGAGTGACTTGATTCACGCTGAGTCAGTGGTGGGTGTGAGTGAGTGACTTAATGCACGCTGTGTCAGTGGTGGGTGTGAGTGACTTGATGAATGCTGAGTCAGTGGTGGGTGTGAGTGAGTGACTTGATGCACGCTGTGTAAGGGGTGGGTGTGAGTGAGTGACTCCATGCACGCTGAGTCAGTGGTGGGTGTGAGTCACTTGATGTACGCTGAGTCAGTGGTGGGTGTGAGTGAGTGACTTGATGCACGCTGAGTCAGTGGTGTGATTGAGTGATTTGATGCACGTTGAGTCAGTGGTGGGTGTGAGTGAGTGACTTGATGCATGCTGAGTCAGTGGTGGGTGTGAGTGAGTGACTTGATGCACGCTGAGTCAGTGGTGATTGTGAGTGAGTGACTTGATGCACACTGAGTCAGTGGTGTGATTGAGTGACTTGATGCACGCTGAGTCAGTGGTAGGTGTGAGTGAGTGACTTGATGCACGCTGAGTCAGTGGTAGGTGTGAGTGAGTGACTTGATGCACGCTGAGTCAGTGGTAGGTGTGAGTGAGTGACTTGATGCACGCTGAGTCAGTGGTGGGTGTGAGTGAGTGACTTGATGCACGCTGAGTCAGTGGTGGGTGTGAGTGGGTGACTTGATGCACGCTGAGTCAGTGGTGGGTGTGAGTGAGTGACTTGATGCACGCTGAGTCAGTGGTAGGTGTGAGTGAGTGACTTGATGCACGCTGAGTCAGTGGTGGGTGTGAGTCACTTGATGTACGCTGAGTCAGTGGTGGGTGTGAGTGAGTGACTTGATGCACGCTGAGTCAGTGGTGTGATTGAGTGACTTGATGCACGTTGAGTCAGTGGTGGGTGTGAGTGAGTGACTTGATGCATGCTGAGTCAGTGGTGGGTGTGAGTGAGTGACTTGATGCACGCTGAGTCAGTGGTGGGTGTGAGTGACTTGATGCACGCTTAGTCAGTGGTGGGTGTGAGTGGGTGACTTGATGCACGTTGAGTCAGTGGTGGGTGTGAGTGAGTGACTTGATGCACGCTGTGTCAGTGTTGGGTGTGAGTGAGTGACCTGATGCACACTGAGTCAGTGGTGGGTGTGAGTGAGTGACTCCGTGCATGCTGAGTCAGTGGTGGGTGTGAGTGAGTGACTTGATGCACGCTGTGTCAGTGGTGGGTGTGAGTGTGTCACTTGATGCACGCTGAGTCAGTGGTGGGTGTGAGTGAGTGACTTAATGCACGCTGTGTCAGTGGTGGGTGTGAGTGACTTGATGAATGCTGAGTCAGTGGTGGGTGTGATTGAGTGACTTGATGCACGCTGAGTCAGTGGTGTGAGTGAGTGACTTGATGCACGCTGAGTCAGTGGTGGGTGTGAGTGAGTGACTTGATGCACGTTGAGTCAGTGGTGGGTGTGAGTGAGTGACTTGATGCACGCTGAGTCAGTGGTGTGAGTGAGTGACTTGATGCACGCTGTGTCAGTGGTGGGTGTGAGTGAGTGATTTGATGCACGTTGAGTCAGTGGTGGGTGTGAGTGAGTGACTTGATGCATGCTGAGTCAGTGGTGGGTGTGAGTGAGTGACTTGATGCACGCTGTGTCAGTGGTGGGTGTGAGTGAGTGACTTGATGCACGCTGTGTCAGTGGTGGGTGTGAGTGACTTGATGCACGTTGAGTCAGTGGTGGGTGTGAGTGAGTGACTTGATGCACGTTGATTCAGTGGTGTGAGTGAGTGACTTGATGCACGCTGTGTCAGTGGTGGGTGTGAGTGAGTCACTTGATGCACGTTGAGTCAGTGGTGGGTGTGAGTGAGTGACTTGATGCACGCTGAGTCAGTGGTGGGTGTGAGTGAGTTACTTGATGCACGTTGAGTCAGTGGTGTGAATGAGTGACTTGATGCACGTTGAGTCAGTGGTGGGTGTGAGTGAGTGACTTGATGCACGCTTTGTCAGTGGTGGGTGTGAGTGAGTGACTTGATGCACGCTGAGTCAGTGGTGGGTGTGAGTGAGTGACTTGATGCACGCTGAGTCAGTGGTGGGTGTGAGTGAGTGACTTAATGTACGTTGAGTCAGTGGTGGGTGTGATTGAGTGACTTGATGCACGCTGAGTCAGTGGTGGGTGTGAGTGAGTGACTTGATACACGCTGAGTCAGTGGTGGGTGTGAGTGAGTGACTTAATGCACGCTGAGTCAGTGGTGGGTGTGATTGAGTGACTTGATGCACGCTGAGTCAGTGGTGGGTGTGAGTGAGTGACTTGTTGCACGCTGTGTCAGTGGTGGGTGTGAGTGAGTGACTTGATGCACGCTGAGTCAGTGGTGGGTGTGAGTGAGTGACTTGATGCACCTTGAGTCAGTGGTGGGTGTGAGTGAGTGACTTAATGCACGCTGTGTCAGTGGTGGGTGTGAGTGACTTGATGAATGCTGAGTCAGTGGTGGGTGTGAGTGAGTGACTTTATGCACGCTGTGTAAGGGGTGGGTGTGAGTGAGTGACTCCATGCACGCTGAGTCAGTGGTGGGTGTGAGTCACTTGATGTACGCTGAGTCAGTGGTGGGTGTGAGTGAGTGACTTGATGCACGCTGAGTCAGTGGTGTGATTGAGTGACTTGATGCACGTTGAGTCAGTGGTGGGTGGGAGTGAGTGACTTGATGCACGCTGAGTCAGTGGTGGGTGTGAGTGAGTGACTTAATGCACGCTGAGTCAGTGGTGGGTGTGATTGAGTGACTTGATGCACGTTGAGTCAGTGGTAGGTGTGAGTGAGTGACTTGATGCACGCTGAGTCAGTGGTGGGTGTGAGTGAGTGACTTGATGCACGCTGAGTCAGTGGTGGGTGTGAGTGGGTGACTTGATGCACGCTGCGTCAGTGGTGGGTGTGAGTGACTTGATGCACGTTGAGTCAGTGGTGGGTGTGAGTGAGTGACTTGATGCACGCTTAGTCAGTGGTGGGTGTGAGTGGGTGACTTGTTGCACGCTGTGTCAGTGGTGGGTGTGAGTGAGTGACTTGATGCACGCTGAGTCAGTGGTGGGTGTGAGTGAGTGACTTGATGCACCTTGAGTCAGTGGTGGGTGTGAGTGAGTGACTTGATTCACGCTGAGTCAGTGGTGGGTGTGAGTGAGGACTTAATGCACGCTGTGTCAGTGGTGGGTGTGAGTGACTTGATGAATGCTGAGTCAGTGGTGGGTGTGAGTGAGTGACTTGATGCACGCTGTGTAAGGGGTGGGTGTGAGTGAGTGACTCCATGCACGCTGAGTCAGTGGTGGGTGTGAGTCACTTGATGTACGCTGAGTCAGTGGTGGGTGTGAGTGAGTGACTTGATGCACCCTGAGTCAGTGGTGGGTGTGAGTGAGTGACTTGATGCATGCTGAGTCAGTGGTGGGTGTGAGTGAGTGACTTGATGCACGCTGAGTCAGTGGTGATTGTGAGTGAGTGACTTGATGCACGCTGAGTCAGTGGTGTGATTGAGTGACTTGATGCACATTGAGTCAGTGGTGGGTGTGAGTGAGTGACTTGATACACGCTGAGTCAGTGGTGGGTGTGAGTGAGTGACTTGATGCACGCTGAGTCAGTGGTAGGTGTGAGTGAGTGACTTGATGCACGCTGAGTCAGTGGTGGGTGTGAGTGAGTGACTTGATGCACGCTGAGTCAGTGGTGGGTGTGAGTGGGTGACTTGATGCACGCTGCGTCAGTGGTGGGTGTGAGTGACTTGATGCACGTTGAGTCAGTGGTGGGTGTGAGTGAGTGACTTGATGCACGCTTAGTCAGTGGTGGGTGTGAGTGAGTGACTTGATGCACCTTGAGTCAGTGGTGGGTGTGAGTGAGTGACTTGATTCACGCTGAGTCAGTGGTGGGTGTGAGTGAGGACTTAATGCACGCTGTGTCAGTGGTGGGTGTGAGTGACTTGATGAATGCTGAGTCAGTGGTGGGTGTGAGTGAGTGACTTGATGCACGCTGTGTAAGGGGTGGGTGTGAGTGAGTGACTCCATGCACGCTGAGTCAGTGGTGGGTGTGAGTCACTTGATGTACGCTGAGTCAGTGGTGGGTGTGAGTGAGTGACTTGATGCACCCTGAGTCAGTGGTGGGTGTGAGTGAGTGACTTGATGCATGCTGAGTCAGTGGTGGGTGTGAGTGAGTGACTTGATGCACGCTGAGTCAGTGGTGATTGTGAGTGAGTGACTTGATGCACACTGAGTCAGTGGTGTGATTGAGTGACTTGATGCACATTGAGTCAGTGGTGGGTGTGAGTGAGTGACTTGATACACGCTGAGTCAGTGGTGGGTGTGAGTGAGTGACTTGATGCACGCTGAGTCAGTGGTAGGTGTGAGTGAGTGACTTGATGCACGCTGAGTCAGTGGTGGGTGTGAGTGAGTGACTTGATGCACGCTGAGTCAGTGGTGGGTGTGAGTGGGTGACTTGATGCACGCTGCGTCAGTGGTGGGTGTGAGTGACTTGATGCACGTTGAGTCAGTGGTGGGTGTGAGTGAGTGACTTGATGCACGCTTAGTCAGTGGTGGGTGTGAGTGGGTGACTTGATGCACGTTGAGTCAGTGGTGGGTGTGAGTGAGTGACTTGATGCACGCTGTGTCAGTGGTGGGTGTGAGTGAGTGACCTGATGCACACTGAGTCAGTGGTGGGTGTGAGTGAGTGACTCCGTGCACGCTGAGTCAGTGGTGGGTGTGAGTGAGTGACTTGATGCACGCTGTGTCAGTGGTGGGTGTGAGTGTGTCACTTGATGCACGCTGAGTCAGTGGTGGGTGTGAGTGGGTGACTTGATGCCAGCGAAATAGCTGCGGTCTGAAGGTCCTCTTAAAATACAATTAATTAAGAACCGAAATGGTTTCAAATATCTTTCCAATGGTTACTAAGCCAGAATCCATCTTCTCGGTTGAAATTGTCTCTGTGTTTGTATATGTGGATGGATGGCCTCATGAACAAATCTCTCATGGTAGCCGGTTGGTTTGTATTTTACGAGAACCTTCAGACCGCAGCTCTTTCGCTGGCACTGACTCTTAATACCTCTCACACCACGGTTAATGGTATGGTTTATAGCATGGAGTATTACAGCGCCTCGCAGCTGTTTCTCCCCTCCTTCCTCCTCCGCTCCGACCATGGATAGACTCGTCCGTCTGAACGGGGCTCGTAGCTGTCCGTGGTGCTGAAGTGGAAGGTAAGAATCCACCCGTTTTTTACCATATAACATTGTGATATAACATTGAGGTAGTTTAATATTTTAGTTTTTATTGGTTTACTATATGCTATTCATTATATAGTGTAGTGTAGTGTATACCCAGTTAAGGTTAATAGCTCAGCTTATTGAAGAATATATTGCGTACATTTATTATATTGCTGTAATTTATAATTAGGTTTTTCACATCGGTTTACTGTATGACAGTTGAGTTGTTGCAGCCCCTTTGGCGTCCATGTACGAGGTGCCTCTGTGGATGTGTAGGCTTTGACTTTAACATCTATTTCTGTGACCAGTCACAAGCTAATCCCTTAGCTATTTCAATGCTAAATTACTAGTTGCCTCTGTGGATGTGTAGGTTTTGACTTTAACATAGCCATTTCCGTGACCAGTCACAAGCTAATCCCTCAGCTATTTGATATGCAAACACCCTTTTGTCAAGGGCCTCACTTCTCCCAACCAGCTTAAAGTCGCTACGAATCTTAACAGCGTTCATTGAAGCTCTGTGGATGTGTAGGCCTTTATTTTAACATCTATTTCTGTGACCAGTCACAAGCTAATCCCTTAGCTATTTCAATGCTAAATTACTAGTTGCCTCTGTGGATGTGTAGGTTTTGACTTTAACATAGCCATTTCTGTGACCAGTCACAAGCAAACCGATCAGCTATTTGATATGTAAACCCCTTTGTCAAGGTGCCTCACTTCTCCCAACCAGATTAAAAGTCGCTACAAATCTTAACATCGTTCATTGAAGCCCTGTCGTCCCGACAGGTCTGTTCCTTTCACCTGAAGACAGCCACTTGCGTTGTGGCCGAAACTTCGTGAGAATTTTATCGTGTTATTTTATTATTTTATTCTCATTCTACGTGACTTTACCGAAAGAACCAAAGAAGATGAATCCTTGCAGTCACGAAAGCTTTAAATCGAAACTGCCCTACATGACATCATAACAACAGTCTGGGCCACTGGACGGGTTCCGCAGGATTGTAAGGATGCCCTGGTAGTCCCCCTCTTTAAGAAGGGGGACCGCACAGACTGTAACAACTACAGGGGCATCTCACTCCTCAGTGTGCCGGGAAAGGTCCTGGCAATGATTATTCAACATCGCCTTGCTAAGCACGCTGAGGAGAGGCTTGCAGAGCCCCAATGCGGTTTCAGGAAAGGGCGGTCCTGCACGGATGCCATATTTTCTGTCCGTCTCCTACAGCAGAGGTGTAGGGAATTCCAACAAGACCTACATCTCTGCTTTATTGACTTGGTTAAGGCCTATGATACCATCAGTAGGCCTGGGCTCTGGGTTGTTCTCCGTACTTTCGGAGTCCCTGACCCTCTGCTCATGCTCATTAAGGACCTTCATGATGATGAGCAGGCCCGGGTAAAACTACGTGGCCGGGAGTCAGAGCCATTTCCTATGCACCTTGGGGTGCGACAGGGATGTCCTCTGGCTCCAACATTACGTAACATCTATATCGACCACGTAGTTCGTGAAGCCTTCAGTAGCTGTACCGGAGGAATTTCCATCTGGTACAGATACAATGGGAGGCTGATCGATGCCCGGTGCGGTCAAGGGACGGCTCCCTATTGGTCAACGACGTTATGTATGCCGACGACCTGGTAATTGCAGCTCACTCAGAGGAGGAGTTGGAGGCGGTGTTACTGAAACTAGAGTGTGCCTACTAAGAGATGAGGCCTTACCACCAGCCAGACCAAAACGAAGCACCTGCCTGGGTATTTTGTACCATCGGGCACTCCGCCCCCACAACTCCCAATCGGTGATGGGGCAGTTGTGGAGAGAGTGGAGAGTTTCCCATACCTGGGCAGTGTGCCCATGACCGGCTCCGATTTAACAGCAGAGGTCTCACTACGAATCAGTCGAGCAGCATTATCTTTTCATCGGTTGCGTAACGCTGTGTGGAAGCTACCTGGCTGTCGCTCCGCACGAAACTTCAGGTCTCCTCGGCCACGGTCATTCCCTCCCTCATCTACGCTTGCGAAACGTGGACCCCCCTAATGGAACATCTTCGCCGGTTAGAAACATTTAGGCTGGCCTGCCTACGATCCATCCTGGGTTTAACCAGACTGGATTGTGTGAGGAGCTCACAAATCCTTGAACGATCTGGACAAAGTCCCATCGGTGAGCTCCTCCAGCAGGCAAGGCTGCGTTGGCTGGGCCATGTAGCCCGCATGCCCAGCCACCGCATGCCTAAACAGCTTTTGTTCGGCCAGATCGATGGGGCAAACAGGCGCGGCACGGGCTAGAGAAGAGATGGAGTGATGTGGTACAGAAGGATATGGAGCTGAGTGGACTTGCCGATGACTGGTACCAGCGGTGTCAAGATTGGCCTCTGTGGAGGAGGCTCATGAAGGATGCTACTGGGCAGTTCGAGGCAGTCGCCCTCCAACAACAATGGAGGGCGGAGAAGCGACGCTCACAACAATGAGTGGAGCGCCAGGTGGCTAAAGCACAGCAAGTTGGCACAGTAGGGGGCACAGGTGGTGCATCAGCCAGTCGTCTCAGTCTGCCAACCTGTGGCATCTGGGTCTGCCTCGTGACCTACTGCCAGCTGGCATTTGACACTTCACGTGGCCTCAAGGTGCACATAGCCTGGCACAAGCGTCGTGGTGACGTCACCGCCACTTAGTGGCGAATGGCGGTTGTTGTTGTTGTTGCGATTTAGTGACTTCATGCTTGCTGTGTCAGTGGTGGGTGTGAGTGAGTGACTTGATGCATGCTGAGTCAGTGGTCGGTGTGAGTGGGTGACTTGATGCACGCTGAGTCAGTGGTGGGTGTGAGTGAGTGACTTGATGCACGCTGTGTCAGTGGTGGGTGTGAGTGAGTGACTTAATGCACGTTGAGTCAGTGGTGGGTGTGAGTGGGTGACTTGATGCACGCTGAGTCAGTGGTGGGTGTGAGTGACTTGATGCACGCTGAGTCAGTGGTGGGTGTGAGTGAGTTGACGTGATCCACGCTGAGTCAGTGGTGTGTGTCAGTGAGTGACTTGATGCATTCTGAGTCAGTGGTGGGTGTGAGTGAGTGACGTGATGCACGTTGAGTCAGTGGTGGGTGTGAGTGACTTGATGCACGCTGTGTCAGTGGTGGGTGTGAGTGAGTCACTTGATGCACGCTGAGTCAGTGGTGGGTGTGAGTGAGTGACTTGATGCACGCTGAGTCAGTGGTGGGTGTGAGTGAGTGACTTGATGCACGCTGTGTCAGTGGTGGGTGTGAGTGAGTGACTTAATGCACGTTGAGTCAGTGGTGGGTGTGAGTGGGTGACTTGATGCACGCTGAGTCAGTGGTGGGTGTGAGTGACTTGATGCACGCTGAGTCAGTGGTGGGTGTGAGTGAGTTGACGTGATCCACGCTGAGTCAGTGGTGTGTGTCAGTGAGTGACTTGATGCATTCTGAGTCAGTGGTGGGTGTGAGTGAGTGACGTGATGCACGTTGAGTCAGTGGTGGGTGTGAGTGACTTGATGCACGCTGTGTCAGTGGTGGGTGTGAGTGAGTCACTTGATGCACGCTGAGTCAGTGGTGGGTGTGAGTGAGTGACTTGATGCACGCTGAGTCAGTGTGAGTGTGAGTGACTTGATGCATGCTGTGTCAGTGTGGGTGTGAGTGAGTGACTTGATGCATGCTGTATCAGTGTGGATGTGAGTGAGTGAGTGAATTACTTTATGCATGCTGAGTCAGTGGTCGGTGTGAGTGAATGACTTCATGCGTGCCGTGCCAGTGGTGGGTGTGAGTGAGTGACTTGATGCATGCTGTGTCAGTGTGGGTGTGAGTGAATGAGTGACTTCATGTGCCCTGTGTCAGTGTGTGAGTGAGCGTCTTTATGCGTGCTGTATCAGTGTTGGTGTTTGGCCGGATAGAGGGGTGCTAAACGGGCGCGGCACGGCCTAGAGGAGAGAAGGACTGATGTGGTGCAGGAGAATGTATAGCTGAGTGGACTTGCATAGGCTCGTGAAAGACACAATTCGACAGTTGAAGGCAGCTGCCCTCCGGCAACAACAGGGGGCAGATGAGTGACACAAGAACGAGTGGAGCGCCCGGCGGCTTCAAGAGCAGCGCGTTGGCACGGCCTACAGCACAGGCGTTGTATCTGTCAGTCATCTCCGCCGATGAACCCATGGCACTGGGGTGAGTCGCGCGAACTCCTGCACTATCGGCAATCCAAGTGGATTGCAACTGCGGAGGAGTTAGCGGCGGCCCGCGACAGAAATCTGCGGAAGCGCGTGCGATGCACGGGGCAGCGTCAGAGCTCACGCGGTGAGCTCTGCCTGTTGAGGATGTCGTGAGCGGCGAGAGGTCCCACAGGACGATTGCCAAGGCTGGATCGCAGTCAGCAACGGATCAGCTGGGTCTTCAACCACCCACCCTCCTACTGAGTGTCGACTCGAAGCCGGGTCCCTAGGATGAACACGTTCAATCCCCACAGTGTCGGCAAACAAAATAACAAGAGGAGAGATATTTTTTTTCGAATTCGGTGAAAAGAAACAGTCAATATATCAAGAGCTGCAATGCGTTGTGGTGAATACGAGACGGTGGTGATTCTCTCATAAATAATACGTCAAGAAGCAGCAGTTGCTTAAAGAGCCGCGTGATGCTCTGGATCCACTGGTTGCTGACCCCTGCCCATGGTAAACTGGACTTCCATGGTAAACTGGATTCCCATAGTAAACTAAGCTTGCATGGTAAACTGGTCTCCCATGGTAAACTGAACTCCCATGGTAAACTGGACTCCTATTTTAAACTGAATTTCCATGGTAAACTGCCATGGTAAACTGGACTTCCATGGTAAACTCTCATGGTAAACTGAACTCCCATGGTAAACTACCATGGTAAACTGACTTACATGGTAAACTGGTCTCTAATGATAAACTGAACTCCCATGGTAAGCTGCCATGGTAAACTGGACTTGCATGGTAAACTGAACTCCAATGGTAAACTGCCATGGTAAACTGAACTTGCATGGTAAACTGGTGTCCCATGGTAAACTGGACTTGCATGGTAAACTGGACTTGCATGGTAAACTGGTCTCCCATGGTAAACTGGACTCCCATGGTGAACTGGACTCCCATGATCAGGGGCTGGCAACCACAATAACAAGTGCAGACATTTTTTCTGAATGTCGAGAGCCGCACTGCAGCAGTCCTTGACGAGCGCCATGGAGCTCCAGAGCCGCAGGTCGCCGACCGCTGGTTTACGGTATTTGGCTGCTGTCATGAGTTCCCACGTGATGATGATGATGATGATAAACCACTTCGTTGAGCTTTCATTGGTGGCCAGGTCACTTCTCAAAGAGAGCTGTACAGCTCAGTGTGTCCTTACCTGGTAAAATCAATGAAAAATGTTTTCATAGTTTCGTACTTTAAAATCCAGTTACATGAAGATCTACTTAGTGATTTGCCATTGTGGGCCTTTGAGAGCTGGATATAAACACACTTCACGCTCAAGTAGCCTGGAGATAAATGTAAGATCAGAAATTGGGCAAGAGTTTTATGGATCATCCCCGCCAAAAAGAGGGAAAGGCGCAGCCCTGCAATTGGTTCATCCCAGCTCGTAGCAGCTGCGCCGGTCAAGTCAGCGCACTCACAGCGGGATCTCGGGACCAGCACGGTGCCCATGGACCGACCCCTCACCGCCCCACGCCCCAACGCACATCATCAACGTCACGCGTTTAAAGAATTTGGCTGCTGCTATAAATTTCCACGCGATGAGCCACTTCGTTGAGCGATCATTTGTGGCCAGGTCGCTTCTGAAAAAGAACCATTTAGCTCGGTGGGCCTTACCTAGTAAAATAAAAAATAGTTGATAGTTAAGGGTTGACCTCACTGAACTGCCTTCAGCGCAGTGCGCTAACCACGGCGCCACCGCTCCCCACAAAGATCAACTCGCATAGCCTTAACAAACTATTGGGGCACGTACTGTTAAGCAAGTAGCACCTATGAAGGCCGGCACAGCACACGAGGGGGTGGGTGTCCAAAACCACGCCCGACCGCCTTTGTCTCCCTAGTAGTAATGTTTTTTAGACATAACACTCGGTACTCATTTGAGCCTGAGTCGACCTAGGGGAGGCCTAGGACCGGCTCAGATAATCGTCACCGGTGTTGGCCGTGAGCGGGAATCGAACTCGGGTCGCCAGGGTCGTAGCACAGCGTGCTAACCACTACACTACCGCTCCCCACAATGCATGTGTACACACAGACACGTGTACACACAGACACGTGTACACACACACGTGTACACACACACGTGTACACACACACGTGTACACACACACGTGTACACACACACGTGTACACACACACGTGTACACACACACGTGTACACACACACGCGCGCTGAACCACAGTGTCGGCGTTGCTAAACAGGAGACCGTGAGTTTGTGTGATGCAGCGTTTGGCCGATAGATGGCAAAATTGTCCCTGCCTTTTGTCGCGCGCTCAGCGTTCACAGTTTCAAGGACAATGCATATATTATCAGAGTATATTCTTTGGATCTTTCGGTAAAGCAACGTAGATAGAACAAATAATAAAAACAATAATAACAATATCACGACGTTTCGATCGCAACACAAGGAATCAGAATTCCTGCAGTCACGAAAGCTTTAAGTCAAGATTCATCAGAGTATGTTTTTTTGTTTGCATTCTGGCCACATGTATTGTGTTTAATGAAGACATGATTCCTTGTTAAAGGTTTGAGGTTTGGTGTTTTAACATCTTAACACAACTGTTTTGTTGCCATAAATAAGGGGAAAACCTTTTCTCATTTTTTTGCAGGAGCTTCACCCGTCAAGATGGGCTCTGCTTTTGCCACAATGTGAGCAGTCTGTTCGAGGCAATCGGAATCGCCTGTAACCAGAATGAGTGGCGCCTCATCATTGACAGCTCATCCAGGAGCCTCATAATGGCAACAAGTACCCGTCTCTTCCCCTGGCTCACTCAAAGAGGATTACAACAGCATCAAGACCTTGCTGGACGCCTCGAAGTATGACGAGTACGGCTGGGAGGACATAGACTTCACAATGGTGGCATTCCTGATGGGTCTCCAAGGCGGTTTTACAAAGTTTCCCTGCTATTCTTGCCTTTGGGACAGCAGGGACACCAAGGCGCACTGCCACAGGTGGGACTGGCCACAGCGGACCGAGTTCTCTGTGGGGAGGAACAACGTCAAGTGGGAGCCACTGGTAGCACCCCGGAAGGTGCTGATGCCACCACTGCACTGGAAATTGGGCCTTGTGAAACAATTTGTCAGAGCTGTAGATAGGAGTCGGTAGCCTTCAACTACCTTCAAGACTTCTTCCCCAAGCTGTCTGAGGCAAAGGTCAAAGCCGGTGTCTTCAGCGGACCACAGATAAAGAATATCCTGGAGTGCAATGAATTCCCCAAGAAGCTCACTACTAAGGAGAAAGCGGCTTGGAACAGCTTTGTCGCAGTGGTTCGTGGCGTCCTGGGCAATCACAAGGTCGAAAACTATGTGGAGCTGGTTGAGACTGGTGAAGAACTACGGCACAATGAGCTATAGGATGTCTCTCAAAGTTCATATCCTTGATGCTCATCTTGATAAATTCAAGGAGAACTTGGGAGCGTACTCAGAGGAGCAAGGCGAGCACTTCCACCAGGCTACACAGTGAGGGAAAAAATAATTTGATCCCCTGCTGATTTTGTACGTTTGCCCACTGACAAAGAAATGATAAGTCTATAATTTTTATGGTAGGTTTATTTGAACAGTGAGAGACAGAATAACAACAACAAAATCCGGAAAAACACATGTCAAAAATGTTATAAATTGATTGGCATTTTAATGAGGGAAATAAGTATTTGACCCTCTCTCAATCAGAAAGATTTCTGGCTCCCAGGTGTCTTTTATACACGTAACGAGCTGAGATTAGGAGCAAACTCTTAAAGGGAGTGCTCCTAATCTCAGCTTGTTACCTGTATAAAAGACACCTGTCCACAGAAGCAATCAATCAATCAGATTCCAAACTCTCCACCAAGGCCAAGACCAAAGAGCTCTCCAAGGATGTCAGGGACAAGATTGTAGACCTACACAAAGCTGGAATGGGCTACAAGACTATTGCCAAGTAGCTTGGTGAGAAGGTGACAACATACTCCTTGGTTCTATTCGCTAAAGTCACGTAAAAAACAACAAAAAATAAAAAAAATTCACGACGTTTCGGCCACAACACGTGGCCTTCACCTGATGAAGGCCACTTGTGTTGTGGCCGAAACGTCGTGAATTTTTATTTTTTTTATTTTTTGTTGTTTTTTTACGTGACTTTACCGAATAGAACCAAGGAGTATGGATCCTTGCAATCACGAAAGCTTTAAATCTAGAAGGTGACAACAGTTGGTGCGATTATTCGCAAATGGAAGAAACACAAAAGAACTGTCAATCTCCCTCGGCCTGGGGCTCCATGCAAGATCTCACCTCGTGGAGTTGCAATGATCATGAGAACGGTGAGGAATCAGCCCAGAACTACACGGGAGGATCTTGTCAATGATCTCAAGGCAGCTGGGACCACAGTCACCAAGAAAACAATTGGTAACACACTACGCCGTGAAGGACTGAAATCCTGCAGCGCCCGCAAGGTCCCCCTGCTCAAGAAAGCACATATACATGCCCGTCTGAAGTTTGCCAATGAACATTTGAATGATTCAGAGGACAACTGGGTGAAAATGTTGTGTTCAGATGAGACGAAAATGGAGCTCTTTGGCATCAACTCAACTTGCCGTGTTTTGAGGAGGAGGAATGCTGCCTATGACCCCAAGAACACCATCCCCACCGTCAAACATGGAGGTGGAAACATTATGCTTTGGGGGTGTTTTTCTGCTAAGGGAACAGGACAACTTCACCGCATCAAAGGGACGATGGACGGGGCCATGTACCGTCAAATCTTGGGTGAGAACCTCCTTCCCTCAGCCAGGACATTGAAAATGGGTCGTGGATGGGTATTCCAGCATGACAATGACCCAAAACACACGGCCAAGGCAACAAAGGAGTGGCTCAAGAAGAAGCACATTAAGGTCCTGGAGTGACCTAGCCAGTCTCCAGACCTTAATCCCATAGAACATCCGTGGAGGGAGCTGAAGGTTCGAGTTGCCAAACGTCAGCCTCGAAACCTTAATGACTTGGAGAAGATCTGCAAAGAGTGGGACAAAATCCCTCCTGAGATGTGTGCAAACGTGGTGACCAACTACAAGAAACGTCTGACCTTTGTGATTGCCAACAAGGGTTTTTCCACCAAGTACTAAGTCATGTTTTTCAGAGGGGTCAAATACTTATTTCCCTCATTAAAATGCAAATCAATTTATAACATTTTTGACATGCGTTTTTCTGGATTTTTGTTGTTGTTATTCTGTCTCTCACTGTTCAAATAAACCTAACATAAAAATTATAGACTGATAATTTCTTTGTCAGTGGGCAAACGTACAAAATCAGCAGGGGATCAAATACTTTTTTCCCTCACTGTACTGGACTTTGAACGCTGCTACCAAGGACAGTATAACGAGAACATGATGGGAGACTACATTTGGGGGCTGTTTCGTGAAAGTGATTTACAGTATAATCGTAAATCTCGAAAAACTACTCACTTCTAAATCTTTTGTAGTCATTAATGTAGTTACTACGCCACTGATAGTCTAGTTACTACACCACTGATAATGTAGTTACTACACCACTGGTAATGTAGTTACTACACCACTGATAATGTAGTTACTACGCCACTGATAATGTCGTTACTACTACACTGATAATGTAGTCACTATGCCACTGATAATGTAGTCACTACACCACTGATAATGTAGTTACTACGCCACTGATAATGTAGTCACTACACCACTGATAATGTAGTTACTACGTCACTGATAATGTAGTTTACTACGCCACTGATAATGTAGCTACTACTCCATTTATAATGTAGTCACTACGCCACTGATAATGTAGTTACAACACTACTGATAATGTAGTTACAACACCACTAATAATGTAGTCACTACGCCACTGATAATGTAGTTACTACTACACTGATAATGTAGTTACTACGCCACTGATAATGTAGTTACTACACCACTGATAATGTAGTTACTACGGCACTGATAATATAGTTACTACGCCACGGATAATGTAGTTACTACACCACTGATAATGTAGTCACTACACCACTGATAATGTAGTTACTACACCACTGATAATGTACTCACTACGTCACGGATAATGTAGTTACTACGCCACTGATAATGTAGTCACTACACCACTGATAATGTAGTTACTACGTCACTGATAATGTAGTTACTACGTCACTGATAATCTAGTTTACTGTGCCACTGATAATGTAGTCACTACGTCACTGATAATGTGGTCACTACACCACTGATAATGTAGTCACTACGCCACTGATAATGCAGTCACTACGTCACTGATAATGTAGTTACTACGTCACTGATAATGTAGTTACTACACCACTGATAATGTAGTTACTACGGCACTGATAATATAGTTACTACGCCACGGATAATGTAGTTACTACACCACTGATAATGTAGTCACTACACCACTGATAATGTAGTTACTACACCACTGATAATGTACTCACTACGTCACGGATAATGTAGTTACTACGCCACTGATAATGTAGTCACTACACCACTGATAATGTAGTTACTACGTCACTGATAATGTAGTTACTACGTCACTGATAATGTAGTTTACTGTGCCACTGATAATGTAGTCACTACGTCACTGATAATGTAGTCACTACGCCACTGATAATGTAGTCACTACGCCACTGATAATGCAGTCACTACGTCACTGATAATGTAGTTACTACGTCACTGATAATGTAGTTACTACACCACTGAAAATGTAGTCACTACACCACTGATAACATAGTCACTACACCACTGATAATGTAGTTACTACACCACTGATAATGTAGTTACTACGCCATTGATAATATAGTCACTACACCCCTGATAATGTAGTTACTACACCACTGATAATGTTGTCACGACACCACTGAAAATGTAGTTGTGGTGCCACGGCCGTGGAGCAGCTCTGCAAGCACCACGACTACCCCCTATCGCCCACCCTGAGCACACACACGCAGCACACACGTAGTGGCTCGGCGGGGGATCGCCTGGCACAACAGGTTTTCATCCGAAGGACCCCTAAGGGGAAAGTCCCGCGGTTTTCCAGTGCCAAGAGATTGGCCGACCCCCACAGGACAAGCCCCATTGCGGTGCCCCTAAATTAACTTAAAATTGTATGGGCGCACAGGTTCACTGGGCCAGCCGCAATGAGTCATGCACGACATCGGGGAGGAGGGCTGGGGTGAAATATTAAGCAAGCAGAGAAGACAATGAGGTCAGGAATCCCAACGTCACACTGGCAGGGTGTGTATTCACCAGCCAGACGCCCGTCCACATTGAACAGGCAGAGTCAGGAATGAATGAGTACGGGTGCAGAGACAATGGGTCGAAAAATAACGTAATGTAACGCTCCATGGAATGGCAGAGAAACGGTTGAAAATCACAGGTAAGCGCACGATTGGCTGCACAGGATAAGGTAACCCTGGATTTTTTAAGTCAAGGGGCATAAAAAGGGGAGCCAAAAACGGTTCAACACAGTTCTCATCTCCGACCGCTTGGCCACCCAGACCGACTTCCTGCCGTCCTGGCTCCTCGAGCCACTCGCAGCATCCGTGTGACGCCAGTGAGTGCGGCTACGAGACAGCAATAGGTAAAGTCCCCGCTCATCTCCATCCCTCCGACTCTCACAGCGTCCGTGCGACGCCGTTAGTGCAGCCGTGAGGCAAGTAATAGGTCGTGTGAGTATCTGAGGAATTGGAGAGTAGTAGGATAAGCTCTGCTTGCAGAAAATTCTCTCCGGGCAGTGCAGGGTTTTGCGCTACGAATAAAAAAGTTAGCATAGAGCCTCGGTGTAGTGTTTGTGATTTGAGTGTGAGCGGAGCGACTGCCCGCCGGCGCGCGCGTGTTCGTTCAGCCGCTATAGCGCTAGTCTTAGGGCGTGCACAGATTGGATTATAACCGCCCGCTGGTGCGGGCGTGTTCGCGCAGCCGCTTCAGCGTCAGCTGTGGTGCGGGCGCGTATTGGAATATAATCGCCAGCAGGAGCGCGCGCGTTCGCGTAGCCGCTTAAGCGTTGGTGTGTGTGCGAGTGAGGGCTAACTCTGTATGGCGGTAAGCCAATGGTTCAGCCATGTCTCTGCGAGAGGGCGCTAGCGCGGGAGGGCCGATCACACGATTGGCGGGGGCCCGGCAGGAGCTGAGCGAGGCGGTGGAGGAGGGAGTGGAGGGGGCGAATGTAGAGTCCCACCTGCCAAGCGAGGGCGGTGGGGCGAACGTCGGCCCCCGCATAGTCACTACGCCACTGGTAATGTAGTCACTACGGCACTGATAACACTATGTAACACAATTTTTGTTCCTGGGTAGTAAGTGTTATTTCGTAATTGCGTATGCCTTAAAAGTATAGAAAATGGCTATTATTCCCCACAAACTTTACTTTTGTGACCAGGACAGTTATATTTAAAATGTACCTATTTTCAATGAGAAAACGGGCGAATTTGTGTCTTTTCCTTCACATAAAGTCAGAAAAAAAACATATAAATCAAAATTAACATGTATTCATACTGAGGTAATACAAAAATGACTACAAAAGATTTAGAAGTGAGTAGTTTTTCGAGATTTATGATTATACTGTAAATCACTTTCACGAATCAGCCCCCAAATGTAGTCTCCCATCATGTTCTCGTTATACTGTCCTTGGTAGCAGCGTTCAAAGTCTAGTATATCCTGGTGGAAGTGCTCGCCTTGATCCTCCAAGTACGCTCTCTAGTTCTCCTTGAATTTATCAAGATGAGTATCAAGGATACGGACTTTGAGGGACATCCTACAGCCCATTGTGCCATAGTTTTTCACCAGTCTCAACCAGCTCCACATAGTTTTCGACCTTGTGATTGCCAAGTAAGCCACGAACCACTGCGACAAAGCTGTTCCAAGCTGCTTTCTCCTTACTAGTGAGCTTCTTGGGGATTCATTGCACTCCAGGATCTTTTTTATCTGTGGTCCGATGAAGACACCGGCTTTGACCTTTGCCTCAGACAACTTAGGGAAGAAGTCTTGAAGGTAGTTGAAGGCTACCGACTCCTTATTTACAGTTCTGATAAATTGTTTCATAAGGCCCAATTTGCACTGCAGTGGTGGCATCAGCACCTTCCGGGGGTCCGCCAGTGGCTCCCACTTGACATTGTTCCTCCCCACAGATAACTCGGTCTGCTGTGGCCAGTCCCGCCTGTGGTAGTGCGCCTTGGTGTCTAAATCCTTTGTAGTAATTTGTGTATTACTTTAGTCTAAATACATGTTAATTTTGATTCATATGTTGTTTTTTTCTGACTTTATGTGCACCAAAAGACGCACATTTTCTCGTTGAAAATGAGCAAATTTCACAATCTCACTGTCCTGGTCACAAAAGCAAAGTTTGTGGGGAATAATAGCGATTTTCTGTACCTTTGAGGCATAAGCAATTAGGAAATAACACTTACTACCCAGGAACAAAAATAAATGTGTTACACAGTGTAATGTAGTTACTACGCCACTGATAATGTAATTACTACGGCACTGAGCGGACGTGCTTCATCCAGCCTCACATATTGGTTGGCATGATATGTAAGGTGTGAAAAAAGTTCAACAACTTTGAACCGGTTTTCAAATTCGATGTCTCATCAGCAGTCAAGCTCTCTCGAACCTGCGCTAACTCTGTGTGATGGATTATTGTTGTTGAATCGATATACGACGAAGACGATGATCACAGTGATCAATACTTCTAAGGTCACCCTTGCAATTATGACATCATAGTCACGGTGCCGATGGACGGCTGCGCGTTGGCGAGCCAGGGTCACGTGACTCGGCGGCTCGATGCGATTGGCTCGCAGGGCGAAGCTGATGATGATGATGCCACTGTAATTATCAACGATAACCAAACATTTCGAGGATAACGACAAGGACATTATTTTAATATCTTGGTGACGATAATAAATTAATAGATGGTGGTGGTGATGATAAACTGATGGTCCCGCGCCTCCGATTGGCATGGTTAGCAACCGACAGACGTTCAACATTCATCCACGATACATTTGACGGCGAACAACAACGATTTCAATGACGACGACGACGACGACATTGAGAAATAATTATTTGCGTTAATCGATGATAGCAATTGATTGCGTAGATTATGATGGTGAAACGGATTACAATAGCTGATGATTTTTTTTCTTCTTTTAATCGATTGCGTAATTCTATTCCCGCGTATGGCAGCGGTACGTTAAGTACGCTCAAGAGCTAAGTGCCAATATCGAGGTGCTGCTGCTGCTGGCCACGACGAGATGGCTTCAGCAGAGAGAGAGAGGGAGGGATGGAGGGAGAGTTCGTGCCGTTTCGTTTTGTTGAATGTTGTTCCATGTTGTTGTATTTTGTTGAACGTTGTTGCATGCTGTTGCATGTTGTTGTATTTAGTTGCATGTTGTTGCACTTCATCCGAAACCAGGTGCGGTGGTGAAGAACAACAAACTAAACACAGAACAAGAAGAAGCAGCCCTAAAGAAATGAGTTTTCAATCTCGACTTCAAAGTGCATCGCCCCCGGTGTATACCGGATGTATGTATGTGTTGTTTCAATGACAACTTCACTTGCAACTGCGTTTGACACACACACAACACACCCTTACCTCTGTACGTGGAGCGTGTATTGTAATCTCGCTGGGATCAGCCTCGACTCTGGAGAACCGAATCGCGCTGCACAGAGTTTAAATTATCTTAAACAAAGTAAAATAATAAAAAATACTTTAAAAAAAAACAGGCTTTAATGAAATGTACTGTCTGAGCTGCCCCTCCCCCTTCCCCCATCGCCCCTCCCCTCCTTCCACATCCCCCGCCCCTGGGCGTGGCTCCCCGACGCTTGCCGTGACGTCAGGGACCGTGGTGGTGATTTACGGGCAACGTGAGCTGGGCGTGGACAATTAGTGCCGTAAACGTGGACAATTATTACAGCCGTAAAAAAAGATTGTTTAAAAATATATATTCTAAATTTCCAATGATGGAATATAGTATTGTCATCAGTATGACATACGTATACCAAGTTTGCAGTCGATACCACATTGGGCAGACGGTTACAAGATTTTAGGGTACGACAACACACAGAGTAAGTTAAATAAAAGCGTGTAAAATGTTTTGGATTTTTTTATGATAGAATATAGTTTTGTCATCAGTATGACATAAGTATTTCAAGTTTGCAGTCGATAGCTCATTGGTAAGTGGGTAAAAATTGAGTTATACGATTTCTTTTTTGAGGATACAACATACGGAGTGAGTTAAAAGCGTGTAATAAACGCGTGTAAAAACGATCAACTATTGTTATTTTTAACTAGTTAAGGCTCACTGAGGCTATCTACGTCTCTTTTCTTCCCCAGAAGCAACCTGCCTATCGCAAACGATGAGCTCAACGAAGTGGCTTATCGTGGTGTGGACATTTATAGAAGCAAAGACATCTGAACAATCTAAACTCAAATTTCTAAACGTGGAGGGAACCACCGGAGAACCCGGAGGAAAACATCCAAGCGGCCACGGGGAGAACACGCACACTCCAAATATACAGGCGCCAAGGTCAATTGTTGTACTGCATTTCTATGCTCCCAGGTCTAAGCTCCCCGCACCAACCATCGTGGTGACACATTTGTATTTTACCAGGTAAGGCACGCTGAGCTATGGGGCTCTTTTTCAGAAGCGACCTGGCCACAAATGATTGCTCAATGAAGTGGCTTGTCGCGTGGACATTTATCGCAGCTGAATGCTCTGAGCGGGTGTTGTCCATTCTAAATGTGGAGGGAAACAACCGGAGGAGGACCAGGACACAAATCCACGAGACCACGGGGGTAGAGACACCGCAAAATGTAAATATACAGCAGCAGGCGTCAGGGTCGGAATCGAAACCACGAACTCCTGCGTACCAAATTTCCATTTCAAGCTTTGGTGACTGCAGGGATTCATATTCTTGGTTCTTTCGGTAAAGTCACGTAGAAGGGAAATAATAAAGTAATCAAAATAAAACAATGAAATTATCACGACGTTTCGGCCACAACGCAAGCAGCCGTCCTCAGGTGAAGAACAGAGCTGTCGGAAAGACAACGTCCTGTCACCGCGGCTGAACAATATTATTAATCATTATCAGGCATTCATTTCTGATTCTACAATTGTTTTATTTCTCAAGTGACGCCGCAGTTGTGTTTCTACCGATTCCTATTTGCGTCCCTGCCGTGACTGCATTGAAATTGGTTTTTCTTGAATCATTTTGGTGACAAGCCAGGTGAGCCTTTGCGACTGGCACTCAAAATCACGGCCTCGCGACTCCTCAGCAACAGGTGGCACAGACTCAGCTTCGAACTTGAACCTGGGACTTGAGTTGAAGTCTGAGCCACTATTCGTGCGTGTGTGTACGTGTGTGCGTGTGTGTGTGAGGAGCGGTAGTGTAGCGGTTAGCGCGCTGCGCTATGAACCTGGCGTCCCGGGTTCGATTCCCTCTCACGGCCCACACCAGTGACGATTATCTGAACCGGTCCTGGGCCTCCCCTAGGGCGACTCAGCCTCAAATTAGTACCTGTTGCGGTGGATAAAGACATTGCCACTGGGGAGACTAAGGCGGTCGGGCGTGGTGCTGGTCACCCATCCCCTCGTGTACCGTTCCGGCCTTCATAGGTGCTCGCTAACAGCACTTGCCCCTACAGTCTGTTAAGGCTATACGGGGGATCTTTATCTTTGTGTGTGCGTGTGGGGAGCGGTAGTGTAGCGGTTTGTGTGCTTCGCTACGAATCCGGCGATCCGAGTTCGATTCCCGCTCACGGCCAACATCGGTGACGAATATTTGAACCGTTCCGGTGCCTCGCCTTGGTTGAATCAGCCTCAAATTCGCAGCTGGTAATCTGCGTGTAAACATCCCCACTGGGGATACAAAGGTGGCCGGGCGTGGTGCGGCAACACCGCCCGCTGGCTGTTATAGGCTATGTGGAGCACCTTTGTTCGTGCTGTGTACGACTGCGGTTTTGTTCAATAAATCGCGAGATTCCGCGGCAATTGGGGATTCATGATCTCCACGCCCCGCACACCACATCCAGTATATCTATCTCACTCTGGTCGTGGCTGGCAACCAGCGACACGTTGGCCACGACTCGAACCCGCAGTTGTAACAGAATTAGGAACTGATCACGACACTGTTCGGAACTTCACGCATTTTGTAAGCAGCCTTTCACCTATGTGTCGCTCATTACAGCCCTCGTTACTTTATATTGTGGCACTTTATTTACTGATATGATGTTGTAATGTATTGAGTTAATATATACTGTGTATGTGAAGGATGTAAAGGATATCAAATAGTATTTTATGTTCTAACGAGCGTGGAGCGGCGCTCATTTGTTTTGGTGGGCCAGAGCCGATGGAAATTCCACGGTTCTATGGCGGGATCAGCCTCTTCATCATAGGGGACAACTACGGAGTGGCATGCAGATGACGAAAACGAAGACGTGATATTGATGTACATACAGTGAGGGAAAAAAGTATTTGATCCCCTGCTGATTTTGTACGTTTGCCCACTGACAAAGAAATGATCAGTCTATAATTTTAATGGTAGCGTTATTTGAATAGTGAGAGACAGAATAACAACAAAATCCGGAAAAACGCACGTCAAAAATGTTATAAATTGATTTGCATTTTAATGAGGGAAATAAGTATTTGACCGCTCTGCAAAACATGACTTAGTACTTGGTGGCAAAACCCTTGTTGGCAATCACAGAGGTCAGACGTTTCTTGTAGTTGGCCACCAGGTTTCCACACATCTCAGGAGGGATTTTGTCCCATTCCTCTTTGCAGATCTTCTCCAAGTCATTAAGGTTTCGAGGCTGACGTTTGGCAACTCGAACCTTCAGCTCCACTCCACAGATTTTCTATGGGATTAAGGTCTGGAGACTGGCTAGGCCACTCCAAGACCTTAATGTGCTTCTTCTTGAGCCACTCCTTTGTTGCCTTGGCCGTGTGTTTTGGGTCATTGTCATGCTGGAATATCCATCCACGACCCATTTTCAATGCTCTGGCTGAGGGAAGGAGGTTCTCACCCAATATTTGACGGTACATGGCCCCGTCCATCGTCCCTTTGATGCGGTGAAGTTGTCCTGTCCCCTTAGCAGAAAAAAACACCCCCAAAGCATGTTTCCACCTCCATGTTTGACAGTGGGGATGGTGTTCTTGGGGTCATAGGAGCATTCCTCCTCCTCCAAACACGGCGAGTTGAGTTGATGCCAAAGAGCTTCATTTTGGTCTCATCTGACCACAACAGTTCTTTTGTGTTTCTTCCATTTGCGAATAATCGCACCAACTGTTGTCACCTTCTCACCAAGCTGCTTGGCAATGGTCTTGTAGCCCATTCCAGCCTTGTGTAGGTCTACAATCTTGTCCCTGACATCCTTGGAGAGCTCTTTGGTCTTGGCCATGGTGGAGAGTTTGGAATCTGATTGATTGATTGCTTCTGTGGACAGGTGTCTTTTATACAGGTAACAAGCTGAGATTAGGAGCACTCCCTTTAAGAGTGTGCTCCTAATCTCAGCTCGTTACCTATATAAAAGACACCTGGGAGGCAGAAATCTTTCTGATTGAGAGGGGGTCAAATACTTATTTCCCTCATTAAAATGCAAATCAATTTATAACATTTTTGACATGCGTTTTTTTGGATTGTTTTGTTGTTATTCTGTCTCTCACTGTTCAAAGAAACCTAACATTAAAATTATAGACTGATCATTTCTTTGTCAGTGGCCAAACGTACAAAATCAGCAGGGGATCAAATACTTTTTTCCCTCACTGTATGTTGAACTTTTTTCGCACCGTACTTAGCCAACCGCGCTTTTCGGAGGTGCGGGAAGTGTGTATGATGATGCTCGTGATTACGACACTAATTGTAATATGGTGTCGTTTAAAAGTATGCCGCTGCTGATGATGATTGTTTGATGGATTTATTATGAAGATTTGTAGAATACGAAATCAATATCGTCTGCTTCCCACAAAGCGAATGCTGTTCATACGACCCGACAGCCGCAATCGCTTCTGGGAGTTCGTCTCATCAGTGGCATCGGTTCCGTGTGTTGTCCTTGCCGCGCGCACCTCCGATTCGCCCCGGTTGGCTTCGTACGGTGCGAAAGAAGTTCAGCGTACGTGCATTCAACTCTGAACCGGTTTGCACATTCGGCGTCTCATCGGCGGTCAGGCTGCTTGCCTAAAGCTGACGCCAAATCTGTGCGATGAATAATTATTGCTGCTGTTGTTGAATCGATGTACGGCGACGACGACGATTATGATGATGATGATATCAATAATTTAGGATAATTCTTGTAATGATTCAATCACAGTGGTTCGTCGCGAGCCAGGCTGACGTTACTCGCCGGCTCTGTTGGCCCAGCGGTCGATCAAGCGGCTCGCATTCACAAGACTCTCGAGTCCCTTGGCTGCCGCGGGGAGGGTGCGGGTTGGCTCTGCCCATCTTGCCTCCGGGAGGGTTTATAAAATGAGTACAATTTTGCGCGTATGTCAATCGGTTTTTTTTCCTGCTCATATTCCGGCTGAATCATCCCTTGGGATGGAAGAGCGCCTCGCGTGCAACTGCGTACACAGGGCGGCGAGTTCACACACACACACACAAAGCAAAGAGCCCCCGTATAGCCTCGACAGACTGTTGGGGCAAGTGCTGTTAGCGAGCACCAATGAAGGCAGAATTAGAATAATTATAGTGGGGAAATCCGATGAGCTATAAAGCTCTTTTTCACGGATATACAGTCGGCCGGCACACACAGAGCACACACACAGAGCACACACAGAGCACACACACAGAGCACACACAGAGCACACACAGAACGCACACACAGAGCACACACAGAGCACACACAGAGCACACACAGAACACACACAGCGCACACACAGAACACACACAGCGCACACACAGAACACACACACAGAACACACACAGAGCACACACAGAACACACACACAGAACACACACAGAGCACACACAGAACACACACAGAGCACACACACAGTGCACACACAGAGCACACACAGAGCACACACAGAACACACACACAGCGCACACAGAACACACACAGAACACACACAGCGCACACACAGAACACACACAGAGCACACACAGAACACACACACACACACAGAACACACACACAGAGCACACACAGAACACACACACAGAACACACACAGAACACACATAGAGCACACACAGAACACACACAGCGCACACACAGAACACACACACAGAACACACACAGAGCACACACAGAACACACACAGAGCACACACAGAACACACATACAGAACACACACAGAACACACACAGAACACACACAGCGCACACACAGAACACACACAGAGCACACACAGAGCACACACACAGTGCACACACAGAGCACACACACAGAACACACACAGAACACACACAGAACACACACAGAGCACACACAGAACACACACAGAACACACACAGAGCACACACAGAACACACACAGCGCACACACAGAACACACACACAGAACACACATAGAGCACACACACAGAGCACACACAGAACACACACACAGCGCACACACAGAACACACACACACACAGAACACACACAGAGCACACACAGAGCACACACACAGCGCACACACAGAACACACACACACAGAACACACACAGAACACACACAGCGCACACACAGAACACACACACACACACAGAACACACACAGAACACACATAGAGCACACACAGAACACACACACAGCGCACACACAGAACACACACACACAGAACACACACAGAACACACACAGAGCACACACAGAACACACACAGCGCACACACAGAACACACACACAGAACACACACAGAGCACACACAGAACACACACACACAGAACACACACACAGAACACACACAGAGCACACACAGAGCACACACAGAGTACACACACACAGAGCACACACAGAACACACACACAGCGCACACAGAACACACATACAGAACACACACAGAACACACACAGAACACACACACAGCGCACACACAGAACACACACAGAGCACACACAGAACACACACAGAGCACACACAGAACACACACAGAGCACACACAGAACACACACACAGAACACACACAGAACACACATAGAGCACACACAGAACACACACAGCGCACACACAGAACACACACAGAACACACACAGAGCACACACAGAACACACACAGAGCACACACAGAACACACATACAGAACACACACAGAACACACACACAGAGCACACACAGAACACACACACAGCGCACACACAGAACACACACACAGAACACACACAGAGCACACACAGAGCACACACACATATATATACAGTACAAAGCAGAGACAAAGATCATCCCTGGAGCGCACTGCGCTCGGAACCCGGCGACCCGAGTTCGATTCCCGCTCACGGCCTACGCCAGTAACGATTCTCTCAACCGGTCCTGTGCCCCCCTTAGGACCTGGTGCGGTGTGCAGTAAACATCAGCGCCGGGGAGAGACAAAGACGGCCGGGCGCAGGCCACCCCGCCACCCCCGCTAGCGTGACCGCGCCGCACCTCCACAGGCGCTCGAGGTGCACGGCAAAGGGCTACGCGGGGCACCTTTGTCTTTGGCTGGTGGTGGTATATTTTGGGTAGAGAGGGGCTCGGGATCGCTGGACGCTGACGTCAGGGGCGGGTATTTGGTGCTGGGGAAGACGCGCGCGACCCGGGGGCCCCTCTGCGGAGAGGGAGGCGCGCGTGACGAGGACGAGGAAGAGGACGAGGAAGAGGAGGAGAGAGAGGGGACGTGTGAACAATGTGCGTCTCGTAGCGAGGAGGGGAGGGAGGGAGGGGGGCGGTAGCGTCGTGCTCGAGCGGTGGGAACGCCGCGCCGAGCTGCCAACCCGGCGCGCTCCGAGTTCGATTCCCGGCCACGGCTCACATCGGGGGTCATCGTCTGAACCGATTGCCGGGGCTCTGCCCGAGGTGTCTACGGCGTAGACAATGAGTGGTGTGTGTGCCTGTGTGCGGTGTGTACGCATAAGTACGGGGGGAGACAAAGGCGGCCGGGCGTGACTCTGGCCACACCGCCGCGGTTTGATGTCTCTCGCTCGGTACTTTGCGAGGTACTTTCGTGTCGGTACTTTATCGACAGCTCTTTCCCCAACAGCATGTGTAGGCTATACGGGGGATCTTTGTCTCCGTGTGGTGTGTGAGGTGTGCACCGCGTGTAGGCCATGTGTGTGTGTGTGCGAGATACAGTCTCATAGGCGGTGCATGTCGTCTTGTTTGACCATACTTCACCAGTCTGGTCAGTGCGCGTTGATGATTACACGGTGTTTAGTATTTGTGCGTTAACTTAACTTAACGTCGTACATTAAATGAGAGCGATTTTTTGCACGTTGAGGATGAAGCAGGTGAAGTAACCGTGTGGTTTTCCCATATCTGCCGTTTCAGTATAACGTACATTATGTATACATTGTATACTGTTCACGTGCCTAGTGTGGACTGCATGTCAACGCAGTGGCGAAACAATTCTGCAAACACATTGTGTGTTACACCATAATATATAATGTGTGAAACACAAACATTGCATCGTTTACATCGTGTGTACACACGTGTGTGTGTGTGCGTGTATAATCTGTGTTGTATATGTCGCGAGCATACGTGGAGTGTATGTAGTGTATGTATTGAGCGAGTGTATGAAGTGTTTTTTATACGTGTGTGTTTATATTGTCTGCATGATCTGTGTGTATATGCATATACGCATGTTTATGATGTGTATGCGATGCAAGAATTGTGTGTATTTTGTGCATAGGGCGAGTGTATTGTGTTTGCAGTGTATATGTGTTTGCAGTGTATATGTGTGTGCAGTGTATATGTGTGTGCGCAAATCATCATTGTGCATACACAGTTGTGTATTGGATGTAACGACAGTATACGCTGTTATGGTAGTGTGTGTGTGTACTGTGTGTACATATATACTGCACTGTCTGTTGCGTGTATTTATTTTATGTACAACGTTTGTGTTCATAAACAGTACGCGTGATGGCTTAATTTATACATTTATAAATCGGGCAGGGTCTACGTAGTGGAGCGGTGGCGCAGTGGTTAGCGTTCCTGGGTTCCCCGTCCGCACTCACCAGCGTGGTGACCAGCGTGGTGAAGTATGGTCAAACACCCCCCCCCCCCCATGCCAATCGACACGGACTGTGATTGACCACGGACTGTGATTTTACTTACCATGTTTCACGATCGAGTGTGTGGTGTGCTGTGAGTATTATTGGACATGCAGTGCACACAGTGATATTATAGATCGTGACTGTATTAAAATGTACACAAGTTGGCGTAATTAAATGTTGGCTGTGTGTGTTTATAGGAGTGGTGGTGCAGCGGTCAGCGCGCTGCGCTACAAACCTGACGCCCCGAGTTCGATTCCCGTTGACGGTCCAACACCGCTGACGATTATCTGAACCGGTCATGTGCCTCCCCTAGGTGGACTCAGCCTCAAATGAGTACCGGGTGCGATGTTTAAACATCGCCACGGGGGAGACAAAGGCGGCCAGGCGTGGTGGTCACCACCTACCCCCTGGTGTGACGTGCCGGCCTTCATAAACAGCACTTGTCCCAACAATCAGTTCGGCTACATGGGGGATGTTTGTATGTGTGTGTGTGTCATGTGTATCTGTGTTGTGGGCTAAGCTCACAACAACGATCGGAGCGCCGGGCGGATAAAACACAGCAAGTTGGCACAGCAGGGGGGGGGGGGGGGGGTCACAGCTGGTGCATCTGCCAGTCAGTCAACCCATGGCACCATTTGGGTCTGCCCCGTGACCTCCTGCCACGTGACCTCAAAGTGCACCTAGCTTGGCACACTCGCCGTGGTGACGCCCTCTGCCACTTGGTGGCGAATGGCGGTGTGCTTGCCGCCGCTCGTGTCACGACTGCGTCTGTGGTGCAGATGATCGATACGCGTGGGATTTCAGATCTAACGCTGTGCATTACTCATGGCGTTGGCGCGTGCGCGTAGTTCGTATTGTCCTATATATATGTACCTATCCAGTATGTGTGTGTATATATATGTGTGTGTGTGTTACCATAGACATTGATAGGAGAGTGGTGACGCAATGGTTAGCGCGCTGCCCTTTGACCCCGGCCACCTAAGTTCGATACCCAGGCAAGGATGACATCAGTGGCGAGCAATACCCGAACCGGCTCTGCATGTGGAGGATCTCACTCAGCAGTGGGCAAAATGGGAAATTATAATAATAATTATAACAATAGCAATGCTACTTATTGTATTAGCCTTGCATATGCATCGTATACCTATAACCATACCTCGGTGTTTGTTACGCGAGTGTTATATTTCACGCAGTGTATTGTACACGTACCTGTATTTTAATGCACTTTATATGCGCATTGGGGATCCTAGGTTCGAATGCGCAATATACATTCGAATTATTGCTATTATTATTGAGCCAGCTGAGCGTCACTGAGTCTCTGGGCTCGTGTCCAAGAGGGCCCTGCCGCTTTGCTGCGGTGGGGCAATTTTGGCCAAATTCCCATCGATGGGGAGTTTGGCCTCCGCGTGGTAACGAACCGGGCAAAGCCAGGAGACAACCTGCGGTATGGGAGGGGTGAGTAGCGCTCAACCCCACCCCCCGCAACCCCACTCCATCGGGTGTCCGTCCACTGCTGGATGAGTCCTCTCCACCACGGGAACGGTGGCCGTCGAGTGGTTTAGCGCCGTAGCGAGTTCGAGATCCCCGGCCACCACCGCCGTGCATCAGAGGGGCGAGCGATTTGGGATGAATCCGATGGCGTGACCTCGGAAGGCGCCTTCCCTCCCCAGAGCCCCGCGGTGTGGCCAGAACTCGCGGGCTAAGAGAGCGGGGATTGTGAGCCCCGGGCAGCTGCCATGAAATCGGTGAACCCCCTGCACACAACGAGCGGTTGCCACGGCTGCATTTGCGGGGTCACGAGTTGGGAAGCAGCACGCGAAACCCACCGTTGTGCTGTACTTCTATGCTCCCGGCCGTCATCGACCCGCGCTCTTCTCGCCAGCCAGGCGCGCACGACGGTCCACGGCAGCGTGGAGGGTGGTGGTGGTGGTGGGCTCTCATCCAGCAGTGGACTGACACGTGCATGTACACGGCCATGTACAGACATGCACACCATGCACACGGCGCGTGCTCTATATGTACGTGGGGAGCGGTGGTGCAGCAGTTAGCGCGCTGCGCTACGAAGCCGGCAACCCGGGGATCGATTCCCGCTCACGGTCATCACCAGTGACGATTATCTGAACCGATCTTGGGCATCCCCTAGGTCTACTCGGCCAAAAATGAGTACCTGGTGCGGTGAATAAACATCGCCACTGGAGAGACAAAGGCGGCCGGGCGTGGTGTAGGCCACCCGCCCCCTCGTGTGCCGCCGTGCCAGCCTTCATACAGTAGGTGCTCGCTAACAGCACTTGCCCCAACAGTCTATTGAGGCTATACGGGGGGGGGGGTCTTTGACACATTTACGTCGCACGTCGAGGAAAAACTCAGCCCATCATCAGCAGCGTCATGCCTCATGGCCGCTAAAATACGTACCGCTTCCAACGTGGGGTACCACCTTCCCACCGCTATCGAGGGCCGTGCGCTCAGTCCCCCGGCGGAGGAGGCACCATCATGGGCCGGAGCAGGGAATTAATCAGCCCCCTACCCCCCTCGCCCCCTCCCTTGATAGCCCATGAGCGCCTGGGCACCCCTCCGGCACCGGCGCAGTTGCACCGCCTGCGCTGTCCTCGACAGCGCGCCGGCTCGCTGTCTCGTTGTAATCCGCACGCACGCATCACGTGTCAGGGTCGCGTCCCTTTGTCTCGTAATGAGAGTGGAGAGTCCCCCACCTCCCCCCGTGCCCCCCCCACCCCCCAGGCAGCCCCTATCGCCCTCTCAAAGAACAATGGGGGGATTTAGTCTCCCACAATCGCCGCACACGCGGAGGAGCGCGCGCGCGCCCCACTGACAAATGATTGTGTCAATAGAAGCAAGATAATCGGAATAATAACAACAGTAAGTCAAAATTCAACAGTTAACACGCACCAGCTGCGCTGTCGTAAGACTGGCACCGTCGTGGGAACGTGGAATGTCTCTCGATGTAAAATAAGCCAGAGAGGCGCAGAGTGCTGCCCGGGAAGACGGATGTTAGCGAGCGCCTATTAAAGGCCGGCACGTCACACCCAACGGGGGGGGGTGTTCCCCACTCACACCTTGGTCCGCCTTTGTCTCTCCCCGCTGCTGATTGCACGCTGAGTCAGGCGTTGATGGAAGCCCGTGGCAAGTTTTGATGCCACGTGCCACTAATGTTGTGACACGGCCGGAAATGGAGCGTAGTCGATTGGGAACGTGAGGTGTCCCGGATAAATTAAATAAAAAAAAGTTCACTTACCGCAGCATCACCGCCCCCACGCACATCCACTCACAACAATCGCCGCTTATTTCTGGTGATCACACCACGTTTACTTGTGCCAGGCTGGGTGCACTTCGACGCCACGTTTCATGGTGGACAGTTGTTACTTGCATGAGGTCACGGGACAGACCCAGGTGCCACGGGTGGACTACCTGAAATGACTGACAGATGCACCACCTGTGATGCTCACCGTGCCACTGCTATTTAGCCGCCCGGCCCTTCGCTCGCTGTGCGCGTTCGCTCCTCCGCTCTCCGTTGTTGTTGTTGGACTGCCTCCAACTGCCCAGTAGCAGCGTCCTTCACGAGCCCCCTCCACAGTAGGAAATATTAACGCCACTCGTCCCGGTCGTCGGTAAATCCACTCAGCCCCACTTCTTGCTGTACAGCACCAGCCCATCTCTTTTCTCGTCTGTGGCGCTCTCGTTTAGCTCCCCTCTATCCGGCCAAACATAAGCTGATTCGGCATGCGGTGGCTGGGCATGTGGGCTACGTGACCCAGCCAACGCGGCCTGGCCTGCCGCAGGGAGCTAACTCATGGGACTGTGTCCAGATCTCTCAGCGATGTGTACAGACGATCCCTGGGGTTTGATCTTCCACGAAGCTCACGGTCCATCCCTAAATCGCATCTGCACAAACCATGGCAGTAGATGCGGATACCTGACGGTGCACAAAGGGGAAATTAAAAACTCTCCAGCAGTGTGCGACTGTGGTCATACAGAGCAGATCGCAGCACAACGTGCAGCGACGCAATGGCCCGATCCACAAATACGAAGGAGACATCACAGCGATGATGCACTCCGCTGGTTCCTGACGCGGTTATTTGGGCTTAACCACCTGAATGTGAAATTGTATTCGTTCCTCTGCATCTACATCAGCCGCAGCAGCAGCAGCATGCTATAAGAAGTAGAAATGCGTAAGCGCCTCTTACACACATCGGCCGTGGGATTTGCTAGACGTCGAGAATGGCCTGCACACTTGTCTTGAACACCTCCTCCCCACCGGCCAGGGTTTCTGGGACTGTGTGGCTGGCGCGAGGCCCCTGCTCATTGTGCTCGTGTCGCGCTCACGTGCCCACTCAGTGGCTCACGGGGACTCTTCCCGTGCCGCTGCCGTGGCTGCAGTCCGCGCGAGCTGCACCCACTGAGCCCGCCGTCAATGTTGAGAACTCGGTCGACCAGGCGCGTGACGACTTTCGTCTCGTCCACCACAATGTGATGAAACATCACACAGCCGAGTCACAAACAACACTCGCTCACTCACCACACACTCGCTCACCACTCACACACTCGCTCACCACTCACTCACTCACCACTCACTCACCAAACACTCACCACACACTCACCACACACTCACTCACCACACACTCACCACACACTCACCACACACTCACTCACCCACACACTCACCACACACTCACTCACCACTCACTCACCACTCACTCACCACACACTCACCACACACTCACTCACCACTCACTCACCACACACTCACCACAAACTCACTCACCACTCACTCACCACACACTCACCACACACTCACTCACCACTTACGCACCACTCACTCACCACACACTCACCATACACTCAGCACACACTCACCACTCACTCACCACTCACTCACTCACCACACACCACTCACTCACCACACACTCACCACTCACTCACCACTCACCACCCACTCACCACACACTCACTCACCACTCACTCACCACTCACTCACCACACACTCGCTCACCACTCACTCACCACTCACCACACACTCACCACTCACTCACCACTCACTCACCACACACTCACCACCCACTCACCACACACCACTCACTCACCACACACTCACACACACTCACCACACACTCACCACACACTCACCACTCACTCACCACTCACTCACCACTCACCACACACCACTCACCACTCACTCACCACACACTCACCACCCACTCACCACACACCACTCACCACTCACTCACCACACACTCACCACACACTCACCACTCACTCACCACTCACTACCCACTCACCACCCACTCACCACACACTCACCACTCACTCACCACACACTCACCACACACTCACTCACCACTTACGCACCACTCACTCACCACACACTCACCATATACTCAGCACACACTCACCACTCACTCACCACTCACTCACTCACCACACACTCACCATATACTCAGCACACACTCACCACTCACTCACCACTCACTCACTCACCACACACCACTCACTCACCACACACTCACCACTCACTCACCACTCACCACCCACTCACCACACACTCACTCACCACTCACTCACCACACACTCACCACTCACCACTCACTCACCACACACTCACTCACCAATCACCACACAGTCACCACTCACTCACCACTCACTCACCACGCACTCACCACGCACTCACTCACCACTCACTCACCACACACTCACCACTCACTCACCACACACTCACCACACACTCACACACACTCACTCACCACTCACTCACCACTCACTCACCACACACCCACCAACCACTCACTACACACTCACCACACACCACTCACCACTCACTCACCACACACTCACCACCCACTCACCACACACCACTCACCACACACTCACCACACACTCACCACTCACTCACCACTCACCACCCACTCACCACCCACTCACCACTCACTCACCACCCACTCACCACTCACTCACCACACACTCACCACACACTCACTCACCACTTACGCACCACTCACTCACCACACACTCACCATATACTCAGCACACACTCACCACTCACTCACCACTCACTCACTCACCACACACCACTCACTCACCACACACTCACCACTCACTCACCACTCACCACCCACTCACCACACACTCACTCACCACTCACTCACCACACACTCACCACTCACAACTCACTCACCACACACTCACTCACCACTCACTCACCACTCACCACACACTCACCACTCACTCACCACTCACGCACTCACCACGCACTCACTCACCACTCACTCACCACACACTCACCATTCACTCACCACACACTCACCACACACTCACACACACTCACTCACCACTCCCTCACCACTCACTCACCACACACTCACCACTCACTCACCAACCACTCACTACACACTCACCACACACCACCCACTCACCACACACCACTCACCACTCACTCACCACACACTCACTACACACTCACACACACTCACTCACCACTCACTCACCACACACTCACTCACCACACACTCACCACCCACTCACCACACACCACTCACCACTCACTCACCACACACTCACCACGCACTCACCACTCACTCACTCACCACTCACCACCCACTCACCACCCACTCACCACACACTCACCACTCACCACACACTCACCACACACTCCCTCACCACTCACTCACCACACACTCACCACACACTCACTCACCACTTACGCACCACTCACTCACCACACACTCACCATACACTCAGCACACACTCACCACTCACTCACCACTCACTCACTCACCACACACTCACCACTCACTCACCACTCACTCACCACACACTCGCTCACCACTCACTCACCACACACTCACTCACCACGCACTCACCACGCTCTCACTCACCACTCACTCACCACACACTCACCACGCACTCACCACTCACTCACTCACCACTCACCACCCACTCACCACCCACTCACCACACACTCACCACTCACCACACACTCACCACACACTCCCTCACCACTCACTCACCACACACTCACCACACACTCACTCACCACTTACGCACCACTCACTCACCACACACTCACCATACACTCAGCACACACTCACCACTCACTCACCACTCACTCACTCACCACACACTCACCACTCACTCACCACTCACTCACCACACACTCGCTCACCACTCACTCACCACACACTCACTCACCACGCACTCACCACGCTCTCACTCACCACTCACTCACCACACACTCACCACTCACTCACCACACACTCACCACACACTCACACACACTCACTCACCACTCACTCACCACTCACTCACCACACACTCACCACTCACTCACCAACCACTCACTACACACTCACCACACACCACTCACCACTCACTCACCACACACTCACCACCCACTCACCACACACCACTCACCACTCACTCACCACACACTCACCACACACTCACACACACTCACTCACCACTCACTCACCACACACTCACCACTCACTCACCAACCACTCACTACACACTCACCACACACCACTCACCACACACTCACCACACACTCACCACTCACTCACTCACCACTCACCACCCACTCACCACCCACTCACCACACACTCACCACTCACCACACACTCACCACACACTCACTCACCACTCACTCACCACACACTCACCACACACTCACTCACCACTTACGCACCACTCACTCACCACACACTCACCATACACTCAGCACACACTCACCACTCACTCACCACTCACTCACTCACCACACACTCACCACTCACTCACCACACACTTGCTCACCACTCACTCACCACTCACTCACCACACACTCACTCACCACACACTCACCACACACTCACTCACCACTCACTCACCACTCCCCACACACTCACCACACACGCACCACACTCTCACTCACCACTCACTCACCACCCACTCACCACACACTCACCACACACTCACTCACCACACACTCACCACACACTCACTCACCACTCACTCACCACCCACTCACCACACACTCACTCACCACACACTCACCACACACTCATCACACACTCACTCACAACACACTCACCACACACTCACTCACCACTCACTCACCACTCACTCACCACACACTCACTCACCACACACTCACCACACACTTACTCATCACTCACCACTGACCACTCACTCACGACACACCACACACTCACCACGCATTCACCACACACTCACCACTCACCACACACTCACCACACACTCACTCACCACTCACTCACCACTCACTCGCCACCCACTCGCCACATACTCATCACTCACTCACCACACACTCACCACTCACTCACCACTCACTCACTACACACTCACCACTCACCACACACCACTCACCACTCACTCACCACATACTCACCACCCACTCACCACACACCACTCACCACTCACTCACCACACACTCACCACACACTCACCACTCACTCACCACTCACCACCCACTCACCACCCACTCACCACACACTCACTACTCAC
Source organism: Petromyzon marinus (assembly GCF_048934315.1). NCBI lineage: Eukaryota > Metazoa > Chordata > Hyperoartia > Petromyzontiformes > Petromyzontidae > Petromyzon > Petromyzon marinus. Next base: position 5,332,304 of record NC_133721.1, on the reverse strand, counting down.
CACACACTCACCACACACTCACCACTCACCGCCCACTCACCGCTCACTCACCACACACTCACCACTCACTCACCACCCACTCACCACATACTCACCACCCACTCACCACCCACTCACCACTCACTCACCACTCACTCACCACCCACTCACTCACCACTCACTCACCACCCACTCCCCACACACTCACGCACCACTCACTCACCACTCACTCACCACACACTCACCACTCACTCACAGCTCACCACTCACCACACACTAACCACCCACTCACCACACACTCACAACCCACACACTCACCACCCACTCACCACACACTCACCACACACTCACCCCTCACTCACCACACACTCACCACACAATCACCACTCACTCACCACACTGCTCCACATTAGAACGCTCTACCATCGTCACCTTTATCAAGCGCGCACAAGGCAACCGTGCGTACTTCAAGAACCGAGTTTTAAACTCGGTTCTCTTCTACCACTCTGGTACCAGCGCTGTTCGTTGCTGGCCTCTTAACGCGATGGACGTTTAGGCCGTGTGCCCAGCAACTGCTTTAAAACAAATCGTCATCGTCAGTCGGTGGGCAAGGGGGTGGATGCGGCCTCGTGGAACGTTCGTGCAGTCCCTGGGGAGTAGAGGCTGCCACTCCTCTGTCGGGAGCTCGTCAGGTACCGCCAGGACCTCTATCCGAATGCAGGAAGGCCGGTGGGCTGGTTCTGGCTCCTGTCAGCACGAGCGGCAGCAGGGGGTGGATCTCCTCGTGAATGAAAGACTGAAGATTTGGGGGCTGGGGGGTGTGGCGGGCTACTGTGGGCTCGCCTGCTCGTCAACACGAGGCCAGGAATGGGTGGTGGTCTGTGCTCCACCCAAGGTGAACATCGACGGGAGTCAGATGCAGTTTATGACCTGTCAATACAGCAACCTGTCAAAATAACAGCAGCCCGTTACAACAACAACAACAACCTGTCACAAGAACAACAACAACCTGTCACAACAACAACATATCACAACAACCTGGCAATATAACAACCTGTCAATACAGCAACCTGTCAAAATAACAGCAGCCCGTTACAACAACAACAACAACAACCTGTCACAAGAACAACAACAACCTGTCACAACAACAACATATCACAACAACCTGGCAATATAACAACCTGTCAATACAGCAACCTGTCAAAATAACAGCAGCCCGTTACAACAACAACAACAACCTGTCACAAGAACAACAACAACCTGTCACAACAACAACATATCACAACAACCTGGCAATATAACAACCTGTCAATACAGCAACCTGTCAAAATAACAGCAGCCCGTCACAACAACAACAACAACCTGTCACAACAACAACCTGTCACAACAACAACAACAACCTGTCACAACAACAACAACAACCTGTCACAACAACAACATATCACAACAACAACCTGGCAATATAACAACCTGTCAATACAGCAACCTGTCAAAATAACAGCAGCCCGTCACAACAACAACAACAACCTGTCACTACAACAACATGTCACAACAACAACAACAACAACCTGTCACAACAACAACATATCACAACAACAACCTGTCAATATAACAACCTGCCAATACAGCAACCTGTCAAAATAACAGCAGCCCGTCACAACAACAACAACCTGTCACAACAACAACAGCAACCTGTCACAACAACAACATATCACAACAACAACAACAACCTGGCAATATAACAACCTGTCACAACAACAACCTGTCATAACAACAACCTGTCAATATAACAACCTGTCACAACAACAACATACAACAACAACCTGTCACAACAACAACCTGTCACAACAACAACCTGTCACAACAACAACAACAACCTGTCACAACAACAACAACCTGTCACAACAACAACAACATATCACAACAACAACGACCTGTCAATATAACAACCTGTTACAACAACAACATATCACAACAACAACAACCTGTCAATATAACAACCTGTTACAACAACAACAACAACCTGTGACAACAACAACCTGTCACAACAACAACAACCTGTCACAACAACAACAACCTGTATAAAACAACAACCTGTCGCAACAACAACAGTGAGGGAAATAAGTATTTGATCCCCTGCTGATTTTGTACGTTTGCCCACTGACAAAGAAATGATCAGTCTATAATTTTAATGGTAGGTTTATTTGAACAGTGAGAGACAGAATAGCAACAAAAAAATCCAGAAAAACGCATGTCAAAAATGTTATAAATCGATTTGCATTTTAATGAGGGAAATAAGTATTTGACCCGCTCTGCAAAACATGACTTAGTACTTGATGGCAAACCCCTTGTTGGCAATCACAGAGGTCAGACGGCAGCACAAAGGAGTGATCCCCCGTGTCGCCACGTGGACCAAGTTCGCCGACTGCTCACGAGGGGTGGCGGCTCTTGCCACAAGCACGCCCGACCACCTTTGTCTTCCCATTAGCTGAGCTTAAACCCGAACGCATCAGGCAAGCGAAGCCCGCAGACGGGGTTTGAAGATTCGCCACTGATGTCGGCCGCGAGTGGGACTCGAACTCAAGTCGCGCTATTCGGGTTTAGGGGCCGTCCATAAATGACGTCACGCGGTTTTGGACGAATCTTGAACCCCCCACCCCCTTCGTCACAAGACGTCACAAAAAGTCAGACCCCCCCCCCTCTCACATATGACGTCACAAAGCTCTGCCCCCCCCCATAAAATAAAACATGCTTCAAATCGCTTTAAACTATTGTCATTGTAGTGCGTATTTAATGTGCCGCTGCACTCTGATGTTGTAGGAGAAAACATTTATTACAAAGTCAATTTAATTAAGTAGAACGTGTTGTCTGTATTTATTTAAAGTTGCGCATTTTGATGTGACGTCACTTTTCTCACCCCCCCCTCCTCGTCACACATCGTCACAAATGTCTGACCCTCCCCCCTAGGTGCGTGACGTCATTTATGGACGGCCCCTTATAGCAGCAGGAGTACGCTAGCCACAATGCCACCGCTTCACAGACACACAAAAACAAAGATCCCCCCTATTGCATTAACGGACTGTTGGGGCAAGTGCTGTGAGTGAGCACTTTGAGCACGAGGGGGCAGATGGCCAACGCCACTCCCGGGTCGCCAGGTTCATAGCGCAGCGCACTAACCGCTACACTACCGCTCCCCATACACACACACACACTGACACACACACACACTGACACACTGACACACACTGACACACACTGACACAAACAATATATTGTTGCGGGAGCAATTGCTGTTAGCGAGCACCTTTGTCTCCCAAATATGAATGTTAACCCACCGCATTAGGTACTCATTTATGGTTGAGTCAACCTAGGGAAGGACCAGGCACCGGCTCAGATATTCACCGCTGGCAGTGAGTGGGAATCGAACTCGGGTGGCCGTGTTCGTAGCGCAGTGCGCTAACCACTGCCCCACCGCTCCCCACAAACGCAACCACACACACACACGCATCCACACAGGACACCGAGCGACACGCACACACATTGTAACTTAATTCCATCAGCCCACACAAGACAACACAATGACTTTGTCCTGCAATATTTAATAACGCGCGCCTGCGTGTGTGTCTTTACAGGGGACGGACACGCACAGACACACACACACAACACGTTGCTGTTTTATGCAGCAACGACAAGAAAAAAAAACAATTTACTGAAATGACCTTCTGGTGATAAACGGGGATAAAACATAACACTCCCCTAGCACATCCTCCTCCTCCTCCCATCCACACACACGCGCGCACACACACCCACCCACGTTTTTAATCCCACAGCATAGTCAAGTGTTGTGACAGCCGTTCAACCGCAAGAGGCATTAAACCGAAGATTAAACCTACGGCAGGGTAACACGGCGAGGCGTGATTTATACAATTCACTCGCCTCGTTAGTTTTAATTTAGCATCAAATTAAATGGTTACTTACCCGCGAGACGAGCCCGTGGGGGCCTGAATGGCGGCAAGAATGAAGATTAAAGTTTACATTCTGCGCGAAATTTAATTCAGGAGTAATCAATACCATAATGGGGGCCCGCAACTGTCGGCGCGTGATTGAAACGGAATTACCATATTTTTAATCTTAATGCTGTTCAGTGTTTCATCTGACACTGTCAATATAAAATACGCGCTCATAATGGAGCGATTTCAAATTGTTGGAGCTGGCGTCTCTTGAGCGGAGAACGTTGATTAAAATCTTCCCCTCCCCCTCGAACCCTCCCCCGTCCTGATTACATTTGGAGCGAGCGGCCGGTGCTGGTGTTGTAGCTGTATGTGTGTGTGGCTGTGTGTGTGTGTACACGGGTGTGTAAACATCGCCACGAGGGAGACAAAGGCGGCCGGGCGTGGGTGTTGGGCCACCCACCCACTCGTTCTGTGTCGTGCCGGCCATCGTAGGAGCTCGCTAACAGCATTTGTCCTCAGTCTGTTAGAGGTTGCATGGGGGATTTGTCTTTGTACACGGATGTGCGTGGCTGTGTGTGTGTGTGTACACGCCTGTGTGTGTGTGTGGCTATGGGCGTGTGTGTGTGTACACGCCTGTGCGCGTGTGTGTACACGCCTTTGTGTGTATGTGTACACGGCTGTGCGTGGCTGTGTATGTGGCTATGCGCGTGTGTTTGTGTACACGCCTGTGTGTACACGCCTGTGTGTGTGTGTGTACACGCCTGTGTGTGTGTAGCTGTACTTGGCTGTGCGTGGCTGTGTATGTGGCTATGGGCGTGTGTTTGTGTACACGCCTGTGCGTGTGTGTGTACACGCCTGTGTGTGTGTGGCTGTACACGCCTGTGCGTGGCTGTGTGTGGCTATGGGCGTGTGTATGTGTGTACACGCCTGTGTGTGTGTACACGCCTGTGTGTGTGTGTACACGCCTGTGTGTGTGTGTACACGCCTGTGTGTGTGTGTACACGCCTGTGTGTGTGTATGTGGCTATGCGCGTGTGTTTGTGTACACGCCTGTATGTGTGTGTGTGGCTGTACACGCCTGTGTGTGTGTGTACACGCCTGTGTGTGTGTGGCTGTACACGGCTGTGCGTGGCTGTGTGTGTGGCCGTGCGTGAGTGGATGTGTGTGTGCTGTGTGTCTGGACACCAGAGGAGCCATAAGCAGCAGTTTGCGCACTGCGCCACTTGAATCCGCCGTGCCTGAGTTCAAGTCCCGCTCACGTCCAACATCAGTGGCGAATATCTGAACCGGCACTGGGCCGCCTCTAGGATCGACTCAGCCTCAACAGTGGGTACCTGGCGCCATGTGAGAACATCAGCACCGGGAAGACAAAGGTGGCCGGGCGTGGTAGTGGCGGTGGCGTCTCTCGTGCGCCCTTCACGGCGAGCTAAGAGCAACTTGCCCCGGCAGCCTTCGCGGGCTATACGGGTGACCTTTGTCTTTGTGAGTGCGTGCGGCGAGGTGGAGGGTTGGGCTTGCAGGGCCGCGCGGCCTTGGCCCGGACCGCGAGGCTCCTCCCCTGATGAGGGCATTCGTCAAAGGGCGCACGCCGCCGCACGCCGCCGCTGCTGCTGCAGCATCAACACACGCGCACACACGAGTTCTCGTCTCGCTCATCCACGTGACAGAGATGCATGGTTGTCGCGTGTGAGTGTGTGTGTGTTTCAGTGTGAGTGAGTGTGTGTGAGTCTGTGTGAGTGAGTGTGAGTGAGTGTTAGTGAGCGATAGTGTAGTGAGCGGTGGTGCAGCGGTTAGCGCGCTGCGCTACGAAGCCGACGACCTGACACGGTCAGCACCGGCGGCGATTATCTGAACCGTTTCTGGCCCTCCCCTAGCTCGACTCGGCCTCAAATGAGCACCTGGTGCGGTGTGTAAACACCGCCACTTGGAAGACAAAGGCGGCCGGGCTTGATGCTGGCAACCCAGCCCCTCGTGTTCCGTGCGGGCCGTCATAGGTGACGATATGTTTGTTACCTGCCCCGCCTGGGTATGGGGGAGGTCGTGGATTCGATCCCGACCCTGACACCTGCTCTATAGGTGCAGTTTGCGTGTCTCTCTCCCCGTGGTGGCGTGGATATTTCTCCTCTACATTTAGAATCAAGGGGCGTTTCTAAACGAGCTGCTCGATATTCCCACGTGATAAGCCACTTCGTCAAGCTATCATGTGTGGGCATGCAGCTCAGTGAGCCTTACCTGGTGAAGCACAAACAACGATCGTCAAATGTTTCACCACGCTGGTCGGTGCAGGGAGCTTAAATATATGGAGGCATAGAAATGCAGTACAACAATTGACCTTGATGTCTGCATATTTGGAGTTGGATGCTCTCCCCTTGGGTGCTTCTGAAAGAGATGTCTACAGCTCAATGGGTCTTAGATGGTAATATATGTAAAAAAAAGTTTATAGTTTTTTAAAATAGTTTAAATACAACTTTTAAAACCCCGAGTTCGATTCCCGTGTACGGCCGATACCAGTGGAGATTGTCTGAACCAGGCATGCGCCTCCCCTAGGTCGACTCAGCCTTAAATGAGTACACATCAGCACTAGGGAGACAAAGGTGGCCGGGCCTGGTAAGAGCAAGGCGTGTTCTTCATGGTGCGCATTAGAGTGGGTTGTCCCTGCTCACATTATAATATGTCCCTGCACGGGCTCCATGTCGCAGCCTATAGCACCATCAAAGGCAATGAACCTACCTGGTTTAGAACCGTTTCCGTAACCCCTAACACTACTAACATTAACCCCTAACACTACTAACATTAACCCCTAACACTACTAACATTAACCCCTAACACTACTAACATTAACTTCTATCACTAACATTAACCCCTAACACTACTAACATTAACCCCTAACACTACTAACATTAACCCCTAACACTACTAACATTAACTTCTATCACTAACATTAACCCCTAACACTACTAACATTAACCCCTAACACTACTAACATTAACCGCTAACACTACTAACATTAACCCCTAACACTAACATTAACCCCTATCACTAACATTAACCCCTATCACTACTAACATTAACCCTTAACATTAACATTAACCCCTATGACTAACATTAACCCCTATCACTACTAACATTAAACCCTAACATTAACCCCTATGACTAACCTTAACCCCTATCACTACATTAACCCCTAACATTAACATTAACCCCTAACACTAACATTAACCCCTATCACTCCTAATTTAACCCTTAACACTACTAACATTAACCCCTATTACTACTAACATTAACCGCTAACACTACTAACATTAACCCCTATCAGTACTAACAATAATCCCTATCACTAACATTAACCCGTAACACAAACATTAACCCCTATCAGTAACATTAACCCCTAACATTAACCCCTAACACTAACATTAACTCCTATCACTCCTAATTTAACCCCTAACACCACTAACATTAACCCCTTTTACTAATAACATTAACCCCTAACACTACTAACATTAACCCCTATCACTACTAACATTAACCCCTAACACTAGTAACATGGACCCCTATCACTACTAACATTAACCACTATTACTACTAACATTAACCCCTAACACTACTAACATTAACCCCTATCACTACTAACATTAACCCCTATCACTAACATTAACCCCTAACACTAACATTAACCCCTGTCTAACATTAATCCCTAACGCTAACAGAAACCCCTTGCACTACTAACATTAACCCCTAACACTACTAACATTAACCCGTGCCACTAACATTAACCCCTAACACTAACATTAACCCCTTGCACTACTAACATTAACCCCTAACACTACTAATATTAACCCCTAACACTACTAAAATTAACCCCTAACACTACTAACATTAACCACTAACACTACTAGCATTAACCCCTTGCACTACTAACATTAACCCCTATCACTAACATTAACCCCTATCACTAACATTAACCTCTATCACTACTCACATGAACCCCTATCACTAGTAACATTAACCCCTATCACTAACATAAACACCTATAACTAGTAACATTAACCCCTAACATTACTAACATTAACCCCTATCACTAACAATGACCCCTATCACTACTAACATAAACCCCTATCACTACTAACATTAACCCCTATCACTAACATTAAGCCCTATCACTAACATTAACCCCTATCACTAACATTAACCCCTAACACTACTAACATTAACCCCTATCACTACTAACATTAACCCCTATCACTAACATTAACCCCTAACACTACTAACATTAACCCCTAACACTACTAACATTAACCCCTATCACTTCTAACATTAACCCCTAACACTACTAACATTAACCCCTAACACTACTAACATTAACCCCTAACACTACTAACATTAACCCCTAACACTACTAACATTAACCCCTAACACTACTAACATTAATCCCTATCACTTACATTAACACCTATCACTAACATTAACCTCTATCACTACTAACATTAACCCCTATCATTAACATTAACCCCTAACACTAACATTAACCCCTATCACTCCTAAATTAACCCCTAACACTACTAACATTAACCCCTATTACTACTAACATTCACCCCTAACACTACTAATATTAACCCCTATCACTACTAACATTAACCCCTAACACTTCTAACATTAACCCCTATCACTAACATTATCCCTTAACACTACTAACATTAACACCTAACACTACTAACATTAACCCCTATTACTACTAACATTAACTCCTAACACTACTAACATTAACCCCTATCACTACTAACATTAACCCCTATCATTAACATTAATCCCTAACGCTAACAATAAACCCTTGCACTACTAACATTAATCCCGAACACGACTAACATTAACCCCTATCACTACTAAAATTAACCCCTATCACTACTAACATTAACCCCTAACACTACTAACATTAACCCCTATCACTACTAACATTAACCCCTATCACTTCTAACATTAACCCCTAACAATACTAACATTAACCTCCTATCACTACTAACATTAACCCCTAACACTACTAACATTAACCCCTGTCACTACTAACATTAACCCCTAACACTACTAACATTAACCCCTAACTCTACTAACATTAACCCCTAACACTACTAACATTAACCCCTATCACTGCTAACAATAACCCCTCTCACTAACATTAACCCCTATCACTATTAACATTAACCCCTATCACTACTAACATTAACCCCTAACACTACTAACATTAACCCCTATCACTACTAACATTAACCCCTATCATTAACATTAACCCCTAACACTAACATTAAACCTTATCACTCCAAATTTAACCCCTAACACTAATAATATTAACCCATATTACTACTACCATTAACCCCTAACACTACTAATATTAACCCCTATCACTACTAACATTAGCCCCTATCACTACTAACATTAACCCCTATCACTACTAACATTAACCCCTAACACTATCATTAACCCCTAACACTACTAACATTAACCCCTATCACTACTAACATTAACCCCTAACACTACTAACATTAATCCCTATCACTAACATTAACCCCTATCACTACTAACGTTAACCCCTATCACTACTAACATTAACCCATAACACTAATAACATTAACCCCTAACACTACTCACATTAACACCTATCACTACTAACATTAACCCCTAACACTACTAACATTCACCCTAACACTACTAACATTAACCCCTAACACTACTAACATTAACCCCTATCACTACTAACAATAACGCCTATCACTAACATTAACCGCTATCACTACTAACATTAACCCCTAACACTACTAACATTCACCCCTATCACTACTAAAATTAACCCCTATAACTTACATTAACACCTATCACTAACATTAACCTCTATCACTACTAACATTAACCCCTATCACTACTAACAATAACCCCTATCACTAACATTAACCGCTATCACTACTAACATTAACCTCTAACACTACTAACATTAACCCCTATTACTACTAACATTAACCCCTAACACTACTAACATTCACCCCTATCACTACTAAAATTCACCCCTATAACTTACATTAACACCTATCACTAACATTAACCTCTATCACTACTAACATTAACCCTTATCATTAACATTAACCCCTAACACTAACATTAACCCCTATCACTCCTAATTTAACCCCTAACACTTCTAACATTAACCCCTATTACTACTAACATTAACCCCTAACACTACTAACATAACCCCTATCAATAACATTAGCCCTTAACACTACTAACATTAACCTCTAACACTACTAACATTAACCGCTATTACTACTAACATTAACCCCTAACACTACTAACATTAACCCCTAACACTACTAACATTAACCCCTAACACTACTAACATTAACCCCTATCACTACTAACAATAACCCCTATCACTAACATTAACCCCTATCACTACTAACATTAACCTCTAACACTACTAATATTAACCCCTATTACTATTAACATTAACCCCTATCACTACTAACATTAACCGCTATCATTAACATTAACCCCTAACACTAACATTAACCCCTATCACTCCTAATTTAAGCCCTAACACTATTAACATTAGCCCCTATTACTACTAACATTCACCCCTAACACTACTAAAATTAACCCCTATAACTTACATTAACACCTATCACTAACATTAACCTCTATCACTACTAACATTAACCCCTATCATTAACATTAACCCCTAACACTAACATTAACCCCTATCACTCCTAATTTAACCCCTAACACTTCTAACATTAACCCCTATTACTACTAACATTAACCCCTAACACTACTAACATAACCCCTATCAATAACATTAGCCCTTAACACTACTAACATTAACCTCTAACAATACTAACATTAACCGCTATTACTACTAACATTAACCCCTAAAACTAATAACATTAACCCCTATCACTGCTAACATTAACCCCTAACACTACTAACATTAACCCCTAACACTACTAACATTAACCCCTAACACTACTAACATTAACCCCTATCACTACTAACATTAACCCCTAACACTACTAACATTAACCCCTAACACTACTAACATTAACCCCTAACACTACTAACATTAACCCCTATCACTACTAACAATAACCCCTATCACTAACATTAACCCCTATCACTACTAACAATAACCCCTATCACTAACATTAACCCCTATCACTACTAACATTAAGGTCTAACACTACTAATATTAACCCCTATTACTATTAACATTAACCCCTAACACTACTAACATTAACCTCCTATCACTACTAACATTCACCCCTAACACTACTAACATTAACCCCTAACACTACTAACATTCACCCCTAACACTACTAACATTAACCCCTAACACTACTAACATTAACCCCTAACACTACTAACATTAACCCCTAACACTACTAACATTTACCCCTATCACTACTAACAATAACCCCTATCACTAACATTAACCCCTATCACTACTAACATTAACCTCTAACACTACTAATATTAACCCCTATTACTGTTAACATTAACCCCTAACACTACTAACATTCACCCCTATCACTACTAACATTAACCCCTATAACTTACATTAACAACTATCACTAACATTAACCTCTATCACTACTAACATTAACCCCTATCACTACTAACAATAATCGCTATCATTAACATTAACCCCTAACACTAACATTAACCCCTATCACTCCTAATTTAACCCCTAACACTATTAACATTAACCCCTATTACTACTAACATTCACCCCTAACACTACTAATATTAACCCCTATCACTAATAACATTAACCGCTAACACTACTAACATTAACCCCTATCACTAACATTAGCCCTTAACACTACTAACATTAACCCCTAACACTACTAACATTAACCCCTATTACTACTAACATTAACCCCTAACACTACTAACATTAACCCCTATCACTTCTAACATTAACCCTTATCATTAACATTAACCCCTAACACTAACATTAACCCCTAACAATACTAACATTAACCACTAACACTACTAGTATTGACCCTTAACACGACTAACATTAACCCCTATCACTACTAAAATTAACCCCTATCACTACTAACATTAACCCCTAACACTACTAACATTAACCCCTAACACTACTAACATTAACCCCTATCACTTCTAACATTAACCCCTAACACTACTAACATTAACCTCCTACCACTACTAACATTAACCCCTAACACTACTAACATTAACCCCTATCACTGCTAACATTACCTCTAACACTACTAACATTAACCCCTAACACCACTAACATTAACCCCTAACACTACTAACATTAACCCCTAACACTACTAACATTAACCCCTATCACTACTAACAATAACCTCTATCACTAACATTAACCCCTATCACTATTAACATTAACCCCTATCACTTACATTAACACCTATCACTAACATTAACCCTTATCACTGCTAACATTAACCCCTATCATTAACATTAACCCCTAACAATAATATTAACCCCTTTCACTCCTAATTTAACCCCTAACACTAATAATATTAACCCATATTACTACTACCATTAATCCCTAACACTACTAATATTAACCCCTGTCACTACTAACATTAGCCCCTATCACTACTAACATTAACCCCTAACACTACTAACATTAACCCCTATCACTACTAACATTAACCCCTAACACTACTAACATTAACCCCTATCACTAACATTAACCCCTATCACTACTAACATTAACCCCTATCACTACTAACATTAACCCATAACACTAATAACATTAACCCCTAACACTACTTACATTAACACCTATCACTACTAACATTCACGCCTAACACTACTAACATTCAACCTTAACACTACTAACATTAACCCCTAACACTACTAACAATAACCCCTAACACTACTAACATTAACCCCTAACACTACTAACATTAACCCCTATCACTACTAACAATAACCCCTATCACTAACATTAACCGCTATCCCTACTAACATTAACCTCTAACACTACTAACATTAACCCCTATTACTACTAACATTAACCCCTAACACTACTAACATTCACCCCTATCACTACTAACATTAACCCCTATAACTTACATTAACACCTATCACTAACATTAACCTCTATCACTACTAACATTAACCCCAATCACTACTAACATTAACCCCTATCATTAACATTAACCCCTAACACTAACATTAACCCCTATCACTCCTAATTTAACCCCTAACACTACTAACATTAACCCATATTACTACTAACATTAACCCTAACACTACTAATATTAACCCATATCACTACTAACATTAACCCCTAACACTACTAACATAACCCCTATCACTAACATTTGCCCTTAACACTACTAACATTAACCTCTAACACTACTAACATTAACCGCTATTACTACTAACATTAACCCCTAACACTACTAACATTAACCCCTATCACTACTAACATTAACCCCTATCATTAACATTAATCCCTAACGCTAACAAGAACCCATTCCACTAAAAGCATTAACCCCTAACACTACTAACATTAACCCCTAACACTACTAACATTAACCACTAACACTACTAACATTAACCCCTAACACTAACATTAACCCCTAACACTACTAACATTAACACCCTAACACTAACATTAACGCCTAACACTACTAACATTAACCCCTATCACTACTAACATTAACCCCTAACACTACTAACATTAACCCCTAACACTACTAACATTAACCCCTAACACTACTAACATTAACCATTATAACTACTAACATTAACCCCTAACACTACTAACATTAACCCCTAACACTACTAACATTAACCCCTATCACTACTAACAATAACCTCTATCACTAACATTAACCCCTATCACTATTAACATTAACCCCTATCACTTACATTAACACCTATCACTAACATTAACCCTTATCACTGCTAACATTAACCCCTATCATTAACATTAACCCCTAACAATAATATTAACCCCTTTCACTCCTAATTTAACCCCTAACACTAATAATATTAACCCATATTACTACTACCATTAATCCCTAACACTACTAATATTAACCCCTGTCACTACTAACATTAGCCCCTATCACTACTAACATTAACCCCTAACACTACTAACATTAACCCCTATCACTACTAACATTAACCCCTAACACTACTAACATTAACCCCTATCACTAACATTAACCCCTATCACTACTAACATTAACCCCTATCACTACTAACATTAACCCATAACACTAATAACATTAACCCCTAACACTACTTACATTAACACCTATCACTACTAACATTCACGCCTAACACTACTAACATTCAACCTTAACACTACTAACATTAACCCCTAACACTACTAACAATAACCCCTAACACTACTAACATTAACCCCTAACACTACTAACATTAACCCCTATCACTACTAACAATAACCCCTATCACTAACATTAACCGCTATCCCTACTAACATTAACCTCTAACACTACTAACATTAACCCCTATTACTACTAACATTAACCCCTAACACTACTAACATTCACCCCTATCACTACTAACATTAACCCCTATAACTTACATTAACACCTATCACTAACATTAACCTCTATCACTACTAACATTAACCCCTATCACTACTAACATTAACCCCTATCATTAACATTAACCCCTAACACTAACATTAACCCCTATCACTCCTAATTTAACCCCTAACACTACTAACATTAACCCATATTACTACTAACATTAACCCTAACACTACTAATATTAACCCATATCACTACTAACATTAACCCCTAACACTACTAACATAACCCCTATCACTAACATTTGCCCTTAACACTACTAACATTAACCTCTAACACTACTAACATTAACCGCTATTACTACTAACATTAACCCCTAACACTACTAACATTAACCCCTATCACTACTAACATTAACCCCTATCATTAACATTAATCCCTAACGCTAACAAGAACCCATTCCACTAAAAGCATTAACCCCTAACACTACTAACATTAACCCCTAACACTACTAACATTAACCACTAACACTACTAACATTAACCCCTAACACTAACATTAACCCCTAACACTACTAACATTAACACCCTAACACTAACATTAACGCCTAACACTACTAACATTAACCCCTATCACTACTAACATTAACCCCTAACACTACTAACATTAACCCCTAACACTACTAACATTAACCCCTAACACTACTAACATTAACCATTATAACTACTAACATTAACCCCTAACACTACTAACATTAACCCCTATCACTACTAACATTAACCCCTATCACTACTAACATTAACCCCTAACACTACTAACATTAACCCCTAACACTACTAACATTAACCCCTATCACTTCTAACATTAACCCCTAACACTACTAACATTAACCTCCTATCACTACTAACATTAACCCCTAACACTACTAACATTAACCCCTATCACTAATAATATTAACCCCTAACACTACTAACATTAACCCCTAACACTACTAACATTAACCCCTAACACTACTAACATTAACCTCTTATCACTACTAACATTAACCCCTAACACTACTAATAATTAACCCCTATCACTACTAACATTAACCCCTAACACTACTAACATTAAACCCTAACACTACTAACATTATCCTCCTATCACTACTAACATTAACCCCTAACATTACAAACATTAACCCCTATCACTACTAATTTAACCCCTAACACTACTAACATTAACCCCTATTACTACTAACATTAATCCCTAACACTACTAACATTATCCCCTATCACTACTAACATTAACCCCTAACACTACTAACATTTACACCTATCACTAACATTAGCCCTTAACACTACTAACATTAACCCCTAACACTACTAACATTAACCCCTAACACTACTAACATTAACCCCTATTACTACTAACATTAACCCCTAACACTTCTAACATTAACTATTATAACTACTAACATTAACCCCTATCACTAACATTAACCCCTATCACTAAAATTAATCCCTAACGCTAACAAGAACCCCTTGCAGTACTAACATTAACCTCTAACACTACTAACATTAATCCCTAATACTACTAACATTAACCCCTATCACTAACATTAACCCCTAACACTAACATTAACCCCTTGCACTACTACATTAACCCCTAACACTACTAACATTAACCCCTAACACTACTAACATTAACCACTAACACTACTAGTATTAAACCCTTGCACTACTAACATTAACCCCTATCACTAACATTAACCCCTATCACTAACATTAACCCCTATCACTACTCACATTCACCCCTATCACTACTAACATTAACCCATAACACTACTAACATTAACCCCTATCACTACTAACATTAACCCCTATCACTACTAACATTAACCCCTATAACTAACATTAATCCCTAACGTTAACATTAACCCCCATCACTACTAACATTAACACCTATCACTAACATTAACCCCTATCACTTCTAACATTAACCCCTATCACTACTAACATTAACCCCTATCACTAACATTAACCCCTATCACTAACATTAACCCCTATAACTTCTAACATTAACCCCTATCACTAACATTCACCCCTAACACTACTAACATTAACCCCTATCACTACTAACATTAACCCCTATCACTACTAACATTAACCCCTAACACTACTAACATTAACCCCTAACACTACTAACATTAACCCCTATCACTTCTAACATTAACCCCTAACACTACTAACATTAACCTCCTATCACTACTAACATTAACCCCTAACACTACTAACATTAACCCCTATCACTAATAATATTAACCCCTAACACTACTAACATTAACCCCTAACACTACTAACATTAACCCCTAACACTACTAACATTAACCTCTTATCACTACTAACATTAACCCCTAACACTACTAATAATTAACCCCTATCACTACTAACATTAACCCCTAACACTACTAACATTAAACCCTAACACTACTAACATTATCCTCCTATCACTACTAACATTAACCCCTAACATTACAAACATTAACCCCTATCACTACTAATTTAACCCCTAACACTACTAACATTAACCCCTATTACTACTAACATTAATCCCTAACACTACTAACATTATCCCCTATCACTACTAACATTAACCCCTAACACTACTAACATTTACACCTATCACTAACATTAGCCCTTAACACTACTAACATTAACCCCTAACACTACTAACATTAACCCCTAACACTACTAACATTAACCCCTATTACTACTAACATTAACCCCTAACACTTCTAACATTAACTATTATAACTACTAACATTAACCCCTATCACTAACATTAACCCCTATCACTAAAATTAATCCCTAACGCTAACAAGAACCCCTTGCAGTACTAACATTAACCTCTAACACTACTAACATTAATCCCTAATACTACTAACATTAACCCCTATCACTAACATTAACCCCTAACACTAACATTAACCCCTTGCACTACTACATTAACCCCTAACACTACTAACATTAACCCCTAACACTACTAACATTAACCACTAACACTACTAGTATTAAACCCTTGCACTACTAACATTAACCCCTATCACTAACATTAACCCCTATCACTAACATTAACCCCTATCACTACTCACATTCACCCCTATAACTACTAACATTAACCCATAACACTACTAACATTAACCCCTATCACTACTAACATTAACCCCTATCACTACTAACATTAACCCCTATAACTAACATTAATCCCTAACGTTAACATTAACCCCCATCACTACTAACATTAACACCTATCACTAACATTAACCCCTATCACTTCTAACATTAACCCCTATCACTACTAACATTAACCCCTATCACTAACATTAACCCCTATCACTAACATTAACCCCTATAACTTCTAACATTAACCCCTATCACTAACATTCACCCCTAACACTACTAACATTAACCGCTATCACTGCTAACATTAACCCCTATCACTACTAACATTAACCCCTAACACTACTAACCTTAACCCCTGTCACAACTAACATTAACCCCTAACACTACTATCATCAACCCCTAACACTACTAACATTAACCCCTGACACTACTAACATTAACCCCTATCACTAACATTCACCCCTAACACTACTAACATTAACCGCTATCACTGCTAACATTAACCCCGAACACTAACATTAACCCCTAACACTAACATTAACCCCTATCACTACTAACATTAACCCCTTTCACTACTAACATTAACCCCTATCACTACCAACACTAACCCCTATCACTACTAACATTAACTCCTATCACTACTAACATTAACCCCTATCACTACTAACATTAACCCCGAACACTAACCTTAACCCCTATCACTACTAACATTAACGCCTAACACTACTAACATTTACCACTATCACTACTAACATTAACTCCTATCACTACTAACATTAACCCCTATCACTACTAACATTAACCCCTATCACTACTAACATTAACCCCTATCACTACTAACATTAACCCCTAACACTACTAACATTAACCCCTATCACTACTAACATTAACTCCTATCACTACTAACATTAACCCCTATCACTACTAACATTAACCCCTAACACTACTAACATTAACCCCTATCACTACTAACATTAACTCCTATCACTACTAACATTAACCCCTATCACTACTAACATTAACCCCTATCACTACTAACATTAACCCCCTATCACTACTAACATTAACCCCTATCACTACTAACATTAACCCCTATCACTACTAACATTAACCCCTAACACTGCTAACATTAACCCCTATCACTACTAACATTAACCTCTAACACATTACTAACATTAACCCCTATTACTACTAACATTAACCCCTATACATTAATCTCTATCACTACTAACATTAATCCCTATCACTACTAACATTAATCCCTATCACTACTAACATTAACCCCTATCACTACTAACATTAATCCCTATCACTACTAACATCACCCCTATCACTCACGCGTGTGGCTTCACGCAGCACGCTCAGCAAGGCCGTCTCCGTCTCAGTTCATTTTCGTTTCCTTCCGCGGTTCATGGATCCAGTGGCCCAGTTCCCCCGGCTAATTGCGCTGCGTGAGCGTGCAACAGCAACCGGCGGTGCAACCGGTTGCAGAGACCAATTTGCACGCTAAAACCAAGTTGCATGCAACCGATTGCTCGGTGGAGGGGGGCGGCGGGGGGGTGGTGAGGGTGAGTGACACTCGTTTGTACGACCGTGGGATGATGATGATGATGAGAGAGTCGCAGGACGCGCGGATCTCCGTGGGGAGTTGGTAACGCGTGGGGTGAGGGCAGGGACATCGTCTCTCCACCAGCCCCTCGTGCGTGGGGTGACGGCAGGGACATCGTTTCTCCACCAGCCACTCGTGCGTGGGGTGACGGCAGGGACATCGTCTCTCCACCAGCCACTCGTGCGTGGGGTGAGGGCAGGGACATCGTCTCTCCACCAGCCACTCGTGCGTGGGGTGACGGCAGGGACATCGTCTCTCCACCAGCCCCTCGTGGGTGGGGTGAGGGCAGGGACATCGTCTCTCCACCAGCCCCTCGTGCGTGGGGTGACCGCAGGGACATCGTCTCTCCACCAGCCACTCGTGCGTGGGGTGACGGCAGGGACATCGTCTCTCCACCAGCCCCTCGTGGGTGGGGTGAGGGCAGGGACATCGTCTCTCCACCAGCCCCTCGTGGGTGGGGTGAGGGCAGGGACATCGTCTCTCCACCAGCCACTCGTGCGTGGGGTGGTGGGGTAGGGCTGCGTGTCGCGCACGGAGTCGATGGAGAAAGGGAGACGAGGTTTCAAGTAGAATTGACAGCGATGTGAGACCATTAATTTGTCTCCGACCTTGCCAGCGCCACTCGGTGTCAAATTAGAGGGGGCGGGGCGAGGGATGGGGGGGTCTTGGCCGCGGAATTCTCTGCGGGCGCTGGGGGGGGGGGGGTATTTTACCTTTTTTACGCCGCAAATCGGCGTAAATCTCTCGCTAAAGAGCGGAGAGAGAAAAATAAACCACACACACTCACACAAATAAAACATAGCCCCCGCCACGGCCGACCCCACCCCATAACTTCCAATAAATAAAGAACGTGACGAGCGATGCGATGAAATAAACTGGGAGAAACTGAAACGCCCAGCCAAGTCGCAGGATTGTGTGGCTGAGACCCGGCCAGGGACCGGATTGTGTGGTTGATCCCAGCCAGGTACCGGATTGTGTGGCTGATTCCAGCCAGGTACCAGATTGTGTGGCTGAGACCCAGCCAGGGGATTGTGTGGCTGAGACCCAGCCAGGGACCGGATTGTGTGACTGAGACCCAGCCAGGGGATTGTGTGGCTGAGACCCAGCCAGGGACCGGATTGTGTGGCTGAGACCCAGCCAGGGACCAGATTGTGTGGCTGAGACCCAGCCAGGGACCGGATTGTGTGGCTGATCCCAGCCAGGGACCGGATTGTGTGGCTGATCCCAGCCAGGTACCGGAGTGTGTGGCTGATAGACACACACCGTTGTTTTGATATTGCCAATAACATGTTGTTTCACGTGCCTCACTCCCGATTATGAGACCAGGTGGTTGACACTGGCACAGAATGTGCTCGCCTAAACAAACAGCTGCCCCGTAAACTGCAGAGTTTACCATGGGAGTCCAGTTTACCATGGGAGTCCAGTTTACCATGGGAGTCCAGTTTACTATGGGAATACAGTTTACCATGGGAATTCAGTTTACCATGGGAATCCAGTTTACTATGGGAATCCAGTTTACCATAGGAATCCAGTTTACTATGGGAATCCAGTTTACCGTGTCAGTTCCAGTTTACCATGGCAGTCCAGTTTACTATGGGAATCCAGTTTACCATGAGGGTCCAGTTTACCATGGGAGTCTAGTTTACCATGGGAATCCAGTTTACCATGGGAGTCCAGTTTACCATGGGAGTCCAGTTTACTATGGGAATCCAGTTTACCATGAGGGTCCAGTTTACCATGGGAGTCTAGTTTACCATGGGAATCCAGTTTACCATGGGAATCCAGTTTACTATGGGAATCCAGCTTACCATGGGAATTCAGTTTACCATGGGAATCCAGTTTACTATGGGAATCCAGTTTACCATGGAAATTCAGTTTACCATGGGAATCCAGTTTACTATGGGAATCCAGTTTACCATGGGAATCCAGTTTACTATGGGAATACAGTTTACCGTGTCAGTTCCAGTTGACCATGGCAATCCAGTTTACTTTGGGAGTCCAGTTTACCATGGGAATCCAGTTTACCATGGGAATTCAGTTTACCATGGGAATCCAGTTTACCATGTCAGTTCCAGTGTACCACGGGAATCCAGTTTACCGTGGCAATCCAGTTTACTCTGGGAGTCCAGTTTACCATGGGAATCCAGTTTACCATGAGGGTCCAGTTTACCATGAGGGTCGAGTTTACCATGAGAGTCCAGTTTACTATGGGAGTCCAGTTTACTATGGCAGGCCAGTTTACCGTGTCAGTTCTAGTTTACCATGGGAATCCAGTTTACCTTGGGAGTCCAGTTTACCATGGGAATCCAGTTTACCATGGGAATCCAGTTTACTATGGGAATCCAGTTTACCGTGTCAGTTCCAGTTTACCATGGGAATCCAGTTTACTTTGGGAGTCCAGTTTACCATGGGAATCCAGTTTACCATGGGAATTCAGTTTACCATGGGAATCCAGTTTACCATGTCAGTTCCAGTGTACCACGGGAATCCAGTTTACCATGGCAATCCAGTTTACTCTGGGAGTCCAGTTTACCATGGGAATCCAGTTTACCATGAGGGTCCAGTTTACCATGAGGGTCGAGTTTACCATGAGAGTCCAGTTTACTATGGGAGTCCAGTTTACTATGGCAGGCCAGTTTACCGTGTCAGTTCTAGTTTACCATCGGAATCCAGTTTACCTTGGGAGTCCAGTTTACCATGGGAATCCAGTTTACCATGGGAATCCAGTTTACTATGGGAATCCAGTTTACCGTGTCAGTTCCAGTTTACCATGGGAATCCAGTTTACCATGGGAATCCAGTTTACTTTGGGAATCCAGTTTACCATGGGAATCCAGTTTACCATGAGAGTCCAGTTTACCATGAGAGTCTAGTTTACTATGGGAATCCAGTTTACCATGAGAGTCCAGTTTACCATGGGAGTCCAGTTTACCATGGTCATGATTCGGCAGCACGCGGCTCTTTAACCAACTGAAGTTTCGTTTTTTTTATTGAGGACAACTGGCGTCCCTCATGCACCGCAATGCAATGGGGCGACTCTTGAAAATACGAAGTTGTTGTTGTTGTTTCTGTTTTACCGAATCACGAAAAAAATGTATCTTCTTGTTATTGTGGTCGCCGACCCCTGGACTCGAACACGAGTTTCCATTCCATCCTTGCCCACTGACGGCAGCGGCACGAGCAGCAGCGTAATGTCCTCCAGCGGCTGGATGCCAATGTTGAGGTCTAGCCACGACCAGAGGGCTTCAGGGAGAGAGCTGCTGCTGCTGTTGTTGTTGCAATTCCCACTGCACAAAACTGGAATTGTGCTTATGTAGCCCGTACGATTGTTCTTGTTTCGTGTTCACCAGCGGCGTTCAACCGCAGCGCCGCCTAGAACAAGTTTGTTCACACTTGTTGGTTCGGCTCCGTCTTGAGATGCCGAGAGGAAATTGCATCGCGCGGCGTTTGAATCGGCGGTGATGGATAGACGCGATGATGTGTGTGGTGTGTGATGTGATGTGTGTGTGCTTGCGGAGTTGCGATTCTCGCGAAGCACACGCACACACACACACACACGCACACACGCACACACACACACACGCACACACGCACACACACATACACACGCACGCACACGGCCGCTGCAATCCCTCGTCCGTCATTTTCAGAGGTGGAAAAAATTCCGCGAGAAATTATAGCGGAGCCTTTATGAGAAAAGATCTCCGTGTAAGGGTAACATCCGTAGCGGTCGTAGTGACTTTGTGCCAAATACTGCCCTTTGTGACAAGCAGATGTCCCTACAACATTGATCCCGTCCACTATATCAGAGGCCTATCGCCCTGTTTAACTGCGGGTGTGTTTGTTGTTGTTGTTGTTGTTTTTGTCGTGCGTAATAACACCTCGAGTGGCCGTCTCGATCTATCCCGAGGGACACGGAAACCCCCAAATGACCCCACGGGATGTCTTAGTCTGACTCGACGAGCCTCTCGGCGGGGTTCACGCTGAGCTGCCAGACACCCAGAGGAGTCTTCGTTCTGCTCCACGAATCTCTAGCGGAGGGCTTTACTGCAGCAGTGGCATACGGAAGCCGTTGCAGGGCTGCGCCTTTATCTTACTCCCCAGCCTTTAAAAAAACATATTATTAAGGCCTTCATCCAGCAGTGGATTTTTTTTTACCGCTGCTGCTGCTGCTGATGATTCAGGTGCGTATTCTTTCACGAACACCAAAACCAAACAAACGCAAAGATCCCCCGTACAGCCTTGACAGACTGTGGAGGCAAGTGCCGTTAGTGAGCAGCACCTGTGAAGGCCGGCACGGCACACGAAGGTGTGGGTGACCCAAAACCACGCCCGGCCACCTTTGTCTCCCCAGTGACGATGTTTAACACACCGCGCCAGGTACTCATTTTGAGGCTGAGTCGACCGAGAGCAGTCCCAGGATCGGTTCAGATAATCGACACCGATGCTGGTGGCCGTGAGCGGAAATCGAGCTCGGGCCGCCGGGGTTCGTATCGCAGCGCAGCGCTAACCACCGCACCACCGCTCCCCCCAACTCCAGCAGCAGCAGCAGCAGCAAACTACCTGGGCTACCTTCCCACGCGTCCCTGTCTCAACATCTCCTCCCTGCCCTCGTTCTCTCCGTCTCCCTCTCCCCTCCCTCGCCTCATCCGCTCCCCTCCCAGCGTCTCGCCGCGGGGGGGGGGGGGGGAGCCGGGAACCACTCCAAACCTCGCCGCTGAATTATTGCATCCTTGATGCATCCTCGCCACCACATTTTATGATGCACGGTCGGTAACTCACGCGCCGCGGAAGAGTCTCGAGCGAGCGCGCGCTGCGCAGACGCCGCTCGGACGTTTAATATCGAGCCCCGAGGTCCGCGCACAGTCGCGGAATTTTACAGTCAATGTCCTCATCAGGCGGAGGAGGACACTCGGATGAAATTATGGACTTAGATTTGCCCGCAAAAGTCTTCCACTGCGGCCCTGCCCGGCGTGGCCACGTTGATTTGTTGTCGTCCAGCAGCCGCTGCTGCCACAAAGACGGCGGTCACAGGCAAAGCGAGCCAGCAGCGTGGGGCACTCAAGAGCGTCAACAACAACAACAACATCAACAACAACAACAACAACAACGGCAACAACACGAGGAGGAGGAGGAGAAGGAGGTTGATTATTGGAAGTCGCCTTTAGGGAGACAGATGGAGCCACAACTCACGATTGAGATGGAATCTGAATATTAGTTTGGAGGAATTATATCCAGATATAAACTACACACGGTAGAGTTTATATATATACGCACACACAAAACTAAAAGCAAAGAACCCCCGTATAGCCTTAACAGACTCTTGGGGCAAGCGCTGCCAGTGAACACCGATAAACGCTGGAACGGCACACGAGGGGGTGGGTGGCCAGCACCACGCCCGGCCGCCTTTGTCTCCCCAGTGGCGATGTTTACACAACGCACCAGGTTACTCATTTGAGGCTGAGTCGACCTAGGGGAGGCACAAGACCGATTCAGATAATCGTCACTGGTGTCGGCTGTGAGCGGGAATCGAACTCGGGTCGACGTATATGCAGTACACATGAAATGTTCCAGTAATCGTCATGTTTCGTATGTATGTTTTTATGAATCGTATGTTGAACTTCTTCCGCACCGTACGTAGCCAACCGTGCTAATCGGGTGGTGCGTTTCAGGGATGATGCGGAGGAAAGTTTTCGGATGTCGCACGTGCGAAATGTTAGCAAACTCGTCAAGAACACCGTCATAAAATTGAAAAACACACACATATACATGCAGTATATATACACAGCACGCACGCTTAATACAAACATGCATCAAATGTTTGCAAGTATTTGGATTGCGAGCATAATTCGTTGCGAAAACGTGTTTGCAATCCAAAGCACTCGTATATCAAAGCACTCGTGTATCAAAGCACTCGTATATCATTATGAGACCTCCTTTGCCAGTAGCAAGATATAGTAATAGGTTTCTACCCTTTTATCTGGCACCAAAACTGACACCTTTATACAAGGGATCATGTTTGCAATAACCACAACACAAGCAGTCAAAATTCAAAAATAATGATGTTGATGACGACGATGATTATGATGACGATGACGATAATGATGACGATGATGATGATGATGACGATGATGATGACGACATTGACGATGATGACGATGATGACGACACGACGATGATGATGACGACGATGACGACGCCAGCGTCGATGACGACGACGATAACGACGACGATGATGATCGGGAGAGATGAGAGCCCCCCCCACCCCTTAGGATCAGAAACCACACACGGACTCTGGACGGCCACGTTTGACTTCCTCGGCCACAAACACGAAGATGGAGAACGACGCGGACGCCCTTCGCGCCCTACAGGAAATGCATCGGATGCAATCAAAACTACGGACCGGAGAGTAAGCCCACAGAGACCCATATACATGCATAGAGACCCATATAGTTACACAGAGATCCATAGAGATGCACGGAGAGCCATAGAGATACACATAGACACGTGGAAGACAGTCGTGCAACTTTGGCCATGCAACCAAAACTACGGACCATACAGTAGATACATAGGGACCCATAGAGATACATAGAGACCCATAGAGACCCATGGAGATATACGGAGACGCATAGAGACCCATAGAGTAAACCCATATAGATACATAGAGAACCATAGAGATACATAGGGATACATAGAGACGCGTAGAGATACATAGAGACCCATAGAGATACATAGAGAACCATAGAGATACATAGAGACGCGTAGAGATACATAGAGACCCATAGAGATACATAGATACCCGTAGAGATACATAGAAACCCATAGAGACCGATGGAGATATACGGAGGTACATAGAAACCCATAGAGTAAACGCATAGAGATACACAGAGACCCATATAGATACATAGAGACCGATAGAGACCCATAGAGATACATAGAGACCCGTAGAGATACATAGAGACCGATAGGGACCCATAGAGATATACGGAGACGCATAGAGACCCATAGAGTAAACCCATATAGATACATAGAGACCGATAGAGATACACAGAGATACATAGAGACACGTAGAGATACATAGACACCCATAGAGTAAACCCATAGAGATACATAGAGACCCATATAGATACATAGAGACCCGTAGAGATACATAGAGACCCATAGAGACCCATGGAGATATACGGAGATACATAGAAACCCATAGAGTAAACCCATAGAGATACATAGAGACCCATATAGATACATAGAGACCGATAGAGACCCATAGAGATACATAGAGACCCATAGTGATACATAGAGACCCATAGAGATACATAGAGATACATAGAGATGCGTAGAGATGCAAAGAGACCCATAGAGATACATAGAGACCCGTGGAGATACATAGAGACCCGTAGAGTAAATTCATAGAGATACATAGAGACCCATAGAGATATACGGAGAACCGAAACCTCCTGAACATCCTGAACCTCCTGAACGTCCTGAACCTCCTGAACCTCCTGAACGTCCTGAACGTCCTGAGCGTGCTGAACCTCCTGAACGTCCTGAACGTCCTGAACCTCCTGAACCTACTGAACGTCCTGAACGTCCTGAACATCCTAAACCTCCTGAACGTCCTGAACGTCCTGAACATCCTGAACGTCCTGAACGTCCTGAATATCCTGAACGTCCTGACTATCCTGAACCTCCTGAACATTCTGAACCTCCTGAACGTCCTGAACATCCTGAACGTCTTGAACATCCTGAACCTCCTGAACGTCCTGAACCTCCTGAACGTCCTGAACGTCCTGAACGTCCTGAACGTCCTGACCATCCTGAACCTCCTGAACGTCCTGAACGTCCTGACCAACCTGAACCTCCTGAACATGCTGAACGTCTTGAACCTCCTGAACGTCCTGAACCTCACGTCCTGAACGTCCTGAACCTCCTGAACGTCCTGAACCTCCTGAACCTCCTGAACGTCCTGAACCTCACGTCCTGAACGTCCTGAACCTCCTGAACGTCCTGAACCTCCTGAACGTCCTGAACCTCCTGAACGTCCTCAACCTCCTGAACCTCCTGAACCATCTGAACCTCCTGAACGTCCTGGGCCTCCTGAACGTCTTGAACCTCCTGAACGTCCTGAACGTCCTGAACCTCCTAAACGTCCTGAACCTCCTGAACGTCCTGAACCTCCTGAAGCTCCTGAACGTCCTGAACCTCCTGAATCTCCTGAACATTCTGAACGTCCTGAACATCCTGAACCTCCTGAACGTCCTGAACCTCCTGAGCCTCCTGAACCTCCTGAACATACTGAACGTCCTGAACCTCCTGAGCCTCCTGAACCTCCTGAACATACTGAACATCCTGAACCTCCTGAATGTACCGCAGCTGCTGCTGCTCTCGCCATCGCACGCACTGAGTGGAATGAAGAAGGCTGCACGTTTGAGGCTCGCGATTAACATTGGCAAAGTGGAACAACAATTAACAACCCTCGCTCCTTAATATCCACGTGACACGAATTGGTGGCAATTAACGCGTGGCGGCCCTGCAGGAGGACGATGTGAACCATCACTGGGCATGCAGATAGACACTCAGGACGAGTGGGTGACGGAGAGACACATCCAGATAGACACTCAGGACGAGTGGGTAACGGAGAGACACAACCAGATAGACACTCAGGACGAGTGGGTGACGGAGAGATACAACCAGATAGACACTCAGGACGAGTGGGTGACGGAGAGACACATCCAGATAGACACTCAGGACGAGTGGGTGAAGGAGAGACACCACAAGATAGACACTCAGGACGAGTGGGTGACGGAGAGATACAACCAGATAGACACCCAGGACGAGTGGGTGATGGAGAGACACATCCATATAGACACTCAGGACGAGTGGGTGACGGAGAGATACAACCAGATAGACACTCAGGACGAGTAGGTGATGGAGAGACACAACCAGATAGACACTCAGGACGAGCGGGTGACGGAGAGACACAACCAGATAGACACTCAGGACGAGTGGGTGATGGAGAGACACAACCAGATAGACACTCAGGACGAGTGGGTGACGGAGAGACGCAACCAGATAGACACTCAGGACGAGTGGGTGATGGAGAGACACCACCAGATAGACACCCAGGACGAGTGGGTAACGGAGAGACACCACCAGATAGACACTCAGGACGAGTGGGTGATGGAGAGGCACAACCAGATAGATACTCAGGACAGGTGGGTGACGGAGAGACACAACCAGATAGACACTCAGGACGAGTGGGTGATGGAGAGACATAACCAGATAGACACTCAGGACGAGTGGGTGACGGAGAGACACAACCAGATAGACACTCAGGACGAGTGGGTGATGGAGAGACACCACCAGATAGACACTCACTACCAGTGGGTGATGGAGAGACACAACCAAATAGACACTCAGAACGAGTGGGTGACGGAGAGACACCAACAGATAGACACTCAGGATGAGTGGGTGATGGAGAGACACAACCAGATAGACACTCACTACCAGTGGGTGATGGAGAGACACCACCAGATAGACACTCAGGACGAGTGGGTGATGGAGAGACACCACCAGATAGACACTCAGGATGAGTGGGTGATGGAGAGACACAACCAGATAGACACTCAGGACAGGTGGGTGATGGAGAGACACAACAAGATAGACACTCAGGACGAGTGGGTGACGGAGAGACACAACCAGATAGACACTCAGGACAGGTGGGTGATGGAGAGACACCACCAGATAGACACTCAGAACGAGTGGGTGATGGAGAGACACCATCAGATAGACACTCAGGACGAGTGGGTGATGGAGAGACACCAACAGATAGACACTCACTACCAGTGGGTGATGGAGAGACACAACCAAATAGACACTCAGAACGAGTGGGTGATGGAGAGACACAACCAGATAGACAGTCAGGACGAGTGGGTGATGGAGAGACACATCCAGATAGACACTCAGGACGAGTGGGTGACGGAGAGACACAACCAGATAGACACTCAGGACGAGTGGGTGACGGAGAGACACAACCAGATAGACACTCAGGACGAGTGGGTGACGGAGAGACACAACCAGATAGACACCCAGGACGAGTGGGTGATGGAGAGACACCAACAGATAGACACTCACTACCAGTGGGTGATGGAGAGACACCAACAGATAGACACTCACTACCAGTGGGTGATGGAGAGACACAACCAAATAGACACTCAGAACGAGTGGGTGATGGAGAGACACAACCAGATAGACACTCAGGATGAGTGGGTGACGGAGAGACACCAACAGATAGACACTCAGGACGAGTGGGTGATGGAGAGACACAACCAGATAGACACTCACGACCAGTGGGTGATGGAGAGACACCAACAGATAGACACTCACGACCAGTGGGTGATGGAGAGACACCATCAGATAGACACTCAGGACGAGTGGGTGATGGAGAGACACATCCAGATAGACACTCAGGACGAGTGGGTGACGGAGAGACACAGCCAGATAGACACTCAGGACGAGTGGGTGATGGAGAGACACCAACAGATAGACACTTAGGACGAGTGGGTGATGGAGAGACACAACCAGATAGACACTCAGGATGAGTGGGTGACGGAGAGAAACCACAAGATAGACACTCAGGACGAGTGGGTGACGGAGAGACACAACCAGATAGACACTCAGGACGAGCGGATGACGGAGAGACACAACCAGATAGACACTCAGGACGAGTTGGTGATGGAGAGACACAACCAGATAGACATTCAGGACGAGTGGGTGACGGAGAGACACAACCAGATAGACACTCAGGACGAGCGGGTGACGGAGAGACACAACCAGATAGACACTCAGGACGAGTGGGTGATGGAGAGACACCAACAGATAGACACTCAGGACGAGTGGGTGATGGAGAGACACCACCAGATAGACACTCACGACCAGTGGGTGATGGAGAGACACCAACAGATAGACACTCAGGACGAGTGGGTGACGGAGAGACACAACCAGATAGACACTCAGGACGAGTGGGTGACGGAGAGACACAACCAGATAGACACTCAGGACGAGTGGGTGATCGAGAGACACAACCAGATAGACACTCAGGACGAGTGCGTGATGGAGAGACACAACCAGATAGACACTCAGGACGAGTGGGTGATGGAGAGACACCACCAGATAGACACTCAGGACGAGTGGGTGATGGAGAGACACCACCAGATAGACACTCACGACCAGTGGGTGATGGAGAGACACCAACAGATAGACACTCACGACCAGTGGGTGATGGAGAGACACCATCAGATAGACACTCAGGACGAGTGGGTGATGGAGAGACACAACCAGATAGACACTCAGGACGAGTGGGTGATGGAGAGACACAACCAGATAGACACTCAGGACGAGTGGGTGACGGAGAGACACAACCAGATAGACACTCACTACCAGTGGTTGATGGAGAGACACCAACAGATAGACACTCACGACCAGTGGGTGATGGAGAGACACCATCAGATAGACACTCAGGACGAGTGGGTGATGGAGAGACACAACCAGATAGATACTCAGGACAGGTGGGTGATGGAGAGACACATCCAGATAGACACTCAGGATGAGTGGGTGACGGAGAGACACAACCAGATAGACACTCAGGACGAGTGGGTGACGGAGAGACACAACCAGATAGACACTCAGGACGAGTGGGTGATGGAGAGACACCACCAGATAGACACTCAGGACGAGTGGGTGATGGAGAGACACCAACAGATAGACACTCAGGACGAGTGGGTGATGGAGAGACAAAACCAGATAGACACTCAGGAAGGGTGGGTAATGGAGAGACACATCCAGATAGACACTCAGGACGAGTGGGTGACGGAGAGACACCACAAGATAGACACTCAGGACGAGTGGGTGACGGAGAGACACAACCAGATAGACACTCAGGACAGGTGGGTGATGGAGAGACACAACCAGATAGACACTCAGGACGAGTGGGTGACGGAGAGACACCACCAGATAGACACTCAGGATGAGTGGGTGACGGAGAGACACAACCAGATAGACACCCAGGACGAGTGGGTGACGGAGAGACACCACAAGATAGACACTCAGGATGAGTGGGTGACGGAGAGACACCACCAGATAGACACTCAGGACGAGTGGGTGACAGAGAGACACAACCAGATAGACACTCAGGACGAGCGGGTGATGGAGAGACACCACCAGATAGACACTCAGGACGAGTGGGTAATGGAGAGACACAACCAGATAGACACCCAGGACGAGTGGGTGACGGAGAGACACCACAAGATAGACACTCAGGATGAGTGGGTGACGGAGAGACACCACCAGATAGACACTCAGGACGAGTGGGTGACAGAGAGACACAACCAGATAGACACTCAGGACGAGCGGGTGATGGAGAGACACCACCAGATAGACACTCAGGACGAGTGGGTAATGGAGAGACACAACCAGATAGACACTCCGGACGGGTGGGTGATGGAGATACACATCCAGATAGACACTCAGGACGAGTGGGTGACGGAGAGACACAACCAGATAGACACTCAGGACGAGTAGGTGATGGAGAGACACAACCAGATAGACACCCAGGACGAGTGGGTGATGGAGAGACACAACCAGATAGACACCCAGGACGAGTGGGTGATGGAGAGACACATCCAGATAGACACTCAGGACGAGTGGGTGATGGAGAGACACCACCAGATAGACACTCAGGACGAGTGGGTGATGGAGAGACACAACCAGATAGACACTCAGGACGAGTGGGTGATGGAGAGACACCACCAGATAGACACTCAGGACGAGTGGGTGACGGAGAGACACCACCAGATAGACACTCACGACCAGTGGGTGACGGAGAGACACCAACAGATAGACACTCAGGACGAGTGGGTGACGGAGAGACACCACCAGATAGACACTCACTACCAGTGGGTGACGGAGAGACGCAACCAGATAGACACTCAGGACGAGTGGGTGATGGAGAGACACCAACAGATAGACACTCACGACCAGTGGGTGATGGAGAGACACAACCAGATAGACACTCAGGACGAGTGGGTGATGGAGAGACACCAACAGATAGACACTCACGACCAGTGGGTGACGGAGAGACACCACCAGATAGACACTCAGGACGAGTGGGTGACGGAGAAACGCAACCAGATAGACACTCATCACGAGTGGGTGACGAAGAGACACAACCAGATAGACACTCAGGACGAGTGGGTGACGGAGCGAGGATCGAGTCGGACCGCCGGTTTGATTCCAGCTCACGTGGCCACCATCAGCCACGAATGTCCGATCGGGTCCCGGGGACACCATGGACCTGCCACATTCGGCGTGTGGCTCATGGGTCCGGGTGAAGCGTGCGTCAGGCGTGTTGCTGGTTGCTCCTTCTAAGAGGGGTCCTGGTGATTAGTCTGCGCCTGGTGAAGGTCGGCCCTGCCTTACGTGAATGAGCCACTTGTGGTCGCCTGACATTTTTACCAAATCAAGTGAAGAAGCAATTTGTTTTCAAAACAAAATGTTTTATTCGCGTTTCCGATGCAACGTGCTTTCCATCCGCAATGCAGAAACGCGTTTCAAGTGACGTTTTATTTTTGTTGTGCAGTTTAAACTAAACTAAAGCTATACGATTTGTATTTTATTTTACCAGGTAAGGCCCACTGAGCTACACAGGACGTGCAGGAAGCGACCTGGCTATCCCGAATGATAGCTCAACAAAGTGGCTTGTCACCGTCTGGACATTTATGACAGCCAATTGCTTTAAACAACCGGAGGAACCGGAGAAAAATCCACGCGACCACGGCGAAAGAGGACACCGCAAATTCACAGCAGGCGTCAGGATCGGGATCGAACCCACGAACGTCCTCCATACCAGGCGAGGTAGTTCACATCTCAAAGCCACCGTCATTGGTCACAGTCCTTGTGATCACTGTTACGTTGCAATTATGGCTTTATTTTTTGGTGATTTGAAAAAGTTTTTTTGGTTTGGACATGTTTGTTTTGTTGTAGTACGGAGTTAGACTGATGGCCTTAATCTAAGTTGTCTTGTGGTTGTTGTTGTTGTTGTTTGACTTGCATCCCACTGGGATTTTTTTTCACACAGCGTTGGTGGACGGTGCTTTTTTCAGGAATATTTTTGCAGTTTTTTTTTCCATGGATTTTCTGTTTGCACAGTCACACAAAGTGATTTTAAGATGTTTTTATTGTTCGTATTTTTGTTTTTTGTTTGTTGTGGTTGCACCCGATTCAAGAGCCGAATGGCTCACAGGGCTATACCAAAATAAACTGAAACTGAAATTGGTGACTGGGCCGAAACCATCAACTCGCTGCACTTGAGGCCCTGGCTAAACTAACTGCACGGTTCCGTGCGAGTCCCCTGATCTCCATGTGAGTCTGTGGGTCCCTTTGCAAGGTATCGTTCACGGCGCTTCAGAACGCCGTGAGCGATGGCTGTGGATGCGCTGCTGAACCCGGAATTGGATCCCAGGATCTCAGCAGTGTCGACTCTGACTCCATGCAGATGATGATGATGATGATGTGATTGTGATGATTGCGATGATGACAATGAGTACAATGTTGAGGTGACCCACGACTGAGATTTAACCTCGTGACATTTTACAATCGTAAGTCGAGCACTCACACTGCGATGCAACATTCCGCATTCCTATGGCGGGCACCAGGATGTACACTGCAGATCTAGACTCGACGCAAAACGCGGGAGCAGGCCGCACGTCAAAGGCTCCTACCGCGCTCCGAGCCAGCGGTGGAAATTCCACATTTCTGTGCCGGGACCCGCCTGCATTTGTGGCCCAGGATAACATGGTAGCTGGTGGGCCTCTCTCAGCTTTGCCGCGCATTCGCAAGCCGCCACCCGCGGACACAGCCATTGTGCGCCTAGGGGAAGCGGGAATTAGGGCCCGCATTGTGACCACGAGGCCCCTTTGTGTCGTCTCGCTTTGAGTTCATCTCGCGGACAATGGCGCTCGCGAGACGGATGACATAATGGCCAACGCGGGGGTGCGCGGGGTGGTGTGGGTAGCAGAGCGGGGGGATAAGCGTGGGGCTTCCGTTTAGGGTGAGTTGTGCAGAGGGGTTGAAGGTCTTGCAGGACAATCGAGTGTGCGGAGGGAGGGCAGCGTGGGTGCGGCGGATTGGCGCGTCGAGCTGCGAACCCGGCGGCCCGAGTTGGATTCCTGCCCAGGGCCAACGCCGCTGACGATGATCTAAACCGGTGCTGGGCATCCCCGAGGTCGGCTCAGCCTCACGCGAGTGCCTGGGGCGCTGTGTAAACATCGCCACTCGGAAGACAACGCCGACCCACTGGACATCTGGGAGCTTTATAGCGCATCACATTCCTCCAGTATGAATAAATATTCTGATTCTGATCGAGCGTGGTGGTGGCCACCCACACCACCCCCCCCCGTGTGCCGATCCGACCTTTACAGGTGCTCGCTAGCAGCACTTGCCCCAACAGTCTGTTCAGGCTATCGGGGAGATCTTTGTCTTTGTGAGAGCACTGCGCGTCGCCTCTCTCTCTCTCTCTCTCGAAAGTCGACGCCGTTATTTCATTATTTGCGCCTTACACTTCTTTCTTTTCATACTTCGCCATTTATTCAAATTGGCAAACGGCGAGCGGCCGTTGTCTCCGCGGTGCTCAGCCAAGTGGCCTGTCGCGAGCCCGGCCGACTCGCCACAACAATCGGTGGCTCCCCGTAACGTCGCAAGTAGCAGGGCGGTGGGGCCAGAGCGCAGCGCCACACACACACCGCCTGTGTGTGGGTGGCGCGGCGCGTGTGGTCTGTGTGCCATCGCCACCGTGACACGAGGGAGCGCAGCTTGCTGCACCTAGCCTGGCACACCAGGCAACCCATGGCACCTGCAGGGTCTGTCCCGTGACATCCTCCTGCACCTAGCCTGGCACACCAGGCAACCCATGGCACCTGCAGGGTCTGCTCCGTGACATCCTCCTGCACCTAGCCTGGCACGCCAGGCAACCCATGGCACCTGCAGGGTCTGTCCCGTGACATCCTCCCGCACCTAGCCTGGCACGCCAGGCAACCCATGGCACCTGCAGGGTCTGTCCCGTGACATCCTCCCGCACCTAGCCTGGCACGCCAGGCAACCCATGGCACCTGCAGGGTCTGTCCCGTGACATCCTCCCGCACCTAGCCTGGCACGCCAGGCAACCCATGGCACCTGCAGGGTCTGTCCCGTGACATCCTCCCGCACCTAGCCTGGCACACCAGGCAACCCATGGCACCTGCAGGGTCTGTCCCGTGACATCCTCCTGCACCTAGCCTGGCACACCAGGCAACCCATGGCACCTGCAGGGTCTGTCCCGTGACATCCTCCTGCACCTAGCCTGGCACACCAGGCAACCCATGGCACCTGCAGGGTCTGCTCCGTGACATCCTCCTGCACCTAGCCTGGCACACCAGGCAACCCATGGCACTTGCAGGGTCTGTCCCGTGACATCCTCCCGCACCTAGCCTGGCACGCCAGGCAACCCATGGCACTTGCAGGGTCTGTCCCGTGACATCCTCCTGCACCTAGCCTGGCACACCAGGCAACCCATGGCACTTGCAGGGTCTGTCCCGTGACATCCTCCCGCACCTAGCCTGGCACGCCAGGCAACCCATGGCACCTGCAGGGTCTGCTCCGTGACATCCTCCTGCACCTAGCCTGGCACACCAGGCAACCCATGGCACCTGCAGGGTCTGCTCCGTGCCGTCCTGCCAGCAGCGAAGCCATCCACACGTCACGTGGCGGCCTCACGGTGCACCGAGCCTGGCGCAAGCGCTGTTGTGACGTCACCGCCACGTTGTGGCCAACGGAAGTTGTGTGAACTGTGCCGGTTGGCCAGCGTGCACCACGTGTGTGTGTTAGTGTGTGTGTGTTAGTGTGTGTATTAGTGTGTGTAGCGGTGGGCTAGTATGCACCACGTGTGTGTGTTAGTATGTGTGTGTGTGTTAGTGTGCATCACGTGTGTGTGTTAGTGTGTGTAGCGGTGGGTTAGTGTGCGCCAAGTGTGTGTTAGTGTGTGTGTGTGTTAGTGTGCACCACGTGTGTGTGTGTGTCTCTTAGTGTGTGTGTTAGTGTGCACCACATGTGTGTGTGTAGTGGTGGGTTAGTGTGCACCACGTGTGTGTGTGTGTTAGTGTGTATAGTGGTGGGTTAGTGTGCACCACGTGTGTGTTAGTGTGTGTGTGTTAGTGTGCACCACGTGTGTGTGTTTGTGTGTGTAGCGGTGGGTTAGTGTGCACCACGTGTGTGTGTTAGTGTGTGTAGCGGTGGGCTCGTATGCACCACGTGTGTGTGTTAGTGTGTGTGTGTGTGTTAATGTGCACCACGTGTGTGTGTGTTAGTGTGTGTAGCGGTGGGCTCGTGTGCACCACGTGTGTGTGTTAGTGTGTGTGTGTTAATGTGCACCACGTGTGTGTGTGTTAGTGTGTGTAGCGGTGGGCTAGTGTGCACCACGTGTTTGTGTGTTAGTGTGTGTGTTGAGATGATCTCCCAAGAGAAATGCTGAGGGAGGGTGGCGTTTGTGCACAGACTGCCCTATATGACATCATAACAACAGTCTGGACCACTTGACGGGTTCCGCAGGATTGGAAGGGTGCGCTGGTGGTCTCCCTCTTTAAGAAGGGGGACCGCACATACTGTAACAACTACAGGGGCATCTCACTCCTCAGTGTGCCGGGAAAGGTCCTGGCAAGGATTATTCAACATCGCCTTGCCAGGCACGCTGAGGAGAGGCTTGTGGAGCCCCAATGCAGTTTCAAGAGAGGGCGGTCCTGCACAGATGCCATATTTTCTGTCCGTCTGCTACAGCAGAGGTGTAGGGAATTCCAGCAAGACCTACATCTCTGCTTTATTGACCTGGTCAAGGCCTATGATACCATCAGTAGGCTTGGGCTCTGGGTTGTTTTTCGTGCTTTTGGAGTACCTGACCCTCTGCTCACGATCATTAAGGATCTTCATGATGGTGAGCGGGCCCGGGTAAAACTACGTGGCCGGGAGTCAGAGCCATTCCCTGTACACCTTGGGGTGCGACAGGGATATCCTCTGGCACCTACATTATTTAGCATCTATTTTGATCACGTAGTTCGTGAAGCCTTCAATAGCTGTACCGGGGGAATCTCCATATGGTACAGATATAATGGGAGGCTGATCGATGCCCCGGTGCGGTCAAGGGATGGCTCCCTATTGGTCAACCACGTTATGTATGCCGATGATTTGGTAATAGCCGCTCATTCAGAGGAGGAGTTGGAGACGCTGCTGCTGAGACTGGAGCGTGCCACTAAGAGGTGGGGCCTTACCATCAGCCCCACCAAAACTAAGCACCTGCCTGGGTATTTTGTACCATCGGACACTCCACCCCCACAACTCCCAATCGGTGGTGGGGCAGTTGTGGAGAGAGTGGAGAGTTTCCCATACCTGGGCAGTGTGCTTATGACCGGCTCCAGTTTAACAGCAGAGGTCTCCCTCCGAATCAATCGAGCGGCAATATATTTTCATCGGTTGCGTAACACTGTGTGGAAGCTACCGGTCTGTCGCTCCGCACTAAGCTTCAGGTCTTCTCGGCCACGGTCATTCCCTCCCTTCTCTACGCTTGCGAAACGTGGACCCCCCTAATGGAACATCTTCGCCGGTTAGAAACATTTAGGCTGGCCTGCCTACGATCCATTCTTGGTTTAAACAGTCTGGATTGTGTGAGGAGCTCACAAATCCTTGAAAGATCTGAGCACGGTCCCATCGGTGAGCTCCTCCGGCAGGCAAGGCTGCGTTGGCTGGGTCATGTAGCCCGCATGCCCAGCCACCGCATGCCGAAACGGCTTTTGTTCGGCCGGATCGAGGGGGCTAAACGGGCGCAGCACGGGCTAGAGAAGAGATGGAGTAATGTGGTACAGGAGGACGTGGAGCTGAGTGGACTTGCCGATGACTGGTACCAGCGGTGTCAAGATCGGCCTCTGTGGAGGAGGCTCGTGAGAGACGCTACTGGGCAGTTGGAGACAGTCGCCCGCCAACAACAACGGAGGGCAGAGGAGCGACGCTCACAACGAGCGGAGCGCCGGGTGGCTAGAGAACAGCAGGTTGGCACAGTAGGGGGCACAGGTGGTGCATCAGCCAGTCATCTCAGTCATCTCAGTCAGTCGACCCGTGGCACCTGGGTCTGCCCCGTGACCTCCTGCCAGCGGGCGTTCGACACTTCACGTGGCCTCAAGGTGCACATGGCCTGGCACAAGCGTCGTGGTGACGTCACCGCCACTTAGTGGCGAATGGCGGTTGTTGTTGTGTGTGTGTTAGTGTGCACCACGTGTGTGTGTGTGTTAGTGTGTGTGTGCACCACGTGTGTGTGTGTGTTAGTGTGTGTGTGTGTGTGCACCACGTGTGTGTGTGTGTTAGTGTGTGTGTGTGCACCACGTGTGTGTGTGTGCACCACGTGTGTGTGTGTACCACGTGTGTGTGTGTGTGTGTGCACCACGTGTGTGTGTGTGCACCACGTGTGTAGCGGTGGGCACACTTCTCTACGGACCCGGCCACCCGAGTTCGATTCCCGCTCACGGCCAACAGCAGTGACGATTATCTGAACCGGTCCTGGGGACTCTCCCTCGGTCGACTCAGCCTCAAATGAGTGCCTAGTGCCATGTGGTAGGTGCCGTGTGGTGGGTGCGGTGCTTAAACATCACCACTGGGGAGACAAAGGCGGCAGGGTGTGGTGCTTAAACATCACCACTGGGGAGACAAAGGCGGCCGGGTGTGGTGCTTAAACATCACCACTGGGGAGACAAAGGGGGCAGGGTGTGGTGCTTAAACATCACCACTGGGGAGACAAAGGGGGCAGAGTGTGGTGCTTAAACATCACCACTGGGGAGACAAAGGCGGCCGGTGTGGTGCTGGCCACCCACCCCCTCGTGTGCCCTGCCGGCACCAGGGTGGCGAGACGTGGACTCCCTCGGCTGATACGCAGGGACCCCTGGGTTCGATCCCAACCCTGATGCCTGCTGGATATTTGAAGTTTGCATGTTCTCGCGTTGATTTTGCTCCGGGTCCTACGGTTTTTTGCCTCCACATTTAGAATCAGAATCATGCGTTCAGAGCGTTTGGCTGCTGCAAGGCACTTTGTTGAGCTGTCATTTGTGGCCAGGTCGCTTGTGAAAAAGAGCGACGTGGGAGCTCAGTGGGCCTTACCTGGTTAAATAGCAACAAAAACATTTTATCGTTTAGTTTAAATTGCAATAGAACGCACGTACGAATAAAAAAAAACCACAGATTCGTACGCACGGCCAACCGATGCGTGTATCATTTACGGACGTTCGCTGAACCGCAGCATCCACTCGTTGTTTGTTGTTTAATAGTTACTGGCGAACAATACTCTCGCAAACTGTCTGTCAAGTCTACACGGGGGGAGCGTTGTCTTTGTGTGAGCTTCGCGTGTCACTTAATGTGACCATTGTGAGCGCTCTGCCCCGAACGTCACCATTCGCCTCTGTCACAAACACCCTCGGCACGGACTCCCCTCTCACGCTCCTGGAGGCGACATTCACGAGGCGACATTCACGAGGCAACATTCACGAGGCAACATTCACGAGGGAACATTCACGAGGCGACATTCACGAGGCGACATTCACGAGGCGACATTCACAAGGCAACATTCACGAGGCAACATTCACGAGGCGACATTCACAAGGGAACATTCACGCGGGGACATTCACGAGGCGACATTCACGAGGCGACATTCACGAGGCAACAATCACGAGGCGACATTCACTAGGCGACATTCACGAGGCGACATTCACGAGGCAACATTCACGAGGCGACATTCACAATGCGACATTCACGAGGCGACATTCACGAGGCGACATTCACGAGGCAACATTCACAAGGCGACATTCACGAGGCAACATTCACGAGGCGACATTCACAATGCGACATCCACGAGGGAACATTCACAAGGCGACATTCACGAGGCAACATTCACGAGGCAACATTCACGAGGCGACATTCACGAGGCGACATTCACGAGGGAACTTTCACGAGGCGACATTCACGAGGCGACATTCACGAGACGATATCCACGAGGCGACATTCACGAGGCGACATTCACGAGGGAACATTCACGAGGCGACATTCACGAGGCGACATTCACGAGGCAACATTCACGAGGGAACATTCACGAGGCGACATTCACGAGGAAACATTCACGAAACAACATTCACGAGGCGACATTCACGATGCAACATTCACGAGGCGACATTCACGAGGCGACATTTACGAGGCGACATTCACGAGGCAACATTCACTAGGGAACATTCACAAGGCGACATTCACGAGGCAACATTCACGAGGCAACATTCACGAGGCGACATTCACGAGGCGACATTCACGAGGCAACATTCACGAAGCAACATTCACGAGGCGACATTAACGTGGCAACATTCACGAGGGGACATTCACGAGGCGACATTCACGAGGGAAAATTCACGAGGGAACATTCACGAGGGAACATTCATGAGGGAACATTCACGAGGCGACATTCACGAGGCGACATTCACGAAGCAACATTCACGAGGCGACATTCACGAGGCAACATTCACGAGGCAACATTCACGAAGCAACATTCACGAGGGAACATTCACGAGGGAACATTCACGAGGCGACATTCACGATGCAACATTCACGAGGCGACATTCACGAGGCGACATTTACGAGGCGACATTCACGAGGCAACATTCATGAGGGAACATTCACAAGGCGACATTCACGAGGCAACATTCACGAGGCAACATTCACGAGGCGACATTCACGAGGCGACATTCACGAGGCGACATTCACGAGGCGACATTCACGAGGCGACATTCACGAGGGAAAATTCACGAGGGAACATTCACGAGGGAACATTCATGAGGGAACATTCACGAGGCGACATTCACGAGGCGACATTCACGAAGCAACATTCACGAGGCGACATTCACGAGGCAACATTCACGAGGCAACATTCACGAGGCAACATTCACGAGGGAACATTCACGAGGCGACATTCACGAGGCGACATTCACGAGGCGACATTCACGAGGCGACATTCACGAGGCGACATTCACGAGGCGACATTCACGAGGCGACATTCACGAGGGAACATTCACGAGGCGACATTCACGAGGCGACATTCACGAAGCAACATTCACGAGGGAGCATTCACGAGGCGACATTCACGAGGCGACATTCACGAAACAACATTCACGAGGCAACATTCACGAGGCGACATTCACGAGGCGACATTTACGAGGCGACATTCACGAAGCAACATTCACGAGGCGACATTCACGAGGCGACATTCACGAGGCAACATTCACGAGGGAACATTCACGAGGCGACATTCACGAGGCAACATTCACGAAACAACATTCACGAGGCGACATTCACGATGCAACATTCACGAGGCGACATTCACGAGGCGACATTTACGAGGCGACATTCACGAGGCAACATTCACGAGGGAACATTCACTAGGCGACATTCACGAGGCAACATTCACGAGGCAACATTCACGAGGCGACATTCACGAGGCGACAATCACGAGGCAACATTCACGAGGCAACATTCACGAGGCGACATTCACGTGGCAACATTCACGAGGGGACATTCACGAGGCGACATTCACGAGGGAAAATTCACGAGGGAACATTCACGAGGGAACATTCATGAGGGAACATTCACGAGGCGACATTCACGAGGCGACATTCACGAAGCAACATTCACGAGGCGACATTCACGAGGCAACATTCACGAGGCAACATTCACGAGGGATCATTCACGAGGCGACATTCACGAGGCGACATTCACGAAGCAACATTCACGAGGCGACATTCACGAGGCAACATTCACGAGGCAACATTCACGAGGGAACATTCACGAGGCGACATTCACGAGGCGACATTCACGAGGCGACATTTACGAGGCGACATTCACGAGGCGACATTCACGAGGCGACATTCACGAGGCGACATTCACGAGGGAACATTCACGAGGCGACATTCACGAGGCGACATTCACGAAACAACATTCACGAGGCAACATTCACGAGGCGACATTCACGAGGCGACATTTACGAGGCGACATTCACGAAGCAACATTCAAGAGGCGACATTCACGAGGCGACATTCACGAGGCGACATTCACGAGGCAACATTCACGAGGGAGCATTCACGAGGCGACATTCACGAGGCGACATTCACGAAACAACATTCACGAGGCAACATTCATGAGGCGACATTCACGAGGCGACATTTACGAGGCGACATTCACGAAGCAACATTCACGAGGCGACATTCACGGGGCAACATTCACGAGGCAACATTCACAAGGCAACATTCACGAGGGAACATTAACGAGGCGACAATCACGAGGGAAAATTCACGAGGCGACATTCACGGGGCAACATTCACGAGGCAACATTCACAAGGCAACATTCACGAGGGAACATTCACGAGGCGACAATCACGAGGGAAAATTCACGAGGGAA
Organism: Petromyzon marinus; assembly: GCF_048934315.1. Lineage (NCBI taxonomy): Eukaryota > Metazoa > Chordata > Hyperoartia > Petromyzontiformes > Petromyzontidae > Petromyzon > Petromyzon marinus. Next base: position 5,289,500 of record NC_133721.1, on the reverse strand, counting down.
CATTCACGAGGGAACATTCACGAGGTGGCATTCACGAGGGGACATTCACGAGGCGACATTCACGAAGCAACATTCACGAGGCGACATTCACGAGGCAACATTCACGAGGCGACATTCACGAGGGAACATTCACGAGGCGACATTCACGAGGCGACATTCACGAAGCAACATTCACGAGGGAGCATTCACGAGGCGACATTCACGAGGCGACATTCACGAAACAACATTCACGAGGCAACATTCACGAGGCGACATTCACGAGGCGACATTTACGAGGCGACATTCACGAAGCAACATTCACGAGGCGACATTCACGAGGCGACATTCACGAGGCAACATTCACGAGGGAACATTCACGAGGCGACATTCACGAGGCAACATTCACGAAACAACATTCACGAGGCGACATTCACGATGCAACATTCACGAGGCGACATTCACGAGGCGACATTTACGAGGCGACATTCACGAGGCAACATTCACGAGGGAACATTCACTAGGCGACATTCACGAGGCAACATTCACGAGGCAACATTCACGAGGCGACATTCACGAGGCGACAATCACGAGGCAACATTCACGAGGCAACATTCACGAGGCGACATTCACGTGGCAACATTCACGAGGGGACATTCACGAGGCGAAATTCACGAGGGAAAATTCACGAGGGAACATTCACGAGGGAACATTCATGAGGGAACATTCACGAGGCGACATTCACGAGGCGACATTCACGAAGCAACATTCACGAGGCGACATTCACGAGGCAACATTCACGAGGCAACATTCACGAGGGAACATTCACGAGGCGACATTCAAGAGGCGACATTCACGAAGCAACATTCACGAGGCGACATTCACGAGGCAACATTCACGAGGCAACATTCACGAGGGAACATTGACGAGGCGACATTCACGAGGCGACATTCACGAGGCGACATTCACGAGGCGACATTCACGAGGCGATATTCACGAGGCGACATTCACGAGGCGACATTCACGAGGGAACATTCACGAGGCGACATTCACGAGGCGACATTCACGAAACAACATTCACGAGGCAACATTCACGAGGCGACATTCACGAGGCGACATTTACGAGGCGACATTCACGAAGCAACATTCAAGAGGCGACATTCACGAGGCGACATTCACGAGGCGACATTCACGAGGCAACATTCACGAGGGAGCATTCACGAGGCGACATTCACGAGGCGACATTCACGAAACAACATTCACGGGGCAACATTCACGAGGCAACATTCACAAGGCAACATTCACGTGGGAACATTCACGAGGCGACAATCACGAGGGAAAATTCACGAGGGAACATTCACGAGGGAACATTCACGAGGTGGCATTCACGAGGCGACATTCACGAGGCAACATTCACGAAGCAACATTCACGAGGCGACATTCACGAGGCAACATTCACGAGGCAACATTCACGAGGCAACATTCACGAGCGAACTTTCACGAGGCGACATTCCCGAGGCTACATTCACGAGGCGATATCCACGAGGCGACATTCACGAGGCGACATTCACGAGGCAACATTCACGAGGCGACATTCACGAGGCGACATTCAGGAGGCGACATTCACGAGGCGACATTCACGAGGCAACATTCACGAGGCGACATTCCCGAGGCGACCTTCACGAGGCGACATTCACGAGGCGACATTCACGAGGCGACATTCACGAGGCGACATTCACGAGGCAACATTCACGAAACAACATTCACGATGCGACATTCACGAGGCAACATTCACGAGTCGACATTCACGAGGCGACATTCACGAGGCGACATTCACGAGGCGACATTCACGAGGCGACATTTACGAGGCGACATTCACGAAGCAACATTCAAGAGGCGACATTCACGAGGCGACATTCACGAGGCGACATTCACGAGGCAACATTCACGAGGGAGCATTCACGAGGCGACATTCACGAGGCGACATTTACGAAACAACATTCACGAGGCAACATTCATGAGGCGACATTCACGAGGCGACATTTACGAGGCGACATTCACGAAGCAACATTCACGAGTCGACATTCACGGGGCAACATTCACAAGGCAACATTCACGAGGGAACATTCACGAGGCGACAATCACGAGGGAAAATTCACGAGGGAACATTCACGAGGGAACATTCACGAGGTGGCATTCACGAGGCGACATTCACGAGGCGACATTCACGAAGCAACATTCACGAGGCGACATTCACGAGGCAACATTCACGAGGCAACATTCACGAGGCAACATTCACGAGGGAACTTTCACGAGGCGACATTCACGAGGCGACATTCACGAGGCGATATCCACGAGGCGACATTCACGAGGCGACATTCACGAGGCAACATTCAAGAGGCGACATTCACGAGGCGACATTCAGGAGGCGACATTCACGAGGCGACATTCACGAGGCAACATTCACAAGGCGACATTCACGAGGCGACCTTCACGAGGCGACATTCACGAGGCGACATTCACGAGGCGACATTCACGAGGCGACATTCACGAGGGAACATTCACGAGGCGACATTCACGAGGCAACATTCACGAAACAACATTCACGATGCGACATTCACGAGGCAACATTCACGAGTCGACATTCACGAGGCGACATTCACGAGGCGACATTCACGAGGCAACATTCACTAGGCAACATTCACGAGGCGACATTCACGAGGCGACATTCACGAGGCAACATTCACGAGGCGACATTCACTTGGCAACATTCACGAGGGGAAATTCAAGAGGCGACATTCACGAGGGAACATTCAAGAGGAAATATTCAAGAGGCAACATTCACAAGGCAACATTCACGAGGGAACATTCACGAGGCGACATTCACGAGGCGACATTCACGAGGCGACATTCACGAGGCGACATTCACGAGGCGACATTCACGAGGCGACATTCACGAGGCGACATTCACGAAGCAACATTCACGAGGCGACATTCACGAGGCAACATTCACGAGGCAACATTCACGAGGCAACATTCAGGAGGGAACTTTCACGAGGAGACATTCACGAGGCGACATTCACGAGGCGATATCCACGAGGCGACATTCACCAGGCGAGATTCACGAGGCAACATTCACGAGGCGACATTTTCGAGGCGACATTCACGAGGCGACATTCACGAGGCGACATTCACGAGGCGACATTCACGAGGAGACATTCACGAGGCGACATTCACGAGGGAACATTCACGAGGCGACATTCACGATGCAACATTCACGAAACAACATTCACGAGGCGACATTCACGAGGCGACATTCACGAGGCGACATTCACGAGGCGACATTCACGACGCGACATTCACGAGGCGACATTCACGAGGGGAAATTCACGAGGCGACATTCACGAGGGAACTTTCACGAGGCGACATTCACGAGGCGACATTCACGTGGCAACATTCACGAGGAAATATTCACGAGGCAACATTCACGAGGCAACATTCACGAGGGAACATTCACGAGGCGACATTCACGAGGCGACATTTACGAGGCGATATCCACGATGCGACATTCACGAGGCGACATTCCCGAGGCAACATTCACGAGGCAACATTCACGAGGCGACATTCACGAGGCGACATTCACGAGGCGACATTCACGAGGCAACATTCACGAGGGAACATTCACGAGGCGACATTCACGAGGCAACATTCACGAGGCAACATTCACGAGGCGACATTCACGAGGCGACATTCACGAGGCGACATTCACGAGGCGACATTCACGAGGCGACATTCACGAGGCGACATTCACGAGGCAACATTCACGAGGCAACATTCACGAGGCAACATTCACGGGGAACATTCACGAGGCGACAATCACGAGGGAAAATTCACGAGTGAATATTCACGAGGGAACATTCACGAGGGAACATTCACGAGGCGACATTCACGAAGCAACATTCACGAGGCGAAATTCACGAGGCAACATTCACGAGGCAACATTCACGAGGCGACATTCAGGAAGCAACATTCACGAGGCGACATTCACGAGGCGACATTCACGAGGCGACATTCACGAAGCAACATTCACGAGGCGACATTCACGAGGCGATATCCACGAGGCGACATTCACGAGGCGACATTCACGAGACACCATGCACGAGGCGACATTCACGAGGCGACATTCACGAGGCAACATTCACGAAGCGACATTCATGAGGCGACATTCACGAGGCGACATTCACGAGGCGACATTCACGAGGCGACATTCACGAGGGAACATTCACGAGGCGACATTCACGAGGCGACATTCACGAGGCGATATCCACGAGGCGACATTCACGAGGCAACATTCACGAGGCGACATTCACGAGGCGACATTCACGAGGCGACATTCACGAGGCGACATTCACGAGGCGACATTCACGAGGCAACATTCACGAGGCGACATTCACGAGGCGACATTCACGAGGCGACATTCTCTAGGCGACATTCACGAGGCGACATTCACGAGGTGACATTCACGAGGGAACATTCACGAGGCGACATTCACGAGGCAACATTCACAAGGCGACATTCACGAGGCGACCTTCACGAGGCGACATTCACGAGGCGACATTCACGAGGCGACATTCACGAGGCGACATTCACGAGGGAACATTCACGAGGCGACATTCACGAGGCAACATTCACGAAACAACATTCACGATGCGACATTCACGAGGCAACATTCACGAGTCGACATTCACGAGGCGACATTCACGAGGCGACATTCACGAGGCAACATTCACTAGGCAACATTCACGAGGCGACATTCACGAGGCGACATTCACGAGGCAACATTCACGAGGCGACATTCACTTGGCAACATTCACGAGGGGAAATTCAAGAGGCGACATTCACGAGGGAACATTCAAGAGGAAATATTCAAGAGGCGACATTCACGACGCGACATTCACGAGGCGACATTCACGAGGGGAAATTCACGAGGCGACATTCACGAGGGAACTTTCACGAGGCGACATTCACGAGGCGACATTCACGTGGCAACATTCACGAGGAAATATTCACGAGGCAACATTCACGAGGCAACATTCACGAGGGAGCATTCACGAGGCGACATTCACGAGGCGACATTTACGAGGCGATATCCACGATGCGACATTCACGAGGCGACATTCCCGAGGCAACATTCACGAGGCAACATTCACGAGGCGACATTCACGAGGCGACATTCACGAGGCGACATTCACGAGGCAACATTCACGAGGGAACATTCACGAGGCGACATTCACGAGGCAACATTCACGAGGCAACATTCACGAGGCGACATTCACGAGGCGACATTCACGAGGCGACATTCACGAGGCGACATTCACGAGGCGACATTCACGAGGCAACATTCACGAGGCAACATTCACGAGGCAACATTCACGGGGAACATTCACGAGGCGACAATCACGAGGGAAAATTCACGAGGGAATATTCACGAGGGAACATTCACGAGGGAACATTCACGAGGCGACATTCACGAAGCAACATTCACGAGGCGAAATTCACGAGGCAACATTCACGAGGCAACATTCACGAGGCAACATTCACGGGGAACATTCACGAGGCGACAATCACGAGGGAAAATTCACGAGGGAATATTCACGAGGGAACATTCACGAGGGAACATTCACGAGGCGACATTCACGAAGCAACATTCACGAGGCGACATTCACGAGGCGACATTCACGAAGCAACATTCACGAGGCGACATTCACGAGGCGATATCCACGAGGCGACATTCACGAGGCGACATTCACGAGACACCATGCACGAGGCGACATTCACGAGGCGACATTCACGAGGCAACATTCACGAAGCGACATTCATGAGGCGACATTCACGAGGCGACATTCACGAGGCAACATTCACGAGGCGACATTCACGAGGGAACATTCACGAGGCAACATTCACGAGGCGACATTCACGAGGCGATATCCACGAGGCGACATTCACGAGGCAACATTCACGAGGCGACATTCACGAGGCAACATTCACAAGGCGACATTCACGAGGCGACCTTCACGAGGCGACATTCACGAGGCGACATTCACGAGGTGAGATTCACGAGGCGACATTCACGAGGGAACATTCACGAGGCGACATTCTCGAGGCAACATTCACGAAACAACATTCACGATGCGACATTCACGAGGCAACATTCACGAGTCGACATTCACGAGGCGACATTCACGAGGCGACATTCACGAGGCAACATTCACTAGGCAACATTCACGAGGCGACATTCACGAGGCGACATTCACGAGGCAACATTCACGAGGCGACATTCACTTGGCAACATTCACGAGGGGAAATTCAAGAGGCGACATTCACGAGGGAACATTCAAGAGGAAATATTCAAGAGGCAACATTCACGAGGCAACATTCACGAGGGAACATTCACGAGGCGACATTCACGAGGCGACATTCACGAGGCGACATTCACGAGGCGACATTCACGAGGCGACATTCACGAGGCGACATTCACGAGGCGACATTCACGAAGCAACATTCACGAGGCGACATTCACGAGGCAACATTCACGAGGCAACATTCACGAGGCAACATTCACGAGGGAACTTTCACGAGGAGACATTCACGAGGCGACATTCACGAGGCGATATCCACGAGGCGACATTCACCAGGCGAGATTCACGAGGCAACATTCACGAGGCGACATTTTCGAGGCGACATTCACGAGGCGACATTCACGAGGCGACATTCACGAGGCGACATTCACGAGGAGACATTCACGAGGCGACATTCACGAGGGAACATTCACGAGGCGACATTCACGATGCAACATTCACGAAACAACATTCACGAGGCGACATTCACGAGGCGACATTCACGAGGCGACATTCACGAGGCGACATTCACGACGCGACATTCACGAGGCGACATTCACGAGGGGAAATTCACGAGGCGACATTCACGAGGGAACTTTCACGAGGCAACATTCACGAGGGAACATTCACGAGGCGACATTCACGAGGCGACATTTACGAGGCGATATCCACGATGCGACATTCACGAGGCGACATTTTCGAGGCGACATTCACGAGGCGACATTCACGAGGCGACATTCACGAGGCGACATTCACGAGGAGACATTCACGAGGCGACATTCACGAGGGAACATTCAAGAGGCGACATTCACGATGCAACATTCACGAAACAACATTCACGAGGCGACATTCACGAGGCGACATTCACGAGGCGACATTCACGAGGCGACATTCACGACGCGACATTCACGAGGCGACATTCACGAGGGGAAATTCACGAGGCGACATTCACGAGGGAACTTTCACGAGGCGACATTCACGAGGCGACATTCACGTGGCAACATTCACGAGGAAATATTCACGAGGCAACATTCACGAGGCAACATTCACGAGGGAACATTCACGAGGCGACATTCACGAGGCGACATTTACGAGGCGATATCCACGATGCGACATTCACGAGGCGACATTCCCGAGGCAACATTCACGAAGCAACATTCACGAGGCGACATTCACGAGGCGACATTCACGAGGCGACATTCACGAGGCGAAATTCACGAGGGAAAATTCACGAGGGAACATTCACGAGGGAACATTCATGAGGGAACATTCACGAGGCGACATTCACGAGGCGACATTCACGAAGCAACATTCACGAGGCGACATTCACGAGGCAACATTCACGAGGCAACATTCACGAGGGAACATTCACGAGGCGACATTCAAGAGGCGACATTCACGAAGCAACATTCACGAGGCGACATTCACGAGGCAACATTCACGAGGCAACATTCACGAGGGAACATTGACGAGGCGACATTCACGAGGCGACATTCACGAGGCGACATTCACGAGGCGACATTCACGAGGCGATATTCACGAGGCGACATTCACGAGGCGACATTCACGAGGGAACATTCACGAGGCGACATTCACGAGGCGACATTCACGAAACAACATTCACGAGGCAACATTCACGAGGCGACATTCACGAGGCGACATTTACGAGGCGACATTCACGAAGCAACATTCAAGAGGCGACATTCACGAGGCGACATTCACGAGGCGACATTCACGAGGCAACATTCACGAGGGAGCATTCACGAGGCGACATTCACGAGGCGACATTCACGAAACAACATTCACGAGGCAACATTCATGAGGCGACATTCACGAGGCGACATTTACGAGGCGACATTCACGAAGCAACATTCACGAGGCGACATTCACGGGGCAACATTCACGAGGCAACATTCACAAGGCAACATTCACGTGGGAACATTCACGAGGCGACAATCACGAGGGAAAATTCACGAGGGAACATTCACGAGGGAACATTCACGAGGTGGCATTCACGAGGCGACATTCACGAGGCAAGATTCACGAAGCAACATTCACGAGGCGACATTCACGAGGCAACATTCACGAGGCAACATTCACGAGGCAACATTCACGAGCGAACTTTCACGAGGCGACATTCCCGAGGCTACATTCACGAGGCGATATCCACGAGGCGACATTCACGAGGCGACATTCACGAGGCAACATTCACGAGGCGACATTCACGAGGCGACATTCAGGAGGCGACATTCACGAGGCGACATTCACGAGGCAACATTCACGAGGCGACATTCCCGAGGCGACCTTCACGAGGCGACATTCACGAGGCGACATTCACGAGGCGACATTCACGAGGCGACATTCACGAGGCAACATTCACGAAACAACATTCACGATGCGACATTCACGAGGCAACATTCACGAGTCGACATTCACGAGGCGAAATTCACGAGGCGACATTCACGAGGCGACATTCACGAGGCGACATTTACGAGGCGACATTCACGAAGCAACATTCAAGAGGCGACATTCACGAGGCGACATTCACGAGGCGACATTCACGAGGCAACATTCACGAGGGAGCATTCACGAGGCGACATTCACGAGGCGACATTCACGAAACAACATTCACGAGGCAACATTCATGAGGCGACATTCACGAGGCGACATTTACGAGGCGACATTCACGAAGCAACATTCACGAGTCGACATTCACGGGGCAACATTCACAAGGCAACATTCACGAGGGAACATTCACGAGGCGACAATCATGAGGGAAAATTCACGAGGGAACATTCACGAGGGAACATTCACGAGGTGGCATTCACGAGGCGACATTCACGAGGCGACATTCACGAAGCAACATTCACGAGGCGACATTCACGAGGCAACATTCACGAGGCAACATTCACGAGGCAACATTCACGAGGGAACTTTCACGAGGCGACATTCACGAGGCGACATTCACGAGGCGATATCCACGAGGCGACATTCACGAGGCGACATTCACGAGGCAACATTCAAGAGGCGACATTCACGAGGCGACATTCAGGAGGCGACATTCACGAGGCGACATTCACGAGGCAACATTCACAAGGCGACATTCACGAGGCGACCTTCACGAGGCGACATTCACGAGGCGACATTCACGAGGCGACATTCACGAGGCGACATTCACGAGGGAACATTCACGAGGCGACATTCACGAGGCAACATTCACGAAACAACATTCACGATGCGACATTCACGAGGCAACATTCACGAGTCGACATTCACGAGGCGACATTCACGAGGCGACATTCACGAGGCAACATTCACTAGGCAACATTCACGAGGCGACATTCACGAGGCGACATTCACGAGGCAACATTCACGAGGCGACATTCACTTGGCAACATTCACGAGGGGAAATTCAAGAGGCGACATTCACGAGGGAACATTCAAGAGGAAATATTCAAGAGGCAACATTCACAAGGCAACATTCACGAGGGAACATTCACGAGGCGACATTCACGAGGCGACATTCACGAGGCGACATTCACGAGGCGACATTCACGAGGCGACATTCACGAGGCGACATTCACGAGGCGACATTCACGAAGCAACATTCACGAGGCGACATTCACGAGGCAACATTCACGAGGCAACATTCACGAGGCAACATTCAGGAGGGAACTTTCACGAGGAGACATTCACGAGGCGACATTCACGAGGCGATATCCACGAGGCGACATTCACCAGGCGAGATTCACGAGGCAACATTCACGAGGCGACATTTTCGAGGCGACATTCACGAGGCGACATTCACGAGGCGACATTCACGAGGCGACATTCACGAGGAGACATTCACGAGGCGACATTCACGAGGGAACATTCACGAGGCGACATTCACGATGCAACATTCACGAAACAACATTCACGAGGCGACATTCACGAGGCGACATTCACGAGGCGACATTCACGAGGCGACATTCACGACGCGACATTCACGAGGCGACATTCACGAGGGGAAATTCACGAGGCGACATTCACGAGGGAACTTTCACGAGGCGACATTCACTAGGCGACATTCACGTGGCAACATTCACGAGGAAATATTCACGAGGCAACATTCACGAGGCAACATTCACGAGGGAACATTCACGAGGCGACATTCACGAGGCGACATTTACGAGGCGATATCCACGATGCGACATTCACGAGGCGACATTCCCGAGGCAACATTCACGAGGCAACATTCACGAGGCGACATTCACGAGGCGACATTCACGAGGCGACATTCACGAGGCAACATTCACGAGGGAACATTCACGAGGCGACATTCACGAGGCAACATTCACGAGGCAACATTCACGAGGCGACATTCACGAGGCGACATTCACGAGGCGACATTCACGAGGCGACATTCACGAGGCAACATTCACGGGGAACATTCACGAGGCGACAATCACGAGGGAAAATTCACGAGTGAATATTCACGAGGGAACATTCACGAGGGAACATTCACGAGGCGACATTCACGAAGCAACATTCACGAGGCGAAATTCACGAGGCAACATTCACGAGGCAACATTCACGAGGCGACATTCAGGAAGCAACATTCACGAGGCGACATTCACGAGGCGACATTCACGAGGCGACATTCACGAAGCAACATTCACGAGGCGACATTCACGAGGCGATATCCACGAGGCGACATTCACGAGGCGACATTCACGAGACACCATGCACGAGGCGACATTCACGAGGCGACATTCACGAGGCAACATTCACGAAGCGACATTCATGAGGCGACATTCACGAGGCGACATTCACGAGGCGACATTCACGAGGCGACATTCACGAGGGAACATTCACGAGGCGACATTCACGAGGCGACATTCACGAGGCGATATCCACGAGGCGACATTCACGAGGCAACATTCACGAGGCGACATTCACGAGGCGACATTCACGAGGCGACATTCACGAGGCGACATTCACGAGGCGACATTCACGAGGCAACATTCACGAGGCGACATTCACGAGGCGACATTCACGAGGCGACATTCTCTAGGCGACATTCACGAGGCGACATTCACGAGGTGACATTCACGAGGGAACATTCACGAGGCGACATTCACGAGGCAACATTCACAAGGCGACATTCACGAGGCGACCTTCACGAGGCGACATTCACGAGGCGACATTCACGAGGCGACATTCACGAGGCGACATTCACGAGGGAACATTCACGAGGCGACATTCACGAGGCAACATTCACGAAACAACATTCACGATGCGACATTCACGAGGCAACATTCACGAGTCGACATTCACGAGGCGACATTCACGAGGCGACATTCACGAGGCAACATTCACTAGGCAACATTCACGAGGCGACATTCACGAGGCGACATTCACGAGGCAACATTCACGAGGCGACATTCACTTGGCAACATTCACGAGGGGAAATTCAAGAGGCGACATTCACGAGGGAACATTCAAGAGGAAATATTCAAGAGGCGACATTCACGACGCGACATTCACGAGGCGACATTCACGAGGGGAAATTCACGAGGCGACATTCACGAGGGAACTTTCACGAGGCGACATTCACGAGGCGACATTCACGTGGCAACATTCACGAGGAAATATTCACGAGGCAACATTCACGAGGCAACATTCACGAGGGAGCATTCACGAGGCGACATTCACGAGGCGACATTTACGAGGCGATATCCACGATGCGACATTCACGAGGCGACATTCCCGAGGCAACATTCACGAGGCAACATTCACGAGGCGACATTCACGAGGCGACATTCACGAGGCGACATTCACGAGGCAACATTCACGAGGGAACATTCACGAGGCGACATTCACGAGGCAACATTCACGAGGCAACATTCACGAGGCGACATTCACGAGGCGACATTCACGAGGCGACATTCACGAGGCGACATTCACGAGGCGACATTCACGAGGCGACATTCACGAGGCAACATTCACGAGGCAACATTCACGAGGCAACATTCACGGGGAACATTCACGAGGCGACAATCACGAGGGAAAATTCACGAGGGAATATTCACGAGGGAACATTCACGAGGGAACATTCACGAGGCGACATTCACGAAGCAACATTCACGAGGCGAAATTCACGAGGCAACATTCACGAGGCAACATTCACGAGGCGATATTCAGGAAGCAACATTCACGAGGCGACATTCACGAGGCGACATTCACGAGGCGACATTCACGAAGCAACATTCACGAGGCGACATTCACGAGGCGATATCCACGAGGCGACATTCACGAGGCGACATTCACGAGACACCATGCACGAGGCGACATTCACGAGGCGACATTCACGAGGCAACATTCACGAAGCGACATTCATGAGGCGACATTCACGAGGCGACATTCACGAGGCAACATTCACGAGGCGACATTCACGAGGGAACATTCACGAGGCAACATTCACGAGGCGACATTCACGAGGCGATATCCACGAGGCGACATTCACGAGGCAACATTCACGAGGCGACATTCACGAGGCAACATTCACAAGGCGACATTCACGAGGCGACCTTCACGAGGCGACATTCACGAGGCGACATTCACGAGGTGAGATTCACGAGGCGACATTCACGAGGGAACATTCACGAGGCGACATTCTCGAGGCAACATTCACGAAACAACATTCACGATGCGACATTCACGAGGCAACATTCACGAGTCGACATTCACGAGGCGACATTCACGAGGCGACATTCACGAGGCAACATTCACTAGGCAACATTCACGAGGCGACATTCACGAGGCGACATTCACGAGGCAACATTCACGAGGCGACATTCACTTGGCAACATTCACGAGGCGAAATTCAAGAGGCGACATTCACGAGGGAACATTCAAGAGGAAATATTCAAGAGGCAACATTCACGAGGCAACATTCACGAGGGAACATTCACGAGGCGACATTCACGAGGCGACATTCACGAGGCGACATTCACGAGGCGACATTCACGAGGCGACATTCACGAGGCGACATTCACGAGGCGACATTCACGAAGCAACATTCACGAGGCGACATTCACGAGGCAACATTCACGAGGCAACATTCACGAGGCAACATTCACGAGGGAACTTTCACGAGGAGACATTCACGAGGCGACATTCACGAGGCGATATCCACGAGGCGACATTCACCAGGCGAGATTCACGAGGCAACATTCACGAGGCGACATTTTCGAGGCGACATTCACGAGGCGACATTCACGAGGCGACATTCACGAGGCGACATTCACGAGGAGACATTCACGAGGCGACATTCACGAGGGAACATTCACGAGGCGACATTCACGATGCAACATTCACGAAACAACATTCACGAGGCGACATTCACGAGGCGACATTCACGAGGCGACATTCACGAGGCGACATTCACGACGCGACATTCACGAGGCGACATTCACGAGGGGAAATTCACGAGGCGACATTCACGAGGGAACTTTCACGAGGCAACATTCACGAGGGAACATTCACGAGGCGACATTCACGAGGCGACATTTACGAGGCGATATCCACGATGCGACATTCACGAGGCGACATTTTCGAGGCGACATTCACGAGGCGACATTCACGAGGCGACATTCACGAGGCGACATTCACGAGGAGACATTCACGAGGCGACATTCACGAGGGAACATTCACGAGGCGACATTCACGATGCAACATTCACGAAACAACATTCACGAGGCGACATTCACGAGGCGACATTCACGAGGCGACATTCACGAGGCGACATTCACGACGCGACATTCACGAGGCGACATTCACGAGGGGAAATTCACGAGGCGACATTCACGAGGGAACTTTCACGAGGCGACATTCACGAGGCGACATTCACGTGGCAACATTCACGAGGAAATATTCACGAGGCAACATTCACGAGGCAACATTCACGAGGGAACATTCACGAGGCGACATTCACGAGGCGACATTTACGAGGCGATATCCACGATGCGACATTCACGAGGCGACATTCCCGAGGCAACATTCACGAAGCAACATTCACGAGGCGACATTCACGAGGCGACATTCACGAGGCGACATTCACGAGGCAACATTCACGAGGGAACATTCACGAGGCGACATTCACGAGGCAACATTCACGAGGCAACATTCACGAGGCGACATTCACGAGGCGACATTCACGAGGCGACATTCACGAGGCGACATTCACGAGGCGACATTCACGAGGCGACATTCACGAGGCAACATTCACGAGGCAACATTCACGAGGCAACATTCACGGGGAACATTCACGAGGCGACAATCATGAGGGAAAATTCACGAGGGATTATTCACGAGGGAACATTCACGAGGGAACATTCACGAGGCGACATTCACGAAGCAACATTCACGAGGCGAAATTCACGAGGCAACATTCACGAGGCAACATTCACGAGGCGACATTCAGGAAGCAACATTCACGAGGCGACATTCACGAGGCGACATTCACGAGGCGACATTCACGAAGCAACATTCACGAGGCCACATTCACGAGGCGATATCCACGAGGCGACATTCACGAGGCGACATTCACGAGACACCATGCACGAGGCGACATTCACGAGGCGACATTCACGAGGCAACATTCACGAAGCGACATTCATGAGGCGACATTCACGAGGCGACATTCACGAGGCGACATTCACGAGGCGACATTCACGAGAGAACATTCACGAGGCGACATTCACGAGGCGACATTCACGAGGCGATATCCACGAGGCGACATTCACGAGGCAACATTCACGAGGCGACATTCACGAGGCGACATTCACGAGGCGACATTCACGAGGCGACATTCACGAGGCGACATTCAAGAGGCAACATTCACGAGGCGACATTCACGAGGCGACATTCACGAGGCGACATTCTCGAGGCGACATTCACGAGGCGACATTCACGAGGTGACATTCACGAGGGAACATTCACGAGGCGACATTCACGAGGCAACATTCACGAAACAACATTCACGAGGCGACATTCACGAGGCAACATTCACGAGTCGACATTCACGAGGCGACATTCACGAGGCGACATTCACGAGGCAACATTCACTAGGCAACATTCACGAGGCGACATTCACGAGGCGACATTCACGAGGCAACATTCACGAGGCGACATTCACTTGGCAACATTCACGAGGGGAAATTCAAGAGGCGACATTCACGAGGGAACATTCAAGAGGAAATATTCAAGGGGCAACATTCACGAGGCAACATTCACGAGGGAACATTCACGAGGCGACATTCACGAGGCGACATTCACGAGGCGACATTGACGAGGCGACATTTACGAGGCGACATTCACGAGGCGACATTCACGAGGCGACATTCACGAGGTGACATTCACGAAGCAACATTCACGAGGCGACATTCACGAGGCAACATTCACGAGGCAACATTCACGAGGCAACATTCACGAGGGAACTTTCACGAGGAGACATTCACGAGGCGACATTCACGAGGCGATATCCACGAGGCGACATTCACGAGGCGAGATTCACGAGGCAACATTCACGAGGCGACATTTTCGAGGTGACATTCACGAGGCGACATTCACGAGGCGACATTCACGAGGCGACATTCACGAGGAGACATTCACGAGGCGACATTCACGAGGGAACATTCACGTGGCGACATTCATGATGCAACATTCACGAAACAACATTCACGAGGCGACATTCACGAGGCGACATTCACGAGGGGAAATTCACGAGGCGACATTCACGAGGGAACTTTCACGAGGCGACATTCACGAGGCGACATTCACGTGGCAACATTCACGAGGAAATATTCACGAGGCAACATTCACGAGGCAACATTCACGAGGGAACATTCACGAGGCGACATTCACGAGGCGACATTTACGAGGCGATATCCACGATGCGACATTCACGAGGCGACATTCCCGAGGCAACATTCACGAGGCAACATTCACGAGGCGACATTCACGAGGCGACATTCACGAGGCGACATTCACGAGGCGACATTCACGAGGCAACATTCACGAGGCAACATTCACGAGGCAACATTCACGGGGAACATTCACGAGGCGACAATCACGAGGGAAAATTCATGAGGGAATATTCACGAGGGAACATTCACGAGGGAACATTCACGAGGCGACATTCTCGAAGCAACATTCACGAGGCGAAATTCACGAGGCAACATTCACGAGGCAACATTCACGAGGCGACATTCAGGAAGTAACATTCACGAGGCGACATTCACGAGGCGACATTCACGAGGCGACATTCACGAGGCGATATCCACGAGGCGACATTCACGAGGCGACATTCACGAGACACCATGCACGAGGCGACATTCACGAGGCGACATTCACGAGGCAACATTCACGAAGCGACATTCATGAGGCGACATTCACGAGGCGACATTCACGAGGCGACATTCACGAGGCGACATTCACGAGGGAACATTCACGAGGCGACATTCACGAGGCAACATTCACGAAACAACATTCACGAGGCGACATTCACGAGGCAACATTCACGAGGCGACATTCACGAGGCGACATTCACGAGGCGACATTCACGAGGCGACATTCACGAGGCGACATTCACGAGGCAACATTCACGAGGCGACATTCACGAGGCGACATTCACGAGGCGACATTCTCGAGGCGACATTCACGAGGCGACATTCACGAGGTGACATTCACGAGGGAACATTCACGAGGCGACATTCACGAGGCAACATTCACGAGGCAACATTCACGAGGCGACATTCACGAGGCGACATTCACGAGGCGACATTCACGAGGCAACATTCACGAGGGAACATTCACGAGGCGACATTAACGAGGCAACATTCACGAGGCGACATTCACGAGGCAACATTCACGAGGCAACATTCATGAGGCAACATTCACGGGGAACATTCACGAGGCGACAATCACGAGGGAAAAATCACGAGGGAACATTCACGAGGGAACATTCACGAGGCGACATTCACGAGGCGACATTCACGAGGCGACATTCACGAGGCGACATTCACGAAACAACATTCACGAGGCGACATTCACGAGGCGACATTAACGAGGCAACATTCACGAAGCAACATTTACGAGGCGACATTCACGAGGCGATATCCACGAGGCGACATTCACGAGGCGATATTCACGAGGCGACATGCACGAGGCGACATTCACGAGGCGACAATCACGAGGCAACATTCACGAGGCAACATTCACGAGGCGACATTCACGTGGCAACATTCACGATGGAACATTCACAAGGCGACATTCACGAGTCGACATTCACGAGGCAACATTCACGAGGCGACATTCACGAGGCAACATTCACTAGGCAACATTCACGAGGCGACATTCACGAGGCGACATTCACGAGGCAACATTCACGAGGGGACATTCACGAGGCGACATTCACGAGGGAAAATTCACGAGGCGACATTCACGAGGGAACATTCATGAGGGAACATTCACGAGGCGACATTCACGAGGCGACATTCACGAAGCAACATTCACGAGGCGACATTCACGAGGCAACATTCACGAGGGAACTTTCACGAGGCGACATTCACGAGGCGACATTCACGTGGCAACATTCACGAGGAAATATTCACGAGGCAACATTCACGAGGCAACATTCACGAGGGAACATTCACGAGGCGACATTCACGAGGCGACATTTACGAGGCGATATCCACGATGCGACTTTCACGAGGCGACATTCCCGAGGCAACATACACGAGGCAACATGCACGAGGCGACATTCACGTGGCGACATTCACGAGGCGACATTCACGAGGCAACATTCACGAGGGAACATTCACGAGGCGACATTCACGAGGCAACATTCCCGAGGCAACATTCACGAGGCGACATTCACGAGGCGACATTCACGAGGCGACATTCACGAGGCGACATTCACGAGGCGACATTCACGAGGCGACATTCACGAGGCAACATTCACGAGGCAACATTCACGAGGCAACATTCACGGGGAACATTCACGAGGCGACAATCACGAGGGAAAATTCACGAGGGAATATTCACGAGGGAACATTCACGAGGAAACATTCACGAGGCGACATTCACGAAGCAACATTCACGAGGCGACATTCAGGAAGCAACATTCACGAGGCGACATTCACGAGGCGACATTCACGAGGCGACATTCACGAAGCAACATTCACGAGGCGACATTCACGAGGCGATATCCACAAGGTGACATTCACGAGGCGACATTCACGAGACACCATGCACGAGGCGACATTCACGAGGCGACATTCACGAGGCAACATTCACGAAGCGACATTCATGAGGCGACATTCACGAGGCGACATTCACGAGGCGACATTCACGAGGCGACATTCACGAGGGAACATTCACGAGGCGACATTCACGAGGGAAAATTCAAGAGGGAATATTCACGAGGGAACATTCACGAGGGAACATTCACGAGGCGACATTCACGAAGCAACATTCACGAGGCGAAATTCACGAGGCAACATTCACGAGGCAACATTCACGAGGCGACATTCAGGAAGCAGCATTCACGAGGCGACATTCACGAGGCGACATTCACGAGGAGACATTCACGAAGCAACATTCACGAGGCGACATTCACGAGGCGATATCCACGAGGCGACATTCACGAGGCGACATTCACGAGACACCATGCACGAGGCGACATTCACGAGGCGACATTCACAAGGCAACATTCACGAAGCGACATTCATGAGGCGACATTCACGAGGCGACATTCACGAGGCGAAATTCACGAGGCGACCTTCACGAGGGAACATTCACGAGGCGACATTCACGAGGCAACATTCAGGAAACAACATTCACGAGGCGACATTCACGAGGCAAAATTCACGAGGCGACATTCACGAGGCGACATTCACGAGGCGACATTCACGAGGCGACATTCACGAGTCGACATTCACGAGGCAACATTCACGAGGCGACATTCACGAGGCGACATTCACGAGGCGACATTCTCGAGGCGACATTCACGAGGCGACATTCACGAGGTGACATTCACGAGGGAACATTCACGAGCCGACATTAACGAGGCAACATTCACGAGGCGACATTCACGAGGCAACATTCACGAGGCAACATTCATGAGGCAACATTCACGGGGAACATTCACGAGGCGACAATCACGAGGGAAAATTCACGAGGGAACATTCACGAGGGAACATTCACGAGGCGACATTCAAGAAGCGACATTCACGAGGCGACATTCACGAGGCGACATTCACGAAGCAACATTCACGAGGCGACATTCACGAAACAACATTCACGAGGCGACATTCACGAGGCGACATTAACGAGGCAACATTCACGAAGCAACATTTACGAGGCGACATTCACGAGGCGATATCCACGAGGCGACATTCACGAGGCGACATTCACGAGGCGACATGCACGAGGCGACATTCACGAGGCGACAATCACGAGGCAACATTCACGAGACAACATTCACGAGGCGACATTCACGTGGCAACATTCACGATGGAACATTCACAAGGCGACATTCACGAGGCAACATTCACGAGGCAACATTCACGAGGCGACATTCACGAGGCGACAATCACGAGGCAACATTCACGAGGCAACATTCACGAGGCGACATTCAGGTGGCAACATTCACGAGGGGACATTCACGAGGCGACATTCACGAGGGAAAATTCACGAGGGAACATTCACGAGGGAACATTCACGAGGCGACATTCACGAGGCAACATACACGAGGCAACATTCACGAGGCGACATTCACGAGGCGACATTCACGAGGCGACATTCACGAGGCGACATTCACGAGGCGACATTCACGAGGCGACATTCACGAGGCAACATTCACGAGGCAACATTCACGAGCAACATTCACGGGGAACATTCACGAGGCGACAATCACGAGGGAAAATTCACGAGGGAATATTCACGAGGGAACATTCACGATGAAACATTCACGAGGCGACATTCACGAAGCAACATTCACGAGGCGAAATTCAAGAGGCAACATTCACGAGGCAACATTCACGAGGCGACATTCAGGAAGCAACATTCACGAGGCGACATTCACGAGGCGACATTCACGAGGCGACATTCACGAAGCAACATTCACGAGGCGACATTCACGAGGCGATATCCACGAGGCGACATTCACGAGGCGACATTCACGAGACACCATGCACGAGGCGACATTCACGAGGCGACATTCACGAGGGAACATTCACGAGGCGACATTCACGAGGGAAAATTCACGAGGGAATATTCACGAGGCGACATTCACGAAGCAACATTCACGAGGCGAAATTCACGAGGCAACATTCACGAGGCAACATTCACGAGGCGACATTCAGGAAGCAACATTCACGAGGCGAAATTCACGAGGCAACATTCACGAGGCAACATTCACGAGGCGACATTCAGGAAGCAACATTCACGAGGCGACATTAACGAGGCAACATTCACGAGGCGACATTCACGAGGCAACATTCACGAGGCAACATTCATGAGGCAACATTCACGGGGAACATTCACGAGGCGACAATCACGAGGGAAAATTCACGAGGGAACATTCACGAGGGAACATTCACGAGGCGACATTCAAGAAGCGACATTCACGAGGCGACATTCACGAGGCGACATTCACGAAGCAACATTCACGAGGCAACATTCACGAAACAACATTCACGAGGCGACATTCACGAGGCGACATTAACGAGGCAACATTCACGAAGCAACATTTACGAGGCGACATTCACGAGGCGATATCCACGAGGCGACATTCACGAGGCGACATTCACGAGGCGACATGCACGAGGCGACATTCACGAGGCGACAATCACGAGGCAACATTCACGAGACAACATTCACGAGGCGACATTCACGTGGCAACATTCACGATGGAACATTCACAAGGCGACATTCACGAGGCAACATTCACGAGGCAACATTCACGAGGCGACATTCACGAGGCGACAATCACGAGGCAACATTCACGAGGCAACATTCACGAGGCGACATTCACGTGGCAACATTCACGAGGGGACATTCACGAGGCGACATTCACGAGGGAAAATTCACGAGGGAACATTCACGAGGGAACATTCACGAGGCGACATTCACGAGGCAACATACACGAGGCAACATTCACGAGGCGACATTCACGAGGCGACATTCACGAGGCGACATTCACGAGGCGACATTCACGAGGCGACATTCACGAGGCGACATTCACGAGGCAACATTCACGAGGCAACATTCACGAGCAACATTCACGGGGAACATTCACGAGGCGACAATCACGAGGGAAAATTCACGAGGGAATATTCACGAGGGAACATTCACGAGGAAACATTCACGAGGCGACATTCACGAAGCAACATTCACGAGGCGAAATTCACGAGGCAACATTCACGAGGCAACATTCACGAGGCGACATTCAGGAAGCAACATTCACGAGGCGACATTCACGAGGCGACATTCACGAGGCGACATTCACGAAGCAACATTCACGAGGCGACATTCACGAGGCGATATCCACGAGGCGACATTCACGAGGCGACATTCACGAGACACCATGCACGAGGCGACATTCACGAGGCGACATTCACGAGGGAACATTCACGAGGCGACATTCACGAGGGAAAATTCACGAGGGAATATTCACGAGGGAACATTCACGAGGGAACATTCACGAGGCGACATTCACGAAGCAACATTCACGAGGCGAAATTCACGAGGCAACATTCACGAGGCAACATTCACGAGGCGACATTAAGGAAGCAACATTCACGAGGCGACATTCACGAGGCGACATTCACGAGGCGACATTCACGAAGCAACATTCACGAGGCGACATTCACGAGGCGATATCCACGAGGCGACATTCACGAGGCGACATTCACGAGACACCATGCACGAGGCGACATTCACGAGGCGACATTCACGAGGCAAAATTCACGAAGCGACATTCATGAGGCGACATTCACGAGGCGACATTCACGAGGCGACATTCACGAGGCGACATTCACGAGGGAACATTCACGAGGCGACATTCACGAGGCAACATTCACGAAACAACATTCACGAGGCGACATTCACGAGGCAACATTCACGAGGCGACATTCACGAGGCGACATTCACGAGGCGACATTCACGAGGCGACATTCACGAGGCGACATTCACGAGGCAACATTCACGAGGCGACATTCACGAGGCGACATTCATGAGGCGACATTCTCGAGGCGACATTCACGAGGCGACATTCACGAGGTGACATTCACGAGGGAACATTCACGAGGCGACATTCACGAGGCAACATTCACGAAACAACATTCACGAGGCGACATTCACGAGGCGACATTCACGAGGCAACATTCACGAGGGAACATTCACGAGGCGACATTAACGAGGCAACATTCACGAGGCGACATTCACGAGGCAACATTCACGAGGCAACATTCATGAGGCAACATTCACGGGGAACATTCACGAGGCGACAATCACGAGGGAAAATTCACGAGGGAACATTCACGAGGGAACATTCACGAGGCGACATTCACGAGGCGACATTCACGAGGCGACATTCACGAGGCGACATTCACGAAGCAACATTCACGAGGTGACATTCACGAGGCGACATTAACGAGGCAACATTCACGAAGCAACATTTACGAGGCGACATTCACGAGGCGATATCCACGAGGCGACATTCACGAGGCGACATTCACGAGGCGACATGCACGAGGCGACATTCACGAGGCGACAATCACGAGGCAACATTCACGAGGAAACATTCACGAGGGGACATTCACGTGGCAACATTCACGATGGAACATTCACAAGGCGACATTCACGAGGCAACATTCACGAGGCAACATTCACGAGGCGACATTCACGAGGCGACAATCACGAGGCAACATTCACGAGGCAACATTCACGAGGCGACATTCACGTGGCAACATTCACGAGGGGACATTCACGAGGCGACATTCACGAGGGAAAATTCACGAGGGAACATTCACGAGGGAACATTCATGAGGGAACATTCACGAGGCGACATTCACGAGGCGACATTCACGAAGCAACATTCACGAGGCGACATTCACGAGGCAACATTCACGAGGCAACATTCACGAGGCAACATTCACGAGGGAACATTCACGAGGCGACATTCACGAGGCGACATTCACGAGGCGACATTCACGAGGCGACATTCACGAGGGAACTTTCACGAGGCGACATTCACGAGGCGACATTCACGTGGCAACATTCACGAGGAAATATTCACGAGGCAACATTCACGAGGCAACATTCACGAGGGAACATTCACGAGGCGACATTCACGAGGCGACATTTACGAGGCGATATCCACGATGCGACATTCACGAGGCGACATTCCCGAGGCAACATTCACGAGGCAACATTCACGAGGCGACATTCACGAGGCGACATTCACGAGGCGACATTCACGAGGCAACATTCACGAGGGAACATTCACGAGGCGACATTCACGAGGCAACATTCACGAGGCAACATTCACGAGGCGACATTCACGAGGCGACATTCACGAGGCGACATTCACGAGGCGACATTCACGAGGCGACATTCACGAAGCAACATTCACGAGGCGAAATTCACGAGGCAACATTCACGAGGCAACATTCACGAGGCGACATTCAGGAAGCAACATTCACGAGGCGACATTCACGAGGCGACATTCACGAGGCGACATTCACGAAGCAACATTCACGAGGCGACATTCACGAGGCGATATCCACGAGGTGACATTCACGAGGCGACATTCACGAGACACCATGCACGAGGCGACATTCACGAGGCGACATTCACGAGGCAACATTCACGAAGCGACATTCATGAGGCGACATTCACGAGGCGACATTCACGAGGCGACATTCACGAGGCGACATTCACGAGGGAACATTCACGAGGCGACATTCACGAGGGAAAATTCAAGAGGGAATATTCACGAGGGAACATTCACGAGGGAACATTCACGAGGCGACATTCACGAAGCAACATTCACGAGGCGAAATTCACGAGGCAACATTCACGAGGCAACATTCACGAGGCGACATTCAGGAAGCAGCATTCACGAGGCGACATTCACGAGGCGACATTCACGAGGAGACATTCACGAAGCAACATTCACGAGGCGACATTCACGAGGCGATATCCACGAGGCGACATTCACGAGGCGACATTCACGCGACACCATGCACGAGGCGACATTCACGAGGCGACATTCACGAGGCAACATTCACGAAGCGACATTCATGAGGCGACATTCACGAGACGACATTCACGAGGCGACATTCACGAGGCGACATTCACGAGGGAACATTCACGAGGCGACATTCACGAGGCAACATTCACGAAACAACATTCACGAGGCGACATTCACGAGGCAACATTCACGAGGCGACATTCACGAGGCGACATTCACGAGGCGACATTCACGAGGCGACATTCACGAGGCGACATTCACGAGGCAACATTCACGAGGCGACATTCACGAGGCGACATTCACGAGGCGACATTCTCGAGGCGACATTCACGAGGCGACATTCACGAGGCGACATTCACGAGGCAACATTCACGAGGCGACATTCACGAGGCGACATTCATGAGGCGACATTCTCGAGGCGACATTCACGAGGCGACATTCACGAGGTGACATTCACGAGGGAACATTCACGAGGCGACATTCACGAGGCAACATTCACGAAACAACATTCACGAGGCGACATTCACGAGGCGACATTCACGAGGCAACATTCACGAGGGAACATTCACGAGGCGACATTAACGAGGCAACATTCACGAGGCGACATTCACGAGGCAACATTCACGAGGCAACATTCATGAGGCAACATTCACGGGGAACATTCACGAGGCGACAATCACGAGGGAAAATTCACGAGGGAACATTCACGAGGGAACATTCACGAGGCGACATTCACGAGGCGACATTCACGAGGCGACATTCACGAGGCGACATTCACGAAGCAACATTCACGAGGTGACATTCACGAGGCGACATTAACGAGGCAACATTCACGAAGCAACATTTACGAGGCGACATTCACGAGGCGATATCCACGAGGCGACATTCACGAGGCGACATTCACGAGGCGACATGCACGAGGCGACATTCACGAGGCGACAATCACGAGGCAACATTCACGAGGAAACATTCACGAGGGGACATTCACGTGGCAACATTCACGATGGAACATTCACAAGGCGACATTCACGAGGCAACATTCACGAGGCAACATTCACGAGGCGACATTCACGAGGCGACAATCACGAGGCAACATTCACGAGGCAACATTCACGAGGCGACATTCACGTGGCAACATTCACGAGGGGACATTCACGAGGCGACATTCACGAGGGAAAATTCACGAGGGAACATTCACGAGGGAACATTCATGAGGGAACATTCACGAGGCGACATTCACGAGGCGACATTCACGAAGCAACATTCACGAGGCGACATTCACGAGGCAACATTCACGAGGCAACATTCACGAGGCAACATTCACGAGGGAACATTCACGAGGCGACATTCACGAGGCGACATTCACGAGGCGACATTCACGAGGCGACATTCACGAGGGAACTTTCACGAGGCGACATTCACGAGGCGACATTCACGTGGCAACATTCACGAGGAAATATTCACGAGGCAACATTCACGAGGCAACATTCACGAGGGAACATTCACGAGGCGACATTCACGAGGCGACATTTACGAGGCGATATCCACGATGCGACATTCACGAGGCGACATTCCCGAGGCAACATTCACGAGGCAACATTCACGAGGCGACATTCACGAGGCGACATTCACGAGGCGACATTCACGAGGCAACATTCACGAGGGAACATTCACGAGGCGACATTCACGAGGCAACATTCACGAGGCAACATTCACGAGGCGACATTCACGAGGCGACATTCACGAGGCGACATTCACGAGGCGACATTCACGAGGCGACATTCACGAAGCAACATTCACGAGGCGAAATTCACGAGGCAACATTCACGAGGCAACATTCACGAGGCGACATTCAGGAAGCAACATTCACGAGGCGACATTCACGAGGCGACATTCACGAGGCGACATTCACGAAGCAACATTCACGAGGCGACATTCACGAGGCGATATCCACGAGGTGACATTCACGAGGCGACATTCACGAGACACCATGCACGAGGCGACATTCACGAGGCGACATTCACGAGGCAACATTCACGAAGCGACATTCATGAGGCGACATTCACGAGGCGACATTCACGAGGCGACATTCACGAGGCGACATTCACGAGGGAACATTCACGAGGCGACATTCACGAGGGAAAATTCAAGAGGGAATATTCACGAGGGAACATTCACGAGGGAACATTCACGAGGCGACATTCACGAAGCAACATTCACGAGGCGAAATTCACGAGGCAACATTCACGAGGCAACATTCACGAGGCGACATTCAGGAAGCAGCATTCACGAGGCGACATTCACGAGGCGACATTCACGAGGAGACATTCACGAAGCAACATTCACGAGGCGACATTCACGAGGCGATATCCACGAGGCGACATTCACGAGGCGACATTCACGAGACACCATGCACGAGGCGACATTCACGAGGCGACATTCACGAGGCAACATTCACGAAGCGACATTCATGAGGCGACATTCACGAGACGACATTCACGAGGCGACATTCACGAGGCGACATTCACGAGGGAACATTCACGAGGCGACATTCACGAGGCAACATTCACGAAACAACATTCACGAGGCGACATTCACGAGGCAACATTCACGAGGCGACATTCACGAGGCGACATTCACGAGGCGACATTCACGAGGCGACATTCACGAGGCGACATTCACGAGGCAACATTCACGAGGCGACATTCACGAGGCGACATTCACGAGGCGACATTCTCGAGGCGACATTCACGAGGCGACATTCACGAGGTGACATTCACGAGGGAACATTCACGAGGCGACATTCACGAGGCAACATTCACGAAAGAACATTCACGAGGCGACATTCACGAGGCAACATTCACGAGGCGACATTCACGAGGCGACATTCACGAGGCGACATTCACGAGGTAACATTCACGAGGGAACATTCACGAGGCGACATTAACGAGGCAACATTCACGAGGCGACATTCACGAGGCAACATTCACGAGGCAACATTCATGAGGCAACATTCACGGGGAACATTCACGAGGCGACAATCACGAGGGAAAATTCACGAGGGAACATTCACGAGGGAACATTCACGAGGCGACATTCAAGAAGCGACATTCACGAGGCGACATTCACGAGGCGACATTCACGAAGCAACATTCACGAGGCGACATTCACGAAACAACATTCACGAGGCGACATTCACGAGGCGACATTAACGAGGCAACATTCACGAAGCAACATTTACGAGGCGACATTCACGAGGCGATATCCACGAGGCGACATTCACGAGGCGACATTCACGAGGCGACATGCACGAGGCGACATTCACGAGGCGACAATCACGAGGCAACATTCACGAGGCAACATTCACGAGGCGACATTCACTTGGCAACATTCACGATGGAACATTCACAAGGCGACATTCACGAGGCAACATTCACGAGGCAACATTCACGAGGCGACATTCACGAGGCGACAATCACGAGGCAACATTCAGGAGGCAACATTCACGAGGCGACATTCACGTGGCAACATTCACGAGGGGACATTCACGAGGCGACATTCACGAGGGAAAATTCACGAGGGAACATTCACGAGGGAACATTCACGAGGCGACATTCACGAGGCAACATACACGAGGCAACATTCACGAGGCGACATTCACGAGGCGACATTCACGAGGCGACATTCACGAGGCGACATTCACGAGGCGACATTCACGAGGCGACATTCACGAGGCAACATTCACGAGGCAACATTCACGAGCAACATTCACGGGGAACATTCACGAGGCGACAATCACGAGGGAAAATTCACGAGGGAATATTCACGAGGGAACATTCACGAGGAAACATTCACGAGGCGACATTCACGAAGCAACATTCACGAGGCGAAATTCACGAGGCAACATTCACGAGGCAACATTCACGAGGCGACATTCAGGAAGCAACATTCACGAGGCGACATTCACGAGGCGACATTCACGAGGCGACATTCACGAAGCAACATTCACGAGGCGACATTCACGAGGCGATATCCACGAGGCGACATTCACGAGGCGAAATTCACGAGACACCATGCACGAGGCGACATTCACGAGGCGACATTCACGAGGGAACATTCACGAGGCGACATTCACGAGGGAAAATTCACGAGGGAATATTCACGAGGGAACATTCACGAGGGAACATTCACGAGGCGACATTCACGAAGCAACATTCACGAGGCGAAATTCACGAGGCAACATTCACGAGGCAACATTCACGAGGCGACATTCAGGAAGCAACATTCACGAGGCGACATTCACGAGGCGACATTCACGAGGCGACATTCACGAAGCAACATTCACGAGGCGACATTCACGAGGCGATATCCACGAGGCGACATTCACGAGGCGACATTCACGAGACACCATGCACGAGGCGACATTCACGAGGCGACATTCACGAGGCAACATTCACGAAGCGACATTCATGAGGCGACATTCACGAGGCGACATTCACGAGGCGACATTCACGAGGCGACATTCACGAGGGAACATTCACGAGGCGACATTCACGAGGCAACATTCACGAAACAACATTCACGAGGAGACATTCACGAGGCAACATTCACGAGGCGACATTCACGAGGCGACATTCACGAGGCGACATTCACGAGGCGACATTCACGAGGCGACATTCACGAGGCAACATTCACGAGGCGACATTCACGAGGCGACATTCATGAGGCGACATTCTCGAGGCGACATTCACGAGGCGACATTCACGAGGTGACATTCACGAGGGAACATTCACGAGGCGACATTCACGAGGCAACATTCACGAAACAACATTCACGAGGCGACATTCACGAGGCGACATTCACGAGGCAACATTCACGAGGGAACATTCACGAGGCGACATTAACGAGGCAACATTCACGAGGCAACATTCATGAGGCAACATTCACGGGGAACATTCACGAGGCGACAATCACGAGGGAAAATTCACGAGGGAACATTCACGAGGGAACATTCACGAGGCGACATTCACGAGGCGACATTCACGAGGCGACATTCACGAGGCGACATTCACGAAGCAACATTCACGAGGTGACATTCACGAAACAACATTCACGAGGCGACATTCACGAGGCGACATTAACGAGGCAACATTCACGAAGCAACATTTAAGAGGCGACATTCACGAGGCGATATCCACGAGGCGACATTCACGAGGCGACATTCACGAGGCGACATGCACGAGGCGACATTCACGAGGCGACAATCACGAGGCAACATTCACGAGGCAACATTCACGAGGCGACATTCACGTGGCAACATTCACGATGGAACATTCACAAGGCGACATTCACGAGGCAACATTCACGAGGCAACATTCACGAGGCGACATTCACGAGGCGACAATCACGAGGCAACATTCACGAGGCAACATTCACGAGGCGACATTCACGTGGCAACATTCACGAGGGGACATTCACGAGGCGACATTCACGAGGGAAAATTCACGAGGGAACATTCACGAGGGAACATTCATGAGGGAACATTCACGAGGCGACATTCACGAGGCGACATTCACGAAGCAACATTCACGAGGCGACATTCACGAGGCAACATTCACGAGGCAACATTCACGAGGCAACATTCACGAGGGAACATTCACGAGGCGACATTCACGAGGCGACATTCACGAGGCGACATTCACGAGGCGACATTCACGAGGGAACTTTCACGAGGCGACATTCACGAGGCGACATTCACGTGGCAACATTCACGAGGAAATATTCACGAGGCAACATTCACGAGGCAACATTCACGAGGGAACATTCACGAGGCGACATTCACGAGGCGACATTTACGAGGCGATATCCACGATGCGACATTCACGAGGCGACATTCCCGAGGCAACATTCACGAGGCAACATTCACGAGGCGACATTCACGAGGCGACATTCACGAGGCGACATTCACGAGGCGACATTCACGAGGCGACATTCACGAGGCGACATTCACGAGGCGACATTCACGAGGCGACATTCACGAGGCAACATTCCCGAGGCAACATTCACGAGGCAACATTCACGAGGCAACATTCACGAAACAACATTCACGAGGAGACATTCACGAGGCAACATTCA
Source organism: Petromyzon marinus (assembly GCF_048934315.1). Taxonomy (NCBI): domain Eukaryota; kingdom Metazoa; phylum Chordata; class Hyperoartia; order Petromyzontiformes; family Petromyzontidae; genus Petromyzon; species Petromyzon marinus. The sequence continues at coordinate 5,258,687 of NC_133721.1, read as the reverse complement.
CGAGGCGACATTCACGAGGCGACATTCACGAGGCGACATTCACGAGGCGACATTCACGAGGCGACATTCACGAGGCAACATTCACGAGGCGACATTCACGAGGCGACATTCATGAGGCGACATTCTCGAGGCGACATTCACGAGGCGACATTCACGAGGTGACATTCACGAGGGAACATTCACGAGGCGACATTCACGAGGCAACATTCACGAAACAACATTCACGAGGCGACATTCACGAGGCGACATTCACGAGGCAACATTCACGAGGGAACATTCACGAGGCGACATTAACGAGGCAACATTCACGAGGCAACATTCATGAGGCAACATTCACGGGGAACATTCACGAGGCGACAATCACGAGGAAAAATTCACGAGGGAACATTCACGAGGGAACATTCACGAGGCGACATTCACGAGGCGACATTCACGAGGCGACATTCACGAGGCGACATTCACGAAGCAACATTCACGAGGTGACATTCACGAAACAACATTCACGAGGCGACATTCACGAGGCGACATTAACGAGGCAACATTCACGAAGCAACATTTAAGAGGCGACATTCACGAGGCGATATCCACGAGGCGACATTCACGAGGCGACATTCACGAGGCGACATGCACGAGGCGACATTCACGAGGCGACAATCACGAGGCAACATTCACGAGGCAACATTCACGAGGCGACATTCACGTGGCAACATTCACGATGGAACATTCACAAGGCGACATTCACGAGGCAACATTCACGAGGCAACATTCACGAGGCGACATTCACGAGGCGACAATCACGAGGCAACATTCACGAGGCAACATTCACGAGGCGACATTCACGTGGCAACATTCACGAGGGGACATTCACGAGGCGACATTCACGAGGGAAAATTCACGAGGGAACATTCACGAGGGAACATTCATGAGGGAACATTCACGAGGCGACATTCACGAGGCGACATTCACGAAGCAACATTCACGAGGCGACATTCACGAGGCAACATTCACGAGGCAACATTCACGAGGCAACATTCACGAGGGAACATTCACGAGGCGACATTCACGAGGCGACATTCACGAGGCGACATTCACGAGGCGACATTCACGAGGGAACTTTCACGAGGCGACATTCACGAGGCGACATTCACGTGGCAACATTCACGAGGAAATATTCACGAGGCAACATTCACGAGGCAACATTCACGAGGGAACATTCACGAGGCGACATTCACGAGGCGACATTTACGAGGCGATATCCACGATGCGACATTCACGAGGCGACATTCCCGAGGCAACATTCACGAGGCAACATTCACGAGGCGACATTCACGAGGCGACATTCACGAGGCGACATTCACGAGGCAACATTCACGAGGGAACATTCACGAGGCGACATTCACGAGGCAACATTCACGAGGCAACATTCACGAGGCGACATTCACGAGGCGACATTCACGAGGCGACATTCACGAGGCGACATTCACGAGGCGACATTCACGAGGCGACATTCACGAGGCGACATTCACGAGGCAACATTCACGAGGCAACATTCACGGGGAACATTCACGAGGCGACAATCACGAGGGAAAATTCACGAGGGAATATTCACGAGGGAACATTCACGAGGAAACATTCACGAGGCGACATTCACGAAGCAACATTCACAAGGCGAAATTCACGAGGCAACATTCACGAGGCAACATTCACGAGGCGACATTCAGGAAGCAACATTCACGAGGCGACATTCACGAGGCGACATTCACGAGGCGACATTCACGAAGCAACATTCACGAGGCGACATTCACGAGGCGATATCCACGAGGCGACATTCACGATGCGACATTCACGAGACACCATGCACGAGGCGACATTCACGAGGCGACATTCACGAGGCAACATTCACGAAGCGACATTCATGAGGCGACATTCACGAGGCGACATTCACGAGGCGACATTCACGAGGCGACATTCACGAGGGAACATTCACGAGGCGACATTCACGAGGCAACATTCACGAAACAACATTCACGAGGCGACATTCACGAGGCAACATTCACGAGGCGACATTCACGAGGTGACATTCACGAGGGAACATTCACGAGGCGACATTAACGAGGCAACATTCACGAGGCGACATTCACGAGGCAACATTCACGAGGCAACATTCATGAGGCAACATTCACGGGGAACATTCACGAGGCGACAATCACGAGGGAAAATTCACGAGGGAACATTCACGAGGGAACATTCACGAGGCGACATTCACGAGGCGACATTCACGAGGCGACATTCACGAGGCGACATTCACGAAGCAACATTCACGAGGTGACATTCACGAAACAACATTCACGAGGCGACATTCACGAGGCGACATTAACGAGGCAACATTCACGAAGCAACATTTACGAGGCGACATTCACGAGGCGATATCCACGAGGCGACATTCACGAGGCGACATTCACGAGGCGACATGCACGAGGCGACATTCACGAGGCGACAATCACGAGGCAACATTCACGAGGCAACATTCACGAGGCGACATTCACGTGGCAACATTCACGATGGAACATTCACAAGGCGACATTCACGAGGCAACATTCACGAGGCAACATTCACGATGCGACATTCACGAGGCGACAATCACGAGGCAACATTCACGAGGCAACATTCACGAGGCGACATTCACGTGGCAACATTCACGAGGGGACATTCACGAGGCGACATTCACGAGGGAAAATTCACGAGGGAACATTCACGAGGGAACATTCATGAGGGAACATTCACGAGGCGACATTCACGAGGCGACATTCACGAAGCAACATTCACGAGGCGACATTCACGAGGCAACATTCACGAGGCAACATTCACGAGGCAACATTCACGAGGGAACATTCACGAGGCGACATTCACGAGGCGACATTCACGAGGCGACATTCACGAGGCGACATTCACGAGGGAACTTTCACGAGGCGACATTCACGAGGCGACATTCACGTGGCAACATTCACGAGGGAACATTCACGAGGCGACATTCACGAGGGGACATTTACGAGGCGATATCCACGATGCGACATTCACGAGGCGACATTCCCGAGGCAACATTCACGAGGCGACATTCACGAGGCGACATTCACGAGGCGACATTCACGAGGCAACATTCACGAGGGAACATTCACGAGGCGACATTCACGAGGCAACATTCACGAGGCAACATTCACGAGGCGACATTCACGAGGCGACATTCACGAGGCGACATTCACGAGGCGACATTCACGAGGCGACATTCACGAGGCGACATTCACGAGGCAACATTCACGAGGCAACATTCACGAGGCAACATTCACGGGGAACATTCACGAGGCGACAATCACGAGGGAAAATTCACGAGGGAATATTCACGAGGGAACATTCACGAGGAAACATTCACGAGGCGACATTCACGAAGCAACATTCACGAGGCGAAATTCACGAGGCAACATTCACGAGGCAACATTCACGAGGCGACATTCAGGAAGCAACATTCACGAGGCGACATTCACGAGGCGACATTCACGAGGCGACATTCACGAAGCAACATTCACGAGGCGACATTCACGAGGCGATATCCACGAGGCGACATTCACGAGGCGACATTCACGAGACACCATGCACGAGGCGACATTCACGAGGCGACATTCACGAGGCAACATTCACGAAGCGACATTCATGAGGCGACATTCACGAGGCGACATTCACGAGGCGACATTCACGAGGCGACATTCACGAGGGAACATTCACGAGGCGACATTCACGAGGCAACATTCACGAAACAACATTCACGAGGCGACATTCACGAGGCAACATTCACGAGGCGACATTCACGAGGCGACGTTCACGAGGCGACATTCACGAGGCAACATTCACGAGGGAACATTCACGAGGCGACATTAACGAGGCAACATTCACGAGGCGACATTCACGAGGCAACATTCACGAGGCAACATTCATGAGGCAACATTCACGGGGAACATTCACGAGGCGACAATCACGAGGGAAAATTCACGAGGGAACATTCACGAGGGAACATTCACGAGGCGACATTCACGAGGCGACATTCACGAGGCGACATTCACGAGGCGACATTCACGAAGCAACATTCACGAGGCGACATTCACGAAACAACATTCACGAGGCGACATTCACGAGGCGACATTAACGAGGCAACATTCTCGAAGCAACATTTACGAGGCGACATTCAAGAGGCGATATCCACGAGGCGACATTCACGAGGCGACATTCACGAGGCGACATGCACGAGGCGACATTCACGAGGCGACAATCACGAGGCAACATTCACGAGGCAACATTCACGAGGCGACATTCACGTGGCAACATTCACGAAGCAACATTCACGAGGCGAAATTCACGAGGCAACATTCACGAGGCAACATTCACGAGGCGACATTCAGGAAGCAACATTCACGAGGCGACATTCACGAGGCGACATTCACGAGGCGACATTCACGAAGCAACATTCACGAGGCGACATTCACGAGGCGATATCCACGAGGCGACATTCACGAGGCGACATTCACGAGACACCATGCACGAGGCGACATTCACGAGGCGACATTCACGAGGCAACATTCACGAAGCGACATTCATGAGGCGACATTCACGAGGCGACATTCACGAGGCGACATTCACGAGGCGACATTCACGAGGGAACATTCACGAGGCGACATTCACGAGGCGACATTCACGAGGCGATATCCACGAGGCGACATTCACGATGCGACATTCACGAGGCGACATTCACGAAGCAACATTCACGAGGCGACATTCACGAGGCGATATCCACGAGACGACATTCACGATGCGACATTCACGAGACACCATGCACGAGGCGACATTCACGAGGCGACATTCACGAGGCAACATTCACGAAGCGACATTCATGAGGCGACATTCACGAGGCGACATTCACGAGGCGACATTCACGAGGCGACATTCACGAGGGAACATTCACGAGGCGACATTCACGAGGCAACATTCACGAAACAACATTCACGAGGCGACATTCACGAGGCAACATTCACGAGGCGACATTCACGAGGTGACATTCACGAGGGAACATTCACGAGGCGACATTAACGAGGCAACATTCACGAGGCGACATTCACGAGGCAACATTCACGAGGCAACATTCATGAGGCAACATTCACGGGGAACATTCACGAGGCGACAATCACGAGGGAAAATTCACGAGGGAACATTCACGAGGGAACATTCACGAGGCGACATTCACGAGGCGACATTCACGAGGCGACATTCACGAGGCGACATTCACGAAGCAACATTCACGAGGTGACATTCACGAAACAACATTCACGAGGCGACATTCACGAGGCGACATTAACGAGGCAACATTCACGAAGCAACATTTACGAGGCGACATTCACGAGGCGATATCCACGAGGCGACATTCACGAGGCGACATTCACGAGGCGACATGCACGAGGCGACATTCACGAGGCGACAATCACGAGGCAACATTCACGAGGCAACATTCACGAGGCGACATTCACGTGGCAACATTCACGATGGAACATTCACAAGGCGACATTCACGAGGCAACATTCACGAGGCAACATTCACGATGCGACATTCACGAGGCGACAATCACGAGGCAACATTCACGAGGCAACATTCACGAGGCGACATTCACGTGGCAACATTCACGAGGGGACATTCACGAAGCGACATTCACGAGGGAAAATTCACGAGGGAACATTCACGAGGGAACATTCATGAGGGAACATTCACGAGGCGACATTCACGAGGCGACATTCACGAAGCAACATTCACGAGGCGACATTCACGAGGCAACATTCACGAGGCAACATTCACGAGGCAACATTCACGAGGGAACATTCACGAGGCGACATTCACGAGGCGACATTCACGAGGCGACATTCACGAGGCGACATTCACGAGGGAACTTTCACGAGGCGACATTCACGAGGCGACATTCACGTGGCAACATTCACGAGGGAACATTCACGAGGCGACATTCACGAGGCGACATTTACGAGGCGATATCCACGATGCGACATTCACGAGGCGACATTCCCGAGGCAACATTCACGAGGCGACATTCACGAGGCGACATTCACGAGGCGACATTCACGAGGCAACATTCACGAGGGAACATTCACGAGGCGACATTCACGAGGCAACATTCACGAGGCAACATTCACGAGGCGACATTCACGAGGCGACATTCACGAGGCGACATTCACGAGGCGACATTCACGAGGCGACATTCACGAGGCGACATTCACGAGGCAACATTCACGAGGCAACATTCACGAGGCAACATTCACGGGGAACATTCACGAGGCGACAATCACGAGGGAAAATTCACGAGGGAATATTCACGAGGGAACATTCACGAGGAAACATTCACGAGGCGACATTCACGAAGCAACATTCACGAGGCGAAATTCACGAGGCAACATTCACGAGGCAACATTCACGAGGCGACATTCAGGAAGCAACATTCACGAGGCGACATTCACGAGGCGACATTCACGAGGCGACATTCACGAAGCAACATTCACGAGGCGACATTCACGAGGCGATATCCACGAGGCGACATTCACGAGGCGACATTCACGAGACACCATGCACGAGGCGACATTCACGAGGCGACATTCACGAGGCAACATTCACGAAGCGACATTCATGAGGCGACATTCACGAGGCGACATTCACGAGGCGACATTCACGAGGCGACATTCACGAGGGAACATTCACGAGGCGACATTCACGAGGCAACATTCACGAAACAACATTCACGAGGCGACATTCACGAGGCAACATTCACGAGGCGACATTCACGAGGCGACATTCACGAGGCGACATTCACCAGGCGACATTCACGAGGCGACATTCACGAGGCGACATTCACGAGGCGACATTCACGAGGTGACATTCACGAGGGAACATTCACGAGGCGACATTCACGAGGCGACATTCACGAGGCGACATTCTCGAGGCGACATTCACGAGGCGACATTCACGAGGTGACATTCACGAGGGAACATTCACGACGCGACATTCACGAGGCAACATTCACGAAACAACATTCACGAGGCGACATTCACGAGGCAACATTCACGAGGCGACATTCACGAGGCGACGTTCACGAGGCGACATTCACGAGGCAACATTCACGAGGGAACATTCACGAGGCGACATTAACGAGGCAACATTCACGAGGCGACATTCACGAGGCAACATTCACGAGGCAACATTCATGAGGCAACATTCACGGGGAACATTCACGAGGCGACAATCACGAGGGAAAATTCACGAGGGAACATTCACGAGGGAACATTCACGAGGCGACATTCACGAGGCGACATTCACGAGGCGACATTCACGAGGCGACATTCACGAAGCAACATTCACGAGGCGACATTCACGAAACAACATTCACGAGGCGACATTCACGAGGCGACATTAACGAGGCAACATTCACGAAGCAACATTTACGAGGCGACATTCACGAGGCGATATCCACGAGGCGACATTCACGAGGCGACATTCACGAGGCGACATGCACGAGGCGACATTCACGAGGCGACAATCACGAGGCAACATTCACGAGGCAACATTCACGAGGCGACATTCACGTGGCAACATTCACGAAGCATCATTCACGAGGCGAAATTCACGAGGCAACATTCACGAGGCAACATTCACGAGGCGACATTCAGGAAGCAACATTCACGAGGCGACATTCACGAGGCGACATTCACGAGGCGACATTCACGAAGCAACATTCACGAGGCGACATTCACGAGGCGATATCCACGAGGCGACATTCACGAGGCGACATTCACGAGACACCATGCACGAGGCGACATTCACGAGGCGACATTCACGAGGCAACATTCACGAAGCGACATTCATGAGGCGACATTCACGAGGCGACATTCACGAGGCGACATTCACGAGGCGACATTCACGAGGGAACATTCACGAGGCGACATTCACGAGGCAACATTCACGAAACAACATTCACGAGGCGACATTCACGAGACAACATTCACGAGGCGACATTCACGAGGCGACATTCACGAGGCGACATTCACCAGGCGACATTCACGAGGCGACATTCACGAGGCGACATTCACGAGGCGACATTCACGAGGTGACATTCACGAGGGAACATTCACGAGGCGACATTCACGAGGCGACATTCACGAGGCGACATTCTCGAGGCGACATTCACGAGGCGACATTCACGAGGCGACATTCACGAGGTGACATTCACGAGGGAACATTCACGACGCGACATTCACGAGGCAACATTCACGAAACAACATTCACGAGGCGACATTCACGAGGCAACATTCACGAGGCGACATTCACGAGGCGACGTTCACGAGGCGACATTCACGAGGCAACATTCACGAGGGAACATTCACGAGGCGACATTAACGAGGCAACATTCACGAGGCGACATTCACGAGGCAACATTCACGAGGCAACATTCATGAGGCAACATTCACGGGGAACATTCACGAGGCGACAATCACGAGGGAAAATTCACGAGGGAACATTCACGAGGGAACATTCACGAGGCGACATTCACGAGGCGACATTCACGAGGCGACATTCACGAGGCGACATTCACGAAGCAACATTCACGAGGCGACATTCACGAAACAACATTCACGAGGCGACATTCACGAGGCGACATTAATGAGGCAACATTCACGAAGCAACATTTACGAGGCGACATTCACGAGGCGATATCCACGAGGCGACATTCACGAGGCGACATTCACGAGGCGACATGCACGAGGCGACATTCACGAGGCGACAATCACGAGGCAACATTCACGAGGCAACATTCACGAGGCGACATTCACGTGGCAACATTCACGAGGGAACATTCACAAGGCGACATTCACGAGGCAACATTCAGGAGGCAACATTCACGAGGCGACATTCACGAGGCGACAATCACGAGGCAACATTCATGATGCAACATTCACGGGGAACATTCACGAGGCGACAATCACGAGGGAAAATTCACGAGGGAACATTCACGAGGCGACATTCACGTGGCAACATTCACGAGGGGACATTCACGAGGCGACATTCACGAGGGAAAATTCACGAGGGAACATTCACGAGGGAACATTCATGAGGAAACATTCACGAGGCGACATTCACGAGGCGACATTCACGAAGCAACATTCACGAGGCGACATTCACGAGGCAACATTCACGAGGCAACATTCACGAGGCAACATTCACGAGGGAACATTCACGAGGCGACATTCACGAGGCGACATTCACGAGGCGACATTCACGAGGCTACATTCACGAGGCGACATTCACGAGGCGACATTCACGAGGCGACATTCACGAGGCGACATTCACGAGGGAACATTCACGAGGCGACATTCACGAGGCGACATTCACGAAGCAACATTCACGAGGGAGCATTCACGAGGCGACATTCACGAGGCGACATTCACGAAACAACATTCACGAGGCAACATTCACGAGGCGACATTCACGAGGCGACATTTACGAGGCGACATTCACGAAGCAACATTCACGAGGCGACATTCACGAGGCAACATTCACGAGGCAACATTCACAAGGCAACATTCACGAGGGAACATTCACGAGGCGACAATCACGAGGGAAAATTCACGAGGGAACATTCACGAGGGAACATTCACGAGGTGGCATTCACGAGGCGACATTCACGAGGCGACATTCACGAAGCAACATTCACGAGGCGACATTCACGAGGCAACATTCACGAGGCAACATTCACGAGGCAACATTCACGAGGGAACTTTCATGAGGCGACATTCACGAGGAGACATTCACGAGGCGATATCCACGAGGCGACATTCGCGAGGCGACATTCACGTGGCAACATTCACAAGGCGACATTCACGAGGCGACATTCAGGAGGCGACATTCACGAGGCGACATTCACGAGGCAACATTCACGAGGCGACATTCACGAGGCGACCTTCACGAGGCGACATTCACGAGGCGACATTCACAAGGCGACATTCACGAGGCAACATTCACGAGTCGACATTCACGAGGCGACATTCACGAGGCGACATTCACGAGGCAACATTCACTAGGCAACATTCACGAGGCGACATTCACGAGGCGACATTCACGAGGCAACATTCACGAGGCGACATTCACGTGGCAACATTCACGAGGGGAAATTCAAGAGGCGACATTCACGAGGGAACATTCAAGAGGAAATATTCAAGAGGCAACATTCACAAGGCAACATTCACGAGGGAACATTCACCAGGCGACATTCACGAGGCGACATTCACAAAGCAACATTCACGAGGGAACATTCACGAGGCGACATTCACGAGGCGACATTCACGAAACAACATTCACGAGGCGACATTCACGAGGCGACATTCACAAGGCGACATTCACGAGGCGACATTCACGAGGTGACATTCACGAAGCAACATTCACGAGGCGACATTCACGCGGCAACATTCACGAGGCAACATTCACGAGGCAACATTCACGAGGGAACTTTCACGAGGAGACATTCACGAGGCGACATTCACGAGGCGAGATTCACGAGGCAACATTCACGAGGCGACATTCACGAGGGAACTTTCACGAGGAGACATTCACGAGGCGACATTCACGAGGCGATATCCACGAGGCGACATTCACGAGGCGAGATTCACGAGGCAACATTCACGAGGCGACATTTTCGAGGCGACATTCACGAGGGGACATTCACGAGGCGACATTCACGAGGCGACAATCACGAGGCAACATTCACGAGGCAACATTCACGAGGCGACATTAACGTGGCAACATTCACGAGGGGACATTCACGAGGCGACATTCACGAGGGAAAATTCACGAGGGAGCATTCACGAGGGAACATTCATGAGGGAACATTCACGAGGCGACATTCACGAGGCGACATTCACGAAGCAACATTCACGAGGCGACATTCACGAGGCAACATTCACGAGGCAACATTCACGAGGCAACATTCACGAGGGAACATTCACGAGGCGACATTCACGAGGCGACATTCACGAGGCGACATACACGAGGCGACATTCACGAGGGAACTTTCACGAGGCGACATTCACGAGGCGACATTCACGTGGCAACATTCACGAGGAAATATTCACGAGGCAACATTCACGAGGCAACATTCACGAGGGAACATTCACGAGGCGACATTCACGAGGCGACATTTACGAGGCGATATCCACGATGCGACATTCACGAGGCGACATTCCCGAGGCAACATTCACGAGGCAACATTCACGAGGCGACATTCACGAGGCGACATTCACGAGGCGACCTTCACGAGGCGACATTCACGAGGCGACATTCACGAGGCGACATTCACGAGGCGACATTCACGAGGGAACATTCACGAGGCGACATTCACGAGGCAACATTCACGAAACAACATTCACGATGCGACATTCACGAGGCAACATTCACGAGTCGACATTCACGAGGCGACATTCACGAGGCGACATTCACGAGGCAACATTCACTAGGCAACATTCACGAGGCGACATTCACGAGGCGACATTCACGAGGCAACATTCACGAGGCGACATTCACGTGGCAACATTCACGAGGGGAAATTCAAGAGGCGACATTCACGAGGGAACATTCAAGAGGAAATATTCAAGAGGCAACATTCACAAGGCAACATTCACGAGGGAACATTCACCAGGCGACATTCACGAGGCGACATTCACAAAGCAACATTCACGAGGGAACATTCACGAGGCGACATTCACGAGGCGACATTCACGAAACAACATTCACGAGGCGACATTCACGAGGCGACATTCACGAGGCGACATTCACGAGGCGACATTCACGAGGTGACATTCACGAAGCAACATTCACGAGGCGACATTCACGAGGCAACATTCACGAGGCAACATTCACGAGGCAACATTCACGAGGGAACTTTCACGAGGAGACATTCACGAGGCGACATTCACGAGGCGAGATTCACGAGGCAACATTCACGAGGCGACATTCACGAGGGAACTTTCACGAGGAGACATTCACGAGGCGACATTCACGAGGCGATATCCACGAGGCGACATTCACGAGGCTAGATTCACGAGGCAACATTCACGAGGCGACATTTTCGAGGCGACATTCACGAGGGGACATTCACGAGGCGACATTCACGAGGCGACAATCACGAGGCAACATTCACGAGGCAACATTCACGAGGCGACATTAACGTGGCAACATTCACGAGGGGACATTCACGAGGCGACATTCACGAGGGAAAATTCACGAGGGAACATTCACGAGGGAACATTCATGAGGGAACATTCACGAGGCGACATTCACGAGGCGACATTCACGAAGCAACATTCACGAGGCGACATTCACGAGGCAACATTCACGAGGCAACATTCACGAGGCAACATTCACGAGGGAACATTCACGAGGCGACATTCACGAGGCGACATTCACGAGGCGACATACACGAGGCGACATTCACGAGGGAACTTTCACGAGGCGACATTCACGAGGCGACATTCACGTGGCAACATTCACGAGGAAATATTCACGAGGCAACATTCACGAGGCAACATTCACGAGGCGACATTCACGTGGCAACATTCACGAGGGGAAATTCAAGAGGCGACATTCACGTGGCAACATTCACGAGGAAATATTCACGAGGCAACATTCACGAGGCAACATTCACGAGGGAACATTCACGAGGCGACATTCACGAGGCGACATTTACGAGGCGATATCCACGATGCGACATTCACGAGGCGACATTCCCGAGGCAACATTCACGAGGCAACATTCACGAGGCGACATTCACGTGGCAACATTCACGAGGAAATATTCACGAGGCAACATTCACGAGGCAACATTCACGAGGGAACATTCACGAGGCGACATTCACGAGGCGACATTTACGAGGCGATATCCACGATGCGACATTCACGAGGCGACATTCCCGAGGCAACATTCACGAGGCAACATTCACGAGGCGACATTCACGAGGCGACATTCACGAGGCGACCTTCACGAGGCGACATTCACGAGGCGACATTCACGAGGCGACATTCACGAGGCGACATTCACGAGGGAACATTCACGAGGCGACATTCACGAGGCAACATTCACGAAACAACATTCACGATGCGACATTCACGAGGCAACATTCACGAGTCGACATTCACGAGGCGACATTCACGAGGCGACATTCACGAGGCAACATTCACTAGGCAACATTCACGAGGCGACATTCACGAGGCGACATTCACGAGGCAACATTCACGAGGCGACATTCACGTGGCAACATTCACGAGGGGAAATTCAAGAGGCGACATTCACGAGGGAACATTCAAGAGGAAATATTCAAGAGGCAACATTCACAAGGCAACATTCACGAGGGAACATTCACCAGGCGACATTCACGAGGCGACATTCACAAAGCAACATTCACGAGGGAACATTCACGAGGCGACATTCACGAGGCGACATTCACGAAACAACATTCACGAGGCGACATTCACGAGGCGACATTCACGAGGCGACATTCACGAGGCGACATTCACGAGGTGACATTCACGAAGCAACATTCACGAGGCGACATTCACGAGGCAACATTCACGAGGCAACATTCACGAGGCAACATTCACGAGGGAACTTTCACGAGGAGACATTCACGAGGCGACATTCACGAGGCGAGATTCACGAGGCAACATTCACGAGGCGACATTCACGAGGGAACTTTCACGAGGAGACATTCACGAGGCGACATTCACGAGGCGATATCCACGAGGCGACATTCACGAGGCTAGATTCACGAGGCAACATTCACGAGGCGACATTTTCGAGGCGACATTCACGAGGGGACATTCACGAGGCGACATTCACGAGGCGACAATCACGAGGCAACATTCACGAGGCAACATTCACGAGGCGACATTAACGTGGCAACATTCACGAGGGGACATTCACGAGGCGACATTCACGAGGGAAAATTCACGAGGGAACATTCACGAGGGAACATTCATGAGGGAACATTCACGAGGCGACATTCACGAGGCGACATTCACGAAGCAACATTCACGAGGCGACATTCACGAGGCAACATTCACGAGGCAACATTCACGAGGCAACATTCACGAGGGAACATTCACGAGGCGACATTCACGAGGCGACATTCACGAGGCGACATACACGAGGCGACATTCACGAGGGAACTTTCACGAGGCGACATTCACGAGGCGACATTCACGTGGCAACATTCACGAGGAAATATTCACGAGGCAACATTCACGAGGCAACATTCACGAGGCGACATTCACGTGGCAACATTCACGAGGGGAAATTCAAGAGGCGACATTCACCTGGCAACATTCACGAGGAAATATTCACGAGGCAACATTCACGAGGCAACATTCACGAGGGAACATTCACGAGGCGACATTCACGAGGCGACATTTACGAGGCGATATCCACGATGCGACATTCACGAGGCGACATTCCCGAGGCAACATTCACGAGGCAACATTCACGAGGCGACATTCACGAGGCGACATTCACGAGGCGACATTCACGAGGCAACATTCACGAGGGAACATTCACGAGGCGACATTCACGAGGCAACATTCACGAGGCAACATTCACGAGGCGACATTCACGAGGCGACATTCACGAGGCGACATTCACGAGGCGACATTCACGAGGCGACATTCACGAGGCGACATTCACGAGGCAACATTCACGAGGCAACATTCACGAGGCAACATTCACGGGGAACATTCACGAGGCGACAATCACGAGGGAAAATTCACGAGGGAATATTCACGAGGGAACATTCACGAGGAAACATTCACGAGGCGACATTCACGAAGCAACATTCACGAGGCGAAATTCACGAGGCAACATTCACGAGGCAACATTCACGAGGCGACATTCAGGAAGCAACATTCACGAGGCGACATTCACGAGGCGACATTCACGAGGCGACATTCACGAAGCAACATTCACGAGGCGACATTCACGAGGCGATATCCACGAGGCGACATTCACGAGGCGACATTCACGAGACACCATGCACGAGGCGACATTCACGAGGCGACATTCACGAGGCAACATTCACGAAGCGACATTCATGAGGCGACATTCACGAGGCGACATTCACGAAGCGACATTCACGAGGCGACATTCACGAGGGAACATTCACGAGGCGACATTCACGAGGCAACATTCACGAAACAACATTCACGAGGCGACATTCACGAGGCAACATTCACGAGGCGACATTCACGAGGCGACATTCACGAGGCGACATTCACCAGGCGACATTCACGAGGCGACATTCACGAGGCGACATTCACGAGGCGACATTCACGAGGTGACATTCACGAGGGAACATTCACGAGGCGACATTCACGAGGCGACATTCACGAGGCGACATTCTCGAGGCGACATTCACGAGGCGACATTCACGAGGTGACATTCACGAGGGAACATTCACGACGCGACATTCACGAGGCGACATTCACGAGGCAACATTCACGAGGCGACATTCACGAGGCGACGTTCACGAGGCGACATTCACGAGGCAACATTCACGAGGGAACATTCACGAGGCGACATTAACGAGGCAACATTCACGAGGCGACATTCACGAGGCAACATTCACGAGGCAACATTCATGAGGCAACATTCACGGGGAACATTCACGAGGCGACAATCACGAGGGAAAATTCACGAGGGAACATTCACGAGGGAACATTCACGAGGCGACATTCACGAGGCAACATTCACGAGGCGACATTCACGAGGCGACATTCACGAAGCAACATTCACGAGGCGACATTCACGAAACAACATTCACGAGGCGACATTCACGAGGCGACATTAACGAGGCAACATTCACGAAGCAACATTTACGAGGCGACATTCACGAGGCGATATCCACGAGGCGACATTCACGAGGCGACATTCACGAGGCGACATGCACGAGGCGACATTCACGAGGCGACAATCACGAGGCAACATTCACGAGGCAACATTCACGAGGCGACATTCACGTGGCAACATTCACGAGGGAACATTCACAAGGCGACATTCACGAGGCAACATTCAGGAGGCAACATTCACGAGGCGACATTCACGAGGCGACAATCACGAGGCAACATTCACGGGGAACATTCACGGGGAACATTCACGAGGCGACAATCACGAGGGAAAATTCACGAGGGAACATTCACGAGGCGACATTCACGTGGCAACATTCACGAGGGGACATTCACGAGGCGACATTCACGAGGGAAAATTCACGAGGGAACATTCACGAGGGAACATTCATGAGGAAACATTCACGAGGCGACATTCACGAGGCGACATTCACGAAGCAACATTCACGAGGCGACATTCACGAGGCAACATTCACGAGGCAACATTCACGAGGCAACATTCACGAGGGAACATTCACGAGGCGACATTCACGAGGCGACATTCACGAGGCGACATTCACGAGGCTACATTCACGAGGCGACATTCACGAGGCGACATTCACGAGGCGACATTCACGAGGCCACATTCACGAGGGAACATTCACGAGGCGACATTCACGAGGCGACATTCACGAAGCAACATTCACGAGGGAGCATTCACGAGGCGACATTCACGAGGCGACATTCACGAAACAACATTCACGAGGCAACATTCACGAGGCGACATTCACGAGGCGACATTTACGAGGCGACATTCACGAAGCAACATTCACGAGGCGACATTCACGAGGCAACATTCAAGAGGCAACATTCACAAGGCAACATTCACGAGGGAACATTCACGAGGCGACAATCACGAGGGAAAATTCACGAGGGAACATTCACGAGGGAACATTCACGAGGTGGCATTCACGAGGCGACATTCACGAGGCGACATTCACGAAGCAACATTCACGAGGCGACATTCACGAGGCAACATTCACGAGGCAACATTCACGAGGCAACATTCACGAGGGAACTTTCATGAGGCGACATTCACGAGGAGACATTCACGAGGCGATATCCACGAGGCGACATTCACGAGGCGACATTCACGTGGCAACATTC
Source organism: Petromyzon marinus (assembly GCF_048934315.1). Lineage (NCBI taxonomy): Eukaryota > Metazoa > Chordata > Hyperoartia > Petromyzontiformes > Petromyzontidae > Petromyzon > Petromyzon marinus. The sequence goes on along the minus strand of NC_133721.1, from coordinate 5,241,510 downwards.
ACAAGGCGACATTCACGAGGCGACATTCAGGAGGCGACATTCACGAGGCGACATTCACGAGGCAACATTCACGAGGCGACATTCACGAGGCGACCTTCACGAGGCGACATTCACGAGGCGACATTCACGAGGCGACATTCACGAGGCGACATTCACGAGGGAACATTCACGAGGCGACATTCACGAGGCAACATTCACGAAACAACATTCACGATGCGACATTCACGAGGCAACATTCACGAGTCGACATTCACGAGGCGACATTCACGAGGCGACATTCACGAGGCAACATTCACTAGGCAACATTCACGAGGCGACATTCACGAGGCGACATTCACGAGGCAACATTCACGAGGCGACATTCACGTGGCAACATTCACGAGGGGAAATTCAAGAGGCGACATTCACGAGGGAACATTCAAGAGGAAATATTCAAGAGGCAACATTCACAAGGCAACATTCACGAGGGAACATTCACCAGGCGACATTCACGAGGCGACATTCACAAAGCAACATTCACGAGGGAACATTCACGAGGCGACATTCACGAGGCGACATTCACGAAACAACATTCACGAGGCGACATTCACGAGGCGACATTCACAAGGCGACATTCACGAGGCGACATTCACGAGGTGACATTCACGAAGCAACATTCACGAGGCGACATTCACGCGGCAACATTCACGAGGCAACATTCACGAGGCAACATTCACGAGGGAACTTTCACGAGGAGACATTCACGAGGCGACATTCACGAGGCGAGATTCACGAGGCAACATTCACGAGGCGACATTCACGAGGGAACTTTCACGAGGAGACATTCACGAGGCGACATTCACGAGGCGATATCCACGAGGCGACATTCACCAGGCGAGATTCACGAGGCAACATTCACGAGGCGACATTTTCGAGGCGACATTCACGAGGGGACATTCACGAGGCGACATTCACGAGGCGACAATCACGAGGCAACATTCACGAGGCAACATTCACGAGGCGACATTAACGTGGCAACATTCACGAGGGGACATTCACGAGGCGACATTCACGAGGGAAAATTCACGAGGGAACATTCACGAGGGAACATTCATGAGGGAACATTCACGAGGCGACATTCACGAGGCGACATTCACGAAGCAACATTCACGAGGCGACATTCACGAGGCAACATTCACGAGGCAACATTCACGAGGCAACATTCACGAGGGAACATTCACGAGGCGACATTCACGAGGCGACATTCACGAGGCGACATACACGAGGCGACATTCACGAGGGAACTTTCACGAGGCGACATTCACGAGGCGACATTCACGTGGCAACATTCACGAGGAAATATTCACGAGGCAACATTCACGAGGCAACATTCACGAGGGAACATTCACGAGGCGACATTCACGAGGCGACATTTACGAGGCGATATCCACGATGCGACATTCACGAGGCGACATTCCCGAGGCAACATTCACGAGGCAACATTCACGAGGCGACATTCACGAGGCGACATTCACGAGGCGACCTTCACGAGGCGACATTCACGAGGCGACATTCACGAGGCGACATTCACGAGGCGACATTCACGAGGGAACATTCACGAGGCGACATTCACGAGGCAACATTCACGAAACAACATTCACGATGCGACATTCACGAGGCAACATTCACGAGTCGACATTCACGAGGCGACATTCACGAGGCGACATTCACGAGGCAACATTCACTAGGCAACATTCACGAGGCGACATTCACGAGGCGACATTCACGAGGCAACATTCACGAGGCGACATTCACGTGGCAACATTCACGAGGGGAAATTCAAGAGGCGACATTCACGAGGGAACATTCAAGAGGAAATATTCAAGAGGCAACATTCACAAGGCAACATTCACGAGGGAACATTCACCAGGCGACATTCACGAGGCGACATTCACAAAGCAACATTCACGAGGGAACATTCACGAGGCGACATTCACGAGGCGACATTCACGAAACAACATTCACGAGGCGACATTCACGAGGCGACATTCACGAGGCGACATTCACGAGGCGACATTCACGAGGTGACATTCACGAAGCAACATTCACGAGGCGACATTCACGAGGCAACATTCACGAGGCAACATTCACGAGGCAACATTCACGAGTGAACTTTCACGAGGAGACATTCACGAGGCGACATTCACGAGGCGAGATTCACGAGGCAACATTCACGAGGCGACATTCACGAGGGAACTTTCACGAGGAGACATTCACGAGGCGACATTCACGAGGCGATATCCACGAGGCGACATTCACGAGGCGAGATTCACGATGCAACATTCACGAGGCGACATTTTCGAGGCGACATTCACGAGGGGACATTCACGAGGCGACATTCACGAGGCGACAATCACGAGGCAACATTCACGAGGCAACATTCACGAGGCGACATTAACGTGGCAACATTCACGAGGGGACATTCACGAGGCGACATTCACGAGGGAAAATTCACGAGGGAACATTCACGAGGGAACATTCATGAGGGAACATTCACGAGGCGACATTCACGAGGCGACATTCACGAAGCAACATTCACGAGGCGACATTCACGAGGCAACATTCACGAGGCAACATTCACGAGGCAACATTCACGAGGGAACATTCACGAGGCGACATTCACGAGGCGACATTCACGAGGCGACATACACGAGGCGACATTCACGAGGGAACTTTCACGAGGCGACATTCACGAGGCGACATTCACGTGGCAACATTCACGAGGAAATATTCACGAGGCAACATTCACGAGGCAACATTCACGAGGCGACATTCACGTGGCAACATTCACGAGGGGAAATTCAAGAGGCGACATTCACGTGGCAACATTCACGAGGAAATATTCACGAGGCAACATTCACGAGGCAACATTCACGAGGGAACATTCACGAGGCGACATTCACGAGGCGACATTTACGAGGCGATATCCACGATGCGACATTCACGAGGCGACATTCCCGAGGCAACATTCACGAGGCAACATTCACGAGGCGACATTCACGAGGCGACATTCACGAGGCGACATTCACGAGGCAACATTCACGAGGGAACATTCACGAGGCGACATTCACGAGGCAACATTCACGAGGCAACATTCACGAGGCGACATTCACGAGGCGACATTCACGAGGCGACATTCACGAGGCGACATTCACGAGGCGACATTCACGAGGCGACATTCACGAGGCAACATTCACGAGGCAACATTCACGAGGCAACATTCACGGGGAACATTCACGAGGCGACAATCACGAGGGAAAATTCACGAGGGAATATTCACGAGGGAACATTCACGAGGAAACATTCACGAGGCGACATTCACGAAGCAACATTCACGAGGCGAAATTCACGAGGCAACATTCACGAGGCAACATTCACGAGGCGACATTCAGGAAGCAACATTCACGAGGCGACATTCACGAGGCGACATTCACGAGGCGACATTCACGAAGCAACATTCACGAGGCGACATTCACGAGGCGATATCCACGAGGCGACATTCACGAGGCGACATTCACGAGACACCATGCACGAGGCGACATTCACGAGGCGACATTCACGAGGCAACATTCACGAAGCGACATTCATGAGGCGACATTCACGAGGCGACATTCACGAAGCGACATTCACGAGGCGACATTCACGAGGGAACATTCACGAGGCGACATTCACGAGGCAACATTCACGAAACAACATTCACGAGGCGACATTCACGAGGCAACATTCACGAGGCGACATTCACGAGGCGACATTCACGAGGCGACATTCACCAGGCGACATTCACGAGGCGACATTCACGAGGCGACATTCACGAGGCGACATTCACGAGGTGACATTCACGAGGGAACATTCACGAGGCGACATTCACGAGGCGACATTCACGAGGCGACATTCTCGAGGCGACATTCACGAGGCGACATTCACGAGGTGACATTCACGAGGGAACATTCACGACGCGACATTCACGAGGCGACATTCACGAGGCAACATTCACGAGGCGACATTCACGAGGCGACGTTCACGAGGCGACATTCACGAGGCAACATTCACGAGGGAACATTCACGAGGCGACATTAACGAGGCGACATTCACGAGGCAACATTCACGAGGCGACATTCACGTGGCAACATTCACGAGGGGAAATTCAAGAGGCGACATTCACGAGGGAACATTCAAGAGGAAATATTCAAGAGGCAACATTCACAAGGCAACATTCACGAGGGAACATTCACCAGGCGACATTCACGAGGCGACATTCACAAAGCAACATTCACGAGGGAACATTCACGAGGCGACATTCACGAGGCGACATTCACGAAACAACATTCACGAGGCGACATTCACGAGGCGACATTCACGAGGCGACATTCACGAGGCGACATTCACGAGGTGACATTCACGAAGCAACATTCACGAGGCGACATTCACGAGGCAACATTCACGAGGCAACATTCACGAGGCAACATTCACGAGTGAACTTTCACGAGGAGACATTCACGAGGCGACATTCACGAGGCGAGATTCACGAGGCAACATTCACGAGGCGACATTCACGAGGGAACTTTCACGAGGAGACATTCACGAGGCGACATTCACGAGGCGATATCCACGAGGCGACATTCACGAGGCGAGATTCACGAGGCAACATTCACGAGGCGACATTTTCGAGGCGACATTCACGAGGGGACATTCACGAGGCGACATTCACGAGGCGACAATCACGAGGCAACATTCACGAGGCAACATTCACGAGGCGACATTAACGTGGCAACATTCACGAGGGGACATTCACGAGGCGACATTCACGAGGGAAAATTCACGAGGGAACATTCACGAGGGAACATTCATGAGGGAACATTCACGAGGCGACATTCACGAGGCGACATTCACGAAGCAACATTCACGAGGCGACATTCACGAGGCAACATTCACGAGGCAACATTCACGAGGCAACATTCACGAGGCGACATTCACGAGGCGACATTCACGAGGCGACATACACGAGGCGACATTCACGAGGGAACTTTCACGAGGCGACATTCACGAGGCGACATTCACGTGGCAACATTCACGAGGAAATATTCACGAGGCAACATTCACGAGGCAACATTCACGAGGCGACATTCACGTGGCAACATTCACGAGGGGAAATTCAAGAGGCGACATTCACGTGGCAACATTCACGAGGAAATATTCACGAGGCAACATTCACGAGGCAACATTCACGAGGGAACATTCACGAGGCGACATTCACGAGGCGACATTTACGAGGCGATATCCACGATGCGACATTCACGAGGCGACATTCCCGAGGCAACATTCACGAGGCAACATTCACGAGGCGACATTCACGAGGCGACATTCACGAGGCGACATTCACGAGGCAACATTCACGAGGGAACATTCACGAGGCGACATTCACGAGGCAACATTCACGAGGCAACATTCACGAGGCGACATTCACGAGGCGACATTCACGAGGCGACATTCACGAGGCGACATTCACGAGGCGACATTCACGAGGCGACATTCACGAGGCAACATTCACGAGGCAACATTCACGAGGCAACATTCACGGGGAACATTCACGAGGCGACAATCACGAGGGAAAATTCACGAGGGAATATTCACGAGGGAACATTCACGAGGAAACATTCACGAGGCGACATTCACGAAGCAACATTCACGAGGCGAAATTCACGAGGCAACATTCACGAGGCAACATTCACGAGGCGACATTCAGGAAGCAACATTCACGAGGCGACATTCACGAGGCGACATTCACGAGGCGACATTCACGAAGCAACATTCACGAGGCGACATTCACGAGGCGATATCCACGAGGCGACATTCACGAGGCGACATTCACGAGACACCATGCACGAGGCGACATTCACGAGGCGACATTCACGAGGCAACATTCACGAAGCGACATTCATGAGGCGACATTCACGAGGCGACATTCACGAAGCGACATTCACGAGGCGACATTCACGAGGGAACATTCACGAGGCGACATTCACGAGGCAACATTCACGAAACAACATTCACGAGGCGACATTCACGAGGCAACATTCACGAGGCGACATTCACGAGGCGACATTCACGAGGCGACATTCACCAGGCGACATTCACGAGGCGACATTCACGAGGCGACATTCACGAGGCGACATTCACGAGGTGACATTCACGAGGGAACATTCACGAGGCGACATTCACGAGGCGACATTCACGAGGCGACATTCTCGAGGCGACATTCACGAGGCGACATTCACGAGGTGACATTCACGAGGGAACATTCACGACGCGACATTCACGAGGCGACATTCACGAGGCAACATTCACGAGGCGACATTCACGAGGCGACGTTCACGAGGCGACATTCACGAGGCAACATTCACGAGGGAACATTCACGAGGCGACATTAACGAGGCAACATTCACGAGGCGACATTCACGAGGCAACATTCACGAGGCAACATTCATGAGGCAACATTCACGGGGAACATTCACGAGGCGACAATCACGAGGGAAAATTCACGAGGGAACATTCACGAGGGAACATTCACGAGGCGACATTCACGAGGCGACATTCACGAGGCGACATTCACGAGGCGACATTCACGAAGCAACATTCACGAGGCGACATTCACGAAACAACATTCACGAGGCGACATTCACGAGGCGACATTAACGAGGCAACATTCACGAAGCAACATTTACGAGGCGACATTCACGAGGCGATATCCACAAGGCGACATTCACGAGGCGACATTCACGAGGCGACATGCACGAGGCGACATTCACGAGGCGACAATCACGAGGCAACATTCACGAGGCAACATTCACGAGGCGACATTCACGTGGCAACATTCACGAGGGAACATTCACAAGGCGACATTCACGAGGCAACATTCAGGAGGCAACATTCACGAGGCGACATTCACGAGGCGACAATCACGAGGCAACATTCACGGGGAACATTCACGGGGAACATTCACGAGGCGACAATCACGAGGGAAAATTCACGAGGGAACATTCACGAGGCGACATTCACGTGGCAACATTCACGAGGGGACATTCACGAGGCGACATTCACGAGGGAAAATTCACGAGGGAACATTCACGAGGGAACATTCATGAGGAAACATTCACGAGGCGACATTCACGAGGCGACATTCACGAAGCAACATTCACGAGGCGACATTCACGAGGCAACATTCACGAGGCAACATTCACGAGGCAACATTCACGAGGGAACATTCACGAGGCGACATTCACGAGGCGACATTCACGAGGCGACATTCACGAGGCTACATTCACGAGGCGACATTCACGAGGCGACATTCACGAGGCGACATTCACGAGGCGACATTCACGAGGGAACATTCACGAGGCGACATTCACGAGGCGACATTCACGAAGCAACATTCACGAGGGAGCATTCACGAGGCGACATTCACGAGGCGACATTCACGAAACAACATTCACGAGGCAACATTCACGAGGCGACATTCACGAGGCGACATTTACGAGGCGACATTCACGAAGCAACATTCACGAGGCGACATTCACGAGGCAACATTCACGAGGCAACATTCACAAGGCAACATTCACGAGGGAACATTCACGAGGCGACAATCACGAGGGAAAATTCACGAGGGAACATTCACGAGGGAACATTCACGAGGTGGCATTCACGAGGCGACATTCACGAGGCAACATTCACGAAGCAACATTCACGAGGCGACATTCACGAGGCAACATTCACGAGGCAACATTCACGAGGCAACATTCACGAGGGAACTTTCATGAGGCGACATTCACGAGGAGACATTCACGAGGCGATATCCACGAGGCGACATTCACGAGGCGACATTCACGTGGCAACATTCACAAGGCGACATTCACGAGGCGACATTCAGGAGGCGACATTCACGAGGCGACATTCACGAGGCAACATTCACGAGGCGACATTCACGAGGCGACCTTCACGAGGCGACATTCACGAGGCGACATTCACGAGGCGACATTCACGAGGGAACATTCACGAGGCGACATTCACGAGGCAACATTCACGAAACAACATTCACGATTCGACATTCACGAGGCAACATTCACGAGTCGACATTCACGAGGCGACATTCACGAGGCGACATTCACGAGGCAACATTCACTAGGCAACATTCACGAGGCGACATTCACGAGGCGACATTCACGAGGCAACATTCACGAGGCGACATTCACGTGGCAACATTCACGAGGGGAAATTCAAGAGGCGACATTCACGAGGGAACATTCAAGAGGAAATATTCAAGAGGCAACATTCACGAGGCGACATTCACGAGGCGACATTTACGAGGCGACATTCACGAAGCAACATTCACGAGGCGACATTCACGAGGCAACATTCACGAGGCAACATTCACAAGGCAACATTCACGAGGGAACATTCACGAGGCGACAATCACGAGGGAAAATTCACGAGGGAACATTCACGAGGGAACATTCACGAGGTGGCATTCACGAGGCGACATTCACGAGGCGACATTCACGAAGCAACATTCACGAGGCGACATTCACGAGGCAACATTCACGAGGCAACATTCACGAGGCAACATTCACGAGGGAACTTTCATGAGGCGACATTCACGAGAAGACATTCACGAGGCGATATCCACGAGGCGACATTCACGAGGCGACATTCACGTGGCAACATTCACAAGGCGACATTCACGAGGCGACATTCAGGAGGCGACATTCACGAGGCGACATTCACGAGGCAACATTCACGAGGCGACATTCACGAGGCGACCTTCACGAGGCGACATTCACGAGGCGACATTCACGAGGCGACATTCACGAGGCGACATTCACGAGGGAACATTCACGAGGCGACATTCACGAGGCAACATTCACGAAACAACATTCACGATGCGACATTCACGAGGCAACATTCACGAGTCGACATTCACGAGGCGACATTCACGAGGCGACATTTACGAGGCAACATTCACTAGGCAACATTCACGAGGCGACATTCACGAGGCGACATTCACGAGGCAACATTCACGAGGCGACATTCACGTGGCAACATTCACGAGGGGAAATTCAAGAGGCGACATTCACGAGGGAACATTCAAGAGGAAATATTCAAGAGGCAACATTCACAAGGCAACATTCACGAGGGAACATTCACCAGGCGACATTCACGAGGCGACATTCACAAAGCAACATTCACGAGGGAACATTCACGAGGCGACATTCACGAGGCGACATTCACGAAACAACATTCACGAGGCGACATTCACGAGGCGACATTCACAAGGCGACATTCACGAGGCGACATTCACGAGGTGACATTCACGAAGCAACATTCACGAGGCGACATTCACGCGGCAACATTCACGAGGCAACATTCACGAGGCAACATTCACGAGGGAACTTTCACGAGGAGACATTCACGAGGCGACATTCACGAGGCGAGATTCACGAGGCAACATTCACGAGGCGACATTTTCGAGGCGACATTCACGAGGGGACATTCACGAGGCGACATTCACGAGGCGACAATCACGAGGCAACATTCACGAGGCAACATTCACGAGGCGACATTAACGTGGCAACATTCACGAGGGGACATTCACGAGGCGACATTCACGAGGGAAAATTCACGAGGGAACATTCACGAGGGAACATTCATGAGGGAACATTCACGAGGCGACATTCACGAGGCGACATTCACGAAGCAACATTCACGAGGCGACATTCACGAGGCAACATTCACGAGGCAACATTCACGAGGCAACATTCACGAGGGAACATTCACGAGGCGACATTCACGAGGCGACATTCACGAGGCGACATACACGAGGCGACATTCACGAGGGAACTTTCACGAGGCGACATTCACGAGGCGACATTCACGTGGCAACATTCACGAGGAAATATTCACGAGGCAACATTCACGAGGCAACATTCACGAGGGAACATTCACGAGGCGACATTCACGAGGCGACATTTACGAGGCGATATCCACGATGCGACATTCACGAGGCGACATTCCCGAGGCAACATTCACGAGGCAACATTCACGAGGCGACATTCACGAGGCGACATTCACGAGGCGACCTTCACGAGGCGACATTCACGAGGCGACATTCACGAGGCGACATTCACGAGGCGACATTCACGAGGGAACATTCACGAGGCGACATTCACGAGGCAACATTCACGAAACAACATTCACGATGCGACATTCACGAGGCAACATTAACGAGTCGACATTCACGAGGCGACATTCACGAGGCGACATTCACGAGGCAACATTCACTAGGCAACATTCACGAGGCGACATTCACGAGGCGACATTCACGAGGCAACATTCACGAGGCGACATTCACGTGGCAACATTCACGAGGGGAAATTCAAGAGGCGACATTCACGAGGGAACATTCAAGAGGAAATATTCAAGAGGCAACATTCACAAGGCAACATTCACGAGGGAACATTCACCAGGCGACATTCACGAGGCGACATTCACAAAGCAACATTCACGAGGGAACATTCACGAGGCGACATTCACGAGGCGACATTCACGAAACAACATTCACGAGGCGACATTCACGAGGCGACATTCACGAGGCGACATTCACGAGGCGACATTCACGAGGTGACATTCACGAAGCAACATTCACGAGGCGACATTCACGAGGCAACATTCACGAGGCAACATTCACGAGGCAACATTCACGAGGGAACTTTCACGAGGAGACATTCACGAGGCGACATTCACGAGGCGAGATTCACGAGGCAACATTCACGAGGCGACATTCACGAGGGAACTTTCACGAGGAGACATTCACGAGGCGACATTCACGAGGCGATATCCACGAGGCGACATTCACGAGGCGAGATTCACGAGGCAACATTCACGAGGCGACATTTTCGAGGCGACATTCACGAGGGGACATTCACGAGGCGACATTCACGAGGCGACAATCACGAGGCAACATTCACGAGGCAACATTCACGAGGCGACATTAACGTGGCAACATTCACGAGAGGACATTCACGAGGCGACATTCACGAGGGAAAATTCACGAGGGAACATTCACGAGGGAACATTCATGAGGGAACATTCACGAGGCGACATTCACGAGGCGACATTCACGAAGCAACATTCACGAGGCGACATTCACGAGGCAACATTCACGAGGCAACATTCACGAGGCAACATTCACGAGGGAACATTCACGAGGCGACATTCACGAGGCGACATTCACGAGGCGACATACACGAGGCGACATTCACGAGGGAACTTTCACGATGCGACATTCACGAGGCGACATTCACGTGGCAACATTCACGAGGAAATATTCACGAGGCAACATTCACGAGGCAACATTCACGAGGGAACATTCACGAGGCGACATTCACGAGGCGACATTTACGAGGCGATATCCACGATGCGACATTCACGAGGCGACATTCCCGAGGCAACATTCACGAGGCAACATTCACGAGGCGACATTCACGAGGCGACATTCACGAGGCGACATTCACGAGGCAACATTCACGAGGGAACATTCACGAGGCGACATTCACGAGGCAATATTCACGAGGCAACATTCACGAGGCGACATTCACGAGGCGACATTCACGAGGCGACATTCACGAGGCGACATTCACGAGGCGACATTCACGAGGCAACATTCACGAGGCAACATTCACGTGGCAACATTCACGGGGAACATTCACGAGGCGACAATCACGAGGGAAAATTCACGAGGTAATATTCACGAGGGAACATTCACGAGGAAACATTCACGAGGAGACATTCACGAAGCAACATTCACGAGGCGAAATTCACGAGGCAACATTCACGAGGCAACATTCACGAGGCGACATTCAGGAAGCAACATTCACGAGGCGACATTCACGAGGCGACATTCACGAGGCGACATTCACGAAGCAACATTCACGAGGCGACATTCACGAGGCGATATCCACGAGGCGACATTCACGAGGCGACATTCACGAGACACCATGCACGAGGCGACATTCACGAGGCGACATTCACCAGGCAACATTCACGAAGCGACATTCATGAGGCGACATTCACGGGGCGACATTCACGAGGCGACATTCACGAGGCGACATTCACGAGGGAACATTCACGAGGCGACATTCACGAGGCAACATTCACGAAACAACATTCACGAGGCGACATTCACGAGGCAACATTCACGAGGCGACATTCACGAGGCGACATTCACGAGGCGACATTCACGAGGCGACATTCACGAGGCGACATTCACGAGGTGACATTCACGAGGGAACATTCACGAGGCGACATTCACGAGGCGACATTCACGAGGCAACATTCACGAGGCGACATTCACGAGGCGACATTCACGAGGCGACATTCACGAGGCAACATTCACGAGGGAACATTCACGAGGCGACATTAACGAGGCAACATTCACGAGGCGACATTCACGAGGCAACATTCACGAGGCAACATTCATGAGGCAACATTCACGGGGAACATTCACGAGGCGACAATCACGAGGGAAAATTCACGAGGGAACATTCACGAGGGAACATTCACGAGGCGACATTCACGAGGCGACATTCACGAGGCGACATTCACGAGGCGACATTCACGAAGCAACATTCACGAGGCGACATTCACGAAACAACATTCACGAGGCGACATTCACGAGGCGACATTAACGAGGCAACATTCACGAAGCAACATTTACGAAGCGACATTCACGAGGCGATATCCACGAGACGACATTCACGAGGCGACATTCACGAGGCGACATGCACGAGGTGACATTCACGAGGCGACAATCACGAGGCAACATTCACGAGGCAACATTCACGAGGCGACATTCACGTGGCAACATTCACGAGGGAACATTCACAAGGCGACATTCACGAGGCAACATTCACGAGGCAACATTCGCGAGGCGACATTCACGTGGCAACATTCACGAGGGGACATTCACGAGGCGACATTCACGAGGGAAAATTCACGAGGGAACATTCACGAGGGAACATTCATGAGGGAACATTCACGAGGCGACATTCACGAGGCGACATTCACGAAGCAACATTCACGAGGCGACATTCACGAGGCAACATTCACGAGGCAACATTCACGAGGCAACATTCACGAGGGAACATTCACGAGGCGACATTCACGAGGCGACATTCACGAGGCGACATTCACGAGGCGACATTCACGAGGCGACATTCACGAGGCGACATTCACGAGGCGACATTCACGAGGCGACATTCACGAGGGAACATTCACGAGGTGACATTCACGAGGCGACATTCACGAAGCAACATTCACGAGGGAGCATTCACGAGGCGACATTCACGAGGCGACATTCACGAAACAACATTCACGAGGCAACATTCACGAGGCGACATTCACGAGGCGACATTTACGAGGCGACATTCACGAAGCAACATTCACGAGGCGACATTCACGAGGCAACATTCACGAGGCAACATTCACAAGGCAACATTCACGAGGGAACATTCACGAGGCGACAATCACGAGGGAAAATTGACGAGGGAACATTCACGAGGGAACATTCACGAGGTGGCATTCACGAGGCGACATTCACGAGGCGACATTCACGAAGCAACATTCACGAGGCGACATTCACGAGGCAACATTCACGAGGGAACTTTCACGAGGCGACATTCACGAGGCGACATTCACGAGGCGATATCCACGAGGCGACATTCACGAGGCGACATTCACGAGGCAACAGTCACGAGGCGACATTCACGAGGCGACATTCAGGAGGCGACATTCACGAGGCGACATTCACGAGGCAACATTCACGAGGCGACATTCACGAGGCGACCTTCACGAGGCGACATTCACGAGGCGACATTCACGAGGCGACATTCACGAGGCGACATTCACGAGGGAACATTCACGAGGCGACATTCACGAGGCAACATTCACGAAACAACATTCACGAGGCGACATTCACGAGGCAACATTCACGAGTCGACATTCACGAGGCGACATTCACGAGGCGACATTCACGAGGCAACATTCACTAGGCAACATTCACGAGGCGACATTCACGAGGCGACATTCACGAGGCAACATTCACGAGGCGACATTCACGTGGCAACATTCACGAGGGGAAATTCAAGAGGCGACATTCACGAGGGAACATTCAAGAGGAAATATTCAAGAGGCAACATTCACAAGGCAACATTCACGAGGGAACATTCACCAGGCGACATTCACGAGGCGACATTTACAAAGCAACATTCACGAGGGAACATTCACGAGGCGACATTCACGAGGCGACATTCACGAAACAACATTCACGAGGCGACATTCACGAGGCGACATTCACGAGGCGACATTCACGAGGCGACATTCACGAGGTGACATTCACGAAGCAACATTCACGAGGCGACATTCACGAGGCAACATTCACGAGGCAACATTCACGAGGCAACATTCACGAGGGAACTTTCACGAGGAGACATTCACGAGGCGACATTCACGAGGCGATATCCACGAGGCGACATTCACGAGGCGAGATTCACGAGGCAACATTCACGAGGCGACATTTTCGAGGCGACATTCACGAGGGGACATTCACGAGGTGACATTCACGAGGCGACATTCACGAGGAGACATTCACGAGGCGACATTCACGAGGGAACATTCACGAGGCGACATTCACGATGCAACATTCACGAAACAACATTCACGAGGCGACATTCACGAGGCGACATTCACGAGGCGACATTCACTCGGCGACATTCACGACGCGACATTCACGAGGCGACATTCACGAGGGAACATTCAAGAGGAAATATTCACGAGGCAACATTCACGAGGCGACATTCACGAGGCGACATTCACGTGGCGACATTCACGAGGCGACATTCACGAGGCGACATTCACGAGGCGACATTCACGAGGCGACATTCACGAGGGAACTTTCACGAGGCGACATTCACGAGTCGACATTCACGTGGCAACATTCACGAGGAAATATTCACGAGGCAACATTCACGAGGGAACATTCACGAGGCGACATTCACGAGGCGACATTTACGAGGCGATATCCACGATGCGACATTCACGACGCGACATTCCCGAGGCAACATTCACGAGGCAACATTCACGAGGCGACATTCACGAGGCGACATTCACGAGGCGACATTCACGAGGCAACATTCACGAGGGAACATTCACGAGGCGACATTCACGAGGCAACATTCACGAGGCAACATTCACGAGGCGACATTCACGAGGCGACATTCACGAGGCGACATTCACGAGGCGACATTCACGAGGCGACATTCACGAGGCGACATTCACGAGGGAACATTCACGAGGCAACATTCACGAGGCAACATTCACGGGGAACATTCACGAGGCGACAATCACGAGGGAAAATTCACGAGGGAATATTCACGAGGGAACATTCACGAGGGAACATTCACGAGGCGACATTCACGAAGCAACATTCACGAGGCGAAATTCACGAGGCAACATTCACGAGGCAACATTCACGAGGCGACATTCAGGAAGCAACATTCACGAGGCGACATTCACGAGGCGACATTCACGAGGCGACATTTACGAAGCAACATTCACGAGGCGACATTCACGAGGCGACATTCACGAAGCGACATTCACGAGACACCATGCACGAGGCGACATTCACGAGGCGACATTCACGAGGCAACATTCACGAAGCGACATTCATGAGGCGACATTCACGAGGCGACATTCACGAGGCGACATTCACGAGGGAACATTCACGAGGCGACATTCACGAGGCAACATTCACGAAACAACATTCACGAGGCGACATTCACGAGGCAACATTCACGAGGCGACATTCACGAGGCGACATTCACGAGGCGACATTCACGAGGCGACATTCACGAGGCGACATTCACGAGGCAACATTCACGAGGCGACATTCACGAGGCGACATTCACGAGGCGACATTCTCGAGGCGACATTCACGAGGCGACATTCACGAGGCAACATTCACGAGGAAACATTCACGAGGCAACATTCACGGGGAACATTCACGAGGCGACAATCACGAGGGAAAATTCACGAGGGAATATTCACGAGGGAACATTCACGAGGGAACATTCACGAGGCGACATTCACGAAGCAACATTCACGAGGCGAAATTCACGAGGCAACATTCACGAGGCAACATTCACGAGGCGACATTCAGGAAGCAACATTCACGAGGCGACATTCACGAGGCGACATTCACGAGGCGACATTCACGAAGCAACATTCACGAGGCGACATTCACGAGGCGATATCCACGAGGCGACATTCACGAAGCGACATTCACGAGACACCATGCACGAGGCGACATTCACGAGGCGACATTCACGAGGCAACATTCACGAAGCGACATTCATGAGGCGACATTCACGAGGCGACATTCACGAGGCGACATTCACGAGGCGACATTCACGAGGGAACATTCACGAGGCGACATTCACGAGGCAACATTCACGAAACAACATTCACGAGGCGACATTCACGAGGCAACATTCACGAGGCGACATTCACGAGGCGACATTCACGAGGCGACATTCACGAGGCGACATTCACGAGGCGACATTCACGAGGCAACATTCACGAGGCGACATTCACGAGGCGACATTCACGAGGCGACATTCTCGAGGCGACATTCACGAGGCGACATTCACGAGGTGACATTCACGAGGGAACATTCACGAGGCGACATTCACGAGGCAAAATTCACGAAACAACATTCACGAGGCGACATTCACGAGGGAACATTCACGAGGCGACATTAACGAGGCAACATTCACGAGGCGACATTCACGAGGCAACATTCACGAGGCAACATTCATGAGGCAACATTCACGGGGAACATTCACGAGGCGACAATCACGAGGGAAAATTCACGAGGGAACATTCACGAGGGAACATTCACGAGGCGACATTCACGAGGCGACATTCACGAGGCGACATTCACGAGGAGACATTCACGAAGCAACATTCACGAGGCGACATTCACGAAACAACATTCACGAGGCGACATTCACGAGGCGACATTAACGAGGCAACATTCACGAAGCAACATTTACGAGGCGACATTCACGAGGCGATATCCACGAGGCGACATTCACGAGGCGACATTCACGAGGCGACATGCACGAGGCGACATTCACGAGGCGACATTCACGAGGCAACATTCACGAAGCGACATTCATGAGGCGACATTCACGAGGCGACATTCACGAGGCAACATTCACGAGGCGACATTCACGAGGCGACATTCACGAGGGAACATTCACGAGGCGACATTCACGAGGCAACATTCACGAAACAACATTCACGAGGGAACATTCAAGAGGAAATATTCACGAGGCAACATTCACGAGGGAACATTCACGAGGCGACATTCACGAGGCAACATTCACGAAACAACATTCACGAGGCGACATTCACGAGGCAACATTCACGAGGCGATATCCACGATGCGACATTCACGAGGCGACATTCACGAGGCAACATTCACGAGGCAACATTCACGAGGCGACATTCACGAGGCGACATTCACGAGGCGACATTCACGAGGCACCATTCACGAGGGAACATTCACGAGGCGATTTTCACGAGGCAACATTCACGAGGCAACATTCACGAGGCGACATTCACGAGGCGACATTCACGAGGCGACATTCACGAGGCGACATTCACGAGGCGACATTCACGAGGCGACATTCACGAGGCAACATTCACGAGGCAACATTCACGAGGCAACATTCACGGGGAACATTCACGAGGTGACAATCACGAGGGACAATTCACGAGGGAACATTCACGAGGGAACATTCACGAGGGAACATTCACGAGGCGACATTCACGAAGCCACATTCACGAGGCGAAATTCACGAGGCAACATTCACGAGGCAACATTCACGAAGCGACATTCACGAAGCAACATTCACGAGGCGACATTCACGAGGCGACATTCACGAGGCGACATTCACGAAGCAACATTCACGAGGCGACATTCACGAGGCGATATCCACGAGGCGACATTCACGAGGCGACATTCACGAGGCGACATTCACGAGGCGACATTCACGAGGCAACATTCACGAGGCGATATTCACGAGGCGACATTTCCGAGGCGACATTCACGAGGCGACATTCACGAGGCGACATTCACGAGGTGACATTCACGAAGCAACATTCACGAGGCGACATTCACGAGGCAACATTCACGAAACAACATTCACGAGGTGACATTCACGACGCAACATTCACGAGGCGACATTCACGAGGCGACATTCACGAGGCAATATTCACGAGGCGACATTCACGAGGCAACATTAACGAGACAACATTCACTAGGCAACATTCACGAGGCGACATTCACGAGGCAACATTCACGAAACAACATTCACGAGGCGACAATCACGAGGCAACATTCACGAGGCGACATTCACGAGGCGACATTCACGAGGGAACATTCACGAGGCGACATTAACGAGGCAACATTCACGAGGCGACATTCACGAGGCAACATTCACGAGGCAACATTCATGAGGCAACAATCACGGGGAACATTCACGAGGCGACAATCACGAGGGAAAATTCACGAGGGAACATTCACGAGGGAACATTCACGAGGCGACATTCACGAGGCGACATTCACGAGGCAACATTCACGAAGCAACATTCACGAGGCGACATTCACGAGGCGATATCCACGAGGCGACATTCACGAAGCGACATTCACGAGACACCATGCACGAGGCGACATTCACGAGGCGACATTCACGAGGCAACATTCACGAAGCGACATTCATGAGGCGACATTCACGAGGCGACATTCACGAGGCGACATTCACGAGGCGACATTCACGAGGGAACATTCACGAGGCGACATTCACGAGGCAACATTCACGAAACAACATTCACGAGGCGACATTCACGAGGCAACATTCACGAGGCGACATTCACGAGGCGACATTCACGAGGCGACATTCACGAGGCGACATTCACGAGGCGACATTCACGAGGCAACATTCACGAGGCGACATTCACGAGGCGACATTCACGAGGCGACATTCTTGAGGCGACATTCACGAGGCGACATTCACGAGGTGACATTCACGAGGGAACATTCACGAGGCGACATTCACGAGGCAAAATTCACGAAACAACATTCACGAGGCGACATTCACGAGGGAACATTCACGAGGCGACATTAACGAGGCAACATTCACGAGGCGACATTCACGAGGCAACATTCACGAGGCAACATTCATGAGGCAACATTCACGGGGAACATTCACGAGGCGACAATCACGAGGGAAAATTCACGAGGGAACATTCACGAGGGAACATTCACGAGGCGACATTCACGAGGCGACATTCACGAGGCGACATTCACGAGGAGACATTCACGAAGCAACATTCACGAGTCGACATTCACGAAACAACATTCACGAGGCGACATTCACGAGGCGACATTAACGAGGCAACATTCACGAAGCAACATTTACGAGGCGACATTCCCGAGGCGATATCCACGAGGCGACATTCACGAGGCGACATTCACGAGGCGACATGCACGAGGCGACATTCACGAGGCGACATTCACGAGGCAACATTCACGAAGCGACATTCATTAGGCGACATTCACGAGGCGACATTCACGAGGCAACATTCACGAGGCGACATTCACGAGGCGACATTCACGAGGGAACATTCACGAGGCGACATTCACGAGGCAACATTCACGAAACAACATTCACGAGGGAACATTCAAGAGGAAATATTCACGAGGCAACATTCACGAGGGAACATTCACGAGGCGACATTCACGAGGCAACATTCACGAAACAACATTCACGAGGCGACATTCACGAGGCAACATTCACGAGGCGATATCCACGATGCGACATTCACGAGGCGACATTCACGAGGCAACATTCACGAGGCAACATTCACGAGGCGACATTCACGAGGCGACATTCACGAGGCGACATTCACGAGGCACCATTCACGAGGGAACATTCACGAGGCGATATTCACGAGGCAACATTCACGAGGCAACATTCACGAGGCGACATTCACGAGGCGACATTCACGAGGCGACATTCACGAGGCGACATTCACGAGGCGACATTCACGAGGCGACATTCACGAGGCAACATTCACGAGGCAACATTCACGAGGCAACATTCACGACGAACATTCACGAGGTGACAATCACGAGGGACAATTCACGAGGGAACATTCACGAGGGAACATTCACGAGGGAACATTCACGAGGCGACATTCATGAAGCCACATTCACGAGGCGAAATTCACGAGGCAACATTCACGAGGCAACATTCACGAAGCGACATTCACGAAGCAACATTCACGAGGCGACATTCACGAGGCGACATTCACGAGGCGACATTCACGAAGCAACATTCACGAGGCGACATTCACGAGGCGATATCCACGAGGCGACATTCACGAGGCGACATTCACGAGGCGACATTCACGAGGCGACATTCACGAGGCAACATTCACGAGGCGATATTCACGAGGCGACATTTACGAGGCGACATTCACGAGGCGACATTCACGAGGCGACATTCACGAGGTGACATTCACGAAGCAACATTCACGAGGCGACATTCACGAGGCAACATTCACGAAACAACATTCACGAGGTGACATTCACGACGCAACATTCACGAGGCGACATTCACGAGGCGACATTCACGAGGCAATATTCACGAGGCGACATTCAAGAGGCAACATTAACGAGACAACATTCACTAGGCAACATTCACGAGGCGACATTCACGAGGCAACATTCACGAAACAACATTCACGAGGCTACATTCACGAGGCAACATTCACGAGGCGACATTCACGAGGCGACATTCACGAGGGAACATTCACGAGGCGACATTAACGAGGCAACATTCACGAGGCGACATTCACGAGGCAACATTCACGAGGCAACATTCATGAGGCAACAATCACGGGGAACATTCACGAGGCGACAATCACGAGGGAAAATTCACGAGGGAACATTCACGAGGGAACATTCACGAGGCGACATTCACGAGGCGACATTCACGAGGCAACATTCACGAAGCGACATTCATGAGGCGACATTCACGAGGCGACATTCACGAGGCGACATTCACGAGGCGACATTCACGAGACACCATGCACGAGGCGACATTCACGAGGCGACATTCACGAGGCAACATTCAGGAAGCGACATTCATGAGGCGACATTCACGAGGCGACATTCACGAGGCGACATTCACGAGGCGACATTCACGAGGGAACATTCACGAGGCGACATTCACGAGGCAACATTCACGAAACAACATTCACGAGGCGACATTCACGAGGCAACATTCACGAGGCGACATTCACGAGGCGACATTCACGAGGCGACATTCACGAGGCGACATTCACGAGGCGACATTCACGAGGCAACATTCACGAGGCGACATTCACGAGGCGACATTCACGAGGCGACATTCTCGAGGCGACATTCACGAGGCGACATTCACGAGGTGACATTCACGAGGGAACATTCACGAGGCGACATTCACGAGGCAAAATTCACGAAACAACATTCACGAGGCGACATTCACGAGGGAACATTCACGAGGCGACATTAACGAGGCAACATTCACGAGGCGACATTCACGAGGCAACATTCACGAGGCAACATTCATGAGGCAACATTCACGGGGAACATTCACGAGGCGACAATCACGAGGGAAAATTCACGAGGGAACATTCACGAGGGAACATTCACGAGGCGACATTCACGAGGCGACATTCACGAGGCGACATTCACGAGGAGACATTCACGAAGCAACATTCACGAGGCGACATTCACGAAACAACATTCACGAGGCGACATTCACGAGGCGACATTAACGAGGCAACATTCACGAAGCAACATTTACGAGGCGACATTCACGAGGCGATATCCACGAGGCGACATTCACGAGGCGACATTCACGAGGCGACATGCACGAGGCGACATTCACGAGGCGACATTCACGAGGCAACATTCACGAAGCGACATTCATGAGGCGACATTCACGAGGCGACATTCACGAGGCAACATTCACGAGGCGACATTCACGAGGCGACATTCACGAGGGAACATTCACGAGGCGACATTCACGAGGCAACATTCACGAAACAACATTCACGAGGGAACTTTCAAGAGGAAATATTCACGAGGCAACATTCACGAGGGAACATTCACGAGGCGACATTCACGAGGCAACATTCACGAAACAACATTCACGAGGCGACATTCACGAGGCAACATTCACGAGGCAATATCCACGATGCGACATTCACGAGGCGACATTCACGAGGCAACATTCACGAGGCAACATTCACGAGGCGACATTCACGAGGCGACATTCACGAGGCGACATTCACGAGGCACCATTCACGAGGGAACATTCACGAGGCGATATTCACGAGGCAACATTCACGAGGCAACATTCACGAGGCGACATTCACGTGGCGACATTCACGAGGCGACATTCACGAGGCGACATTCACGAGGCGACATTCACGAGGCAACATTCACGAGGCAACATTCACGAGGCAACATTCACGGGGAACATTCACGAGGTGACAATCACGAGGGACAATTCACGAGGGAACATTCACGAGGGAACATTCACGAGGGAACATTCACGAGGCGACATTCACGAAGCCACATTCACGAGGCGAAATTCACGAGGCAACATTCACGAGGCAACATTCACGAAGCGACATTCACGAAGCAACATTCACGAGGCGACATTCACGAGGCGACATTCACGAGGCGACATTCACGAGGCGACATTCACGAGGCGACATTCACGAGGCGACATTCACGAGGCAACATTCACGAGGCAACATTCACGAGGCAACATTCACGGGGAACATTCACGAGGCGACAATCACGAGGGACAATTCACGAGGGAACATTCACGAGGGAACATTCACGAGGGAACATTCACGAGACGACATTCACGAAGCAACATTCACGAGGCGAAATTCACGAGGCAACATTCACGAGGTAACATTCACGAAGCGACATTCACGAAGCAACATTCACGAGGCGACATTCACGAGGCGACATTCACGAGGCGACATTCACGAAGCAACATTCACGAGGCGACATTCACGAGGCGATATCCACGAGGCGACATTCACGAGGCGACATTCACGAGGCGACATTCACGAGGCGACATTCACGAGGCAACATTCACGAGGCGATATTCACGAGGCGACATTTACGAGGCGACATTCACGAGGCGACATTCACGAGGCGACATTCACGAGGTGACATTCACGAAGCAACATTCACGAGGCGACATTCACGAGGCAACATTCACGAAACAACATTCACGAGGTGACATTCACGACGCAACATTCACGAGGCGACATTCACGAGGCGACATTCACGAGGCAATAATCACGAGGCGACATTCACAAGGCAACATTAACGAGACAACATTCACTAGGCAACATTCACGAGGCGACATTCACGAGGCGACATTCACGAGGCGATATTCACGAGGTGACATTCACGAGGGAACATTCACGAGGCGATATTCACGAGGCAACATTCACGAGGCGACATTCACGAGGCGACATTCACGAGGCGACATTCACGAGGCAATATTCACGAGGGAACATTCACGAGGCGACATTAACGAGACAACATTCACTAGGCAACATTCACGAGGCGACAATCACGAGGCAAAATACACGAGGGAACATTCACGAGGGAACATTCACGAGGTGGCATTCACGAGGCGACATTCACGAGGCGACATTAACGAAGCAACATTCACGAGGCGACATTCACGAGGCAACATTCACGAGGCAACATTCACGAGGCAACATTAACGAGGGAACTTTCACGAGGCGACATTCACGAGGCGACATTCACGAGGCGATATCCACGAGGCGACATTCACGAGGCGACATTCACGAGGCAACATTCACGAGGCGACATTCACGAGGCGACATGCAGGAGGCGACATTCACGAGGCGACATTCACGAGGCGACATTCACGAGGCAACATTCACGAGGCGACATTCACGAGGCGACATGCAGGAGGCGACATTCACGAGGCGACATTCACGAGGCAACATTCACGAGGCAACATTCACGAGGCAACATTCACGGGGAACATTCACGAGGTGACAATCACGAGGGACAATTCACGAGGGAACATTCACGAGGGAACATTCACGAGGGAACATTCACGAGGGAACATTCACGAGGGAACATTCACGAGGGAACATTCACGAGGCGACATTCACGAAGCCACATTCACGAGGCGAAATTCACGAGGCAACATTCACGAAGCAACATTCACGAGGCGACATTCACGAGGCGACATTCACGAGGCGACATTCACGAAGCAACATTCACGAGGCGACATTCACGAGGCGATATCCACGAGGCGACATTCACGAGGCGACATTCACGAGGCGACATTCACGAGGCGACATTCACGAGGCAACATTCACGAGGCGATATTCACGAGGCGACATTTACGAGGCGACATTCACGAGGCGACATTCACGAGGCGACATTCACGAGGTGACATTCACGAAGCAACATTCACGAGGCGACATTCACGAGGCAACATTCACGAAACAACATTCACGAGGTGACATTCACGACGCAACATTCACGAGGCGACATTCACGAGGCGACATTCACGAGGCAATATTCACGAGGCGACATTCACGAGGCAACATTAACGAGACAACATTCACTAGGCAACATTCACGAGGCGACATTCACGAGGCAACATTCACGAAACAACATTCACGAGGCGACATTCACGAGGCAACATTCACGAGGCGACATTCACGAGGCGACATTCACGAGGGAACATTCACGAGGCGACATTAACGAGGCAACATTCACGAGGCGACATTCACGAGGCAACATTCACGAGGCAACATTCATGAGGCAACAATCACGGGGAACATTCACGAGGCGACAATCACGAGGGAAAATTCACGAGGGAACATTCACGAGGGAACATTCACGAGGCGACATTCACGAGGCGACATTCACGAGGCGACATTCACGAGGCGACATTCACGAAGCAACATTCACGAGGCGACATTCACGAAACAACATTCACGAGGCGACATTCACGAGGCGACATTAACGAGGCAACATTCACGAAGCAACATTTACGAGGCGACATTCACGAGGCGATATGCACGAGGCGACATTCACGAGGCGACATTCACGAGGCGACATGCACGAGGCGACATTCACGAGGCGACATTCACGAGGCAACATTCACGAAGCGACATTCATGAGGCGACATTCACGAGGCGACATTCACGAGGCAACATTCCCGAGGCGACATTCACGAGGCGACATTCACGAGGGAACATTCACGAGGCGACATTCACGAGGCAACATTCACGAAACAACATTCACGAGGGAACATTCAAGAGGAAATATTCACGAGGCTACATTCACGAGGCAACATTCACGAGGCGACATTCACGAGGCAACATTCACGAGGGAACATTCACGAGGCGACATTCACGAGGCGACATTCACGAGGCGATATCCACGATGCGACATTCACGAGGCGACATTCACGAGGCGACATTCACGAGGCACCATTCACGAGGGAACATTCACGAGGAGACATTCACGAGGCAACATTCACGAGGCAACATTCACGAGGCGACATTCACGAGGCGACATTCACGAGGCGACATTCACGAGGCGACATTCACGAGGCAACATTCACGAGGCAACATTCACGAGGCAACATTCACGGGGAACATTCACGAGGCGACAATCACGAGGGACAATTCACGAGGGAACATTCACGAGGGAACATTCACGAGGGAACATTCACGAGGCGACATTCACGAAGCAACATTCACGAGGCGAAATTCACGAGGCAACATTCACGAGGTAACATTCACGAAGCGACATTCACGAAGCAACATTCACGAGGCGACATTCACGAGGCGATATCCACGAGGCGACATTCACGAGGCGACATTCACGAGGCGACATTCACGAGGCGACATTCACGAGGCAACATTCACGAGGCGATATTCACGAGGCGACATTTACGAGGCGACATTCACGAGGCGACATTCACGAGGCGACATTCACGAGGTGACATTCACGAAGCAACATTCACGAGGCGACATTCACGAGGCAACATTCACGAAACAACATTCACGAGGTGACATTCACGACGCAACATTCACGAGGCGACATTCACGAGGCGACATTCACGAGGCAATAATCACGAGGCGACATTCACAAGGCAACATTAACGAGACAACATTCACTAGGCAACATTCACGAGGCGACATTCACGAGGCGACATTCACGAGGCGATATTCACGAGGTGACATTCACGAGGGAACATTCACGAGGCGATATTCACGAGGCAACATTCACGAGGCGACATTCACGAGGCGACATTCACGAGGCGACATTCACGAGGCAATATTCACGAGGGAACATTCACGAGGCGACATTAACGAGACAACATTCACTAGGCAACATTCACGAGGCGACAATCACGAGGCAAAATACACGAGGGAACATTCACGAGGGAACATTCACGAGGTGGCTTTCACGAGGCGACATTCACGAGGCGACATTAACGAAGCAACATTCACGAGGCGACATTCACGAGGCAACATTCACGAGGCAACATTCACGAGGCAACATTAACGAGGGAACTTTCACGAGGCGACATTCACGAGGCGACATTCACGAGGCGATATCCACGAGGCGACATTCACGAGGCGACATTCACGAGGCAACATTCACGAGGCGACATTCACGAGGCGACATTCAGGAGGCGACATTCACGAGGCGACATTCACGAGGCAACATTCACGAGGCGACATTCACGAGGCGACCTTCACGAGGCGACATTCACGAGGCGACATTCACGAAGCGACATTCACGAGGCGACATTCACGAGGCGATATGCACGAGGCGACATTCACGAGGCGACATTCACGAGGCGACATTCACGAGGCGACATGCACGAGGCGACATTCACGAGGCGACATTCACGAGGCAACATTCACGAAGCGACATTCATGAGGCGACATTCACGAGGCGACATTCACGAGGCAACATTCCCGAGGCGACATTCACGAGGCGACATTCACGAGGGAACATTCACGAGGCGACATTCACGAGGCAACATTCACGAAACAACATTCACGAGGGAACATTCAAGAGGAAATATTCACGAGGCTACATTCACGAGGCAACATTCACGAGGCGACATTCACGAGGCAACATTCACGAGGGAACATTCACGAGGCGACATTCACGAGGCGACATTCACGAGGCGATATCCACGATGCGACATTCACGAGGCGACATTCACGAGGCAACATTCACGAGGCAACATTCACGAGGCGACATTCACGAGGCGACATTCACGAGGCGACATTCACGAGGCACCATTCACGAGGGAACATTCACGAGGCGACATTCACGAGGCAACATTCACGAGGCAACATTCACGAGGCGACATTCACGAGGCGACATTCACGAGGCGACATTCACGAGGCGACATTCACGAGGCGACATTCACGAGGCGACATTCAAGAGGCAACATTCACGAGGCAACATTCACGAGGCAACATTCACGGGGAACATTCACGAGGCGACAATCACGAGGGACAATTCACGAGGGAACATTCACGAGGGAACATTCACGAGGGAACATTCACGAGGCGACATTCACGAAGCAACATTCACGAGGCGAAATTCACGAGGCAACATTCACGAGGTAACATTCACGAAGCGACATTCACGAAGCAACATTCACGAGGCGACATTCACGAGGCGATATCCACGAGGCGACATTCACGAGGCGACATTCACGAGGCGACATTCACGAGGCGACATTCACGAGGCAACATTCACGAGGCGATATTCACGAGGCGACATTTACGAGGCGACATTCACGAGGCGACATTCACGAGGCGACATTCACGAGGTGACATTCACGAAGCAACATTCACGAGGCGACATTCACGAGGCAACATTCACGAAACAACATTCACGAGGTGACATTCACGACGCAACATTCACGAGGCGACATTCACGAGGCGACATTCACGAGGCAATAATCACGAGGCGACATTCACAAGGCAACATTAACGAGACAACATTCACTAGGCAACATTCACGAGGCGACATTCACGAGGCGACATTCACGAGGCGATATTCACGAGGTGACATTCACGAGGGAACATTCACGAGGCGATATTCACGAGGCAACATTCACGAGGCGACATTCACGAGGCGACATTCACGAGGCGACATTCACGAGGCAATATTCACGAGGGAACATTCACGAGGCGACATTAACGAGACAACATTCACTAGGCAACATTCACGAGGCGACAATCACGAGGCAAAATACACGAGGGAACATTCACGAGGGAACATTCACGAGGTGGCATTCACGAGGCGACATTCACGAGGCGACATTAACGAAGCAACATTCACGAGGCGACATTCACGAGGCAACATTCACGAGGCAACATTCACGAGGCAACATTAACGAGGGAACTTTCACGAGGCGACATTCACGAGGCGACATTCACGAGGCGATATCCACGAGGCGACATTCACGAGGCGACATTCACGAGGCAACATTCACGAGGCGACATTCACGAGGCGACATTCAGGAGGCGACATTCACGAGGCGACATTCACGAGGCAACATTCACGAGGCGACATTCACGAGGCGACCTTCACGAGGCGACATTCACGAGGCGACATTCACGAAGCGACATTCACGAGGCGACATTCACGAGGGAACATTCACGAGGCGACATTCATAAGGCAACATTCACGAAACAACATTCACGATGCGACATTCACGAGGCAACATTCACGAGTCGACATTCACGAGGCGACATTCACGAGGCGACATTCACGAGGCAACATTCACTAGGCAACATTCACGAGGCGACATTCACGAGGCGACATTCACGAGGCAACATTCACGAGGCGACATTCACGTGGCAACATTCACGAGGGGAAATTCAAGAGACGACATTCACGAGGTAACATTCAAGAGGAAATATTCAAGAGGCAACATTCACGAGGCAACATTCACGAGGGAACATTCACCAGGCGACATTCACGAGGCGACATTCACAAAGCAACATTCACGAGGGAACATTCACGAGGCGACATTCACGAAGCAACATTCACGAGGCGACATTCACGAGGCAACATTCACGAGGCAACATTCACGAGGCAACATTCACGAGGGAACTTTCACGAGGAGACATTCACGAGGCGACATTCACGAGGCGATATCCACGAGGCGACATTCACGAGGCGAGATTCACGAGGCAACATTCACAAGGCGACATTTTCGAGGCGACATTCACGAGGCGACATTCACGAGGCGACATTCACGAGGCGACATTCACGAGGAGACATTCACGAGGCGACATTCACGAGGGAACATTCACGAGGCGACATTCACGATGCAACATTCACGAAACAACATTCACGAGGCGACATTCACGAGGCGACATTCACGAGGCGACATTCACGAGGCGACATTCACGACGCGACATTCACGAGGCGACATTCACGAGGCGACATTCACGAGGGAACTTTCACGAGGCGACATTCACGAGGCGACATTCACGTGGCAACATTCACGAGGAAATATTCACGAGGCAACATTCACGAGGCAACATTCACGAGGGAACATTCACGAGGCGACATTCACGAGGCGACATTTACGAGGCGATATCCACGATGCGACATTCACGAGGCTACATTCCCGAGGCAACATTCACGAGGCAACATTCACGAGGCGACATTCACGAGGCGACATTCACGAGGCGACATTCACGAGGCAACATTCACGAGGGAACATTCACGAGGCGACATTCACGAGGCAACATTCACGAGGCAACATTCACGAGGCGACATACACGAGGCGACATTCACGAGGCAACATTCACGAGGCAACATTCACGAGGCAACATTCACGGGGAACATTCACGAGGCGACAATCACGAGGGAAAATTCACGAGGGAATATTCACGAGGGAACATTCACGAGGGAACATTCACGAGGCGACATTCACGAAGCAACATTCACGAGGCGAAATTCACGAGGCAACATTCACGAGGCAACATTCACGAGGGAACATTCACGAGGCGACATTCACGAGGCAACATTCACGAATCAACATTCACGAGGCGACATTCACGATGCAACATTCACGAGGCGACATTCACGAGGCGACATTCACGAGGCGACATTCACGAGGCGACATTCACGAGGCGACATTCACGAGGGAACTTTCACGAGGCGACATTCAGGAGGCGACATTCACGTGGCAACATTCACGAGGAAATATTCACGAGGCAACATTCACGAGGCAACATTCACGAGGGAACATTCACGAGGCGACATTCACGAGGCGACATTTACGAGGCGATATCCACGATGCGACATTCACGAGGCGACATTCCCGAGGCAACATTCACGAGGCAACATTCACGAGGGAACATTCACGAGGCGACATTCACGAGCAACATTCACGAGGCAACATTCACGAGGCGACATTCACGAGGCGACATTCACGAGGCGACATTCACGAGGCGACATTCACGAGGCAACATTCACGAGGCAACATTCACGGGGAACATTCACGAGGCGACAATCACGAGGGAAAATTCACGAGGGAATATTCACGAGGGAACATTCACGAGGGAACATTCACGAGGCGACATTCACGAAGCAACATTCACGAGGCGAAATTCACGAGGCAACATTCACGAGGCAACATTCACGAGGCGACATTCAGGAAGCAACATTCACGAGGCGACATTCACGAGGCGACATTCACGAGGCGACATTTACGAAGCAACATTCACGAGGCGATATTCACGAGGCGATATCCACGAGGCGACATTCACGAGGCGACATTCACGAGACACCATGCACGAGGCGACATTCACGAGGCGACATTCACGAGGCAACATTCACGAAGCGACATTCATGAGGCGACATTCAAGAGGCGACATTCACGAGGCGACATTCACGAGGCGACATTCACGAGGGAACATTCACGAGGCGACATTCACGAGGCAACATTCACGAAACAACATTCACGAGGCGACATTCACGAGGCAACATTCACGAGGCGACATTCACGAGGCGACATTCACGAGGCGACATTCACGAGGCGACATTCATGAGGCGACATTCACGAGGCAACATTCACGAGGCGACAATCACGAGGCGACATTCACGAGGCGACATTCTCGAGGCGACATTAACGAGGCGACATTCACGAGGTGACATTCACGAGGGAACATTCACGAGGCGACATTCACGAGGCAACATTCACGAAACAACATTCACGAGGCGACATTCATGAGGCAACATTCACGAGGCGACATTCACGAGGCGACATTCACGAGGCGACATTCACGAGGCAACATTCACGAGGGAACATTCACGAGGCGACATTAACGAGGCAACATTCACGAGGTGACATTCACGAGGCAACATTCACGAGGGAACATTCATGTGGCAACATTCACGGGGAACATTCACGAGGCGACAATCAGGAGGGAAAATTCACGAGGGAACATTCACGAGGGAACATTCACGAGGCGACATTCACGAGGCGACATTCACGAAGCAACATTCACGAGGCGACATTCACGAAACAACATTCACGAGGCGACATTCACGAGGTGACATTAACGAGGCAACATTCACGAAGCAACATTTACGAGGCGACATTCACGAGGCGATATCCACGAGGCGACATTCACGAGGCGACATTCACGAGGCGACATGCACGAGGCGACATTCACGAGGCGACATTCACGAGGCAACATTCACGAAGCGACATTCATGAGGCGACATTCACGAGGCAACATTCACGAGGCGACATTCACGAGGCGACATTCACGAGGCGACATTCACGAGGGAACATTCACGAGGCGACATTCACGAGGCAACATTCACGAAACAACATTCACGAGGGAACATTCAAGAGGAAATATTCACGAGGCAACATTCACGAGGGAACATTCACGAGGCGACATTCACGAGGCGACATTTACGAGGCGATATCCACGATGCGACATTCACGAGGCTACATTCCCGAGGCAACATTCACGAGGCAACATTCACGAGGCGACATTTACGAGGCGACATTCACGAGGCGATATTCACGAGGCAACATTCACGAGGGAACATTCACGAGGCGACATTCACGAGGCAACATTCACGAGGCAACATTCATGAGGCGACATTCACGAGGCGACATTCACGAGGCAACATTCACGAGGCAACATTCACGAGGCAACATTCACGGGGAACATTCACGAGGCGACAATCACGAGGGAAAATTCACGAGGGAATATTCACGAGGGAACATTCACGAGGGAACATTCACGAGGCGACATTCACGAAGCAACATTCACGAGGCGAAATTCACGAGGCAACATTCACGAGGCAACATTCACGAGGGAACATTCACGAGGCGACATTCACGAGGCAACATTCACGAAACAACATTCACGAGGCGACATTCACGAGGCGACATTCACGAGGCGACATTCACGAGGCGACATTCACGAGGGAACATTCACGAGGCGACATTCACGAGGCAACATTCACGAAACAACATTCACGAGGCGACATTCACGAGGCAACATTCACGAGGCGACATTCACGAGGCGACATTCACGAGGCGACATTCACGAGGCGACATTCACGAGGCGACAATCACGAGGCAGCATTCACGAGGCGACATTCACGAGGCGACATTCACGAGGCGACATTCTCGAGGCGACATTAACGAGGCGACATTCACGAGGTGACATTCACGAGGGAACATTCACGAGGCGACATTCACGAGGCAACATTCACGAAACAACATTCACGAGGCGACATTCATGAGGCAACATTCACGAGGCGACATTCACGAGGCGACATTCACGAGGCGACATTCACGAGCAACATTCACGAGGCAACATTCACGAGGCGACATTCACGAGGCGACATTCACGAGGCGACATTCACGAGGCGACATTCACGAGGCAACATTCACGAGGCAACATTCACGGGGAACATTCACGAGGCGACAATCACGAGGGAAAATTCACGAGGGAATATTCACGAGGGAACATTCACGAGGGAACATTCACGAGGCGACATTAACGAGACAACATTCACTAGGCAACATTCACGAGGCGACAATCACGAGGCAAAATACACGAGGGAACATTCACGAGGGAACATTCACGAGGTGGCATTCACGAGGCGACATTCACGAGGCGACATTAACGAAGCAACATTCACGAGGCGACATTCACGAGGCAACATTCACGAGGCAACATTCACGAGGCAACATTAACGAGGGAACTTTCACGAGGCGACATTCACGAGGCGACATTCACGAGGCGATATCCACGAGGCGACATTCACGAGGCGACATTCACGAGGCAACATTCACGAGGCGACATTCACGAGGCGACATTCAGGAGGCGACATTCACGAGGCGACATTCACGAGGCAACATTCACGAGGCGACATTCACGAGGCGACCTTCACGAGGCGACATTCACGAGGCGACATTCACGAAGCGACATTCACGAGGCGACATTCACGAGGGAACATTCACGAGGCGACATTCATAAGGCAACATTCACGAAACAACATTCACGATGCGACATTCACGAGGCAACATTCACGAGTCGACATTCACGAGGCGACATTCACGAGGCGACATTCACGAGGCAACATTCACTAGGCAACATTCACGAGGCGACATTCACGAGGCGACATTCACGAGGCAACATTCACGAGGCGACATTCACGTGGCAACATTCACGAGGGGAAATTCAAGAGACGACATTCACGAGGTAACATTCAAGAGGAAATATTCAAGAGGCAACATTCACGAGGCAACATTTACGAGGGAACATTCACCAGGCGACATTCACGAGGCGACATTCACAAAGCAACATTCACGAGGGAACATTCACGAGGCGACATTCACGAAGCAACATTCACGAGGCGACATTCACGAGGCAACATTCACGAGGCAACATTCACGAGGCAACATTCACGAGGGAACTTTCACGAGGAGACATTCACGAGGCGACATTCACGAGGCGATATCCACGAGGCGACATTCACGAGGCGAGATTCACGAGGCAACATTCACAAGGCGACATTTTCGAGGCGACATTCACGAGGCGACATTCACGAGGCGACATTCACGAGGCGACATTCACGAGGAGACATTCACGAGGCGACATTCACGAGGGAACATTCACGAGGCGACATTCACGATGCAACATTCACGAAACAACATTCACGAGGCGACATTCACGAGGCGACATTCACGAGGCGACATTCACGAGGCGACATTCACGACGCGACATTCACGAGGCGACATTCACGAGGCGACATTCACGAGGGAACTTTCACGAGGCGACATTCACGAGGCGACATTCACGTGGCAACATTCACGAGGAAATATTCACGAGGCAACATTCACGAGGCAACATTCACGAGGGAACATTCACGAGGCGACATTCACGAGGCGACATTTACGAGGCGATATCCACGATGCGACATTCACGAGGCTACATTCCCGAGGCAACATTCACGAGGCAACATTCACGAGGCGACATTCACGAGGCGACATTCACGAGGCGACATTCACGAGGCAACATTCACGAGGGAACATTCACGAGGCGACATTCACGAGGCAACATTCACGAGGCAACATTCACGAGGCGACATACACGAGGCGACATTCACGAGGCAACATTCACGAGGCAACATTCACGAGGCAACATTCACGGGGAACATTCACGAGGCGACAATCACGAGGGAAAATTCACGAGGGAATATTCACGAGGGAACATTCACGAGGGAACATTCACGAGGCGACATTCACGAAGCAACATTCACGAGGCGAAATTCACGAGGCAACATTCACGAGGCAACATTCACGAGGGAACATTCACGAGGCGACATTCACGAGGCAACATTCACGAATCAACATTCACGAGGCGACATTCACGATGCAACATTCACGAGGCGACATTCACGAGGCGACATTCACGAGGCGACATTCACGAGGCGACATTCACGAGGCGACATTCACGAGGGAACTTTCACGAGGCGACATTCAGGAGGCGACATTCACGTGGCAACATTCACGAGGAAATATTCACGAGGCAACATTCACGAGGCAACATTCACGAGGGAACATTCACGAGGCGACATTCACGAGGCGACATTTACGAGGCGATATCCACGATGCGACATTCACGAGGCGACATTCCCGAGGCAACATTCACGAGGCAACATTCACGAGGGAACATTCACGAGGCGACATTCACGAGCAACATTCACGAGGCAACATTCACGAGGCGACATTCACGAGGCGACATTCACGAGGCGACATTCACGAGGCGACATTCACGAGGCAACATTCACGAGGCAACATTCACGGGGAACATTCACGAGGCGACAATCACGAGGGAAAATTCACGAGGGAATATTCACGAGGGAACATTCACGAGGGAACATTCACGAGGCGACATTCACGAAGCAACATTCACGAGGCGAAATTCACGAGGCAACATTCACGAGGCAACATTCACGAGGCGACATTCAGGAAGCAACATTCACGAGGCGACATTCACGAGGCGACATTCACGAGGCGACATTTACGAAGCAACATTCACGAGGCGATATTCACGAGGCGATATCCACGAGGCGACATTCACGAGGCGACATTCACGAGACACCATGCACGAGGCGACATTCACGAGGCGACATTCACGAGGCAACATTCACGAAGCGACATTCATGAGGCGACATTCAAGAGGCGACATTCACGAGGCGACATTCACGAGGCGACATTCACGAGGGAACATTCACGAGGCGACATTCACGAGGCAACATTCACGAGGCGACATTCACGAGGCGACATTCACGAGGCGACATTCACGAGGCGACATTCATGAGGCGACATTCACGAGGCAACATTCACGAGGCGACAATCACGAGGCGACATTCACGAGGCGACATTCTCGAGGCGACATTAACGAGGCGACATTCACGAGGTGACATTCACGAGGGAACATTCACGAGGCGACATTCACGAGGCAACATTCACGAAACAACATTCACGAGGCGACATTCATGAGGCAACATTCACGAGGCGACATTCACGAGGCGACATTCACGAGGCGACATTCACGAGGCAACATTCACGAGGGAACATTCACGAGGCGACATTAACGAGGCAACATTCACGAGGTGACATTCACGAGGCAACATTCACGAGGGAACATTCATGTGGCAACATTCACGGGGAACATTCACGAGGCGACAATCAGGAGGGAAAATTCACGAGGGAACATTCACGAGGGAACATTCACGAGGCGACATTCACGAGGCGACATTCACGAAGCAACATTCACGAGGCGACATTCACGAAACAACATTCACGAGGCGACATTCACGAGGTGACATTAACGAGGCAACATTCACGAAGCAACATTTACGAGGCGACATTCACGAGGCGATATCCACGAGGCGACATTCACGAGGCGACATTCACGAGGCGACATGCACGAGGCGACATTCACGAGGCGACATTCACGAGGCAACATTCACGAAGCGACATTCATGAGGCGACATTCACGAGGCGACATTCACGAGGCGACATTCACGAGGCGACATTCACGAGGCGACATTCACGAGGGAACATTCACGAGGCGACATTCACGAGGCAACATTCACGAAACAACATTCACGAGGGAACATTCAAGAGGAAATATTCACGAGGCAACATTCACGAGGGAACATTCACGAGGCGACATTCACGAGGCGACATTTACGAGGCGATATCCACGATGCGACATTCACGAGGCTACATTCCCGAGGCAACATTCACGAGGCAACATTCACGAGGCGACATTTACGAGGCGACATTCACGAGGCGATATTCACGAGGCAACATTCACGAGGGAACATTCACGAGGCGACATTCACGAGGCAACATTCACGAGGCAACATTCATGAGGCGACATTCACGAGGCGACATTCACGAGGCAACATTCACGAGGCAACATTCACGAGGCAACATTCACGGGGAACATTCACGAGGCGACAATCACGAGGGAAAATTCACGAGGGAATATTCACGAGGGAACATTCACGAGGGAACATTCACGAGGCGACATTCACGAAGCAACATTCACGAGGCGAAATTCACGAGGCAACATTCACGAGGCGACATTCATGAGGCGACATTCACGAGGCAACATTCACGAGGCGACAATCACGAGGCGACATTCACGAGGCGACATTCTCGAGGCGACATTAACGAGGCGACATTCACGAGGTGACATTCACGAGGGAACATTCACGAGGCGACATTCACGAGGCAACATTCACGAAACAACATTCACGAGGCGACATTCATGAGGCAACATTCACGAGGCGACATTCACGAGGCGACATTCACGAGGCGACATTCACGAGGCAACATTCACGAGGGAACATTCACGAGGCGACATTAACGAGGCAACATTCACGAGGTGACATTCACGAGGCAACATTCACGAGGGAACATTCATGTGGCAACATTCACGGGGAACATTCACGAGGCGACAATCAGGAGGGAAAATTCACGAGGGAACATTCACGAGGGAACATTCACGAGGCGACATTCACGAGGCGACATTCACGAAGCAACATTCACGAGGCGACATTCACGAAACAACATTCACGAGGCGACATTCACGAGGTGACATTAACGAGGCAACATTCACGAAGCAACATTTACGAGGCGACATTCACGAGGCGATATCCACGAGGCGACATTCACGAGGCGACATTCACGAGGCGACATGCACGAGGCGACATTCACGAGGCGACATTCACGAGGCAACATTCACGAAGCGACATTCATGAGGCGACATTCACGAGGCGACATTCACGAGGCGACATTCACGAGGCGACATTCACGAGGCGACATTCACGAGGGAACATTCACGAGGCGACATTCACGAGGCAACATTCACGAAACAACATTCACGAGGGAACATTCAAGAGGAAATATTCACGAGGCAACATTCACGAGGGAACATTCACGAGGCGACATTCACGAGGCGACATTTACGAGGCGATATCCACGATGCGACATTCACGAGGCTACATTCCCGAGGCAACATTCACGAGGCAACATTCACGAGGCGACATTTACGAGGCGACATTCACGAGGCGATATTCACGAGGCAACATTCACGAGGGAACATTCACGAGGCGACATTCACGAGGCAACATTCACGAGGCAACATTCATGAGGCGACATTCACGAGGCGACATTCACGAGGCAACATTCACGAGGCAACATTCACGAGGCAACATTCACGGGGAACATTCACGAGGCGACAATCACGAGGGAAAATTCACGAGGGAATATTCACGAGGGAACATTCACGAGGGAACATTCACGAGGCGACATTCACGAAGCAACATTCACGAGGCGAAATTCACGAGGCAACATTCACGAGGCAACATTCACGAGGGAACATTCACGAGGCGACATTCACGAGGCAACATTCACGAAACAACATTCACGAGGCGACATTCACGAGGCGACATTCACGAGGCGACATTCACGAGGCGACATTCACGAGGGAACATTCACGAGGCGACATTCACGAGGCAACATTCACGAAACAACATTCACGAGGCGACATTCACGAGGCAACATTCACGAGGCGACATTCACGAGGCGACATTCACGAGGCGACATTCACGAGGCGACATTCACGAGGCGACAATCACGAGGCAGCATTCACGAGGCGACATTCACGAGGCGACATTCACGAGGCGACATTCTCGAGGCGACATTAACGAGGCGACATTCACGAGGTGACATTCACGAGGGAACATTCACGAGGCGACATTCACGAGGCAACATTCACGAAACAACATTCACGAGGCGACATTCATGAGGCAACATTCACGAGGCGACATTCACGAGGCGACATTCACGAGGCGACATTCACGAGCAACATTCACGAGGCAACATTCACGAGGCGACATTCACGAGGCGACATTCACGAGGCGACATTCACGAGGCGACATTCACGAGGCAACATTCACGAGGCAACATTCACGGGGAACATTCACGAGGCGACAATCACGAGGGAAAATTCACGAGGGAATATTCACGAGGGAACATTCACGAGGGAACATTCACGAGGCGACATTCACGAAGCAACATTCACGAGGCGAAATTCACGAGGCAACATTCACGAGGCAACATTCACGAGGCGACATTCAGGAAGCAACATTCACGAGGCGACATTCACGAGGCGACATTCACGAGGCGACATTCACGAAGCAACATTCACGAGGCGACACTCACGAGGCGATATCCACGAGGCGACATTCACGAGGCGACATTCACGAGACACCATGCACGAGGCGACATTCACGAGGCGACATTCACGAGGCAACATTCACGAAGCGACATTCATGAGGCGACATTCACGAGGCGACATTCACGAGGCGACATTCACGAGGCGACATTCACGAGGGAACATTCACGAGGCGACATTCACGAGGCAACATTCACGAAACAACATTCACGAGGCGACATTCACGAGGCAACATTCACGAGGCGACATTCACGAGGCGACATTCACGAGGCCACATTCACGAGGCGACATTCACGAGGCGACAATCACGAGGCAACATTCACGAGGCGACATTCACGAGGCGACATTCACGAGGCGACATTCTCGAGGCGACATTAACGAGGCGACATTCACGAGGTGACATTCACGAGGGAACATTCACGAGGCGACATTCACGAGGCAACATTCACGAAACAACATTCACGAGGCGACATTCATGAGGCAACATTCACGAGGCGACATTCACGAGGCGACATTCACGAGGCGACATTCACGAGGCAACATTCACGAGGGAACATTCACGAGGCGACATTAACGAGGCAACATTCACGAGGCGACATTCACGAGGCAACATTCACGAGGCAACATTCATGAGGCAACATTCACGGGGAACATTCACGAGGCGACAATCACGAGGGAAAATTCACGAGGGAACATTCACGAGGGAACATTCACGAGGCGACATTCACGAGGCGACATTCACGAGGCGATATTCACGAGGCGACATTCACGAAGCAACATTCACGAGGCGACATTCACGAAACAACATTCACGAGGCGACATTCACGAGGCGACATTAACGAGGCAACATTCACGAAGCAACATTTACGAGGCGACATTCACGAGGCGATATCCACGAGGCGACATTCACGAGGCGACATTCACGAGGCGACATGCACGAGGCGACATTCACGAGGCGACATTCACGAGGCAACATTCACGAAGCGACATTCATGAGGCGACATTCACGAGGCGACATTCACGAGGCGACATTCACGAGGCGACATTCACGAGGCGACATTCACGAGGGAACATTCACGAGGCGACATTCACGAGGCAACATTCACGAAACAACATTCACGAGGGAACATTCAAGAGGAAATATTCACGAGGCAACATTCACGAGGCAACATTCACGAGGCAACATTCACGAGGCAACATTCACGAGGGAACATTCACGAGGCGACATTCACGAGGTGACATTCACGAGGCGATATCCACGATGCGACATTCACGAGGCGACATTCAGGAGGCAACATTCACGAGGCAACATTCACGAGGCGACATTCACGAGGCGACATTCACGAGGCGACATTCACGAGGCACCATTCACGAGGGAACATTCACGAGGCGACATTCACGAGGCAACATTCACGAGGCAACATTCACGAGGCGACATTCACGAGGCGACATTCACGAGGCGACATTCACGAGGCGACATTCACGAGGCGACATTCAAGAGGCGACATTCACGAGGCAACATTCACGAGGCAACATTCACGAGGCAACATTGACGGGGAACATTCAGGAGGCGACAATCACGAGGGACAATTCACGAGGGAACATTCACGAGGGAACATTCACAAGGGAACATTCAGGGGGGACATTCACGAAGCAACATTCACGAGGCGAAATTCACGAGGCAACATTCACGAGGCAACATTCACGAAGCGACATTCACGAAGCAACATTCACGAGGCGACATTCACGAGGCGACATTCACGAGGCGACATTCACGAAGCAACATTCACGAGGCGACATTCACGAGGCGATATCCACGAGGCGACATTCACGAGGCGACATTCACGAGGCGACATTCACGAGGCGACATTCACGAGGCGACATTTACGAGGCAACATTAACGAGACAACATTCACTAGGCGACATTTACGAGGCGACATTCACGAGGCGACATTCACGAGGCGACATTCACGAGGTGACATTCACGAAGCAACATTCACGAGGCGACATTCACGAGGCAACATTCACGAGGCAACATTCACGAGGCGACATTCACGAGGCGACATTCACGAGGCGACATTCACGAGGCGACATTCACGAGGCGACATTCACGAGGCGACATTCACGAGGCAACATTCACGAGGCGACATTCACGAGGCGACATTCACGAGGCGACATTCACGAAGCAACATTCACGAGGCGACATTCACGAGGCGATATCCACGAGGCGACATTCACGAGGCGATATTCACGAGGCGACATTCACGAGGCGACATTCACGAGGCGACATTCACGAGGCAACATTAACGAGACAACATTCACTAGGCGACATTTACGAGGCGACATTCACGAGGCGACATTCACGAGGCGACATTCACGAGGTGACATTCACGAAGCAACATTCACGAGGCGACATTCACGAGGCAACATTCACGAAACAACATTCACGAGGTGACATTCACGACGCAACATTCACGAGGCGACATTCACGAGGCGACATTCACGAGGCGACATTCACGAGGCAATATTCACGAGGCGACATTCACGAGGCAACATTCACTAGGCAACATTCACGAGGCGACATTCACGAGGCGACATTCACGAGGCGACATTCACGAGGGAACATTCACGAGGCGACATTCACGAGGCAACATTCACGAAACAACATTCACGAGGTGACATTCACGACGCAACATTCACGAGGCGACATTCACGAGGCGACATTCACGAGGCGACATTCACGAGGCAATATTCACGAGGGAACATTCACGAGGCGACATTAACGATACAACATTCACTAGGCAACATTCACGAGGCGACATTCACGAGGCGACATTCACGAGGCAACATTCACGAGGCGACATTCACGAGGCGACATTCACGTGGCAACATTCACGAGGAAATATTCACGAGGCAACATTCACGAGGCAACATTCACGAGGGAACATTCACGAGGCGACATTCACGAGGCGACATTTACGAGGCGATATCCACGATGCGACATTCACGAGGCGACATTCACGAGGCAACATTCACGAGGCAACATTCACGAGGCGACATTCATGAGGCGACATTCACGAGGCGACATTCACGAGGCAACATTCACGAGGAAACATTCACGAGGCGACATTCACGAGGCAACATTCACGAGGCAACATTCACTAGGCAACATTCACGAGGCGACATTCACGAGGCGACATTCATGAGGCGACATTCACGAGGCGACATTCACGAGGGAACATTCACGAGGCGACATTCACGAGGCAACATTCACGAAACAACATTCACGAGGTGACATTCACGACGCAACATTCACGAGGCGACATTCACGAGGCGACATTCACGAGGCGACATTCACGAGGCAATATTCACGAGGGAACATTCACGAGGCGACATTAACGATACAACATTCACTAGGCAACATTCACGAGGCGACATTCACGAGGCGACATTCACGAGGCAACATTCACGATTCGACATTCACGAGGCGACATTCACGTGGCAACATTCACGAGGAAATATTCACGAGGCAACATTCACGAGGCAACATTCACGAGGGAACATTCACGAGGCGACATTCACGAGGCGACATTTACGAGGCGATATCCACGATGCGACATTCACGAGGCGACATTCACGAGGCAACATTCACGAGGCAACATTCACGAGGCGACATTCATGAGGCGACATTCACGAGGCGACATTCACGAGGCAACATTCACGAGGAAACATTCACGAGGCGACATTCACGAGGCAACATTCACGAGGCAACATTCACGAGGCGACATTCACGAGGCGACATTCACGAGGCGACATTCACGAGGCGACATTCACGAGGTGACATTCACGAGGGAACATTCACGAGGCGACATTCACGAGGCAACATTCACGAAACAACATTCACGAGGCGACATTCACGAGGCAACATTCACGAGGCGACATTCACGAGGCGACATTCACGAGGCGACATTCACGAGGCAACATTCACGAGGGAACATTCACGAGGCGACATTAACGAGGCAACATTCACGAGGCGACATTCACGAGGCAACATTCACGAGGCAACATTCACGAGGCAACATTCACGGGGAACATTCACCAGGCGACAATCACGAGGGAAAATTCACGAGGGAACATTCACGAGGGAACATTCACGAGGCGACATTCACGAGGCGACATTCACGAGGCGACATTCACGAGGCGACATTCACGAAGCAACATTCACGAGGCGACATTCACGAAGCAACATTCACGAGGCGACATTCACGAGGAAATATTCACGAGGCGACATGCACGAGGCGACATTCATGAGGCGACATTCACGAGGCAACATTCACGAAGCGACATTCATGAGGCGACATTCACGAGGCGACATTCACGAGGCGACATTCACGAGGCGACATTCACGAGGCGACATTCACGAGGAAACATTCACGAGGCGACATTCACGAGGCAACATTCACGAAACAACATTCACGAGGGAACATTCAAGAGGAAATATTCACGAGGCAACATTCACGTGGCAACATTCACGAGGCAACATTCACGAGGCAACATTCACGAGGGAACATTCACGAGGCGACATTCACGAGGCGACATTCACGAGGCGATATCCACGATGCGACATTCACGAGGCGACATTCACGAGGCAACATTCACGAGGCGACATTCACGAGGCGACATTCACGAGGCGACATTCACGAGGCGACATTCACGAGGCACCATTCACGAGGGAACATTCACGAGGCGACAATCACGAGGCAACATTCACGAGGCAACATTCACGAGGCGACATTCACGAGGCGACATTCACGAGGCGACATTCACGAGGCAACATTCACGAGGAAACATTCACGAGGCGACATTCACGAGGCAACATTCACGAGGCAACATTCACGAGGCGACATTCACGAGGCGACATTCACGAGGCGACATTCACGAGGCGACATTCACGAGGTGACATTCACGAGGGAACATTCACGAGGCGACATTCACGAGGCAACATTCACGAAACAACATTCATGAGGCGACATTCACGAGGCAACATTCACGAGGCGACATTCACGAGGCGACATTCACGAGGCGACATTCACGAGGCAACATTCACGAGGGAACATTCACGAGGCGACATTAACGAGGCAACATTCACGAGGCGACATTCACGAGGCAACATTCACGAGGCAACATTCACGAGGCAACATTCACGGGGAACATTCACGAGGCGACAATCACGAGGGAAAATTCACGAGGGAACATTCACGAGGGAACATTCACGAGGCGACATTCACGAGGCGACATTCACG
Source organism: Petromyzon marinus (assembly GCF_048934315.1). Lineage (NCBI taxonomy): Eukaryota > Metazoa > Chordata > Hyperoartia > Petromyzontiformes > Petromyzontidae > Petromyzon > Petromyzon marinus. The sequence goes on along the minus strand of NC_133721.1, from coordinate 5,196,568 downwards.
AGGCGACATTCACGAGGCGACATTCACGAAGCAACATTCACGAGGCGACATTCACGAAGCAACATTCACGAGGCGACATTCACGAGGCGACATTAACGAGGCAACATTCACGAAACAACATTTACGAGGCGATATTCACGAGGCGATATCCACGAGGCGACATTCACGAGGCGACATTCACGAGGCGACATGCACGAGGCGACATTCATGAGGCGACATTCACGAGGCAACATTCACGAAGCGACATTCATGAGGCGACATTCACGAGGTGACATTCACGAGGCGACATTCACGAGGCGACATTCACGAGGCGACATTCACGAGGAAACATTCACGAGGCGACATTCACGAGGCAACATTCACGAAACAACATTCACGAGGGAACATTCAAGAGGAAATATTCACGAGGCAACATTCACGTGGCAACATTCACGAGGCAACATTCACGAGGCAACATTCACGAGGGAACATTCACGAGGCGACATTCACGAGGCGACATTCACGAGGCGATATCCACGATGCGACATTCACGAGGCGACATTCACGAGGCAACATTCACGAGGCAACATTCACGAGGCGACATTCACGAGGCGACATTCACGAGGCGACATTCACGAGGCACCATTCACGAGGGAACATTCACGAGGCGACAAACACGAGGCAACATTCACGAGGCAACATTCACGAGGCGACATTCACGAGGCGACATTCACGAGGCGACATTCACGAGGGAACATTCACGTGGCAACATTCACGAGGCAACATTCACGGGGAACATTCACGAGGCCACAATCACGAGGGACAATTCACGAGGGAACATTCACGAGGGAACATTCACGAGGGAACATTCACGAGGCGACATTCACGAAGCAACATTCACGAGGCGACATTCACGAGGCGACATTCATGAAGCAACATTCACGAGGCGACATTCACGAGGCGATATCCACGAGGCGACATTCACGAAGCAACATTCACGAGGCAACATTCACGAGGCGACATTCACGAGGCGACATTCACGAGACACCATGCACGAGGCGACATTCACGAGGCGACATTCACGAGGCGACATTCACGAGGCAACATTCACGAGGGAACATTCACGAGGCGACATTAACGAGGCAACATTCACGAGGCGACATTCACGAGGCAACATTCACGAGGCAACATTCATGAGGCAACATTCACGGGGAACATTCACGAGGCGACAATCACGAGGGAAAATTCACGAGGGAACATTCACTAGGGAACATTCACGAGGCGACATTCACGAGGCGACATTCACGAGGCGATATTCACGAGGCGACATTCACGAAGCAACATTCACGAGGCGACATTCACGAAACAACATTCACGAGGCGACATTCACGAGGCGACATTAACGAGGCAACATTCACGAAGCAACATTTACGAGGCGACATTCACGAGGCGATATCCACGAGGCGACATTCACGAGGCGACATTCACGAGGCGACATGCACGAGGCGACATTCACGAGGCGACATTCACGAGGCAACATTCACGAAGCGACATTCATGAGGCGACATTCACGAGGCGACATTAACGAGGCGACATTCACGAGGCGACATTCACGAGGCGACATTCACGAGGGAACATTCACGAGGCGACATTCACGAGGCAACATTCACGAAACAACATTCACGAGGGAACATTCAAGAGGAAATATTCACGAGGCAACATTCACGGGGCAACATTCACGAGGCAACATTCACGAGGCAACATTCACGAGGGAACATTCACGAGGCGACATTCACGAGGTGACATTCACGAGGCGATATCCACGATGCGACATTCACGAGGCGACATTCAGGAGGCAACATTCACGAGGCAACATTCACGAGGCGACATTCACGAGGCGACATTCACGAGGCGACATTCACGAGGCACCATTCACGAGGGAACATTCACGAGGCGACATTCACGAGGCAACATTCACGAGGCAACATTCACGAGGCGACATTCACGAGGCGACATTCACGAGGCGACATTCACGAGGCGACATTCACGAGGCGACATTCAAGAGGCGACATTCACGAGGCAACATTCACGAGGCAACATTCACGAGGCAACATTGACGGGGAACATTCAGGAGGCGACAATCACGAGGGACAATTCACGAGGGAACATTCACGAGGGAACATTCACGAGGGAACATTCAGGGGGGACATTCACGAAGCAACATTCACGAGGCGAAATTCACGAGGCAACATTCACGAGGCAACATTCACGAAGCGACATTCACGAAGCAACATTCACGAGGCGACATTCACGAGGCGACATTCACGAGGCGACATTCACGAAGCAACATTCACGAGGCGACATTCACGAGGCGATATCCACGAGGCGACATTCACGAGGAGACATTCACGAGGCGACATTCACGAGGCGACATTCACGAGGCGACATTTACGAGGCAACATTAACGAGACAACATTCACTAGGCGACATTTACGAGGCGACATTCACGAGGCGACATTCACGAGGCGACATTCACGAGGTGACATTCACGAAGCAACATTCACGAGGCGACATTCACGAGGCAACATTCACGAGGCAACATTCACGAGGCGACATTCACGAGGCGACATTCACGAGGCGACATTCACGAGGCGACATTCACGAGGCGACATTCACGAGGCGACATTCACGAGGCAACATTCACGAGGCAACATTCACGAGGCAACATTCACGGGGAACATTCAGGAGGCGACAATCACGAGGGACAATTCACGAGGGAACATTCACGAGGGAACATTCACGAGGGAACATTCAGGGGGGACATTCACGAAGCAACATTCACGAGGCGAAATTCACGAGGCAACATTCACGAGGCGACATTCACGAGGCGACATTCACGAGGCGATATCCACGATGCGACATTCACGAGGCGACATTCACGAGGCAACATTCACGAGGCAACATTCACGAGGCGACATTCACGAGGCGACATTCACGAGGCGACATTCACGAGGCACCATTCACGAGGGAACATTCACGAGGCGACAAACACGAGGCAACATTCACGAGGCAACATTCACGAGGCGACATTCACGAGGCGACATTCACGAGGCGACATTCACGAGGGAACATTCACGAGGCAACATTCACGAGGCAACATTCACGGGGAACATTCACGAGGCCACAATCACGAGGGACAATTCACGAGGGAACATTCACGAGGGAACATTCACGAGGGAACATTCACGAGGCGACATTCACGAAGCAACATTCACGAGGCGACATTCACGAGGCGACATTCATGAAGCAACATTCACGAGGCGACATTCACGAGGCGATATCCACGAGGCGACATTCACGAAGCAACATTCACGAGGCAACATTCACGAGGCGACATTCACGAGGCGACATTCACGAGACACCATGCACGAGGCGACATTCACGAGGCGACATTCACGAGGCGACATTCACGAGGCAACATTCACGAGGGAACATTCACGAGGCGACATTAACGAGGCAACATTCACGAGGCGACATTCACGAGGCAACATTCACGAGGCAACATTCATGAGGCAACATTCACGGGGAACATTCACGAGGCGACAATCACGAGGGAAAATTCACGAGGGAACATTCACTAGGGAACATTCACGAGGCGACATTCACGAGGCGACATTCACGAGGCGATATTCACGAGGCGACATTCACGAAGCAACATTCACGAGGCGACATTCACGAAACAACATTCACGAGGCGACATTCACGAGGCGACATTAACGAGGCAACATTCACGAAGCAACATTTACGAGGCGACATTCACGAGGCGATATCCACGAGGCGACATTCACGAGGCGACATTCACGAGGCGACATGCACGAGGCGACATTCACGAGGCGACATTCACGAGGCAACATTCACGAAGCGACATTCATGAGGCGACATTCACGAGGCGACATTAACGAGGCGACATTCACGAGGCGACATTCACGAGGCGACATTCACGAGGGAACATTCACGAGGCGACATTCACGAGGCAACATTCACGAAACAACATTCACGAGGGAACATTCAAGAGGAAATATTCACGAGGCAACATTCACGGGGCAACATTCACGAGGCAACATTCACGAGGCAACATTCACGAGGGAACATTCACGAGGCGACATTCACGAGGTGACATTCACGAGGCGATATCCACGATGCGACATTCACGAGGCGACATTCAGGAGGCAACATTCACGAGGCAACATTCACGAGGCGACATTCACGAGGCGACATTCACGAGGCGACATTCACGAGGCACCATTCACGAGGGAACATTCACGAGGCGACATTCACGAGGCAACATTCACGAGGCAACATTCACGAGGCGACATTCACGAGGCGACATTCACGAGGCGACATTCACGAGGCGACATTCACGAGACGACATTCAAGAGGCGACATTCACGAGGCAACATTCACGAGGCAACATTCACGAGGCAACATTGACGGGGAACATTCAGGAGGCGACAATCACGAGGGACAATTCACGAGGGAACATTCACGAGGGAACATTCACGAGGGAACATTCAGGGGGGACATTCACGAAGCAACATTCACGAGGCGAAATTCACGAGGCAACATTCACGAGGCAACATTCACGAAGCGACATTCACGAAGCAACATTCACGAGGCGACATTCACGAGGCGACATTCACGAGGCGACATTCACGAAGCAACATTCACGAGGCGACATTCACGAGGCGATATCCACGAGGCGACATTCACGAGGCGACATTCACGAGGCGACATTCACGAGGCGACATTCACGAGGCGACATTTACGAGGCAACATTAACGAGACAACATTCACTAGGCGACATTTACGAGGCGACATTCACGAGGCGACATTCACGAGGCGACATTCACGAGGTGACATTCACGAAGCAACATTCACGAGGCGACATTCACGAGGCAACATTCACGAGGCAACATTCACGAGGCGACATTCACGAGGCGACATTCACGAGGCGACATTCACGAGGCGACATTCACGAGGCGACATTCACGAGGCGACATTCACGAGGCAACATTCACGAGGCAACATTCACGAGGCAACATTCACGGGGAACATTCAGGAGGCGACAATCACGAGGGACAATTCACGAGGGAACATTCACGAGGGAACATTCACGAGGGAACATTCAGGGGGGACATTCACGAAGCAACATTCACGAGGCGAAATTCACGAGGCAACATTCACGAGGCAACATTCACGAAGCGACATTCACGAAGCAACATTCACGAGGCGACATTCACGAGGCGACATTCACGAGGCGACATTCACGAAGCAACATTCACGAGGCGACATTCACCAGGCGATATCCACGAGGCGACATTCACGAGGCGATATTCACGAGGCGACATTCACGAGGCGACATTCACGAGGCGACATTCACGAGGCAACATTAACGAGACAACATTCACTAGGCGACATTTACGAGGCGACATTCACGAGGCGACATTCACGAGGCGACATTCACGAGGTGACATTCACGAAGCAACATTCACGAGGCGACATTCACGAGGCAACATTCACGAAACAACATTCACGAGGTGACATTCACGACGCAACATTCACGAGGCGACATTCACGAGGCGACATTCACGAGGCGACATTCACGAGGCAATATTCACGAGGCGACATTCACGAGGCAACATTCACTAGGCAACATTCACGAGGCGACATTCACGAGGCGACATTCACGAGGCGACATTCACGAGGGAACATTCACGAGGCGACATTCACGAGGCAACATTCACGAAACAACATTCACGAGGTGACATTCACGACGCAACATTCACGAGGCGACATTCACGAGGCGACATTCACGAGGCGACATTCACGAGGCAATATTCACGAGGGAACATTCACGAGGCGACATTAACGATACAACATTCACTAGGCAACATTCACGAGGCGACATTCACGAGGCGACATTCACGAGGCAACATTCACGAGGCGACATTCACGAGGCGACATTCACGTGGCAACATTCACGAGGAAATATTCACGAGGCAACATTCACGAGGCAACATTCACGAGGGAACATTCACGAGGCGACATTCACGAGGCGACATTTACGAGGCGATATCCACGATGCGACATTCACGAGGCGACATTCACGAGGCAACATTCACGAGGCAACATTCACGAGGCGACATTCATGAGGCGACATTCACGAGGCGACATTCACGAGGCAACATTCACGAGGAAACATTCACGAGGCGACATTCACGAGGCAACATTCACGAGGCAACATTCACTAGGCAACATTCACGAGGCGACATTCACGAGGCGACATTCACGAGGCGACATTCACGAGGCGACATTCACGAGGGAACATTCACGAGGCGACATTCACGAGGCAACATTCACGAAACAACATTCACGAGGTGACATTCACGACGCAACATTCACGAGGCGACATTCACGAGGCGACATTCACGAGGCGACATTCACGAGGCAATATTCACGAGGGAACATTCACGAGGCGACATTAACGATACAACATTCACTAGGCAACATTCACGAGGCGACATTCACGAGGCGACATTCACGAGGCAACATTCACGATTCGACATTCACGAGGCGACATTCACGTGGCAACATTCACGAGGAAATATTCACGAGGCAACATTCACGAGGCAACATTCACGAGGGAACATTCACGAGGCGACATTCACGAGGCGACATTTACGAGGCGATATCCACGATGCGACATTCACGAGGCGACATTCACGAGGCAACATTCACGAGGCAACATTCACGAGGCGACATTCATGAGGCGACATTCACGAGGCGACATTCACGAGGCAACATTCACGAGGAAACATTCACGAGGCGACATTCACGAGGCAACATTCACGAGGCAACATTCACGAGGCGACATTCACGAGGCGACATTCACGAGGCGACATTCACGAGGCGACATTCACGAGGTGACATTCACGAGGGAACATTCACGAGGCGACATTCACGAGGCAACATTCACGAAACAACATTCACGAGGCGACATTCACGAGGCAACATTCACGAGGCGACATTCACGAGGCGACATTCACGAGGCGACATTCACGAGGCAACATTCACGAGGGAACATTCACGAGGCGACATTAACGAGGCAACATTCACGAGGCGACATTCACGAGGCAACATTCACGAGGCAACATTCACGAGGCAACATTCACGGGGAACATTCACCAGGCGACAATCACGAGGGAAAATTCACGAGGGAACATTCACGAGGGAACATTCACGAGGCGACATTCACGAGGCGACATTCACGAGGCGACATTCACGAGGCGACATTCACGAAGCAACATTCACGAGGCGACATTCACGAAGCAACATTCACGAGGCGACATTCACGAGGAAATATTCACGAGGCGACATGCACGAGGCGACATTCATGAGGCGACATTCACGAGGCAACATTCACGAAGCGACATTCATGAGGCGACATTCACGAGGCGACATTCACGAGGCGACATTCACGAGGCGACATTCACGAGGCGACATACACGAGGAAACATTCACGAGGCGACATTCACGAGGCAACATTCACGAAACAACATTCACGAGGGAACATTCAAGAGGAAATATTCACGAGGCAACATTCACGTGGCAACATTCACGAGGCAACATTCACGAGGCAACATTCACGAGGGAACATTCACGAGGCGACATTCACGAGGCGACATTCACGAGGCGATATCCACGATGCGACATTCACGAGGCGACATTCACGAGGCAACATTCACGAGGCGACATTCACGAGGCGACATTCACGAGGCGACATTCACGAGGCGACATTCACGAGGCACCATTCACGAGGGAACATTCACGAGGCGACAATCACGAGGCAACATTCACGAGGCAACATTCACGAGGCGACATTCACGAGGCGACATTCACGAGGCGACATTCACGAGGCAACATTCACGAGGAAACATTCACGAGGCGACATTCACGAGGCAACATTCACGAGGCAACATTCACGAGGCGACATTCACGAGGCGACATTCACGAGGCGACATTCACGAGGCGACATTCACGAGGTGACATTCACGAGGGAACATTCACGAGGCGACATTCACGAGGCAACATTCACGAAACAACATTCACGAGGCGACATTCACGAGGCAACATTCACGAGGCGACATTCACGAGGCGACATTCACGAGGCGACATTCACGAGGCGACATTTACGAGGCGATATCCACGATGCGACATTCACGAGGCGACATTCACGAGGCAACATTCACGAGGCAACATTCACGAGGCGACATTCATGAGGCGACATTCACGAGGCGACATTCACGAGGCAACATTCACGAGGAAACATTCACGAGGCGACATTCACGAGGCAACATTCACGAGGCAACATTCACGAGGCGACATTCACGAGGCGACATTCACGAGGCGACATTCACGAGGCGACATTCACGAGGTGACATTCACGAGGGAACATTCACGAGGCGACATTCACGAGGCAACATTCACGAAACAACATTCACGAGGCGACATTCACGAGGCAACATTCACGAGGCGACATTCACGAGGCGACATTCACGAGGCGACATTCACGAGGCAACATTCACGAGGGAACATTCACGAGGCGACATTAACGAGGCAACATTCACGAGGCGACATTCACGAGGCAACATTCACGAGGCAACATTCACGAGGCAACATTCACGGGGAACATTCACCAGGCGACAATCACGAGGGAAAATTCACGAGGGAACATTCACGAGGGAACATTCACGAGGCGACATTCACGAGGCGACATTCACGAGGCGACATTCACGAGGCGACATTCACGAAGCAACATTCACGAGGCGACATTCACGAAGCAACATTCACGAGGCGACATTCACGAGGAAATATTCACGAGGCGACATGCACGAGGCGACATTCATGAGGCGACATTCACGAGGCAACATTCACGAAGCGACATTCATGAGGCGACATTCACGAGGCGACATTCACGAGGCGACATTCACGAGGCGACATTCACGAGGCGACATTCACGAGGAAACATTCACGAGGCGACATTCACGAGGCAACATTCACGAAACAACATTCACGAGGGAACATTCAAGAGGAAATATTCACGAGGCAACATTCACGTGGCAACATTCACGAGGCAACATTCACGAGGCAACATTCACGAGGGAACATTCACGAGGCGACATTCACGAGGCGACATTCACGAGGCGATATCCACGATGCGACATTCACGAGGCGACATTCACGAGGCAACATTCACGAGGCGACATTCACGAGGCGACATTCACGAGGCGACATTCACGAGGCGACATTCACGAGGCACCATTCACGAGGGAACATTCACGAGGCGACAATCACGAGGCAACATTCACGAGGCAACATTCACGAGGCGACATTCACGAGGCGACATTCACGAGGCGACATTCACGAGGCAACATTCACGAGGAAACATTCACGAGGCGACATTCACGAGGCAACATTCACGAGGCAACATTCACGAGGCGACATTCACGAGGCGACATTCACGAGGCGACATTCACGAGGCGACATTCACGAGGTGACATTCACGAGGGAACATTCACGAGGCGACATTCACGAGGCAACATTCACGAAACAACATTCACGAGGCGACATTCACGAGGCAACATTCACGAGGCGACATTCACGAGGCGACATTCACGAGGCGACATTCACGAGGCAACATTCACGAGGGAACATTCACGAGGCGACATTAACGAGGCAACATTCACGAGGCGACATTCACGAGGCAACATTCACGAGGCAACATTCACGAGGCAACATTCACGGGGAACATTCACGAGGCGACAATCACGAGGGAAAATTCACGAGGGAACATTCACGAGGGAACATTCACGAGGCGACATTCACGAGGCGACATTCACGAGGCGACATTCACGAGGCGACATTCACGAAGCAACATTCACGAGGCGACATTCACGAAGCAACATTCACGAGGCGACATTCACGAGGCGACATTAACGAGGCAACATTCACGAAGCAACATTTACGAGGCGATATTCACGAGGCGATATCCACGAGGCGACATTCACGAGGCGACATTCACGAGGCGACATGCACGAGGCGACATTCATGAGGCGACATTCACGAGGCAACATTCACGAAGCGACATTCATGAGGCGACATTCACGAGGCGACATTCACGAGGCGACATTCACGAGGCGACATTCACGAGGCGACATTCACGAGGAAACATTCACGAGGCGACATTCACGAGGCAACATTCACGAAACAACATTCACGAGGGAACATTCAAGAGGAAATATTCACGAGGCAACATTCACGTGGCAACATTCACGAGGCAACATTCACGAGGCAACATTCACGAGGGAACATTCACGAGGCGACATTCACGAGGCGACATTCACGAGGCGATATCCACGATGCGACATTCACGAGGCGACATTCACGAGGCAACATTCACGAGGCAACATTCACGAGGCGACATTCACGAGGCGACATTCACGAGGCGACATTCAAGAGGCACCATTCACGAGGGAACATTCACGAGGCGACAAACACGAGGCAACATTCACGAGGCAACATTCACGAGGCGACATTCACGAGGCGACATTCACGAGGCGACATTCACGAGGGAACATTCACGAGGCAACATTCACGAGGCAACATTCACGGGGAACATTCACGAGGCCACAATCACGAGGGACAATTCACGAGGGAACATTCACGAGGGAACATTCACGAGGGAACATTCACGAGGCGACATTCACGAAGCAACATTCACGAGGCGACATTCACGAGGCGACATTCATGAAGCAACATTCACGAGGCGACATTCACGAGGCGATATCCACGAGGCGACATTCACGAAGCAACATTCACGAGGCAACATTCACGAGGCGACATTCACGAGGCGACATTCACGAGACACCATGCACGAGGCGACATTCACGAGGCGACATTCACGAGGCGACATTCACGAGGCAACATTCACGAGGGAACATTCACGAGGCGACATTAACGAGGCAACATTCACGAGGCGACATTCACGAGGCAACATTCACGAGGCAACATTCATGAGGCAACATTCACGGGGAACATTCACGAGGCGACAATCACGAGGGAAAATTCACGAGGGAACATTCACGAGGGAACATTCACGAGGCGACATTCACGAGGCGACATTCACGAGGCGATATTCACGAGGCGACATTCACGAAGCAACATTCACGAGGCGACATTCACGAAACAACATTCACGAGGCGACATTCACGAGGCGACATTAACGAGGCAACATTCACGAAGCAACATTTACAAGGCGACATTCACGAGGCGATATCCACGAGGCGACATTCACGAGGCGACATTCACGAGGCGACATGCACGAGGCGACATTCACGAGGCGACATTCACGAGGCAACATTCACGAAGCGACATTCATGAGGCGACATTCACGAGGCGACATTCACGAGGCGACATTCACGAGGCGACATTCACGAGGCGACATTCACGAGGGAACATTCACGAGGCGACATTCACGAGGCAACATTCACGAAACAACATTCACGAGGGAACATTCAAGAGGAAATATTCACGAGGCAACATTTACGAGGCAACATTCACGAGGCAACATTCACGAGGCAACATTCACGAGGCAACATTCACGAAGCAACATTCACGAGGCGACATTCACGAAACAACATTCACGAGGCGACATTCACGAGGCGACATTAACGAGGCAACATTCACGAAGCAACATTTACGAGGCGACATTCACGAGGCGATATCCACGAGGCGACATTCACGAGGCGACATTCACGAGGCGACATGCACGAGGCGACATTCACGAGGCGACATTCACGAGGCAACATTCACGAAGCGACATTCATGAGGCGACATTCACGAGGCGACATTCACGAGGCGACATTCACGAGGCGACATTCACGAGGCGACATTCACGAGGGAACATTCACGAGGCGACATTCACGAGGCAACATTCACGAAACAACATTCACGAGGGAACATTCAAGAGGAAATATTCACGAGGCAACATTCACGAGGCAACATTCACGAGGCAACATTCACGAGGCAACATTCACGAGGGAACATTCACGAGGCGACATTCACGAGGTGACATTCACGAGGCGATATCCACGATGCGACATTCACGAGGCGACATTCACGAGGCAACATTCACGAGGCAACATTCACGAGGCGACATTCACGAGGCGACATTCACGAGGCGACATTCACGAGGCACCATTCACGAGGGAACATTCACGAGGCGACATTCACGAGGCAACATTCACGAGGCAACATTCACGAGGCGACATTCACGAGGCGACATTCACGAGGCGACATTCACGAGGCGACATTCACGAGGCGACATTCAAGAGGCGACATTCACGAGGCAACATTCACGAGGCAACATTCACGAGGCAACATTGACGGGGAACATTCAGGAGGCGACAATCACGAGGGACAATTCACGAGGGAACATTCACGAGGGAACATTCACGAGGGAACATTCAGGGGGGACATTCACGAAGCAACATTCACGAGGCGAAATTCACGAGGCAACATTCACGAGGCAACATTCACGAAGCGACATTCACGAAGCAACATTCACGAGGCGACATTCACGAGGCGACATTCACGAGGCGACATTCACGAAGCAACATTCACGAGGCGACATTCACGAGGCGATATCCACGAGGCGACATTCACGAGGCGACATTCACGAGGCGACATTCACGAGGCGACATTCACGAGGCGACATTCACGAGGCAACATTAACGAGACAACATTCACTAGGCGACATTTACGAGGCGACATTCACGAGGCGACATTCACGAGGCGACATTCACGAGGTGACATTCACGAAGCAACATTCACGAGGCGACATTCACGAGGCAACATTCACGAGGCAACATTCACGAGGCGACATTCACGAGGCGACATTCACGAGGCGACATTCACGAGGCGACATTCACGAGGCGACATTCACGAGGCGACATTCACGAGGCAACATTCACGAGGCAACATTCACGAGGCAACATTCACGGGGAACATTCAGGAGGCGACAATCACGAGGGACAATTCACGAGGGAACATTCACGAGGGAACATTCACGAGGGAACATTCAGGGGGGACATTCACGAAGCAACATTCACGAGGCGAAATTCACGAGGCAACATTCACGAGGCAACATTCACGAAGCGACATTCACGAAGCAACATTCACGAGGCGACATTCACGAGGCGACATTCACGAGGCGACAATCACGAAGCAACATTCACGAGGCGACATTCACGAGGCGATATCCACGAGGCGACATTCACGAGGCGACATTCACGAGGCGACATTCACGAGGCGACATTCACGAGGCGACATTCACGAGGCAACATTAACGAGACAACATTCACTAGGCGACATTTACGAGGCGACATTCACGAGGCGACATTCACGAGGCGACATTCACGAGGTGACATTCACGAAGCAACATTCACGAGGCGACATTCACGAGGCAACATTCACGAAACAACATTCACGAGGTGACATTCACGACGCAACATTCACGAGGCGACATTCACGAGGCGACATTCACGAGGCGACATTCACGAGGCAATATTCACGAGGCGACATTCACGAGGCAACATTCACTAGGCAACATTCACGAGGCGACATTCACGAGGCGACATTCACGAGGCGACATTCACGAGGGAACATTCACGAGGCGACATTCACGAGGCAACATTCACGAAACAACATTCACGAGGTGACATTCACGACGCAACATTCACGAGGCGACATTCACGAGGCGACATTCACGAGGCGACATTCACGAGGCAATATTCACGAGGGAACATTCACGAGGCGACATTAACGATACAACATTCACTAGGCAACATTCACGAGGCGACATTCACGAGGCGACATTCACGAGGCAACATTCACGAGGCGACATTCACGAGGCGACATTCACGTGGCAACATTCACGAGGAAATATTCACGAGGCAACATTCACGAGGCAACATTCACGAGGGAACATTCACGAGGCGACATTCACGAGGCGACATTTACGAGGCGATATCCACGATGCGACATTCACGAGGCGACATTCACGAGGCAACATTCACGAGGCAACATTCACGAGGCGACATTCATGAGGCGACATTCACGAGGCGACATTCACGAGGCAACATTCACGAGGAAACATTCACGAGGCGACATTCACGAGGCAACATTCACGAGGCAACATTCACTAGGCAACATTCACGAGGCGACATTCACGAGGCGACATTCACGAGGCGACATTCACGAGGCGACATTCACGAGGGAACATTCACGAGGCGACATTCACGAGGCAACATTCACGAAACAACATTCACGAGGTGACATTCACGACGCAACATTCACGAGGCGACATTCACGAGGCGACATTCACGAGGCGACATTCACGAGGCAATATTCACGAGGGAACATTCACGAGGCGACATTAACGATACAACATTCACTAGGCAACATTCACGAGGCGACATTCACGAGGCGACATTCACGAGGCAACATTCACGATTCGACATTCACGAGGCGACATTCACGTGGCAACATTCACGAGGAAATATTCACGAGGCAACATTCACGAGGCAACATTCACGAGGGAACATTCACGAGGCGACATTCACGAGGCGACATTTACGAGGCGATATCCACGATGCGACATTCACGAGGCGACATTCACAAGGCAACATTCACGAGGCAACATTCACGAGGCGACATTCATGAGGCGACATTCACGAGGCGACATTCACGAGGCAACATTCACGAGGAAACATTCACGAGGCGACATTCACGAGGCAACATTCACGAGGCAACATTCACGAGGCGACATTCACGAGGCGACATTCACGAGGCGACATTCACGAGGCGACATTCACGAGGTGACATTCACGAGGGAACATTCACGAGGCGACATTCACGAGGCAACATTCACGAAACAACATTCACGAGGCGACATTCACGAGGCAACATTCACGAGGCGACATTCACGAGGCGACATTCACGAGGCGACATTCACGAGGCAACATTCACGAGGGAACATTCACGAGGCGACATTAACGAGGCAACATTCACGAGGCGACATTCACGAGGCAACATTCACGAGGCAACATTCACGAGGCAACATTCACGGGGAACATTCACCAGGCGACAATCACGAGGGAAAATTCACGAGGGAACATTCACGAGGGAACATTCACGAGGCGACATTCACGAGGCGACATTCACGAGGCGACATTCACGAGGCGACATTCACGAAGCAACATTCACGAGGCGACATTCACGAAGCAACATTCACGAGGCGACATTCACGAGGAAATATTCACGAGGCGACATGCACGAGGCGACATTCATGAGGCGACATTCACGAGGCAACATTCACGAAGCGACATTCATGAGGCGACATTCACGAGGCGACATTCACGAGGCGACATTCACGAGGCGACATTCACGAGGCGACATTCACGAGGAAACATTCACGAGGCGACATTCACGAGGCAACATTCACGAAACAACATTCACGAGGGAACATTCAAGAGGAAATATTCACGAGGCAACATTCACGTGGCAACATTCACGAGGCAACATTCACGAGGCAACATTCACGAGGGAACATTCACGAGGCGACATTCACGAGGCGACATTCACGAGGCGATATCCACGATGCGACATTCACGAGGCGACATTCACGAGGCAACATTCACGAGGCGACATTCACGAGGCGACATTCACGAGGCGACATTCACGAGGCGACATTCACGAGGCACCATTCACGAGGGAACATTCACGAGGCGACAATCACGAGGCAACATTCACGAGGCAACATTCACGAGGCGACATTCACGAGGCGACATTCACGAGGCAACATTCACGAGGGAACATTCACGAGGCGACATTCACGAGGTGACATTCACGAGGCGATATCCACGATGCGACATTCACGAGGCGACATTCACGAGGCAACATTCACGAGGCAACATTCACGAGGCGACATTCACGAGGCGACATTCACGAGGCGACATTCACGAGGCGACATTCACGAGGTGACATTCACGAGGGAACATTCACGAGGCGACATTCACGAGGCAACATTCACGAAACAACATTCACGAGGCGACATTCACGAGGCAACATTCACGAGGCGACATTCACGAGGCGACATTCACGAGGCGACATTCACGAGGCAACATTCACGAGGGAACATTCACGAGGCGACATTAACGAGGCAACATTCACGAGGCGACATTCACGAGGCAACATTCACGAGGCAACATTCACGAGGCAATATTCACGGGGAACATTCACGAGGCGACAATCACGAGGGAAAATTCACGAGGGAACATTCACGAGGGAACATTCACGAGGCGACATTCACGAGGCGACATTCACGAGGCGACATTCACGAGGCGACATTCACGAAGCAACATTCACGAGGCGACATTCACGAAGCAACATTCACGAGGCGACATTCACGAGGCGACATTAACGAGGCAACATTCACGAAGCAACATTTACGAGGCGATATTCACGAGGCGATATCCACGAGGCGACATTCACGAGGCGACATTCACGAGGCGACATGCACGAGGCGACATTCATGAGGCGACATTCACGAGGCAACATTCACGAAGCGACATTCACGGGGAACATTCACGAGGCGACAATCACGAGGGAAAATTCACGAGGGAATATTCACGATGGAACATTCACGAGGGAACATTCACGAGGCGACATTCACGAAGCAACATTCACGAGGCGAAATTCACGAGGCAACATTCACGAGGCAACATTCACGAGGCGACATTCAGGAAGCAACATTCACGAGGCGACATTCACGAGGCGACATTCACGAGGCGACATTCACGAAGCAACATTCACGAGGCGACATTCACGAGGCAATATCCACGAGGCGACATTCACGAGGCGACATTCACGAGACACCATGCACGAGGCGACATTCACGAGGCGACATTCACGAGGCAACGATCACGAGGCGACATTCACGAGGCGACATTCACGAGGCAACATTCACGAAACAACATTCACGAGGCGACATTCACGAGGCAACATTCACGAGGCGACATTCACGAGGCGACATTCACGAGGCAACATTCACGAGGAAACATTCACGAGGCGACATTCACGAGGCAACATTCACGAGGCAACATTCACGAGGCGACATTCACGAGGCGACATTCACGAGGCGACATTCACGAGGCGAAATTCACGAGGTGACATTCACGAGGGAACATTCACGAGGCGACATTCACGAGGCAACATTCACGAAACAACATTCACGAGGCGACATTCACGAGGCAACATTCACGAGGCGACATTCACGAGGCGACATTCACGAGGCGACATTCACGAGGCAACATTCACGAGGGAACATTCACGAGGCGACATTAACGAGGCAACATTCACGAGGCGACATTCACGAGGCAACATTCACGAGACAACATTCACGAGGCAACATTCACGGGGAACATTCACGAGGCGACAATCACGAGGGAAAATTCACGAGGGAACATTCACGAGGGAACATTCACGAGGCGACATTCACGAGGCGACATTCACGAGGCGACATTCACGAGGCGACATTCACGAGGCGACATTCACGAAGCAACATTCACGAGGCGACATTCACGAAGCAACATTCACGAGGCGACATTCACGAGGCGACATTAACGAGGCAACATTCACGAAGCAACATTTACGAGGCGACATTCACGAGGCGATATCCACGAGGCGACATTCACGAGGCGACATTCACGAGGCGACATGCACGAGGCGACATTCATGAGGCGACATTCACGAGGCAACATTCACGAAGCGACATTCATGAGGCGACATTCACGAGGCGACATTAACGAGGCGACATTCACGAGGCGACATTCACGAGGCGACATTCACGAGGAAACATTCACGAGGCAACATTCACGAGGCAACATTCACGAAACAACATTCACGACGGAACATTCAAGAGGAAATATTCACGAGGCAACATTCACGTGGCAACATTCACGAGGCAACATTCACGAGGCAACATTCACGAGGGAACATTCACGAGGCGACATTCACGAGGCGACATTCACGAGGCGATATCCACGATGCGACATTCACGAGGCGACATTCACGAGGCAACATTCACGAGGCAACATTCACGAGGCGACATTCACGAGGCGACATTCACGAGGCGACATTCACGAGGCACCATTCACGAGGGAACATTCACGAGGCGACAATCACGAGGCAACATTCACGAGGCAACATTCACGAGGCGACATTCACGAGGCGACATTCACGAGGCGAAATTCACGAGGTGACATTCACGAGGGAACATTCACGAGGCGACATTCACGAGGCAACATTCACGAAACAACATTCACGAGGCGACATTCACGAGGCAACATTCACGAGGCGACATTCACGAGGCGACATTCACTAGGCGACATTCACGAGGCAACATTCACGAGGGAACATTCACGAGGCGACATTAACGAGGCAACATTCACGAGGCGACATTCACGAGGCAACATTCACGAGGCAACATTCACGAGGCAACATTCACGGGGAACATTCACGAGGCGACAATCACGAGGGAAAATTCACGAGGGAACATTCACGAGGGAACATTCACGAGGCGACATTCACGAGGCGACATTCACGAGGCGACATTCACGAGGCGACATTCACGAAGCAACATTCACGAGGCGACATTCACGAAGCAACATTCACGAGGCGACATTCACGAGGCGACATTAACGAGGCAACATTCACGAAGCAACATTTACGAGGCGACATTCACGAGGCGATATCCACGAGGCGACATTCACGAGGCGACATTCACGAGGCGACATGCACGAGGCGACATTCATGAGGCGACATTCACGAGGCAACATTCACGAAGCGACATTCATGAAGCGACATTCACGAGGCGACATTCACGAGGCGACATTCACGAGGCGACATTCACGAGGCGACATTCACGAGGAAACATTCACGAGGCGACATTCACGAGGCAACATTCACGAAACAACATTCACGACGGAACATTCAAGAGGAAATATTCACGAGGCAACATTCACGTGGCAACATTCACGAGGCAACATTCACGAGGCAACATTCACGAGGGAACATTCACGAGGCGACATTCACGAGGCGACATTCACGAGGCGATATCCACGATGCGACATTCACGAGGCGACATTCACGAGGCAACATTCACGAGGCAACATTCACGAGGCGACATTCACGAGGCGACATTCATGAGGCGACATTCACGAGGCACCATTCACGAGGGAACATTCACGAGGCGACAATCACGAGGCAACATTCACGAGGCAACATTCACGAGGCGACATTCACGAGGCGACATTCACGAGGCGACATTCACGAGGGAACATTCACGAGGCAACATTCACGAGGCAACATTCACGGGGAACATTCACGAGGCGACAATCACGAGGGACAATTCACGAGGGAACATTCACGAGGGAACATTCACGAGGGAACATTCACGAGGCGACATTCACGAAGCAACATTCACGAGGCGAAATTCACGAGGCAACATTCACGAGGCAACATTCAGGAAGCGACATTCACGAAGCAACATTCACGAGGCGACATTTACGAGGCGACATTCACGAGGCGACATTCATGAAGCAACATTCACGAGGCGACATTCACGAGGCGATATCCACGAGGCGACATTCACGAAGCAACATTCACGAGGCAACATTCACGAGGCGACATTCACGAGGCGACATTCACGAGACACCATGCACGAGGCGACATTCACGAGGCGACATTCACGAGGCAACATTCACGAAGCGACATTCATGAGGCGACATTCACGAGGCGACATTCACGAGGCGACATTCACGAGGCGACATTCACGAGGGAACATTCACGAGGCGACATTCACGAGGCAACATTCACGAAACAACATTCACGAGGCGACATTCACGAGGCGACATTCACGAGGCGACATTCACGAGGCGACATTCACGAGGCGACATTCACGAGGCAACATTCACGAGGGAACATTCACGAGGCGACATTAACGCGGCAACATTCACTAGGCAACATTCACGCGGCGACATTCACGAGGCAACATTCACGAAACAACATTCACGAGGTGACATTCACGACGCAACATTCACGAGGCGACATTCACGATGCGACATTCACGAGGCGACATTCACGAGGCAATATTCACGAGGGAACATTCACGAGGCGACATTAACGAGGCAACATTCACTAGGCAACATTCACGAGGCGACATTCACGAGGCGACATTCACGAGGCAACATTCACGAGGCGACATTCACGAGGCGACATTCACGTGGCAACATTCACGAGGAAATATTCACGAGGCAACATTCACGAGGCAACATTCACGAGGGAACATTCACGAGGCGACATTCACGAGGCGATATTTACGAGGCGATATCCACGATGCGACATTCACGAGGCGACATTAACGAGGCAACATTCACGAGGCAACATTCACGAGGCGACATTCACGAGGCGACATTCACGAGGCGACATTCACGAGGCAACATTCACGAGGGAACATTCACGAGGCGACATTCACGAGGCGACATTCACGAGGCGACATTCACGAGGCGACATTCACGAGGCGACATACACGAGGCGACATTCACGAGGCAACATTCACGAGGCAACATTCACGGGGAACATTCACGAGGCGACAATCACGAGGGAAAATTCACGAGGCAACATTCACGAGGCAACATTCACGAGGCGACATTCACGAGGCGACATTCACGAGGCGACATTCACGAGGCGACATTCACGAGGCGACATACACGAGGCGACATTCACGAGGCAACATTCACGAGGCAACATTCACGGGGAACATTCACGAGGCGACAATCACGAGGGAAAATTCACGAGGGAATATTCACGATGGAACATTCACGAGGGAACATTCACGAGGCGACATTTACGAAGCAACATTCACGAGGCGAAATTCACGAGGCAACATTCACGAGGCAACATTCACGAGGCGACATTCAGGAAGCAACATTCACGAGGCGACATTCACGAGGCGACATTCACGAGGCGACATTCACGAAGCAACATTCACGAGGCGACATTCACGAGGCAATATCCACGAGGCGACATTCACGACGCGACTTTCACGAGACACCATGCACGAGGCGACATTCACGAGGCGACATTCACGAGGCAACATTCACGAGGCGACATTCACGAGGCGACATTCACGAGGCAACATTCACGAAACAACATTCACGAGGCGACATTCACGAGGCAACATTCACGAGGCGACATTCACGAGGCGACATTCACGAGGCAACATTCACGAGGAAACATTCACGAGGCGACATTCACGAGGCAACATTCACGAGGCAACATTCACGAAGCGACATTCACGAGGCGACATTCACGAGGCGACATTCACGAGGCGAAATTCACGAGGTGACATTCACGAGGGAACATTCACGAGGCGACATTCACGAGGCAACATTCACGAAACAACATTCACGAGGCGACATTCACGAGGCAACATTCACGAGGCGACATTCACGAGGCGACATTCACGAGGCGACATTCACGAGGCAACATTCACGAGGGAACATTCACGAGGCGACATTAACGAGGCAACATTCACGAGGCGACATTCACGAGGCAACATTCACGAGGCAACATTCACGAGGCAACATTCACGGGGAACATTCACGAGGCGACAATCACGAGGGAAAATCCACGAGGGAACATTCACGAGGGAACATTCACGAGGCGACATTCACGAGGCGACATTCACGAGGCGACATTCACGAGGCGACATTCACGAAGCAACATTCACGAGGCGACATTCACGAAGCAACAATCACGAGGCGACATTCACGAGGCGACATTAACGAGGCAACATTCAAGAAGCAACATTTACGAGGCGACATTCACGAGGCGATATCCACGAGGCGACATTCACGAGGCGACATTCACGAGGCGACATGCACGAGGCGACATTCATGAGGCGACATTCACGAGGCAACATTCACGAAGCGACATTCATGAGGCGACATTCACGAGGCGACATTCACGAGGCGACATTCACGAGGCGACATTCACGAGGCGACATTCACGAGGAAACATTCACGAGGCGACATTCACGAGGTAACATTCACGAAACAACATTCACGACGGAACATTCAAGAGGAAATATTCACGAGGCAACATTCACGTGGCAACATTCACGAGGCAACATTCACGAGGCAACATTGACGAGGGAACATTCACGAGGCGACATTCACGAGGCGACATTCACGAGGCGATATCCACGATGCGACATTCACGAGGCGACATTCACGAGGCAACATTCACGAGGCAACATTCACGAGGCGACATTCACGAGGCGACATTCACGAGGCGACATTCACGAGGCACCATTCACGAGGGAACATTCACGAGGCGACAATCACGAGGCAACATTCACGAGGCAACATTCACGAGGCGACATTCACGAGGCGAAAATTCACGAGGCGAAATTCACGAGGTGACATTCACGAGGGAACATTCACGAGGCGACATTCACGAGGCAACATTCACGAAACAACATTCACGAGGCGACATTCACGAGGCAACATTCACGAGGCGACATTCACGAGGCGACATTCACGAGGCGACATTCACGAGGCAACATTCACGAGGGAACATTCACGAGGCGACATTAACGAGGCAACATTCACGAGGCGACATTCACGAGGCAACATTCACGAGGCAACATTCACGAGGCAACATTCACGGGGAACATTCACGAGGCGACAATCACAAGGGAAAATTCACGAGGGAACATTCACGAGGGAACATTCACGAGGCGACATTCACGAGGCGACATTCACGAGGCGACATTCACGAGGCGTTATTCACGAAGCAACATTCACGAGGCGACATTCACGAAGCAACATTCACGAGGCGACATTCACGAGGCGACATTAACGAGGCAACATTCACGAAGCAACATTTACGAGGCGACATTCACGAGGCGATATCCGCGAGGCGACATTCACGAGGCGACATTCACGAGGCGACATGCACGAGGCGACATTCATGAGGCGACATTCACGAGGCAACATTCACGAAGCGACATTCATGAAGCGACATTCACGAGGCGACATTCACGAGGCGACATTCACGAGGCGACATTCACGAGGCGACATTCACGAGGAAACATTCACGAGGCGACATTCACGAGGCAACATTCACGAAACAAGATTCACGACGGAACATTCAAGAGGAAATATTCACGAGGCAACATTCACGTGGCAACATTCACGAGGCAACATTCACGAGGCAACATTCACGAGGGAACATTCACGAGGCGACATTCACGAGGCGACATTCACGAGGCGATATCCACGATGCGACATTCACGAGGGAAAATTCACGAGGGAACATTCACGAGGGAACATTCACGAGGCGACATTCACGAGGCGACATTCACGAGGCGATATTCACGAGGCGACATTCACGAAGCAACATTCACGAGGCGACATTCACGAAACAACATTCACGAGGCGACATTCACGAGGCGACATTAACGAGGCAACATTCACGAAGCAACATTTACGAGGCGACATTCACGAGGCGATATCCACGAGGCGACATTCACGAGGCGACATTCACGAGGCGACATGCACGAGGCGACATTCACGAGGCGACATTCACGAGGCAACATTCACGAAGCGACATTCATGAGGCGACATTCACGAGGCGACATTCACGAGGCGACATTCACGAGGCGACATTCACGAGGCGACATTCACGAGGGAACATTCACGAGGCGACATTCACGAGGCAACATTCACGAAACAACATTCACGAGGGAACATTCAAGAGGAAATATTCACGAGGCAACATTCACGAGGCAACATTCACGAGGCAACATTCACGAGGCAACATTCACGAGGCAACATTCACGAAGCAACATTCACGAGGCGACATTCACGAAACAACATTCACGAGGCGACATTCACGAGGCGACATTAACGAGGCAACATTCACGAAGCAACATTTACGAGGCGACATTCACGAGGCGATATCCACGAGGCGACATTCACGAGGCGACATTCACGAGGCGACATGCACGAGGCGACATTCACGAGGCAACATTCACGAGGCAACATTCACGAAGCGACATTCATGAGGCGACATTCACGAGGCGACATTCACGAGGCGACATTCACGAGGCGACATTCACGAGGCGACATTCACGAGGGAACATTCACGAGGCGACATTCACGAGGCAACATTCACGAAACAACATTCACGAGGGAACATTCAAGAGGAAATATTCACGAGGCAACATTCACGAGGCAACATTCACGAGGGAACATTCACGAGGCGACATTCACGAGGCAACATTCACGAGGCAACATTCACGAGGCGACATTCACGAGGCGACATTCACGAGGCGACATTCACGAGGCGACATTCACGAGGCGACATTCAAGAGGCGACATTCACGAGGCAACATTCACGAGGCAACATTCACGAGGCAACATTGACGGGGAACATTCAGGAGGCGACAATCACGAGGGACAATTCACGAGGGAACATTCACGAGGGAACATTCACGAGGGAACATTCAGGGGGGACATTCACGAAGCAACATTCACGAGGCGAAATTCACGAGGCAACATTCACGAGGCAACATTCACGAAGCGACATTCACGAAGCAACATTCACGAGGCGACATTCACGAGGCGACATTCACGAGGCGACATTCACGAAGCAACATTCACGAGGCGACATTCACGAGGCGATATCCACGAGGCGACATTCACGAGGCGACATTCACGAGGCGACATTCACGAGGCGACATTCACGAGGCGACATTCACGAGGCAACATTAACGAGACAACATTCACTAGGCGACATTTACGAGGCGACATTCACGAGGCGACATTCACGAGGCGACATTCACGAGGTGACATTCACGAAGCAACATTCACGAGGCGACATTCACGAGGCAACATTCACGAGGCAACATTCACGAGGCGACATTCACGAGGCGACATTCACGAGGCGACATTCACGAGGCGACATTCACGAGGGAACATTCACGAGGCGACATTCACGAGGCAACATTCACGAAACAACATTCACGAGGGAACATTCAAGAGGAAATATTCACGAGGCAACATTCACGAGGCAACATTCACGAGGGAACATTCACGAGGCGACATTCACGAGGCAACATTCACGAGGCAACATTCACGAGGCGACATTCACGAGGCGACATTCACGAGGCGACATTCACGAGGCGACATTCACGAGGCGACATTCAAGAGGCGACATTCACGAGGCAACATTCACGAGGCAACATTCACGAGGCAACATTCACGGGGAACATTCAGGAGGCGACAATCACGAGGGACAATTCACGAGGGAACATTCACGAGGGAACATTCACGAGGGAACATTCAGGGGGGACATTCACGAAGCAACATTCACGAGGCGAAATTCACGAGGCAACATTCACGAGGCAACATTCACGAAGCGACATTCACGAAGCAACATTCACGAGGCGACATTCACGAGGCGACATTCACGAGGCGACATTCACGAAGCAACATTCACGAGGCGACATTCACGAGGCGATATCCACGAGGCGACATTCACGAGGCGACATTCACGAGGCGACATTCACGAGGCGACATTCACGAGGCGACATTCACGAGGCAACATTAACGAGACAACATTCACTAGGCGACATTTACGAGGCGACATTCACGAGGCGACATTCACGAGGCGACATTCACGAGGTGACATTCACGAAGCAACATTCACGAGGCGACATTCACGAGGCAACATTCACGAAACAACATTCACGAGGTGACATTCACGACGCAACATTCACGAGGCGACATTCACGAGGCGACATTCACGAGGCGACATTCACGAGGCAATATTCACGAGGCGACATTCACGAGGCAACATTCACTAGGCAACATTCACGAGGCGACATTCACGAGGCGACATTCACGAGGCGACATTCACGAGGGAACATTCACGAGGCGACATTCACGAGGCAACATTCACGAAACAACATTCACGAGGTGACATTCACGACGCAACATTCACGAGGCGACATTCACGAGGCGACATTCACGAGGCGACATTCACGAGGCAATATTCACGAGGGAACATTCACGAGGCGACATTAACGATACAACATTCACTAGGCAACATTCACGAGGCGACATTCACGAGGCGACATTCACGAGGCAACATTCACGAGGCGACATTCACGAGGCGACATTCACGTGGCAACATTCACGAGGAAATATTCACGAGGCAACATTCACGAGGCAACATTCACGAGGGAACATTCACGAGGCGACATTCACGAGGCGACATTTACGAGGCGATATCCACGATGCGACATTCACGAGGCGACATTCACGAGGCAACATTCACGAGGCAACATTCACGAGGCGACATTCATGAGGCGACATTCACGAGGCGACATTCACGAGGCAACATTCACGAGGAAACATTCACGAGGCGACATTCACGAGGCAACATTCACGAGGCAACATTCACTAGGCAACATTCACGAGGCGACATTCACGAGGCGACATTCACGAGGCGACATTCACGAGGCGACATTCACGAGGGAACATTCACGAGGCGACATTCACGAGGCAACATTCACGAAACAACATTCACGAGGTGACATTCACGACGCAACATTCACGAGGCGACATTCACGAGGCGACATTCACGAGGCGACATTCACGAGGCAATATTCACGAGGGAACATTCACGAGGCGACATTAACGATACAACATTCACTAGGCAACATTCACGAGGCGACATTCACGAGGCGACATTCACGAGGCAACGTTCACGATTCGACATTCACGAGGCGACATTCACGTGGCAACATTCACGAGGAAATATTCACGAGGCAACATTCACGAGGCAACATTCACGAGGGAACATTCACGAGGCGACATTCACGAGGCGACATTTACGAGGCGATATCCACGATGCGACATTCACGAGGCGACATTCACGAGGCAACATTCACGAGGCAACATTCACGAGGCGACATTCATGAGGCGACATTCACGAGGCGACATTCACGAGGCAACATTCACGAGGAAACATTCACGAGGCGACATTCACGAGGCAACATTCACGAGGCAACATTCACGAGGCGACATTCACGAGGCGACATTCACGAGGCGACATTCACGAGGCGACATTCACGAGGTGACATTCACGAGGGAACATTCACGAGGCGACATTCACGAGGCAACATTCACGAAACAACATTCACGAGGCGACATTCACGAGGCAACATTCAAGAGGCGACATTCACGAGGCGACATTCACGAGGCGACATTCACGAGGCAACATTCACGAGGGAACATTCACGAGGCGACATTAACGAGGCAACATTCACGAGGCGACATTCACGAGGCAACATTCACGAGGCAACATTCACGAGGCAACATTCACGGGGAACATTCACCAGGCGACAATCACGAGGGAAAATTCACGAGGGAACATTCACGAGGGAACATTCACGAGGCGACATTCACGAGGCGACATTCACGAGGCGACATTCACGAGGCGACATTCACGAAGCAACATTCACGAGGCGACATTCACGAAGCAACATTCACGAGGCGACATTCACGAGGAAATATTCACGAGGCGACATGCACGAGGCGACATTCATGAGGCGACATTCACGAGGCAACATTCACGAAGCGACATTCATGAGGCGACATTCACGAGGCGACATTCACGAGGCGACATTCACGAGGCGACATTCACGAGGCGACATTCACGAGGAAACATTCACGAGGCGACATTCACGAGGCAACATTCACGAAACAACATTCACGAGGGAACATTCAAGAGGAAATATTCACGAGGCAACATTCACGTGGCAACATTCACGAGGCAACATTCACGAGGCAACATTCACGAGGGAACATTCACGAGGCGACATTCACGAGGCGACATTCACGAGGCGATATCCACGATGCGACATTCACGAGGCGACATTCACGAGGCAACATTCACGAGGCGACATTCACGAGGCGACATTCACGAGGCGACATTCACGAGGCGACATTCACGAGGCACCATTCACGAGGGAACATTCACGAGGCGACAATCACGAGGCAACATTCACGAGGCAACATTCACGAGGCGACATTCACGAGGCGACATTCACGAGGCGACATTCACGAGGCAACATTCACGAGGAAACATTCACGAGGCGACATTCACGAGGCAACATTCACGAGGCAACATTCACGAGGCGACATTCACGAGGCGACATTCACGAGGCGACATTCACGAGGCGACATTCACGAGGTGACATTCACGAGGGAACATTCACGAGGCGACATTCACGAGGCAACATTCACGAAACAACATTCACGAGGCGACATTCACGAGGCAACATTCACGAGGCGACATTCACGAGGCGACATTCACGAGGCGACATTCACGAGGCAACATTCACGAGGGAACATTCACGAGGCGACATTAACGAGGCAACATTCACGAGGCGACATTCACGAGGCAACATTCACGAGGCAACATTCACGAGGCAACATTCACGGGGAACATTCACGAGGCGACAATCACGAGGGAAAATTCACGAGGGAACATTCACGAGGGAACATTCACGAGGCGACATTCACGAGGCGACATTCACGAGGCGACATTCACGAGGCGACATTCACGAAGCAACATTCACGAGGCGACATTCACGAAGCAACATTCACGAGGCGACATTCACGAGGCGACATTAACGAGGCAACATTCACGAAGCAACATTTACGAGGCGATATTCACGAGGCGATATCCACGAGGCGACATTCACGAGGCGACATTCACGAGGCGACATGCACGAGGCGACATTCATGAGGCGACATTCACGAGGCAACTTTCACGAAGCGACATTCATGAGGCGACATTCACGAGGCGACATTCACGAGGCGACATTCACGAGGCGACATTCACGAGGCGACATTCACGAGGAAACATTCACGAGGCGACATTCACGAGGCAACATTCACGAAACAACATTCACGAGGGAACATTCAAGAGGAAATATTCACGAGGCAACATTCACGTGGCAACATTCACGAGGCAACATTCACGAGGCAACATTCACGAGGGAACATTCACGAGGCGACATTCACGAGGCGACATTCACGAGGCGATATCCACGATGCGACATTCACGAGGCGACATTCACGAGGCAACATTCACGAGGCAACATTCACGAGGCGACATTCACGAGGCGACATTCACGAGGCGACATTCACGAGGCACCATTCACGAGGGAACATTCACGAGGCGACAAACACGAGGCAACATTCACGAGGAAACATTCACGAGGCGACATTCACGAGGCAACATTCACGAGGCAACATTCACGAGGCGACATTCACGAGGCGACATTCACGAGGCGACATTCACGAGGCGACATTCACGAGGTGACATTCACGAGGGAACATTCACGAGGCGACATTCACGAGGCAACATTCACGAAACAACATTCACGAGGCGACATTCACGAGGCAACATTCAAGAGGCGACATTCACGAGGCGACATTCACGAGGCGACATTCACGAGGCAACATTCACGGGGAACATTCACGAGGCGACAATCACGAGGGAAAATTCACGAGGGAACATTCACGAGGGAACATTCACGAGGCGACATTCACGAGGCGACATTCACGAGGCGACATTCACGAGGCTACATTCACGAGGCGACATTCACGAGGCGACATTCACGAGGCGACATTCACGAGGCAACATTAACGAGACAACATTCACTAGGCGACATTTACGAGGCGACATTCACGAGGCGACATTCACGAGGCGACATTCACGAGGTGACATTCACGAAGCAACATTCACGAGGCGACATTCACGAGGCAACATTCACGAAACAACATTCACGAGGTGACATTCACGACGCAACATTCACGAGGCGACATTCACGAGGCGACATTCACGAGGCGACATTCACGAGGCAATATTCACGAGGCGACATTCACGAGGCAACATTCACTAGGCAACATTCACGAGGCGACATTCACGAGGCGACATTCACGAGGCGACATTCACGAGGGAACATTCACGAGGCGACATTCACGAGGCAACATTCACGAAACAACATTCACGAGGTGACATTCACGACGCAACATTCACGAGGCGACATTCACGAGGCGACATTCACGAGGCGACATTCACGAGGCAATATTCACGAGGGAACATTCACGAGGCGACATTAACGATACAACATTCACTAGGCAACATTCACGAGGCGACATTCACGAGGCGACATTCACGAGGCAACATTCACGAGGCGACATTCACGAGGCGACATTCACGTGGCAACATTCACGAGGAAATATTCACGAGGCAACATTCACGAGGCAACATTCACGAGGGAACATTCACGAGGCGACATTCACGAGGCGACATTTACGAGGCGATATCCACGATGCGACATTCACGAGGCGACATTCACGAGGCAACATTCACGAGGCAACATTCACGAGGCGACATTCATGAGGCGACATTCACGAGGCGACATTCACGAGGCAACATTCACGAGGAAACATTCACGAGGCGACATTCACGAGGCAACATTCACGAGGCAACATTCACTAGGCAACATTCACGAGGCGACATTCACGAGGCGACATTCACGAGGCGACATTCACGAGGCGACATTCACGAGGGAACATTCACGAGGCGACATTCACGAGGCAACATTCACGAAACAACATTCACGAGGTGACATTCACGACGCAACATTCACGAGGCGACATTCACGAGGCGACATTCACGAGGCGACATTCACGAGGCAATATTCACGAGGGAACATTCACGAGGCGACATTAACGATACAACATTCACTAGGCAACATTCACGAGGCGACATTCACGAGGCGACATTCACGAGGCAACATTCACGATTCGACATTCACGAGGCGACATTCACGTGGCAACATTCACGAGGAAATATTCACGAGGCAACATTCACGAGGCAACATTCACGAGGGAACATTCACGAGGCGACATTCACGAGGCGACATTTACGAGGCGATATCCACGATGCGACATTCACGAGGCGACATTCACGAGGCAACATTCACGAGGCAACATTCACGAGGCGACATTCATGAGGCGACATTCACGAGGCGACATTCACGAGGCAACATTCACGAGGAAACATTCACGAGGCGACATTCACGAGGCAACATTCACGAGGCAACATTCACGAGGCGACATTCACGAGGCGACATTCACGAGGCGACATTCACGAGGCGACATTCACGAGGTGACATTCACGAGGGAACATTCACGAGGCGACATTCACGAGGCAACATTCACGAAACAACATTCACGAGGCGACATTCACGAGGCAACATTCAAGAGGCGACATTCACGAGGCGACATTCACGAGGCGACATTCACGAGGCAACATTCACGAGGGAACATTCACGAGGCGACATTAACGAGGCAACATTCACGAGGCGACATTCACGAGGCAACATTCACGAGGCAACATTCACGAGGCAACATTCACGGGGAACATTCACCAGGCGACAATCACGAGGGAAAATTCACGAGGGAACATTCACGAGGGAACATTCACGAGGCGACATTCACGAGGCGACATTCACGAGGCGACATTCACGAGGCGACATTCACGAAGCAACATTCACGAGGCGACATTCACGAAGCAACATTCACGAGGCGACATTCACGAGGAAATATTCACGAGGCGACATGCACGAGGCGACATTCATGAGGCGACATTCACGAGGCAACATTCACGAAGCGACATTCATGAGGCGACATTCACGAGGCGACATTCACGAGGCGACATTCACGAGGCGACATTCACGAGGCGACATTCACGAGGAAACATTCACGAGGCGACATTCACGAGGCAACATTCACGAAACAACATTCACGAGGGAACATTCAAGAGGAAATATTCACGAGGCAACATTCACGTGGCAACATTCACGAGGCAACATTCACGAGGCAACATTCACGAGGGAACATTCACGAGGCGACATTCACGAGGCGACATTCACGAGGCGATATCCACGATGCGACATTCACGAGGCGACATTCACGAGGCAACATTCACGAGGCGACATTCACGAGGCGACATTCACGAGGCGACATTCACGAGGCGACATTCACGAGGCACCATTCACGAGGGAACATTCACGAGGCGACAATCACGAGGCAACATTCACGAGGCAACATTCACGAGGCGACATTCACGAGGCGACATTCACGAGGCGACATTCACGAGGCAACATTCACGAGGAAACATTCACGAGGCGACATTCACGAGGCAACATTCACGAGGCAACATTCACGAGGCGACATTCACGAGGCGACATTCACGAGGCGACATTCACGAGGCGACATTCACGAGGTGACATTCACGAGGGAACATTCACGAGGCGACATTCACGAGGCAACATTCACGAAACAACATTCACGAGGCGACATTCACGAGGCAACATTCACGAGGCGACATTCACGAGGCGACATTCACGAGGCGACATTCACGAGGCAACATTCACGAGGGAACATTCACGAGGCGACATTAACGAGGCAACATTCACGAGGCGACATTCACGAGGCAACATTCACGAGGCAACATTCACGAGGCAACATTCACGGGGAACATTCACGAGGCGACAATCACGAGGGAAAATTCACGAGGGAACATTCACGAGGGAACATTCACGAGGCGACATTCACGAGGCGACATTCACGAGGCGACATTCACGAG
The DNA here is from genome assembly GCF_048934315.1 of Petromyzon marinus. NCBI lineage: Eukaryota > Metazoa > Chordata > Hyperoartia > Petromyzontiformes > Petromyzontidae > Petromyzon > Petromyzon marinus. The sequence goes on along the minus strand of NC_133721.1, from coordinate 5,163,607 downwards.
GCGACATTCACGAAGCAACATTCACGAGGCGACATTCACGAAGCAACATTCACGAGGCGACATTCACGAGGCGACATTAACGAGGCAACATTCACGAAGCAACATTTACGAGGCGATATTCACGAGGCGATATCCACGAGGCGACATTCACGAGGCGACATTCACGAGGCGACATGCACGAGGCGACATTCATGAGGCGACATTCACGAGGCAACTTTCACGAAGCGACATTCATGAGGCGACATTCACGAGGCGACATTCACGAGGCGACATTCACGAGGCGACATTCACGAGGCGACATTCACGAGGAAACATTCACGAGGCGACATTCACGAGGCAACATTCACGAAACAACATTCACGAGGGAACATTCAAGAGGAAATATTCACGAGGCAACATTCACGTGGCAACATTCACGAGGCAACATTCACGAGGCAACATTCACGAGGGAACATTCACGAGGCGACATTCACGAGGCGACATTCACGAGGCGATATCCACGATGCGACATTCACGAGGCGACATTCACGAGGCAACATTCACGAGGCAACATTCACGAGGCGACATTCACGAGGCGACATTCACGAGGCGACATTCACGAGGCACCATTCACGAGGGAACATTCACGAGGCGACAAACACGAGGCAACATTCACGAGGCAACATTCACGAGGCGACATTCACGAGGCGACATTCACGAGGCGACATTCACGAGGGAACATTCACGAGGCAACATTCACGAGGCAACATTCACGGGGAACATTCACGAGGCCACAATCACGAGGGACAATTCACGAGGGAACATTCACGAGGGAACATTCACGAGGGAACATTCACGAGGCGACATTCACGAAGCAACATTCACGAGGCGACATTCACGAGGCGACATTCATGAAGCAACATTCACGAGGCGACATTCACGAGGCGATATCCACGAGGCGACATTCACGAAGCAACATTCACGAGGCAACATTCACGAGGCGACATTCACGAGGCGACATTCACGAGACACCATGCACGAGGCGACATTCACGAGGCGACATTCACGAGGCAACATTCACGAAGCGACATTCATGAGGCGACATTCACGAGGCGACATTCACGAGGCGACATTCACGAGGCGACATTCACGAGGGAACATTCACGAGGCGACATTCACGAGGCAACATTCACGAAACAACATTCACGAGGCGACATTCACGAGGCGACATTCACGAGGCGACATTCACGAGGCAACATTCACGAAACAACATTCACGAGGCGACATTCACGAGGCAACATTCACGAGGCGACATTCACGAGGCGACATTCACGAGGCGACATTCACGAGGCGACATTCACGAGGCGACATTCACGAGGCAACATTCACGAGGCGACATTCACAAGGCGACATTCACGAGGCGACATTCTCGAGGCGACATTCACGAGGCGACATTCACGAGGTGACATTCACGAGGGAACATTCACGAGGCGACATTCACGAGGCAACATTCACGAAACAACATTCACGAGGCGACATTCACGAGGCAACATTCACGAGGCGACATTCACGAGGCGACATTCACGAGGCGACATTCACGAGGCAACATTCACGAGGGAACATTCACGAGGCGACATTAACGAGGCAACATTCACTAGGCAACATTCACGCGGCGACATTCACGAGGCAACATTCACGAAACAACATTCACGAGGTGACATTCACGACGCAACATTCACGAGGCGACATTCACGATGCGACATTCACGAGGCGACATTCACGAGGCAATATTCACGAGGGAACATTCACGAGGCGACATTAACGAGGCAACATTCACTAGGCAACATTCACGAGGCGACATTCACGAGGCGACATTCACGAGGCAACATTCACGAGGCGACATTCACGAGGCGACATTCACGTGGCAACATTCACGAGGAAATATTCACGAGGCAACATTCACGAAGCAACATTCACGAGGGAACATTCACGAGGCGACATTCACGAGGCGACATTTACGAGGCGATATCCACGATGCGACATTCACGAGGCGACATTCACGAGGCAACATTCACGAGGCAACATTCACGAGGCGACATTCACGAGGCGACATTCACGAGGCGACATTCACGAGGCAACATTCACGAGGGAACATTCACGAGGCGACTTTCACGAGGCAACATTCACGAGGCAACATTCACGAGGCGACATTCACGAGGCGACATTCACGAGGCGACATTCACGAGGCGACATTCACGAGGCGACATTCACGAGGCGACATTCACGAGGCGACATTCACGAGGCGACATACACGAGGCAACATTCACGAGGCAACATTCACGAGGCAACATTCACGGGGAACATTCACGAGGCGACAATCACGAGGGAAAATTCACGAGGGAATATTCACGATGGAACATTCACGAGGGAACATTCACGAGGCGACATTCACGAAGCAACATTCACGAGGCGAAATTCACGAGGCAACATTCACGAGGCAACATTCACGAGGCGACATTCAGGAAGCAACATTCACGAGGCGACATTCACGAGGCGACATTCACGAGGCGACATTCACGAAGCAACATTCACGAGGCGACATTCACGAGGCAATATCCACGAGGCGACATTCACGAGGCGACATTCACGAGACACCATGCACGAGGCGACATTCACGAGGCGACATTCACGAGGCAACGATCACGAGGCGACATTCACGAGGCGACATTCACGAGGCAACATTCACGAAACAACATTCACGAGGCGACATTCACGAGGCAACATTCACGAGGCGACATTCACGAGGCGACATTCACGAGGCAACATTCACGAGGAAACATTCACGAGGCGACATTCACGAGGCAACATTCACGAGGCAACATTCACGAGGCGACATTCACGAGGCGACATTCACGAGGCGACATTCACGAGGCGAAATTCACGAGGTGACATTCACGAGGGAACATTCACGAGGCGACATTCACGAGGCAACATTCACGAAACAACATTCACGAGGCGACATTCACGAGGCAACATTCACGAGGCGACATTCACGAGGCGACATTCACGAGGCGACATTCACGAGGCAACATTCACGAGGGAACATTCACGAGGCGACATTAACGAGGCAACATTCACGAGGCGACATTCACGAGGCAACATTCACGAGACAACATTCACGAGGCAACATTCACGGGGAACATTCACGAGGCGACAATCACGAGGGAAAATTCACGAGGGAACATTCACGAGGGAACATTCACGAGGCGACATTCACGAGGCGACATTCACGAGGCGACATTCACGAGGCGACATTCACGAGGCGACATTCACGAAGCAACATTCACGAGGCGACATTCACGAAGCAACATTCACGAGGCGACATTCACGAGGCGACATTAACGAGGCAACATTCACGAAGCAACATTTACGAGGCGACATTCACGAGGCGATATCCACGAGGCGACATTCACGAGGCGACATTCACGAGGCGACATGCACGAGGCGACATTCATGAGGCGACATTCACGAGGCAACATTCACGAAGCGACATTCATGAGGCGACATTCACGAGGCGACATTAACGAGGCGACATTCACGAGGCGACATTCACGAGGCGACATTCACGAGGAAACATTCACGAGGCAACATTCACGAGGCAACATTCACGAAACAACATTCACGACGGAACATTCAAGAGGAAATATTCACGAGGCAACATTCACGTGGCAACATTCACGAGGCAACATTCACGAGGCAACATTCACGAGGGAACATTCACGAGGCGACATTCACGAGGCGACATTCACGAGGCGATATCCACGATGCGACATTCACGAGGCGACATTCACGAGGCAACATTCACGAGGCAACATTCACGAGGCGACATTCACGAGGCGACATTCACGAGGCGACATTCACGAGGCACCATTCACGAGGGAACATTCACGAGGCGACAATCACGAGGCAACATTCACGAGGCAACATTCACGAGGCGACATTCACGAGGCGACATTCACGAGGCGAAATTCACGAGGTGACATTCACGAGGGAACATTCACGAGGCGACATTCACGAGGCAACATTCACGAAACAACATTCACGAGGCGACATTCACGAGGCAACATTCACGAGGCGACATTCACGAGGCGACATTCACGAGGCGACATTCACGAGGCAACATTCACGAGGGAACATTCACGAGGCGACATTAACGAGGCAACATTCACGAGGCGACATTCACGAGGCAACATTCACGAGGCAACATTCACGAGGCAACATTCACGGGGAACATTCACGAGGCGACAATCACGAGGGAAAATTCACGAGGGAACATTCACGAGGGAACATTCACGAGGCGACATTCACGAGGCGACATTCACGAGGCGACATTCACGAGGCGACATTCACGAAGCAACATTCACGAGGCGACATTCACGAAGCAACATTCACGAGGCGACATTCACGAGGCGACATTAACGAGGCAACATTCACGAAGCAACATTTACGAGGCGACATTCACGAGGCGATATCCACGAGGCGACATTCACGAGGCGACATTCACGAGGCGACATGCACGAGGCGACATTCATGAGGCGACATTCACGAGGCAACATTCACGAAGCGACATTCATGAAGCGACATTCACGAGGCGACATTCACGAGGCGACATTCACGAGGCGACATTCACGAGGCGACATTCACGAGGAAACATTCACGAGGCGACATTCACGAGGCAACATTCACGAAACAACATTCACGACGGAACATTCAAGAGGAAATATTCACGAGGCAACATTCACGTGGCAACATTCACGAGGCAACATTCACGAGGCAACATTCACGAGGGAACATTCACGAGGCGACATTCACGAGGCAACATTCACGAGGCAACATTCACGAGGCGACATTCACGAGGCGACATTCACGAGGCGACATTCACGAGGCGACATTCACGAGGCGACATTCACGAGGCGACATTCACGAGGCGACATTCACGAGGCGACATACACGAGGCAACATTCACGAGGCAACATTCACGAGGCAACATTCACGGGGAACATTCACGAGGCGACAATCACGAGGGAAAATTCACGAGGGAATATTCACGATGGAACATTCACGAGGGAACATTCACGAGGCGACATTCACGAAGCAACATTCACGAGGCGAAATTCACGAGGCAACATTCACGAGGCAACATTCACGAGGCGACATTCAGGAAGCAACATTCACGAGGCGACATTCACGAGGCGACATTCACGAGGCGACATTCACGAAGCAACATTCACGAGGCGACATTCACGAGGCAATATCCACGAGGCGACATTCACGAGGCGACATTCACGAGACACCATGCACGAGGCGACATTCACGAGGCGACATTCACGAGGCAACGATCACGAGGCGACATTCACGAGGCGACATTCACGAGGCAACATTCACGAAACAACATTCACGAGGCGACATTCACGAGGCAACATTCACGAGGCGACATTCACGAGGCGACATTCACGAGGCAACATTCACGAGGAAACATTCACGAGGCGACATTCACGAGGCAACATTCACGAGGCAACATTCACGAGGCGACATTCACGAGGCGACATTCACGAGGCGACATTCACGAGGCGAAATTCACGAGGTGACATTCACGAGGGAACATTCACGAGGCGACATTCACGAGGCAACATTCACGAAACAACATTCACGAGGCGACATTCACGAGGCAACATTCACGAGGCGACATTCACGAGGCGACATTCACGAGGCGACATTCACGAGGCAACATTCACGAGGGAACATTCACGAGGCGACATTAACGAGGCAACATTCACGAGGCGACATTCACGAGGCAACATTCACGAGACAACATTCACGAGGCAACATTCACGGGGAACATTCACGAGGCGACAATCACGAGGGAAAATTCACGAGGGAACATTCACGAGGGAACATTCACGAGGCGACATTCACGAGGCGACATTCACGAGGCGACATTCACGAGGCGACATTCACGAGGCGACATTCACGAAGCAACATTCACGAGGCGACATTCACGAAGCAACATTCACGAGGCGACATTCACGAGGCGACATTAACGAGGCAACATTCACGAAGCAACATTTACGAGGCGACATTCACGAGGCGATATCCACGAGGCGACATTCACGAGGCGACATTCACGAGGCGACATGCACGAGGCGACATTCATGAGGCGACATTCACGAGGCAACATTCACGAAGCGACATTCATGAGGCGACATTCACGAGGCGACATTAACGAGGCGACATTCACGAGGCGACATTCACGAGGCGACATTCACGAGGAAACATTCACGAGGCAACATTCACGAGGCAACATTCACGAAACAACATTCACGACGGAACATTCAAGAGGAAATATTCACGAGGCAACATTCACGTGGCAACATTCACGAGGCAACATTCACGAGGCAACATTCACGAGGGAACATTCACGAGGCGACATTCACGAGGCGACATTCACGAGGCGATATCCACGATGCGACATTCACGAGGCGACATTCACGAGGCAACATTCACGAGGCAACATTCACGAGGCGACATTCACGAGGCGACATTCACGAGGCGACATTCACGAGGCACCATTCACGAGGGAACATTCACGAGGCGACAATCACGAGGCAACATTCACGAGGCAACATTCACGAGGCGACATTCACGAGGCGACATTCACGAGGCGAAATTCACGAGGTGACATTCACGAGGGAACATTCACGAGGCGACATTCACGAGGCAACATTCACGAAACAACATTCACGAGGCGACATTCACGAGGCAACATTCACGAGGCGACATTCACGAGGCGACATTCACGAGGCGACATTCACGAGGCAACATTCACGAGGGAACATTCACGAGGCGACATTAACGAGGCAACATTCACGAGGCGACATTCACGAGGCAACATTCACGAGGCAACATTCACGAGGCAACATTCACGGGGAACATTCACGAGGCGACAATCACGAGGGAAAATTCACGAGGGAACATTCACGAGGGAACATTCACGAGGCGACATTCACGAGGCGACATTCACGAGGCGACATTCACGAGGCGACATTCACGAAGCAACATTCACGAGGCGACATTCACGAAGCAACATTCACGAGGCGACATTCACGAGGCGACATTAACGAGGCAACATTCACGAAGCAACATTTACGAGGCGACATTCACGAGGCGATATCCACGAGGCGACATTCACGAGGCGACATTCACGAGGCGACATGCACGAGGCGACATTCATGAGGCGACATTCACGAGGCAACATTCACGAAGCGACATTCATGAAGCGACATTCACGAGGCGACATTCACGATGCGACATTCACGAGGCGACATTCACGAGGCGACATTCACGAGGAAACATTCACGAGGCGACATTCACGAGGCAACATTCACGAAACAACATTCACGACGGAACATTCAAGAGGAAATATTCACGAGGCAACATTCACGTGGCAACATTCACGAGGCAACATTCACGAGGCAACATTCACGAGGGAACATTCACGAGGCGACATTCACGAGGCGACATTCACGAGGCGATATCCACGATGCGACATTCACGAGGCGACATTCACGAGGCAACATTCACGAGGCAACATTCACGAGGCGACATTCACGAGGCGACATTCACGAGGCGACATTCACGAGGCACCATTCACGAGGGAACATTCACGAGGCGACAATCACGAGGCAACATTCACGAGGCAACATTCACGAGGCGACATTCACGAGGCGACATTCACGAGGCGAAATTCACGAGGTGACATTCACGAGGGAACATTCACGAGGCGACATTCACGAGGCAACATTCACGAAACAACATTCACGAGGCGACATTCACGAGGCAACATTCACGAGGCGACATTCACGAGGCGACATTCACGAGGCGACATTCACGAGGCAACATTCACGAGGGAACATTCACGAGGCGACATTAACGAGGCAACATTCACGAGGCGACATTCACGAGGCAACATTCACGAGGCAACATTCACGAGGCAACATTCACGGGGAACATTCACGAGGCGACAATCACGAGGGAAAATTCACGAGGGAACATTCACGAGGGAACATTCACGAGGCGACATTCACGAGGCGACATTCACGAGGCGACATTCACGAGGCGACATTCACGAAGCAACATTCACGAGGCGACATTCACGAAGCAACATTCACGAGGCGACATTCACGAGGCGACATTAACGAGGCAACATTCACGAAGCAACATTTACGAGGCGACATTCACGAGGCGATATCCACGAGGCGACATTCACGAGGCGACATTCACGAGGCGACATGCACGAGGCGACATTCATGAGGCGACATTCACGAGGCAACATTCACGAAGCGACATTCATGAAGCGACATTCACGAGGCGACATTCACGAGGCGACATTCACGAGGCGACATTCACGAGGCGACATTCACGAGGAAACATTCACGAGGCGACATTCACGAGGCAACATTCACGAAACAACATTCACGACGGAACATTCAAGAGGAAATATTCACGAGGCAACATTCACGTGGCAACATTCACGAGGCAACATTCACGAGGCAACATTCACGAGGGAACATTCACGAGGCGACATTCACGAGGCGACATTCACGAGGCGATATCCACGATGCGACATTCACGAGGCGACATTCACGAGGCAACATTCACGAGGCAACATTCACGAGGCGACATTCACGAGGCGACATTCATGAGGCGACATTCACGAGGCACCATTCACGAGGGAACATTCACGAGGCGACAATCACGAGGCAACATTCACGAGGCAACATTCACGAGGCGACATTCACGAGGCGACATTCACGAGGCGACATTCACGAGGGAACATTCACGAGGCAACATTCACGAGGCAACATTCACGGGGAACATTCACGAGGCGACAATCACGAGGGACAATTCACGAGGGAACATTCACGAGGGAACATTCACGAGGGAACATTCACGAGGCGACATTCACGAAGCAACATTCACGAGGCGAAATTCACGAGGCAACATTCACGAGGCAACATTCAGGAAGCGACATTCACGAAGCAACATTCACGAGGCGACATTTACGAGGCGACATTCACGAGGCGACATTCATGAAGCAACATTCACGAGGCGACATTCACGAGGCGATATCCACGAGGCGACATTCACGAAGCAACATTCACGAGGCAACATTCACGAGGCGACATTCACGAGGCGACATTCACGAGACACCATGCACGAGGCGACATTCACGAGGCGACATTCACGAGGCAACATTCACGAAGCGACATTCATGAGGCGACATTCACGAGGCGACATTCACGAGGCGACATTCACGAGGCGACATTCACGAGGGAACATTCACGAGGCGACATTCACGAGGCAACATTCACGAAACAACATTCACGAGGCGACATTCACGAGGCGACATTCACGAGGCGACATTCACGAGGCGACATTCACGAGGCGACATTCACGAGGCAACATTCACGAGGGAACATTCACGAGGCGACATTAACGCGGCAACATTCACTAGGCAACATTCACGCGGCGACATTCACGAGGCAACATTCACGAAACAACATTCACGAGGTGACATTCACGACGCAACATTCACGAGGCGACATTCACGATGCGACATTCACGAGGCGACATTCACGAGGCAATATTCACGAGGGAACATTCACGAGGCGACATTAACGAGGCAACATTCACTAGGCAACATTCACGAGGCGACATTCACGAGGCGACATTCACGAGGCAACATTCACGAGGCGACATTCACGAGGCGACATTCACGTGGCAACATTCACGAGGAAATATTCACGAGGCAACATTCACGAGGCAACATTCACGAGGGAACATTCACGAGGCGACATTCACGAGGCGATATTTACGAGGCGATATCCACGATGCGACATTCACGAGGCGACATTCACGAGGCAACATTCACGAGGCAACATTCACGAGGCGACATTCACGAGGCGACATTCACGAGGCGACATTCACGAGGCAACATTCACGAGGGAACATTCACGAGGCGACATTCACGAGGCAACATTCACGAGGCAACATTCACGAGGCGACATTCACGAGGCGACATTCACGAGGCGACATTCACGAGGCGACATTCACGAGGCGACATACACGAGGCGACATTCACGAGGCAACATTCACGAGGCAACATTCACGGGGAACATTCACGAGGCGACAATCACGAGGGAAAATTCACGAGGGAATATTCACGATGGAACATTCACGAGGGAACATTCACGAGGCGACATTTACGAAGCAACATTCACGAGGCGAAATTCACGAGGCAACATTCACGAGGCAACATTCACGAGGCGACATTCAGGAAGCAACATTCACGAGGCGACATTCACGAGGCGACATTCACGAGGCGACATTCACGAAGCAACATTCACGAGGCGACATTCACGAGGCAATATCCACGAGGCGACATTCACGAGGCGACTTTCACGAGACACCATGCACGAGGCGACATTCACGAGGCGACATTCACGAGGCAACATTCACGAGGCGACATTCACGAGGCGACATTCACGAGGCAACATTCACGAAACAACATTCACGAGGCGACATTCACGAGGCAACATTCACGAGGCGACATTCACGAGGCGACATTCACGAGGCAACATTCACGAGGAAACATTCACGAGGCGACATTCACGAGGCAACATTCACGAGGCAACATTCACGAGGCGACATTCACGAGGCGACATTCACGAGGCGACATTCACGAGGCGAAATTCACGAGGTGACATTCACGAGGGAACATTCACGAGGCGACATTCACGAGGCAACATTCACGAAACAACATTCACGAGGCGACATTCACGATGCGACATTCACGAGGCGACATTCACGAGGCAATATTCACGAGGGAACATTCACGAGGCGACATTAACGAGGCAACATTCACTAGGCAACATTCACGAGGCGACATTCACGAGGCGACATTCACGAGGCAACATTCACGAGGCGACATTCACGAGGCGACATTCACGTGGCAACATTCACGAGGAAATATTCACGAGGCAACATTCACGAGGCAACATTCACGAGGGAACATTCACGAGGCGACATTCACGAGGCGATATTTACGAGGCGATATCCACGATGCGACATTCACGAGGCGACATTCACGAGGCAACATTCACGAGGCAACATTCACGAGGCGACATTCACGAGGCGACATTCACGAGGCGACATTCACGAGGCAACATTCACGAGGGAACATTCACGAGGCGACATTCACGAGGCAACATTCACGAGGCAACATTCACGAGGCGACATTCACGAGGCGACATTCACGAGGCGACATTCACGAGGCGACATTCACGAGGCGACATACACGAGGCGACATTCACGAGGCAACATTCACGAGGCAACATTCACGGGGAACATTCACGAGGCGACAATCACGAGGGAAAATTCACGAGGGAATATTCACGATGGAACATTCACGAGGGAACATTCACGAGGCGACATTTACGAAGCAACATTCACGAGGCGAAATTCACGAGGCAACATTCACGAGGCAACATTCACGAGGCGACATTCAGGAAGCAACATTCACGAGGCGACATTCACGAGGCGACATTCACGAGGCGACATTCACGAAGCAACATTCACGAGGCGACATTCACGAAGCAATATCCACGAGGCGACATTCACGAGGCGACTTTCACGAGACACCATGCACGAGGCGACATTCACGAGGCGACATTCACGAGGCAACATTCACGAGGCGACATTCACGAGGCGACATTCACGAGGCAACATTCACGAAACAACATTCACGAGGCGACATTCACGAGGCAACATTCACGAGGCGACATTCACGAGGCGACATTCACGAGGCAACATTCACGAGGAAACATTCACGAGGCGACATTCACGAGGCAACATTCACGAGGCAACATTCACGAGGCGACATTCACGAGGCGACATTCACGAGGCGACATTCACGAGGCGAAATTCACGAAGTGACATTCACGAGGGAACATTCACGAGGCGACATTCACGAGGCAACATTCACGAAACAACATTCACGAGGCGACATTCACGAGGCAACATTCACGAGGCGACATTCACGAGGCGACATTCACGAGGCGACATTCACGAGGCAACATTCACGTGGGAACATTCACGAGGCGACATTAACGAGGCAACATTCACGAGGCGACATTCACGAGGCAACATTCACGAGGCAACATTCACGAGGCAACATTCACGGGGAACATTCACGAGGCGACAATCACGAGGGAAAATTCACGAGGGAACATTCACGAGGGAACATTCACGAGGCGACATTCACGAGGCGACATTCACGAGGCGACATTCACGAGGCGACATTCACGAAGCAACATTCACGAGGCGACATTCACGAAGCAACAATCACGAGGCGACATTCACGAGGCGACATTAACGAGGCAACATTCAAGAAGCAACATTTACGAGGCGACATTCACGAGGCGATATCCACGAGGCGACATTCACGAGGCGACATTCACGAGGCGACATGCACGAGGCGACATTCATGAGGCGACATTCACGAGGCAACATTCACGAAGCGACATTCATGAGGCGACATTCACGAGGCGACATTCACGAGGCGACATTCACGAGGCGACATTCACGAGGCGACATTCACGAGGAAACATTCACGAGGCGACATTCACGAGGTAACATTCACGAAACAACATTCACGACGGAACATTCAAGAGGAAATATTCACGAGGCAACATTCACGTGGCAACATTCACGAGGCAACATTCACGAGGCAACATTGACGAGGGAACATTCACGAGGCGACATTCACGAGGCGACATTCACGAGGCGATATCCACGATGCGACATTCACGAGGCGACATTCACGAGGCAACATTCACGAGGCAACATTCACGAGGCGACATTCACGAGGCGACATTCACGAGGCGACATTCACGAGGCACCATTCACGAGGGAACATTCACGAGGCGACAATCACGAGGCAACATTCACGAGGCAACATTCACGAGGCGACATTCACGAGGCGACATTCACGAGGCGAAATTCACGAGGTGACATTCACGAGGGAACATTCACGAGGCGACATTCACGAGGCAACATTCACGAAACAACATTCACGAGGCGACATTCACGAGGCAACATTCACGAGGCGACATTCACGAGGCGACATTCACGAGGCGACATTCACGAGGCAACATTCACGAGGGAACATTCACGAGGCGACATTAACGAGGCAACATTCACGAGGCGACATTCACGAGGCAACATTCACGAGGCAACATTCACGAGGCAACATTCACGGGGAACATTCACGAGGCGACAATCACGAGGGAAAATTCACGAGGGAACATTCACGAGGGAACATTCACGAGGCGACATTCACGAGGCGACATTCACGAGGCGACATTCACGAGGCGTTATTCACGAAGCAACATTCACGAGGCGACATTCACGAAGCAACATTCACGAGGCGACATTCACGAGGCGACATTAACGAGGCAACATTCACGAAGCAACATTTACGAGGCGACATTCACGAGGCGATATCCACGAGGCGACATTCACGAGGCGACATTCACGAGGCGACATGCACGAGGCGACATTCATGAGGCGACATTCACGAGGCAACATTCACGAAGCGACATTCATGAAGCGACATTCACGAGGCGACATTCACGAGGCGACATTCACGAGGCGACATTCACGAGGCGACATTCACGAGGAAACATTCACGAGGCGACATTCACGAGGCAACATTCACGAAACAAGATTCACGACGGAACATTCAAGAGGAAATATTCACGAGGCAACATTCACGTGGCAACATTCACGAGGCAACATTCACGAGGCAACATTCACGAGGGAACATTCACGAGGCGACATTCACGAGGCGACATTCACGAGGCGATATCCACGATGCGACATTCACGAGGCGACATTCACGAGGCAACATTCACGAGGCAACATTCACGAGGCGACATTCACGAGGCGACATTCACGAGGCGACATTCACGAGGCACCATTCACGAGGGAACATTCACGAGGCGACAATCACGAGGCAACATTCACGAGGCAACATTCACGAGGCGACATTCACGAGGCGACATTCACGAGGCGACATTCACGAGGGAACATTCACGAGGCAACATTCACGAGGCAACATTCACGGGGAACATTCACGAGGCGACAATCACGAGGGACAATTCACGAGGGAACATTCACGAGGGAACATTCACGAGGGAACATTTACGAGGCGACATTCACGAAGCAACATTCACGAGGCGAAATTCACGAGGCAACATTCACGAGGCAACATTCACGAAGCGACATTCACGAAGCAACATTCACGAGGCGACATTTACGAGGCGACATTCACGAGGCGACATTCATGAAGCAACATTCACGAGGCGACATTCACGAGGCGATATCCACGAGGCGACATTCACGAAGCAACATTCACGAGGCAACATTCACGAGGCGACATTCACGAGGCGACATTCACGAGACACCATGCACGAGGCGACATTCACGAGGCGACATTCACGAGGCAACATTCACGAAGCGACATTCATGAGGCGACATTCACGAGGCGACATTCACGAGGCGACATTCACGAGGCGACATTCACGAGGGAACATTCACGAGGCGACATTCACGAGGCAACATTCACGAAACAACATTCACGAGGCGACATTCACGAGGCGACATTCACGAGGCGACATTCACGAGGCAACATTCACGAAACAACATGCACGAGGCGACATTCACGAGGCAACATTCACGAGGCGACATTCACGAGGCGACATTCACGAGGCGACATTCACGAGGCGACATTCACGAGGCGACATTCACGAGGCAACATTCACGAGGCGACATTCACGAGGCGACATTCACGAGGCGACATTCTCGAGGCGACATTCACGAGGCGACATTCACGAGGTGACATTCACGAGGGAACATTCACGAGGCGACATTCACGAGGCAACATTCACGAAACAACATTCACGAGGCGACATTCACGAGGCGACATTCACGAGGCGACATTCACGAGGCAACATTCACGAAACAACATGCACGAGGCGACATTCACGAGGCAACATTCACGAGGCGACATTCACGAGGCGACATTCACGAGGCGACATTCACGAGGCGACATTCAAGAGGCGACATTCACGAGGCAACATTCACGAGGCGACATTCACGAGGCGACATTCACGAGGCGACATTCTCGAGGCGACATTCACGAGGCGACATTCACGAGGTGACATTCACGAGGGAACATTCACGAGGCGACATTCACGAGGCAACATTCACGAAACAACATACACGAGGCGACATTCACGAGGCAACATTCACGAGGCGACATTCACGAGGCGACATTCACGAGGCGACATTCACGAGGCAACATTCACGAGGGAACATTCACGAGGCGACATTAACGAGGCAACATTCACTAGGCAACATTCACGCGGCGACATTCACGAGGCAACTTTCACGAAACAACATTCACGAGGTGACATTCACGACGCAACATTCACGAGGCGACATTCACAATGCGACATTCACGAGGCGACATTCACGAGGCAACATTCACGAGTCGACATTCACGAGGCGACATTCACGTGGCAACATTCACGAGGAAATATTCACGAGGCAACATTCACGAGGCAACATTCACGAGGGAACATTCACGAGGCGACATTCACGAGGCGACATTTACGAGGCGATATCCACGATGCGACATTCACGAGGCGACATTCACGAGGGAACATTCACGAGGCAACATTCACGAGGCGACATTCACGAGGCGACATTCACGAGGCGACATTCACGAGGCGACATTCACGAGGCGACATTCACGAGGCGACATACACGAGGCAACATTCACGAGGCAACATTCACGAGGCAACATTCACGGGGAACATTCACGAGGCGACAATCACGAGGGAAAATTCACGAGGGAATATTCACGATGGAACATTCACGAGGGAACATTCACGAGGCGACATTCACGAAGCAACATTCACGAGGCGAAATTCACGAGGCAACATTCACGAGGCAACATTCACGAGGCGACATTCAGGAAGCAACATTCACGAGGCGACATTCACGAGGCGACATTCACGAGGCGACATTCACGAAGCAACATTCACGAGGCGACATTCACGAGGCAATATCCACGAGGCGACATTCACGAGGCGACATTCACGAGACACCATGCACGAGGCGACATTCACGAGGCGACATTCACGAGGCAACATTCACGAGGCGACATTCACGAGGCGACATTCACGAGGCAACATTCACGAAACAACATTCACGAGGCGACATTCACGAGGCAACATTCACGAGGCAACATTCACGAGGCGACATTCACGAGGCGACATTCACGAGGCGACATTCACGAGGCAACATTCACGAGGCGACATTCACGAGGCGACATTCACGAGGCGACATTCTCGAGGCGACATTCACGAAACAACATTCACGAGGCGACATTCACGAGGCAACATTCACGAGGCGACATTCACGAGGCGACATTCACGAGGCGACATTCACGAGGCAACATTCACGAGGGAACATTCACGAGGCGACATTAACGAGGCAACATTCACTAGGCAACATTCACGCGGCGACATTCACGAGGCAACATTCACGAAACAACATTCACGAGGTGACATTTACGACGCAACATTCACGAGGCGACATTCACGATGCGACATTCACGAGGCGACATTCACGAGGCAATATTCACGAGGGAACATTCACGAGGCGACATTAACGAGGCAACATTCACTAGGCAACATTCACGAGGCGACATTCACGAGGCGACATTCACGAGGCAACATTCACGAGGCGACATTCACGAGGCGACATTCACGTGGCAACATTCACGAGGAAATATTCACGAGGCAACATTCACGAGGCAACATTCACGAGGGAACATTCACGAGGCGACATTCACGAGGCGACATTTACGAGGCGATATCCACGATGCGACATTCACGAGGCGACATTCACGAGGCAACATTCACGAGGCAACATTCACGAGGCGACATTCACGAGGCGACATTCACGAGGCGACATTCACGAGGCAACATTCACGAGGGAACATTCACGAGGAGACATTCACGAGGCAACATTCACGAGGCAACATTCACGAGGCGACATTCACGAGGCGACATTCACGAGGCGACATTCACGAGGCGACATTCACGAGGCGACATTCACGAGGCGACATTCACGAGGCGACAATCACGAGGCAACATTCACGAGGCAACATTCACGAGGCAACATTCACGGGGAACATTCACGAGGCGACAATCACGAGGGAAAATTCACAAGGGAATATTCACGAGGGAACATTCACGAGGGAACATTCACGAGGCGACATTCACGAAGCAACATTCACGAGGCGAAATTCACGAGGCAACATTCACGAGGCAACATTCACGAGGCGACATTCAGGAAGCAACATTCACGAGGCAACATTCACGAGGCGACATTCACGAGGCGACATTCACGAAGCAACATTCACGAGGCGACATTCACGAGGCAATATCCACGAGGCGACATTCACGAGGCGACATTCACGAGAAACCATGCACGAGGCGACATTCACGAGGCGACATTCACGAGGCAACATTCACGAAGCGACATTCATGAGGCGACATTCACGAGGCGACATTCACGAGGCGACATTCACGAGGCGACATTCACGAGGGAACATTCAAGAGGCGACATTCACGAGGCAACATTCACGAAACAACATTCACGAGGCGACATTCACGAGGCGAAATTCACGAGGCGACATTCACGAGGCAACATTCACGAGGCGACATTCACGAGGCGACATTCACGTGGCAACATTCACGAGGAAATATTCACGAGGCAACATTCACGAGGCAACATTCACGAGGGAACATTCACGAGGCGACATTCACGAGGCGACATTTACGAGGCGATATCCACGATGTGACATTCACGAGGCGACATTCACGAGGCAACATTAACGAGGCAACATTCACGAGGCGACATTCACGAGGCGACATTCACGAGGCGACATTCACGAGGCAACATTCACGAGGGAACATTCACGAGGCGACATTCACGAAGCAACATTCACGAGGCAACATTCACGAGGCGATATTCACGAGGCGACATTCACGAGGCTACATTCACGAGGCGACATTCACGAGGCGACATTCACGAGGCGACATTCACGAGGCGACATTCACGAGGCAACATTCACGAGGCAACATTCACGAGGCAACATTCACGGGGAACATTCACGAGGCGACAATCACGAGGGAAAATTCACGATGGAATATTCACGAGGGAACATTCACGAGGGAACATTCACGAGGCGACATTCACGAAGCAACATTCACGAGGCGAAATTCACGAGGCAACATTCACGAGGCAACATTCACGAGGCGACATTCAGGAAGCAACATTCACGAGGCGACATTCACGAGGCGACATTCACGAGGCGACATTCACGAAGCAACATTCACGAGGCGACATTCACGAGGCAATATCCACGAGGCGACATTCACGAGGCGACATTCACGAGACACCATGCACGAGGCGACATTCACGAGGCGACATTCAGGAGGCAACATTCACGAAGCGACATTCATGAGGCGACATTCACGAGGCGACATTCACGAGGCGACATTCACGAGGCAACATTCACGAAGCGACATTCACGAGGCGACATTCACGAGGCGACATTCACGAGGCGACATTCACGAGGCAACATTCACGAAACAACATTCACGAGGCGACATTCACGAGGCGACATTCACGAAACAACATTCACGAGGCGACATTCACGAGGCAACATTCACGAGGCGACATTCACGAGGCGACATTCACGAGGCGACATTCACGAGGCGACATTCACGAGGCGACATTCACGAGGCAACATTCACGATGCGACATTCACGAGGCGACATTCACGAGGCGACATTCACGAGGCGACATTCACGAGGCGACATTCACGAGGTGACATTCACGAGGGAACATTCACGAGGCGACATTCACGAGGCAACATTCACGAAACAACATTCACGAGGCGACATTCACGAGGCAACATTCACGAGGCGACATTCACGAGGCGACATTCACGAGGCGACATTCACGAGGCAACATTCACGAGGGAACATTCACGAGGTGACATTAACGAGGCAACATTCACTAGGCAACATTCACGCGGCGACATTCACGAGGCGACATTCACGAGGCAACATTCACGAGGCGACATTCACGAGGCGACATTCACGTGGCAACATTCACGAGGGGAAATTCACGAGGCGACATTCAAGAGGGAATATTCAAAAGGAAATATTCACGAGGCAACATTCACGAGGCAACATTCACGACGGAACATTCACGAGGCGACATTCCCGAGGCGACATTCACGAGGCGATATCCACGAGGCGACATTCACGAGGCGAAATTCACGAGGCAACATTCACGAGGGAACATTCACGAGGCGACATTAACGAGGCAACATTCACTAGGCAACATTCACGAGGCGACATTCACGAGGCGACATTCACGAGGCAACATTCACGAGGCGACATTCACGAGGCGACATTCACGAGGCAATATTCACGAAGGAACATTCACGAGGCGACATTAACGAGGCAACATTCACTAGGCAACATTCACGAGTCGACATTCACGAGGCGACATTCACCAGGCAACATTCACGAGGCGACATTCACGAGGCGACATTCACGTTGCAACATTCACGAGGAAATATTCACGAGGCAACATTCACGAGGCAACATTCACGAGGGAACATTCACCAGGCGACATTCACGAGGCGACATTTACGAGGCGATATCCACGATGCGACATTCACGAGGAGACATTCACGAGGCAACATTCACGAGGCAACATTCACGAGGCGACATTCACGAGGCGACATTCACGAGGGAACATTCACGAGGCGACATTCACGAGGCAACATTCACGAGGCAACATTCACGAGGCGACATTCACGAGGCGACATTCACGAGGCGACATTCACGAGGCGACATTCACGAGGCGACATTCACGAGGCGACATTCACGAGGCAACATTCACGAGGCAACATTCACGAGGCAACATTCACGGGGAACATTCACGAGGCGACAATCTCGAGGGAAAATTCACGAGGGAATATTCACGAGGGAACATTCACGAGGGAACATTCACGAGGCGACATTCACGAAGCAACATTCACGAGGCGAAATTCACGAGGCAACATTCACGAGGCAACATTCACGAGGCGACATTCAGGAAGCAACATTCACGAGGCGACATTCACGAGGCGACATTCACGAGGCGACATTCACGAAGAAACATTCACGAGGCGACATTCACGAGGCGATATCCACGAGGCGACATTCACGAGGCGACATTCACGAGACACCATGCACGAGGCGACATTCACGAGGCGACATTCACGAGGCAACATTCACGAAGCGACATTCATGAGGCGACATTCACGAGGCGACATTCACGAGGCGACATTCACGAGGCGACATTCACGAGGGAACATTCACGAGGCGACATTCACGAGGCAACATTCACGAAACAACATTCACGAGGCGACATTCACGAGGCAACATTCACGAGGCGACATTCACGAGGCGACATTCACGAGGCGACATTCACGAGGCGACATTCACGAGGCGACATTCACGAGGCAACATTCACGAGGCGACATTCACGAGGCGACATTCACGAGGCGACATTCTCGAGGCGACATTCACGAGGCGACATTCACGAGGTGACATTCACGAGGGAACATTCACGAGGCGACATTCACGAGGCAACATTCACGAAACAACATTCACGAGGTGACATTCACGACGCAACATTCACGAGGATGACATTCACGAGGCGACATTCACGAGGCGACATTCACGAGGCAATATTCACGAGGGAACATTCACGAGGCGACATTAACGATACAACATTCACTAGTCAACATTCACGAGGCGACATTCACGAGGCGACATTCACGAGGCAACATTCACGAGGCGACATTCACGAGGCGACATTCACGTGGCAACATTCACGAGGAAATATTCACGAGGCAACATTCACGAGGCAACATTCACGAGGGAACATTCACGAGGCGACATTCACGAGGCGACATTTACGAGGCGATATCCACGATGCGACATTCACGAGGCGACATTCACGAGGCAACATTCACGAGGCAACATTCACGAGGCGACATTCACGAGGCGACATTCACGACGCGACATTCACGAGGCAACATTCACGAGGAAACATTCACGAGGCGACATTCACGAGGCAACATTCACGAGGCAACATTCACGAGGCGACATTCACGAGGCGACATTCACGAGGCGACATTCACGAGGCGACATTCACGAGGTGACATTCACGAGGTGACATTCACGAGGCAACATTCACAAAGCAACATTCACGAGGGAACATTCACGAGGCGACATTCACGAAGCAACATTCACGAGGCGAAATTCACGATGCAACATTCACGAGGCAACATTCACGAAGCGACATTCACGAAGCAACATTCACGAGGCGACATTTACGAGGCGACATTCACGAGGCGACATTCACGAAGCAACATTCACGAGGCGACATTCACGAGGCGATATCCACGAGGCGACATTCACGAAGCAACATTCACGAGGCAACATTCACGAGGCGACATTCACGAGGCGACATTCACGAGACACCATGCACGAGGCGACATTCACGAGGCGACATTCACGAGGCAACATTCACGAAGCGACATTCATGAGGCGACATTCACGAGGCGACATTCACGAGGCGACATTCACGAGGCGACATTCACGAGGGAACATTCACGAGGCGACATTCACGAGGCAACATTCACGAAACAACATTCACGAGGCGACATTCACGAGGCGACATTCACGAGGCGACATTCACGAGGCAACATTCACGAAACAACATTCACGAGGCGACATTCACGAGGCAACATTCACGAGGCGACATTCACGAGGCGACATTCACGAGGCGACATTCACGAGGCGACATTCACGAGGCGACATTGACGAGGCAACATTCACGAGGCGACATTCACGAGGCGACCTTCACGAGGCGACATTCTCGAGGCGACATTCACGAGGCGACATTCACGAGGTGACATTCACGAGGGAACATTCACGAGGCGACATTCACGAGGCAACATTCACGAGGCGACATTCACGAGGCGACATTCACGAGGCGACATTCACGAGGCACCATTCACGAGGGAACATTCACGAGGCGACATTCACGAGGCAACATTCACGAGGCGACATTCACGAGGCGACATTCACGAGGCACCATTCACGAGGGAACATTCACGAGGCGACATTCACGAGGCAACATTCACGAAACAACATTCACGAGGCGACATTCACGAGGCAACATTCACGAGGCGACAATCACGAGGGACAATTCACGAGGGAACATTCACGAGGGAACATTCACGAGGGAACATTCACGAGGCGACATTCACGAAGCAACATTCACGAGGCGAAATTCACGATGAAACATTCACGAGGCAACATTCACGAAGCGACATTCACGAAGCAACATTCACGAGGCGACATTTACGAGGCGACATTCACGAGGCGACATTCACGAAGCAACATTCACGAGGCGACATTCACGAGGCGATATCCACGAGGCGACATTCACGAAGCAACATTCACGAGGCAACATTCACGAGGCGACATTCAAGAGGCGACATTCACGAGACACCATGCACGAGGCGACATTCACGAGGCGACATTCACGAGGCAACATTCACGAAGCGACATTCATGAGGCGACATTCACGAGGCGACATTCACGAGGCGACATTCACGAGGCGACATTCACGAGGGAACATTTACGAGGCGACATTCACGAGGCAACATTCACGAAACAACATTCACGAGGCGACAATCACGAGGCGACATTCACGAGGCGACATTCACGAGGCAACATTCACGACACAACATTCACGAGGCGACATTCACGAGGCAACATTCACGAGGCGACATTCACGAGGCGACATTCACGAGGCGACATTCACGAGGCGACATTCACGAGGCGACATTCACGAGGCAACATTCACGAGGCGACATTCACGAGGCGACATTCACGAGGCGACATTCTCGAGGCGACATTCACGAGGCGACATTCACGAGGTGACATTCACGAGGGAACATTCACGAGGCGACATTCACGAGGCAACATTCACGAAACAACATTCACGAGGCGACATTCACGAGGCAACATTCACGAGGCGACATTCACGAGGCGACATTCACGAGGCAACATTCACGAGGCAACATTCACGAGGGAACATTCACGAGGCGACATTAACGAGGCAACATTCACTAGGCAACATTCACGCGGCGACATTCACGAGGCAACATTCACGAAACAACATTCACGAGGTGACATTCACAAAGCAACATTCACGAGGCGACATTCACGATGCGACATTCACGAGGCGACATTCATGAGGCAATATTCACGAGGGAACATTCACGAGGCGACATTAACGAGGCAACATTCACTAGGCAACATTCACGAGGCGACATTCACGAGGCGACATTCACGAGGCAACATTCACGAGGCGACATTCACGAGGCGACATTCACGTGGGAACATTCACGAGGAAATATTCACGAGGCAACATTCACGAGGCAACATTCACGAGGGAACATTCACGAGGCGACATTCACGAGGCAACATTCACGAGGGAACATTCACGAGGCGACATTCACGAGGCGACATTCACGAGGCGATATCCACGATGCGACATTCACGAGGCGACATTCACGAGGCAACATTCACGAGGCAACATTCACGAGGCGACATTCACGAGGCGACATTCACGAGGCGACATTCACGAGGCACCATTCACGAGGGAACATTCACGAGGCGACATTCACGAGGCAACATTCACGAGGCAACATTCACGAGGCGACATTCACCAGGCGACATTCACGAGGCGACATTCACGAGGCGACATTCACGAGGCGACATTCACGAGGCGACATTCACGAGGCAACATTCACGAGGCAACATTCACGAGGGACAATTCACGAGGGAACATTCACGAGGGAACATTCACGAGGGAACATTCACGAGGCGACATTCACGAAGCAACATTCACGAGGCGAAATTCACGAGGCAACATTCACGAGGCAACATTCACGAAGCGACATTCACGAAGCAACATTCACGAGGCGACATTTACGAGGCGACATTCACGAGGCGACATTCACGAAGCAACATTCACGAGGCGACATTCACGAGGCGATATCCACGAGGAGACATTCACGAAGCAACATTCACGAGGCAACATTCACGAGGCGACATTCACGAGGCGACATTCACGAGACACCATGCACGAGGCGACATTCACGAGGCGACATTCACGAGGCAACATTCACGAAGCGACATTCATGAGGCGACATTCACGAGGCGACATTCACGAGGCGACATTCACGAGGCGACATTCACGAGGGAACATTAACGAGGCGACATTCACGAGGCAACATTCACGAAACAACATTCACGAGGCGACATTCACGAGGCGACATTCACGAGGCGACATTCACGAGGCAACATTCACGAAACAACATTCACGAGGCGACATTCACGAGGCAACATTCACGAGGCGACATTCACGAGGCGACATTCACGAGGCGACATTCACGAGGCGACATTCACGAGGCGACATTCACGAGGCAACATTCACGAGGCGACATTCACGAGGCGACATTCACGATGCGACATTCTCGAGGCGACATTCACGAGGCGACATTCACGAGGTGACATTCACGAGGGAACATTCACGAGGCGACATTCACGAGGCAACATTCACGAAACAACATTCACGAGGCGACATTCACGAGGCAACATTCACGAGGCGACATTCACGAGGCGACAATCACGAGGCGACATTCACGAGGCAACATTCACGAGGGAACATTCACGAGGCGACATTAACGAGGCAACATTCACTAGGCAACATTCACGCGGCGACATTCACGAGGCAACATTCACGAAACAACATTCACGAGGTGACATTCACGACGCAACATTCACGAGGTGACATTCACGATGCGACATTCACGAGGCGACATTCACGATGCAATATTCACGAGGGAACATTCACGAGGCGACATTAACGAGGCAACATTCACTAGGCAACATTCACGAGGCGACATTCACGAGGCGACATTCACGAGGCAACATTCATGAGGCGACATTCACGAGGCGACATTCACGTGGCAACATTCACGAGGAAATATTCACGAGGCAACATTCACGAAGCAACATTCACGAGGGAACATTCACGAGGCGACATTCATGAGGCGACATTTACGAGGCGATATCCACGATGCGACATTCACGAGGCGACATTCACGAGGCAACATACACGAGGCGACATTCACGAGGCGACATTCACGAGGCAACATTCACGAGGGAACATTCACGAGGCGACATTCACGAGGCAACATTCACGAGGCAACATTCACGAGGCGACATTCACGAGGCGACATTCACGAGGCGACATTCACGAGGCGACATTCACGAGGCGACATTCACGAGGCGACATTCACGAGGCAACATTCACGAGGCAACATTCACGAGGCAACATTCACGGGGAACATTCACGAGGCGACAATCACGAGGGAAAATTCACGAGGGAATATTCACGAGGGAACATTCACGAGGGAACATTCACGAGGCGACATTCACGAAGCAACATTCACGAGGCGAAATTCACGAGGCAACATTCACGAGGCAACATTCACGAGGCGACATTCAGGAAGCAACATTCACGAGGCGACATTCACGAGGCGACATTCACGAGGCGACATTCACGAGGCGACATTCACGAGGCGACATTCACGAGGCGACATTCACGAGGCGACATTCACGAGGCGACATTCACGAGGCGACATTCACGAGACACCATGCACGAGGCGACATTCACGAGGCGACATTCACGAGGCAACATTCACGAAGCGACATTCATGAGGCGACATTCACGAGGCGACATTCACGAGGCGACATTCACGAGGCGACATTCACGAGGCGACATTCACGAGGCGACATTCACGAGGCGACATTCACGAGGCGACATTCACCAGGCAACATTCACGAGGCAACATTCACGAGGCAACATTCACGGGGAACATTCACGAGGCGACAATCACGAGGGACAATTCACGAGGGAACATTCACGAGGGAACATTCACGAGGGAACATTCACGAGGCGACATTCACGAAGCAACATTCACGAGGCGAAATTCACGAGGCAACATTCACGAGGCAACATTCACGAAGCGACATTCACGAAGCAACATTCACGAGGCGACATTTACGAGGCGACATTCACGAGGCGACATTCACGAAGCAACATTCACGAGGCGACATTCACGAGGCGATATCCACGAGGAGACATTCACGAAGCAACATTCACGAGGCAACATTCACGAGGCGACATTCACGAGGCGACATTCACGAGACACCATGCACGAGGCGACATTCACGAGGCGACATTCACGAGGCAACATTCACGAAGCGACATTCATGAGGCGACATTCACGAGGCGACATTCACGAGGCGACATTCACGAGGCGACATTCACGAGGGAACATTAACGAGGCGACATTCACGAGGCAACATTCACGAAACACCATTCACGAGGCGACATTCACGAGGCAACATTCACGAGGCGACATTCACGAGGCGACATTCACGAGGCGACATTCACGAGGCGACATTCACGAGGCGACATTCACGAGGCGACATTCACGAGGCGACATTCACAAGGCGACATTCACGAGGCGACATTCACGAGGCAACATTCACGAGGCAACATTCACGAGGCAACATTCACGGGGAACATTCACGAGGCGACAATCACGAGGGAAAATTCACGAGGGAATATTCACGAGGGAACATTCACGAGGGAACATTCACGAGGCGACATTCACGAAGCAACATTCACGAGGCGAAATTCACGAGGCAACATTCACGAGGCAACATTCACGAGGCGACATTCAGGAAGCAACATTCACGAGGCGACATTCACGAGGCGACATTCACGAGGCGACATTCACGAGGCGACATTCACGAGGCGACATTCACGAGGCGACATTCACGAGGCGACATTCACGAGGCGACATTCACGAGACACCATGCACGAGGCGACATTCACGAGGCGACATTCACGAGGCAACATTCACGAAGCGACATTCATGAGGCGACATTCACGAGGCGACATTCACGAGGCGACATTCACGAGGCGACATTCACGAAACAACATTCACGAGGCGACATTCACGAGGCGACATTCACGAGGTGACATTCACGAGGCAACATTCACGAAACAACATTCACGAGGCGACATTCACGAGGCAACATTCACGAGGCGACATTCATGAGGCGACATTCACGAGGCGACATTCACGAGGCGACATTCACGAGGTGACATTCACGAGGGAACATTCACGAGGCGACATTCACGAGGCAACATTCACGAGGCGACATTCACGAGGCGACATTCACGAGGCGACATTCACGAGGCGACATTCACGAGGTGACATTCACGAGGCGACATTTACGAGGCGACATTCACGAGGCGACATTCACGAAGCAACATTCACGAGGCGACATTCACGAGGCGACATTCACGAGGCAACATTCACGAAACAACATTCACGAGGCGACATTCACGAGGCGACATTCACGAGGCGACATTCACGAGGCAACATTCACGAAACAACATTCACGAGGCGACATTCACGAGGCAACATTCACGAGGCGACATTCACGAGGCGACATTCACGAGGCGACATTCACGAGGCGACATTCACGAGGTGACATTCACGAGGGAACATTCACGAGGCGACATTCACGAGGCAACATTCACGAAACAACATTCACGAGGCGACATTCACGAGGCAACATTCACGAGGCGACATTCACGAGGCGTCATTCACGAGGCGACATTCACGAGGCAACATTCACGAGGGAACATTCACGAGGCGACATTAACGAGGGAACATTCACTAGGCAACATTCACGCGGCGACATTCACGAGGCGACATTCACGAGGCAACATTCACGAGGCGACATTCACGAGGCGACATTCACGTTGCAACATTCACGAGGGCAAATTCACGAGGCGACATTCAAGAGGGAATATTCAAGAGGAAATATTCACGAGGCAACATTCACGAGGCAACATTCACGACAGAACTTTCACGAGGCGACATTCCCGAGGCGACATTCACGAGGCGATATCCACGAGGCGACATTCACGAGGCGACATTCACGAGGCGACATTCACGAGGTGACATTCACGAGGGAACATTCACGAGGCGACATTCACGAGGCAACATTCACGAGGCGACATTCACGAGGCGACATTCACGAGGCGACATTCACGAGGCGACATTCACGAGGTGACATTCACGAGGCGACATTTACGAGGCGACATTCACGAGGCGACATTCACGAAGCAACATTCACGAGGCGACATTCACGAGGCGACATTCACGAGGCAACATTCACGAAACAACATTCACGAGGCGACATTCACGAGGCGACATTCACGAGGCGACATTCACGAGGCAACATTCACGAAACAACATTCACGAGGCGACATTCACGAGGCAACATTCACGAGGCGACATTCACGAGGCGACATTCACGAGGCGACATTCACGAGGCGACATTCACGAGGTGACATTCACGAGGGAACATTCACGAGGCGACATTCACGAGGCAACATTCACGAAACAACATTCACGAGGCGACATTCACGAGGCAACATTCACGAGGCGACATTCACGAGGCGTCATTCACGAGGCGACATTCACGAGGCAACATTCACGAGGGAACATTCACGAGGCGACATTAACGAGGGAACATTCACTAGGCAACATTCACGCGGCGACATTCACGAGGCGACATTCACGAGGCAACATTCACGAGGCGACATTCACGAGGCGACATTCACGTTGCAACATTCACGAGGGCAAATTCACGAGGCGACATTCAAGAGGGAATATTCAAGAGGAAATATTCACGAGGCAACATTCACGAGGCAACATTCACGACAGAACTTTCACGAGGCGACATTCCCGAGGCGACATTCACGAGGCGATATCCACGAGGCGACATTCACGAGGCGACATTCACGAGGCAACATTCACGAGGCAACATTCACGAGGCGACATTCACGAGGCGACATTCACGAGGCGACATTCACGAGGCAACATTCACGAGGGAACATTCACGAGGCGACATTCACGAGGCAACATTCACGAGGCAACATTCACGAGGCGACATTCACGAGGCGACATTCACGAGGCGACATTCACGAGGCGACATTCACGAGGCGACATTCACGAGGCGACATTCACGAGGCAACATTCACGAGGCAACATTCACGAGGCAACATTCACGGGGATCATTCACGAGGCGACAATCACGAGGGAAAATTCACGAGGGAACATTCACGAGGGAACATTCACGAGGCGACATTCACGAGGCGACATTCACGAGGCGACATTCACGAGGCGAAATTCACGAAGCAACATTCACGAGGCGACATTCACGAAGCAACATTCACGAGGCGACATTCACGAGGCGACATTAACGAGGCGACATTCACTAAGCAACATTCACGAGGCGACATTCACGAGGCGATATCCACGAGGCGACATTCACGAGGCGACATTCACGAGGCGACATGCACGAGGCGACATTCACGAGGCGACATTCACGAGGCAACATTCACGACGCGACATTCATGAGGCGACATTCACGAGGCGACATTCACGAGGCGACATTCACGAGGCGACATTCACGAGGCGACATTCACGAGGGAACATTCACGAGGCGACATTCACGAGGCAACATTCACGAAACAAAATTCACGAGGGAACATTCAAGAGGAAATATTCACGAGGCAACATTCACGAGGCAACATTCACGAGGGAACATTCACGAGGCGACATTCACGAGGCGACATTCACGAGGCGATATCCACGATGCGACATTCACGAGGCGACATTCACGAGGCAAAATTCACGAGGCAACATTCACGAGGCGACATTCACGAGGCGACATTCACGAGGCGACATTCACGAGGAAACATTCACGAGGCAACATTCACGAGGCAACATTCACTAGGCAACATTCACGGGGAACATTCACGAGGCGACAATCACGAGGGACAATTCACGAGGGAACATTTACGAGGGAACATTCACGAGGGAACATTCACGAGGCGACATTTACGAAGCAACATTCACGAGGCGAAATTCACGAGGCAACATTCACGAGGCAACATTCACGAGGCGACATTCACGAAGCAACATTCACGAGGCGACATTCACGAGGCGACATTCACGAGGCGACATTCACGAAGCAACATTCACGAGGCGACATTCACGAGGCGACATTCGATAGGCGACATTCACGAGGCGACATTCACGAGGCGACATGCACGAGGCGACATTCACGAGGCAACATTCACGAGGGAACATTCACGAGGCGACATTAACGAGGCAACATTCACTAGGCAACATTCACGAGGCGACATTAACGAGGCAACATTCACTAGGCAACATTCACGCGGCGACATTCACGAGGCGACATTCACGAGGCAACATTCACGAGGCGACATTCACGAGGCGACATTCACGTGGCAACATTCACGAGGGCAAATTCACGAGGCGACATTCAAGAGGGAATATTCAAGAGGAAATATTCACGAGGCAACATTCACGAGGCAACATTCACGACAGAACTTTCACGAGGCGACATTCCCAAGGCGACATTCACGAGGCGATATCCACGAGGCGACATTCACGAGGCGACATTCACGAGGCAACATTCACGAGGCAACATTCACGAGGCGACATTCACGAGGCGACATTCACGAGGCGACATTCACGAGGCAACATTCACGAGGGAACATTCACGAGGCGACATTCACGAGGCAACATTCACGAGGCAACATTCACGAGGCGACATTCACGAGGCGACATTCACGAGGCGACAT
The DNA here is from genome assembly GCF_048934315.1 of Petromyzon marinus. NCBI lineage: Eukaryota > Metazoa > Chordata > Hyperoartia > Petromyzontiformes > Petromyzontidae > Petromyzon > Petromyzon marinus. Next base: position 5,132,458 of record NC_133721.1, on the reverse strand, counting down.
TCACGAGGCGACATTCACGAGGCGACATTCACGAGGCGACATTCACGAGGCAACATTCACGAGGCAACATTCACGAGGCAACATTCACGGGGATCATTCACGAGGCGACAATCACGAGGGAAAATTCACGAGGGAACATTCACGAGGGAACATTCACGAGGCGACATTCACGAGGCGACATTCACGAGGCGACATTCACGAGGCGACATTCACGAAGCAACATTCACGAGGCGACATTCACGAAGCAACATTCACGAGGCGACATTCACGAGGCGACATTAACGAGGCGACATTCACGAAGCAACATTCACGAGGCGACATTCACGAGGCGATATCCACGAGGCGACATTCACGAGGCGACATTCACGAGGCGACATGCACGAGGCGACATTCACGAGGCGACATTCACGAGGCAACATTCACGACGCGACATTCATGAGGCGACATTCACGAGGCGACATTCACGAGGCGACATTCACGAGGCAACATTCACGAGGCGACATTCACGAGGGAACATTCACGAGGCGACATTCACGAGGCAACATTCACGAAACAAAATTCACGAGGGAACATTCAAGAGGAAATATTCACGAGGTAACATTCACGAGGCAACATTCACGAGGGAACATTCACGAGGCGACATTCACGAGGCGACATTCACGAGGCGATATCCACGATGCGACATTCACTAGGCGACATTCACGAGGCAACATTCACGAGGCAACATTCACGAGGCGACATTCACGAGGCGACATTCACGAGGCGACATTCACGAGGAAACATTCACGAGGCAACATTCACGAGGCAACATTCACTAGGCAACATTCACGGGGAACATTCACGAGGCGACAATCACGAGGGACAATTCACGAGGGAACATTTACGAGGGAACATTCACGAGGGAACATTCACGAGGCGACATTCACGAAGCAACATTCACGAGGCGAAATTCACGAGGCAACATTCACGAGGCAACATTCACGAGGCGACATTCACGAAGCAACATTCACGAGGCGACATTCACGAGGCGACATTCACGAGGCGACATTCACGAAGCAACATTCACGAGGCGACATTCACGAGGCGACATTCGATAGGCGACATTCACGAGGCGACATTCACGAGGCGACATGCACGAGGCGACATTCACGAGGCAACATTCACGAGGGAACATTCACGAGGCGACATTAACGAGGCAACATTCACTAGGCAACATTCACGAGGCGACATTCACGAGGCGACATTCACGAGGCAACATTCACGAGGCGACATTCACGAGGCGACATTCACGTGACAACATTCACGAGGGGAAATTCACAAGGCGACATTCACGAGGGAACATTCAAGAGGAAATATTCACGAGGCAACATTCACGAGGCAACATTCACGAGGGAACATTCACTAGGCGACATTCACGAGGCGACATTCACGAGGCGATATCCACGAGGCGACATTCACGAGGCAACATTCACGAGGCAACATTCACGAGGCGACATTCACGAGGCGACATTCACGAGGCGACATTAACGAGGCAACATTCACGAGGGAACATTCCCGAGGCGACATTCACGAGGCAACATTCACGAGGCAACATTCACGAGGCGACATTCACGAGGCGACATTCACGAGGCGACATTCACGAGGCGACATTCACGAGGCAACATTCACGAAACAACATTCACGAGGCGACATTCACGAGGCGACATTCACGAGGCAACATTCACGAGGCGACATTCACGAGGCAACATTCACGAGGGAACATTCACGAGGCGACATTAACGAGGCAACATTCACTAGGCAACATTCACGAGGCGACATTCACGAGGCGACATTCACGAGGCAACATTCACGAGGCGACATTCACGAGGCGACATTCACGTGGCAAAATTCACGAGGGGAAATTCACAAGGCGACATTCACGAGGGAACATTCAAGAGGAAATATTCACGAGGCAACATTCACGAGGCAACATTCACGAGGGAACATTCACTAGGCGACATTCACGAGGCGACATTCACGAGGCGATATCCACGAGGCGACATTCACGAGGCAACATTCACGAGGCAACATTCACGAGGCGACATTCACGAGGCAACATTCACGAGGCAACATTCACGAGGCGACATTCACGAGGCGACATTCACGAGGCGACATTCACGAGGCGACATTCACGAGGCGACATTCACGAGGCGACATTCACGAGGCAACATTCACGAGGCAACATTCACGAGGCAACATTCACGGGGATCATTCACGAGGCGACAATCACGAGGGAAAATTCACGAGGGAACATTCACGAGGGAACATTCACGAGGCGACATTCACGAGGCGACATTCACGAGGCGACATTCACGAGGCAACATTCACGGGGATCATTCACGAGGCGACAATCACGAGGGAAAATTCACGAGGGAACATTCACGAGGGAACATTCACGAGGCGACATTCACGAGGCGACATTCACGAGGCGACATTCACGAGGCGAAATTCACGAAGCAACATTCACGAGGCGACATTCACGAAGCAACATTCACGAGGCGACATTCACGAGGCGACATTAACGAGGCGACATTCACTAAGCAACATTCACGAGGCGACATTCACGAGGCGATATCCACGAGGCGACATTCACGAGGCGACATTCACGAGGCGACATGCACGAGGCGACATTCACGAGGCGACATTCACGAGGCAACATTCACGACGCGACATTCATGAGGCGACATTCACGAGGCGACATTCACGAGGCGACATTCACGAGGCGACATTCACGAGGCGACATTCACGAGGGAACATTCACGAGGCGACATTCACGAGGCAACATTCACGAAACAAAATTCACGAGGGAACATTCAAGAGGAAATATTCACGAGGCAACATTCACGAGGCAACATTCACGAGGGAACATTCACGAGGCGACATTCACGAGGCGACATTCACGAGGCGATATCCACGATGCGACATTCACGAGGCGACATTCACGAGGCAAAATTCACGAGGCAACATTCACGAGGCGACATTCACGAGGCGACATTCACGAGGCGACATTCACGAGGAAACATTCACGAGGCAACATTCACGAGGCAACATTCACTAGGCAACATTCACGGGGAACATTCACGAGGCGACAATCACGAGGGACAATTCACGAGGGAACATTTACGAGGGAACATTCACGAGGGAACATTCACGAGGCGACATTTACGAAGCAACATTCACGAGGCGAAATTCACGAGGCAACATTCACGAGGCAACATTCACGAGGCGACATTCACGAAGCAACATTCACGAGGCGACATTCACGAGGCGACATTCACGAGGCGACATTCACGAGGCGACATTCACGAGGCGACATTCACGAAGCAACATTCACGAGGCGACATTCACGAAGCAACATTCACGAGGCGACATTCACGAGGCGACATTAACGAGGCGACATTCACGAAGCAACATTCACGAGGCGACATTCACGAGGCGATATCCACGAGGCGACATTCACGAGGCGACATTCACGAGGCGACATGCACGAGGCGACATTCACGAGGCGACATTCACGAGGCAACATTCACGACGCGACATTCATGAGGCGACATTCACGAGGCGACATTCACGAGGCGACATTCACGAGGCGACATTCACGAGGCGACATTCACGAGGGAACATTCACGAGGCGACATTCACGAGGCAACATTCACGAAACAAAATTCACGAGGGAACATTCAAGAGGAAATATTCACGAGGTAACATTCACGAGGCAACATTCACGAGGGAACATTCACGAGGCGACATTCACGAGGCGACATTCACGAGGCGATATCCACGATGCGACATTCACTAGGCGACATTCACGAGGCAACATTCACGAGGCAACATTCACGAGGCGACATTCACGAGGCGACATTCACGAGGCGACATTCACGAGGAAACATTCACGAGGCAACATTCACGAGGCAACATTCACTAGGCAACATTCACGGGGAACATTCACGAGGCGACAATCACGAGGGACAATTCACGAGGGAACATTTACGAGGGAACATTCACGAGGGAACATTCACGAGGCGACATTCACGAAGCAACATTCACGAGGCGAAATTCACGAGGCAACATTCACGAGGCAACATTCACGAGGCGACATTCACGAAGCAACATTCACGAGGCGACATTCACGAGGCGACATTCACGAGGTGACATTCACGAAGCAACATTCACGAGGCGACATTCACGAGGCGACATTCGATAGGCGACATTCACGAGGCGACATTCACGAGGCGACATGCACGAGGCGACATTCACGAGGCAACATTCACGAGGGAACATTCACGAGGCGACATTAGCGAGGCAACATTCACTAGGCAACATTCACGAGGCGACATTCACGAGGCGACATTCACGAGGCAACATTCACGAGGCGACATTCACGAGGCGACATTCACGTGACAACATTCACGAGGGGAAATTCACAAGGCGACATTCACGAGGGAACATTCAAGAGGAAATATTCACGAGGCAACATTCACGAGGCAACATTCACGAGGGAACATTCACTAGGCGACATTCACGAGGCGACATTCACGAGGCGATATCCACGAGGCGACATTCACGAGGCAACATTCACGAGGCAACATTCACGAGGCGACATTCACGAGGCGACATTCACGAGGCGACATTAACGAGGCAACATTCACGAGGGAACATTCCCGAGGCGACATTCACGAGGCAACATTCACGAGGCAACATTCACGAGGCGACATTCACGAGGCGACATTCACGAGGCGACATTCACGAGGCGACATTCACGAGGCAACATTCACGAAACAACATTCACGAGGCGACATTCACGAGGCGACATTCACGAGGCAACATTCACGAGGCGACATTCACGAGGCAACATTCACGAGGGAACATTCACGAGGCGACATTAACGAGGCAACATTCACTAGGCAACATTCACGAGGCGACATTCACGAGGCGACATTCACGAGGCAACATTCACGAGGCGACATTCACGAGGCGACATTCACGTGGCAACATTCACGAGGGGAAATTCACAAGGCGACATTCACGAGGGAACATTCAAGAGGAAATATTCACGAGGCAACATTCACGAGGCAACATTCACGAGGGAACATTCACTAGGCGACATTCACGAGGCGACATTCACGAGGCGATATCCACGAGGCGACATTCACGAGGCAACATTCACGAGGCAACATTCACGAGGCGACATTCACGAGGCAACATTCACGAGGCAACATTCACGAGGCGACATTCACGAGGCGACATTCACGAGGCGACATTCACGAGGCGACATTCACGAGGCGACATTCACGAGGCGACATTCACGAGGCAACATTCACGAGGCAACATTCACGAGGCAACATTCACGGGGATCATTCACGAGGCGACAATCACGAGGGAAAATTCACGAGGGAACATTCACGAGGGAACATTCACGAGGCGACATTCACGAGGCGACATTCACGAGGCGACATTCACGAGGCGAAATTCACGAAGCAACATTCACGAGGCGACATTCACGAAGCAACATTCACGAGGCGACATTCACGAGGCGACATTAACGAGGCGACATTCACTAAGCAACATTCACGAGGCGACATTCACGAGGCGATATCCACGAGGCGACATTCACGAGGCGACATTCACGAGGCGACATGCACGAGGCGACATTCACGAGGCGACATTCACGAGGCAACATTCACGACGCGACATTCATGAGGCGACATTCACGAGGCGACATTCACGAGGCGACATTCACGAGGCGACATTCACGAGGCGACATTCACGAGGGAACATTCACGAGGCGACATTCACGAGGCAACATTCACGAAACAAAATTCACGAGGGAACATTCAAGAGGAAATATTCACGAGGCAACATTCACGAGGCAACATTCACGAGGGAACATTCACGAGGCGACATTCACGAGGCGACATTCACGAGGCGATATCCACGATGCGACATTCACGAGGCGACATTCACGAGGCAAAATTCACGAGGCAACATTCACGAGGCGACATTCACGAGGCGACATTCACGAGGCGACATTCACGAGGAAACATTCACGAGGCAACATTCACGAGGCAACATTCACTAGGCAACATTCACGGGGAACATTCACGAGGCGACAATCACGAGGGACAATTCACGAGGGAACATTTACGAGGGAACATTCACGAGGGAACATTCACGAGGCGACATTTACGAAGCAACATTCACGAGGCGAAATTCACGAGGCAACATTCACGAGGCAACATTCACGAGGCGACATTCACGAAGCAACATTCACGAGGCGACATTCACGAGGCGACATTCACGAGGCGACATTCACGAAGCAACATTCACGAGGCGACATTCACGAGGCGACATTCGATAGGCGACATTCACGAGGCGACATTCACGAGGCGACATGCACGAGGCGACATTCACGAGGCAACATTCACGAGGGAACATTCACGAGGCGACATTAACGAGGCAACATTCACTAGGCAACATTCACGAGGCGACATTAACGAGGCAACATTCACTAGGCAACATTCACGCGGCGACATTCACGAGGCGACATTCACGAGGCAACATTCACGAGGCGACATTCACGAGGCGACATTCACGTGGCAACATTCACGAGGGCAAATTCACGAGGCGACATTCAAGAGGGAATATTCAAGAGGAAATATTCACGAGGCAACATTCACGAGGCAACATTCACGACAGAACTTTCACGAGGCGACATTCCCAAGGCGACATTCACGAGGCGATATCCACGAGGCGACATTCACGAGGCGACATTCACGAGGCAACATTCACGAGGCGACATTCACGAGGCGACATTCACGAGGCGACATTCACGAGGCGACATTCACGAGGCAACATTCACGAGGGAACATTCACGAGGCGACATTCACGAGGCAACATTCACGAGGCAACATTCACGAGGCGACATTCACGAGGCGACATTCACGAGGCGACATTCACGAGGCGACATTCACGAGGCGACATTCACGAGGCGACATTCACGAGGCAACATTCACGAGGCAACATTCACGAGGCAACATTCACGGGGATCATTCACGAGGCGACAATCACGAGGGAAAATTCACGAGGGAACATTCACGAGGGAACATTCACGAGGCGACATTCACGAGGCGACATTCACGAGGCGACATTCACGAGGCGACATTCACGAAGCAACATTCACGAGGCGACATTCACGAAGCAACATTCACGAGGCGACATTCACGAGGCGACATTAACGAGGCGACATTCACGAAGCAACATTCACGAGGCGACATTCACGAGGCGATATCCACGAGGCGACATTCACGAGGCGACATTCACGAGGCGACATGCACGAGGCGACATTCACGAGGCGACATTCACGAGGCAACATTCACGACGCGACATTCATGAGGCGACATTCACGAGGCGACATTCACGAGGCGACATTCACGAGGCGACAATCACGAGGCGACATTCACGAGGGAACATTCACGAGGCGACATTCACGAGGCAACATTCACGAAACAAAATTCACGAGGGAACATTCAAGAGGAAATATTCACGAGGTAACATTCACGAGGCAACATTCACGAGGGAACATTCACGAGGCGACATTCACGAGGCGACATTCACGAGGCGATATCCACGATGCGACATTCACTAGGCGACATTCACGAGGCAACATTCACGAGGCAACATTCACGAGGAGACATTCACGAGGCGACATTCACGAGGCGACATTCACGAGGAAACATTCACGAGGCAACATTCACGAGGCAACATTCACTAGGCAACATTCACGGGGAACATTCACGAGGCGACAATCACGAGGGACAATTCACGAGGGAACATTTACGAGGGAACATTCACGAGGGAACATTCACGAGGCGACATTCACGAAGCAACATTCACGAGGCGAAATTCACGAGGCAACATTCACGAGGCAACATTCACGAGGCGACATTCACGAAGCAACATTCACGAGGCGACATTCACGAGGCGACATTCACGAGGCGACATTCACGAAGCAACATTCACGAGGCGACATTCACGAGGCGACATTCGATAGGCGACATTCACGAGGCGACATTCACGAGGCGACATGCACGAGGCGACATTCACGAGGCAACATTCACGAGGGAACATTCACGAGGCGACATTAACGAGGCAACATTCACTAGGCAACATTCACGAGGCGACATTCACGAGGCGACATTCACGAGGCAACATTCACGAGGCGACATTCACGAGGCGACATTCACGTGACAACATTCACGAGGGGAAATTCACAAGGCGACATTCACGAGGGAACATTCAAGAGGAAATATTCACGAGGCAACATTCACGAGGCAACATTCACGAGGGAACATTCACTAGGCGACATTCACGAGGCGACATTCACGAGGCGATATCCACGAGGCGACATTCACGAGGCAACATTCACGAGGCAACATTCACGAGGCGACATTCACGAGGCGACATTCACGAGGCGACATTAACGAGGCAACATTCACGAGGGAACATTCCCGAGGCGACATTCACGAGGCAACATTCACGAGGCAACATTCACGAGGCGACATTCACGAGGCGACATTCACGAGGCGACATTCACGAGGCGACATTCACGAGGCGACATTCACGAGGCAACATTCACGAAACAACATTCACGAGGCGACATTCACGAGGCGACATTCACGAGGCAACATTCACGAGGCGACATTCACGAGGCAACATTCACGAGGGAACATTCACGAGGCGACATTAACGAGGCAACATTCACTAGGCAACATTCACGAGGCGACATTCACGAGGCGACATTCACGAGGCAACATTCACGAGGCGACATTCACGAGGCGACATTCACGTGGCAACATTCACGAGGGGAAATTCACAAGGCGACATTCACGAGGGAACATTCAAGAGGAAATATTCACGAGGCAACATTCACGAGGCAACATTCACGAGGGAACATTCACTAGGCGACATTCACGAGGCGACATTCACGAGGCGATATCCACGAGGCGACATTCACGAGGCAACATTCACGAGGCAACATTCACGAGGCGACATTCACGAGGCAACATTCACGAGGCGACATTCACGAGGTAACATTCACGAGGGAACATTCCCGAGGCGACATTCACGAGGCAACATTCACGAGGCAACATTCACGAGGCGACATTCACGAGGCGACATTCACGAGGCGACATTCACGAGGCGACATTCACGAGGCGACATTCACGAGGCAACATTCACGAAACAACATTCACGAGGCGACATTCACGAGGCGACATTCACGAGGCAACATTCACGAGGCGACATTCACGAGGCGACATTCACGAGGCGACATTCACGAAGCAACATTCACGAGGGAACATTCACGAGGCGACATTCCCGAGACGACATTCACGAGGCGACATTCACGAAGCAACATTCACGAGGGAACATTCACGAGGCGACATTCACGAGGCAACATTTACGAGGAGACATTCACGAGGGAACATTCACGAGGCGACATTCACGAGGCGACATTCACGAGGCGACATTCACGAGGCGACATTCACGAAGCAACATTCACGAGGGAACATTCACGAGGCGACATTCCCGAGACGACATTCACGAGGCGACATTCACGAAGCAACATTCACGAGGGAACATTCACGAGGCGACATTCACGAGGCAACATTCACGAGGAGACATTCACGAGGGAACATTCACGAGGCGACATTCACGAGGCGACATTCACGTGGCAACATTCACGAGGGAACATTCACGAGGCGACATTAACGAGGCAACATTCACTAGGCAACATTCACGTGGCAACATTCACGAGGGGAAATTCACAAGGCGACATTCACGAGGGAACATTCAAGAGGAAATATTCACGAGGCAACATTCACGAGGCAACATTCACGAGGGAACATTCACTAGGCGACATTCACGAGGCGACATTCACGAGGCGATATCCACGAGGCGACATTCACGAGGCAACATTCACGAGGCAACATTCACGAGGCGACATTCACGAGGCAACATTCACGAGGCGACATTCACGAGGTAACATTCACGAGGGAACATTCCCGAGGCGACATTCACGAGGCAACATTCACGAGGCAACATTCACGAGGCGACATTCACGAGGCGACATTCACGAGGCGACATTCACGAGGCGACATTCACGAGGCGACATTCACGAGGCAACATTCACGAAACAACATTCACGAGGCGACATTCACGAGGCGACATTCACGAGGCAACATTCACGAGGCGACATTCACGAGGCGACATTCACGAGGCGACATTCACGAAGCAACATTCACGAGGGAACATTCACGAGGCGACATTCCCGAGACGACATTCACGAGGCGACATTCACGAAGCAACATTCACGAGGGAACATTCACGAGGCGACATTCACGAGGCAACATTTACGAGGAGACATTCACGAGGGAACATTCACGAGGCGACATTCACGAGGCGACATTCACGAGGCGACATTCACGAGGCGACATTCACGAAGCAACATTCACGAGGGAACATTCACGAGGCGACATTCCCGAGACGACATTCACGAGGCGACATTCACGAAGCAACATTCACGAGGGAACATTCACGAGGCGACATTCACGAGGCAACATTCACGAGGAGACATTCACGAGGGAACATTCACGAGGCGACATTCACGAGGCGACATTCACGTGGCAACATTCACGAGGGAACATTCACGAGGCGACATTAACGAGGCAACATTCACTAGGCAACATTCACGCGGCGACATTCACGAGGCGACATTCACGAGGCAACATTCACGAGGCGACATTCACGAGGCGACATTCACGTCGCAACATTCACGAGGGGAAATTCACGAGGCGACATTCAAGAGGGAATATTCAAGAGGAAATATTCACGAGGCAACATTCACGAGGCAACATTCACGACGGAACATTCACGAGGCGACATTCCCGAGGCGACATTCACGAGGCGATATCCACGAGGCGACATTCACGAGGCGACATTCACGAGGCAACATTCACGAGGCAACATTCACGAGGCGACATTCACGAGGGGACATTCACGAGGCGACATTCACGAGGCAACATTCACGAGGGAACATTCACGAGGCGACATTCACGAGGCAACATTCACGAGGCAACATTCACGAGGCGACATTCACAAGGCGACATTCACGAGGCGACATTCACGAGGCGACATTCACAAGGCGATATTCACGAGGCGACATTCACGAGGCAACATTCACGAGGCAACATTCACGAGGCAACATTCACGGGGATCATTCACGAGGCGACAATCACGAGGGAAAATTCACGAGGGAACATTCACGAGGGAACATTCACGAGGCGACATTCACGAGGCGACATTCACGAGGCGACATTCACGAGGCGACATTCACGAAGCAACATTCACGAGGCGACATTCACTAAGCAACATTCACGAGGCGACATTCACGAGGCGACATTAACGAGGCGACATTCACGAAGCAACATTCACGAGGCGACATTCACGAGGCGATATCCACGAGGCGACATTCACGAGGCGACATTCACGAGGCGACATGCACGAGGCGACATTCACGAGGCGACATTCACGAGGCAACATTCACGAAGCGACATTCATGAGGCGACATTCAGGAGGCGACATTCACGATGCGACATTCACGAGGCGACATTCACGAGGCGACATTCACGAGGCGACATTCACAAGGCAACATTCACGAAACAAAATTCACGAGGGAACATTCAAGAGGAAATATTCACGAGGCAACATTCACGAGGCAACATTCACGAGGGAACATTCACGAGGCGACATTCACGAGGCGACATTCACGAGGCGATATCCACGATGCGACATTCACGAGGCGACATTCACGAGGCAACATTCACGAGGCAACATTCACGAGGCGACATTCACGAGGCGACATTCACGAGGCGACATTCACGAGGCGACATTCACGAGGCAACATTCACGAGGCAACATTCACGAGGCAACATTCACGGGGAACATTCACGAGGCGACAATTACGAGGGACAATTCACGAGGGAACATTCACGAGGGAACATTCACGAGGGAACATTCACGAGGCGACATTCACGAAGCAACATTCACGAGGCGACATTCACGAGGCGACATTCACGAGGCGACATGCACGAGGCGACATGCACGAGGCGACATTCACGAGGCGACATTCACGAAGCAACATTCACGAGGCGACATTCACGAGGCGACATTCACGAGGCGACATGCACGAGGCGACATGCACGAGGCGACATTCACGAGGCGACATTCACGAGGCGATATTCACGAGGCAACATTCACGAGGCGAAATTCACGAGGCGACATTCACGAGGCGACATTCACGAGGCGACATTCACGAGGCGACATTCACGACGTGACATTCACGAGGGAACATTCACGAGGCGACATTCACGAGGCAACATTCACGAAACAACATTCACGAGGCAACATTCACGAGGCAACATTCATGAAACAACATTCCCGAGGCGACATTCACGAGGCAACATTCACGAGGCGACATTCACGAGGCGACATTCACGAGGCGACATTCATGAGGCAACATTCACGAGGGAACATTCACGAGGCGACATTAACGAGGCAACATTCACTAGGCAACATTCACGAGGCGACATTCACGAGGCGACATTCACGAGGCAACATTCACGAGGCAACATTCACGAGGCAACATTCACGAGGCGACATTCACGTGGCAACATTCACGAGGGGAAATTCACGAGGCGACATTCACGAGGCAACATTCACGAAACAACATTCACGAGGCGACATTCACGAGGCGACATTCACGAGGCAACATTCACGAGGCGACATTCACGAGGCAACATTCACGAGGGAACATTCACGAGGCGACATTAACGAGGCAACATTCACTAGGCAACATTCACGAGGCGACATTCACGAGGCGACATTCACGAGGCAACATTCACGAGGCGACATTCACGAGGCGACATTCACGTGGCAACATTCACGAGGGGAAATTCACAAGGCGACATTCACGAGGGAACATTCAAGAGGAAATATTCACGAGGCAACATTCACGAGGCAACATTCACGAGGGAACATTCACTAGGCGACATTCACGAGGCGACATTCACGAGGCGATATCCACGAGGCGACATTCACGAGGCAACATTCACGAGGCAACATTCACGAGGCGACATTCACGAGGCGACATTCACGAGGCGACATTCACGAGGTAACATTCACGAGGGAACATTCCCGAGGCGACATTCACGAGGCAACATTCACGAGGCAACATTCACGAGGCGACATTCACGAGGCGACATTCACGAGGCGACATTCACGAGGCGACATTCACGAGGCGACATTCACGAGGCAACATTCACGAAACAACATTCACGAGGCGACATTCACGAGGCGACATTCACGAGGCAACATTCACGAGGCGACATTCACGAGGCGACATTCACGAGGCGACATTCACGAAGCAACATTCACGAGGGAACATTCACGAGGCGACATTCCCGAGACGACATTCACGAGGCGACATTCACGAAGCAACATTCACGAGGGAACATTCACGAGGCGACATTCACGAGGCAACATTTACGAGGAGACATTCACGAGGGAACATTCACGAGGCGACATTCACGAGGCGACATTCACGAGGCGACATTCACGAGGCGACATTCACGAAGCAACATTCACGAGGGAACATTCACGAGGCGACAATTACGAGGGACAATTCACGAGGGAACATTCACGAGGGAACATTCACGAGGGAACATTCACGAGGCGACATTCACGAAGCAACATTCACGAGGCGACATTCACGAGGCGACATTCACGAGGCGACATGCACGAGGCGACATGCACGAGGCGACATTCACGAGGCGACATTCACGAAGCAACATTCACGAGGCGACATTCACGAGGCGACATTCACGAGGCGACATGCACGAGGCGACATGCACGAGGCGACATTCACGAGGCGACATTCACGAGGCGATATTCACGAGGCAACATTCACGAGGCGAAATTCACGAGGCGACATTCACGAGGCGACATTCACGAGGCGACATTCACGAGGCGACATTCACGACGTGACATTCACGAGGGAACATTCACGAGGCGACATTCACGAGGCAACATTCACGAAACAACATTCACGAGGCAACATTCACGAGGCAACATTCATGAAACAACATTCCCGAGGCGACATTCACGAGGCAACATTCACGAGGCGACATTCACGAGGCGACATTCACGAGGCGACATTCATGAGGCAACATTCACGAGGGAACATTCACGAGGCGACATTAACGAGGCAACATTCACTAGGCAACATTCACGAGGCGACATTCACGAGGCGACATTCACGAGGCAACATTCACGAGGCAACATTCACGAGGCAACATTCACGAGGCGACATTCACGTGGCAACATTCACGAGGGAAAATTCACGAGGCGACATTCACGAGGCAACATTCACGAAACAACATTCACGAGGCGACATTCACGAGGCGACATTCACGAGGCAACATTCACGAGGCGACATTCACGAGGCAACATTCACGAGGGAACATTCACGAGGCGACATTAACGAGGCAACATTCACTAGGCAACATTCACGAGGCGACATTCACGAGGCGACATTCACGAGGCAACATTCACGAGGCGACATTCACGAGGCGACATTCACGTGGCAACATTCACGAGGGGAAATTCACAAGGCGACATTCACGAGGGAACATTCAAGAGGAAATATTCACGAGGCAACATTCACGAGGCAACATTCACGAGGGAACATTCACTAGGCGACATTCACGAGGCGACATTCACGAGGCGATATCCACGAGGCGACATTCACGAGGCAACATTCACGAGGCAACATTCACGAGGCGACATTCACGAGGCGACATTCACGAGGCGACATTCACGAGGTAACATTCACGAGGGAACATTCCCGAGGCGACATTCACGAGGCAACATTCACGAGGCAACATTCACGAGGCGACATTCACGAGGCGACATTCACGAGGCGACATTCACGAGGCGACATTCACGAGGCGACATTCACGAGGCAACATTCACGAAACAACATTCACGAGGCGACATTCACGAGGCGACATTCACGAGGCAACATTCACGAGGCGACATTCACGAGGCGACATTCACGAGGCGACATTCACGAAGCAACATTCACGAGGGAACATTCACGAGGCGACATTCCCGAGACGACATTCACGAGGCGACATTCACGAAGCAACATTCACGAGGGAACATTCACGAGGCGACATTCACGAGGCAACATTTACGAGGAGACATTCACGAGGGAACATTCACGAGGCGACATTCACGAGGCGACATTCACGAGGCGACATTCACGAGGCGACATTCACGAAGCAACATTCACGAGGGAACATTCACGAGGCGACATTCCCGAGACGACATTCACGAGGCGACATTCACGAAGCAACATTCACGAGGGAACATTCACGAGGCGACATTCACGAGGCAACATTCACGAGGAGACATTCACGAGGGAACATTCACGAGGCGACATTCACGAGGCGACATTCACGTGGCAACATTCACGAGGGAACATTCACGAGGCGACATTAACGAGGCAACATTCACTAGGCAACATTCACGCAGCGACATTCACGAGGCGACATTCACGAGGCAACATTCACGAGGCGACATTCACGAGGCGACATTCACGTCGCAACATTCACGAGGGGAAATTCTCGAGGCGACATTCAAGAGGGAATATTCAAGAGGAAATATTCACGAGGCAACATTCACGAGGCAACATTCACGACGGAACATTCACGAGGCGACATTCCCGAGGCGACATTCACGAGGCGATATCCACGAGGCGACATTCACGAGGCGACATTCACGAGGCAACATTCACGAAGCAACATTCACGAGGCGACATTCACGAGGCGACATTCACGAGGCGACATTCACGAGGCAACATTCACGAGGGAACATTCACGAGGCGACATTCACGAGGCAACATTCACGAGGCAACATTCACGAGGCGACATTCACAAGGCGACATTCACGAGGCGACATTCACGAGGCGACATTCACAAGGCGATATTCACGAGGCGACATTCACGAGGCAACATTCACGAGGCAACATTCACGAGGCAACATTCACGGGGATCATTCACGAGGCGACAATCACGAGGGAAAATTCACGAGGGAACATTCACGAGGGAACATTCACGAGGCGACATTCACGAGGCGACATTCACGAGGCGACATTCACGAGGCGACATTCACGAAGCAACATTCACGAGGCGACATTCACTAAGCAACATTCACGAGGCGACATTCACGAGGCGACATTAACGAGGCGACATTCACGAAGCAACATTCACGAGGCGACATTCACGAGGCGATATCCACGAGGCGACATTCACGAGGCGACATTCACGAGGCGACATGCACGAGGCGACATTCACGAGGCGACATTCACGAGGCAACATTCACGAAGCGACATTCATGAGGCGACATTCACGAGGCGACATTCACGAGGCGACATTCACGAGGCGACATTCACGAGGCGACATTCACGAGGCGACATTCACAAGGCAACATTCACGAAACAAAATTCACGAGGGAACATTCAAGAGGAAATATTCACGAGGCGACATTCACGAGGCGACATTCACGAGGCGACATTCACGAGGCGACATTCACGAGGCAACATTCACGAGGCAACATTCACGAGGCAACATTCACGGGGAACATTCACGAGGCGACAATTACGAGGGACAATTCAAGAGGGAACATTCACGAGGGAACATTCACGAGGGAACATTCACGAGGCGACATTCACGAAGCAACATTCACGAGGCAACATTCACGAGGCGACATTCACGAAGCAACATTCACGAGGCGACATTCACGAGGCGACATTCACGAGGCGACATGCACGAGGCGACATGCACGAGGCGACATTCACGAGGCGACATTCACGAGGCGATATTCACGAGGCAACATTCACGAGGCGAAATTCACGAGGCGACATTCACAAAGCGACATTCACGAGGCGACATTCACGAGGCGACATTCACGACGTGACATTCACGAGGGAACATTCACGAGGCGACATTCACGAGGCAACATTCACGAAACAACATTCACGAGGCAACATTCACGAGGCAACATTCATGAAACAACATTCCCGAGGCGACATTCACGAGGCAACATTCACGAGGCGACATTCACGAGGCGACATTCACGAGGCGACATTCATGAGGCAACATTCACGAGGGAACATTCACGAGGCGACATTAACGAGGCAACATTCACTAGGCAACATTCACGAGGCGACATTCACGAGGCGACATTCACGAGGCAACATTCACGAGGCAACATTCACGAGGCAACATTCACGAGGCGACATTCACGTGGCAACATTCACTAGGGGAAATTCACGAGGCGACATTCAAGAGGGAATATTCAAGAGGAAATATTCACGAGGCAACATTCACGAGGCAACATTCACGATGGAACATTCACGAGGCGACATTCCCGAGGCGACATTCACGAGGCGATATCCACGAGGCGACATTCACGAGGCGACATTCACGAGGCAACATTCACGAGGCAACATTCACGAGGCGACATTCACGAGGCGACATTCACGAGGCGACATTCACGAGGCAACATTCACGAGGGAACATTCACGAGGCGACATTCACGAGGCAACATTCACGAGGCAACATTCACGAGGCGACATTCACAAGGCGACATTCACGAGGCGACATTCACGAGGCGACATTCACAAGGCGACATTCACGAGGCGACATTCACGAGGCAACATTCACGAGGCAACATTCACGAGGCAACATTCACGGGGATCATTCACGAGGCGACAATCACGAGGGAAAATTCACGAGGGAACATTCACGAGGGAACATTCACGAGGCGACATTCACGAGGCGACATTCACGAGGCGACATTCACGAGGCGACATTCACGAAGCAACATTCACGAGGCGACATTCACTAAGCAACATTCACGAGGCGACATTCACGAGGCGACATTAACGAGGCGACATTCACGAAGCAACATTCACGAGGCGACATTCACGAGGCGATATCCACGAGGCGACATTCACGAGGCGACATTCACGAGGCGACATGCACGAGGCGACATTCACGAGGCGACATTCACGAGGCAACATTCACGAAGCGACATTCATGAGGCGACATTCACGAGGCGACATTCACGAGGCGACATTCACGAGGCGACATTCACGAGGCGACATTCACGAGGCGACATTCACGAGGCAACATTCACGAAACAAAATTCACGAGGGAACATTCAAGAGGAAATATTCACGAGGCAACATTCACGAGGCAACATTCACGAGGGAACATTCACGAGGCGACATTCACGAGGCGACATTCACGAGGCGATATCCACGATGCGACATTCACGAGGCGACATTCACGAGGCAACATTCACGAGGCAACATTCACGAGGCGACATTCACGAGGCGACTTTCACGAGGCGACATTCACGAGGCGACATTCACGAGGCAACATTCACGAGGCAACATTCACGAGGCAACATTCACGGGGAACATTCACGAGGCGACAATTACGAGGGACAATTCACGAGGGAACATTCACGAGGCGACATTCACGAGGCAACATTCACGAGGCAACATTCACGAGGCGACATTCACGAGGCGACATTCACGAGGCGACATTCACGAGGCGACATTCACGAGGCAACATTCACGAGGCAACATTCACGAGGCAACATTCACGGGGAACATTCACGAGGCGACAATTACGAGGGACAATTCACGAGGGAACATTCACGAGGGAACATTCACGAGGGAACATTCACGAGGCGACATTCACGAAGCAACATTCACGAGGCAACATTCACGAGGCGACATTCACGAAGCAACATTCACGAGGCGACATTCACGAGGCGACATTCACGAGGCGACATGCACGAGGCGACATGCACGAGGCGACATTCACGAGGCGACATTCACGAGGCGACATTCACGAGGCAACATTCACGAGGCGAAATTCACGAGGCGACATTCACGAGGCGACATTCACGAGGCGACATTCACGAGGCGACATTCACGACGTGACATTCACGAGGGAACATTCACGAGGCGACATTCACGAGGCAACATTCACGAAACAACATTCACGAGGCAACATTCACGAGGCAACATTCATGAAACAACATTCCCGAGGCGACATTCACGAGGCAACATTCACGAGGCGACATTCACGAGGCGACATTCACGAGGCGACATTCATGAGGCAACATTCACGAGGGAACATTCACGAGGCGACATTAACGAGGCAACATTCACTAGGCAACATTCACGAGGCGACATTCACGAGGCGACATTCACGAGGCAACATTCACGAGGCAACATTCACGAGGCAACATTCACGAGGCGACATTCACGTGGCAACATTCACGAGGGGAAATTCACGAGGCGACATTCAAGAGGGAATATTCAAGCGGAAATATTCACGAGGCAACATTCACGAGGCAACATTCATGACGGAACATTCACGAGGCGACATTCACGAGGCAACATTCACGAGGCAACATTCACGAGGCGACATTCACGAAGCAACATTCACGAGGCGACATTCACGAGGCGACAATCACGAGGCGACATTCACGAAGCAACATTCACGAGGCGACATTCACGAGGCGATATCCACGAGGCGACATTCACGAGGGGACATTCACGAGGCGACATGCACGAGGCGACATTCACGAGGCGACATTCACGAGGCAACATTCACGAAGCGACATTCATGAGGCGACATTCACGAGGCGACATTCACGAGGCGACATTCACGAGGCGACATTCACGAGGCGACATTCACGAGGGAACATTCACGAGGCGACATTCACGAGGCAACATTCACGAGGCAACATTCACGAGGCAACATTCACGGGGAACATTCACGAGGCGACAATCACGAGGGAAAATTCACGAGGGAACATTCACGAGGGAACATTCACGAGGCGACATTCACGAGGCGACATTCACGAGGCGACATTTACGAGGCGACATTCACGAAGCAACATTCACGAGGCGACATTCACGAGGCGACATTAACGAGGCGACATTCACGAAGCAACATTCACGAGGCGACATTCCCGAGGCGATATCCACGAGGCGACATTCACGAGGCGACATTCACGAGGCGACATGCACGAGGCGACATTCACGAGGCGACATTCACGAGGCAACATTCACGAAGCGACATTCATGAGGCGACATTCACGAGGCGACATTCACGAGGCGACATTCACGAGGGAACATTCACGAGGCGACATTCTCGAGGCAACTTTCACGAAACAACATTCACGAGGGAACCTTCAAGAGGAAATATTCACGAGGCAACATTCACGAGGCAACATTCACGAGGGAACATTCACGAGGCGAAATTCACGAGGCGACATTCACGAGGCGATATCCACGATGCGACATTCACGAGGCGACATTCACGAGGCAACATTGAAGAGGCAACATTCACGAGGCGACATTCACAAGGCGACATTCACGAGGCGACATTCACGATGCACCATTCACGAGGGAACATTCACGAGGCGACATTCACGAGGCAACATTCACGTAACAACATTCACGAGGCAACATTCACGAGGCGACATTCACGAGGCGACATTCACGAGGCGACATTCACGAGGCGACATTCACGAGGCGACATTCACGAGGCGACATTCACGAGGCAACATTCACGAGGCAACATTCACGAGGCAACATTCACGGGGAACATTCACGAGGCGACAATCACGAGGGACAATTCACGAGGGAACATTCACGAGGGAACATTCACGAGGGAACATTCACGAGGCGACATTCACGAAGCAACATTCACGAGGCGAACTTCACGAGGCAACATTCACGAGGCAACATTCACGAGGCGACATTCACGAAGCAACATTCACGAGGTGACATTTACTAGGCGACATTCACGAGGCGACATTCACGAAGCAACATTCACGAGGCTACATTCACGAGGCGATATCCACGAGGCGACATTCACGAGGCGACATTCACGAGGCGACATGCACGAGGCGACATTCACGAGGCGACATTCACGAGGCAACATTCACGAAGCGACATTCATGAGGCGACATTCACGAGGCGACATTCACGAGGCAACATTCACGAAACAACATTCACGAGGCGACATTCACGAGGCGACATTCACGAGGCGACATTCACGAGGCAACATTCACGAAACAACATTCACGAGGCGACATTCACGAGGCAACATTCACGAGGCGACATTCACGAGGCGACATTCACGAGGCGACATTCACGAGGCGACATACACGAGGCGACATTCACGAGGCAACAGTCACGAGGCGACATTCACGAGGCGACATTCACGAGGCGACATTCACGAGGCAACATTCACGAGGCAACATTCACGAGGCAACATTCACGGGGAACATTCACGAGGCGACAATCACGAGGGAAAATTCACGAGGGAACATTCACGAGGGAACATTCACGAGGCGACATTCACGAGGCGACATTCACGAGGCAACATTCACGAGGCAACATTCACGAGGCGACATTCACGATGCAACATTCACGAGGCGACATTCACGAGGCGACATTCACGAGGCGACATTCACGAAGCAACATTCACGAGGCGACATTCACGAGGCGATATCCACGAGGCGACATTCACGAGGGGACATTCACGAGGCGACATGCACGAGGCGACATTCACGAGGCGACATTCACGAGGCAACATTCACGAAGCGACATTCATGAGGCGACATTCACGAGGCGACATTCACGAGGCGACATTCACGAGGCGACTTTCACGAGGCAACATTCACGGGGAACATTCACGAGGCGACAATCACGAGGGAAAATTCACGAGGGAACATTCACGAGGGAACATTCACGAGGCGACATTCACGAGGCGACATTCACAAGGCGACATTCACGAGGCGACATTCACGAAGCAACATTCACGAGGCGACATTCACGAAGCAACATTCACGAGGCGACATTCACGAGGCGACATTAACGAGGCGACATTCACGAAGCAACATTCACGAGGCGACATTCACGAGGCGATATCCACGAGGCGACATTCACGAGGCGACATTCACGAGGCGACATGCACGAGGCGACATTCACGAGGCGACATTCACGAGGCAACATTCACGAAGCGACATTCATGAGGCGACATTCACGAGGCGACATTCACGAGGCGACATTCACGAGACGACATTCACGAGGCGACATTCACGAGGGAACATTCACGAGGCGAAATTCACGAGGCAACATTCACGAAACAACATTCACGAGGGAACATTCAAGTGGAAATATTCACGAGGCAACATTCACGAGGCAACATTCACGAGGGAACATTCACGAGGCGACATTCATGAGGCGACATTCACGAGGCGATATCCACGATGCGACATTCACGCGGCGACATTCACGAGGCAACATTCACGAGGCAACATTCACGAGGCGACATTCACGAGGCGACATTCACGAGGCGACATTCACGAGGCACCATTCACGAGGGAACATTCACGAGGCGACATTCACGAGGCAACATTCACGAGGCAACATTCACGAGGCGACATTCACGAGGCG
Organism: Petromyzon marinus; assembly: GCF_048934315.1. Lineage (NCBI taxonomy): Eukaryota > Metazoa > Chordata > Hyperoartia > Petromyzontiformes > Petromyzontidae > Petromyzon > Petromyzon marinus. The sequence goes on along the minus strand of NC_133721.1, from coordinate 5,109,747 downwards.
ACATTCACGAGGCGACATTCACGAGGCGACATTCACGAGGCGACATTCACGAGGCGACATTCACGAGGCAACATTCACGAGGCAACATTCACGAGGCAACATTCGCGGGGAACATTCACGAGGCGACAATCACGAGGGACAATTCACGAGGGAACATTCACGAGGGAACATTCACGAGGGAACATTCACGAGGCGACATTCACGAAGCAACATTCACGAGGCGAAATTCACGAGGCAACATTCACGAGGCAACATTCACGAGGGAACATTCACGAGGGAACATTCACGAGTCGACATTCACGAAGCAACATTCACAGGCGACATTCACGAGGCAACATTCACGAGGGAACATTCACGAGGCAACATTAACGAGGCAACATTCACTAGGCAACATTCACGAGGCGACATTCACGAGGCGACATTCACGAGGCAACATTCACGAGGCGACATTCACGAGGCGACATTCACGTGGCAACATTCACGAGGCGACATTCAAGAGGGAATATTCAAGAGGAAATTTTCACGAGGCAACATTCACGAGGCAACATTCACGAGGGAACATTCACGACGGAACATTCACGAGGCAACATTCACGAGGCAACATTCACGAGGCGACATTCACGAGGCGACATTCACGAGGCAACATTCACGAGGCAACATTGACGAGGCAACATTCACGGGGAACATTCACGAGGCGACAATCACGAGGAAAAATTCACGAGGGAACATTCACGAGGGAACATTCACGAGGCGACATTCACGAGGCGACATTCACGAGGCAACATTCACGAGGCAACATTCACGAGGCGACATTCACGAAGCAACATTCACGAGGCGATATTCACGAGGCGACATTCACGAGGGGATATTCACGAGGCGACATTCACGAGGCGATATCCACGAGGCGACATTCACGAGGCGACATTCACGATGCGACATGCACGAGGTGACATTCACGAGGCGACATTCACGAGGCAACATTCACGAAGCGACATTCATGAGGCGACATTCACGAGGCGACATTCACGAGGCGACATTCACGACGCGACATTCACGAGGCGACATTCACGAGGCAACATTCACTTAACAACATTCACGAGGCGACATTCACGAGGCGACATTCACGAGGCGACATTCACGAGGCAACATTCACGAGGCGACATTCACGAGGCAACATTCACGAAACAACATTCACGAGGCGACATTCACGAGGCAACATTCACGAGGCGACATTCACGAGGCGACATTCACGACGCGACATTCACGAGGCAACATTCACGAAACAACATTCACGAGGCGACATTCACGAGGCAACATTCACGAGGCGACATTCACGAGGCGACGTTCACGAGGCGACATTCACGAGGCAACATTCACGAGGGAACATTCACGAGGCGACATTAACGAGGCGACATTCACGATGCGAAATGCACGAGGTGACATTCACGAGGCGACATTCACGAGGCAACATTCACGAAGCGACATTCATGAGGCGACATTCACGAGGCGACATTCACGAGGCGACATTCACGAGGCGACATTCACGAGGCGACATTCACGAGGCAACATTCACGTAACAACATTCACGAGGCGACATTCACGAGGCGACATTCACGAGGCGACATTCACGAGGCAACATTCACGAGGCGACATTCACGAGGAAACATTCACGAAACAACATTCACGAGGCGACATTCACGAGGCAACATTCACGAGGCGACATTCACGAGGCGACATTCACGAGGCGACATTCACCAGGCAACATTCACGAAACAACATTCACGAGGCGACATTCACGAGGCGACATTCACGAGGCGACATTCACGAGGCAACATTCACGAGGGAACATTCACGAGGCGACATTAACGAGGCAACATTCACTAGGCAACATTCACGAGGCGACATTCACGAGGCGACATTCACGAGGCAACATTCACGAAACAACATTCAAGAGGCGACATTCACGAGGCAACATTCACGAGGCGACATTCACGAGGCGACGTTCACGAGGCGACATTCACGAGGCAACATTCACGAGGCGACATTCACGAGGCGACATTCACGAGGCAACATTCACGAGGCGACATTCACGATGCGAAATGCACGAGGTGACATTCACGAGGCGACATTCACGAGGCAACATTCACGAAGCGACATTCATGAGGCGACATTCACGAGGCGACATTCACAAGGCGACATTCACGAGGCGACATTCACGAGGCGACATTCACGAGGCAACATTCACGTAACAACATTCACGAGGCGACATTCACGAGGCGACATTCACGAGGCGACATTCACGAGGCAACATTCACGAGGCGACATTCACGAGGAAACATTCACGAAACAACATTCACGAGGCGACATTCACGAGGCAACATTCACGAGGCGACATTCACGAGGCGACATTCACGAGGCGACATTCACCAGGCAACATTCACGAAACAACATTCACGAGGCGACATTCACGAGGCGACATTCACGAGGCGACATTCACGAGGCAACATTCACGAGGGAACATTCACGAGGCGACATTAACGAGGCAACATTCACTAGGCAACATTCACGAGGCGACATTCACGAGGCGACATTCACGAGGCAACATTCACGAGGCGACATTCACGAGGCGACATTCACGTGGCAACATTCACGAGGGGAAATTCACAAGGCGACATTCACGAGGGAACATTCAACAGGAAATATTCACGAGGCAATATTCACGAGGCAACATTCACGAGGGAACATTCACTAGGCGACATTCACGAGGCGACATTCACGAGGCGATATCCACGAGGCGACATTCACGAGGCGACATTCACGAGGCAACATTCACGAGGCAACATTCAGGAGGCGACATTCACGAGGCGACATTCACGAGGCGACATTCACGAGGCAACATTCACGAGGGAACATTCACGAGGCGACATTCACGAGGCAACATTCACGAAGCAACATTCACGAGGCGACATTCACGAGGCGACATTCACGAGGCGACATTCACGAGGCGACATTCACGAGGCGACATTCACGAGGCAACATTCACGAGGCAACATTCACGAGGCAACATTCACGGGGAACATTCACGAGGCGACAATCACGAGGGAAAATTCACGAGGGAACATTCACGAGGGAACATTCACGAGGGAACATTCACGAGGCGACATTCACGAGGCGACATTCACGAATCAACATTCACGAGGCGACATTCACGAGGCGACATTCACGAGGCGACATTCACGAAGCAACATTCACGAGGCGACATGCACGAGGCGACATTCACGAGGCGACATTCACGAGGCAACATTCACGAAGTGACATTCATGAGGCGACATTCACGAGGCGACATTCACGAGGCGACATTCAGGAGGCGACATTCACGAGGGAACATTCACGAGGCGACATTCACGAGGCAACATTCACGAAACAACATTCACGAGGCGACATTCACGAGGCTACATTCACGAGGCGACATTCACGAGGCGACATTCACGAGGCGACATTCACGAAGCAACATTGATTAGGGAACATTCACGAGGCGACATTCACGAGGCGACATTCACGAGGCGACATTCACGAGGCGACATTCACGAGGCGACATTCACGAAGCAACATTCACGAGGGAACATTCACGAGGCGACATTCACGAGACAACATTCAAGAGGCGACATTCACGAGGCAACTTTTACGAGGCGAAATTCACGAGGCGACATTCACAAGGCGACATTCACGAAGCAACATTCACGAGGGAACATTCACGAGGCGACATTCACGAGGCAACATTCAAGAGGAGACATTCACGAGGGAACATTCACGAGGCGACATTCACGAGGCGACATTCACGAGGCGATATCCACGAGGCGACATTCACGAGGGAACATTCACGAGGGAACATTCAAGAGGCGACATTCACGAGGCGACATTCATGTGGCGACATTCACGAGGCGACATTCACGTGGCAACATTCACGAGGGGAAATTCACGAGGCGACATTCACGAGGGAACATTCAAGAGGAAATATTCACGAGGGAAAATTCACGAGGGAACATTCACGAGGCGACATTCACGAGGCGACATTCACGAAGCAACATTCACGAGGCAACATTCACGAGGCGACATTCACGAAGCAACATTCACGAGGCGACATTCACGAGGCAACATTCACGAGGCAACATTCAAGAGGGAAAATTCACGAGGCGACATTCACGAGGCGACATTCGCGAAGCAACATTCACGAGGCGACATTCACGAGGCAACATTCACGAGGCAACATTCACGAGGGAACATTCACGAGGCGACATTCACGAGGCGGCATTCACGAGGCCATATCCACGAGGCGACATTCACGAGGCGACATTCAGGAGGCGACATTCACGAGGCGACATTCACGAGGCGACATTCACGAGGAAACATTCACGAGGCGACATTCACGAGGCGACATTCACGAGGCGACATTCACGAGGGAACATTCGAGGCGACATTCACGAGGCAACATTCACGAAACAACATTCACGAGGCGACATTCACGAGGCAACATTCACGAGGCGACATTCACGAGGCGACATTCACGAGGCGACATTCACGAGGCAACATTCACGAGGGAACATTCACGAGGCGACATTCACGAGGCAACATTCACTAGGCAACATTCACGAGGCGAAATTCACGAGGCGACATTCACGTGGCAACATTCACGAGGGGAAATTCACGAGGCGACATTCACGAGGGAACATTCAAGAGGAAATATTCACGAGCCAACATTCACGAGGCAACATTCACGAGGGAACATTCACGAGGCGACATTCACGAGGCGACATTCACGAGGCGATATCCACGAGGCGACATTCACGAGGCGACATTCACGAGGCAACATTCACGAAACAACATTCACGAGGCGACATTCACGAGGCGACATTCACGAGGCGACATTCACGAGGCGACATTCACGAGGCAACATTCACGAGGCAACATTCACGAGGCAACATTCACGAGGGAACATTCACGAGGCGACAATCACGAGGGAACATTCACGAGGGAACATTCACGAGGGAACATTCACGAGGGAACATTCACGAGGCGACATTCACGAAGCAACATTCACGAGGCGACATTCACGAGGCGACATTCACGAGGCAACATTCACGAGGCGACATTCACGAGGCGACATTCACGAGGCGACATTTACGAAGCAACATTCACGAGGTGACATTCACGAGGCGATATCCACGAGGCGACATTCAGGAGGCGACATTCACGAGGCAACATTCACGAAGCGACATTCACGAGGCGACATTCACGAGGCAACATTCACGAGGCGACATTCACGAGGCGACATTCACGAGGCGACATTCACGAGGGAACCTTCACGAGGCGACATTCACGAGGCAACATTCACAAAACAACATTCACGAGGCGACATTCACGAGGCGACATTCACGAGGCGACATTCACGAGGCAACATTCACGAGGGAACATTCACGAGGCGACATTCACGAGGCGACATTCACGAGGCGATATCCACGAGGCGACATTCACGAGGCGACATTCACGAGGCAACATTCACGAGGCGACATTCACGAGGCGACATTCACGAGGCGACATTCACGAGGCAACATTCACGAGGCGACATTCACGAGGCGACATTCACGAGGCAACATTCACGAAACAACATTCAAGAGGCGACATTCACGAGGCAACATTCACGAGGCGACATTCACGAGGCGACGTTCACGAGGCGACATTCACGAGGCAACATTCACGAGGCGACATTCACGAGGCGACATTCACGAGGCAACATTCACGAGGCGACATTCACGATGCGAAATGCACGAGGTGACATTCACGAGGCGACATTCACGAGGCAACATTCACGAAGCGACATTCATGAGGCGACATTCACGAGGCGACATTCACGAGGCGACATTCACGAGGCGATATTCACTAGGCGACATTCACGAGGCAACATTCACGTAACAACATTCACGAGGCGACATTCACGAGGCGACATTCACGAGGCGACATTCACGAGGCAACATTCACGAGGCGACATTCACGAGGAAACATTCACGAAACAACATTCACGAGGCGACATTCACGAGGCAACATTCACGAGGCGACATTCACGAGGCGACATTCACGAGGCGACATTCACCAGGCAACATTCACGAAACAACATTCACGAGGCGACATTCACGAGGCGACATTCACGAGGCGACATTCACGAGGCAACATTCACGAGGGAACATTCACGAGGCGACATTAACGAGGCAACATTCACTAGGCAACATTCACGAGGCGACATTCACGAGGCGACATTCACGAGGCAACATTCACGAGGCGACATTCACGAGGCGACATTCACGTGGCAACATTCACGAGGGGAAATTCACAAGGCGACATTCACGAGGGAACATTCAACAGGAAATATTCACGAGGCAATATTCACGAGGCAACATTCACGAGGGAACATTCACTAGGCGACATTCACGAGGCGACATTCACGAGGCGATATCCACGAGGCGACATTCACGAGGCGACATTCACGAGGCAACATTCACGAGGCAACATTCAGGAGGCGACATTCACGAGGCGACATTCACGAGGCGACATTCACGAGGCAACATTCACGAGGGAACATTCACGAGGCGACATTCACGAGGCAACATTCACGAAGCAACATTCACGAGGCGACATTCACGAGGCGACATTCACGAGGCGACATTCACGAGGCGACATTCACGAGGCGACATTCACGAGGCAACATTCACGAGGCAACATTCACGAGGCAACATTCACGGGGAACATTCACGAGGCGACAATCACGAGGGAAAATTCACGAGGGAACATTCACGAGGGAACATTCACGAGGGAACATTCACGAGGCGACATTCACGAGGCGACATTCACGAATCAACATTCACGAGGCGACATTCACGAGGCGACATTCACGAGGCGACATTCACGAAGCAACATTCACGAGGCGACATGCACGAGGCGACATTCACGAGGCGACATTCACGAGGCAACATTCACGAAGCGACATTCATGAGGCGACATTCACGAGGCGACATTCACGAGGCGACATTCACGAGGCGACATTCAGGAGGCGACATTCACGAGGGAACATTCACGAGGCGACATTCACGAGGCAACATTCACGAAACAACATTCACGAGGCGACATTCACGAGGCTACATTCACGAGGCGACATTCACGAGGCGACATTCACGAGGCGACATTCACGAAGCAACATTGATTAGGGAACATTCACGAGGCGACATTCACGAGGCGACATTCACGAGGCGACATTCACGAGGCGACATTCACGAGGCGACATTCACGAAGCAACATTCACGAGGGAACATTCACGAGGCGACATTCACGAGACGACATTCAAGAGGCGACATTCACGAGGCAACTTTTACGAGGCGAAATTCACGAGGCGACATTCACAAGGCGACATTCACGAAGCAACATTCACGAGGGAACATTCACGAGGCGACATTCACGAGGCAACATTCAAGAGGAGACATTCACGAGGGAACATTCACGAGGCGACATTCACGAGGCGACATTCACGAGGCGATATCCACGAGGCGACATTCACGAGGGAACATTCACGAGGGAACATTCAAGAGGCGACATTCACGAGGCGACATTCATGTGGCGACATTCACGAGGCGACATTCACGTGGCAACATTCACGAGGGGAAATTCACGAGGCGACATTCACGAGGGAACATTCAAGAGGAAATATTCACGAGGGAAAATTCACGAGGGAACATTCACGAGGCGACATTCACGAGGCGACATTCACGAGGCAACATTCACGAGGCGACATTCACGAAGCAACATTCACGAGGCGACATTCACGAGGCAACATTCACGAGGCAACATTCAAGAGGGAAAATTCACGAGGCGACATTCACGAGGCGACATTCGCGAAGCAACATTCACGAGGCGACATTCACGAGGCAACATTCACGAGGCAACATTCACGAGGGAACATTCACGAGGCGACATTCACGAGGCGGCATTCACGAGGCCATATCCACGAGGCGACATTCACGAGGCGACATTCAGGAGGCGACATTCACGAGGCGACATTCACGAGGCGACATTCACGAGGAAACATTCACGAGGCGACATTCACGAGGCGACATTCACGAGGCGACATTCACGAGGGAACATTCGAGGCGACATTCACGAGGCAACATTCACGAAACAACATTCACGAGGCGACATTCACGAGGCAACATTCACGAGGCGACATTCACGAGGCGACATTCACGAGGCGACATTCACGAGGCAACATTCACGAGGGAACATTCACGAGGCGACATTCACGAGGCAACATTCACTAGGCAACATTCACGAGGCGAAATTCACGAGGCGACATTCACGAGGCAACATTCACGAGGGGAAATTCACGAGGCGACATTCACGAGGGAACATTCAAGAGGAAATATTCACGAGCCAACATTCACGAGGCAACATTCACGAGGGAACATTCACGAGGCGACATTCACGAGGCGACATTCACGAGGCGATATCCACGAGGCGACATTCACGAGGCGACATTCACGAGGCAACATTCACGAAACAACATTCACGAGGCGACATTCACGAGGCGACATTCACGAGGCGACATTCACGAGGCGACATTCACGAGGCAACATTCACGAGGCAACATTCACGAGGCAACATTCACGAGGGAACATTCACGAGGCGACAAACACGAGGGAACATTCACGAGGGAACATTCACGAGGGAACATTCACGAGGGAACATTCACGAGGCGACATTCACGAAGCAACATTCACGAGGCGACATTCACGAGGCGACATTCACGAGGCAACATTCACGAGGCGACATTCACGAGGCGACATTCACGAGGCGACATTTACGAAGCAACATTCACGAGGTGACATTCACGAGGCGATATCCACGAGGCGACATTCAGGAGGCGACATTCACGAGGCAACATTCACGAAGCGACATTCACGAGGCGACATTCACGAGGCAACATTCACGAGGCGACATTCACGAGGCGACATTCACGAGGCGACATTCACGAGGGAACCTTCACGAGGCGACATTCACGAGGCAACATTCACAAAACAACATTCACGAGGCGACATTCACGAGGCGACATTCACGAGGCGACATTCACGAGGCAACATTCACGAGGGAACATTCACGAGGCGACATTCACGAGGCGACATTCACGAGGCGATATCCACGAGGCGACATTCACGAGGCGACATTCACGAGGCAACATTCACGAGGCGACATTCACGAGGCGACATTCACGAGGCGACATTCACGAAGCAACATTCATGAGGGAACATTCACGAGGCGACATTCACGAGGCGACATTCACGAGGCAACTTTCACGAGGCGACATTCACGAGGCGACATTCACGAGGCGACATTCACGTGGCGACATTCACGAGGCGACATTCACGAGGCGACATTCACGAGGCGACATTCACGAAGCAACATTGATTACGGAACATTCACGAGGCGACATTCACGAGGCGACATTCACGAAGCAACATTGATTAGGGAACATTCACGAGGCGACATTCACGAGGCGACATTCACGAGGCAACATTCACGAGGCGACATTCACGAGGCGACATTCACGAGGCGACATTCACGAAGCAACATTCACGAGGGAACATTCACGAGGCGACATTCACGAGACGACATTCAAGAGGCGACATTCACGAGGCAACTTTTACGAGGCGAAATTCACGAGGCGACATTCACAAGGCGACATTCACGAAGCAACATTCACGAGGGAACATTCACGAGGCGACATTCACGAGGCATCATTCAAGAGGAGACATTCACGAGGGAACATTCACGAGGCGACATTCACGAGGCGACAATCACGAGGCGATATCCACGAGGCGACATTCACGAGGGAACATTCACGAGGGAACATTCAAGAGGCGACATTCACGAGGCGACATTCACGTGGCGACATTCACGAGGCGACATTCACGTGGCAACATTCACGAGGGGAAATTCACGAGGCGACATTCACGAGGGAACATTCAAGAGGAAATATTCACGAGGGAAATTTCACGAGGCAACATTCACGAGGCGACATTCACGAAGCAACATTCACGAGGCGACATTCACGAGGCAACATTCACGAGGCAACATTCAAGAGGGAAAATTCACGAGGCGACATTCACGAGGCGACATTCGCGAAGCAACATTCACGAGGCGACATTCACGAGGCAACATTCACGAGGCAACATTCACGAGGGAACATTCACGAGGCGACATTCACGAGGCGGCATTCACGAGGCCATATCCACGAGGCGACATTCACGAGGCGACATTCAGGAGGCGACATTCACGAGGCGACATTCACGAGGCGACATTCACGAGGAAACATTCACGAGGCGACATTCACGAGGCGACATTCACGAGGCGACATTCACGAGGGAAGATTCGAGGCGACATTCACGAGGCAACATTCACGAAACAACATTCACGAGGCGACATTCACGAGGCAACATTCACGAGGCGACATTCACGAGGCGACATTCACGAGGCGACATTCACGAGGCAACATTCACGAGGGAACATTCACGAGGCGACATTCACGAGGCAACATTCACTAGGCAACATTCACGAGGCGAAATTCACGAGGCGACATTCACGTGGCAACATTCACGAGGGGAAATTCACGAGGCGACATTCACGAGGGAACATTCAAGAGGAAATATTCACGAGCCAACATTCACGAGGCAACATTCACGAGGGAACATTCACGAGGCGACATTCACGAGGCGACATTCACGAGGCGATATCCACGAGGCGACATTCACGAGGCGACATTCACGAGGCAACATTCACGAAACAACATTCACGAGGCGACATTCACGAGGCGACATTCACGAGGCGACATTCACGAGGCGACATTCACGAGGCAACATTCACGAGGCAACATTCACGAGGCAACATTCACGAGGGAACATTCACGAGGCGACAATCACGAGGGAACATTCACGAGGGAACATTCACGAGGGAACATTCACGAGGGAACATTCACGAGGCGATATTCACGAAGCAACATTCACGAGGCGACATTCACGAGGCGACATTCACGAGGCAACATTCACGAGGCGACATTCACGAGGCGACATTCACGAGGCGACATTTACAAAGCAACATTCACGAGGTGACATTCACGAGGCGATATCCACGAGGCGACATTCAGGAGGCGACATTCACGAGGCAACATTCACGAAGCGACATTCACGAGGCGACATTCACGAGGCAACATTCACGAGGCGACATTCACGAGGCGACATTCACGAGGCGACATTCACGAGGGAACCTTCACGAGGCGACATTCACGAGGCAACATTCACAAAACAACATTCACGAGGCGACATTCACGAGGCGACATTCACGAGGCGACATTCACGAGGCAACATTCACGAGGGAACATTCACGAGGCGACATTCACGAGGCGACATTCACGAGGCGATATCCACGAGGCGACATTCTCGAGGCGACATTCACGAGGCAACATTCACGAGGCGACATTCACGAGGCGACATTCACGAGGCGACATTCACGAAGCAACATTCATGAGGGAACATTCACGAGGCGACATTCACGAGGCGACATTCACGAGGCGATATTCACGAGGCAACTTTCACGAGGCGACATTCACGAGGCGACATTCACGAGGCGACATTCACGTGGTGACATTCACGAGGCGACATTCACGTGGCAACATTCACGAGGGGAAATTCACGAGGCGACATTCACGAGGGAACATTCAAGAGGAAATATTCACGAGGGAAAATTCACGAGGGAACATTCACGAGGCGACATTCACGAGGCGACATTCACGAAGCAACATTCACGAGGCAACATTCACGAGGCGACATTCACGAAGCAACATTCACGAGGCGACATTCACGAGGCAACATTCACCAGGCAACATTCAAGAGGGAAAATTCACGAGGCGACATTCACGAGGCGACATTCACGAAGCAACATTCACGAGGCGACATTCACGAGGCAACATTCACGAGGCAACATTCACGAGGGAACATTCACGAGGCGACATTCACGAGGCGGCATTCACGAGGCCATATCCACGAGGCGACATTCACGAGGCGACATTCAGGAGGCGACATTCACGAGGCGACATTCACGAGGCGACATTCACGAGGGAACATTCGAGGCGACATTCACGAGGCAACATTCACGAAACAACATTCACGAGGCGACATTCACGAGGCAACATTCACGAGGCGACATTCACGAGATGACATTCACGAGGCGACATTCACGAGGCAACATTCACGAGGGAACATTCACGAGGCGACATTCACGAGGCAACATTCACTAGGCAACATTCACGAGGCGAAATTCACGAGGCGACATTCACGTGGCAACATTCACGAGGGGAAATTCACGAGGCGACATTCACGAGGGAACATTCAAGAGGAAATATTCACGAGCCAACATTCACGAGGCAACATTCACGAGGGAACATTCACGAGGCGACATTCACGAGGCGACATTCACGAGGCGATATCCACGAGGCGACATTCACGAGGCGACATTCACGAGGCAACATTCACGAAACAACATTCACGAGGCGACATTCACGAGGCGACATTCACGAGGCGACATTCACGAGGCGACATTCACGAGGCAACATTCACGAGGCAACATTCACGAGGCAACATTCACGAGGGAACATTCACGAGGCGACAATCACGAGGGAACATTCACGAGGGAACATTCACCAGGGAACATTCACGAGGGAACATTCACGAGGCGACATTCACGAGGCGACATTTACGAAGCAACATTCACGAGGCGACATTCACGAGGCGATATCCACGAGGCGACATTCAGGAGGCGACATTCACGAGGCGACATTCACGAAGCGACATTCACGAGGCGATATCCACGAGGCGACATTCACGAGGGAACATTCACGAGGGAACATTCAAGAGGCGACATTCACGAGGCGACATTCACGTGGCGACATTCACGAGGCGACATTCACGTGGCAACATTCACGAGGGGAAATTCACGAGGCGACATTCACGAGGGAACATTCAAGAGGAAATATTCACGAGGGAAATTTCACGAGGCAACATTCACGAGGCGACATTCACGAAGCAACATTCACGAGGCGACATTCACGAGGCAACATTCACGAGGCAACATTCAAGAGGGAAAATTCACGAGGCGACATTCACGAGGCGACATTCGCGAAGCAACATTCACGAGGCGACATTCACGAGGCAACATTCACGAGGCAACATTCACGAGGGAACATTCACGAGGCGACATTCACGAGGCGGCATTCACGAGGCCATATCCACGAGGCGACATTCACGAGGCGACATTCAGGAGGCGACATTCACGAGGCGACATTCACGAGGCGACATTCACGAGGAAACATTCACGAGGCGACATTCACGAGGCGACATTCACGAGGCGACATTCACGAGGGAAGATTCGAGGCGACATTCACGAGGCAACATTCACGAAACAACATTCACGAGGCGACATTCACGAGGCAACATTCACGAGGCGACATTCACGAGGCGACATTCACGAGGCGACATTCACGAGGCAACATTCACGAGGGAACATTCACGAGGCGACATTCACGAGGCAACATTCACTAGGCAACATTCACGAGGCGAAATTCACGAGGCGACATTCACGTGGCAACATTCACGAGGAGAAATTCACGAGGCGACATTCACGAGGGAACATTCAAGAGGAAATATTCACGAGCCAACATTCACGAGGCAACATTCACGAGGGAACATTCACGAGGCGACATTCACGAGGCGACATTCACGAGGCGATATCCACGAGGCGACATTCACGAGGCGACATTCACGAGGCAACATTCACGAAACAACATTCACGAGGCGACATTCACGAGGCGACATTCACGAGGCGACATTCACGAGGCGACATTCACGAGGCAACATTCACGAGGCAACATTCACGAGGCAACATTCACGAGGGAACATTCACGAGGCGACAATCACGAGGGAACATTCACGAGGGAACATTCACGAGGGAACATTCACGAGGGAACATTCACGAGGCGATATTCACGAAGCAACATTCACGAGGCGACATTCACGAGGCGACATTCACGAGGCAACATTCACGAGGCGACATTCACGAGGCGACATTCACGAGGCGACATTTACGAAGCAACATTCACGAGGTGACATTCACGAGGCGATATCCACGAGGCGACATTCAGGAGGCGACATTCACGAGGCAACATTCACGAAGCGACATTCACGAGGCGACATTCACGAGGCAACATTCACGAGGCGACATTCACGAGGCGACATTCACGAGGCGACATTCACGAGGGAACCTTCACGAGGCGACATTCACGAGGCAACATTCACAAAACAACATTCACGAGGCGACATTCACGAGGCGACATTCACGAGGCGACATTCACGAGGCAACATTCACGAGGGAACATTCACGAGGCGACATTCACGAGGCGACATTCACGAGGCGATATCCACGAGGCGACATTCTCGAGGCGACATTCACGAGGCAACATTCACGAGGCGACATTCACGAGGCGACATTCACGAGGCGACATTCACGAAGCAACATTCATGAGGGAACATTCACGAGGCGACATTCACGAGGCGACATTCACGAGGCGACATTCACGAGGCAACTTTCACGAGGCGACATTCACGAGGCGACATTCACGAGGCGACATTCACGTGGCGACATTCACGAGGCGACATTCACGTGGCAACATTCACGAGGGGAAATTCACGAGGCGACATTCACGAGGGAACATTCAAGAGGAAATATTCACGAGGGAAAATTCACGAGGGAACATTCACGAGGCGACATTCACGAGGCGACATTCACGAAGCAACATTCACGAGGCAACATTCACGAGGCGACATTCACGAAGCAACATTCACGAGGCGACATTCACGAGGCAACATTCACCAGGCAACATTCAAGAGGGAAAATTCACGAGGCGACATTCATGAGGCGACATTCACGAAGCAACATTCACGAGGCGACATTCACGAGGCAACATTCACGAGGCAACATTCACGAGGGAACATTCACGAGGCGACATTCACGAGGCGGCATTCACGAGGCCATATCCACGAGGCGACATTCACGAGGCGACATTCAGGAGGCGACATTCACGAGGCGACATTCACGAGGCGACATTCACGAGGGAACATTCGAGGCGACATTCACGAGGCAACATTCACGAAACAACATTCACGAGGCGACATTCACGAGGCAACATTCACGAGGCGACATTCACGAGATGACATTCACGAGGCGACATTCACGAGGCAACATTCACGAGGGAACATTCACGAGGCGACATTCACGAGGCAACATTCACTAGGCAACATTCACGAGGCGAAATTCACGAGGCGACATTCACGTGGCAACGTTCACGAGGGGAAATTCACGAGGCGACATTCACGAGGGAACATTCAAGAGGAAATATTCACGAGCCAACATTCACGAGGCAACATTCACGAGGGAACATTCACGAGGCGACATTCACGAGGCGACATTCACGAGGCGATATCCACGAGGCGACATTCACGAGGCGACATTCACGAGGCAACATTCACGAAACAACATTCACGAGGCGACATTCACGAGGCGACATTCACGAGGCGACATTCACGAGGCGACATTCACGAGGCAACATTCACGAGGCAACATTCACGAGGCAACATTCACGAGGGAACATTCACGAGGCGACAATCACGAGGGAACATTCACGAGGGAACATTCACGAGGGAACATTCACGAGGGAACATTCACGAGGCGACATTCACGAGGCGACATTTACGAAGCAACATTCACGAGGCGACATTCACGAGGCGATATCCACGAGGCGACATTCAGGAGGCGACATTCACGAGGCGACATTCACGAAGCGACATTCACGAGGCGACATTCACGAGGCAACATTCACGAGGCGACATTCACGAGGCGACATTCACGAGGCGACATTCACGAGGGAACATTCACGAGGCGACATTCACGAGGCAACATTCACAAAACAACATTCACGAGGCGACATTCACGAGGCGACATTCACGAGGCGACATTCACGAGGCAACATTCACGAGGGAACATTCACGAGGCGACATTCACGAGGCGACATTCACGAGGCGATATCCACGAGGCGACATTCACGAGGCGACATTCACGAGGCAACATTCACGAGGCGACATTCACGAGGCGACATTCACGAGGCGACATTCACGAAGCAACATTCATGAGGGAACATTCACGAGGCGACATTCACGAGGCGACATTCACGAGGCGACATTCACGAGGCAACTTTCACGAGGCGACATTCACGAGGCGACATTCACGAGGGAACATTCACGAGGCGACATTCACGAGGCAACATTCACGAGGAGACAGTCACGAGGGAACATTCACGAGGCGACATTCACGAGGCGACATTCACGAGGCAACATTCACGAGGCAACATTCACGTGGCAACATTCACGAGAGAACATTCACGAGGCGACATTCACGAGGCGACATTCACGAGGCGATATCCACGAGGCGATATTCACGAGGCGATATTCACGAGGCAACATTCACGAGGCGATATCCTCCCAAAAAGTGGTAGTTGGTTATCGACCCCGGAGAGAGGGAGAGGGATGATGGGTTGAGTCAACCGCTCCCCAACCTGGATGTGAATTTGCGAAGTTCCGATGGCGTGGGTGGGGAGTGCGGGGCAATGGTGACGGTGGTGACGATGCCACCACACACTCACTCTCACTGCCACTCCAAAAAAAAAATCCCCCGTATAGTCAGTCACAGTCTGTAGGGGCAAGTGCTGTTAGCAGGCACGTATGAAGGCCGACAGGGCACACGAGGGGGTTGGTGACCAGCACCACGCCCGGCTGCCTTTTTCTTCCTAGTAGCAAAGTTCTACACAACACACCAGGTACTCATTTGAGGCTGTGATGGCCTAGGAGAGGCCCAGGACCGGTTCAGATAAAAAAAAAAACAATTATGTATATTTAATCATCACTGGTCTTGACCGTGAGCGGGAACTCGTGTCGTCAGGTTCGTAGTGCAGTGCGAAAACCGCGACATGACCGCTGTTCACACTGCCCCGCACATACACAAAGACTCCCACTGCACATACACCAGCACTCCCACTGCACATACACACAAACACTCCCACTGCACACACACACAAACTCTCCTACTGCACACACACAAACATTCCCAATGCACACACACAAACACTCCCACTGCACATGCACAAACACTCCCACTGCAAAAACACAAACACTCCCACTGCACAAACACAAACAATCCCACTGCACACAAAAACAAACACTCCCACTGCACACACACAAACACACACACACAAAAACACTCTCACTGCCCACACACAAAGACTCCCACTGCACATACACATACTCTTCCACTGCCCACATACAAACACTCCCACCGCACACACACAAACACTTCCCCTGCGCAAACACACGAACTCTCCCTCTGAACACACACGACCAGTCCCAATGCACACACACAAACAATCCCAATGCACACACACATACTTTCCCACTGCACACACACAAACACTCCCACTGTACACACACAAACACTCCCACTGCACACACACACAAACACTCCCACTGCACACACACAAACACTCCCACTGCAAACACACATACACTTCCACTGCACACACAAACAATCCCACTGCCCACAGACACAAAACTCCCATTGCACACACACACATACTCTCCCACTGCACATACACAAACACTCCCACTGCACACACACAAACACTCCCACTGCAAACACACACATACTCTCCAACTGCACACACACAAACACAGCCCCTGCACACACACAAGCACTCCCACTGCACACACACACAAACTCTCCTACTGCACACACACAAACATTCCCAACGCACACACACAAACACTCCCACTGCACATAAACAAACACTCACACTTCACACACACAGAAACACTCCCACTGCACACACACACACACAAAAACACTCTCACCGCACACACACAAACACTCCCACTGCACACACACAAACTCTCCTACTGCACATAAACAAACACTCCCACTGCACACAGACAAAACACTCCCACTGCACTCACACAAACACTCCCACTGCACACACACAAACACTCCCACTGCACACACACAAACAAACACTCCCACTGCACACACAAACACTCCCACTGCACACACACACTCCCACTGCACACACACAAACACTCGCACTGCACACAGAAACACTCCCACTGCCCAGAGACACAAACACTCCCACTGCACACACACACAAACACTCCAACTGCACACACACACACACATACTCTCCCACTGCACACACACAAACACTCCCACTGCACACACACACAAACTCTCCTACTGCACATAAACAAACACTCCCACTGCACACAACAAAAACACTCCCACTGCACACACACAAACACTCCCACTGCACACACACACAAACTCTCCCACTGAACACACACGAACACTCCCACTGCACACACACAAGCACTCCCACTGCACGCACACACAAACACTCCCACTGCACACACACACACACAAACTCTCCTACTGCACACACACACAAACATTCCAAACGCACACACACAAAAACTCCCACTGCACATACGCAAACACTCCAACTGCACACACACAAACACTCCCACTGCACAACACAAACACTCCCACTGCACACAAAAAACACTGCCCACTGCACACACACAAACACTCCCACTGCACACACACAAAAACACTCCCACTGGACAAAAACAAACACTCCCACTGCACACAGACACACAAACACTCCCACTGCACACACACAAACACTCCCACTGCCCGCAGACACAAACACTCCCACTGCACACACACAAACACTCCCACTGCACACACACACAAATACTCCCACTGCACACACACAAACACTCTAACTGCACACACACAAACACTCCCCACTACACCCACACATACTATCCCACTGCACACATACAAACACTCCCACTGCACACACACACAAACACTGCCCCTGCACACACACAAACTCTCCCACTGCACACACACACAAACACTCCCGCTGCACACAAACAAACACTCCCACTGCACACACACACAAACACTCCCACTGCACCCACACACAAACACTCCCACTGCACACACACACAAATACTCCCACTGGACACTCACAAACACTCCCACTGCACACACACACAAACACTCCCACTGCACACACAAAAACACTCCCACTGCACACACACAAACACTCCCACTGCACACACACAAACACTCCCACTGCACACACACAAACACTCCCACTGCACACACACAAACACTCCCACTGCACACACACAAACACTCCCACTGCACACACACAAACATTCCCACTGCACACACACAAACACTCCCACTGTACACACGCAAACACTCCCATTGCACACACACAAACACGCTCACTGCAAACACACACATACTCTCCAACAGCACACACACAAACACTGCCCCTGCACACACACAAGCACTCCCACTGCACACACACACACACAAACACTCCCACTGCACACACACACAAACTCTCCTACTGCACACACACAAACATTCCCAACGCACACACACAAAGACTCCCACTGCACATACACAAACACTCCCACTGCACACAGACACAAACACTCCCACTGCACACACACAAACACTCCCACTGCACACACACACAAACACTCTCACTGCACCCACACAAACACTCCCCACTGCACTCACACATACTCTCCCACTGCACACATACAAACACTCCCACCACACACACTCAAACACTCCCCCTGTACACACACACAAACTCTCGCACTGCACACAAACAAACACTCCCACTGCACACACACACAAACACTCCCACTGCACACACACACAAACACTCCCACTGCACACACACAAACACTCCCACTGCACACACACACAAACAATCCCACTGCACACACAAACACTCCCACTGCACACACACATACTCTCCCATTGCACACACACAATCACTCCCACTGCGCACACACACAAACCCTGCCCTGCACACACACACAAACTCTCCCACTGCACACACACGAACAATCCCACTGCACACACACAAAAACGCCCACTGCACACACACAAACACTCCCACTGCAGACACACATACTCTCCCACTCCACACACACAAACACTCTCACTGCAAACACGCAAACACTCCCACTGCACACACACAAACACTCCCACTGCAAACACACAAACACTCCCACTGCACACACACAAACACTCCCACTGCAAACACACACATACTCTCCAACTGCACAGACACAAACACTGCCCCTGCACACAAACAAGCACTCCCACTGCACACACACAAACACTCCCACTGCACACACACACACAAACTCTCCTACTGCACACACACAAACATTCCCAACGCACACAAACAAACACTCCCACTGCACATACACAAACACTCCCACTGCACACAAACAAAACACTCCCACTGCACACACACACAAACACTCCCACTGCACACACACACAAACACTTCCACTGCACACACACACATACTCCCACTGCACACACACAAACACTCCCACTGGACAGAAACAAACACTCCCACTGCACACACACCACACACACTACACACACTCACAAACTACACACACTACACACACACTACACACACACACACACTACACATACACACTCACACACTGCACACACACTACACACACACTACACACACACTACACACACACTACACACACACTACACACACTCACACACACTACACACACTACACACACTACACATACACACTCACACACTACACACACACTACACACACACACTACACACACACTACACACACACTACACACACTACACACACACACTACACATACACACTCACACACTACATACACACTACACACACACTACACACACTACACACACTCACACTACACACACCATTACACACTATACACACACTACACACACACTACACACACTACACACACTATTACACACTCACACACACGACACACACACTACAAACACTACAGACACTCACACACAACACTACTCACACGACACACACACTACACACACTATTACACACTATACACACACTGCACACACACTAAACACACTACACAAACACACTCACACACAACACTACTCACACGACACACACACTACACACACTATTACACACTATACACACACTGCACACACACTACACACACTACACATACACACTCACACACTGCACACACACTACACACACACACTACACACTACACCCACACTACACACACACTACACACACACACTACACACACACTACACCACACACACTACACACACTATTTCACACTATACACACACTGCACACACACTACACACACACACTACACACACACTCACACACTACACACACACTACACACACACTACACATACACACTACACACACACTATACACACACACACACACAATACACACACTACACACACACACTACACACACTCACACACTACATACACACTCACACACTACACACTCACACACTACACACACACTACACACACTCACACACACTACACACACTACACACACACACACTACACATACACACTCACACACTGCACACACACTACACACACACACACTACACACACACTACACACACTCACACACTACACACACTACACACACACTACACACACACACAACACACACACACACTACACATACACACTCACACACTGCACACACACTACACACACACACTACAAACACACTCACACACACTACACCCACACTACACACACACTACACACACTCACACACTACACACACACTGCACACACACTACCCACCCTACACACATTCACACACTACACACACACTACACACACACTACACACACACACTACACATACACACTCACACACTGCACACACACTACACAGACACACTACACACACACTACACACACACTACACACACTCACACACTACACACACACTCACACACTATACACACACTGCATACACTATTACACACTATACACTCACTGCACACACACTACACACACACACACACTACACACACTACACACACACTCACACACTACACACACACTACAGACACACTACACCACAAACACTACACACACTATTTCACACTATACACACACTGCACACACACTACACACACACACACTACACACACACTCACGCACTACACACACACTATACACACACTACACATACACACTACACACAGACACTACACACACACAGACACTACACACACTACACACACTACACACACACACACTACACACACTAACACACTACACACACACTCACACACTACACACACACACACACCACACACACACTACACAAACACTACATACACTATTACACACTATACACACACTGCACACACACTACACACACACACTACACACACTACACACACACTCACACACTACACACACAATACACACACACTACACACTCACACTGCTCTCACACTACACTCACACACTACACACACACTACACACACTCACACACTACACACACTACACACACACTCACACACTACACACACACTACAGACACACTACACCACAAACACTACACACTATTTCACACTATACACACACTGCACACACACTACACACACACACTACACACACACTCACACACTACACACACACTATACACACACTACACATACACACTACACACAGACACTACACACACACAGACACTACACACACTACACACACTACACACACACTACACACACTAACACACTACACACACACTCACACACTACACACACACAACACACACACACTACACACACACTACATACACTATTACACACTATACACACACTGCACACACACTACACACACACACTACACACACTACACACACACTCACACACTACACACACAATACACACACACTACACACTCACACTGCTCTCACACTACACTCACACACTACACACACACTACACACACTCACACACTACACACACTACACCTACACACTCACACACTGCACATACACTACACACACACACTACACACACACTACACACACTACACACACACTACACACACACTACACACACTATTACACACTATACACACACTGCACACACCCAAAACACACACACACTAAACACACACACTCACACACTACACACACACTACACACACACTACACACACTACACATACACACTACACTCACTACACACACACACACACACTACACACACTCACACACTACACACACTACACACACTACACACACACACACTACACATACACACTCACACACTACACACACACTACACACACTACACACACACACTACACACACTATACACACACTGCACACACACTACACACACACACTACACACACACTGCACACACACTACACAAACTCACACACTACACACACTACACATACACACTCACACACTACACACACACTACACACAAACACTACACACACACACTACACACACTCACACACTACACACACACTCACACACTACACACACACTACATACACTATTACACACTATACACACACTGCACACAAACTACACACACACACACTACACACACTACACACACACTCACACACTACACACACACTACAAACACACTACACACACACTACACCACACACACTACACACACTATTTCACACTATACACACACTGCACACACACTACACACACACACTACACACACACTCACACACTACACACACACTCACACACTACACACACACTACACACACACTACACATACACACTACACACACACACTACACACACTACACACACACACTACACACACTCACACACTACACACACACTCACACACTACACACACACACACCACACACACACTACACACACTACACACACTAATACACACTATACACACACTGCACACACACTACACACACACACTACAGACACTACACACACACTCACACACTACACACACACTCACACACTACACACACACACACTACACACACACTGCACACACACACTACACACACTACACACACACTACACACACACACTACACACACACTACACACATTACATACACACACTACACAAACTACACACACTACACACACAGTGCACACACACTACACACACACACTACACACACTACACACACACTCACACACTACACACACACTACACACACACACACTACACACACACTACACATACACACAACACACACACTAAACACACACACTACACACACTACACACACACACACTACACACACTCACACACTACACACACACACTCACACACACACACCACACACACACTACACACACACACTACATACACTATTACACACTATACACACATTGCACACACACACTACACACACTACACACACAATCACACACTTCACACACACTACACACACACTACACACAACACACTCACACTGCTCTCACACTACACTCACACTCTACACACACACTACACACACTCACACACTACACACACTACACATACACACTCACACACTGCACATACACTACACACACACACACTACACACACTATTACACACTATACACAGTAAACACACACTACACACACGCAGTACAAACACACTCACACACTACATACACACTGCACACACACTACACACACACACATACTACACACACACACACTACACACACTACACACACACACTGCACACACACACTACACACACACTAGACACAAACTACACACACTACATACACACATTACACACACTACACACACACACTAAACACACACTCACACACTACACACACACTACACACACACACTACACACACACTACACACACACTACACACACACACTACACACACTCACAGACACTACAAACACAGTACACACACACTACACATACACACTCACACACTACACACACACTACACACACACTACACACACACTACACACACTACACACACACACACTACACATACACACTCACACACTACACACTACATACACACTACACACACTACACACACACTACACACACTACACACACACACTACACACACTATTACACACTATACACACACTGCACACACACTACACACACTATTACACACTATACACACACTGCACACACACTACACACACACACTACACACACTACACACACACTCACACACTACACACACTACACACACACTACACACACACACACTACACACACTCACACAAACGACACACACACTACATACACTATTACACACTATACACACACTGCACACACACTACACACACACACACACTACACACACTCACACACTACACACACACACTCACACACACACACCACACACACACTACACACACACACTACATACACTATTACACACTATACACACACTGCACACACACACTACACACACTACACACACAATCACACACTTCACACACACTACACACACACTACACACAACACACTCACACTGCTCTCACACTACACTCACACTCTACACACACACTACACACACTCACACACTACACACACTACACATACACACTCACACACTGCACATACACTACACACACACACACTACACACACTATTACACACTATACACAGTGCACACACACTACACACACACAGTACAAACACACTCACACACTACATACACACTGCACACACACTACACACACACACATACTACACACACACACACTACACACACTACACACACACACACTGCACACACACACTACACACACACTAGACACAAACTACACACACTACATACACACATTACACACACTACACACACACACTAAACACACACTCACACACTACACACACACTACACACACACACTACACACACACTACACACACACTACACACACACTACACACACTCACAGACACTACAAACACAGTACACACACACTACACATACACACTCACACACTACACACACACTACACACACACACTACACACACACTATACACACACTGCACACAAACTACACACACACACACTACACACACTACACACACACTCACACACTACACACACACTACAAACACACTACACACACACTACACCACACACACTACACACACTATTTCACACTATACACACACTGCACACACACTACACACACACACTACACACACCCTCACACACTACACACACACTACACACACACTACACATACACACTACACACACACTACACACACTACACACACACACTACACACACTCACACACTACACACACACTCACACACTACACACACACACACACACACCACACACACACTACACACACTACACACACTAATACACACTATACACACACTGCACACACACTACACACACACACTACAGACACTACACACACACTCACACACTACACACACACTCACACACTACACACACACACTACACACACACTGCACACACACACTACACACACTACACACACACTACACACACACACTACACACACACTACACACATTACATACACACACTACACAAACTACACACACTACACACACACTGCACACACACTACACACACACACACACTACACACACTACACACACACTCACACACTACACACACACTACACACACACACTACACACACACTACACATACACACTACACACACACTAAACACACACACTACACACACTACACACACACACTACACACACTCACACACTACACACACACACTCACACACACACACACCACACACACACTACACACACACACTACATACACTATTACACACTATACACACACTGCACACACACACTACACACACTACACACACAATCACACACTTCACACACACTACACACACACTACACACAACACACTCACACTGCTCTCACACTACACTCACACTCTACACACACACTACACACACTCACACACTACACACACTACACATACACACTCACACACTGCACATACACTACACACACACACTACACACACTATTACACACTATACACAGTGCACACACACTACACACACACAGTACAAACACACTCACACACTACATACACACTGCACACACACTACACACACACACATACTACACACACACACACTACACACACTACACACACACACTGCACACACACACTACACACACACTAGACACAAACTACACACACTACATACACACATTACACACACTACACACACACACACTAAACACACACTCACACACTACACACACACTACACACACACACTACACACACACTACACACACTACACACACACACTACACATACACACTCACACACTACACACTACATACACACTACACACACTACACACACACTACACACACTACACACACACACTACACACACTATTACACACTATACACACACTGCACACACACTACACACACTATTACACACTATACACACACTGCACACACAATACACACACACACACTACACACACTACACACACACACACTGCACACACACACTACACACACACTAGACACAAACTACACACACTACATACACACATTACACACACTACACGCACACACTAAACACACACTCACACACTACACACACACTACACACACACACTACACACACACTACACACACACTACACACACACTACACACACTCACAGACACTACAAACACAGTACACACACACTACACATACACACTCACACACTACACACACACTACACACACACACTACACACACACTACACACACTACACACACACACTACACATACATACACAGTCACACACTACACACTACATACACACTACACACACTACACACACACTACACACACTACACACACACACTACACACACTATTACACACTATACACACACTGCACACACACTACACACACTATTACACACTATACACACACTGCACACACACTACACACACACACTACACACACTACACACACACTCACACACTACACACACTACACACACACTACACACACACACTACACACACTCACACAAACGACACACACACTACATACACTATTACACACTATACACACACTGCACACACACTACACACACACACACACTACACACACTACACACACACTCACACACTACACACACACTACACACACACTACACACACACACTACACACACACTACACCACAAACACTACACACACTATTTCACACTATACACACACTACACACACACACTACACACACACTCACACACTACACACAGACTATACACACACTACACATACACACTACACACAGACACTACACACACACAGACACTACACATACTACACACACTACACTGCTCACACGACACACACACTACACACACTACACACACTACACATACACACTCACACACTACACACACACTACACACACACACACACTACACACACACTACACACACTCACACACACAACACACACACTCACACACTATACACACACTACATACACTATTACACACTATACACAAACTGCACACACACTACACACACACACACACTACACACACTACACACACACTCACACACTACACACACACTACACACACACTACACACACACACTACACACACACTACACCACAAACACTACACACACTATTTCACACTATACACACACTGCACACACACTACAAACACACACTACACACACACTCACACACTACACACAGACTATACACACACTACACATACACACTACACACAGACACTACACACACACAGACACTACACACACTACACACACTACACACACACACACTACACACACTAACACACTACACACACACTCACACACTACACACACACACACCACACACACACTGCACACACACTACATACACTATTACACACTATACACACACTGCACACACACTACACACACACACTACACACACTACACACACACTCACACACTACACACACACTACACACACTCACACACTATACACACTACACATACACACTCACACACTGCACATACACTACACACACACAATACACACACACTACACACACTACACACACACACACTACACACACTACACACACTACACACACACTACACACATTCACACACTATACACACACTACACACACACTACACACACTACACACACACTACACATATACACTACACACACACTACACACACACTCACACACTACACACACACTACACACACACTACACACACTACACACACTACACATACACACTACACTCACTACACACACACACTACACACACTCCCACACTACGCACACTCACACACTACACACACACTACACACACACACTATACACACACTACACACATACTATACACACACACTACACACACTATTACACACTATACACACACTGCACACACACTACACACACACACTACACACACACTACACACACTACACACACACACTACACACACACTACACACACAGTGCACACATACTACACACACACACACTACACACACTATTACACACTATACACACACTGCACACACACTCACACACACTCACACACTACACACACACACTACACACACACTACACATACACACTACACACATACACACTACACACACTCACACACTACACACACACACACACTCACACACTACACACACACTACACACACACTACACACACACACACTACACACACTATTACACACTATACACACACTGCACACACACTACACACACACACACACTACACACAATACACACACTCACACACTACACACACACTACACACACACTACACACACACTACACACACTACACACATTACATGCACACACTACACACACTACACACACTACACACACTATACACACACACTACACACACTACACACACACTACACACACACACACTACACACACTACACACACTACACACACACTACACACACACGACACACACACTACACACACTCACACACTACACACACACTACACACACACACACAACACACACACACTACACATACACACTCACACACTACACACACACTACACACACACTACACACACACTACACACACACTACACACACTACACACACACACTACACATACAAACTCACACACTACACACACACACTACACACACACACTACACACACTCACACACTACACACACTACACATACACACTACACACACACTACACACACAATACACACACACACTACACATACACACTACACAGACACACACTACACACACACTACACACACTACACACACTACACACACACTGACACACTGCACACACTACACACACACTACACACACACTACACACACACTACACACACACTACACACACACACTACACACACTATTACACACTATACACACACTGCACACACACTACACACACACACACACTACACACACTCACACACACTCACACACTACACACACACTACACACACACTACACACACTCACACACTACACACACACTACATACACACACTACACACACACACTGCACACACACTACACACACTACACACACACTACACACACACTACACACACTACACACACACTACACACACAGTACACACACACGACACACACACAACACACACTCACACACTACACACACACTACACACACACACTACACACACACACTACACACACTATTACACACTATACACACACTGCACAGACACTACACACACACACTACAAACACACTCACACACTACATACACACTGCACACACACTACACACACTACACACACACTACACACACACACTACACACATTACACACACACACTACACATACACACTCACACACTACACACTACATACACACTACACACACTACACACACACTACACACAAACTACACACACTACATACACACATTACACACACTACACACACATACTAAACACACACTCACACTACACACACACTACACACACTCACACACACTACACACACACACTACACATATACACTCACACACTACACACACACTACACACACACTACACACACACTACACACACTACACACACACACTACACATACACACTCACACACTACACACTACATACACACTACACACACTACACACACACTACACACACTACACACACACACTACACACACCATTACACACTATACACACACTACACACACACTACAAACACACACTACACACACTACACATACTACACACACACTACACACACACTACACACACACTACACATACACACTCACACACTACACACACACTACACACACTAGACACACACTACACACACTACACACACACACTACACATACAAACTCACACACTACACACACACACTACACACACACTAAACACACACACTACACACACACACACTACACACACTATTACACACTATACACACACTGCACACACACTACACACACACACAACACACACACACTACACACACACTCACACACACTCACACACTACACACACACTACACACACACTACACACACTACACATACACACTACACACACTACACACACACTACACACACTCACACACTACACACACACTACATACACACACTACACACACACACACTGCACACACACTACACACACTACACACACACTACACACACTACACACACACACTACACACACACTCACACACTACACACACACTATACACACACTACACATACACACTGCACACAGACACTACACACACACAGACACTACACACACTACACACACTACACACACACACACACTACACACACTAACACACTACACACACACTCACACACTACACACACACACACAATACACACACACTACACACACACTACATACACTATTACACACTATACACACACTGCACACACACTACACACACACACTACACACACTACACACACACTCACACACTACACACACAATACACACACACTACACACTCACACTGCTCTCACACTACACTCACACACTACACACACACTACACACACTCGCACACTACACACACTACACCTACACACTCACACACTGCACATACACTACACACACACACTACACACACACTACACACACTACACACACACTACACACACACTACACACACTATTACACACTATACACACACTGCACACACCCAAAACACACACACTACACACACTACACACACACACTCACACACTACACACACACTACACACACACTACACACACTACACATACACACTACACTCACTACACACACACACACACTACACACACTCACACACTACACACACTCACACACTACACACACACTACACACACACTACACACACTACACACACACACTACACATACACACTCACACACTACACACACACTACACACACTACACACACACACACTACACACACTATTACACACTATACACACACTGCACACACACTACACACACACACTACACACACACTGCACACACACTACACAAACTCACACAATACACACACTACACATACACACTCACACACTACACACACACTACACACAAACACTACACACACACACTACACACACTCACACACTACACACACACTCACACACTACACACACACTACATACACTATTACACACTATACACACACTGCACACAAACTACACACACACACACTACACACACTACACACACACTCACACACTACACACACACTACACACACACTACACACACACTACACCACACACACTACACACACTATTTCACACTATACACACACTGCACACACACTACACACACACACTACACACACACTCACACACTACACACACACTACACACACACTACACATACACACTACACACACACTACACACACTACACACACACACACACTACACACACTCACACACTACACACACACTCACACACTACACACACACACACCACACACACACTACACACACTAATACACACTATACACACACTGCACACACACTACACACACACACACTACAGACACTACACACACACTCACACACTACACACACTCACACACTACACACACACACACTACACACACACTGCACACACACACTACACACACTACACACACACTACACACACACACTACACACACACTACACACATTACATACACACACTACACAAACTACACACACTACACACACACTGCACACACACTACACACACACACTACACACACTACACACACACTCACACACTACACACACACTACACACACACACTACACACACACTCCACCACACACACTACACACACTATTTCACACTATACACATACTGCACCCACACTACACACACACTACACACACACTCACATATTACACACACACTACACACACACTACACATACACACTACACACACACTAAACACACACACTACACACACCACACACACACACTACACACACTCACACACTACACACACACACTCACACACACACACACCACACACACACTACACACACACACTACATACACTATTACACACTATACACACACTGCACACACACACTACACACACTCACACACTTCACACACACTACACACACACTACACACAACACACTCACACTGCTCTCACACTACACTCACACTCTACACACACACTACACACACTCACACACTACACACACTACACATACACACTCACACACTGCACATACACTACACACACACTACACACACTATTACACACTATACACAGTGCACACACACTACACACACACACTACAAACACACACACACACTACACACATACTACACACACACACACTACACACACTACACACACACACTGCACACACAAACTACACACACTACATACACACATTACACACACTACACACACACACTAAACACACACTCACACACTACACACACACTACACACACACACTACACACACACACTACACACACACTACACACACACACTAGACACACTCACACACACTACACACACAGTACACACACACTACACATACACACTCACACACTACACACACACTACACACACACACTACACACACACTACACACACTACACACACACACTACACATACACACTCACACACTACACACTACATACACACTACACACACTACACACACACACTACACACACTACACACACACACTACACACACTATTACACACTATGCACACACTGCACACACACTACACACACTATTACACACTATACACACACTGCACACACACTACACACACACACTACACACACTACACACACACTCACACACTACACACACACACTACACACACACTACACACACACACTACACACACTAACACAAACGACACACACACACTACACACACTACACACACTCACACACAACACTGCTCACACGACACACACACTACACACACTACACACACTACACATACACACTCACACACACTACACACACACACACACACTACACACACACGACACACACTCACACACACTACACACACACTCACACACTATACACACTACATACACTATTACACACTATACACAAACTGCACACACACTACACACACACACTACACACACTACACACACACTCACACACTACACACACACTACACACACACACTACACACACACTACACCACAAACACTACACACACTATTTCACACTATACACACACTGCACACACACTACACACACACACTACACACACACTCACACACTACACACAGACTATACACACACTGCACATACACACTACACACAGACACTACACACACACAGACACTACACACACTACACACACTACACACACACACACACTACACACACTAACACACTACACACACACTCACACACTACACACACACACACCACACACACACTACACACACACTACATACACTATTACACACTATACACACACTGCACACACACTACACACACACACTACACACACTACACACACACTCACACACTACACACACAATACACACACACTACACACTCACACTGCTCTCACACTACACTCACACACTACACACACACTACACACACTCACACACTATACACACTACACATACATACACACTCACACACTGCACATACACTACACACACACACTACACACACACTACACACACTACACACACACACACACTACACACACTACACACACTACACACACACTACACACATTCACACACTACACACACACTACACACACACTACACACACTACACACACACTACACATACACACTACACACACACTACACACACACACACTCACACACTACACACACACTACACACACACTACACACACTACACACACTACACATACACACTACACTCACTACACACACACACTACACACACTCCCACACTACGCACACTCACACACTACACACACACTACACACACACACACACTATACACACACTACACACACACTACACACACACACACTACACACACTATTACACACTATACACACACTGCACACACACTACACACACACACACTACAAACACACTCACACACTACATACACACTGCACACACACTACACACACAC
Source organism: Petromyzon marinus (assembly GCF_048934315.1). NCBI lineage: Eukaryota > Metazoa > Chordata > Hyperoartia > Petromyzontiformes > Petromyzontidae > Petromyzon > Petromyzon marinus. The sequence continues at coordinate 5,073,937 of NC_133721.1, read as the reverse complement.
ACTACACACACACAACACACACACTACACACAATAAACACACACACTACACACACACACTACACACACACACTACACACACACTACACACACACTACACACACTACATACACACACTACACACACACACTAAACACACACTCACACACTACACACACACTACACACACACTACACACACACACTATACACACACTACACACACACACTACACACACACTACACACACAGTGCACACATACTACACACACACACACTACACACACTATTACACACTATACACACACTGCACACACACTACACACACTACACACACTACACACACACTCACACACACTCACACACTACACACACACACTACACACACTACACACACACTACACATACACACTACACACACTACACACATACACACTACACACACTCACACACTACACACACACACTCACACACTACACACACACTACACACACACTATACACACACACTACACACACTATTACACACTATACACACACTGCACACACACTACACACACACACTACACACAATACACACACACTCACACACTACACACACACTACACACACACTACACACACACTACACACACACTATACACACACTACACACACACTGCACACACTACACACATTACATGCACACACTACACACACTACACACACTACACACACACTACACACACTATACACACACACTACACACACTACACACACACTACACACACACACACTACACACACTACACACACTACACACACACTACACACACACGACACACACACTACACACACTCACACACTACACACACACTACACACACACACAACACACACACACTACACATACACACTCACACACTACACACACACTACACACACACTACACACACACTACACACACTACACACACACACTACACATACAAACTCACACACTACACACACACACTACACACACTCACACACTACACACACACTACACATACACACTACACACACACTACACACACAATACACACACACACTACACATACACACTACACAGACACACACTACACACACACTACACACACTACACACACTACACACACACACACTGACACACTGCACACACTACACACACACTACACACACATTACACACACACTACACACACACTACACACACACACACTACACACACTATTACACACTATACACACACTGCACACACACTACACACACACACACACTACACACACACTCACACACACTCACACACTACACACACACTACACACACACTACACACACTACACATACACACTACACACACTACACACACACTACACACACTCACACACTACACACACACTACATACACACACTACACACACACACTGCACACACACTACACACACTACACACACACTACACACACACTACACACACACTACACACACTACACACACACTACACACACACTACACACACTATTACACACTATACACACACTGCACACACCCAAAACACACACACTACACACACTACACACACACACTCACACACTACACACACACTACACACACACTACACACACTACACATACACACTACACTCACTACACACACACACACACTACACACACTCACACACTACACACACTCACACACTACACACACACTACACACACACTACACACACTACACACACACACTACACATACACACTCACACACTACACACACACTACACACACTACACACACACACACACTACACACACTATTACACACTATACACACACTGCACACACACTACACACACACACTACACACACACTGCACACACACTACACAAACTCACACAATACACACACTACACATACACACTCACACACTACACACACACTACACACAAACACTACACACACACACTACACACACTCACACACTACACACACACTCACACACTACACACACACTACATACACTATTACACACTATACACACACTGCACACAAACTACACACACACACACTACACACACTACACACACACTCACACACTACACACACACTACACACACACTACACACACACTACACCACACACACTACACACACTATTTCACACTATACACACACTGCACACACACTACACACACACACTACACACACACTCACACACTACACACACACTACACACACACTACACATACACACTACACACACACTACACACACTACACACACACACACACTACACACACTCACACACTACACACACACTCACACACTACACACACACACACCACACACACACTACACACACTAATACACACTATACACACACTGCACACACACTACACACACACACACTACAGACACTACACACACACTCACACACTACACACACACTCACACACTACACACACACACACACTACACACACACTGCACACACACACTACACACACTACACACACACTACACACACACACTACACACACACTACACACATTACATACACACACTACACAAACTACACACACTACACACACACTGCACACACACTACACACACACACTACACACAATACACACACACTCACACACTACACACACACTACACACACACACTACACACACACTCCACCACACACACTACACACACTATTTCACACTATACACATACTGCACCCACACTACACACACACTACACACACACTCACATATTACACACACACTACACACACACTACACATACACACTACACACACACTAAACACACACACTACACACACCACACACACACACTACACACACTCACACACTACACACACACACTCACACACACACACACCACACACACACTACACACACACACTACATACACTATTACACACTATACACACACTGCACACACACACTACACACACTCACACACTTCACACACACTACACACACACTACACACAACACACTCACACTGCTCTCACACTACACTCACACTCTACACACACACTACACACACTCACACACTACACACACTACACATACACACTCACACACTGCACATACACTACACACACACTACACACACTATTACACACTATACACAGTGCACACACACTACACACACACACTACAAACACACTCACACACTACATACACACTGCACACACACTACACACACACACTACACACATACTACACACACACACACTACACACACTACACACACACACTGCACACACAAACTACACACACTACATACACACATTACACACACTACACACACACACTAAACACACACTCACACACTACACACACACTACACACACACACTACACACACACACTACACACACACTACACACACACACTAGACACACTCACACACACTACACACACAGTACATACACACTACACATACACACTCACACACTACACACACACTACACACACACACTACACACACACTACACACACTACACACACACACTACACATACACACTCACACACTACACACTACATACACACTACACACACTACACACACACACTACACACACTACACACACACACTACACACACTATTACACACTATGCACACACTGCACACACACTACACACACTATTACACACTATACACACACTGCACACACACTACACACACACACTACACACACTACACACACACTCACACACTACACACACACACTACACACACACTACACACACACACTACACACACTAACACAAACGACACACACACACTACACACACTACACACACTCACACACAACACTGCTCACACGACACACACACTACACACACTACACACACTACACATACACACTCACACACACTACACACACACACACACTACACACACACGACACACACTCACACACACTACACACACACTCACACACTATACACACTACATACACTATTACACACTATACACAAACTGCACACACACTACACACACACACTACACACACTACACACACACTCACACACTACACACACACTACACACACACACTACACACACACTACACCACAAACACTACACACACTATTTCACACTATACACACACTGCACACACACTACACACACACACTACACACACACTCACACACTACACACAGACTATACACACACTGCACATACACACTACACACAGACACTACACACACACAGACACTACACACACTACACACACTACACACACACACACACTACACACACTAACACACTACACACACACTCACACACTACACACACACACACCACACACACACTACACACACACTACATACACTATTACACACTATACACACACTGCACACACACTACACACACACACTACACACACTACACACACACTCACACACTACACACACAATACACACACACTACACACTCACACTGCTCTCACACTACACTCACACACTACACACACACTACACACACTCACACACTATACACACTACACATACATACACACTCACACACTGCACATACACTACACACACACACTACACACACACTACACACACTACACACACACACACACTACACACACTACACACACTACACACACACTACACACATTCACACACTACACACACACTACACACACACTACACACACTACACACACACTACACATACACACTACACACACACTACACACACACACACTCACACACTACACACACACTACACACACACTACACACACTACACACACTACACATACACACTACACTCACTACACACACACACTACACACACTCCCACACTACGCACACTCACACACTACACACACACTACACACACACACACTATACACACACTACACACACACTACACACACACACACTACACACACTATTACACACTATACACACACTGCACACACACTACACACACACACACTACAAACACACTCACACACTACATACACACTGCACACACACTACACACACACACTACACACACACAACACACACACTACACACAATAAACACACACACTACACACACACACTACACACACACACTACACACACACTACACACACACTACACACACTACATACACACACTACACACACACACTAAACACACACTCACACACTACACACACACTACACACACACTACACACACACACTATACACACACTACACACACACACTACACACACACTACACACACAGTGCACACATACTACACACACACACACTACACACACTATTACACACTATACACACACTGCACACACACTACACACACTACACACACTACACACACACTCACACACACTCACACACTACACACACACACTACACACACTACACACACACTACACATACACACTACACACACTACACACATACACACTACACACACTCACACACTACACACACACACTCACACACTACACACACACTACACACACACTACACACACACACTACACACACTATTACACACTATACACACACTGCACACACACTACACACACACACTACACACAATACACACACACTCACACACTACACACACACTACACACACACTACACACACACTACACACACACTATACACACACTACACACACACTGCACACACTACACACATTACATGCACACACTACACACACTACACACACTACACACACACTACACACACTATACACACACACTACACACACTACACACACACTACACACACACACACTACACACACTACACACACTACACACACACGACACACACACTACACACACTCACACACTACACACACACTACACACACACACAACACACACACACTACACATACACACTCACACACTACACACACACTACACACACACTACACACACACTACACACACTACACACACACACTACACATACAAACTCACACACTACACACACACACTACACACACACACTACACACACTCACACACTACACACACACTACACATACACACTACACACACACTACACACACAATACACACACACACACTACACATACACACTACACAGACACACACTACACACACACTACACACACTACACACACTACACACACACACACTGACACACTGCACACACTACACACACACTACACACACATTACACACACACTACACACACACTACACACACACACACTACACACACTATTACACACTATACACACACTGCACACACACTACACACACACACACACTACACACACACTCACACACACTCACACACTACACACACACTACACACACACTACACACACTACACATACACACTACACACACTACACACACACTACACACACTCACACACTACACACACACTACATACACACACTACACACACACACTGCACACACACTACACACACTACACACACACTACACACACACTACACACACACTACACACACTACACACACACTACACACACAGTACACGCACACGACACACACACTACACACACACACACTACACACACACTACACACACACTACACACACACACTACACACACACACTACACATACACACTCACACACTACACACACACTACACACACTACACATACACACTACACTCACTACACACACACACTACACACACTCACACACTACACACACTCACACACTACACACACACTACACACACACACACTACACACACACTACACACACACTACACACACACACTACACACACTATTACACACTATACACACACTGCACAGACACTACACACACACACTACAAACACACTCACACACTACATACACACTGCACACACACTACACACACTACACACACTACACACACACTACACACACTACACACACACACTACACATACACACTCACACACTACACACTACATACACACTACACACACTACACACACACTACACACAAACTACACACACTACATACACACATTACACACACTACACACACATACTAAACACACACTCACACTACACACACACTACACACACACACTACACACACACTACACACACTCACACACACTACACACACACTACACACACACACTACACATATACACTCACACACTACACACACACACTACACACACACTACACACACACTACACACACTACACACACACACTACACATACACACTCACACACTACACACTACATACACACTACACACACTACACACACACACTACACACACCATTACACACTATACACACACTGCACACACACTACAAACACACACTACACACACTACACATACTACACACACACTACACACACACTACACACACACTACACATACACACTCACACACTACACACACACTACACACACTAGACACACACTACACACACTACACACACTACACACACACACTACACATACAAACTCACACACTACACACACACACTACACACACACTAAACACACACACTACACACACACACACTACACACACTATTACACACTATACACACTGCACACACACTACACACACACACAACACACACACACTACACACACACTCACACACACTCACACACTACACACACACTACACACACTACACATACACACTACACACACTACACACACACTACTCACACACACACTACATACACACACTACACACACACACTGCACACACACTACACACACTACACACACACTACACACACTACACACACACACACTACACACACACTACACACACACTACACAAACTACACACACACACTACACATACACACTCACACACTACACACTACATACACACTACACACACTACACACACACTACACACACACTACACACACACTACACAAACTACACACACACACTACACATACACACTCACACACTACACACTACATACACACTACACACACTACACACACACTACACACAAACTACACACACTACATACACACATTACACACACTACACACATACTAAACACACACTCACACTACACACACACTACACACACACACTACACACACACTACACACACACTACACACACTCACACACACTACACACACACTACACACACACACTACACATATACACTCACACACTACACACACACTACACACACACTACACACACACTACACACACACAACACACACTACACACACACACTACACATACACACTCACACACTACACATTACATACACACTACACACACTACACACACACTACACACACTACACACACACTACACACACCATTACACACTATACACACACTGCACACACACTACAAACACACACTACACACACTACACATACTACACACACACTACACACACACTACACACACACTACACATACACACTCAGACACTACACACACACTACACACACTACACACACTACACACACTACACACACACACTACACATACAAACTCACACACTACACACACACACACTACACACACACACTACACATACAAACTCACACACTACACACACACACTACACACACACACTACACACACACACACTACACACACTATTACACACTATACACACACTGCACACACACTACACACACACACAACACACACTACACACACACACACTCACACACTACACACACACTACACACACACTACACACACTACACATACACACTACACACACTACACACACACTACACACACTCACACACTACACACACACTACATACACACACTACACACACACACTGCACACACACTACACACACTACACACACACTACACACACACACTACACACACTACACACACACTACACACACAGTACACACACACGACACACACACTACACACACTCACACACTACACACACACTACACACACACACTACACACACACACTACACTCACACACTACACACACACTACACACACTACACATACACACTACTCTCACTACACACACACACTACACACACTCACACACTACACACACTCACACACTACACACACACTACACACACACACTACACACACACTACACACACACTACACACACTCCACACACTATTACACACTATACACCCACTGCACAGACACTACACACACACACTACAAACACACTCACACACTACATACACACTGCACATACACTACACACACACACTACACACACACTACACACACACACTACACATATACACTCACACACTACACACACACTGCACAGACACTACACACACACACTACACACAAACTACACACACTACACACACATACTAAACACACACTCACACTACACACACACTACACACACACTACACACACACTACACACACACTACACACACTCACACACACTACACACACACTACACACACACACTACACATATACACTCACACACTACACACACACTACACACACACTACACACACACTACACACACACACTACACATACACACTCACACACTACACACTACATACACACTACACACACTACACACACACTACACACACTACACACACACACTACACACCATTACACACTATACACACACTGCACACACACACTACACACACACACTACACACACTACACATACTACACACACACTACACACACACTACACACACACTACACATACACACTCACACACTACACACACACTACACACACTACACACACACTACACACACTACACACACTACACACACACACTACACATACAAACTCACACACTACACACACACACTACACACACACTTCACACACACACTACACACACTCACACACTACACACACACTACACATACACACACACACTACACACACACTACACACAACACACACTACACACACTGCACACACTACACACACACACTACACACACACTACACACACACTACACACACTTCACACACACTACACACACTACACACACACTACACACACTACATACACACACTACACACAACACACTCACACACACTACACACACACACACTACAGACACTGCACACACTACACACACTACACACACACTACACACACACTACACACACTTCACCCACACTACACACACACACTACACACACTCACACACTACACACACACTACACACACTACACACACACTACACACACACACTACACACACTATTACACACTATACACACACTGCACACACACTACACACACACAATACACACACACACACACTACACATCCACTACACACACACTACACACACTACACACACACACTACACACACTACACACACTACACACACACACACTACACACACTCACACACTACACACGCACTACACACTACACACATGCTACACACAAACTACACACACTTCACACACACTACACACACACTACACACACTACACACACAGACACTACACACACACTACACACACTACACACACTACACTCACACACTACACACACACTACAGACACACTACACACACACTGCACACACTCTACACACACTACACACACACTACACACACACACTACACACACTATTACACACTATACACACATTGCACACACACTACACACACACACTACACACACACTACACACACACTCACACACACTCACACACTACACACACACTACACACACACTACACATACACACACTACACACACTATTACACACTATACACACACTGCACACACACTACACACACACACTACACACACCACACACACACTCACACACTACACATCCACTACACACACACTACACACACATAACACACACAACACACACACACTACACACACTACACACACTACACACACACTACACACACTCACACACTACACACGCACTACACAAACTACACACACGCTACACACACACTACACACACTTCACACACACACTACACACACACTCACACACTACACACACACACTACACACACACTACACACACACACTACACACACTCACACACTACACACACACTACACATACATACTACACACACACACTACACACACACTACACATACACACTACACATACACACTACACACACACACTACACACACACTACACACACTACACAGACTACACACACACTCACACACTACACACACACTACACACACACTACACACACACTGCACACACTCTACACACACTACACACACACTACACACACACACACTACACACACTATTACACACTATACACACACTGCACACACACTACACACACACTACACACACTACACATACACACTACACACACAACACACACACACACTACACACACTCACACACTACACACACACTACATACACACACTACACACACTACGCACACACACTGCACACACACTACACACACTACACACACACTACACACACTACACACACACACACACTACACACACTACACACACACTACACACACACTACACACGCACACACTACACACACACTGCACACACACTACACACACTACACACACACTCACACACTACACACACACTACACACACACTACACACACACTACACACACACACTACAAACACTACACACACACACACTACACACATACACTACACACACTACACACACACTACACACACTACATACACACACTACACACACACTCACACACTACACACACACTACACACACACTACACACACTACACACACTGCACACACTACACACACACTACACACACACTACACACACTATTACACACTATACACACTCTGCACACACACTGCACACACACACTACACACACTACACACACACTCACACACACTCACACACTACACACACACTACACACACACTACACACACACACTACACACACACACTACACACACACTACACATACACACTACACACACTACTCACACACACTACATACACTCACACACTACACACACACTCACACACTACACACACACTACACACACACTATACACACACACACTACACACACTATTACACACTATACACACACCGCACACACACTACACACACACACTACACACACGACACACACACTCACACACTATACACACACTACACACACACTACACACACACTACACACACTACACACACACGACACACACACTACACACACTCACACACTACACACACACACTACACACACAACACACACCACACACACACTACACACACTCACACACTACACACACTACACACACACTACACACACACTACACACACTTCACACACACACTACACACACACTCACACACTACACACACACACTACAAACACACTACACACACTCACACACTACACACACACTACACATACACACTACACACACACTACACACACACACTACACACACACACACACTACACATACACACTAAACACACACACTACACACACACTACATACACTACACACACTACACACACACTCACACACTACACACACACTACACACACTACACACACACTCACACACTACACACACTACACACACACTACATACACACACTACACACACTACACACACACACACTACACACACTACACACACACACTACACACACACTCACACACTACACACACACACTACACACATACACTACACACACTACACACACTACACACACACACTACACACACACTACACACACTACACACACACTCACACACTACACACACTACACACACTACACACACACACTACACACACACACTACACACACTACACACACACACTACACACACACTACACACACATTACACACACTACACACACACACTACATACACACACACACTACACACACTACACACACACACTACACACACTACACACACACACTCACACACTACACACACTACACACACACTACACACACACACACCACACACACACTACACACACACACTACACACATACACCACACACACTACACACACTCACACACAATTGCTCGCCAACATAGACGCAACCCCCACCCCATCCACCGAGCGTCTCTTTTCCCCACAGGGGGAGGATGGGGTGGTGGTGGTGGGGGGGGTGATGGAGTAGCAGGAGGAGGGGGAGGGAGACTTCTATATATATATTTTTGTTATATTATTTTATTCTTATATTTTTTTTGTATCGACTGCACTCGCCTAATCCTGGAACCGGTTGGTGGTCCGATAAGAACCGTCTTCATAATGACTCTGCTGATAGGACGCAGAAGCAGCGCTCTTCATTGCTAACGGAGATAAACGGATTAGTATGGGAATTTAACCCTCGCTGCCTCTAAAACTGCTTCACTTTTCCTATTAACCAATTTTTTTCCTGCTGCTCTTAATCCAGGGGAGAAGAAATGATTTTTTTTTGTGTGTGTCGGGCTATAAAGAGCTGAGCCAATAGATTCCGAGCTGTAAGCCACGAGGCACAGAATATAACTGTGAAATTTCTTTCTCTTTGAAGAAACTAGGCTGGCCTAAGCCTCGCCTCAATTTTTATATTTTTTCTATTATTATATAAATATTTTCTTTTTTTTTTCTTAAGGGAAGCAAGGCGAGTAAAGCTTTCTTATCCCGCCACACGCATGCACCATCATCAGAGTACACGTGGTGTCGGGCAAACCCAGCTCCCTCTCTCTCTCTGTGTGTGCGCTTGATTCAGTGTTGATGTACACACACACAGTACATACAGTCTATATATATACTGTATGTACTGTGTGTGTGTGTGTTCATTCCATGGCGCTACGCAGCTGTGACGCGCGCAACGTTCAAAGTGGAACTGTCCACCGACACACTCCCACCCACTCTCCCCCCACTCTCTCCCCCCACTCCCCTCACACTCTCCCCACTCCCACCCACTCTCCCCCCCCCCACTCCCCCCCCCCACTCTCTTCCCACTCCCCCAAACTCTCCCCCCACTCTGCCCACTCCCCTCCATACTCTCCCCCACTCTCCCCCCACACCCACACTCTCCCCCCACTCCCCCCCCCACACTCTCCCTACACTCTCCCCCCACTCTCTCCCCCACTCTCCCCCCACTCTCTCCCCCCACTCTCTCCCCCACACTCTCCCCCCACTCTCTCCTCCACTACCCCCCACACTATCCCCCCACTCTCCTCCCACTCTCTCCCCCCACTCTCCCCCCACTCTCTCCCCCCACTCTCTCCCCCCACTATCTCCCCCCACTCTCTCCCCCCACTCTCTCCCCCCACTCTCTCCCCACACCCCCCACACTCTCTCCCCCCACACTATCCCCCCACTCACCTCCCACTCTCTCCCCCACTCCCCCCACTCTCTCCCCCACTCTCCCCCCACACTCCCCCACACCCCCCCCCACTCTCCCCCACTCCCCCCACTCCCCCCGCCACTCTCCCCCCACTCCCTCCCACTCTCTCCCCCCCCCCCCCCACTCTCCCCCCTCTCCCCCTACTCTCTCCCACACTCTCCCCCCCCCCACACTCCCCCCCACACTCCCCCCCCCACTCTCCCCCCCCCCAATCTCCCCCCTGTCCTTCTCTCTCGTGGGTGAAACCTCTGCGTGGCTTTGTGAATTATTTCTCTTCGTCTCTCCACCTCCTCCTCCTCCCCACGAGAAGTTTCCCCTGCTCCCCCACCCCCCTGCTCCCCCCCTGCTCCCCCACCTGCTCCCCCACCTGCTCCCCCACCTGCTCCCCCACCTGCCCCCCCACCTGCTCCCCCCCCCTGCCCCCCCACCTGCTCCCCCACCTGCTCCCCCACCTGCTCCCCCACCTGCTCCCCCACCTGCTCCCCCACCTGCCCCCCCACCTGCTCCCCCCCCCTGCCCCCCCACCTGCTCCCCCACCTGCTCCCCCACCTGCTCCCCCACCTGCTCCCCCACCTGCTCCCCCACCTGCCCCCCCACCTGCTCCCCCACCTGCTCCCCCACCTGCTCCCCCACCTGCCCCCCCACCTGCTCCCCCACCTGCCCCCCCCTGCTCCCCCACCTGCTCCCCCACCTGCTCCCCCACCTGCTCCTCGTGAGAGAATGGATCCCGCGGAAGCGGATATCACAGAGCTGCCGCCGAGTTTCTCGCAAGTCACAATGCGGCCCACGCGCTGCAGAGGGCGGGATTGTCCCCATCCCGGCTCTCTGCATTTGCCCTTGTGGTGTTCGCCTTTTGGGCGCTCTCTACTCTCACGCTGGTGGTGGGACTGGGCCCTGAAGAAGGCTGCTGCTGTCTCTGGCGTAGGCCAATCAGTTTCAAAGACTAAACCTTGGATTGTGACTAACTTGGTCTGCGAGCGCTTTTTTGCAAGACGAGCAGAAAATTTTAAAGTGAATATTAATTTGATAAACGAGCGAGGGTCTTGCAATACGAGCAGTACGTACAGCACAACGCTTTGTCTGCCGAGCGTCACGTGATCACAACTGATATACGAGCGCTTTGATATACGAGCATTTTGGATTACCACAAACACGTGTCCGGACCGAATAATGCTCGCAATCCAAGGTGTTGTACTGCATTAATAGAGCCGTGTTTTAGTTTGCGTGTTCACCACAAGTGCGTGTGGGCTAATGCAGTGACTTGATTCCCTGCAAAATGTTTCTGTTTGGTGTTGGAACATCTTGACACGCCTCCTGGTTTATTGCCAGAAAGGGTAAAACCAATTTTTACTTTTTTTTTCATTCTTTGATACTGACAAAAAGCTCCCGTTTTGAGAGTAATAATGTTCGTCGCACTGCAGTCGAAGCAATCGGGTTTTTTTGGAATTGTCACATCGAGTGCGGACACGATGTATCTTGTGGTGAGGTTTTCCAAAGTTGTGTTTGTGTGTGCAGCCATTGGTGATCGGACTGAGATCATCAACTACCTACACGTGTCCACCTTGAGCTGTGTCCACCATGAGCTGTGTCCACCTTGAGCCGTGTCCACCATGGGCCCTGTCCACCATGGGCCCTGTCCACCTTGAGCCGTGTCCACCTTGAACCGTGTCCACCTTGAGCTGTGTCCACCATGAGCCGTGTCCACCATGAGACGTGTCCACCATGAGCCGTGTCCACCTTGAGCCGTGTCCACCTTGAGCCGTGTCCACCTTGAGCTGTGTCCACCATGAGCCGCGTCCACCATGAGACGTGTCCACCATGAGCCGTGTCCACCATGAGCCCTCTCCACCATGGGCCCTGTCCACCATGAGCTGTGTCCATCATAAGCCGTGTCCACTTTGAGCCGTGTCCACCTGGAGCCGTGTCCACCATGAGCCGTGTCCACCTTGAACCGTGTCTAGCCGTGTCCACCTTGAGCCGTGTCCACCTTGAACCGTGTCCAGCCCTGTCCACCATGAGCCCTGTCCACCATGAGCCATGTCCACCTTGAACCGTGTCCACCCTGGGCCGTGTCCACCATGAGCCGTGTCCACCTTGAACCGTGTCCAGCCCTGTCCAATATGAGCCCTGTCCACCATGAGCCGTGTCCACCTTGAGCCGTGTCCACCCTGGGTAGAACGTACTCCTATACGCTGTTCAGTATTCCCATACACTGACACGATTCTCTCCATCAATCGTACGCGACTGCCCTTTGATAATATATGGGGGGGTTCTCACGGCAAGCTACCGCGTGGACCTTGCTATCATACCTCTCTTTAATCTGAGGAGCGCGTGATTCAAGGAATCAGTTGGTAGCATGTGTCTTCCTAAATAGTACCGATGATATAATCACACGCTTAAACCCCCGCGAACAAGTAGACACTCCGCCTCCCTCGCATCTCTATCCCTCGCACGTGAAACGTTCGAGTTTTTTTTTTCGACTCATCCCACCAGCGAACGTGACTCTTTAGATTATGTTGCTGCTATAAATGTCAGAATGATAAGCCACTTTGTTGAGCTATCATTCGTGGCCATGTCCCTTGAGACAAATAGGCGAATGCCTCTGTGGGTTTCGCCTGGTAGGATGGGGATGGTTTCGTGTTGTATTCGTTTGTCTGTGTGTGGGTGATTTGTTAACCTTTCCTGTACGTTGCACGTCTATCGTGTTTTTTTGGGATTATTTGTTGGTGTATCGTTCTTACCCGCCCCTACTGGACATCTGTGGAAAAAGAGCTTCATAGCTCATCGGATTCCTCCAGTAATAAATACATATTTTGATTCTGGGTGCACACTTTCCAGCAGCATTGGTTGAACGCCAGCAAAACTTTTGGACCGGTTTCAACATTCGCGGTCTCACCAGCAGTGAAACCCAATTCTGGTGAACTGCCAGATGGGTGACAGGCCAGGGACCCTGTCCTGTTAGCTACGGGTCCCTAGTTAGCCGCAAAAAAACTCTATGAATTCACCAACATTGGACGATCACTGGGCCGCCCGACTTGGGAGCCACGGAATTGCCGCTGCGCCTGCTGTTCCTGGATGTGGACAGCAGAGGACCGGCAGCGGTGATTCTCGGGGCAGCTTTCTCGGCGCGGCTCACCGCGGGTCGCCAGGCGGCACGAGGCGCGGGCTCAACCGAGGCACACCCCGTGCAAGACGGCAGCGCGTCCACAGATTTGGTGTGGCGCTGTGGTTATTGACCTTTGCTGCAGACCTGCACTCCCAATGGTTATCGATCGTAGAACGTTACAAAAAATTGCGTAATGTTCGACGGGACAAAGTAAGTTGTAACTTACGGGACCGTGCTTAATTTGCGTGTCGATGAATGAACCTTCTAAACAAACAAACAAACACAAATCTGGCCGTGTCTCGCACCCCCAGAAAGGGAATCTCGCAGCCCCAGGTGTTGCGAGATACCCCCTCCCCCACAGGTGAAGAAGAGCGACTGTTGTAGAAGCCAGCGGGCAGAGTCCTACGGTGTTCACACCGCGGTGCCGTGCTGACCACGGACACGAAATACGGCCCCGTCTGTGTTTTCACTCGCGGTGAATGCTGGCGATCCAGCGACGTCAATGGCAAGGGTTGGCAACGGCGTGCCGATCTCATGGCCCACGTTGGTCAAATTGTTGTTGTTGTTGTTGTTTAAACTTACCCGCAAGTTACTCCGGTAGGACACAGACAAAGGTCCCCCGTGTAGCCTGAACAGACTGTAGGGGCAAGTGCTGTCAACGAGTGACACCTCATGAAGGTCGGCACGGTACACGAGGGGGTGGGTGGCCAGGACCACGCCTGGCCGCCTTTGTCTCCCCAGTGGCGATGTTTACACACCGCACCAGGTACTCATTCGAGGCTGATCACACGCACAGACATTATCGCCCACTGCTACGGACACTTGGCAGGACCCTCCTGAAAAGGAGTCATGAGGCTCAGCGAGGCTTTTCCTGGGAATACGAGAATGGCATCTTCAGGTTTGCCATCTATCCTCAACATGGTGGTGGTTGTCGTTGTTATTGGGATCTAAAGTAAACATTCACAACTAAACCATGTTTTGTTTATTTTACCAGGTATAGGCCCACTGAACTATGTAGCTCTTTTTCAGAAGTGACCTGGCCACAAATGATAGCTCAACGAAGTTGCTTATCAACTTGTGGAAATGCACAGCAGGCGAATGCTCTAAACGCGTGGTGACGTTGATTCTAAATGTGGAGGGAGAAACGCGAGAAACACGCAAACTCCAAAAATATACAGCAGCAGCAGGCGTTAGGCTAGGGATCGAACCCACGACCTTCTGTACACCAGGCGAGGTAGTTAACATCTCCTAGCTACCGTTATTGGTGACTGGGCCAACACCATTAACTCGCTGCACTTGAGGATCTGGCTAAATTAATCCATGGGCCGTGTGAGGCTAGTGGTACGTGGCCAGCAGAGGGCAGTGCAACTGTAGCAATTATTCTACCGTACTTCTATGCTCCCGCCGTCACCAACACCGCATTGACTCAGAGTGGTGAAGTATGGTCAAATGACTCCCCCCCCCCCCCTTCCACGACCCGCACGGCGTGATGAGGCCCTCCTCCCGCAGTGGAATTAAAACACAAAGGCACTGCAAGTAACACATGGCATTTCAATCTCGACATTTTAATAACAATTATGTATCAGCTAATCTGAGTTGATCATGCATGTGTGTTGAACTTCTTGGGCAGGCAACAGACTAAACACAAAAAGCAGTTTTAAGGAAATTAGTTCGTCAATCGAGATGATATAAAAGTGTCGTAGCGCCAGTGGCTTCCTAATATCGGAAGGAAGAACGTTCCAGACGGCCGCAGTAGCCCATCTGAGAGCACGCGCGAAGCTGCGACCCGTCTCTGTTCCATGGCCAGCCAAAAAAAGTAGTCGAGCTACGGATGGACTTTCCTGCGCCATCGGAACGTGGAATTCCCACCGCGGACTTTTAGCAGCCCAGGAGGCGAACGCCGCTGCTGCACCCTCAACTGTTCGAGGAGGTCACGTGCTCTGTTCGCCCCGCCCCCTCCACCCCTTCAAGCTCACTGACGTTGACGCCTCTGCCGCGGCGCGTGGGGAGGTGGGCGTCCAGCAGGTGGCAGTGCAGCAAGTAGGTCGCTCGCTCTCTCCACGCGCTCAGGAGGCGCCATCGCTTCACTCATCATCATCATCAGCAGCTGATGCGGCTTGCAGGCGTCCGTGGCTGCGCCGCGGGTGAGCCGCTCCGGTGGCGCGGGGAGCGGTGGCGCCGTGGTTTGGGGCATCGCGCTTCGAACGCGCACGGCCGAGTTCGATTCCCCGCTCACCGGTAACGATTTTCTGAACCCCTGCCCGAGGTCGACTCTGTCTTTAAATGAGTAGCTGGTGCGGTGGGTTAAAAGCATCGGCACTGGGGAGACAAAGGCGGCCGGGTGTGGTGTTGTCCACACCAGACCCTACGTGTGCCGTGCCGGATGTCGGAGGTGCTGGCTAAGAGCACTTGGCCCGACAGCCCGTTAAATGCTGTACGGGGGATCTTTGACTTTGCCGTCGAGAGCACTCCAATGTACTTCCAGTTTGTACCGCGGCATTGTTTCGAACTGGTGTCCAACGTTTCGCTCCAACGGGTGGCACGTTGCTCAAGTGAAGTTCTGAAACATTCTCGAAGTCGCTCCCAAGCACGTGCTCGGAACGTCGGACATCACGCCGAACAGCACACAAGCGGCAAAAACCCAACAACCCAACGACGCTCTGTACGGAATGTACCCAAAATTCCCTTCTGCACCCTGCTAAAAAAAATAAACGTTTTTACATTTGTGTTGTAATGACTTTCACGTGTGTTCTCTTCAAATACCCACTCTCCCGTTTTCGGCTCCGAGTCACGGAATGTCGATTCGTCTGCTGAAGGCATCCACGGCGGTGCTGGGGGTGGCGTTGGTGGTGTCGGGCGCACATTGCAAGCACTCATCCAGGCAGAACCCCGCCGAGCTTCCGAGGTGTGAAGCGGGGGGGGGTGGGGGGGGATGGTGGCTGACGGCGCGGATTCGGACCCGATTCGCACGGTGAGATTAGAAATCTCTCCCTGCCCCTCCTCCCTTCCTCCCCCGGGGTCTCCGTGGTGGACGCGCGGGGCTGTTTGTGCAGTCGCCGCTGTTCAAACCGCGCCCGCCCGCTGCCCACCGTGACGGACCGACACTCGGGGCTGTGATCACCGCGCCGTGCCCGCCACGCCACTCCGCGTCGCACTCGAGACGCTTTGAAGGCTGCTCCGTGACCGCTGCTCGCGTAGCTTCAGCGCGGGCGTGGATTATTGTGGTGAGAGCCCCGGTGTGGCTCTGTGAGCCTGGGTGAGCTAACACTGAACTCCTATGGGAGCCCCGGTGTGGCTCTGTGAGCCTGGGTGAGCTAACACTGAACTCCTATGGGAGCCCCAGTGTGGCTCTGTGAGCCTGGGTGAGCTAACACTGAACTCCTATGGGAGCCCCGGTGTGGCTCTGTGAGCCTGGGTGAGCTAACACTGAACTCCTATGGGAGCCCCGGTGTGGCTCTGTGAGCCTGGGTGAGCTAACACTGAACTCTTATGGGAGCCCCGGTGTGGCTCTGTGAGCCTGGGTGAGCTAACACTGAACTCCTATGGGAGCCCCGGTGTGGCTCTGTGAGCCTGGGTGAGCTAACACTGAACTCCTATGGGAGCCCCAGTGTGGCTCTGTGAGCCTGGGTGAGCTAACACTGAACTCCTATGGGAGCCCCGGTGTGGCTCTGTGAGCCTGGGTGAGCTAACACTGAACTCCTATGGGAGCCCCGGTGTGGCTCTGTGAGCCTGGGTGAGCTAACACTGAACTCTTATGGGAGCCCCGGTGTGGCTCTGTGAGCCTGGGTGAGCTAACACTGAACTCCTATGGGAGCCCCGGTGTGGCTCTGTGAGCCTGGGTGAGCTAACACTGAACTCCTATGGGAGCCCCGGTGTGGCTCTGTGAGCCTGGGTGAGCTAACACTGAACTCCTATGGGAGCCCCAGTGTGGATCTGTGAGCCTGGGTGAGCTAACACTGAACTCCTATGGGAGCCCCAGTGTGGCTCTGTGAGCCTGGGTGAGCTAACACTGAACTCCTATGGGAGCCCCAGTGTGGCTCTGTGAGCCTGGGTGAGCTAACACTGAACTCCTATGGGAGCCCCGGTGTGGCTCTGTGAGCCTGGGTGAGCTAACACTGAACTCCTATGGGAGCCCCGGTGTGGCTCTGTGAGCCTGGGTGAGCTAACACTGAACTCCTATGGGAGCCCCAGTGTGGCTCTGTGAGCCTGGGTGAGCTAACACTGAACTCCTATGGGAGCCCCGGTGTGGCTCTGTGAGCCTGGGTGAGCTAACACTGAACTCCTATGGGAGTCCCGGTGTGGCTCTGTGAGCCTGGGTGAGCTAACACTGAACTCTTATGGGAGCCCCGGTGTGGCTCTGTGAGCCTGGGTGAGCTAACACTGAACTCCTATGGGAGCCCCGGTGTGGCTCTGTGAGCCTGGGTGAGCTAACACTGAACTCTTATGGGAGCCCCGGTGGGGCTCTGTGAGCCTGGGTGAGCTAACACTGAACTCCTATGGGAGCCCCGGTGTGGCTCTGTGAGCCTGGGTGAGCTAACACTGAACTCCTATGGGAGCCCCGGTGTGGCTCTGTGAGCCTGGGTGAGCTAACACTGAACTCCTATGGGAGCCCCAGTGTGGATCTGTGAGCCTGGGTGAGCTAACACTGAACTCCTATGGGAGCCCCAGTGTGGCTCTGTGAGCCTGGGTGAGCTAACACTGAACTCCTATGGGAGCCCCAGTGTGGCTCTGTGAGCCTGGGTGAGCTAACACTGAACTCCTATGGGAGCCCCGGTGTGGCTCTGTGAGCCTTGGTGAGCTAACACTGAACTCCTATGGGAGCCCCAGTGTGGCTCTGTGAGCCTGGGTGAGCTAACACTGAACTCCTATGGGAGCCTTAGAGATGTAACACTGAACCCTATGAGAGCCTTAGAGATGTAACACTGAACCCTATGAGTGCCTTAGAGATGTAACACTGGGCCGTAGGGCAGCCTTCGTCTGGCTCACGTTATTTAACACCGAACCTTCCACGCGACCCTTAGTCTGGCACCGCGAGCATCAGCTCCGACTGCTACTTGAGTCGGCTTCTTTCATGTTCGGTCCGAGTCCAGTTAACGGCAACAGCCGTCGGAGCTTGGAGTCTGCGCTCGGTCCGTGGATCGCATTGGGCACCCACCCCCCCCCCCCCCCCCCCCCCCCCACTACGTGACCCGCTCGCTCCAACAGTGACGAGTTGGACTCGAAATGCTGTCTCGCACCTGGCCTGGGGGGCAGCCCCCCCCCATACCCCCACCGTATTATCAGCTCAGCCAGTCAGTGAACTCAATCAATCTCTGTACATTTATATTGAGCCAATTACCCATCCACGCACGGTCTTGCTCAGTGTCCTGCTGATATACACACGAGCAAAGGCGCAACCCTGCAACTGCCCGCTCACATCACTGCTAGCAGAAGGGGCTGCGCTACAGAAGGAGCTCTTCTCAACTAAACTAAACTTTTTATTTTACCAGGTAGGCCCCACTGAGCTACATAGCGCGTTTCCAAAAGTCACCTGGCCACAAATGATGGCTCAACGAAGTGGCTTATCATCACGTGTAAATATATAGCTCTTCCAGAGGGTGCTTGGCCTACTCTTCCACGCTGGTCACGCGTCGTTCAAAGAGGATGGAGAGTACCCAACGTTAACCCACGGTCTTTGCCGTCCCTCTCGATCTTGCAATGGCAATGCCACAATCCTAAAATGAGCTAAAAATGTATATTTGTAATGTTTCCAGGTAAGGCCCACTGAGCTATATAGCTCTTTTTCAGATGCGACCTGGCCACAAATGATAGCTTAACGAAGTAGCGTATCATCGTGTGAAATTTGATAGCAGCCAAATAATCTAAACGTGTGATATTAATTCTAAATATGGAGTGAAAACCCGGAGGACCCGGAGAAAATCCATGTGACCATGGGTGGGAGAGACACTCAAACTCCAAATATACAGCAGCAGGCATCAGGGTCGGGATCGAACCCACGACCTCCTGCACACCAGGCGAAGGAGGTAACATCTCGCCATCTTGCTCATTGCTCCGTCTCCGCGGTGAACTTCCTCTTGGGACGCGTTTTCCTCCTTTGCCTGCCACTCCGTTCCTCATTTCGCTCATGCCCGCCGTCAACTTCAAGGCCTGCCTCGCTCGTCCTCACGGCACAAAACGTGACGACGTCTCCGGCTGGCATCTGCTCTCCGATCCATCCGCGCACGAGTTCCTCTTTCCCTATCTTTCTCTCTCTGTCTCTCGGTGTCATTCCCGTCACGCACCTCTCCACCCTTGCCCGCGCACTCCTTCGCAATTCGTTCGTGTCGGCATCGTCCCTGCGCGTGCGTGCGTGTGAGCCACGTTTTCACCGCAGCCGATAGGCGCCGATTGAAGGCTTTCTTTGGGCACATTGGCAAGTTGGATCGTCACTATCAGATTTATCCATAATAGAGATTTTTTTGGGGGTTAGATCGCGAAAATATATAGATGTGTCGTTAAATCCGTCACCACCGGACACGGCCAATTAGTAAGGGTTGTCACGTAAACAAAACGTGTCAATTCCTTGCTAGTACAGCACACCGGTGTGTTGGAGAGTAAATCCACAACATTTACAATTCGAGTCTCGGGTATAACACGGATCCATACGGATCTTAAACGTCTGGCTCTATGAACCAACACCATTCACCCTCTGAACCATTTATTTATTGTATTTCTACCTACGTGACTTTACCGAAAGAACTAAAGAGTAACCATGAAGGTGCTTTAATGTCTCTGGAATTCGGATATTACGGTAATATCCTGGTTTCGGTCGAGGACGCGTTCCTGAAGGTTGCGACGACCAATATCGAAACGACGTAAATCCAGGCGGTTTATAGGGTAGTAGTAGTGGGTGGTGGTGGCGGTGGTGGTGGAGGCGATGGCTGAGAGGCGACGGATAACGAGACAGGACAGACGATGCTGTCAGCGACGTAGTATGGGGTTGATGCGACTTGGGTCGGGGCGTTAGTAATAAAGTGAGAATGTATTTGCAAAACGACGTATAAAGGGTGAGACGCAAATCGGGGAATGACTGCACTGTGCTACTGAATAGTAAGAACATTACCTTTACCTGGCTCTATAAGCCTCCTCTGGTGTTAACAATGAACCATCACAATTCATCCGGTGTGCCTCATTCCCTATCTCTCTCCCTCTACGAGGATCAGACTATGAGGCATCGTGAACCCGTGAGCAAGCTAACTCCGCCTGCTACTTGCCACGTTGCATCTCTGGAGAGTGGGGAGATCGATGATTGACGTTTGGTCGCGCCGCATTGATCGCATCCCCCCCGTGATTTCTCATTTGCTCGGAGTGGACTGCGTGAAGGCCGCTACCACTTTCCACAGCCTGGTACCCTCCTCGCAACGTGAGTGGGCACAGGAACTCATCTACTTACGAACATTCGACTTACGAACTTTTAGAGATGCGAACAAACAAGTACATGTGTCCAGTTGCCTGTCCGGACTAAGAGTCGTAAGTTCAACCGCCGCGCAATAGATGGCAGTGGTGGTATCTACATCTACAGAACGTGAAGAACCAGTGGCATCGACATCTACAGAACATGAAGAACCAGTGGCATTTACATCTACAGAACATGAAGAACCAGTGGTATCTACATCTACAGAACAGGAAGAACCAGTGGCATCTAAATCTGCAGAACATGAAGAACCAGTGGCATCTACATCTGCAGAACATGAAGAACCAGTGGCATTTACATCTGCAAAACGTGAAGAAGCAGTGGCATCTACATCTGCAGGACATGAAGAACCAGTGGCATCGACATCTACAGAACGTGAAGAACCAGTGGCATTTACATCTACAGAACATGAAGAACCAGTGGTATCTACATCTACAGAACGTGAAGAACCAGTGGCATCTACATCTGCAGAACGTGAAGAACCAGTGGCATCTACATCTACAGAACATGAAGAACCAGTGGCATCTACATCTGCAGGAGATTGTACAACTTGTAAAGCCATTCCCCATGTTTAGTGTACACGCCGTACTACGTGTATGAAATCAACGGGAGTAAAGTTGGACTTACAAACAAATCAACTTAGGAGCAGACCTCTGAAACCTAAGGTAGAGGAGTCCCTGTACGCGACTCGCACTCCGACCAGGAGTCGCGTACTCGCGGCTTCCAAAGTCTGTGTCGCTAAGCAACAAGAGACGCGAGCTCGGACCGAAGTCACAAAGGCCTTCAGAGCGTTTGCCATTGCTGCTGCGTGTGTCGCCTCGGAGTAGAAAAACAGGCGACACTTCAGGCAAAAAGGCCCCCTTTGCCGTGGCAAACAAAAAAGAAGAACAGAGCAATTGACGAACGCATTGAGTTGCTTATTACTCAGCGCAGCACGTGCCAACGCATCTCCCGTACGGTGATGACGTTCAGTGTTGTTTTTCCATTCGCTTTTTTTGGGGGGGCCTGGGAAAGTCAAATGTAGGTATTGAGAGCCCTTTAAAGTTGAGTCGGTCCACTCGGGACCTCGTCTGATTGGTTTCTGACCTTCAAAAGGGTCCTTTTTTATCGGCATGTATCTTCCCCGATCATCATCTGTACGTATGTTGAACTTCTTTCGCATCGTACGTAGCCAACCGTGCTAAATGGAGGTGCGAGAAAAGGACTACAAACTAAACACAAAAAGCAGTTATAAAGAAATAAGTTTTAAATTTAGATTTTAAAGTGCATAACTCCATTAACTTCCTAATATTGGAAGGAAGAGCATTCCAGATGGACGCAGACGCGCATTTGAAAGCGCACGATGCGGTGACCGTCTTTTTTCGATGGCCAGCCAAAAGCCGCTGCTGCTGTGAGGATGACCGGAGCTCGCGTGATGGTTTATGATCCTTGACGAGATCACCAGCAAGCTATTGTGGTGCATTCGTGGCAAGCGCCTTGCGTGTAATGAGCGCAACCTTATAATGTAGTCGTTCGGCAACCAGAAGCCAATGCAGCTCGGCGAGCATTGGAAGGACACGGTCGGATCTTGCAGTACCCGTCATGACAAGTGCCAGAGAATGTTGTACACGCTGCAACTTGGTAATATTCGTTTTCTTGCCAGACGTCCCGTAGAGTAGCGAGTTGCAGTCATCAATACACTACGCCGCTACACGCCACTGCATTGGTTAACGACGCCCACGTGGCCCCGGCTGACGGTGCTCGTTGTGACGCGACGACACGTGGCAGGCCACTGTTTCCCCACTCATTCGGGAGTCAAGCGTCATCGCTACCGCCTGGCTTTGACATAGCTGCTTGAAGATTTGCGCTGATGCGCACATCTTCTTCATGAATGGAAAATTCAAGATGCGCTACGGTGCCCTGCGATTGTGGCCAAGCAACCCCAATGCTATGCCACGTATAGTAAACCACTGTAATATGTGCTCCTGCAATGAACAAAGACGGTCACCGCATCGGGCGGTTTTTAGATGCGCGTCTGCGGCCGTCTGGAACGATTTTGCTTCCGATATTAGGAAGCCACCGAGGCTATGCGCTTTTAAATCATCTCGCTTGAAAGCTGAATTCATTTAGAACTGGTTTTGTTTGGTCTGTCGTCCTTCCCCCGCACCTCCGATTCGTATGGGTTGGCTACGACCGGTTGCGGAAAAAGTTTAACACACAAATTCAATGGAGGAGGAACAGCACAACCACACGACCACTCTCCTGAAGCCCTCTCATCGTGGCCAGCAGACCTCAACATTAGCACCAGGTTCCTGATCGCATTGCCACCATGCGCAAGGGTAGAAGAGACCGGTCGATGCAGCAGCATAACCGTGCAGATACGAACGTGTTCAACTGTGAGTCCGGTCATTTTGGCTCATTTGTTGTGTGCATGAAAAAAATGCAGCGAAACGGGATCGAGCCCACGACCCCTGTACACCTTCTGGAGGCGAGTGAGTTAGCGTCTCCTCGCCACCGTGGCGACCCCCTCACTCTGACACAGTTACCTCTCTGTTACCCAGGTGGCGGCGGGGGTGTCCAGGATAAAACAACATCGCCCATCATGCAAACAAAAATAAGAACGTGGAGTGGGCAGTGCACCGAATGCCGCGTTGCGGCAGTGAGTGAGAATGTGGCGTGGGGTCATCTGCTGCTGCTTAAACGCATTCCGTTTCACCTGCCACGTGTTTGCGGTCACGTTGGCACTGAGCTACAGACCGTCGACGAGCGAGGAGCAGCCTCAGGTAATTGCAAACGACGCCCTTCTCGTGAAGATATTGAATTGTTTCTCTCTCTCTCTCTTCACATCAACGGTTTAATCCACGCACCGCTCGGATTACATCTGCCCGCGGTGAATCGCGAGTTAGCCGGAAGCGTGCGCGTGCGTGCGTGTGTGTAGACGCGCGCGCGTCCGTGTGTGTGCGTGTGTGTCCCACGTGTGTGGGTGTAAGCTAAGCATGTATATGTATGCATGGGGATCCTAATGAAAAGCCCCGGGCCATGTTTATGGGAGGTGTCCCGTCTCCATTTAAAGTGGCATCCCATCCCAGGTCTATTTAAAAATCAATCTCCCACTGCAAGGACGGCTACCCTGCCAGATGGGAAGTATGATACAAAAAGAGGAGGGAGGAGGAGGAGAAGGAGGAGGAGGAGGAGAGGAAGGCAGGAGGAGGAGGGAATTGGACAATTGCCTTCTGTTTATTCATGAGATTGGTCTGGGGCAAACGGGGTGGCGGTAGTGGTGGTTAGCAGTGGTAGTGGTGAAGGTAGTGGCGGTGGTAGCGGTAGGGGTGGTGGTGGTGATAGTCTTGGTGTGGGGAGCGGCAGTGTAGCGGTTACGAACCCGGCGACCCGAGTTCGATTCCCGCTCACGGCCAACGTCCGTGACGAATATCTGAATCGGTCCTGGGCCTCCCCTAGGTCGACTCAGCCTCAAATGAGTACCTGGCGCGGCGTGTAAACATCGCCACTCGGGATACAAAACCAGACGGGAGTGGTGCCGGCTATCCACCCAGTTCCAGCCTTCATAGGTGCTCGCTCACAGCACGTTCCCCAACATTCTGTTAATACGGCGGGGGATCTTTGTCTTTGATAGTGTTGGTGGTGGTGGTAGATGTGCATGTAGTCTTGGGAGTGGTGATGGTGTTGTTCGTGGTGATATTCTTGGTGGTGGTGATGGCAGTGCCAGCGGTGGTGTTGGTTGTGGCAATGGTAGTGAGTAATATGCGGAGTGCAGTGAATGGTGTGTTAAGTGATCTGGTGGTAGTAGTACACTTTTTGGTAGTGGCGGTGGCTGTATTGACGGTAGTGTATGTGTGGTGGGTGGTTAGGTGGTGAGTGAATGATGGGTGGGTGGTGAGTGAGTGGTGGGTGGTGAGTGGGTGGTGGTGATGGTGGTGGTGTATGTGTGATGGGTGGTTGGGTAGTGAGTGGATGGTGGGTGGGTGGTGGGTGGGTGGTGAGTGAATGGGTGGGTGGTGAGTGGGTGGTGCATGTGTGGTGGGTGGGCGGTGATTGGGTGGTGTATGTGTGGTGGGTGGGTGGTGAGTGGGTGGGTGGTGAGTGGGTGGTGTATGTGTGGTGGGTGGGTGGTGAGTGGGTGGGTGGTGAGTGGGTGGTGTATGTGTGGTGGGTGGGTGGTGAGTTGGTGGGTGGTGAGTAGGTGGTGTATCTGTGGTGGGTGGGTGGTGAGTGGGTGGGTGGGTGGTGAGTGGGTGGTGTATGTGTGGTGGGTGGGTGGGTGGTGAGTGAGTGGGTGGTGAGTGGGTGGTGTATGTGTGGTGGGTGGGTGGTGAGTTGGTGGGTGGTGAGTGGGTGGTGTATGTGTGGTGGGTGGGTGGTGAGTGGGTGGGTGGGTGGTGAGTGGGTGGTGTATGTGTGGTGGGTGGGTGGTGAGTTGGTGGGTGGTGTATGTGTGGTGGGTGGATGGTGAGTTGGTGGGTGGTGAGTGGGTGGTGTATGTGTGATGGGTGCTTGAGCGGTTAGTGTACGGTCGTGTAGGTCACGGCACTTAAAATAAAAATGATCACAGCCGTTTGTGTAAATTTCCCAGGCGAGTTGGTGATTGCGCGTGAATGTGGGCATGAAACGGGCTCAAGCGCGCACGCCATCCATGCCTCCCTCCCGTCGCCACCCACAGTAAAAAAAAACTGAATCACGTTCGAGATATCAAATGACATGCGAGATATCATGTAACATGAGAGATGCAAAATTGCATGCGGCATATCGAATGACGTTAGAGAAATCGAATCATGTTAAGTATATCGCATAACAGACATACCTAGTCGTATTCTAGATACTGAACACCATTACAGGTATTAAATAACGGAGATGTTCAATCGCATGAGAGATACCAAATCACAGAGCTGTCAAATGACAGAGATACCGAATACATACCTCACAATATTAGAGATATCAAATCACACGAAATTAAGCAAATCAAATAGATACAAAATCAAATTGAAAAAAATCACATTCGAGATACAAAAACAGACATCAAATAACACAGATATGAAGTAACAGAGATACAAAATCACATTAAATAATATTAATAAAATAACATACATCATGACATTAGAGATGTCAAATAACAGATATGACAATCAGAATATGTATTTATACCGGAGGAATCCGATGAGCTATAAAGCTCTTTTTCACAGATGTCCAGTCATATCACTAAACAATGGCTATATCGAATGACGTAGATATGACGCAACAAAGATGTCAAGTAACATCTCGTCTATCAAATCGCAGAGATACCTCAAATAACATGAGTGAGGATCGGCGCATCACCGCTCAGATGTTGTGAAACTCCCTCCCCTTGGGTTGTCGATGTTGGTGCCTTACCCTGTGGCGAGCCCAGCAGAATGCGGTCCAGAAAAAGTGTGGACTCAAATGATATGTGCCTTCTGTACGGGATAGAGTGCTGTCCCCTCTCCGGGCGCTCAGCTCTCCTCCCTCGTGTATAAACAACGGTCGCTAATTGACTGAAAGCATCTTAATATGTAGAGGACTCACCGCCCGGCATCCTTCCAGCCTGGCCTGTGGCTCCTACTCAGTGATTGCGAGATGCACTTCGCATAGACGACTCGATGTCGTGTTCAGCATCATCACCATGGCCAATGGGCGGATAGCCCGTCGGTGTCCACTGCACAGTTCGTAATTTATTTCCAGTTTCCTCGTATATAGTGTTAATCATTGCTAATGAGGCTTGAATTACTTAATCGCACGTGACATCAAACTACGATTTATTATTTTTTCACGACAGAAAACATATATTTAGATGTGATTAGCAGTGCAGATGAGCAAAGCGTGCTGTCCAGTGTTGCCCAGTGTTGCCCAGTTTTGCCAGTGTTGCCCAGTGTTGCCAGTGCTGTCCAGTGTTGCCAGTGTTGCCCAGTGTTGTCCAGTGTTGCCCAGTGTTGCCCAGTGTTGTCCAGTGTTGCCAGTGTTGCCCAGTGTTGCCCAGTGTTGTCCAGTGTTGTCCAGTGTTGTCCAGTGTTGCCCAGTGTTGTCCAGTGTTGCCAGTGTTGCCCAGTGTTGCCCAGTGTTGTCCAGTGTTGCCCAGTGTTGCCCAGTGTTGTCCAGTGTTGTTCAGTGTTGCCCAGTGTTGCCCAGTGTTGTCCAGTGTTGCCCAGTGTTGTCCAGTGTTGCCCAGTGCTGTCCAGTGTTGCCAGTGCTGTCCAGTGTTGCCAGTGCTGCCCAGTGTTGCCAGTGTTGTCCAGTGTTGTCCAGTGTTGTCCAGTGTTGCCCAGTGCTGTCCAGTGTTGCCAGTGTTGTCCAGTGTTGCCAGTGTTGCCAGTGTTGTCCAGTGTTGTCCAGTGTTGCCAGTGTTGCCAGTGTTGCCAGTGTTGCCCAGTGTTGTCCAGTGTTGTCCAGTGTTGCCCAGTGTTGTCCAGTGTTGTCCAGTGTTGCCAGTGTTGTCCAGTGTTGCCCAGTGTTGTCCAGTGTTGCCAGTGTTGCCCAGTGTTGTCCAGTGTTGCCCAGTGTTGTCCAGTGTTGCCCAGTGTTGCCCAGTGCTGTCCAGTGCTGTCCACTGTTGCCAATTATAATCGATGAGTTCAGGCGCAGCCCTGCAACTGCTCGCTTTATGCCACCGCTGGGGGAAGAGGGCCTCCGCTTTCAAGAGATTTCGAAAGATTTCAAGAGCCCCCATTTCAGAGGGTTGCCTTAAACCAGGAGATCTTCCTAACCTGGGTATGGGGGGGGGGGTGCCCTTTGTGGAAGGGGGGGGGGGGCGAGACACGGACAGATTCTTGTTAGAAGGTAAAAAATCGAAAAGACAAATTAAGCAACTCTATGTTTCGTAAAACCCGACGTGCTTATTAACATTACACGTGTTGTGTGTTTATCAAGATTACACATGCTGTGTTTATTAACATTACACATGTTGTGTGTTTATTAACATTACACATGTTGTGTGTTTATTAACATTACACATGTTGTGTGTTAATGAAGATTACACATGCTGTGTTTATTAACATTACACATGTGTGTTTATTAACATTACACATGTTGTGTGTTTATTAACATTACACATGTTGTGTGTTAATGAAGATTACACATGCTGTGTGTATTAACATTACACATGTTGTGTGTTTATTAACATTACACATGTTGTGTGTTTATTAACATTACACATGTTGTGTGTTAATGAAGATTACACATGCTGTGTTTATTAACATTACACATGTTGTGTGTTTATTGAACATTACACGTGTTGTGTGTTTATTAACATTACACGTGTTGTGTGTTTATTCACATTACACGTGTTGTGTGTTTATTAACATTACACATGTTGTGTGTTTATTAACATTACACGTGTTGTGTGTTTATTAACATTACACATGTTGTGTGTTTATTAACATTACACGTGTTGTGTGTTTATTAACATTACACGTGTTGTGTGTTTATTAACATTACACGTGTTGTGTGTTTATTAACATTACACATGTTGTGTGTTTATTAACATTACACGTGTTGTGTGTTTATTAACATTACACGTGTTGTGTGTTTATTAACATTACGCGTGTTGTGTTTATTAACATTACACATGTTGTGTGTTTATTAACATTACACGTGTTGTGTGTTTATTAACATTACACGTGTTGTGTGTTTATTAACATTACACGTGTTGTGTGTTTATTAACATTACACGTGTTGTGTGTTTATTAACATTACACATGTTGTGTGTTTATTAACATTACACGTGTTGTGTGTTTATTAACATTACACGTGTTGTGTGTTTATTAACATTACACATGTTGTGTGTTTATTAACATTACACGTGTTGTGTGTTTATTAACATTACACGTGTTGTGTGTTTATTAACATTAAGCGTGTTGTGTTTATTAACATTACACATGTTGTGTGTTTATTAACAATACACGTGTTGTGTGTTTATTAACATTACACGTGTTGTGTGTTTATTAACATTACACGTGTTGTTTGTTTATCAACATTACACGTGTTGTGTGTTTATTAACATTACACATGTTGTGTGTTTATTAACATTACACATGTTGTGTGTTTATTAACATTACACGTGTTGTGTGTTTATTAACATTACACATGTTGTGTGTTTATTAACATTACACGTGTTGTGTGTTTATTAACATTACACGTGTTGTGTGTTTATTAACATTACACGTGTTGTGTGTTTATTAACATTACACATGTTGTGTGTTTATTAACTTTACACATGTTGTGTGTTTATTAACATTACACATGTTGTGTGTTTATTAACATTACACGTGTTGTGTGTTTATTAACATTACACGTATTGTGTGTTTATTAACATTACACGTGTTGTGTGTTTATTAACATTACACGTGTTGTGTGTTTATTAACATTACACGTGTTGTGTGTTTATTAACATTACACGTGGTGTGTGTTTATTAACATTACACATGTTGTGTGTTCATTAACATTACACATGTTGTGTGTTTATTAACATTACACATGTTGTGTGTTTATTAACATTACACTGTTGTGTGTTTATTAACATTACAAGTGTTGTGTGTTTATTAACATTACACATGTTGTGTGTTTATTAACATTACACGTGTTGTGTGTTTATTAACATTACACATGTTGTGTTTATTAACATTACACGTGTTGTGTGTTTATTAACATTACACATGTTGTGTGTTTATTAACATTACACATGTTGTGTGTTTATTAACATTACACGTGTTGTGTGTTTATTAACATTACACGTATTGTGTGTTTATTAACATTACACGTGTTGTGTGTTTATTAACATTACACATGTTGTGTGTTTATTAACTTTACACATGTTGTGTGTTTATTAACATTACACATGTTGTGTGTTTATTAACATTACACGTGTTGTGTGTTTATTAACATTACACGTATTGTGTGTTTATTAACATTACACGTGTTGTGTGTTTATTAACATTACACGTGTTGTGTGTTTATTAACATTACACGTGTTGTGTGTTTATTAACATTACACGTGGTGTGTGTTTATTAACATTACACATGTTGTGTGTTCATTAACATTACACATGTTGTGTGTTTATTAACATTACACATGTTGTGTGTTTATTAACATTACACTGTTGTGTGTTTATTAACATTACACGTGTTGTGTGTTTATTAACATTACACATGTTGTGTGTTTATTAACATTACACGTGTTGTGTGTTTATTAACATTACACATGTTGTGTTTATTAACATTACACGTGTTGTGTGTTTATTAACATTACACATGTTGTGTGTTTATTAACATTACACATGTTGTGTGTTAATGAAGATTACACATGCTGTGTTTATTAACATTACACATGTTGTGTGTTTATTAACATTACACATGTTGTGTGTTTATTAACATTACACATGTTGTGTGTTAATGAAGATTACACATGCTGTGTTTATTAACATTACACATGTTGTGTGTTTATTAACATTACACGTGTTGTGTGTTTATTAACATTACACGTGTTGTGTGTTTATTAACATTACACGTGTTGTGTGTTTATTAACATTACACATGTTGTGTGTTTATTAACATTACACGTGTTGTGTGTTTATTAACATTACACATGTTGTGTGTTTATTAACATTACACGTGTTGTGTGTTTATTAACATTACACGTGTTGTGTGTTTATTAACATTACACGTGTTGTGTGTTTATTAACATTACACATGTTGTGTGTTTATTAACATTACACGTGTTGTGTGTTTATTAACATTACACGTGTTGTGTGTTTATTAACATTACGCGTGTTGTGTTTATTAACATTACACATGTTGTGTGTTTATTAACATTACACGTGTTGTGTGTTTATTAACATTACACATGTTGTGTGTTTATTAACATTACACTGTTGTGTGTTTATTAACATTACACGTGTTGTGTGTTTATTAACATTACACATGTTGTGTGTGTATTAACATTACACGTGTTGTGTGTTTATTAACATTACACATGTTGTGTTTATGAACATTACACATGTTGTGTGTTTATTAACATTACACGTGTTGTGTGTTTATTAACATTACACGTGTTGTGTGTTTAATAACATTACACGTGTTGTGTGTTTATTAACATTACACGTGTTGTGTGTTTATTAACATTACACGTGTTGTGTGTTTATTAACATTACACGTGTTGTGTGTTTATTAACATTACACGTGTTGTGTGTTTATTAACATTACACGTGTTGTGTGTTTATTAACATTACACGTGTTGTGTGTTTATTAACATTACACATGTTGTGTGTTTCTTAACATTACACATGTTGTGTGTTTATTAACATTACACGTGTTGTGTGTTTATTAACATTACACGTGTTGTGTGTTTATTAACATTACACGTGTTGTGTGTTTATTAACATTACACATGTTATGTGATTATTAACATTACACGTGTTGTGTGTTTATTAACATTACACGTGTTGTGTGTTTATTAACATTACACGTGTTGTGTGTTTATTAATATTACACGTGTTGTGTATTTATTAACATTACACATGTTGTGTGTTTATTAACATTACACGTGTTGTATGTTTATTAACATTACATATATTGTGTGTTTATTAACATTACACGTGTTGTGTGTTTATTAACATGACACATGTTGTGTGTTTATTAACATTACACGTGTTGTGTGTTTATTAACATTACACATGTTGTGTGTTTATTAACATTACACGTGTTGTGTGTTTATTAACATTACACGTGTTGTGTGTTTATTAACATTACAAATGTTGTATGTTTATTAACATTACACGTGTGGTGTGTTTATTAACATTACACGTGTTTTGTGTTTATTAACATTACACGTGTTGTGTGTTTATTAACATTACACATGTTGTGTGTTTATTAACATTACACGTGTTGTGTGTTTATTAAATTTACACGTGTTGTGTGTTTATTAACATTACATGTGTTGTGTGTTTATTAACATTACACATGTTGTGTGTTTATTAACATTACACGTGTTGTGTGTTTATTAACATTACACATGTTGTGTGTTTATTAACATTACACGTGTTGTGTGTTTGTTAACATTACACATGTTGTGTGTTTATTAACATTACACGTGTTGTGTGTTTATTAACATTACACGTGTTGTGTGTTTATTAACATTACACGTGTTGTGTGTTTATTAACATTACACATGTTGTGTGATTATTAACATTACACGTGTTGTGTGTTTATTAACATTACACGTGTTGTGTGTTTATTAACATTACACGTGTTGTGTGTTTATTAACATTACACGTGTTGTGTATTTATTAACATTACACATGTTGTGTGTTTATTAACATTACACGTGTTGTGTGTTTATTAACATTACATATGTTGTGTGTTTATTAACATTACACGTGTTGTGTGTTTATTAACATGACACATGTTGTGTGTTTATTAACATTACACGTGTTGTGTGTTTATTAACATTACACATGTTGTGTGTTTATTAACATTACACGTGTTGTGTGTTTATTAACATTACACGTGTTGTGTGTTTATTAACATTACAAATGTTGTATGTTTATTAACATTACACGTGATGTGTGTTTATTAACATTACACGTGTTTTGTGTTTATTAACATTACACGTGTTGTGTGTTTATTAACATTACACGTGTTGTGTGTTTATTAACATTACACGTGTTGGGTGTTTATTAACATTACACGTGTTGTGTGTTTATTAACATTACACGTGATGTGTCTTTATTAATAGTACACGTGTTGTGTGTTTATTATCATTACACGTATTGTGTGTTCATTAACATTACACGTGTTGTGTGTTTATCAACATTACACGTATTGTGTTTATTAACATTTCATATGTTGTGTGTTTATTAACATTACACGTGTTGTGTGTTTATTAACATTACACGTGTTGTGTGTTTATTAACATTACACGTGTTGTGTGTTTATTAACATTACACTTGTTGTGTGTTTATTAACATTACACGTGTTGTGTGTTTATTAACATTACACGTATTGTGTGTTTATTAACATTTCATATGTTGTGTGTTTATTAACAATACACGTATTGTGTGTTTATTAACTTTACATATGTTGTGTGCTTATTAACATTACACGTGTTGTGTGTTTATTAACATTACACGTGTTGTGTGTTTATTAACTTTACACGTGTTGTGTGTTTATTAACCTTACACATGATGTGTGTTTATTAACATTACACATGTTGTGTGTTTATTAACATTACACATGTTGTGTGTTTATTAACACTACACTTATTGTGTGTTTATTAACATTACACATGTTGTGTGTTTATTAACATTACACGTAGTGTGTGTTTATTAACATTACACGTGTTGTGTGTTTATTAACATTACACGTGTTGTGTGTTTATTAACATTACACATGTTGTGTGTTTATTAACATTACACGTGTTGTGTGTTTATTAACTTTACACGTGTTGTGTGTTTATTAACATTACACGTGTTGTGTGTTTATTAACATTACACGTGTTGTGTGTTTATTAACATTACACATGTTGTGTGTTAATTAACATTACACGTGTTGTGTGTTTATTAACATTACACGTGTTGTGTGTTTATTAACATTACACGTGTTGTGTGTTTATTAACATTACACGTGTTGTGTGTTTATTAACATTACACGTGTTGTGTGTTTATTAACATTACACGTGTTGTGTGTTTATTAACATTACACATGTTGTGTGTTTCTTAACATTACACATGTTGTGTGTTTATTAACATTACACGTGTTGTGTGTTTATTAACATTACACGTGTTGTGTGTTTATTAACATTACACGTGTTGTGTGTTTATTAACATTACACATGTTATGTGATTATTAACATTACACGTGTTGTGTGTTTATTAACATTACACGTGTTGTGTGTTTATTAACATTACACGTGTTGTGTGTTTATTAATATTACACGTGTTGTGTATTTATTAACATTACACATGTTGTGTGTTTATTAACATTACACGTGTTGTATGTTTATTAACATTACATATATTGTGTGTTTATTAACATTACACGTGTTGTGTGTTTATTAACATGACACATGTTGTGTGTTTATTAACATTACACGTGTTGTGTGTTTATTAACATTACACATGTTGTGTGTTTATTAACATTACACGTGTTGTGTGTTTATTAACATTACACGTGTTGTGTGTTTATTAACATTACAAATGTTGTATGTTTATTAACATTACACGTGTGGTGTGTTTATTAACATTACACGTGTTTTGTGTTTATTAACATTACACGTGTTGTGTGTTTATTAACATTACACATGTTGTGTGTTTATTAACATTACACGTGTTGTGTGTTTATTAAATTTACACGTGTTGTGTGTTTATTAACATTACATGTGTTGTGTGTTTATTAACATTACACATGTTGTGTGTTTATTAACATTACACGTGTTGTGTGTTTATTAACATTACACATGTTGTGTGTTTATTAACATTACACGTGTTGTGTGTTTGTTAACATTACACATGTTGTGTGTTTATTAACATTACACGTGTTGTGTGTTTATTAACATTACACGTGTTGTGTGTTTATTAACATTACACGTGTTGTGTGTTTATTAACATTACACATGTTGTGTGATTATTAACATTACACGTGTTGTGTGTTTATTAACATTACACGTGTTGTGTGTTTATTAACATTACACGTGTTGTGTGTTTATTAACATTACACGTGTTGTGTATTTATTAACATTACACATGTTGTGTGTTTATTAACATTACACGTGTTGTGTGTTTATTAACATTACATATGTTGTGTGTTTATTAACATTACACGTGTTGTGTGTTTATTAACATGACACATGTTGTGTGTTTATTAACATTACACGTGTTGTGTGTTTATTAACATTACACATGTTGTGTGTTTATTAACATTACACGTGTTGTGTGTTTATTAACATTACACGTGTTGTGTGTTTATTAACATTACAAATGTTGTATGTTTATTAACATTACACGTGATGTGTGTTTATTAACATTACACGTGTTTTGTGTTTATTAACATTACACGTGTTGTGTGTTTATTAACATTACACGTGTTGTGTGTTTATTAACATTACACGTGTTGGGTGTTTATTAACATTACACGTGTTGTGTGTTTATTAACATTACACGTGATGTGTCTTTATTAATAGTACACGTGTTGTGTGTTTATTATCATTACACGTATTGTGTGTTCATTAACATTACACGTGTTGTGTGTTTATCAACATTACACGTATTGTGTTTATTAACATTTCATATGTTGTGTGTTTATTAACATTACACGTGTTGTGTGTTTATTAACATTACACGTGTTGTGTGTTTATTAACATTACACGTGTTGTGTGTTTATTAACATTACACTTGTTGTGTGTTTATTAACATTACACGTGTTGTGTGTTTATTAACATTACACGTATTGTGTGTTTATTAACATTTCATATGTTGTGTGTTTATTAACAATACACGTATTGTGTGTTTATTAACTTTACATATGTTGTGTGCTTATTAACATTACACGTGTTGTGTGTTTATTAACATTACACGTGTTGTGTGTTTATTAACTTTACACGTGTTGTGTGTTTATTAACCTTACACATGATGTGTGTTTATTAACATTACACATGTTGTGTGTTTATTAACATTACACATGTTGTGTGTTTATTAACACTACACTTATTGTGTGTTTATTAACATTACACATGTTGTGTGTTTATTAACATTACACGTAGTGTGTGTTTATTAACATTACACGTGTTGTGTGTTTATTAACATTACACGTGTTGTGTGTTTATTAACATTACACATGTTGTGTGTTTATTAACATTACACGTGTTGTGTGTTTATTAACTTTACACGTGTTGTGTGTTTATTAACATTACACGTGTTGTGTGTTTATTAACATTACACGTGTTGTGTGTTTATTAACATTACACATGTTGTGTGTTAATTAACATTACACGTGTTGTGTGTTTATTAACATTACACGTGTTGTGTGTTTATTAACATTACACGTGTTGTGTGTTTATTAACAATACACATGTTCTGTGTTTATTAACATTACACTGTTGTGTGTTTATTAACATTACACGTGTTGTGTGTTTATTAACATTACACGTGTTGTGTGTTTATTAACATTACACGTGTTGTGTGTTTAATAACATTACACGTGTTGTGTGTTTATTAACATTACACGTGTTGTGTGTTTATTAACATTACACGTGTTGTGTGTTTATTAACTTTACACGTGTTGTGTGTTTATTAACCTTACACATGTTGTGTTTATTAACATTACACATGTTGTGTGTTTATTAACATTACACATGTTGTGTGTTTATTAACATTACACGTGTTTTGTGTTTATTAACATTACACGTGTTGTGTGTTTATTAACATTACACATGTTGTGTGTTTATTAACATTACACGTGTTGTGTGTTTATTAAATTTACACGTGTTGTGTGTTTATTAACATTACACGTGTTGTGTGTTTATTAACATTACACATGTTGTATGTTTATTAACATTACACGTGATGTGTGTTTATTAACATTACACGTGTTTTGTGTTTATTAACATTACACGTGTTGTGTGTTTATTAACATTACACATGTTGTGTGTTTATTAACATTACACGTGTTGTGTGTTTATTAAATTTACACGTGTTGTGTGTTTATTAACATTACACGTGTTGTGTGTTTATTAACATTACACATGTTGTGTGTTTATTAACATTACACGTGTTGTGTGTTTATTAACATTACACATGTTGTGTGTTTATTAACATTACACGTGTTGTGTGTTTATTAACATGACACATGTTGTTTGTTTATTAACATTACACGTGTTGTGTGTTTATTAACATTACACGTGTTGTGTGTTTATTAACATTACACGTGTTGTGTGTTTATTAACATTACACGTGTTGGGTGTTTATTAACATTACACGTGTTGTGTGTTTATTAACATTACACGTGATGTGTCTTTATTAATAGTACACGTGTTGTGTGTTTATTATCATTACACGTATTGTGTGTTCATTAACATTACACGTGTTGTGTGTTTATCAACATTACACGTATTGTGTTTATTAACATTTCATATGTTGTGTGTTTATTAACATTACACGTGTTGTGTGTTTATTAACATTACACGTGTTGTGTGTTTATTAACATTACACGTGTTGTGTGTTTATTAACATTACACTTGTTGTGTGTTTATTAACATTACACGTGTTGTGTGTTTATTAACATGACACATGTTGTTTGTTTATTAACATTACACGTGTTGTGTGTTTATTAACATTACACGTGTTGTGTGTTTATTAACATTACACGTGTTGTGTGTTTATTAACATTACACGTGTTGGGTGTTTATTAACATTACACGTGTTGTGTGTTTATTAACATTACACGTGATGTGTCTTTATT
Source organism: Petromyzon marinus (assembly GCF_048934315.1). Classification (NCBI taxonomy): domain Eukaryota; kingdom Metazoa; phylum Chordata; class Hyperoartia; order Petromyzontiformes; family Petromyzontidae; genus Petromyzon; species Petromyzon marinus. The sequence goes on along the minus strand of NC_133721.1, from coordinate 5,032,643 downwards.
AATAGTACACGTGTTGTGTGTTTATTATCATTACACGTATTGTGTGTTCATTAACATTACACGTGTTGTGTGTTTATCAACATTACACGTATTGTGTTTATTAACATTTCATATGTTGTGTGTTTATTAACATTACACGTGTTGTGTGTTTATTAACATTACACGTGTTGTGTGTTTATTAACATTACACGTGTTGTGTGTTTATTAACATTACACTTGTTGTGTGTTTATTAACATTACACGTGTTGTGTGTTTAGTAACATTACACGTATTGTGTGTTTATTAACATTTCATATGTTGTGTGTTTATTAACAATACACGTATTGTGTGTTTATTAACTTTACATATGTTGTGTGCTTATTAACATTACACGTGTTGTGTGTTTATTAACATTACACGTGTTGTGTGTTTATTAACTTTACACGTGTTGTGTGTTTATTAACATTACACGTGATGTGTCTTTATTAATAGTACACGTGTTGTGTGTTTATTATCATTACACGTATTGTGTGTTCATTAACATTACACGTGTTGTGTGTTTATCAACATTACACGTATTGTGTTTATTAACATTTCATATGTTGTGTGTTTATTAACATTACACGTGTTGTGTGTTTATTAACATTACACGTGTTGTGTGTTTATTAACATTACACGTGTTGTGTGTTTATTAACATTACACTTGTTGTGTGTTTATTAACATTACACGTGTTGTGTGTTTAGTAACATTACACGTATTGTGTGTTTATTAACATTTCATATGTTGTGTGTTTATTAACAATACACGTATTGTGTGTTTATTAACTTTACATATGTTGTGTGCTTATTAACATTACACGTGTTGTGTGTTTATTAACATTACACGTGTTGTGTGTTTATTAACTTTACACGTGTTGTGTGTTTATTAACCTTACACATGATGTGTGTTAATTAACATTACACATGTTGTGTGTTTATTAACATTACACATGTTGTGTGTTTATTAACATTACACGTAGTGTGTGTTTATTAACATTACACATGTTGTGTGTTTATTAACATTACACGTGTTGTGTGTTTATTAACTTTACACGTGTTGTGTGTTTATTAACATTACACGTGTTGTGTGTTTATTAACATTACACGTGTTGTGTGTTTATTAACATTACACATGTTGTGTGTTAATTAACATTACACGTGTTGTGTGTTTATTAACATTACACGTGTTGTGTGTTTATTAACATTACACGTGTTGTGTGTTTATTAACAATACACATGTTCTGTGTTTATTAACATTACACTGTTGTGTGTTTATTAACATTACACGTGTTGTGTGTTTATTAACATTACACGTGTTGTGTGTTTATTAACATTACACGTGTTGTGTGTTTAATAACATTACACGTGTTGTGTGTTTATTAACATTACACGTGTTGTGTGTTTATTAACATTACACGTGTTGTGTGTTTATTAACTTTACACGTGTTGTGTGTTTATTAACCTTACACATGATGTGTGTTTATTAACATTACACATGTTGTGTGTTTATTAACATTACACATGTTGTGTGTTTATTAACACTACGCTTATTGTGTGTTTATTAACATTACACATGTTGTGTGTTTATTAACATTACACGTAGTGTGTGTTTATTAACATTACACGTGTTGTGTGTTTATTAACATTACACGTGTTGTGTGTTTATTAACATTACACATGTTGTGCGTTTATTAACATTACACGTGTTGTGTGTTTATTAACTTTACACGTGTTGTGTGTTTATTAACATTACACGTGTTGTGTGTTTATTAACATTACACGTATTGTGTGTTTATTAACATTACACGTTTTATGTGTTTATTAACATTACACGTGTTGTGTGTTTATTAACATTACACATGTTGTGTGTTTATTAACATTACACGTGTTGTGTGTTTATTAACTTTACACGTGTTGTGTGTTTATTAACATTACACATGTTGTGTGTTTATTAACATTACACATGTTGTGTGTTTATTAACATTACACGTGTTGTTTGTTTATTAACATTACACGTGTTGTGTGTTTATTAACATTACACGTGTTGTGTGTTTATTAACATTACACGTATTGTGTGTTTATTAACATTACACATGTTGTGTGTTTATTAACATTACACGTCTTGTGTGTTTATTAACATTACACATGTTGTGTGTTTATTAACATTACACGTGTTGTGTGTTTATTAACATTACACGTGTTGTGTGTTTATTAACATTACACGTGTTGTGTGTTTATTAACATTACACATGTTGTGTGTTAATTAACATTACACGTGTTGTGTGTTTATTAACATTACACGTGTTGTGTGTTTATTAACATTACACGTGTTGTGTGTTTATTAACAATACATATGTTCTGTGTTTATTAACATTACACGTGTTGTGTGTTTATTAACATTACACGTGTTGTGTGTTTATTAACATTACACGTGTTGTGTGTTTATTAACATTACACGTGTTGTGTGTTTAATAACATTACACGTGTTGTGTGTTTATTAACATTACACGTGTTGTGTGTTTATTAACATTACACATGTTGTGTGTTTATTAACATTACACATGTTGTGTGTTTATTAACATTACACATGTGTGTTTATTAACATTACACATGTTGTGTGTTTATTAACATTACACGTGTTGTGTGTTTATTAACATTACACGTGTTGTGTGTTTATTAACATTACACATGTTGTGTGTTTATTAACATTACACGTGTTGTGTGTTTATTAACATTACACGTGTTGTGTGTTTATTAACATTACACGTGTTGTGTATTTATTAACATTACACTTATTGTGTGTTTATTAACATTACACGTGTTGTGTGTTTATTAACATTACACGTGTTGTGTGTTTATTAACATTACACATGTTGTGTGTTTATTAACATTACACGTGTTGTGTGTTTATTAACTTTACACGTGTTGTGTGTTTATTAACATTACACGTGTTGTGTGTTCATTAACATTAAACGTATTGTGTGTTTATTAACATTACACGTGTTGTGTGTTTATTAACATTACACGTGTTGTGTGTTTATTAACATTACACGTGTTGTGTGTTTATTAACATTACACGTGTTGTGTGTTTATTAACATTACACGTATTGTGTGTTTATTAACATTACACATGTTGTGTGTGTATTAACATTACACGTATTGTGTGTTTATTAACATTACACGTGTTGTGTGTTTATTAACATTACACGTGTTGTGTGTTTATTAACATTACACGTGTTGTGTGTTTATTAACATTACACGTGTTGTGTGTTTATTAACATTACACGTATTGTGTGTTTATTAACATTACACGTGTTGTGTGTTTAATAACATTACACGTGTTGTGTGTTTATTAACATTACACATGTTGGGTGTTTATTAACATTACACGTATGGTGTGTTTATTAACATTACACATGTTGTGTGTTTATTAACATTACACGTGTTGTGCGTTTATTAACATTACACGTGTTGTGTGTTTATTAACATTACACGTGTTGTGTGTTTATTAACATTACACATGTTGTGTGTTTATTTACATTACACGTGTTGTGTGTTTATTAACATTACACGTGTTGTGTGTTTATTAACATTACACATGTTGTGTGTTAATTAACATTACACGTGTTGTGTGTTTATTAACATTACACGTGTTGTGTGTTTATTAACATTACACGTGTTGTGTGTTTATTAACAATACACATGTTCTGTGTTTATTAACATTACACGTGTTGTGTGTTTATTAACATTACACGTGTTGTGTGTTTATTAACATTACACGTGTTGTGTGTTTATTAACATTACACGTGTTGTGTGTTTAATAACATTACACGTGTTGTGTGTTTATTAACATTACACGTGTTGTGTGTTTATTAACATTACACGTGTTGTGTGTTTATTAACTTTACACGTGTTGTGTGTTTATTAACCTTACACATGATGTGTGTTTATTAACATTACACATGTTGTGTGTTTATTAACATTACACATGTTGTGTGTTTATTAACACTACACTTATTGTGTGTTTATTAACATTACACATGTTGTGTGTTTATTAACATTACACGTAGTGTGTGTTTATTAACATTACACGTGTTGTGTGTTTATTAACATTACACGTGTTGTGTGTTTATTAACATTACACATGTTGTGTGTTTATTAACATTACACGTGTTGTGTGTTTATTAACTTTACACGTGTTGTGTGTTTATTAACATTACACGTGTTGTGTGTTTATTAACATTACACGTATTGTGTGTTTATTAACATTACACGTGTTGTGTGTTTATTAACATTACACGTGTTGTGTGTTTATTAACATTACACATGTTGTGTGTTTATTAACATTACACGTGTTGTGTGTTTATTAACTTTACACGTGTTGTGTGTTTATTAACATTACACATGTTGTGTGTTTATTAACATTACACATGTTGTGTGTTTATTAACATTACACGTGTTGTTTGTTTATTAACATTACACGTGTTGTGTGTTTATTAACATTACACGTGTTGTGTGTTTATTAACATTACACGTATTGTGTGTTTATTAACATTACACATGTTGTGTGTTTATTAACATTACACGTCTTGTGTGTTTATTAACATTACACATGTTGTGTGTTTATTAACATTACACGTGTTGTGTGTTTATTAACATTACACGTGTTGTGTGTTTATTAACATTACACATGTTGTGTGTTAATTAACATTACACGTGTTGTGTGTTTATTAACATTACACGTGTTGTGTGTTTATTAACATTACACGTGTTGTGTGTTTATTAACAATACACATGTTCTGTGTTTATTAACATTACACGTGTTGTGTGTTTATTAACATTACACGTGTTGTGTGTTTATTAACATTACACGTGTTGTGTGTTTATTAACATTACACGTGTTGTGTGTTTAATAACATTACACGTGTTGTGTGTTTATTAACATTACACGTGTTGTGTGTTTATTAACATTACACATGTTGTGTGTTTATTAACATTACACATGTTGTGTGTTTATTAACATTACACATGTGTGTTTATTAACATTACACATGTTGTGTGTTTATTAACATTACACGTGTTGTGTGTTTATTAACATTACACGTGTTGTGTGTTTATTAACATTACACATGTTGTGTGTTTATTAACATTACACGTGTTGTGTGTTTATTAACATTACACGTGTTGTGTGTTTATTAACATTACACGTGTTGTGTATTTATTAACATTACACTTATTGTGTGTTTATTAACATTACACGTGTTGTGTGTTTATTAACATTACACGTGTTGTGTGTGTATTAACATTACACATGTTGTGTGTTTATTAACATTACACGTGTTGTGTGTTTATTAACTTTACACGTGTTGTGTGTTTATTAACATTACACGTGTTGTGTGTTTATTAACATTACACGTATTGTGTGTTTATTAACATTACACGTGTTGTGTGTTTATTAACATTACACGTGTTGTGTGTTTATTAACATTACACATGTTGTGTGTTTATTAACATTACACGTGTTGTGTGTTTATTAACATTACACATGTTGTCTGTTTATTAACATTACACGTGTTGTGTGTTTATTAACATGACACATGTTGTGTGTTTATTAACATTACACGTGTTGTGTGTTTATTAACATTACACATGTTGTGTGTTTATTAACATTACACGTAGTGTGTGTTTATTAACATTACACATGTTGTGTGTTTATTAACATTACACGTGTTGTGTGTTTATTAACTTTACACGTGTTGTGTGTTTATTAACATTACACGTGTTGTGTGTTTATTAACATTACACGTGTTGTGTGTTTATTAACATTACACATGTTGTGTGTTAATTAACATTACACGTGTTGTGTGTTTATTAACATTACACGTGTTGTGTGTTTATTAACATTACACGTGTTGTGTGTTTATTAACAATACACATGTTCTGTGTTTATTAACATTACACTGTTGTGTGTTTATTAACATTACACGTGTTGTGTGTTTATTAACATTACACGTGTTGTGTGTTTATTAACATTACACGTGTTGTGTGTTTAATAACATTACACGTGTTGTGTGTTTATTAACATTACACGTGTTGTGTGTTTATTAACATTACACGTGTTGTGTGTTTATTAACTTTACACGTGTTGTGTGTTTATTAACCTTACACATGATGTGTGTTTATTAACATTACACATGTTGTGTGTTTATTAACATTACACATGTTGTGTGTTTATTAACACTACGCTTATTGTGTGTTTATTAACATTACACATGTTGTGTGTTTATTAACATTACACGTAGTGTGTGTTTATTAACATTACACGTGTTGTGTGTTTATTAACATTACACGTGTTGTGTGTTTATTAACATTACACATGTTGTGCGTTTATTAACATTACACGTGTTGTGTGTTTATTAACTTTACACGTGTTGTGTGTTTATTAACATTACACGTGTTGTGTGTTTATTAACATTACACGTATTGTGTGTTTATTAACATTACACGTTTTATGTGTTTATTAACATTACACGTGTTGTGTGTTTATTAACATTACACATGTTGTGTGTTTATTAACATTACACGTGTTGTGTGTTTATTAACTTTACACGTGTTGTGTGTTTATTAACATTACACATGTTGTGTGTTTATTAACATTACACATGTTGTGTGTTTATTAACATTACACGTGTTGTTTGTTTATTAACATTACACGTGTTGTGTGTTTATTAACATTACACGTGTTGTGTGTTTATTAACATTACACGTATTGTGTGTTTATTAACATTACACATGTTGTGTGTTTATTAACATTACACGTCTTGTGTGTTTATTAACATTACACATGTTGTGTGTTTATTAACATTACACGTGTTGTGTGTTTATTAACATTACACGTGTTGTGTGTTTATTAACATTACACGTGTTGTGTGTTTATTAACATTACACATGTTGTGTGTTAATTAACATTACACGTGTTGTGTGTTTATTAACATTACACGTGTTGTGTGTTTATTAACATTACACGTGTTGTGTGTTTATTAACAATACATATGTTCTGTGTTTATTAACATTACACGTGTTGTGTGTTTATTAACATTACACGTGTTGTGTGTTTATTAACATTACACGTGTTGTGTGTTTATTAACATTACACGTGTTGTGTGTTTAATAACATTACACGTGTTGTGTGTTTATTAACATTACACGTGTTGTGTGTTTATTAACATTACACATGTTGTGTGTTTATTAACATTACACATGTTGTGTGTTTATTAACATTACACATGTGTGGTTATTAACATTACACATGTTGTGTGTTTATTAACATTACACGTGTTGTGTGTTTATTAACATTACACGTGTTGTGTGTTTATTAACATTACACATGTTGTGTGTTTATTAACATTACACGTGTTGTGTGTTTATTAACATTACACGTGTTGTGTGTTTATTAACATTACACGTGTTGTGTATTTATTAACATTACACTTATTGTGTGTTTATTAACATTACACGTGTTGTGTGTTTATTAACATTACACGTGTTGTGTGTTTATTAACATTACACATGTTGTGTGTTTATTAACATTACACGTGTTGTGTGTTTATTAACTTTACACGTGTTGTGTGTTTATTAACATTACACGTGTTGTGTGTTCATTAACATTAAACGTATTGTGTGTTTATTAACATTACACGTGTTGTGTGTTTATTAACATTACACGTGTTGTGTGTTTATTAACATTACACATGTTGTGTGTTTATTAACATTACACGTGTTGTGTGTTTATTAACTTTACACGTGTTGTGTGTTTATTAACATTACACGTGTTGTGTGTTTATTAACATTACACGTGTTGTGTGTTTATTAACATTACACGTGTTGTGTGTTTATTAACATTACACGTGTTGTGTGTTTATTAACATTACACGTATTGTGTGTTTATTAACATTACACATGTTGTGTGTGTATTAAGATTACACGTATTGTGTGTTTATTAACATTACACGTGTTGTGTGTTTATTAACATTACACGTGTTGTGTGTTTATTAACATTACACGTGTTGTGTGTTTATTAACATTACACGTGTTGTGTGTTTATTAACATTACACGTATTGTGTGTTTATTAACATTACACGTGTTGTGTGTTTAATAACATTACACGTGTTGTGTGTTTATTAACATTACACATGTTGGGTGTTTATTAACATTACACGTATGGTGTGTTTATTAACATTACACATGTTGTGTGTTTATTAACATTACACGTGTTGTGCGTTTATTAACATTACACGTGTTGTGTGTTTATTAACATTACACGTGTTGTGTGTTTATTAACATTACACATGTTGTGTGTTTATTTACATTACACGTGTTGTGTGTTTATTAACATTACACGTGTTGTGTGTTTATTAACATTACACATGTTGTGTGTTAATTAACATTACACGTGTTGTGTGTTTATTAACATTACACGTGTTGTGTGTTTATTAACATTACACGTGTTGTGTGTTTATTAACAATACACATGTTCTGTGTTTATTAACATTACACGTGTTGTGTGTTTATTAACATTACACGTGTTGTGTGTTTATTAACATTACACGTGTTGTGTGTTTATTAACATTACACGTGTTGTGTGTTTAATAACATTACACGTGTTGTGTGTTTATTAACATTACACGTGTTGTGTGTTTATTAACATTACACGTGTTGTGTGTTTATTAACTTTACACGTGTTGTGTGTTTATTAACCTTACACATGATGTGTGTTTATTAACATTACACATGTTGTGTGTTTATTAACATTACACATGTTGTGTGTTTATTAACACTACACTTATTGTGTGTTTATTAACATTACACATGTTGTGTGTTTATTAACATTACACGTAGTGTGTGTTTATTAACATTACACGTGTTGTGTGTTTATTAACATTACACGTGTTGTGTGTTTATTAACATTACACATGTTGTGTGTTTATTAACATTACACGTGTTGTGTGTTTATTAACTTTACACGTGTTGTGTGTTTATTAACATTACACGTGTTGTGTGTTTATTAACATTACACGTATTGTGTGTTTATTAACATTACACGTGTTGTGTGTTTATTAACATTACACGTGTTGTGTGTTTATTAACATTACACATGTTGTGTGTTTATTAACATTACACGTGTTGTGTGTTTATTAACTTTACACGTGTTGTGTGTTTATTAACATTACACATGTTGTGTGTTTATTAACATTACACATGTTGTGTGTTTATTAACATTACACGTGTTGTTTGTTTATTAACATTACACGTGTTGTGTGTTTATTAACATTACACGTGTTGTGTGTTTATTAACATTACACGTATTGTGTGTTTATTAACATTACACATGTTGTGTGTTTATTAACATTACACGTCTTGTGTGTTTATTAACATTACACATGTTGTGTGTTTATTAACATTACACGTGTTGTGTGTTTATTAACATTACACGTGTTGTGTGTTTATTAACATTACACATGTTGTGTGTTAATTAACATTACACGTGTTGTGTGTTTATTAACATTACACGTGTTGTGTGTTTATTAACATTACACGTGTTGTGTGTTTATTAACAATACACATGTTCTGTGTTTATTAACATTACACGTGTTGTGTGTTTATTAACATTACACGTGTTGTGTGTTTATTAACATTACACGTGTTGTGTGTTTATTAACATTACACGTGTTGTGTGTTTAATAACATTACACGTGTTGTGTGTTTATTAACATTACACGTGTTGTGTGTTTATTAACATTACACATGTTGTGTGTTTATTAACATTACACATGTTGTGTGTTTATTAACATTACACATGTGTGTTTATTAACATTACACATGTTGTGTGTTTATTAACATTACACGTGTTGTGTGTTTATTAACATTACACGTGTTGTGTGTTTATTAACATTACACATGTTGTGTGTTTATTAACATTACACGTGTTGTGTGTTTATTAACATTACACGTGTTGTGTGTTTATTAACATTACACGTGTTGTGTATTTATTAACATTACACTTATTGTGTGTTTATTAACATTACACGTGTTGTGTGTTTATTAACATTACACGTGTTGTGTGTGTATTAACATTACACATGTTGTGTGTTTATTAACATTACACGTGTTGTGTGTTTATTAACTTTACACGTGTTGTGTGTTTATTAACATTACACGTGTTGTGTGTTTATTAACATTACACGTATTGTGTGTTTATTAACATTACACGTGTTGTGTGTTTATTAACATTACACGTGTTGTGTGTTTATTAACATTACACATGTTGTGTGTTTATTAACATTACACGTGTTGTGTGTTTATTAACATTACACATGTTGTCTGTTTATTAACATTACACGTGTTGTGTGTTTATTAACATGACACATGTTGTGTGTTTATTAACATTACACGTGTTGTGTGTTTATTAACATTACACATGTTGTGTGTTTATTAACATTACACGTATTGTGTGTTTATTAACATTACACATGTTGTGTGTTTATTAACATTACACGTATTGTGTGTTCATTAACATTACACATGTTGTGTGTTTATTAACATTACACGTGTTGTGTGTTTATTAACATTACACGTGTTGTGTGTTTATTAACATTACACGTATTGTGTGTTTATTAACATTACACGTGTTGTGTGTTTATTAACATTACACGTGTTGTGTGTTTATTAACATTACACATGTTGTGTGTTTATTAACATTACACGTGTTGTGTGTTTATTAACTTTACACGTGTTGTGTGTTTATTAACATTACACATGTTGTGTGTTTATTAACATTACACGTGTTGTTTGTTTATTAACATTACACGTGTTGTGTGTTTATTAACATTACACGTGTTGTGTGTTTATTAACATTACACGTATTGTGTGTTTATTAACATTACACATGTTGTGTGTTTATTAACATTACACGTCTTGTGTGTTTATTAACATTACACATGTTGTGTGTTTATTAACATTACACGTGTTGTGTGTTTATTAACATTACACGTGTTGTGTGTTTATTAACATTACACATGTTGTGTGTTTATTAACATTACACGTGTTGTGTGTTTATTAACATTACACGTGTTGTGTGTTTATTAACATTACACGTGTTGTGTGTTTATTAACAATACACATGTTCTGTGTTGATTAACATTACACGTGTTGTGTGTTTATTAACATTACACGTGTTGTGTGTTTATTAACATTACACGTGTTGTGTGTTTATTAACATTACACGTGTTGTGTGTTTAATAACATTACACGTGTTGTGTGTTTATTAACATTACACGTGTTGTGTGTTTATTAACATTACACATGTTGTGTGTTTATTAACATTACACATGTTGTGTGTTTATTAACATTACACATGTGTGTTTATTAACATTACACATGTTGTGTGTTTATTAACATTACACGTGTTGTGTGTTTATTAACATTACACGTGTTGTGTGTTTATTAACATTACACATGTTGTGTGTTTATTAACATTACACGTGTTGTGTGTTTATTAACATTACACGTGTTTTGTGTTTATTAACATTACACGTGTTGTGTATTTATTAACATTACACTTATTGTGTGTTTATTAACATTACACGTGTTGTGTGTTTATTAACATTACACGTGTTGTGTGTTTATTAACATTACACATGTTGTGTGTTTATTAACATTACACGTGTTGTGTGTTTATTAACTTTACACGTGTTGTGTGTTTATTAACATTACACGTGTTGTGTGTTTATTAACATTACACGTATTGTGTGTTTATTAACATTACACGTGTTGTGTATTTATTAACATTACACGTGTTGTGTGTTTATTAACATTACACATGTTGTGTGTTTATTAACATTACACGTGTTGTGTGTTTATTAACTTTACACGTGTTGTGTGTTTATTAACATTACACGTGTTGTGTGTTTATTAACATTACACGTGTTGTGTGTTTATTAACATTACACGTGTTGTGTGTTTATTAACATTACACGTATTGTGTGTTTATTAACATTACACATGTTGTGTGTTTATTAACATTACACGTATTGTGTGTTTATTAACATTACACGTGTTGTGTGTTTATTAACATTACACGTGTTGTGTGTTTATTAACATTACACGTGTTGTGTGTTTATTAGCATTACACGTGTTGTGTGTTTATTAACATTACACGTATTGTGTGTTTATTAACATTACACATGTTGTGTGTTTATTAACATTACACGTATTGTGTGTTTATTAACATTACACATGTTGTGTGTTTATTAACATTACACGTATTGTGTGTTTATTATCATTACACATGTTGTGTGTTTATTAACATTACACGTGTTGTGTGTTTATTAACATTACACGTGTTGTGTGTTTATTAACAATACACATGTTGTGTGTTTATTAACTTTACACGTGTTGTGTGTTTATTAACATTACACGTGTTGTGTGTTTAATAACATTACACGTGTTGTGTGTTTATTCACATTACACGTGTTGTGTGTCTATTAACATTACACGTGTTGTCTGTTTATTAACATTACACGTGTTGTGTGTTTATTAACATTACACGTGTTGTGTTTTTTATTAACATTACACGTGTTGTGTGTTTATTAAAAATACACATGTTGTGTGTTTATTAACATTACACGTGTTGTGTGTTTATTAACATTACACGTGTTGTGTGTTTATTAACAATACACGTGTTGTGTGTTTATTAACATTACACGTGTTGTGTGTTTAATAACATTACACGTGTTGTGTGTTTATTAACATTACACGTGTTGTGTGTTTATTAACATTACACGTGTTCTGTGTTTATTAACATTACACGTGTTGTGTGTTTATTAACATTACACGTGTTGTGTGTTTATTAACATTACACGTGTTGTGTGTTTATTAACATTACACATGTTGTGTGTTTATTAACATTACACGTGTTGTGTGTTTATTAACATTACACATGTTGTCTGTTTATTAACATTACACGTGTTGTGTGTTTATTAAGATGACACATGTTGTGTGTTTATTAACATTACACGTGTTGTGTGTTTATTAACATTACACATGTTGTGTGTTTATTAACATTACACGTATTGTGTGTTTATTAACATTACACATGTTGTGTGTTTATTAACATTACATGTATTGTGTGTTCATTAACATTACACATGTTGTGTGTTTATTAACATTACACGTGTTGTGTGTTTATTAACATTACACGTGTTGTGTGTTTATTAACATTACACGTATTGTGTGTTTATTAACATTACACGTGTTGTGTGTTTATTAACATTACACGTGTTGTGTGTTTATTAACATTACACATGTTGTGTGTTTATTAACATTACACGTGTTGTTTGTTTATTAACATTACACGTGTTGTGTGTTTATTAACATTACACGTGTTGTGTGTTTATTAACATTACACGTATTGTGTGTTTATTAACATTACACATGTTGTGTGTTTATTAACATTACACGTCTTGTGTGTTTATTAACATTACACATGTTGTGTGTTTATTAACATTACACGTGTTGTGTGTTTATTAACATTACACGTGTTGTGTGTTTATTAACATTACACATGTTGTGTGTTTATTAACATTACACGTGTTGTGTGTTTATTAACATTACACGTGTTGTGTGTTTATTAACATTACACGTGTTGTGTGTTTATTAACAATACACATGTTCTGTGTTTATTAACATTACACGTGTTGTGTGTTTATTAACATTACACGTGTTGTGTGTTTATTAACATTACACGTGTTGTGTGTTTATTAACATTACACGTGTTGTGTGTTTAATAACATTACACGTGTTGTGTGTTTATTAACATTACACGTGTTGTGTGTTTATTAACATTACACATGTTGTGTGTTTATTAACATTACACATGTTGTGTGTTTATTAACATTACACATGTGTGTTTATTAATATTACACATGTTGTGTGTTTATTAACATTACACGTGTTGTGTGTTTATTAACATTACACGTGTTGTGTGTTTATTAACATTACACATGTTGTGTGTTTATTAACATTACACGTGTTGTGTGTTTATTAACATTACACGTGTTGTGTGTTTATTAACATTACACGTGTTGTGTATTTATTAACATTACACTTATTGTGTGTTTATTAACATTACACGTGTTGTGTGTTTATTAACATTACACGTGTTGTGTGTTTATTAACATTACACATGTTGTGTGTTTATTAACATTACACGTGTTGTGTGTTTATTAACTTTACACGTGTTGTGTGTTTATTAACATTACACGTGTTGTGTGTTTATTAACATTACACGTATTGTGTGTTTATTAACATTACACGTGTTGTGTGTTTATTAACATTACACATGTTGTGTGTTTATTAACATTACACGTGTTGTGTGTTTATTAACATTACACATGTTGTGTGTTTATTAACATTACACGTATTGTGTGTTTATTAACATTACACGTGTTGTGTGTTTATTAACATTACACGTGTTGTGTGTTTATTAACATTACACGTGTTGTGTGTTAATTAACATTACACGTGTTGTGTGTTTATTAACATTACACATGTTGTGTGTTTATTAACATTACACGTGTTGTGTGTTTATTAACATTACACGTGTTGTGTGTTAATTAACATTACACATGTTGTGTGTTTATTAACATTACACGTGTTGTGTGTTTATTAACATTACACATGTTGTGTGTTTATTAACATTACACGTGTTGTGTGTTTATTAACATTACACATGTTGTGTGTTTATTAACATTACACGTGTTGTGTGTTTATTAACTTTACACGTGTTGTGTGTTTAGTAACATTACACGTGTTGTGTGTTTATTAACATTACACGTGTTGTGTGTTTATTAACATTACACGTGTTGTGTGTTTATTAACATTACACGTGTTGTGTGTTTATTAACATTACACGTATTGTGTGTTTATTAACATTACACATGTTGTGTGTTTATTAACATTACACGTATTGTGTGTTTATTAACATTACACGTGTTGTGTGTTTATTAACATTACACGTGTTGTGTGTTTATTAACATTACACGTGTTGTGTGTTTATTAACATTACACGTGTTGTGTGTTTATTAACATTACACGTATTGTGTGTTTATTAACATTACACATGTTGTGTGTTTATTAACATTACACGTATTGTGTGTTTATTAACATTACACATGTTGTGTGTTTATTAACATTACACGTATTGTGTGTTTATTATCATTACACATGTTGTGTGTTTATTAACATTACACGTGTTGTGTGTTTATTAACATTACACGTGTTGTGTGTTTATTAACAATACACATGTTGTGTGTTTATTAACTTTACACGTGTTGTGTGTTTATTAACATTACACGTGTTGTGTGTTTAATAACATTACACGTGTTGTGTGTTTATTAACATTACACGTGTTGTGTGTCTATTAACATTACACGTGTTGTGTGTTTATTAACATTACACGTGTTGTGTGTTTATTAACATTACACGTGTTGTGTTTTTATTAACATTACACGTGTTGTGTGTTTATTAAAAATACACATGTTGTGTGTTTATTAACATTACACGTGTTGTGTGTTTATTAACATTACACGTGTTGTGTGTTTATTAACAATACACGTGTTGTGTGTTTATTAACATTACACGTGTTGTGTGTTTAATAACATTACACGTGTTGTGTGTTTATTAACATTACACGTGTTGTGTGTTTATTAACATTACACGTGTTGTGTGTTTATTAACATTACACATGTTGTGTGTTTATTAACATTACACGTGTTGTGTGTTTAATAACATTACACGTGTTGTGTGTTTATTAACATTGCACGTGTTTTGTGTTTATTAACATTACACGTGTTGTGTGTTTATTAACATTACACATGTTGTGTGTTCATTAACATTACACATGTTGTGTGTTTATTAACATTACACATGTTGTGTGTTTATTAACATTACACGTGTTGTGTGTTTATTAACATTACACGTGTTGTGTGTTTATTAACATTACACATGTTGTGTGTTTATTAACATTACACGTGTTGTGTGTTTATTAACATTACACGTGTTGTGTGTTTATTAACATTACACGTGTTGTGTATTTATTAACATTACACTTATTGTGTGTTTATTAACATTACACGTGTTGTGTGTTTATTAACATTACACGTGTTGTGTGTTTATTAACATTACACATGTTGTGTGTTTATTAACATTACACGTGTTGTGTGTTTATTAACATTACACGTTTTGTGTGTTTATTAACATTACACGTATTGTGTGTTTATTAACATTACACATGTTGTGTGTTTATTAACATTACACGTGTTGTGTGTTTATTAACATTACACGTGTTGTGTGTTTATTAACATTACACATGTTGTGTGTTTATTAACATTACACGTGTTGTGTGTTTATTAACATTACACGTGTTGTGTGTTTATTAACATTACACGTGTTGTGTATTTATTAACATTACACTTATTGTGTGTTTATTAACATTACACGTGTTGTGTGTTTATTAACATTACACGTGTTGTGTGTTTATTAACATTACACATGTTGTGTGTTTATTAACATTACACGTGTTGTGTGTTTATTAACTTTACACGTGTTGTGTGTTTATTAACATTACACGTGTTGTGTGTTTATTAACATTACACGTATTGTGTGTTTATTAACATTACACGTGTTGTGTGTTTATTAACATTACACGTGTTGTGTGTTTATTAACATTACACATGTTGTGTGTTTATTAACATTACACGTGTTGTGTGTTTATTAACTTTACACGTGTTGTGTGTTTATTAACATTACACGTGTTGTGTGTTTATTAACATTACACGTGTTGTGTGTTTATTAACATTACACGTGTTGTGTGTTTATTAACTTTACACGTGTTGTGTGTTTATTAACATTACACGTGTTGTGTGTTTATTAACATTACACGTATTGTGTGTTTATTAACATTACACGTGTTGTGTGTTTATTAACATTACACGTGTTGTGTGTTTATTAACATTACACATGTTGTGTGTTTATTAACATTACAGGTGTTGTGTGTTTATTAACTTTACACGTGTTGTGTGTTTATTAACATTACACGTGTTGTGTGTTTATTAACATTACACGTGTTGTGTGTTTATTAACATTACACGTGTTGTGTGTTTATTAACATTACACGTGTTGTGTGTTTATTAACATTACACGTATTGTGTGTTTATTAACATTACACATGTTGTGTGTTTATTAACATTACACGTATTGTGTGTTTATTAACATTACACGTGTTGTGTGTTTATTAACATTACACGTGTTGTGTGTTTATTAACATTACACGTGTTGTGTGTTTATTAACATTACACGTGTTGTGTGTTTATTAACATTACACGTATTGTGTGTTTATTAACATTACACATGTTGTGTGTTTATTAACATTACACATGTTGTGTGTTTATTAACATTACACGTGTTGTGTGTTTATTAACATTACACGTGTTGTGTGTTTATTAACATTACACATGTTGTGTGTTTATTAACATTACACGTGTTGTGTGTTTATTAACATTACACGTGTTGTGTGTTTATTAACATTACACGTGTTGTGTATTTATTAACATTACACTTATTGTGTGTTTATTAACATTACACGTGTTGTGTGTTTATTAACATTACACGTGTTGTGTGTTTATTAACATTACACGTGTTGTGTGTTTATTAACATTACACGTATTGTGTGTTTATTAACATTACACATGTTGTGTGTTTATTAACATTACACGTATTGTGTGTTTATTAACATTACACATGTTGTGTGTTTATTAACATTACACGTATTGTGTGTTTATTATCATTACACATGTTGTGTGTTTATTAACATTACACGTGTTGTGTGTTTATTAACATTACACGTGTTGTGTGTTTATTAACAATACACATGTTGTGTGTTTATTAACTTTACACGTGTTGTGTGTTTATTAACATTACACGTGTTGTGTGTTTAATAACATTACACGTGTTGTGTGTTTATTAACATTACACGTGTTGTGTGTCTATTAACATTACACGTGTTGTGTGTTTATTAACATTACACGTGTTGTGTGTTTATTAACATTACACGTGTTGTGTTTTTATTAACATTACACGTGTTGTGTGTTTATTAAAAATACACATGTTGTGTGTTTATTAACATTACACGTGTTGTGTGTTTATTAACATTACACGTGTTGTGTGTTTATTAACAATACACGTGTTGTGTGTTTATTAACATTACACGTGTTGTGTGTTTAATAACATTACACGTGTTGTGTGTTTATTAACATTACACGTGTTGTGTGTTTATTAACATTACACGTGTTGTGTGTTTATTAACATTACACATGTTGTGTGTTTATTAACATTACACGTGTTGTGTGTTTAATAACATTACACGTGTTGTGTGTTTATTAACATTACACGTGTTTTGTGTTTATTAACATTACACGTGTTGTGTGTTTATTAACATTACACATGTTGTGTGTTCATTAACATTACACATGTTGTGTGTTTATTAACATTACACATGTTGTGTGTTTATTAACATTACACGTGTTGTGTGTTTATTAACATTACACGTGTTGTGTGTTTATTAACATTACACATGTTGTGTGTTTATTAACATTACACGTGTTGTGTGTTTATTAACATTACACGTGTTGTGTGTTTATTAACATTACACGTGTTGTGTATTTATTAACATTACACTTATTGTGTGTTTATTAACATTACACGTGTTGTGTGTTTATTAACATTACACGTGTTGTGTGTTTATTAACATTACACATGTTGTGTGTTTATTAACATTACACGTGTTGTGTGTTTATTAACATTACACGTTTTGTGTGTTTATTAACATTACACGTATTGTGTGTTTATTAACATTACACATGTTGTGTGTTTATTAACATTACACGTGTTGTGTGTTTATTAACATTACACGTGTTGTGTGTTTATTAACATTACACATGTTGTGTGTTTATTAACATTACACGTGTTGTGTGTTTATTAACATTACACGTGTTGTGTGTTTATTAACATTACACGTGTTGTGTATTTATTAACATTACACTTATTGTGTGTTTATTAACATTACACGTGTTGTGTGTTTATTAACATTACACGTGTTGTGTGTTTATTAACATTACACATGTTGTGTGTTTATTAACATTACACGTGTTGTGTGTTTATTAACTTTACACGTGTTGTGTGTTTATTAACATTACACGTGTTGTGTGTTTATTAACATTACACGTATTGTGTGTTTATTAACATTACACGTGTTGTGTGTTTATTAACATTACACGTGTTGTGTGTTTATTAACATTACACATGTTGTGTGTTTATTAACATTACACGTGTTGTGTGTTTATTAACTTTACACGTGTTGTGTGTTTATTAACATTACACGTGTTGTGTGTTTATTAACATTACACGTGTTGTGTGTTTATTAACATTACACGTGTTGTGTGTTTATTAACTTTACACGTGTTGTGTGTTTATTAACATTACACGTGTTGTGTGTTTATTAACATTACACGTATTGTGTGTTTATTAACATTACACGTGTTGTGTGTTTATTAACATTACACGTGTTGTGTGTTTATTAACATTACACATGTTGTGTGTTTATTAACATTACAGGTGTTGTGTGTTTATTAACTTTACACGTGTTGTGTGTTTATTAACATTACACGTGTTGTGTGTTTATTAACATTACACGTGTTGTGTGTTTATTAACATTACACGTGTTGTGTGTTTATTAACATTACACGTGTTGTGTGTTTATTAACATTACACGTATTGTGTGTTTATTAACATTACACATGTTGTGTGTTTATTAACATTACACGTATTGTGTGTTTATTAACATTACACGTGTTGTGTGTTTATTAACATTACACGTGTTGTGTGTTTATTAACATTACACGTGTTGTGTGTTTATTAACATTACACGTGTTGTGTGTTTATTAACATTACACGTATTGTGTGTTTATTAACATTACACATGTTGTGTGTTTATTAACATTACACATGTTGTGTGTTTATTAACATTACACGTGTTGTGTGTTTATTAACATTACACGTGTTGTGTGTTTATTAACATTACACATGTTGTGTGTTTATTAACATTACACGTGTTGTGTGTTTATTAACATTACACGTGTTGTGTGTTTATTAACATTACACGTGTTGTGTATTTATTAACATTACACTTATTGTGTGTTTATTAACATTACACGTGTTGTGTGTTTATTAACATTACACGTGTTGTGTGTTTATTAACATTACACATGTTGTGTGTTTATTAATATTACACGTGTTGTGTGTTTATTAACATTACACGTTTTGTGTGTTTATTAACATTACACGTATTGTGTGTTTATTAACATTACACATGTTGTGTGTTTATTAACATTACACGTGTTGTGTGTTTATTAACATTACACGTGTTGTGTGTTTATTAACATTACACATGTTGTGTGTTTATTAACATTACACGTGTTGTGTGTTTATTAACATTACACGTGTTGTGTGTTTATTAACATTACACGTGTTGTGTATTTATTAACATTACACTTATTGTGTGTTTATTAACATTACACGTGTTGTGTGTTTATTAACATTACACGTGTTGTGTGTTTATTAACATTACACATGTTGTGTGTTTATTAACATTACACGTGTTGTGTGTTTATTAACTTTCCACGTGTTGTGTGTTTATTAACATTACACGTGTTGTGTGTTTATTAACATTACACATGTTGTGTGTTTATTAACATTACACGTGTTGTGTGTTTATTAACTTTACACGTGTTGTGTGTTTATTAACATTACACGTGTTGTGTGTTTATTAACATTACACGTGTTGTGTGTTTATTAACATTACACGTGTTGTGTGTTTATTAACATTACACGTGTTGTGTGTTTATTAACATTACACGTATTGTGTGTTTATTAACATTACACATGTTGTGTGTTTATTAACATTACACGTATTGTGTGTTTATTAACATTACACGTGTTGTGTGTTTATTAACATTACACGTGTTGTGTGTTTATTAACATTACACGTGTTGTGTGTTTATTAACATTACACGTGTTGTGTGTTTATTAACATTACACGTATTGTGTGTTTATTAACATTACACATGTTGTGTGTTTATTAACATTACACATATTGTGTGTTTATTAACATTACACATGTTGTGTGTTTATTAACTTTACACGTATTGTGTGTTTATTATCATTACACATGTTGTGTGTTTATTAACATTACACGTGTTGTGTGTTTATTAACATTACACGTGTTGTGTGTTTATTAACATTACACATGTTGTGTGTTTATTAACATTACACGTGTTGTGTGTTTATTAACATTACACGTGTTGTGTGTTTATTAACATTACACGTGTTGTGTATTTATTAACATTACACTTATTGTGTGTTTATTAACATTACACGTGTTGTGTGTTTATTAACATTACACGTGTTGTGTGTTTATTAACATTACACATGTTGTGTGTTTATTAACATTACACGTGTTGTGTGTTTATTAACTTTCCACGTGTTGTGTGTTTATTAACATTACACGTGTTGTGTGTTTATTAACATTACACATGTTGTGTGTTTATTAACATTACACGTGTTGTGTGTTTATTAACTTTACACGTGTTGTGTGTTTATTAACATTACACGTGTTGTGTGTTTATTAACATTACACGTGTTGTGTGTTTATTAACATTACACGTGTTGTGTGTTTATTAACATTACACGTGTTGTGTGTTTATTAACATTACACGTATTGTGTGTTTATTAACATTACACATGTTGTGTGTTTATTAACATTACACGTATTGTGTGTTTATTAACATTACACGTGTTGTGTGTTTATTAACATTACACGTGTTGTGTGTTTATTAACATTACACGTGTTGTGTGTTTATTAACATTACACGTGTTGTGTGTTTATTAACATTACACGTATTGTGTGTTTATTAACATTACACATGTTGTGTGTTTATTAACATTACACATATTGTGTGTTTATTAACATTACACATGTTGTGTGTTTATTAACTTTACACGTATTGTGTGTTTATTATCATTACACATGTTGTGTGTTTATTAACATTACACGTGTTGTGTGTTTATTAACATTACACGTGTTGTGTGTTTATTAACAATACACATGTTGTGTGTTTATTAACTTTTCACGTGTTGTGTGTTTATTAACATTACACGTGTTGTGTGTTTAATAACATTACACGTGTTGTGTGTTTATTAACATTACACGTGTTGTGTGTCTATTAACATTACACGTGTTGTGTGTTTATTAACATTACACGTGTTGTGTGTTTATTAACATTACACGTGTTGTGTTTTTTATTAACATTACACGTGTTGTGTGTTTAGTAAAAATACACATGTTGTGTGTTTATTAACATTACACGTGTTGTGTGTTTATTAACATTACACGTGTTGTGTGTTTATTAACAATACACGTGTTGTGTGTTTATTAACATTACACGTGTTGTGTGTTTAATAACATTACACGTGTTGTGTGTTTATTAACATTACACGTGTTGTGTGTTTATTAACATTACACGTGTTGTGTGTTTATTAACATTACACATGTTGTGTGTTTATTAACATTACACGTGTTGTGTGTTTATTAACATGACACATGTTGTGTGTTTATTAACATTACACGTGTTGTGTGTTTATTAACATTACACATGTTGTGTGTTTATTAACATTACACGTATTGTGTGTTTATTAACATTACACATGTTGTGTGTTTATTAACATTACACGTATTGTGTGTTCATTAACATTACACATGTTGTGTGTTTATTAACATTACACGTGTTGTGTGCTTATTAACATTACACGTGTTGTGTGTTTATTAACATTACACATGTTGTGTGTTTATTAACATTACACGTGTTGTGTGTTTAATAACATTACACGTGTTCTGTGTTTATTAACATTACACGTGTTGTGTGTTTATTAACATTACACGTGTTGTGTGTTTATTAACATTACACATGTTGTGTGTTTATTAACATTACACGTGTTGTGTGTTTAATAACATTACACGTGTTGTGTGTTTATTAACATTACACGTGTTGTGTGTTTATTAACATTACACGTGTTGTGTGTTTATTAACATTACACATGTTGTGTGTTTATTAACAATACACATGTTGTGTGTTTATTAACATTACACGTGTTGTGTGTTTATTAACATTACACGTGTTGTGTGTTTATTAACATTGCACGTGTTGTGTGTTTATTAACATTACACATGTTGTGTGTTTATTAACATTACACGTGCTGTGTGTTTATTGACATTACACGTGTTGTGTGTTTATTAACATTACACGTGTTGTGTGTTTATTAACATTACACGTGTTGTGTGTTTAATAACATTACACGTGTTGTGTGTTTATTAACATTACACATGTTGTGTGTTTATTAACAATACACATGTTGTGTGTTTATTAACATTACACGTGTTGTGTGTTTATTAACATTACACGTGTTGTGTGTTTATTAACATTGCACGTGTTGTGTGTTTATTAACATTACACATGTTGTGTGTTTATTAACATTACACGTGCTGTGTGTTTATTGACATTACACGTGTTGTGTGTTTATTAACATTACACGTGTTGTGTGTTTATTAACATTACACGTGTTGTGTGTTTAATAACATTACACGTGTTGTGTGTTTATTAACATTACACGTGTTCTGTGTTTATTAACATTACACGTGTTGTGTGTTTATTAACATTACACGTGTTGTGTGTTTATTAACATTACACGTGTCGTGTGTTTATTAACATTACACGTTTTGTGTGTTTATTAACATTACACGTATTGTGTGTTTATTAACATTACACATGTTGTGTGTTTATTAACATTACACGTGTTGTGTGTTTATTAACATTACACGTGTTGTGTGTTTATTAACATTACACATGTTGTGTGTTTATTAACATTACACGTGTTGTGTGTTTATTAACATTACACGTGTTGTGTGTTTAATAACATTACACGTGTTGTGTGTTTATTAACATTACACATGTTCTGTGTTTATTAACATTACACGTGTTGTGTGTTTATTAACATTACACGTGTTGTGTGTTTATTAACATTACACGTGTCGTGTGTTTATTAACATTACACATGTTGTGTGTTTATTAACATTACACGTGTTGTGTGTTTATTAACATTACACATGTTGTGTGTTTATTAACATTACACGTGTTGTGTGTTTATTAACATGACACATGTTGTGTGTTTATTAACATTACACGTGTTGTGTGTTTATTAACATTACACATGTTGTGTGTTTATTAACATTACACGTATTGTGTGTTTATTAACATTACACATGTTGTGTGTTTATTAACATTACACGTATTGTGTGTTCATTAACATTACACATGTTGTGTGTTTATTAACATTACACGTGTTGTGTGCTTATTAACATTACACGTGTTGTGTGTTTATTAACATTACACATGTTGTGTGTTTATTAACATTACACGTGTTGTGTGTTTAATAACATTACACGTGTTCTGTGTTTATTAACATTACACGTGTTGTGTGTTTATTAACATTACACGTGTTGTGTGTTTATTAACATTACACATGTTGTGTGTTTATTAACATTACACGTGTTGTGTGTTTAATAACATTACACGTGTTGTGTGTTTATTAACATTACACGTGTTGTGTGTTTATTAACATTACACGTGTTGTGTGTTTATTAACATTACACATGTTGTGTGTTTATTAACAATACACATGTTGTGTGTTTATTAACATTACACGTGTTGTGTGTTTATTAACATTACACGTGTTGTGTGTTTATTAACATTGCACGTGTTGTGTGTTTATTAACATTACACATGTTGTGTGTTTATTAACATTACACGTGCTGTGTGTTTATTGACATTACACGTGTTGTGTGTTTATTAACATTACACGTGTTGTGTGTTTATTAACAATACACATGTTGTGTGTTTATTAACATTACACGTGTTGTGTGTTTATTAACATTACACATGTTGTGTGTTTATTAACTTTACACGTGTTGTGTGTTTATTAACATTACACGTGTTGTGTGTTTATTAACATTACACGTGTTGTGTGTTTATTAACATTACACGTGTTGTGTGTTTATTAACATTACACGTGTTGTGTGTTTATTAACAATACACGTGTTGTGTGTTTATTAACATTACACGTGTTGTGTGTTTAATAACATTACACGTGTTCTGTGTTTATTAACATTACACGTGTTGTGTGTTTATTAACATTACACGTGTTGTGTGTTTATTAACATTACACGTGTTGTGTGTTTGTTAACATTACACGTGTTGTGTGTTTAATAACATTACACGTGTTGTGTGTTTATTAACATTACACGTGTTGTGTGTTTATTAACATTACACGTGTTGTGTGTTTATTAACATTACACATGTTGTGTGTTTATTAACATTACACATGTTGTGTGTTTATTAACATTACACATGTTGTGTGTTTATTAACATTACACGTGTTGTGTGTTTATTAACATTGCACGTGTTGTGTGTTTAT
Source organism: Petromyzon marinus (assembly GCF_048934315.1). Lineage (NCBI taxonomy): Eukaryota > Metazoa > Chordata > Hyperoartia > Petromyzontiformes > Petromyzontidae > Petromyzon > Petromyzon marinus. The sequence goes on along the minus strand of NC_133721.1, from coordinate 5,006,926 downwards.
TAACATTACACATGTTGTGTGTTTATTAACATTACACGTGTTGTGTGTTTATTAACATTACACGTGTTGTGTGTTTATTAACATTACACGTGTTGTGTATATATTAACATTACACTTATTGTGTGTTTATTAACATTACACGTGTTGTGTGTTTATTAACATTACACGTGTTGTGTGTTTATTAACATTACACATGTTGTGTTTATTAACATTACACGTGTTGTGTGTTTATTAACATTACACGTGTTGTGTGTTTATTAACATTACACGTATTGTGTGTTTATTAACATTCCACATGTTGTGTGTTTATTAACATTACACGTATTGTGTGTTTATTAACATTACACATGTTGTGTGTTTATTAACATTACACGTATTGTGTGTTTATTAACATTACACGTGTTGTGTGTTTATTAACATTACACGTGTTGTGTGTTTATTAACATTACACGTGTTGTGTGTTTATTAACATTACACATGTTGTGTGTTTATTAACATTACACGTGTTGTGTGTTTATTAACAATACACATGTTGTGTGTTTATTAACATTACACGTCTTGTGTGTTTATTAACATTACACGTGTTGTGTGTTTATTAACATTACACGTGTTGTGTGTTTATTAACATTACACGTGTTGTGTGTTTATTAACATTACACGTGCTGTGTGTTTATTAACATTACACGTGTTTTGTGTTCATCAACATTACACATGTGTGTTTATTAACATTGCACGTGGTGTGTGTTTATTAACAATACACGTGGTGTGTGTTTATTAACATTACACGTGTTGTGTGTTTATTAACATTACACGTGTTGTGTGTTAATTAACATTACACGTATTGTGTGTTTATTAACATTACACGTGTTGTGTGTTTATTAACATTACACGTGGTGTGTGTTTATTAACATTACACATGTTGTGTGTTTATCAACATTACACGTGTTGTGTGTTTATTAACATTACACGTGTTGTGTGTTTATTAACATTACACATGTTGTGTGTTTATTAACATTACACGTGTTGTGTGTTTATTAACATTACACATGTGTGTTTATTAACAGTACACATGTTGTGTGTTTATCAACATTACACATGTTGTGTGTTTATTAACATTACACGTGTTGTGTGTTTATTAACATTACACGTGTTGTGTGTTTATTAACATTACACATGTTGTGTGTTTATTAACATTACACGTGTTGTGTGTTTATTAACTTTACACGTGTTGTGTGTTTATTAACATTACACGTGTTGTGTGTTTATTAACATTACACGTATTGTGTTTATTAACATTACACGTGTTGTGTGTTTATTAACATTACACGTGTTGTGTGTTTATTAACATTACACATGTTGTGTGTTTATTAACATTACACGTATTGTGTGTTTATTAACTTTACACGTGTTGTGTGTTTATTAACATTACACGTGTTGTGTATTTATCAACATTACACATGTTGTGTGTTTATTAACATTACACGTGTTGTGTGTTTATTAACATTACACGTGTTGTGTGTTTATTAACATTACACGTGTTGTGTGTTTATTAACATTACACGTATTGTGTGTTTATTAACATTACACATGTTGTGTGTTTATTAACATTACACGTATTGTGTGTTTATTAACATTACACATGTTGTGTGTTTATTAACATTACACGTATTTTGTGTTTATTAACATTACACATGTTGTGTGTTTATTAACATTACACGTGTTGTGTGTTTATTAACATTACACGTGTTGTGTGTTTATTAACATTACACGTGTTGTGTGTTTATTAACATTACACGTGTTGTGTGTTTATTAACATTACACGTGTTGTGTGTTTATTAACAATACACATGTTGTGTGTTTATTAACATTACACGTGTTGTGTGTTTATTAACATTACACATGTTGTGTGTTTATTAACATTACACGTGTTGTGTGTGTATTAACATTACACGTGTTGTGTGTTTATTAACATTACACGTGTTGTGTGTTTATTAACATTACACATGTTGTGTGTTTATTAACATTACACGTGTTGTGTGTTTATTAACATTACACATGTTGTGTGTTTATTAACATTACACGTGTTGTGTGTTTTAACATTACACGTGTTGTGTGTGTATTAACATTACACATGTTGTGTGTTTAATAACATTACACGTGTTGTGTGTTTATTAACATTACACGTGTTGTGTGTTTATTAACATTACACGTGTTGTGTGTTTATTAACATTACACGTGTTGTGTGTTCATTAACATTACACATGTTGTGTGTTTATTAACATTACACATGTTGTGTGTTTATTAACATTACACGTGTTGTGTGTTTATTAACATTACACATGTTGTTTGTTTATTAACATTACACATGTTGTGTGTTCATTAACATTACACATGTTGTGTGTTTATTAACATTACACGTGTTGTGTGTTTTAACATTACACGTGTTGTGTGTGTATTAACATTACACATGTTGTGTGTTTATTAACATTACACGTGGTGCGTGTTTATTAACATTACACGTGTTGTGTGTGTATTAACATTACACATGTTGTGTGTTTATTAACATTACACGTGTTGTGTGTTTATTAACATTACACGTGTTGTGTGTTTATTAACATTACAAATGTTGTATGTTTATTAACATTACACGTGTTTTGTGTTTATTAACATTACACGTGTTGTGTGGAGGTTCTTTGCAAACCAACTGGCTACCATGAGAGATTCGTTCATGAGGCCATTCACATATACAAGCACAGAGACAATTTCAACCGAGAAGATGGATTCAGGCTCAGTAACCACTGGAAAGATGTGTTAAATCATTTCTGTTCTTAATTAATTGTAATTTTACGATGACCTTCAGACCGCAGCTCTTTCGCCAGCATTGCCTCTTAATACCTCTCACACCACGGTTAATGGTATGGTTTACAACATGGAGTATACTAGGGCTTCGCAGCTGTCTCTCTCCCCCTCCTCTGTTCCGACCATGGACGAACTCGTCCGTCTGAACGGGGCCCGTAGCTATCCGTGGTACGGAAATTTGAGGGTAAGAATCCACCCATTTTTTCGCCATTTAGCATTGTGTTATATAACGACTTATGGTTGGTAGCTTAGCTGATTGGAGAATATAGAGTTTATTGATAACATGAAGGTAATTTATATTTTAGTTTTTATTGGTTCACTATATAGTACTGTGAATAGCTCAGATTTGTAGTCATTTCTGTGACCAGTCACTAGCAAATCACCCAGTTATTTCCATGCTAAATTCGCCTAGTTATTTCAATGCTAAATTCTCCTGTTTTGATTTGTACTAAGTGCCTCGGTGAATGTGTATGCACTGACTTCAACGTAACTATTTATGTAGCAGTTACAAGCGAATGCCTTAATTTAGCTATTTCAATGCTAAATTCTATGCTAATTCCTTTTAACAATGGGTGCCTCTGCGGATGTGTATGCTTTAACTTTTAACATAGCTATTTCTGTGACCAGTCACAAGCTAATCATTCAGCCTTTTCAATGCTAAATTTTATGCTAATTCCTTCGTCAAGGCTCTTTGTTCCTCTCACACAGCTTAAAAGCCGTGATCTGAACGTGGCTCTCTCACTCCAGCGCTGTCCTACCAGACAGTCTCGCTCCCTTCACCTGATGAAGGCCGCTTGTGTTGTGGCCGAAACGTCGTGAGAATATTATTGTTATTTTATTTTATCAATTTATTATTTTATTCTCATTCTACGTGACTTTACCGAAAGAACCAAAGAAGATGAATCATTGCAGTCACGAAAGCTTTAAATCGAAAATTACACGTGTTGTGTGTTTATTAACATTACACGTGTTGTGTGTTTATTAACATTACACGTGTTGTGTGTTTATTAACATTACACGTATTGTGTGTTTATTAACATTACACATGTTGTGTGTTTATTAAAATTACACGTATTGTGTGTTTATTAACATTACACATGTTGTGTGTTTATTAACATTACACGTATTTTGTGTTTATTAACATTACACATGTTGTGTGTTTATTAACATTACACGTGTTGTGTGTTTATTAACATTACACGTGTTGTGTGTTTATTAACATTACACGTGTTGTGTGTTTATTAACATTACACGTGTTGTGTGTTTATTAACATTACACATGTTGTGTGTTTATTAACATTACACGTGTTGTGTGTTTATTAACATTACACGTGTTGTGTGTTTATTAACATTACACGTGTTGTGTGTTTATTAACATTACACATGTTGTGTGTTTATTAACATTACACGTGTTGTGTGTTTATTAACATTACACATGTTGTGTGTTTATTAACATTACACGTGTTGTGTGTTTTAACATTACACGTGTTGTGTGTGTTTTAACATTACACATGTTGTGTGTTTAATAACATTACACGTGTTGTGTGTTTATTAACATTACACGTGTTGTGTGTTTATTAACATTACACGTGTTGTGTGTTTATTAACATTACACGTGTTGTGTGTTCATTAACATTACACATGTTGTGTGTTTATTAACATTACACATGTTGTGTGTTTATTAACATTACACGTGTTGTGTGTTTATTAACATTACACATGTTGTGTGTTTATTAACATTACACATGTTGTGTGTTCATTAACATTACACATGTTGTGTGTTTATTAACATTACACGTGTTGTGTGTTTTAACATTACACGTGTTGTGTGTGTATTAACATTACACATGTTGTCTGTTTATTAACATTACACGTGGTGTGTGTTTATTAACATTACACGTGTTGTGTGTGTATTAACATTACACATGTTGTGTGTTTATTAACATTACACGTGTTGTGTGTTTATTAACATTACACGTGTTGTGTGTTTATTAACATTACAAATGTTGTATGTTTATTAACATTACACGTGTTGTGTGTTTATTAACATTACACGTGTTGTGTGTTCATTAACATTACACATGTTGTGTGTTTATTAACATTACACGTGTTGTGTGTTTATTAACATTACACGTGTTGTGTGTTTATTAACATTACAAATGTTGTATGTTTATTAACATTACACGTGTTGTGTGTTTATTAACATTACACGTGTTGTGTGTTTATTAACATTACACGTGTTGTGTGTTTATTAACATTACACGTGTTGTGTGTTTTTTAACATTACACGTATTGTGTGTTTATTAACATTACACGTGTTGTGTGTTTATTAACATTACACGTGTTGTGTGTTTATTAACATTACACGTGTTGTGTGTTTATTAACATTACACGTGTTGTGTGTTTATTAACATTACACATGTTGTGTGTTTATTAACATTACACATGTTGTGTGTTTATGAACATTACACATGTTGTGTGTTTATTAACATTACACGTGTTGTGTGTTTATTAACATTACACGTGTTGTGTGTTTATTAATATTACACATGTTGTGTGTTTATTAACATTACACGTGTTGTGTGTTTATTAACATTACACGTGTTGTGTGTTTATTAACATTACACGTGTTGTGTGTTTATCAACATTACACGTGTTGTGTGTTTTCGATTGCGACCCAAAGGGTTGGCAGTGACGACACTTCGCCCCACCACCCCCCAGATCGCAGACCGAACGTCGTGGCGTGGCCCATTCATGTATTCATCCATTCATCCATTCATTCATCCATTCATTCACCCATTCATCCATTCATTCATCCATTCATTCGTCCATTCATTCAGCTGGGTGGACGGACAGAGGCGTAGGTGCTGGGTGGTGGGGTGGGGAAGGTGGAGGGGTGAATTGTATAAACTCGCACTTTTGTTAAACCTGCCGCTCCGGGAGATCACACTGGCGGCGGACTCCGGGGAGGAGGGCAGCTGTGAGTGATTTTATTTCTGATCGACTGGCCCGGCACGCGGAATGAGCCCGGACAAACCTCCTCCCGCAAATAAGACATTTCGATTCGCGAACACTGACAATGCTATTCCCGAGAAATGCTCGCCCGAGACTTTGCCCGAGAAATGCACTCCTTTGGAGTTAGACGAGAGAGACACACACACACACACGCGCGCGCGCGCGCCTAAACAATGGCGCACAAAAGCGCGCGCTGCGATGATAACCATGCCTCTTTGTGCGACCCATCAAGGACTATAACGTGTAAATGCCCTTGACTATTTTCAGTCCATTATAGCGAAATTAATGGACCATTGTGAACGGAGACCGCGTCCCAAACAACGCGCGAAAGACAAACGGGGCATTGAGGACTCAGTGTGTATTTTTTTTTTGTTAAGAATTACGGATTCCCGTTTTCAATTAAAAAAATATATTTACCCATCGCCCCTCCCCCACTATCCACTTCCTCCATTGTTGGGCTTAATATGCAATTAGCCAATGGTTCGATGAGGCGATGCACCCCTTTTGTACTAAAGAAACAATGCCCATTGTTGTGTTGTTGTTGGGAGTGCCACGTGATGTTGTTATGATAGCCGAGGGGGGTATGATGGTGACGATAGCGCCGACAGCGATGATGGTGATGATGGCGATGATGATGATGGCGATGATGATGGCGATGATGATGACGATGATGGCGATGATGGTGATAGCGTAGATGATGATGGGGATGATGATGATGGCGATAATGACGATGATGATGGCGATGATGACGATGATGATGATGATGATGGAGATGATGGCGATAATGATGGAGATGATGATGATGATGATGGAGATGATGATGGAGATGATGATGATGATGGAGATGATGATGATGATGGAGATGATGATGATTATGATGATGGAGATGATGATGGCTATGATGATGATGATGATGGAGATGATGATGGCGATGATGATGATGATGTGTTCGGTGACTTTAATCAGCCATCTTTGACTGCATGGCACGGACGCGTGAATGAACTCGCTAGCTAAGCGGGAGTTGACCCTGGATAGTGCTTGGATGGGCGACCGCTGTGCGCACAGGGCAGGCGCAGTGGGCCTCGTGGGCAGCAGAGGGCAGCGAAAGTATTCGCCACTGATGTTAGCCGTGGTCAGGGGTTGAACTCGTCGCGCTAACTACTGCACCACCGCTCATTTATGGCCTCCAACACAACGATTCAGATCCCCTGCACATCCTTCCACAGACAGCTGGGGAAAGCGCCGTTAGCGAGCACACGAGGGCGTGGGTGGCCAGCACAACGCCCGACCGCCTTTGTCTCCCCCAGTGGCGATGTTTACGCACCGCACCAGGTCCTCATTCGAGGCTGAGTCGCCCTAGGGGACGCCCACAACCGGTTCGAATAATCGTCACAGGTGTTGGAATCGAACTCGTGTGTCCGGGTTCGTAGCGCAGCGATGAGCGAGCTGTTTGTCTCTGCACAGAGAGCAGCAGAGACTTGAAGTGACCAACAGAGAGAGGGGTCGGTAGCAAGTAAATCGACACAAAGCAAAATCTATTTTAAGAGTAACTCAGAGTACGGGGCTTGGAAGGTCAGAGTGGTGGGAAGCACCTTTGTGTGTGTGTGTGTGCGCGCGCGCGTGTGTTATTATATCGTAAAAAAAAAAACTTGTTTATAACTTCGCGTTTATTTTATTTCCACATTTGTACAAAATAAACGGCGCGCATATTTATTTTTTATTTCGCAGTAGGATAAAAAGGAGAGAAAACATGCGAGCCTTTGAAATGCACTTAAAAATCTCACGCAAGATTAAAGTGTTTGCCAACTGAATAGCCGCTTCCTTTCTTATGAAAAATGTTTTTTTTTTTTAAACCCCGGCAGAGTCGGGAATGGCCACTGCGGACGCAGCTAAAGCACACGCGAGCAACGCGACGCAGTTACAACGCGTCCGATACACACCACACGTATACAGCCAAGCAATTCAAACCTTCACTCGTTCATTCGCTCCGTCGTTCGCGAGCGAATGAATGAAAGAGCCCCCTTACTTATTGCGCGGTTTTTTTCGGTATTCTTCTTCTTTCCCTTGAATACAAAATTAACTTCATAGCTGTCTTTCGGCACTATTTATTAATGTGATCAGTATTCAGCGCCTTTCAGAGGCTGCACAATGGCAAAAAAGGCCAAACATATTACGGAAAGGAGGCTTTAAAGCATGAAAGGACCCGGCCAAATAGATTTGGAGAATAGTGGCCCTATGAAGATAATGGAAAGTGAAAGCTTTTCATTTCTGCCTGATTGTCTGCCCATCTTTTCCCAACAACCTTGGTCTATTCAGGGGCAGGCAGTGCTTGTTTGGGTAAAATTGAGGACTTTCTAAGCCCCTTTCACTGCTCAGCTCTGGACGCACAAAGGAACGGAGGAGGTGGGTGAGTGCTCTAGCTGCCGCTGCTGCTGCTACTGCGGGGTTTGGGCTGGGCTGTTGAGGAGGGGAGGGGATGGGGTGACTGTGCAGGGAGCCGCGGAGCATTCGGGAGGCTGTGGCGCCCTTTAGAAGGCGACATTGGCGCGGGATCACGGTCTCTGTGTGTCTCTGGGGGTGGTGATAGTGGGGGGGGGGGAGCGGTAGTGCAGTGGTTAGCGCGCTGCGCTACGATCCCCGGCGGCTACGAACCGAGTGCCATTGCCGCTCGCACGGCCGACACCAACAGCAGCAGTGATGATTTTATCTGAACCGGTGCTGGGTCGACTGAGTGCCCTGCTGCGGTGTTTAAAGTTCGCCACTCGGGAGGCCAAGGAGGCCCGGCGTGGTGCTGGCCACTGACCCCCCCCCCCCTCCACGCGTGCCGTGCTGGCATTTAGGAGCACGCGTGTAGAGTAATTGGCTGCTATAAATTCGCACGTGACGATGGACCGCTTCGTTCGGCTGACCATTCGCGATAGCCAGGTCGCTTCTGAAACAAGAGCCGCCTCGCTCAGTGGGCCTTGCCTGGTAAAGTGAATACGTGTAAATAGTTCGTCCACGTCGTATTCGCGAGCGCTCGCTTACAACACTTCCCCAAAACAGTCCGCTAAGGTTTTTTTTGTTTTGCCGGGGAGGTCTTTTGCGTGCTAGCGAGAACAGAGGCGATGCAGTGCACGCCACTCTCCGAAACCAAGCCAGGGCTGGAGCTTACTTTCGATTAAAACCGCCAATATCAGCGGCGAGCGATATCCGAACCAGTCCCAATCGGTATCGAAGCCAATGCATACATTATCTGACCGTGTTTGTTAGCACGTGTTTGTTAGCACGTGTTCCTGTGCACGTGTTTGTTAGCACGTGTTTGTGTGCACGTGTTTGTTAGCACGTGTTCAATTGCACGTGTTTGTTAGCACGTGTTTGTTAGCACGTGTTTGTTAGCACGTGTTTGTTTGCACGTGTTCGTGTGCACGTGTTTAATTGCACGTGTTTAATTGCACGTGTTTAATTGCACGTGTTCGTGTGCACGTGTTTGTTAGCACGTGTTTGTGTGCACGTGTTTGTTAGCACGTGTTCAATTGCACGTGTTTGTTAGCACGTGTTTGTTAGCACGTGTTTGTTAGCACGTGTTTGTTAGCACGTGTTTGTTAGCACGTGTTTGTTTGCACGTGTTTGCCACAACTGCGTGCTGTTGGTGCAGAGTTGATTCCTTGACAAGGGGCATCTACTTGGTATTTAAACAGACGGAGGGGTGAAGCCTCTTCTGATATTTCGTTTCCCTGAAGGGAGTACCCGGTGCATTGAAGAAGCGTCAGCACTGTGGAGGCGAAGGAGGCATTGGCGCGGAGCTAGAGACAGGACCGGTTCCGATGACGATTGAGAATCAAACTCCCCACGATTCCAAAGACGAAGACCCCCGTGTAGCCTGAATAGACTGATGGGGCGATTGCTGTTAACTAAGAGGGGGGTGTGTGGCCGCCTTTGTCACCCAAGTGACTCATCTGAGGCTGAGTCGACCTAGGGGAGGTCCAGGACCGATTCAGATAATCGTCACCGGTGTTGACCGTGAGCGGAATTCGAACTTGGGTTGGCCGGGTTCGTAGTCGTGAGCTGTTCACCACGAAGTGGCGTGACGTCACCACGGCGCTTGTGCCATGCTAGGTGCACGTTGAGGCCACGTGAAGCGTCGATTGCCTGCTGGCAGCTCAAGGAAGAGACCCACGCGTACACACACTCGTACACACACAAGTACAAAGACAAGTAAACTCACTCGTACACACAAGCACACACACAAGTACACTCACTCGTACACACACACAAGTACACACACAAGTACACTCACTCGTACACACAAGTACACACACAAGTATACGTACCCTCACAAGTACACTCACTCGTACACATACAAGTACACTCACACGTACACACTCAAGTACACACGCAAGTACACGTACACTCACAAGTACACACACAAGTACACACACAAGCACACACACAAGTACACACACAAGTACACTCACTCGTACACATACAAGTAAACTCACACGTACACATACAAGTACACAAAAGTACACACACACGTACACACACAAGTATACGTACACTCACAAGTACAACAACAACAACCGCCATTCTCCACTAAGTGGCGGTGACGTCACCACGACGCTTGTGCCAGGCCATGTGCGCCTTGAGGCCACGTGAAGTGTCGAACGCCCGCTGGCAGGAGGTCACGGGGCAGACCCAGGTGCCACGTGTCGACTGACTGAGATTACTGGCTGATGAACCACCTGTGCCCCCTACTGTGCCAACCTGCTGTGCTTTAGCCACCCGGTGCTCCGCTCGTTGTTGTGAGCGTCGCTCCTCCGCCCTCCATTGTTGTTGGAGGGCGACTGCCCCCAACTGCCCAGTAGCATCCTTCACGAGTCTCCTCCACAGAGGCCGATCTTGACACCGCTGGTACCAGTCATCGGCAAGTCCAATCAGCTCCACGTCCTCCTGTACCGCATCACTCCATCTCTTCTCTAGCCCATGCCGCGCCCGTTTAGCCCCCTTGATCCGGCCGACAAAAGCTGTTTCGGCATGGGGTGGCTGGGCATGCGGGCTACATGACCCAGCCAACGCAGCCTTGCCTGCCGGAGGAGGTCACCAATGGGACCTTGCCCAGATCTTTCAAGGATTTGTGAGCTCCTGACACAATCCAGCCTGGTTAAACCCAAGATGGATCGTAGGCAGGCTAGCCTAAATGTTTCTAACTGGCGTAGATGTTCCATTAGGGGGGGGCACGTTTCGCAAGCGTAGGGAAGGGAGGGAATGACCGTGGCCGAGAAGACCTGAAGCTTAGTGCGGAGTGACAGACCAGGTAGTTTCCACATAGCGGTACGCAACCGATGAAAATATATTGCCGCTCGACTGATTCCGAGTGAGGCCTCTGCTGTTAAACTGGAGCCGGTCACAAGCACACTGCCCAGGTATGGCAAACTCTCCACTCTCTCCACAACTGCCCCATCACCGATTGGGAGTTGTGGGGGTGGAGTGCCTGATGGTACAAAATACCCAAGCAGGTGCTTAGCTTTGGTGGAGCTGATGGTAAGGCCCATTCTCTTAGTAGCACGCTCCAGTCTCAGCAGCAGCGTCTCCAACTTCTCCTCTGAATAAGCAGCTATTACCAAATCATCGGCATACATAACATGTTTGAGCAATAGGGAGGCATCTCTTGACCGCACCTGGGCATCAATCAGCCTCCCACTATATCTGTACCATATGGAGATTCCCCCGGTCCAGCTATTGAAGGCTTCACGAACTACGTGGTCAATATAGATGTTACCTAATGTGGGAGCCAGAGGACATCCCTGTCGCACCCCAAGGTGTATAGGGAATGGCTCTGACTCCCGCCACGTAGTTTTACCCGCGCCCGCTCACCATCATGAAGGTCCTGAATGATCGTGAGCAGAGGGTCAGGTACTCCAAAAGCACGAAGAACAACCCAGAGCCCAGGCCTACTGATGGAATCATAGGTTTGACCAGGTCAATAAAGCAGAAATGTAGGTCTTTGCTGGAATTCCCTACACCTCTGCTGTAGCAGACGGACAGAAAATATGGCATTTGTGCAGCACCGCCCTTTCCTGAAACCGCAATGGGGCTCCGCAAGTCTCTCCTCAGCGTGCCTGGCAAGGCGATGTTGAATAATCCTTGCCAGAACCTTTCTCGGCACACTGAGGAGTAAGATGCCCCTGCAGTTGTTACAGTCTGTGTGGTCCCCCTTCTTAAAGAGGGGGACCAGCAGGGCATCCTTCCAATCCTGCGGAACCCGTCCAGTGGTCCAGACTGTTGTTATGATGTTATATAGGGCAGTCTGTGCACAAACGCCACCCTCCCTCAGCATTTCGCTTGGCAGATCATCTCTGCCCGGTGTCTTTCCTGATCTCAGACTCCGGATCGCGTTCAGTACTTCCTCAACAGATGGCACCTCAGCCAGCCACTCACACGGGGTGACTTCTTCCAATATTTGAGGCACCGCAGCCTAAGCAGGGTCATCCCCACTTTGTGCCACGATGTTTTCCTGGTTGAGGGAATTCCCCTCCCCCAGGACGTCACAGAAATGCTCAGCAAATCTGCAAACCTGTTCCTGGGGGTCGGAGAATGGATCACCGTTTTTTCCCCTAATGATGGTAATAGGTGTGACACTGCAGGTTACTTTTTTAATGGAGTTAAATAGAGCTTTGTGATCGCGGGCCACTGAGACAGACTCCATCTCCTCAGCAACCCGCGACCACCACCCATCCTTGCAGCGCCTCACGGCTCTTCCGAACCTCTGAATGAAGGCTACGGTAAGCCTCCTCATTCTCTGATGTGGGATCCTGTAGCCGGTGACAGTGGGCCTGTCGCTTTTTCTCAACCATCTTGAACACCTCCACTGTCAGCCAGGGTCTCTGGGGAGGTCTGGACCGCGTGCCCAAAGCAGCCATTGCAGCTGCATGAGTCACAGTCTTAAACTTCGCCCATTTACCCTCGACATCAGGAGGAGTGGGGGACGATGCCAACCCCAGCCGCAAGCGATGATGAAATTCTCGCTTGCAACTTTCATCAGATAACTGAGACTAGGCCACTTTAGGTTGGAATGGGGTTCTGGGTGTACACCCACCACCGGAGTAGAAGAATGGCAGGCATCTTACAGATGATTAGTCGATGGTCAGAGGGCAGATCAGCTCCACAGTAGGTCTTGGTGTCAAGGACATGGGCTCGCATCCGCTAGTCCGTCACTATGTAGTCCAGCAGATGTTCTTGCTTCGACCCGGCATGCATCCATGATGTTGTGTGGATGCGCCGATGCCGGAACAGCGTCTTGGTAATTACAAGCTCATGGGTTTCACAAAAATCTAGCTGCCTCCTCCTGTTGATATTGAGCTGATCTGGCCCATGCCCTCCAATCACTCCAGACCAGGTGCCAACATCATGACCAACTCGGGCATTGAAGTCACCCAACAAGATGACTCTATCCCGAGGGGCCACTTTAGCCAGCATATGTGACAAGAGGTCATAGAAGGCATCTGACTCATAGGCTTTTCCTGCATCCCTCCACGGATGTTCGTCTGTGGTGGGGGCATAAGTAACCACGACCACCACTCCTCGCCTCTAGTTGATGGTAAGGCGAGCCCAAAGTAGCCTGGGGCTTACAGCTTCCCACACCTCACCACCACGCTCCCACGCCCACTTCATTCTTTTGTTCAAAAGAAGAGCCACACCCTGTTGTTTGGCAGTCTGCTGCCCCGAATAGAGGACTGTCCACCCCTCATGGTGGCAGGAGCCAGAACCGGTCCACCAGACCTCCTGAATGCCACAAAGATCCAGGCGGTACCGGTCCGTCACCCGACAGAGGAGTGGCAGCCTCTCCTCCGCAGTGAGCGTTCGAACATTCCACGTGGCCACAAGAAGTGGCTTTTCGCTGTTTCTGGAGGAGCCCCGAGGGTAGAGATTCAATCTCCTGGCTCCGCCAATTGGGGTTTGGCCAGGAGACGTCATAGACGCCTGTCCCCCCGGGGCCTCCGGCTTAGTGGTAAATTTTTGAAGGTGGAGGGGTTACCAGCCCCTAGCACCCGTCCAGAGCCCCCGTTTAGCCACTGTAGTGGTCACAGACGCCATAAGGGGAGGGGCCAATCGGAATTGGCCCTCCCCTCACAGCACTGTCCTCGACAGAGTTGCCCGTCCGGCACCGCGAGGAGGTAGGGGGTTGTTTTTCCACACACAAGTACAACAACAACCGCCTTTCGCCACTAAGTGGTGGTGACGTCACCACGACGCTTGTGCCAGGCCATGTGCACCTTGAGGCCACGTGAAGTGTCGAACGCCCGCTGGCAGGAGGTCACGGGGCAGACCCAGGTGCCACGGGTCGACTGACTGAGATGACTGGCTGGTGCACCACCTGTGCCCCCTACTGTGCAAACCTGCTGTGTTTTAGCCACCCGGTGCTCCGCTCGTTGTTGTGAGCGTCGCTCCTCTGCCCTCCGTTGTTGTTGGAGGGTGACTGCCTCCAACTGCCGAATAGCTTCCTTCACGAGCCTCCTCCACAGAGGCCGATCTTGACACCGTTGGTACCAGTCATCGGCAAGTCCACTCAGCTCCACGTCCTCCTGTACCACATCACTCCATCTCTTCTCTAGCCCCCTCGATCCGGCCGAACAAAAGCTGTTTCGGCATGGGGTGGCTGGGCATGCGGGCTACATGACCCAGCCAACGCAGCCTTGCCTTCCGGAGGAGCTCACCGATGGGACCCTGCCCAGATCTTTCAAGGATTTGTGAGCTCCTCACACAATCCAGCCTGGTTAAACCCAGGATGGATCGTAGGCAGGCCAGCCTAAATGTTTCTAACCGGCGAAGATGCTCCATTAAGGGGGTCCACGTACACACACAAGTACACGTAAACACACAAGTACATTCACTCGTACACACACAAGTACACACACAAGTACACGTACACACACTCGTACACACAAACACAAGTACACACACACAAGTACACACACAAGTACACTCACTCGTACACACACAAGTACACACACAAGTGCGCACACAAGTACACACACACAAGTACACACACAAGTACACACACACAAGTACACACACACAAGTACACACACAAGTACACGTACACACACAAGTACACTCGCTCGTACACACACAAGTACACACACAAGTACACGTACACATACAAGTACACACACAAGTATACACACACGTACACACACAAGTACACACACAAGTACACACACACGTATGCACACAAGTACACTCACACGTACACACACAAGTACACACACAAGTACACTCACTCGTACACACACAAGTACACACACAAGTACACACACACAAGTACACACACAAGTACACACACATAAGTACACACACACAAGTACACACACAAGTACACGTACACACACACGTACACTCACTCGTACACACACAAGTACACACACAAATACACGTACACACACAAGTACACACACATGTACACGTACACACACAAGTACACACACAAGTACACACACATAAGTACACACACACAAGTACACACACAAGTACACGTACACACACACGTACACTCACTCGTACACACACAAGTACACGTACACACACAAGTACACACACAAGTACACACACATAAGTACACACACACAAGTACACACACAAGTACACGTACACACACACGTACACTCACTCGTACACACACAAGTACACACCCAAGTACACGTACACACACAAGTACACACACAAGAACACACACACGTACACACACACGTACACACACAAGTACACACACTCGTACATACACACAAGTACACACACACACGTACACACACAAGTACACACACAGTACACACACAAGTACACTCACACGTGGAGGTCACAGGCTCCTACTCGCATCTAAAGAGCCTCTGCACTAAACAACACCCGATGACGTCGTTTGATCACCGCGTGCGAAGTGTCGTCAAGGTCCTCCAAATGTCTCACTTGAGCACTCTCCGACACATTCGGCCACTCTTGAATCGTGACATTAACCAACGCGGTGGCGTGCAGCATCGAATCGACGACGCTTCGATTTGCATCGCGAATCGCTGCTCGACGGGACGTTTGGAAAGAAAAAAAAATGAACACGACCAAGTTGCAGCAGCGTGCCACAACATTCTTCCGTGGCACGTGTCGGGACGGGTATACTGCATTGGCTTCCCTGCTGACGAACGAATACAGTTCTAGATTTGAAGCCTTCGTGACTGCAAGGATCCACACTCTTTGGTTCTATTCGGTAAAGTCACGTAGGTAAAAAAATAAAACAACAAAAATCACGACGTTTCGGCCACAACACAAGCGGCCTTCATCAGGTGAAGGGACCAGACTGTCTCGAAGACAGCGCTGGAGTGAAACACAGCCACGCTCAGACCAAGGTGTCAAGGCACCTTGTTTCCTCGCACACAGCTTAAAGGTCCGCGGTCTGAGCGTGGCTCTGTTTTACTCCAGCGCTGTCCTCGAAACAGCCTGATCCCTTCACCTGATGAAGGCCGCTTGTGTTGTGGCCGAAACGTCGTGAATTTTTGTTGTTTTATTTTTTAACCTACGTGACTTTACCGAATAGAACCAAAGAGTATGAACGAATACAGCTTCATAAGGTTGCACTCGTGACACACACACAAAGTGCGTGCCACAAATGAATCACGATACCTCGCTCATCTCGTCAAAGGGGGCATGAACGATCACGCCAACTCCGATCATCCTGGCAGCGGAGGCTTTTGGCTGCTCGTCGTCGAACGAAAGGCGGTTTACGAATCGGGCGCTCTTAGAACGCTCTTCCAGTCCGATATTAGGGAATTCCACTTGGGCTCTGCACTTTTCAATCATTTATAGCAACAGCAAAAAAAAATATCTGAACGCGTGGTGTGGAAAAATCCACACGACCACGGAGAGAGCGAAACTCGAACTCCAAATATACAGCAGCAGGCGTCAGGGTCGGGATCGAACCCACGACCTCCTGCACATCGGGCGAGGTAGTCAACATCTTAGAAGAGGTGGCAGTGCCCACACCCTACCATGTGTGACCTGCCAACCATAACAGACTAATCGTGGTGGACGCTCACTGCATCGCGCGGTTTCAGACGCGTTTCTGCGGCCGTCTGGAACGCTCTTCCTTCCGATATTATGAATCCACTGGAGCTATGCTCTTTTAAATCATCATCACCATCATCTAGATTGACAAACTCGTTGTTTGACAGCTGCTTTAATTGCGTTTAGTTTGTTTGTCCTTCCCTCCGATTACCGCGGTTGGCTGCGTACGGTGCGAGGGAAGTTGAACGTACGTACAGATGATGATTTGTATTCATTTAATGAAGACAATTGGTCAAAGCTTAAGCTCGTCTCTTGCCCTCCCCCCTCCACCCCACCTTTGGCCGGCCGTCTTCCATCCGTCGGAGACGTCTTCGGCGCAGAAGTCATCTCGCCAACCCCCCCCCCCCCGCCCCCCCCCCGTAATCTCCTCTCCGTTGACTTCCCTTCACACTCCCCAACCCGTCCACCCCCACCCACCCAACCCCTCTCAGCCTTTCCCCTTTCACGATTCTCATAACGCCAAACGCCTTTCTCTTTGTGGCGAGTCGCGCGACGCGCCACTTGAGCGAAGCGTTATGAATTCAAATTGCGCCCGTAGCGTAAATTGTATCGCGCGACTCGTGAGTCGGCTACGTTCACGGACCTCGCCGCGGCCCCCAATCCCACGCCGTCACCCCCCACCCACCACCCACCCAGCCCCTTAGACCCTGCCCCTGGAAGAAGAAAAAAGGGGGGCGAAAAAACAGCGAACAAGGCAGACAATTACCCAGTCTTTAGCGGATGCCTGGAGGCATGGAGGCGGGCAGGGTCGGCGCGAGCAATCACAGGCCGACTTGGGGAATTGAGATCTGGGGAGAGTGAGAGAGTGGTTGTGGTGGGGGTGCAGCAGAGTGTGAGAGAGCGCGGTGCTTGTGGTGGTGGTGGTGCTTGTGGTGGTGGTGGTGGTGCTTGTGGTCGTGGTGGTGCTTGTGGTCACGGTGGTGATGGTGGTGGTGATGGTGGTGGTGATGGAGGTGTTCGTGACGGTGGTAGTGGTAATGGAGGTGTTCGTGTCGGTGGTGGTGGTAATGGAGGTGTTCGTGACGGTGGTGGTGGTGGTGATGGAGGTGTTCGTGACGGTGGTGGTGGAGGTGATAGAGGTGTTCGTGGTGGTGGTGGTGGTTGTGATGGAGGTGTTCGTGGCGGTCGTCGTGGTGGTGGTCGTGGTGGTGGTGGTCGTGGCGGTCGTGGTGGTGGTGATGGAGGTGTTCGTGACGGTGGTGGTGGTGTTCGTGGTGGTGGTGGTGATGGAGGTGTTCGTGGTGGTGGTGATGGTGGTGATGGAGGTGTTCGTGGTGGTGATGGAGGTGTTCGTGGTGGTGATGGAGGTGTTCGTGGTGGTGGTGGTGGTGGTGTTCGTGCCGGTGGTGGCGGTGGTGGTGGTGATGGAGGTGTTCGTGACGGTGGTGGTGGAGGTGTTCGTGGTGGTGGTGGTGGTGATGGAGGTGTTCGTGACGGTGGTGGTGGAGGTGTTCGTGGTGGTGGTGGTGGTGATGGAGGTGTTCGTGACGGTGGTGGTGGTGGTCGTCGTGGTGGTGGTGGTGGTGGTGATGGTGGTGGTGGTGTTCGTGCCGGTGGTGGTGGTTGTGGTGGTATGGACAGCTGTGGGGAGACAAAGTGCAACGGGTTATCGCGTTGCGCTACGAACCCGGCGTCCCGAGTTAGATTCCCGCTCACGGCCAACACCAGTGACGATTATCTCAACCGGTCCCTGTGCGTTGTGCTGGCCAGCCACCCGCGCGTGTGGCGTTCCGGCATTCACAGGTGCTACTCTCGAACAGCACTTACCCCAACGGTATCTTAAGTCAATACGGGCGATCTTTGTAGTTGGTGGTGACCGTGGTGGTGGCGATTGAAATTAGTACCGAAGCGAATGGAAAAAGTCCGAGCGAGAATCGATGATTTGCGGTTCAAGCAAATCACACGCTCGTGTGATGTTAATTCATACTCACGGCTTAAAGACACCGGAGAAATGGGATGGAACGAAACTTTACCGTATCGTACAAAACGAGACTTTATTGGAATCTATTCTTGAGTTGAATTACGACCCTGACGGATGACAACTCAGAGAGAAGGATGACAACTAAAGGATGACAACTGAGGGATGACAACTCATAGAGGCCTGCAGGCGATGTTGAAGAATTGTCCCCGCGCCTATAAACCTGTAACCAGATTACTGGAGATGAGTAGCGATGATGGTGATGGTGGCGA